>NC_136468.1:74793457-76204290 GCF_902686455.1 Sciurus vulgaris
AAAAATACTTTGTGTGAGAAAACAGATGTCCTATCATATAAATTGTTTTATGATATTAAAAAATTTCTTTGGTGAGTAAAGTTATATTTGACAAGAGACAACAAGTAGGTTTGTGAGTTCCATCACTGAAAGAATATGTTATAAAAAAGTTTTAAAAGTAATTTGTATTTTAGATAATTTAGGAATTACACTGTTATTATGATAATTTGTGAAATTTTAGAGAACCCAAACCAAAAGAACATAAAAAGAAATGTTTTTCACATGCTGATAGACTACTCTTAACATTTTAGATTATCACTGTATTTATAATCCAGTTTTAAACTATATAGAAAATAACTGTGCTTGGGGCTGAACATGGTGAGGTATACTATTCATTACTGAAGTCATTTTAAATAATAGCTGATCTTTTATGCATTTTTACATAGGAAAAGCCCCCCTTTTTTTAGACTTGAATTGACCAATAGCCTAAATACATCTGTGCTATATAAATAACTACAAATATTTTAATACTACACTTTAAGGCCTAAGAAAATATATGGATGTTTCACATACACCAGAGATTGATTTCCTATATTTTAAAAAATTTTATTTATTTGCTTATTTAAGAATATAAAGATAGGAAAAAAATGACAATAAGCTCCTAATAGAAAGCACCTAAAAGGAGAGGTTGGGGGATGTAAACCCTCCCTGTCACCTTTTCTGCCACCTCACATTTGGTTTAACTTCTGATCCTGAGGACTAAGGACTGCATAGTGATTGGCACCTGTACTGTCACCAGGTCATCCAATTAGAGTGGGTAGTTCCAACTAGTGCATAGAGCAGTTTGTCAGCCACTTGTTATCACCAAGGTAAAGGGGGCATATTGAAACTTCCTTTCCTTTTCTAAGTACCAGCATTTATCCTAGTTTATATATTTTTTAATTGTTTTACCGTGTCTAGAGACTGTTCTGGACAGTAATTTTAAGCTGATTTCCCTGTATCTAAATGTGAGAATGGCCCACTAGGCAAGTTATTGCCTATAGTTATGCAAAATGAGAAATAATATTCAGAAAGAGCATTAACCCATGTTTGTTTTTATACACTTAAGTACATAGAATACCAAAGCAAAGATATAGTTGAGAATAATTTGAAAGTTGAAATGCTGGTTGTTAGCTACCCAGGAAATTAAATTGATCAGAAACAAGCACTTTTAAACATTTCACAAATTGGATTTATTTATTTTTTATTTTTTGGTGGTACAGGTGTTTGAACCCAGGGCCTCATACATGCTAGACAAGTTCTCTATCACTAAGCCATGTCTGCAGCCCCTTTTAGTTTACTTTGCACAGGGTCTTTCTAAGTTGCTGAGGCTGTCCTCAAACTTGAATCCTCCTGCCACATCTTCCCTAGTAACTGGGACAAATTGGGACTCCACCTTCTCCTCTCCTCCTCCTCCTCCTCCTCCTCTTCCTCCACTTCCTCCTCCTTCTTCTTCTTTTTCTTTTTTTGTATTAAAGATTGAACCTAGGGGCGCTTTACCACTGAGCTACATCTTCAGTCCTTTTTATTTTTAATTTTGAGACAGGGTCTCACTAAATTGCTGAGGCTAACCTCAAACATGTGATTCTTCTGCCTCAGCCTCTGGAGTTGCTGGGATTACAGGCATGTGTCACCATGCCTGGCCAAATTGGGATTTTAAAAAATTTGTTCTTTTTAGATATGCATGATAATAGAGTGAATTTTGATGGAGTATAACTTATTCTAATTAGGATCCCATTCTTGTGGTTGAACATGATATGGAGTTACACTGGTTGTGTATTCACATATGAACATAGGAAAATTATGCCCAATTCATTCTACTGTCTTTCTTTTCTCATCTCCCTTCCCTTCCCTTTATTTCCCTTTGTCTAATTCAATGAACTTCTGTTCCTCCCTCTCCCACTCCTTATTGTATTTTAGCATCCACATATCAGAGAGAATATTCAACCTTTGGTTTTTCTGGGATTGGCTTATATCACTTAGCATGATATTCTCCTACTCCATCCATTTTTACCAGAAAATGCCATAATTTCATTCTTCTTTAAGGCTAATATTCCATTATGTATATATACCACAGTTTCTTTATCCATTCATCTGTTGAAGGGCGCCTAGATTGGTTTCATAGTTTGGCTATATTGAATTGAGTTGCTATAAACATTGATGTATCTGTCTCTATAGTATACTGATTTTAAGTCCTTTGGGTATAAACCAAGGAGTGGGATAGTTGGGTCAGATGGTGGTTCCATTCCAAGTTTTCTGAGAAATCTCCATACTGCTTTCCATAATGGTTGCACCAATTTGCAGTCCCACCAGCAATGTATGAGTGTACCTTTTCCCCACATCCTCACCAACATTTATTGTTACTTGTTTTCTTCTGACTGGAGTGAGATAGAATCTTAGCATAGTTTTAATTTGCATTTTCCTGATCGCTAGAGGTGTTGAACAGTTTTTCATGTATTTGTTGACCATTCATATTTACTCTTCTGTGAAGTGTCTATTCAATTCCTTTGCCCACTTGTTGATTGAGTTATTTGGTTTTTTGGTGTTAAGTTTTTTGAGTTTTTTGTATATCCTGGATATTAATGCTCTATCTGAGGTGCATGTGGTAAAAATTTTCTCATATTCTGTAGGTTTTCTCTTCACATTTTTGATTGTTTCCTTTGCTGTGAAGAAGCTTTTTACTTTGATTCCATCCCATTTATTGATTCTTGGTTTTACTTCTTGCACTTTGGGAGTCTTGTTAAGGAAGTCAGTTCCTAGGAGAGTTGGGCCTACATTTTCTTCTAGCAGATGCAGGGTGTCTCTGGACTAATGTCTAGGTCCTTGATACACTTTGAGCTGAGTTTCGTGCAGGGCAAGAGATAGGGGTTTACTTTCATTCTGCTACATGTGGATTTCAGCTTTTCCCAGCACCACTTATTGAAGCAAATTGGAATTTTTTGATGATAAAAATCAATCCCTCTATTCAGCATGATCAATTTTATTTAGAAGCACAGCATTATCTTTTTATGCCTTTAACCAATTATAATATGCCTTCAACAAAAAACCAGCCCTGACTAACTTGGTTACAACCTGAAGTTCTTGCTAACCCAGTCACCAATATCATACCACCGTGATGTGACCCAGTCTCCCCCAGAACTCCTCCAATAGTTACACTGTGCTCATAGTTCCCCTTTCTGCTACATGTTTACTGTATTTTCTTTATTTGCCCATGGAACACCAAAACCCCACCAATTTCTTTTTCATTCAATGGTTGCTCCTTCATGATCTTTCTCTACTGTCTCTCTTGTTTTCCCCAACTTCTAAATTTTGGGAGTGTTTTTTCTTCTTAGTTGAGCTCATACAATCTCATGGCTTTAAATGCCATTTAATACTGATGAATCTTGTACTCTAATCTCCTTTGCTAATCTTTTCCTTTAAGTCCTAAGTGGTTACATGCATTTGTTTACTCCATATTTTTATTTTGGCATTTAATTGCATCTCGAAATTAACATATGTAAAATATGAATCTTGAATGTCACCTTCTCACTGCAAAATACATTCCTCCCTTTCTCCTATTTATTTCAGTACATGGTATTTATAACCATTCATGATCCTAGGCTGAAAAGTCAGGGCTTGTCTTTACCTTTTTCTTTCTCTCAGAGTCCAGTCCAACCCACCAGCTAATTTTTTGGCCCTATTCAAACTGGTTTCTGAATTGCTCTCGTTTTCACACTTTCCAGATAACCAGCTCACCCCCACAACTGCTATTTCTGGCTGGGACGATTACAAAGCTACCTAAATGGTCATCCTTCTTTCGTATTTTTCTGTCTACAATCTACCCCTCCTATAGCAGATTTCAATCTATTAAAATGTAAATTCGGTCATTTCAGTCTCCTCATCAATGCTTTCCAAAGACTTTCTGTGATATTCAGAGTAAGAGCCCAAGTATTTTTAGTGACCTATAAGGCCATACATGGACAAACCCTTGTCTGATGCCTTGTATTTACCCTGGCCCTCATGGCAGCTGCTCACGCTAGATTTCTTGCTGCTTTACGTAGGTCAAAATTTGCCTGCACCTGAGTCTTCCTTCTGTTTTCTGTACTTCCAGGGATAGTCCTTACCAAACCCTTTTTTGTGAATGCTTCTCAAAATGGTCTTATTGAGAAGTCTTTCCTTTACGACTTTCTGTTCCCTTACTACTTGGCTGAATTTTTTTTGATTTTTCAACTTATTATTCATTACTACCTGATATTTTGTGATTCATTTATTAAATAAGAGTGAGACCTAATTTATTTAGTTCACAGCTTACCAAGAGCATCAGGTACACAATTAACACTTAGTGAGCCTTTGCTGAATGCATGAACGAATCCATTCACAATGTGGGTTTTTTTTTTTTTTTTAATTTTTAAAGTTTGAAATTTGTCAGAATCTCTTCTCAAATGTTATATTATAGACATTTTGAAAGTGCTTCTTCAGCTTGCATATTTCTTTATTTTTCTTCAGAAATGTAGTGAGAAATTTCTTGGACTTTGTTCCTAAAAGGAGAGACCCAGGCCACATCCTAGCATTCTTACATTACTAAGGTTTATTTACTTACTTCATGTTAAATTTTAGAAGCAGGGATAATGCTTCTTATCTTTTTGAAATTAAATGTATAGAAATAGTATATTTAAAGGTCTCTCACAGAAATCAGCTCATTTTACGTTCTTGACACATGGTAGTCATTTCCACCATGGCTCCACACCATGTTCAACTTTCACAGTCACGTAAGTTAGAAAGAGGAAGTAGGTCTGGGCCTGTGATAAAACTCTACATCAGGAGTCGGAAGAACATGTAAAATGGGAGATGAGGTGGGCATGGAGGTTAGAAAAGAACTGTATCACTTCCAAATATCCTAATTCCTATCATATTCTATAAGTTCTGTGATTCCATTTGTATGGAAAGTTGTTTTCCAGTCTCAGAAGAATTTCAGAGTTTTCTTCTGGCAAATTTCATACATTTCTGAATGAACATTTCTCAATGTAGTTTGTACTTTTTCACCATTTATGGGGTGGTTGAGATAAATTTGTGGGATTGGAGCCACTGGTGAAGAAAACTGATGTTTTAAGGATATTATTTGCATGTATTTCAGGTTTCAATTCTGATTTATCCAATAAGTTAAATATAAACAGTTATTGAAACCAAGTGTGATGTACCAGCCTTGTAGGGCTTGGTTTTGGAAAAAGTGGTCAAATGTGATGGTAGTATCAATCATTTTGGTCACTGCTAACATAGAAAAATTTAAAATATTTTCTACAACCAAATTCACTCTAGCATCCTTCTAAAATTAGTTGTGGTACATAGAATAATGGCCTCTCCCAAGGAAGTCCATGTCCTTATTCTTGAAATCTGTGAATATGTTACTTTGCATGGCTAAAACTTTGCAACTGTGATGAAGTTAGAATCTTGAAGCAGGAGGACATGATGCAATCACAGGGTTCTTATAAAAAGAAGAAGGAAGTGAGGGAGGTAAGAAGATGCTTTAAAAATGGAGGAAAGGGTCATAACTCAAGGAAAACAGGTGCCTATTAGAAGGTAGAAGAGTCAAGGAAGCAGATTCTTTCCTAGAACCTTCAAAAGGAACATAGCTTTGTTGACCTATTTTATATTTCTGACTTCTGGGAATGTAAGAGAATAGATCTTTGTTATTTTATTTTGAGTTATTAAGTTTCTTGTAATTCCTTATTGCAGCAATAGGAAACTAATTACATTTGTCTTATTAAAAATGTATGATGAGATTTTCATGAGGAAATATTTCTACTAAGTTCTTTGTTGTTAGATCTAAATAATTTTCCAAAAATTAGTCATCTGGAAGTTCTAGTATAATAAGTTACCTATAATTATAATAACCATAGGAGAAATCACCTGTAAAAATTTCTTATTGTGAGTTATATAAGTCCACATTTCATTACTATAATGAAATATCTGATACTGGGTAAATTTATAAAGTAAATTCAGCTTACAGTTCTGAAGGCTCAAGAGCATGGTGCCAGCATCAGTTCAGTTCTGGTAAGAACCTTGTAGCAGATGGCACCAAAATCGTAGGAGCATATGTGGGAGGAAGAGGTCACATACTGAGACAGGAAACTAGAGAGCTATTTAGGGGTCAGCCTTGCTCTTATAACTCAGTTCTGTGAGAATTCACTCAAGGTCCCACAAGAAATATTTTAATACCTTTAAGAGCAGCAACCTCAATGACTTAATGACCTCCCACTTGGCCCCAACTCTTAAAGGTCCCAGCATCTCTCATATCCCCACACTGGTAACCAAACCTTCCCCATATAAATCTTCGAGCATAGGCATAGCAGGTGTGAGACTCTGGGTTGGATTTCCAGCAACACACACACACACACACACACACACACCCTGAAATTCCCCATCCAATGATAAACTATCCCTCATAAAAGTAGACAAATTATTCCATTATAAAAAAGAAGGACATCCTGCCATATTCAACAGCAAAGATTAACCTTGAGGCCATTGTGCTAAGTGAAATAAGTCAGACACAGAAGGAGAAAATTGCATCCAAACTATGGTATAAATCATTTATTTCTCACTGTGGAATAGCTAAGTACCCAATTAAAAAAAAAAAAAAATTATGGTAAGAACACAGTTTGAGATCAATCCTCTTACCGAATTTTAACTGTATAGTACAGTATCGCTCTTTGTAAGCACAGTGTAGTACAATATCTCTGTAACTTATTCATTGTTTATAAAAGCTACAGTACGCCCTGTGAATAGCAGCTTCCCATTTCCACTCCTTCCTGTCCCTGGCAGCCCCTATTCCATTTTCTACATCTGTGAGCTTGATTACTTTAGGATACTTATGTATGTGGAATCATGCAGTTTTCTCCTGTGCCTGACTTTTTAAATTTTGCATAATGGCTTTAAGGTTCGTCCATATTGTTGAGTATTGCAGAATTTTCTTTTTTTTTTTTTAAATAGTGAAATAATTCATCATCTTTTATAAGGGGTGGTTATCTTTGGATGTATGGGGATTCCAGGTTTTTTTTTTTTTTGTGGTGCTGGGTATGAAACCCAGGGTCTCACATATGCTGGGCTTCTGTTCTGTCCACTTATATCCACCTAGTACAGTTGACCTACCTATTGCATTTCACATTGTGGTGGTTTCAAACTATGTGCATAAATTCAGAGTAAAGTCTAGGAGTTCTCCCCACGAGTTTGGATTGAACTAACCAGCTTGCTTCTAACCAAAAAAATATGGCAGAAATAATGGTATGTGAGTTACTGGACTGTATAGTGAGTAGCATTTTCCCCCTTTTTTATACTCTTGCTCTGGTTGGAGTTAGCTTTCATGTCTTAAGATCAATCAAGCAGTCTATGGAGAGATCCACAGGTGAAAAGCTGGGTCTCCTGCCAAGAGTCATGTGAATGATCCACAGAAATGAATCCTTCAGACCCAGGATAGCCTTCAGGTAAAGCCTTGGTTAGTGACTTGATTGCAACCTGTAAGAGATCCTGAACCAGAACCATTCAGGCATGCCATTTCTAGATTCCTAGTGCTTAGAAAATGGATGAAATAATTCATTTTTTTTAATTTTATTTTTATTATTTAAAAAAAATTTTACAGACTGCATTTTGATTCAGTGTACACAAATGGGGTACTTTTTGTTTCTGTGGTTGTGCATGATGATGTAGATTCATACCATTTGTGTAATCATACATGTACACAGGGTAATGATGTCTGTCTCATTCCATCATCTTTCATACCCCCACCCTCTCCTTCCTCTCATTTCCCTCTAAAGTTTCTCCATTCTTCTCTCACCACCCCCCACCCCAATTATATTATCAGGGAAAACATTTGGCCTTTGGTTTTTTTGGGCTTGGCTTATTTCACTTAGCATGATATTCTCCAATTCCATCCATTTATCCGCAAATGCCATAATATTATTTTTATTTGGTTTAAACTGTTAAGATTTGGGAAGCTGAGGCAGAAGGATAGCAATATTCGAGGCTAGCCTCAGTAACTTAGTTGAGATCCTGAACAACTTAGCAAGACCTTGTATCAAAATAAAATAAAAAGAGTGGGGATGTAGCTCAGTGGTAAGAGTGTCCCTGGGTTCAATCCCCATTACCCCTCCCTCCCACACAAAGATCTGGGGCAATTTGTTTTGCATTAACAGGAAAAAAAGCACACTCTTTCATGATTGTTTTCCTAAGCTAAATAATGATATACTATGTATATAAATAAATAGCCATAATGTTATTAAGAACACTCTATTTATTAAAAAAACATTACAGAGAATGGGAAGGATTCCAACTTGAAAAATGCTTATTATTTAGAGAAGCATAAAAGTGAGGAATCCACATACTTTGAAAATTCCTCTGGAGGGATAACCCAAGTATTCATAGGAAAGTGACTAATGGGGGATGAAAGGGTGAAAAAACAAAGCCACTTTCCTGCCCTTTTTTTCCCAGCCTGTCCTACTAATTAGCATCATTTAACTCTCACAGTTCAGAATCAGGTCATATAATTAGAGAAGGATTAAGCTCTTCTCTCTTGGAGAGATGGTTAAATTAAACTGTTTGGAAACCACTTAAAGAAACCCACTGGAGGACTTTGAGGGATGGCATCTAGAAATCATGAAAAAATATGAACTGTTATTGAGGCTGACTTTGAACTCACAACCCTCCGACCTCAGACTTCTGAGCCACTGGGAGTACAGGTGTGCGCCACTGCACCCTGCCTGTTTAAGCGATTACATCTCTTGTTTCTACACCTCTCCACATCCCTTTCACTCTTTCTTCACAGATCAGCTTTTCTGCTGCATTTTACTTCCCAGTACTGGTGGCCAGGTCTGAGTCCCAATTCCAGTATTGGCCTGGAAAAGTCACTTTGGACCTGACCATGTCAGCTGTTTGTCCTGCACTACAACAGCCAGAATAGAACAAAGGTCTATAAGCAGCAGGCTCCAGGACTGGTAATGGGTGGGGCAATTTTCAGCGAAGGTGGTTTTGTGGTACATGAATTGAGCAGGCACCCTAATAATGTTTACTATATGCCCCCCGCCCCCCACCGGAAAAAGCTTTATTTTCATGTGGTCCAAGGCTTTGGAGGGGCTCCCATGATGGTTAAAAAGCTGCCTAGCAGGGGTTAGAGGGAGAGACTCAGGTCAAATGCCTGATACCAAGTTTTCAAAAAGTTTTATATTCATGACCCCCTTGATTTGAACACGCATATAGAGAAATAGAAAGAATCATTCTTTTTATCTGTCATGGTTATAGTACAAAGGCTTCCTTTCTGTTCTATCATTTCTTTCTTATTGAGGAAAATAGAAATTGGACTGTCAGATTTCCTAACCTTTCTTGACATAGGCCCTTCTCTAAAATCAGCTTAACACATTTTGTTTTATTTCTTCCCTGAATATGCAGGCCCAGTTTAGACAGCCAAGTAGGTCTCTTGGGGGTAACCTAATATATGCAGGGCCGTGTTGACTAAATAGCCTTGAATCTGACAAGTCTATTAAAATTAAAACTTTTATAACTATGCTCTTAAGTAATGAAGGAGGGTGGGAACAAGTATAGGAATTCTCTAAAGCAGGAGAAACTAGTGAGAGAAAAAAATAAAGCCAATACTCTTAATTTTGACAATTCAATGAAGTCTGAAGGATGATTAAGTTCCACCTTTCCTTTTCCCAAAGTCTTTACCCTTGTATCTTTACAGTGCATCATGGCAGAGATGGTTTTATACTAGAGCCTATCTTTCAAAAAGACAGTAGCACTCGTGCCAAATAAAGGGCAATACGCCTCCTTCTTCATGAACTAGAATTACTCATCTTATTTCTTACCGCTTCAGCCTCTCAATAGTAGTTTTCAAAAGGAAATCTACTGTTTTTTTTTTTTTTTTTTTTTTTCTCCTCCTGGGATGGGCCTTCCTGTCGAGCAATGTGGCCATTTCCATGTAATAATTACATAATTGTTATGGAAATTCCCTTTTAGAAGTATTACTTAAGAAAATCAGGCAACATTATCCCCCAAATCTTTTAACAAATACCTATGTGAAACCAAGTATAAATGATGTGAAACTTTTTTGTGTGTCGTTGCTGGGAGAGAAAAATTAAAGCAATGTTTTAGTAGCTTTTGTTTTCCATGAAAAAATATTGTCCTTGTCATTCTTCATGGATTGATTATTGTTTGACAACAGAATTATCCCCATGGTTAATTGTTTTAATCACTCAAAATAGCACAATATGAAAGATAGGATGACTCTAATTTCCTCACCTTTTCCCTTTATCTAAATTATACATCCAAACTGAAAACACAAGTCATTGGCTATGGGAGATGTTCACAAACATGAAAAATGGACAATAAAAAAAAATAGATGAGTTATAAAATGTCTTTCGTGTTACTTATCCTCATAAATGACATTCCCATCAGTTTTCAAACAAACTGATAATAAAAATCTCTGACTAGGGGTAAGATTAAGATAGGGGCTTTTACCTTGCCTTCTTAGTTTTCTTTAATAGCTATTTCATTGTTGGAAAAAAAAAGAGTCACTGATAAAATTTCAATTTTTTCCTAGTAGCAAAAGAATTTAAAAACTCTTCCCCAAATGATCACTATTTTACACACACTTTGTGATTTTAGACATAACCCACACCTCTTTTTAAGTACCAGTCCTATATTCCCAACTACCTGGCTTCCTGGAAGTACCACAGGCAATCTACCCTTCCAAACCTACCCTCAGTCTTCTCTCTGTTCCCTTCTTACCTACTGTCCTCTTGCCCAAGCAGAAAGCTGGTATTCGTTCATTTACCTCTCTTTCTGTCACCATCCTCCCACTCCTGATCCAAGCCTCTAGTTCTTTTTATTTTATGCCTTTCTAATCTCTGATATACGTTCTTTTTTTCTATTGTCAGTGACCAGACTCTCACTTGATGATCCACTATCATTCTCTCCTTCCAATTCATCCTTCAAATGGTTGTCACAGATTTTCTACACAATAAATGGTAGGTGCCATGTTTAAAATGTCTACACAGTTCCTCATCAGGATTAAGTTTCTACCTCCACTCTTCCTCCTTCAGATCTCTTAACTCCTATACCTGAACCTGTACTTCAGAAGTTCCCTGGAATTGAAGTTCTCTCTGTCCATCCCTCACTGCACAGACTGTTTTGCTGAAAACACCCTTCCCATCATTGTGTGATTGGCCAATTCTTTCTCATTTAAGGCTCAGCTCATCTGTGACTTTCCCGGGCACTACCAACTCCACCTTTTTCTGAGTAATGTGTCCCTCTTTTGTTTCCTAAACATCTAGTACATACTGTGATGCAACACTAATTTAAAGGCAGTGTGATACCCTGTAACTGAAAGAGTATTGATTGGTTCTGGAATCTGGCAGACCTAGATATGACTTATGGGTAGATAGAACATTTTACTAAATATGAACCCAGGAATATACTTTAGTCTCAGTAAGCCTCAAAGTTTAATATCTGTACTTATTAAAACAGAAAATACTTATCACATTACAAATTTAAGTAAATATATCTATGTACGTTTTAATTAAAGTAAAATAAACATACCTTTAAAAAAATCTGAGCCTGGTTTGTTAGGCAGATGTAGCTGGATCTCCCCATGACTGAGGGTATATCATATTCCCCTTGGGATTCTCAGAGCCTGGGGCAGTGTTGGGTCTCAAAAATTCTGCCAAGATGTCACTATTTCTCTTTCTAAACCATACTCTCCTCTTTTGTATTTACTGACACAATTCTTTGTTTACCTCCTGTTATCCTGGCTGCTTATTTTCAATATTTTATGCCTCTTCTCATTATATTCTAAATCTCTCTCTCTCTCAGCATTGAGGATCAATCTAGGGTCTTATGCATGCTAGTCAAGTGTTCCCACTAAGCTGTATCCCCAGCACCATTATTCTCTCTTTATCCTAGATTTTCTCAAAGCTGATATGGACAAACTGCATAAGAATCACTTGCCTTCCCTTCACCAGAAACATGCAGAGTGAGAATAGTTGGTGCTGGAAGGAGACAGAATCACAGATCTGCATTTATAATAAGTTTTTCAAGTCAGTCTTGGACACACTAACTTTGAAAATTGTGACCTTAGGAATTTTGTCCTCTACTTTGGCTATAAATTCTATCAATTTGCTAAAGATTTTCAAATTTATGTCTCCATTCCAGATCTCACTGTTGGACTCCCAACTCGTGTAGCCAACTGCCTCTTTGGCATTTCTTTTAGAGCTTCTCAGATATGTTCAAAAGTAAACTTTATACTCCTCTGCTAAGTGTTTCTTAAAGGAAGCAACTTCTACCCAAATACTCAAACCTAGAGTCAGCCTTCTGCTCCCTCTTCACTTCCTGTACTCTGCATAGGAACATGTTTCATCTTTCTTGAATTTTTCACTTCCCTCTAACCTCTGCCACACAGTCTAAGCCACAATTATCTCTTGTCTGAATTTCTGTAATAGGCCTAAACTGATCTTCCGCTGTCCATAATAGATTATAATAAAGTACTGGTTCCGAAGGCTGACTTCCAGGATTCCAAATCCTTGCCTGTTCTGGGTTTAGCCTCAGCTCCTTCTTCTATGAGATGGGGATAAAACCAGTACCTACCTCAAAGGGTTTTAAGGAAGATTATATGAGGTAACTCATGTAAAGCTCTTTGAATTGTGTGGGACACTAGGAAGGAAGCTCATGAGAAGTTGCCATTGAGATATGAATTTGGGAATACAGAAAAAGAAACATATACTGAATCTCAAAAGAGAAGTGCCCATGAACCATTGAAATGCCAAACAAGCAACTCTCTTAAGCAACCCAGCCCAAGCCCTAACTGGTGAAAAGTAACCTGATAGAGGGCAACGGCAAGTGCTGGAAAAATTGGTGCAAATTCACTACTCTGCCTTGACTCCACCTCTTCTCTACCCCTAACTACTGACCCTCTCTACGCATATTCATACCCCGGACCAAGGGGTGCATTCTTCCTTGAATGTGCATCTGCTTTCCTAGATAAAAGTTTTTGTTTTACTGGGGATTGAACCGAGGAGTGCTCTACCACTGAGCTATATCCCCAGAACTTTTTACTTTTTATTTTGAGACAGGGTCTTGCTCAATTACCCAGGCTGTTCTCAAACTTGTGATCCTCCTGCCTTAGCTTCCTGAATAGCTGCGATTACAGGCATGCACCACTGTGCCTGACTCTGTCTGCTTCTCTGACTGGTGCATGCCAGAATTGTTTTCCAACCAATTCACCAAAGACCCGCCCTCCATCTCCCCCAACAAACACTGTTATCCTGAGTCTAGGTCTTCCTCTCCGCTAACTCCTCAAGTGACCTTATGGTCCACCGATACCCTGCTTCAGCCCATCAGGCACCCAACAATAGTGATCTCTAAAAAGTCTATTAGTTTTTTACAAACTTCATTAGGTTTTAGAGATAAAAGTACCTTAAGGTGGACTCCTTCCTTTGGACTCAGTTTCTCCTTTCTATACCACTCATCACAGCCATCATTTCATTCTTTGGTCATTATTCTTAGTCCCACCTCACTTTGATACTGGGGAAGATATTTGTCTTCACAGTTGCAATTCCCAGTGCCTGGCACAGAGAAGATGCCTAGTATTCATTCATGAATGAATGAACATGATGATCAAAATATTATCATTTCCCATTTCTCCTATGTGTAGTTCTTCTCTCTTTAATCTTCAATCAAAATTGTATTTTCTCTAAAATTTCACCTTGATTATTAGTTGTGTAGTAGCATTAAAAAAAACAACTGAACTGTTCTAGAAATCCTGAGATTTCTCTGAGAGAAATATCTGTATCTGCAAAATTTTTCTTAAGAAAAAAAGAATCAGTTCCGAGAAACTATGCTTATCAGGACCCTTTAACTTGTTTTAAGTTTCAGTTGTTTTTAATCACGGAAAGAATCTTCAGAATTTTCCCCTGCTGCATTTCACAGATTGTCATCTGCACCTTCATCATTTTGTTGTTTCCTCTACCATGTCTTCATTGCCTGCTGCTTCTCCCATACAGCTGAAATAAATGGGAGGGAACTCCTTATAACCCCTCCTCTAAATCAGTATATCCCTTTACCACTGGCTTAGACCTGGGTGCCCATCCCCAGCACCTAAGATTTATAGCTCAGGGCAGTGGTTATAAATAGTCCATTCCTATCTATACCTAAGTTAAAAATGGAGTATTGCTGCACTGAAAGTCAGAAGCATGGGTTTGGAGAGGAATGTAATTCTGGTGGAACTGCTAACCTACTGCCTGGTAGAAAATATGAACAGAGAAAAATTAAGCCCTAGGTTTCTACTGCTTCTACTGTGTTGTGAATCTTGATACCAATGGCTCTAATGTCATTTATCTCACACAATCTCTCTGTACCTCTCTCTGACATCTCGTCTCACAGGATGTGCATAGCAAATAATGATTTTACATATTGCCATTTCTTGAGTGTCTAACATATGCTGTGAGCTGTGTCTCATCCTCTGATTATATGTTTTTGAAATGAGGAAACTACATATAAGAGTGGTTAAGTAATGTGTTCAGATTACTTAGTACAATAAATTGTGGGATCCTGATGTTCAAATGCAGATCTTTCTGTTGGGGCTGTTCTTGTCTCAGTTTACATTGCTGCTTATCTTCAATATACAGAGCAAGACAGCCCTGAATCCAAGTGGATGATTTCATAAGTGACTCTTGCATAATTTGGCATATCTGTTGTAGCTCCCCTTCTATCACCAGGTAGCCTCAGTAGACTCCTCTTTGGTCAGTATTCTCTACTACTCCACACCCCCCTCCTCCTGTTTGGGAAATAGCCTTCCTTGAAGGTATTGTGTCATCAAGTTATTATTTCAACTAAGTGATGAGTCTACTCAGAGCTGGCTTTGTTCATCATAAAATAGTCAATTTTTGTACATAGTATAAAATGAGAAAAGACCTTAACCAAAACCCCATAAATAGATTTCTCATCAATAGAAATGTGCTCTTTTGACCTTATAAATTACTTAACTATTTAATTTGCCAGGAGGGTTATCATTTCTCAACACTATTTAGTTTATGCTGAAGCTTTTGGTCAATAGGTTTCTCTCCATCAACAAGTGGAAATCAGCTTTCTTGAGTGTATATAATTTTTCATGCTGGATAGGATAGGATAGAATGAATGTGGAAAGGGAAGATAGTTGGTGGATGTTAATGTATTAATGAAGTTCCATTTTGGAGTAGGGCCCTGGGGAGTGCAGTTCTAGAATTTTTCTGCAAGAGGTTGGCAAAATCAGTGTCCCCAAGAGCAAATAAGGAGAAACAAAAAGAACAAGATGAAGTTTTGCTCTCGAAGATTAGATTACCTCCCAGATTTGCTAAAGGCAGTCACTGACCTCTGAAAAAGGGGTGTTGCATTCATCCTTACCCCCTAGTTTTTCCATAGCATATATTTTTCCATCTGAGATAATTTGTGTCATTCTTTCTATGTACTATCTCTTATCTTTTTTTCCCCCCAGTGCTAGTGATACAACCCAGAGCCTCACACATGATAGGCAAGTGCTTTACCACCAGTCTGCATCCCAGGCAGAAATTGTTAGGTTGTATGCTACAAAACCTCATAGAACCTGGGTTATGAATTTTTTCACAAGCACCTTTGTGACTTTCATAAAGAAACCTGTAGAACATGTCCTGGTCTCATGCTAACTGGGCATTTGTCAGGAATTGACTCTTTTTCTCCCTTTCTAGGGCCACAGGAGCTTTTGTCTCAACTTCTTTGTGGGTATATGCTATACTTTTTGGTACCCGAAGACTAATTTCCTATAAACATTTTAGGATTTCTATGTAGGTAGGATTTAGGGCCAATGATCTGTGGTAGTTGTGGCAGGAATGTTAGGGTCTCATACAGAAGCTATAAGCAGACTTTTAAATTAGGCTGTATATTAATGCAGGATGGATTCTGGGGCTTTCAGCATTTGTACAGTTTCATTCACCTCTGTGTATTTGGACTGCCTGGGACTGTCTTGGCAGATGACTCAATGTGACCTTTCAATGTTCCAATGCTAAATTCCTTGCCAAAGAAGAGTTACTGCAGCTTCAGTTTTCACCTTGGTAAAAGCACCAGTGCTCAGCCTGTTGTGAATAACTCCCCCTCTTACAGCACAGTTTCAACCCACATCAAGCAAGGCTGGCAAGGACTGCAAGTGAGCAGCTTTCTGTGACAGAGGAAACTGGGTCCTTGTACTGTCCGTCCAGATCTTATCTTATCACCTTGGTATTTCGTTTTTGTACATGTAAAAGACAAGGCATGCATCCCGACATTGCATGAGAAGCAAAACAAAAGTGCTCACTGGTAAAAGCCTTTCTCAAATCCCCTGAACCAGACATCTCCCATTTCCTTTGCTTAAGCTCATTTCCTGACAGCTAGCCTTATGCCTTTCTGAACTCTTATTGTAGTTTACTAAAAAACAAGTGTCTCAATACACTGCCTCTTTGCTTGCTGACATCATCTTTTGGAGTTAGTCTCTTTGACTTTCCATCTGTTATTTCTCTGATGGTATGAAACTTTACACCCCACCATATCCTATATATATATGTAAAGACTACTTGTAACTCTTTGAAAGTCTAGAAATACAATTGTAAGCAAAATTATATATATATTTTTTATTTTGGAATTTATTTTTAAACAACAACAAAAGCTTTTTACACTTGCACATTTATTTCAAGGAAATAATTTTCTTCGTAACATCTAGGAAGAAGAAAGCAGAGGAGTTCTTTTAAAAATATTAAAATTTGTGTCTATTTAAAAGATTATATATTTATTGGTGATATTTCTGACAATTTCTTAAAATAAAATTTGAAGTGCTTGGTGCCTTCCTTTTAAATTTTTTTGAGACAGGGTCTTATTATTAAGTAGCCCAGTCTGTCCTCAAACTTTGATCCTCCTGCTTCAGCCTCTCAAGTAGCTAAGATTATAGGCCTGTGCCATGTCGACTGGATTTTTCTTTCTTTCTTTGCATACTATTCTATTTTAATCATTTAACTAAACTTTTTTCTTATAACATTAGAAAACTTCATTGAGAACTCATTTTCTCTGTGTTTTCTCTCCTAAATAAAATAAGGTCTCCCCTACCCCTGTGCTATCGTCTATCTACTGTAGAGGCCAAAATGTGTGTGATCTGTGTGATCGTGAAAAACAAAAACAAAACGACATACAACACAGACTGCAGCTCTGGCTGGGTTCCAGAATTCCATTAGCCAGACAATGCCCCAGCCAACATGCAGCCTGGGAGTGTTGGGGGAGGAAGCCCATCTTGCCCTCTCTGGGTGTCTGTCTGAGCAGGGTCAATAGGGAGTTGAGGCCAGGAAAGGGCTAGACCAATTGTTTTGCAAATTCAGTAGATGGTAATAAATATCTGACACGGTTTGCCTACTTATACTTGCATTAAAAATCAATTAAATTTGGTAGTGTGTATTTAAAATTCCATTTTACGAGTTTATTTTTTTTCTTCTTAGACTAGTTCAAATAAAACTGTGACCAATTTTGGATTGACTACAGCAGCAGAGCAAGAAATGGCTTAGTGAAAAGCTAAAAATAGATGTCTTCTTTTAGAGGTTTTTCCTTGTTTATTTCCAAGAGACTTGCCAGTATACTTGAGACTAAATCATATAAAACAATGAAAAATGCAAGAATTAACATTTTATTGTGTTAAAAAAAGCAATCATTGCCTTCTATATTTGGATTTCTGAGTTTTGATAGTCATTTAGCAACTTTGTAATTATTCTTTGCAAGAAATTAACAAACATGAAGAGAACAGACATCTGATGAATTTACAAGCCTTAAGTTGTATTTTTGAGAGTACATTTTAATTTAAAAAGCAAAAATACATGTAAGGCACTTTCGTTCACTGAGTGCTTTGACATATGTTATTTCAGTTACTCCTCCAAATTTTTCCCATAGTCCCTAGAATGTACAATCCATGAATTGAGGGATCTTGGTTAACAAATCTTTGCATCCACAGAACAGTGGAGGAAATCTGTGGAGAGGAAGAAGGGAAAGAAATCGCCTCTACTTATTGAAATGTAATGTTCTGATTATGCTGATGCTTTCCATACAGAATTTCATAACCACACTGGCTGCAGCCCTCTCCTCACCTCAGTTAGGAATTTTTATCACATTTTGCAGAAGAGTAAACAGGTTCAGATAAGACCTACCCATTCTTACCTTTTTTTAAAATTCTTTTTAACTCTAAGCTATAACATCACAAGTATTTTATGTTTCAGGTTACACAGCTTTTAATTGGCAGGTCCAGTACGCCTATCCACATATTATATCTCCCTGTATAGTCCTCTTTCCACTAAGTGTCCCTGGTTATTGCCATTTGTGGTGGGGAGGGTACTGGGAATTGAACCCAGGAGTGCTTACCACTGAGCCACAACCCCAGCCCTTTATTAAAGAAAATATTTTATTTAGCAACAGGGCCTCATTAATTTGCTTAGGACCTTGCTAAGTGCTGAGATTGGCTTTGAACTCATGATTCTCCTGCCTCAGCCTCCCAAGCCTCTGGGATTATAGGAGTGTATTGCAATTTTTTAACCTGTCATTTTGAAATACTGAGGAACAGGGAGACATCATTAGTCTGAGCTAGAAAGATGGTTAGCTAAATTATAGAATGAATCTAAGTGCACATAAATGGATGACAAAAGTAGGATATATAGGTAGAATACCTATATATGGAATACCTTTCAGCCTTAAAAAAGGAAAATTCTGTCATTAGCAATAACACGGAAAAAGCCCCAAAACATTATGCAAGTGAAATAAGCCAAATGCTTTGAAAGGCAAATGCCACATGTTTTGCTTATAAGGGAATCCAAACTCATAGAAGTAGAGAGCACAGTGGAGTTATCCAAGACTGGGGTTTGGGACATTGGGGAGATGTTGGTAAAAGGATAAATGTTCCAGCTGAACAAAAGGAATAAACTATTAGTACTTGATATGTTAATTAGTTTGATTCCATCATTCCACATTGTATACATATAGCATCACTTTGTACCCATAAATATATACAATTTATAACATCAATATTCAATAAGATAAAAAAAAGAATTAAGGTTTTCCTTGGGAGGTCTGGTGAGAGACTGGAAGGAATACTCATATTCCCCCTGCCACTGCATTTAGATCACAGAAGGTAAGAAAACAGCATGTCATCTCCAAATCTGCATGGTTAGCAGCAGGGTGGGAAAACAATCCCTCTTTGAGGGTCCCTACATGCCTCTTCCACAGTCCGTCCCCTCTGGGGGAACACTCATTCTTTAAGGTCACTCTTCACATTTCTCACCAATCTTTAAAGAGCCCCTGTTGACCCCCAGTCTTGAGAGAGGATAGAGCGGCTGGTTTCTTGAGGGTAGCACAGTGGGTTTGGATCTAGGCAGACTGATTTACAGGTCACGTGCATCAACAGCACATGACAGGATGACTTGGCTATCCTGCACTTCAGTTTAAGGAGGTGTCCTTTCACTTAAGGAGAACACCCATTCTAGGGAACTTCTTTTCTTAGGATTTATTCATTTTATTTCCTCGCAGTGCAGGGAATCAAACCCAGGGCTCGCACAAGCTAGGCAGGCCTTCTACCACAGAGCTACGTCAGTTACTCCTTTTATCTGAACTTGGGTTAGGCAGCAGGAGGGGCAGGGCTGGCACACCAGGAGGAAAACATGCATGGCAAGGCAGACTGTAGGAAAACAGGAACATGGGTGACCTGAGCCGGGTGGGGACAAGAATGGCACAGTGTTTTAGGTATCTTACTAAACTTTGAGCTTACAAAAAGACAAAACTGGGTTGACCTTTAAGAAGAACAAAACAGAATACTGTAGTTTTCTTCTGCATAGTTGTTTCTAAAGGAAATATGCTGCTTGACGAAAGAAAAATCTCAAAATCCTTACTATGCAATAATTTACTTTTTCTTTCATATTTTCTATTTTTATAGTTTAGCATGTTATATTCTGAACTAAAATTGGATTTAAAATATTGGTAATTCTGATTTTCTAGTTTGAATTTTAATAGAAACTCTATCTAATACTAGTTGGATTCAGAGATTTAAAAAAAAAAAATAAACATGAAGCAGTGAATGAGAGAGTAACTTTTTTTTTAAACCCTCACTTAGAGCATGTGGTTTTTTATCAAAGGACTACAGGCTCTCCTGCCACACCCAGGAAGCTTCTTAAAAATATTGATAAAGCTGCCACTGCTGACACATTCTTAGGTTTAGGGAAATCAACACATTAAAAGTGTTAGAAACTTGTATTTTTGGAAAATTTTTTTTTTAGTACATGGTCTAGTAAAATATTTTAAAAAATGTGTACAACTGAATCATTGGTACAAACTTTTTTTTTTTTTTTTTTTTTTGATACCAGAGACTGAGCTCAGGGGCACTCATCCATTGAGCCACATCCCCAGTTCTATTTTGTATTTTATTTAGAGACAAGGTCTTACTGAGTTACTTAGGTCCTCGCTATTGCTGAGGCTGGCTTTGAACCCTCGATCCTCCTACCTTAGCTCCTAAGCTGCTGGGCATTGGTATGAACTTTCAAAAATTGTCTTAACACTTTAGTATCTGATTTTACTCAACTTTACTGAACTGCTTTGAGACATTTTGATCTCCACAAGTACATTAATTGTGTGGAGAAGTTTATAATCCTCATTTCAATGAGGTAAAAAGCTATTAAAATGGGTATAATTATTCAAAGTCAAGTATTCTGAAACATCTACTCTGACTAGAATATAAAACAAATGCTGATTTAAAAAACATTCTCTAAATTCACCTGTAGCTGCCATTTCAAGGCAAATTATGAAGAAAAGATATGAATTCAGTGAAAAAAAAATAGTTGGTTGCTGGTTATGAACTAAATATTATCTCTATTTTAAGAAAAATAGGAGGGACTAGTGTGTAGCTCAGTGATGAAGTGTGTGCAGGAGGACTTGGGTTCAATCACCAGCACCCCCCAAAAAAAAAAAAAAAAAAAGATAAAACGAGTTCCTGAGTACAGCTTGCATATTTTCCAATTGGTTTATAGGTCCACATATACTTCTGTTTCTCTGATCAAGTATTTTTTCCCAATTTTTTGACTCAGGTGATATATTAGTCAGGGTTGTAGAGAAACAGAACCAATAGACTGTATATGATTTTTTATATATATATATATATATATATATCTCACCATATATATATACCATATATATATGGTGATAGATCTGGCTCCAGAGAATGTTATAGGCCAGACTATAAGGGAAATAACTAAACAGACTCCATTTTGCTCTGAGACTCTATGTTATGTAGGAAATAAGCTTCTCCCATGGGAACACCCCACCTCTGTACCCATCAACAATTGCTTAGCTTCTCCCATGGGAACACCCCACCTCTATACCCATCATCAGTTACTTAGTGTGACATGTTTAGCAACACAAAATGACAATTCTTATGTAATAAAAAATTGCTCTCATTTGATCCCTAGTGCTCCTAAACAATGTACCATGCGAATGGTGATTGTGTGGATGTTAGTAGCCATTCTTTAGTTTGTACCTAGGTAAGGGTCGTTTGGACCCACTTCCCCCTCTGTTGATGATCTCATGATGTTAGTTTGTAATTTCGAATCATAGGAACAGACACTTATAATTTATAAGATTTTTGGTATAAAAACCCCTGCAACCCTATGGTCAGGGTTGTTCTTCCAATAACCATTTTTTTGGGGCATTGTGTGAGACAGTCAGCCTTCCAGCTTAATAAAGACTCAAATTTGGACTTCTCAGTGGTGATTGGTCTGTTCTTAAGTTGTGCCCCATAACTATGTGTGTGTAGATATATATATATTATATATATATATATATATCTGTACTGTGTGTGTGTGTGTGTGTGTGTGTGTGAGTAGAATTGGCTTTTAGGATGTGATTGTGGAGGCTGGCCAGTCCCAATCTGCATGGCAGGCTGCTTGACCGACTGGCACTTCTTTCTTTCTTTCTTTCTTTTTTTTTTTTTTTTGCGGTGCTGGGGATTGAACCCAGGGCCTTGTGCTTGCAATGCAAGCACTCTGCCAACTGAACTATATCCCCAGCCCTGCTTGACCGACTGGATACCCAGGGAAGGGCTGATGCTGTAGCTAAAGTCTAAAGGCAGAATTGAGATGGTTGCCTCTTCGTTATAGGACCTCAGTTTATTTGCCTTTAAGATCTTCAACTAATTGGATGAAGCCCACCCACTTAATGGAAGGTAATCTGCTTTACTCAGAGTCTTCCAATTTAAAAGTCAATCATATCTAAAACGGCTTGATAGCAACATACAGATGGATGTTTGAGAAAATATCTGGGTACTGTGGCTTAGCTGAGTTGATGCACAAAATTATCTATCATAGTTGACAATTATAAAAACAACTGTTTAGTTTTTGAAGTTAGATGCTCATGTTAGAGTCTCTGAAGAGAGAAAGGATCAACATTATACAGGGGAATGGAGAAATTCTGCTTGGGTTCTATGGCAGATATTAGCTGCCTGTCCAATAGTTAATTTCTTCTTTAGAACTGCCAGATTTAGCAAGTAAAAATATACAATGCACAGTTAAATTTTAATTTCAGATAAGCAATGAATTTTTTAGTAAAAGCCTGTCTCACCTATTGTATATTGCATGGGGTTTACTTATATAAAAATCTATTCATGTTTATTTGAAATTCAGATTTAACAGGGTGTCTGTATTTTACCTGGCAAACTTGTCCCTTTGTACTTATTACCAAATCTATTTTGGAGAGTAGAGAGTGGAGCGTTTATCTTACCCAATCCGAATTAGCCCCTAGCTAGGCTGGTTGGTGGACAAATACTTGTGGACAATGAGATATAAATAGGATCCATATGCTTGAATTTTAATTTTTCCTGTTTGATCTTTTCACTTTCATCCTTCCTTCTTGTTCAAATACAAATAAGCTGTCTAGAGAAGGTGAGGTCATCCTTTAGCCATGGATATGACTGACACTTTTATTAAAATGGTCAAGCAGGAGAGAATTTTTTTTTTCCTGTGCTGAGGATTGAACCAGGGTCTTGCTGATACCACAATTTACTGGTGAGTTCTGCTTTCTCAGTTGTTGAAGTTTGAACACTGGAGAAGCATGCCAAGGCAAGCATATTAAGCAGGTTTTATTTAAAGGTAATAATACAGACTTCTCCCCGGATGGAGAAGGGGGTCCATGACTGATGTTCTAGAGTCTCAAGAAATGAGCATGCCCTACATCTTTTATAGGTTAGAGTCTCCTTTGTTTTATTCTCTCCCCCCTTATTACTCCTTCCTGCCTGGTGACTAGACCCAGGAGTTGCCAGTGACATAGCAAGAAAAGGTGAGCAGCAGATAGCACAGGGAGGGCCAAGTGATTCAGGCAGGTAAGGGCCTAGGAGGCATTAATTAGCAGTTCCCTGCCTGTAGTCCTTAACAAGGACAGATAAATTTGGTAATCAATGGGCTCTGGAGATCCTTGACATTCCATTCTCTCAGGGGCAGTCTCTAACTTCCCAGACTCTGATGGCCTCCATAGTCTCCATTTCCTCGATTTGACCTGATCCCCTATTTCTACACTAACTACCTGTCTCCAATTCTGACTTCATTGCCATGCTAGGCAAGCACTGTAATACTGAGCTACAGTCCCAGCCCTGAGCATAGCATCTTTTTTTAAAATTTTTTTTTAATTTTTAGATGTTGATAGGCTTTTATTTTATTCATTATTAATATGTGGTATTGAGAATCAAATCCAGTGCCTCACACATGCAAGGCAAGCACTCTACCACTGAGCCACCAACCCCAGCCCATGAGCATGGATGGCTTCTTGATGAAATCCTTGAGCTGTTGCACCAGCCCTGAACTGCCTACTTTAGAATTTCCTATTATATGAAAATCTTTACTTAAGTCACTGCCATTATGTTTCTTTAACATGAAACTGCACAGAAGCTTAAAAACCATAGATTTCTGTGATTCCTTGGAAGTCAAATTTGGGTAGGACCTATAAGTAGAAACTAAAATAAGTGCTTGAATGACATAAGAAAATGTTGGTTCATTTCTATAAGTTATAGCTTCCTTTCACTCTTCTTGACTAGGAAGACACTTCTTTTTGCTGGGTAAATTTGGAGTTAGACTGAATTGTCGCCTCAGCCTATCTGAGGAAATGACAATGTTTTTCAGTGTTTTTAAACTCTGCATTTGGTGTACTTGTGTACAGATATATATGCTGGAACACAATTTCATCAGTTACCAAAATAAGAGGGTGGTTGACATTTTAAATGAACCATGGAAGCAAAAAAGGGGCCCCCTTTGTACCTGCCCCAATGTCTTTAAATTCTGTTCCAAATTGTGTTCTTTTTCAGAACAATTTAAGAAACAAGAATATAGTCAACTACTTTTCCAAGAGAAATTATGTAAAAGTAAGCATTGTCTAATCCAGTAGGATATAAAAGGCTCTGAGTATGGAGTGGGAAAAAATGGCAGGGGAAAGGGATTATAATTCATTCTTAGTAAATCAAGTAGAAACTAAAATAAGTGCTTGAATGACATAAGAAAATGTTGGTAAAATACTGGTTTTCTGTATATGAAAAAATATGCAACTCTATCATGAGAACCTATGGAGTTTGGATTTATAGGGCACAAAAATAAACTTAGCACACCTTCAAAAGTATGTAAGAATCATAATCCCTTCCAAAGTCTTTACCAGCCACACATCTCTGGTCCTTCTGCTCACTTCAAAAGGAGTTTGTGAGTTGAAAGAACTGTTTGTGTACATAGAGGATTATCATGGGTCCACTGGGAGTGTAGTACTGGTGGAGGACATAGAGCTTGATTTTCATGTTATTGAATAAAGAAAACTGGAAATCATTTATGCTTTCGTATAAACCAGACAAACTTTCTGAATCCTAACTTATCAGGATAAAGAATAAATATGGTTTCAAATATAATAAATTTCTAAGGAATTTTGAAATGATTAACAAAAATAAAAAATACTTTGTGTGAGAAAACAGATGTCCTATCATATAAATTGTTTTATGATATTAAAAAAATTTCTTTGGTGAGTAAAGTTATATTTGACAAGAGACAACAAGTAGGTTTGTGAGTTCCATCACTGAAAGAATATGTTATAAAAAAAGTTTTAAAAGTAATTTGTATTTTAGATAATTTAGGAATTACACTGTTATTATGTATAATTTGTGAAATTTTAGAGAACCCAAACCAAAAGAACATAAAAAGAAATGTTTTTCACATGCTGATAGACTACTCTTAACATTTTAGATTATCACTGTATTTATAATCCAGTTTTAAACTATATAGAAAATAACTGTGCTTGGGGCTGAACATGGTGAGGTATACTATTCATTACTGAAGTCATTTTAAATAATAGCTGATCTTTTATGCATTTTTACATAGGAAAAGCCCCCCTTTTTTTAGACTTGAATTGACCAATAGCCTAAATACATCTGTGCTATATAAATAACTACAAATATTTTAATACTACACTTTAAGGCCTAAGAAAATATATGGATGTTTCACATACACCAGAGATTGATTTCCTATATTTTAAAAAATTTTATTTATTTGCTTATTTAAGAATATAAAGATAGGAAAAAAATGACAATAAGCTCCTAATAGAAAGCACCTAAAAGGAGAGGTTGGGGGATGTAAACCCTCCCTGTCACCTTTTCTGCCACCTCACATTTGGTTTAACTTCTGATCCTGAGGACTAAGGACTGCATAGTGATTGGCACCTGTACTGTCACCAGGTCATCCAATTAGAGTGGGTAGTTCCAACTAGTGCATAGAGCAGTTTGTCAGCCACTTGTTATCACCAAGGTAAAGGGGGCATATTGAAACTTCCTTTCCTTTTCTAAGTACCAGCATTTATCCTAGTTTATATATTTTTTTAATTGTTTTACCGTGTCTAGAGACTGTTCTGGACAGTAATTTTAAGCTGATTTCCCTGTATCTAAATGTGAGAATGGCCCACTAGGCAAGTTATTGCCTATAGTTATGCAAAATGAGAAATAATATTCAGAAAGAGCATTAACCCATGTTTGTTTTTATACACTTAAGTACATAGAATACCAAAGCAAAGATATAGTTGAGAATAATTTGAAAGTTGAAATGCTGGTTGTTAGCTACCCAGGAAATTAAATTGATCAGAAAACAAGCACTTTTAAACATTTCACAAATTGGATTTATTTATTTTTTATTTTTTGGTGGTACAGGTGTTTGAACCCAGGGCCTCATACATGCTAGACAAGTTCTCTATCACTAAGCCATGTCTGCAGCCCCTTTTAGTTTACTTTGCACAGGGTCTTTCTAAGTTGCTGAGGCTGTCCTCAAACTTGAATCCTCCTGCCACATCTTCCCTAGTAACTGGGACAAATTGGGACTCCACCTTCTCCTCTCCTCCTCCTCCTCCTCCTCCTCCTCCTCTTCCTCCACTTCCTCCTCCTTCTTCTTCTTTTTCTTTTTTTGTATTAAAGATTGAACCTAGGGGCGCTTTACCACTGAGCTACATCTTCAGTCCTTTTTATTTTTAATTTTGAGACAGGGTCTCACTAAATTGCTGAGGCTAACCTCAAACATGTGATTCTTCTGCCTCAGCCTCTGGAGTTGCTGGGATTACAGGCATGTGTCACCATGCCTGGCCAAATTGGGATTTTAAAAAATTTGTTCTTTTTAGATATGCATGATAATAGAGTGAATTTTGATGGAGTATAACTTATTCTAATTAGGATCCCATTCTTGTGGTTGAACATGATATGGAGTTACACTGGTTGTGTATTCACATATGAACATAGGAAAATTATGCCCAATTCATTCTACTGTCTTTCTTTTCTCATCTCCCTTCCCTTCCCTTTATTTCCCTTTGTCTAATTCAATGAACTTCTGTTCCTCCCTCTCCCACTCCTTATTGTATTTTAGCATCCACATATCAGAGAGAATATTCAACCTTTGGTTTTTCTGGGATTGGCTTATATCACTTAGCATGATATTCTCCTACTCCATCCATTTTTACCAGAAAATGCCATAATTTCATTCTTCTTTAAGGCTAATATTCCATTATGTATATATACCACAGTTTCTTTATCCATTCATCTGTTGAAGGGCGCCTAGATTGGTTTCATAGTTTGGCTATATTGAATTGAGTTGCTATAAACATTGATGTATCTGTCTCTATAGTATACTGATTTTAAGTCCTTTGGGTATAAACCAAGGAGTGGGATAGTTGGGTCAGATGGTGGTTCCATTCCAAGTTTTCTGAGAAATCTCCATACTGCTTTCCATAATGGTTGCACCAATTTGCAGTCCCACCAGCAATGTATGAGTGTACCTTTTCCCCACATCCTCACCAACATTTATTGTTACTTGTTTTCTTCTGACTGGAGTGAGATAGAATCTTAGCATAGTTTTAATTTGCATTTTCCTGATCGCTAGAGGTGTTGAACAGTTTTTCATGTATTTGTTGACCATTCATATTTACTCTTCTGTGAAGTGTCTATTCAATTCCTTTGCCCACTTGTTGATTGAGTTATTTGGTTTTTTGGTGTTAAGTTTTTTGAGTTTTTTGTATATCCTGGATATTAATGCTCTATCTGAGGTGCATGTGGTAAAAATTTTCTCATATTCTGTAGGTTTTCTCTTCACATTTTTGATTGTTTCCTTTGCTGTGAAGAAGCTTTTTACTTTGATTCCATCCCATTTATTGATTCTTGGTTTTACTTCTTGCACTTTGGGAGTCTTGTTAAGGAAGTCAGTTCCTAGGAGAGTTGGGCCTACATTTTCTTCTAGCAGATGCAGGGTGTCTCTGGACTAATGTCTAGGTCCTTGATACACTTTGAGCTGAGTTTCGTGCAGGGCAAGAGATAGGGGTTTACTTTCATTCTGCTACATGTGGATTTCAGCTTTTCCCAGCACCACTTATTGAAGCAAATTGGAATTTTTTGATGATAAAAATCAATCCCTCTATTCAGCATGATCAATTTTATTTAGAAGCACAGCATTATCTTTTTATGCCTTTAACCAATTATAATATGCCTTCAACAAAAACCAGCCCTGACTAACTTGGTTACAACCTGAAGTTCTTGCTAACCCAGTCACCAATATCATACCACCGTGATGTGACCCAGTCTCCCCCAGAACTCCTCCAATAGTTACACTGTGCTCATAGTTCCCCTTTCTGCTACATGTTTACTGTATTTTCTTTATTTGCCCATGGAACACCAAAACCCCACCAATTTCTTTTTCATTCAATGGTTGCTCCTTCATGATCTTTCTCTACTGTCTCTCTTGTTTTCCCCAACTTCTAAATTTTGGGAGTGTTTTTTCTTCTTAGTTGAGCTCATACAATCTCATGGCTTTAAATGCCATTTAATACTGATGAATCTTGTACTCTAATCTCCTTTGCTAATCTTTTCCTTTAAGTCCTAAGTGGTTACATGCATTTGTTTACTCCATATTTTTATTTTGGCATTTAATTGCATCTCGAAATTAACATATGTAAAATATGAATCTTGAATGTCACCTTCTCACTGCAAAATACATTCCTCCCTTTCTCCTATTTATTTCAGTACATGGTATTTATAACCATTCATGATCCTAGGCTGAAAAGTCAGGGCTTGTCTTTACCTTTTTCTTTCTCTCAGAGTCCAGTCCAACCCACCAGCTAATTTTTTGGCCCTATTCAAACTGGTTTCTGAATTGCTCTCGTTTTCACACTTTCCATGATAACCAGCTCACCCCCACAACTGCTATTTCTGGCTGGGACGATTACAAAGCTACCTAAATGGTCATCCTTCTTTCGTATTTTTCTGTCTACAATCTACCCCTCCTATAGCAGATTTCAATCTATTAAAATGTAAATTCGGTCATTTCAGTCTCCTCATCAATGCTTTCCAAAGACTTTCTGTGATATTCAGAGTAAGAGCCCAAGTATTTTTAGTGACCTATAAGGCCATACATGGACAAACCCTTGTCTGATGCCTTGTATTTACCCTGGCCCTCATGGCAGCTGCTCACGCTAGATTTCTTGCTGCTTTACGTAGGTCAAAATTTGCCTGCACCTGAGTCTTCCTTCTGTTTTCTGTACTTCCAGGGATAGTCCTTACCAAACCCTTTTTTGTGAATGCTTCTCAAAATATGGTCTTATTGAGAAGTCTTTCCTTTACGACTTTCTGTTCCCTTACTACTTGGCTGAATTTTTTTTGATTTTTCAACTTATTATTCATTACTACCTGATATTTTGTGATTCATTTATTAAATAAGAGTGAGACCTAATTTATTTAGTTCACAGCTTACCAAGAGAGCATCAGGTACACAATTAACACTTAGTGAGCCTTTGCTGAATGCATGAACGAATCCATTCACAATGTGGGTTTTTTTTTTTTTTTTAATTTTTAAAGTTTGAAATTTGTCAGAATCTCTTCTCAAAATGTTATATTATAGACATTTTGAAAGTGCTTCTTCAGCTTGCATATTTCTTTATTTTTCTTCAGAAATGTAGTGAGAAATTTCTTGGACTTTGTTCCTAAAAGGAGAGACCCAGGCCACATCCTAGCATTCTTACATTACTAAGGTTTATTTACTTACTTCATGTTAAATTTTAGAAGCAGGGATAATGCTTCTTATCTTTTTGAAATTAAATGTATAGAAATAGTATATTTAAAGGTCTCTCACAGAAATCAGCTCATTTTACGTTCTTGACACATGGTAGTCATTTCCACCATGGCTCCACACCATGTTCAACTTTCACAGTCACGTAAGTTAGAAAGAGGAAGTAGGTCTGGGCCTGTGATAAAACTCTACATCAGGAGTCGGAAGAACATGTAAAATGGGAGATGAGGTGGGCATGGAGGTTAGAAAAGAACTGTATCACTTCCAAATATCCTAATTCCTATCATATTCTATAAGTTCTGTGATTCCATTTGTATGGAAAGTTGTTTTCCAGTCTCAGAAGAATTTCAGAGTTTTCTTCTGGCAAATTTCATACATTTCTGAATGAACATTTCTCAATGTAGTTTGTACTTTTTCACCATTTATGGGGTGGTTGAGATAAATTTGTGGGATTGGAGCCACTGGTGAAGAAAACTGATGTTTTAAGGATATTATTTGCATGTATTTCAGGTTTCAATTCTGATTTATCCAATAAGTTAAATATAAACAGTTATTGAAACCAAGTGTGATGTACCAGCCTTGTAGGGCTTGGTTTTGGAAAAAGTGGTCAAATGTGATGGTAGTATCAATCATTTTGGTCACTGCTAACATAGAAAAATTTAAAATATTTTCTACAACCAAATTCACTCTAGCATCCTTCTAAAATTAGTTGTGGTACATAGAATAATGGCCTCTCCCAAGGAAGTCCATGTCCTTATTCTTGAAATCTGTGAATATGTTACTTTGCATGGCTAAAGGAACTTTGCAACTGTGATGAAGTTAGAATCTTGAAGCAGGAGGACATGATGCAATCACAGGGTTCTTATAAAAAGAAGAAAGGAAGTGAGGGAGGTAAGAAGATGCTTTAAAAATGGAGGAAAGGGTCATAACTCAAGGAAAACAGGTGCCTATTAGAAGGTAGAAGAGTCAAGGAAGCAGATTCTTTCCTAGAACCTTCAAAAGGAACATAGCTTTGTTGACCTATTTTATATTTCTGACTTCTGGGAATGTAAGAGAATAGATCTTTGTTATTTTATTTTGAGTTATTAAGTTTCTTGTAATTCCTTATTGCAGCAATAGGAAACTAATTACATTTGTCTTATTAAAAATGTATGATGAGATTTTCATGAGGAAATATTTCTACTAAGTTCTTTGTTGTTAGATCTAGAAATAATTTTCCAAAAATTAGTCATCTGGAAGTTCTAGTATAATAAGTTACCTATAATTATAATAACCATAGGAGAAATCACCTGTAAAAATTTCTTATTGTGAGTTATATAAGTCCACATTTCATTACTATAATGAAATATCTGATACTGGGTAAATTTATAAAGTAAATTCAGCTTACAGTTCTGAAGGCTCAAGAGCATGGTGCCAGCATCAGTTCAGTTCTGGTAAGAACCTTGTAGCAGATGGCACCAAAATCGTAGGAGCATATGTGGGAGGAAGAGGTCACATACTGAGACAGGAAACTAGAGAGCTATTTAGGGGTCAGCCTTGCTCTTATAACTCAGTTCTGTGAGAATTCACTCAAGGTCCCACAAGAAATATTTTAATACCTTTAAGAGCAGCAACCTCAATGACTTAATGACCTCCCACTTGGCCCCAACTCTTAAAGGTCCCAGCATCTCTCATATCCCCACACTGGTAACCAAACCTTCCCCATATAAATCTTCGAGCATAGGCATAGCAGGTGTGAGACTCTGGGTTGGATTTCCAGCAACACACACACACACACACACACACACACACACCCTGAAATTCCCCATCCAATGATAAACTATCCCTCATAAAAGTAGACAAATTATTCCATTATAAAAAAAGAAGGACATCCTGCCATATTCAACAGCAAAGATTAACCTTGAGGCCATTGTGCTAAGTGAAATAAGTCAGACACAGAAGGAGAAAATTGCATCCAAACTATGGTATAAATCATTTATTTCTCACTGTGGAATAGCTAAGTACCCAATTAAAAAAAAAAAAAAATTATGGTAAGAACACAGTTTGAGATCAATCCTCTTACCGAATTTTAACTGTATAGTACAGTATCGCTCTTTGTAAGCACAGTGTAGTACAATATCTCTGTAACTTATTCATTGTTTATAAAAGCTACAGTACGCCCTGTGAATAGCAGCTTCCCATTTCCACTCCTTCCTGTCCCTGGCAGCCCCTATTCCATTTTCTACATCTGTGAGCTTGATTACTTTAGGATACTTATGTATGTGGAATCATGCAGTTTTCTCCTGTGCCTGACTTTTTAAATTTTGCATAATGGCTTTAAGGTTCGTCCATATTGTTGAGTATTGCAGAATTTTCTTTTTTTTTTTTTAAATAGTGAAATAATTCATCATCTTTTATAAGGGGTGGTTATCTTTGGATGTATGGGGATTCCAGGTTTTTTTTTTTTTTGTGGTGCTGGGTATGAAACCCAGGGTCTCACATATGCTGGGCTTCTGTTCTGTCCACTTATATCCACCTAGTACAGTTGACCTACCTATTGCATTTCACATTGTGGTGGTTTCAAACTATGTGCATAAATTCAGAGTAAAGTCTAGGAGTTCTCCCCACGAGTTTGGATTGAACTAACCAGCTTGCTTCTAACCAAAAAAATATGGCAGAAATAATGGTATGTGAGTTACTGGACTGTATAGTGAGTAGCATTTTCCCCCTTTTTTATACTCTTGCTCTGGTTGGAGTTAGCTTTCATGTCTTAAGATCAATCAAGCAGTCTATGGAGAGATCCACAGGTGAAAAGCTGGGTCTCCTGCCAAGAGTCATGTGAATGATCCACAGAAATGAATCCTTCAGACCCAGGATAGCCTTCAGGTAAAGCCTTGGTTAGTGACTTGATTGCAACCTGTAAGAGATCCTGAACCAGAACCATTCAGGCATGCCATTTCTAGATTCCTAGTGCTTAGAAAATGGATGAAATAATTCATTTTTTTTAATTTTATTTTTATTATTTAAAAAAAATTTTACAGACTGCATTTTGATTCAGTGTACACAAATGGGGTACTTTTTGTTTCTGTGGTTGTGCATGATGATGTAGATTCATACCATTTGTGTAATCATACATGTACACAGGGTAATGATGTCTGTCTCATTCCATCATCTTTCATACCCCCACCCTCTCCTTCCTCTCATTTCCCTCTAAAGTTTCTCCATTCTTCTCTCACCACCCCCCACCCCAATTATATTATCAGGGAAAACATTTGGCCTTTGGTTTTTTTGGGCTTGGCTTATTTCACTTAGCATGATATTCTCCAATTCCATCCATTTATCCGCAAATGCCATAATATTATTTTTATTTGGTTTAAACTGTTAAGATTTGGGAAGCTGAGGCAGAAGGATAGCAATATTCGAGGCTAGCCTCAGTAACTTAGTTGAGATCCTGAACAACTTAGCAAGACCTTGTATCAAAATAAAAATAAAAAGAGTGGGGATGTAGCTCAGTGGTAAGAGTGTCCCTGGGTTCAATCCCCATTACCCCTCCCTCCCACACAAAGATCTGGGGCAATTTGTTTTGCATTAACAGGAAAAAAAGCACACTCTTTCATGATTGTTTTCCTAAGCTAAATAATGATATACTATGTATATAAATAAATAGCCATAATGTTATTAAGAACACTCTATTTATTAAAAAAAACATTACAGAGAATGGGAAGGATTCCAACTTGAAAAATGCTTATTATTTAGAGAAGCATAAAAGTGAGGAATCCACATACTTTGAAAATTCCTCTGGAGGGATAACCCAAGTATTCATAGGAAAGTGACTAATGGGGGATGAAAGGGTGAAAAAACAAAGCCACTTTCCTGCCCTTTTTTTCCCAGCCTGTCCTACTAATTAGCATCATTTAACTCTCACAGTTCAGAATCAGGTCATATAATTAGAGAAGGATTAAGCTCTTCTCTCTTGGAGAGATGGTTAAATTAAACTGTTTGGAAACCACTTAAAGAAACCCACTGGAGGACTTTGAGGGATGGCATCTAGAAATCATGAAAAAATATGAATTATTACCAAAAGCCAACATAACTCCACACCAGTGCCAGTGCCAAACTGTCTCAAATGAAATCAGAAAACACTGTTATTTATGGGTTTATATGAGCCTATAGTGCTGCCTTTTATTGATGCTAGTGTAAGAATATTTTACCTTTCTTTGAAAGTACATCATTCTTTGAGACACTGATTAGAATTAACATGGTCAAACTATTTGAGTTATTTTTACCTTAGTCTCATTCTTTTTTAAATTTATTTTAGAATATCTGGAGGTATACCATATAAGAGGATCCCTTGGTGTTTCCCCTTGGCATCTGAAGTTTGTGTTTTGAAAGGCAATTAAACTCACTAATTGTCTGTCATCAGAGTAACTGAATGACATTTTCATCCACGGGGATGAAAATCTCCAATCTTCTTGCTTCGTTGAATTCAAGTCCTAGGGTAAAGAGAAAGGTCTTATAATAAAAGAAAAAAGTCTTTGCAATAAAAGCCTGAAGTTTTGTGTCTGGCCTCGAGGTCTAAGCTTAACTAGAATGGATGAAACTCATTGTCCTTCATCTGGACAAAGTGATTGTTCTGGCTGTGACAGAACAGGTGACAGGTATGAATACTGCATCAGTCAAATCATGCTGAAATTCTCACTTCTTTCCAATTCTCACTAAGTGCAAATACCCAGGATCTGAATTTCTAGAGAGAAAGAATTGCCTCCCAGAGGCTGTCCAGCCCTGTCAGGTTAGTGGTGCACAGTTCTGTTTGCAAGTGAATCCTTGAGGGACCTTCCTTCAACCGTGATCTGTCTCTGGGCCTCTTTAGTCATTTTGTTATAGAGGTTTTATTTGTAGTATGAAAGAAAAGGCAGACAAGGGGCCTTGTTTTGGGGTCACCACTTCAGGCAGCCACAGTTGCTGCACTCTGAAAATGGAGTGACAGGTCTGGGAGAAGGCTGAAAAGCTAGAGGAACATTCCCAGCACAGAAAATGCATGAGAAACAAAGAAATCTGGTTGACCATCGGAGACTCTGTGAATGCCAGGTCACATGGAATCCCTTCATCCCTTTATTAAGAGACCCCAGACTGCAGCTGTTTCCTCGAATTCATTACATGGTGGCTGGAGGGTTAGGTCAAAGCTTATAACCCTCTTCCCCTTGCTCACACCCACCTGATGTTCCATCTACTCTCTGCGTGTATTCCAAGAATGGAAGAAAAACAAACCTCAGCTTATTGAAAGCACAGATTCACTGTTACTTTTCAAAATTTTTTTTTCCTAAATAACTTTACTTACTTAGAGACCAAAAAAAAAAAAAAAAAAAAAAAAAAAAGAAAGAAAGAAAGAAAAAAATCCATTACTTTTTCCTTGAAAATAAAATGGAAGAAAATGTGAGCATGCAAATTTTTGCTAGAATTTTTACAATGATAATATTCAAATGAACTATTCAAAGGTAAATGTATATTCTCATCAAGCTGGCATGAATTTTGCTAATGTCCTTATCTGAGAATTTTTCTGCTTATAAATTCTTTGACTTTCTCTGTCTTTTGTGAAAAATGTTTTCCCCTAGCATTTGACCCACCTGTCACCCCTGGTTCTTCCTATCTAGAGAACATAGAAGTGAAATATATTTGAAGATGAAATGAAGCCTCAGAGTCGGATCAAAATGTGAACCTGTGTGAGAGCAGTAAATATTTTAATTTTTAAAAAAACAACTAAAATAAGAAAAATCAATGAATTCTTTTTATAAAAAAAATGGATCTGACCAAATTAGTACAAATGATCGATTTGGACTCTGTTGTGAATGTTTATCTTCCAGAAACAACAAACAAACTAGTATTTTTCTTTACATAAAAGATTATTTCACCTACTATGAAAGTTTTATGTGATTGTCTCAGAAAACACAACCAAATGATTAAACAACTTTTGCATCATTTCTCCTTTGTTAGTACTATACACAAATAACTTAAATGTTCACTAGTAGTAACCACCCACCCAAAGCTCCCTGCTTTGGGCTGCTTTGATGTAGCCATTTTTGTAAGACAAAGAATATCCACAAAGCTGCTGGAATGGGATGAATGAAACTAGACCCGGCAGAAGTAAATGAAGGGCTATTCATTGTCACTTCAACATCCCTCATTTGAGATAGCACAGCTGTGCAAGTTAAGGAGTAAGAAAAAAACTCACTCAAAAAAATGGCAACCAAAAAACCATTGTTAAGAAAGGGGTGTGCCTATCAAATACATTAGCAGTGTCATTAGGATAAAAAAGAATGATGGTCTTAAAATTTGCAGTTTCATTGAAAAGCACTATATTTTATGTGAAAATACTTGCTTATTATATGCTTGCCTTTTTCAGCTGACATGGCTTACAGAACTTCTTGGTCTGACAACTGATATTACAAGTTGAGTTCTTTGGGTAGCAGATTTTTATTAGGGAGTGTCTTGGAAGCCACATCTGTAGAAGAAAGACAAAGGAAACAGGACCGGGCAGAGGGAGAACAGCTAGCTAAATAAACCTGAACAACTGCCTTGATGGACCTCCTGAAGAGCTGTGAAATCGGAATGACTTCTCAGAGTTGCTGTTGTTTGGAGTGGGATAGCCTGGTCTTTTCTCCTCCATGGTAATTGCTGGATGGGTGGACCTTAAGGATATTGAGACCTGAAGAAAGGTATGAGGTGGACCTCTGCAGCAGAGGCAATTCTATAAGGAATTGATGACTGAAGTTGTCTGATGATAGCACTTTGAAAACTAACTGGGCAATAGGCTTTTCTTTGAAGTGGCATCTGGGTGGCTTATCTGTGTGTTCAGTATGCCATGTCCGTGAGTTTCAAAAATTTAACTGTGGTCCATTTTTTAGTGCTGCTGTAACAAAATAACTGAGAATGGATAATTTATAAACAATAGAAATTTATTTCTCAGTTCTGGAGGCTGAAAAGTCCAAGATCAAGGTGCCAGCAGGTTTGGTGTCTGGTGTGGGCCTGTTTCATATATGGTGTCTTCTTCAAACTGCATCTTCACATGGCAGAAGACAGAAGGGCAAAAAGGGTGAACATTGAATCAAGCCTTTTTATCCAGTTCCAGAGGGTAGAGCCCTTATGACCTAATCATTTGCTGAAGACCTCACCATCTGATACTGTTGTATTGAGGATTAAGTTTTAGCATGAATTCTGGAGAGGACACCAACATTCAACCATAGCAGTCCCCAATAAGAAATACTTCTCATACCTTAGGAGTATATGTGCACACATGTGCACGGACACACATGCAGTACCAAATAAATTTCATGAAATAAGATTTTAAAGGGCTGGGGATATAGCTCAATTGGCTGAGTGCTTGCCTTGCAAGCATAAGACCCTGGGTTTGAATCCCCAGCACTGCAAAAAAAAAAAAAAAAAAAAAAAAAATTAAAAAAAGATTTTAAATGTTTGTTCCATATAATGCAATCTGATTTGCTACATTTCACAGTTTCATCTCATTTCTTCTTATTATATTTTCCCTTACTTTGAAAAATGCTGTTTATGACACATTAATCTGATTTTGAAACAGTAACCACCCCTTTGCCAGTTGCCCTTTGACTTCTCCTCCCTTTGCCTGACATTCTATATTTGAAAGAAAAGTAACAACTAAATGATTAAGATGTCAACTGCTAAATAATCTTTTAGATCTACAGAACCCAGAACATCTGGTGACATTGTTTAATTCTGTGCATCAACTAACACAAATCATGTAAATTGCTATGATGTTTATGTTGCAGAAAAGTATTATATAGGTATTAAAGAATTGCAAGTGCTAATGCCAGGAGGTCAAGGCCAATTGACATGTTCTAGTGGGGGGTGGGAGGAGGGGCTTGGGAATGGTGGGCACACACCCCCTGGATGAGGAAGACACTGCCCCACATGTAGTCTTCCTGCCCATTGCTCCCTGAACCTCCTTTCCATCCCTATGAAAACCTTTTCACATACCTGAGTTCTCTAAGATGGTCTTTTTACTGGGGATGATAGATATCTCACTGATCTTCTTAAGGTGTCTGTGCAAGAATAAACCCGATTTCCTCTCACCAACTCTTATCTTCTGAGACTGGTTTCTGAGCAGCAAGCAGATGACTTGGGTTCAGTAACAATTTCTGTGACTCACTATTATATTACAACTTGCAAATCAGAAAAATATGAAATTAGATTGACTGTAGAAATTAACCAAATTAATGTTGAACAAATACTCCAGTGTAATAGCCTAGTGTTCTAAGATGTGGTTGGATCACTTTCATTTCCAGGAAACCAGAAAAGAGCCACTGTCTAGTTCTGCAGGTTTACAGATCCTAAAGAGAGAGTATGGTTTATCACAAATCTCTAAATCTTTGAATGCCTTGTTCTAGGTCGGTTGTAATTTGTTATCATTTCTTCTGACAGCATGATCTCCAGGCAAGATTTTCAAAGAAAAAGATGTGAATATCTAGGGGAGGGAATAGTAGTGTCAGTGAGAACCATGATTTCCATTTACTGGTAGAGTTTATGATGAGATCAGGTTAAGACTCCTAGTTTTTCTGGACAGTAGATTCCTGTGATCTGTTCCGTATTGCTACTTTCCCATGAGGGAAATTACTTAAAGAAACATTTGGTGTTATGCTTCCAAATACTGTCTTGAAATAAATTGTATAAGGTAAATGTCTGAATGGAATAGTATGGTCATAAATCACAGTTAAGAACAAAAGACTTTCCTTTTAGGCAATGATATGAAAAACATCATGAACATTTCTGTTTTAGTCAGCTTTTGCACTGCTGTGACTAAATGACCTGACTAGCACAATTGTAAAGGAGGAGGGTTTATTTGAAGGCTCATGGTTTCAGAGGTCCTAGTCTATAGAAGGCTGGCTCCATTCCTCAGGCTCCAGGTGAGGCTGAACATCATGGCGGGTGAGGGTGGCAGAGGGAAGCAACTCACATCATCAGGAAGCAGAGAGAGACTCCATTCTCCAGATACAAAGTGTATGTACCCCACAGCCATGCCCCAATTCCCACCTCCTCCAGCCACACCCTACCACTTCAACTGATCCCATCAGGGATTAATTCATTGATTGGGTTAAGGTTCTTACAACCCAATCCTTTCTCTCTGAACCTTCCTAAATTGTCTTACATGTGAGCTTTTGGGGGACACCTACATCTAAACTATAACAATAACAATACAGAATTCGAAATTCAGGAAAGTGATAAATTGACTTTTTTTTTTTAATGCCCAAAACAACAACAAACTCCAAGTGTAGCTCTAGCTCTTATCCTTGAAACTGGATCAATAAATTCAGGGTCTTTCATTGTATATTTACTCTCAAACAAAATAGAAATTGTGTTCCATTATTTACAATTTGGGATATATAAGAATCAATATGGTTCTATGAGAAAAGTATAAAAGAAAGACATGATAAGAAAGAAAATGAAAGCTGTCTATTATTTTTCATGTTCTACAGTAAGAAATCTTCAATTTGTTAACATATTTAATTCTTGTTGAAACATCACAGACTGACTTGATGATTGCCACTTCTATAAATGAAGAACTTGAGACTAAACTTAGCCAGGTTGGTGGAGTCACTTTCAGAATACAGATTTGAATCTACTCTTTTTACTACTTTAAAGTCTCTCTCTCTCTTTCTCTTGCTCTAACACACACACACACACACACACACACACACACACATATTTACACATATAAACATGTAATGTGTATACATGTAATGTAATAGATTACATTTCTATTTTTAATAATCTGCAGAATAAATATACATTGAAACCAAACATGAAGTTACTCATATGTGAAAATGTAAGTTGAAAACTGGTTAATCATCATCACATTTTTGTATTTTGAAGTGTTGCTCTTTATTAGATGATAATAATATAAGCTTTTTAAAACCCATTCTTACTATTGTAGTTATTTGAAAAAATTTTCTTACATAGTTGTGTCTGTGTTATATTTTAGTCAGCTGTTAAGAAATTTAGAAGCCAGATTTCATCAACTCAAAGTAGTAAAACATGCGTATATACACCAAAGAAGAACTGAGCTGAAAGGCCACCTACATCTGGAAACCAGTGTGAAAAATTTTATAGATATATTTTACTTCAATTATAAAATGTTTCACTAGTGTATATGACTCTTTCAAGTATTATCATTCTAAAAATGGTAGACTATTATTTTTAAGGGAATAACAGATTATTTTTGATCTATCAGAATTTAGCTACTCATGAGTTTATGTTCACTTCAGATGTCACTGCTGTATTGCCAATAATAGTTCTAAAAAAGGGCAAAAGAAACTTACAAAGGACAGACTTTAAAAAGTCATTATTAGCCCACTTACCTCAAAATAGTACAAGAAATTAAGTGATTGACCTCAATAAATAGCTCATCCCACATCATTTTCTCTTCTAGAAATTAGCTCTGTGGATTGTTAAAGGACAAATTCAACTCCAATATTAGAGATGAAAAATGAACTAGAAAATGCGTTCAGAAGCTGATGAAGACACTAGAGACGGTAAAATATAATCACATTCTCTGTATTTGTATTATCTATACAAATGAAATGTCAGAGTTTAATTTGTTATGCTATGGCTTTTATATCTTTGTGACCTTGGTTGTGCAATGTTCTTTAGTTTTCTTTGAACTTGGTCAAGTCTTAAAACTTTTGGGTCTCACTTTTCCTTACTTTCAAAATGTCCCTATAAAATGGACACAGTATATAAAATTTACATTCTGTGTGACATTAGCATGTTTATCTAATACATTGATTATTTGCCATAGGAGTAATTATGAGATAATACATATGTGAAAAGTTTCAGGCTTTTGTACTTGAGGAGCAAGAAAGAGCAGTTTTACAGTGTGGATTCTGATGGGGTTTATCTATATGATCTTGAACAAGTCACTTAAACTCTTAGTGACCCAAACCCAAGCAATAAAAATATAGATTTTAATTTGTACTCTCTATTTCTCACTGGAATCTAGTGAGAACAGACAACCTGGAAGTACTTGAAAGGTACAACACACCCTTAACAATTATCATAACAATCTGTCACTTCAGATAAAAAGAGACCCAGTTGTTCTAATAGTGAATGAGTGAATTATGGCTTTTACATGTGAAAGCCATTTTAACTCCTGATTTACCTTAGACACATGTTAAACAATGATATTTGGAGTGCTTTTGGGGGTTATGGTGAGAATTGAACAAAGGGCCTCTTACATTCTATGTAATACCCCATCACTGAGCTATACCTCCAGCACCCAGGAGTATTTATTTTAATGTTTTGAAATAATGATGAGTGTTTAATGCTATTAGACAGAATGGAAATCAAAACATTTTACACCTTCTGGAGGAAAGATGTAATAGATATTTGTATTCCAGAATGATTATGTAAAATAAAGTGTGATGCAAATTTTGATATCTATTTACAATGGTATTTGTAATTATCTTCTTCTATTATCCAAATACATATTGATGTATATAAGTTGCCGAAGTGTCTAACATGCTGCGTTTGAGCACCTACTCAGGATGTTCACATCGGACTTCACAAATTTGTAGGTTTCAGCAAAGATGCAATATAAGTCATATTTTAACATTTGTTTATATTTTTTGTTGAAACTGAAGTGTTGAAGGTTAAATGAGCTGTCAGTGAGAGAGTGCAGAGAAAGAAAAGTCTAGGGTCTGGGTCTGTGCCTGAGCATAGACTTTGTTTAAGCAATGATAGCTAAAAATAAAACCCATCCAGAAAGTGGGAAAGGAATATTCAGAGAGGAAGAAGGAAAACCAAACAGGACTGTATAGTTCCAGAAATGAGAGAAAGAGAGAATTTCCACAACTAGGACTTGGCCGATGTAAGACAGAGGAAATTGGAAATGGCTAGAATCCAGCATCAGACAGATAAAGTCACATGGTGAGTCATGGAAGATCTGGGGAAAAAAAAAAAAAAAGTAGTATAGTATGGGGGCCTTGTGATAGGTGATGGTAGCAGGTGTCAGGGACTGAGCTCTGAATACACTGCTAGAGACCTGGTTGGTTCTAATTGCCTCGAAGGCTTGGTGGAGTTTAGTAAGACTCAAGTCAGGAGAACTGAACAGTAAACCTAATGAGACACTCAGATGTGTTTGGAACAACATGAAAACCCAGTAAGTGGACACAAAGCATGATATGGAGAGTCAGTGAAAGAAATGCAACTGGAGATCAATTGATAGGAAGAGGGACTATCATGGCTTATAACAGGGCTAATACCAAAATAGACTTGGCGCTTGCCTACAGAGCTTGAGGAGGTTCCTCATGTCATCTGCTTAGAGGACTTAGGCATCCTATGGCTGAAACTTACATTAACAAGCACGAGTTAAGTACTTAGCATATGGTAGATGCTCGATAAATACTTGTTGAATGGAAGGATGACTAATGTGATCTTAGCTCTAGAGAATAAAAGTCTTTCATTCCTATCCAAATAATTCTAAAGGTATCAATTTACAATGGTGTTTCCTAAAAACCTAGTTGCTCAGGATATTAATAAGTTTTATGATCAAAGAGGTTTTTGACCAAGTAAATTACGAAACTACTGGTTTAAATAAAATTAATTGCATTTTTATGTCGTGAGACTTCTCAGTGACTTTATCTCAGAAAGACAGGTAGTGTGTAGACTTTTCCAAATTTATCTGATCAGAGAACTCTGTTCAATGCCACCTTTCTCATGAGTTTTGCCCGGGCTAGTGTTATAGGGAACATGTATTAAGAAAAAAGGAGAGTTCCATGGATTTTTCCATAATAAAAAAAGAAGTACTTTCTTTTGAAATTTCTGGGATTTCAGAGGCAAAGTTTAAAATAATTAGAGAAGTCTCATTGTACTTCTAATGTTTATCTCTGGGGAGGAGAGACCCAAGAGTCAAGAATCCTTATTAACTTCCTGTCTACAGTTGATTTCAGGCTGGTCAGATTTGGAGACTGTGGGATATTGTCAGAAAACACATGTGGAATGAGGCAGATTATGAGTTAGGGGCAGTTGGTCATTGTAGGGTCTATATATCATTAAAACTTTATGTAATTTTTTTCTACTTGAATTCTCATGGGGAAAAGAGGTGGTGTCTCTGTGTGCTATGTGTGTGTGTCAGGGGGTGTCAAGGCACACATACATAAAACAACTCTTGGGGACCCGTGAAAGGCACAGGAGGAGAGATCTGATTCTCAAACTAGCAGGTGTTGTCCATCACTGTGTCTGCCCCCACTTAAGGGTGTGCTCCTCGATTCACTTTCATACAACATTTTTTACCACATGTGGCATATCTTAGGTGCTTTGCAAATACTGAGACTGAATTAAACTAAGAGGATCTAAATGCAAGAGGCAGAGCTTACATTCTTCTAAGGTTCATTTTTCCTAACATGGCAAGGCATGGCACCCTCCACCCCCACGGTGTATGTAATCTGGGCTAATGGGAGCACTCCTTTCCTGGGGACGATGTTTTGCTCTCACGTTGCACAAGGTGTTTTGCATCCTGTTCCTCCAGAGTGGATAATGAACCTTGTTCTAAAGACCAGACCCGTAGGCTGTTCTTTATTGTTTACAGTGAACCAGAAGGGGAGGCCTCCTCTAAGGTTACGAAGCTTACAGTTCTGGGAAAGCAGAAAACTGGCCTAACAACTGAACTAGAAATTATGAAAGCCTTTATTTCCAGAGAGTTGGGAGAGTTAGAGATCATATCAGGGTGATTGATATTTCATCCCTGCCCTCAGCTTCGCAAGCAGAAGGAAGTCTGACTCCTTTCAAATCAGACCTCAGGATAACGTCATCACAACAGTAACTACAAACTTCTTCCAGAAATGAGACTTCTGGGAAGATACACTTGATATTAGTCAAAAATGTGTGTGTGTGTGTAGACATGTATGTGTATATATGTATGTATTTGGATTTTTACGTGTATGTGTGTTGGTGATTGAACCCAGGTCTTCATGCATGGTAAGCATGTGTTCTACCACCGAACTATACCCCCAGTCCAAATAGGACACCTGTCCTATTTGTGGTGGTCTCCACCCCCAGCTGTACCCAGCATGTCCTTGAATAGCATGCTCTATTATGTGGATTTTGGCTCCAGTTGAAATAATAATATTTGATAAAAGTATTATTATGAAGTATTTGAAGGAGAGTAATTTTCAATTTTAATTTAATCTAATTTTCTTTTATTTAACTGTCAAACACATCAACAAAGCACTGTATTTGTCGCTATGGTAGAAAGTTAAACAAGAGATTTCAGGTTGCATATAGTTGTATATAGTTCATAGACAGGCATATATCTAGATACCAAAGAGAACGAGAGGAAGCAGTGGCCAACCAGGGCTGAGTGTGCAGCACCCTTAGTTTTCAAATCAGCATGCTAGTGCAGTTATGTGAGCAGGTTGAAGTCCCAGCCCAGCCATTTGGTTGCATTTGAGAATCCTAACCAGGGATGTGCCTGTGTCTTAAGCAAATCCATGAACATTTAAATGAGAGTCTTTATGATAAAACTGCCAATTCCAGTGTTCCTTAAAGGAGAATCCCATAGTGCTTATTAAGAAAGTGATTCAGAAAGATCTAGGCATTACACAAATCCCAGTATTTCTTGATAAAATGTATTTTATCTCTTTCTCGTTAAGCATATAAAATAAAATCAAGCCATCTCACAAATCATGCGCCACAGGAAAAGACCATAAACACTGGTACACCAACACTGGCTCAAATCTGGCCTCTGGCATTTAGATCCTGGGATTGACCTTGGGGGCATTTCTTACTTTCTCTATGCCTCTGCCATCTCCTGTAAAACAGAATTCGAGCTCCTAACTTGAAGGGTTACTGTGAGAACTAAAGGAGATAGCATGGGTAAGATTAGGATCTCTCTTAATGTTCTCTCTTGGATTCCTGCATTTCTCTTTGGTGGATCATTTCGTAGTTTGTAATTCAATAAGCGTAAAATCAGCTCTTCCATGTTTGTCTCCTCTGTCTTCAGTAGGGAGATGCACTTCCTGGGGAAGGGATCACACCTGTCCTATTTGCTGTGGTGCCTGTCCCCAGCTATAACCAGCACATCCTTGAATAGTATTGGTCAGTGGAGTTAATCAGAGCAGGACACGATGGAGACTACACTGTCAATAAACATTGCTGCCCTTCCTTCTCCCACCCAGAAACCTGGCAGCTTCCTTTTCCTAACTCTGTACCTCTGTGAATTTGGGGAATTTCTGTGCTTCTATGATACACAGTACTTTTGGCACAGTGTTCTCTTACAAAACTTCCCACCTGGGAAGACATGCTTCACGAGTCCTACTTACTATATGCAGTATGGACTTCCTTAATCAATACCAAACTCTTTCTGAACTGAAAGCATTATCCCTATTACTTCTATCTTCATTTAGAATGGAATTTTCTCCTCATTTTTTTCCTCATAGATGACTGATTTTTGGATCTGCTTATATTATATTATAATTCTATTTTTTTTACCTTCACTGAAGTTAATAGGATAAAGCAAAGATTTGGACTGATTACTGGTGTCTGACTCACTGCTGTGCTGCTGTTCATTATTTCATGTATGCACCAAGAAGCCTATATATATATCCCTGCATTGTGTTTACCCAAAGGCAGAAGGAAGATTGAACCAAACCATTGTTTTCCCATTACACTCATTTTCATGTTGACTGACTTCTTTATGAATACAACAATTATTCCTTGATTTCTGCAACTCGTGGCAGCACTAAAATAGATCACAGCATCAGGTTTGTTCTGCTTACATTCAGGACGAGTGCTCTGAAGAACTGCACATTTCCAGGAGAGGAGTTTCCATGGAAACTCGGACAAAGGCAAAGCAAAATTATTCTTCAAGGCTCACTAGAAAAAAAAATTATTCCACCTTGCCTTTTATTTTCAGTGCTGTGTCCCCAGAGCAGTTCAGCTGGTTGGCACTGTCCTGGCTCTGTAGGAATCCCTGTTTAAAATTTATATATAGCATTATGAATCTCAGAAATCTGCAAAATAGGATTTGATGAGTATGACTAAAAAGTTATTTCTCAAGAAGGCTCAAACCCAGAGTTTTTTTAAATAATAAGATCAAAAAAAATTGAAGCATACATTTAAGTAGTTACTGAATTTATAAGCATGAAATTGCTTTTCCAATTATAATTTTTTTGAAATAATCCTTAAGAGAGTTTTAAGACAAATAAAGGGACTCTCGTAGAGGCAATTTGGAATTTCAAGACAATTTATTAAAATAAAGACTAGGTCAAATCAGTTTGATACATTTTGGGGTCATATCTGGAGTAAAAAGAAGTCATGGGGTTCATCAGAATTCCTTTAGAAAATGATGCCTTTCCCATTGTTTTGCCAAGTCGCCACAACAGGCTGACCACTTGTTTACCTGTGTAGCTTCCATGGCACTGAGCACGGTACTTTGAAGCTATTTTGGGGGCTGGGTTGACGCAATGAGGAGGATCCACCGTCTCCCACAGAGAATTCTTCAGTGCCAAAGTCAGAAAATGAATACTCTCTGCTTCCTACCCACAACTACTGACACTTTAATATAGTCATGGTAAAAAATTCATACTCCATTTTCTTTTCTTTCTTGAATTTGGTTGCTGTCATGTTCAGAAATATATTTTCTTTGATACATTGTTTTTTGTTTTTATTTTTCCTCACATTATTTGTGCATTATAGTTGTGCATACTGATGGGATTTGTTGTTACATATTTGTATATGTACACAATACACAATATAAGAATATCGAGACAGTCTTACAGCAAATATATTCCAGGAACTATTAGGCACACCCCCTGAGGGAGTCTGAAGAGCACTGCCAGATTTAAAAAAAAATAAATAAAATAAATGAGAAACACAAAAAACAAAATGTGACAGTCACTGCACACTCTCAAATATCATAATGTCAAGGACTTTTCTGGGTTTTATGGGAGTCCATAGCAGCATATGACAGCTTAGTGGTGGCTATCATATGTGGGTTAGTTCAGGTCAGGCCTTCACAAAGAGATATTTGCTCTGAGTCTTGAAGGATGCAAGATATGAATGAGGCAGACAAGTGGGAAAACACATTCAGGGAGCAGAAACATGAAAATTCAGGGATATTGAAGGATACAGTGCTTTAGGCACTGAGCACAGGTCCTGAAGTGGGTGATGATGGAGGTGAACATGAGAAAGGCAGAGCCAGGTCCTCAGATGGCTTTATGCAACTCTGAGGAGTGCAAGTTCTGTCCAGAGGTGGGAAGCAATGAGTGATTCCAGTAGAACCAAATGTTAAATCTGTCCAGTAATCCTGGGAGAGTCGAGGAGGGAGACAGTCACCAATAACAGAGAACAGCTCAGGGGCAAAGGGGGTACCACCCCCCACCCCCAACACACACATTTATTTATTTGTTCACTTTAGTTATACTTAATGCTACGGTTCATTTTGACATAATTGTACAAGTGTGGAATATAATTTGCTCTAATTCTGTCCCCAGTACTTTCTTTTCCCCTCCCCTCCTCCTTCTTCCTGTCCCCTTCTCTCTGCTATACTTTTTTAAAATTTTTTTTCTATTTGTTTATTTTATTGTATTTTGTTTTGATTAGTGCCTTGTGATACACACGAAGATGAGATTCACTGTACGTAGGGAAAATTCATATATGTACACAGGGAAAATTCATTCAAATTTGTTCCACTCCTTTTTCTTTTCCTGTCCCTCCTCCCTTTACTCAGTCTCCTTCCTCTACTTCTCTGGTCTCTCTGTTTCATTGGAATCCCCCCCACCCCAACACACTTTTCTTTTTCCTTTTTCTTTGTTCCTTATTTTGGTCCACCTTCCACACATCATTGGACCTTTGATTTTCTGGGTCTGGCTTATTTCATTTAGCATGATGGCCTCTAGTTCTATCCCTTTACTGTCAAATACCATAATTTCATTCTTTATGGCTGAATAATACTCCACTGTGTGTATATGCATATACCACTTTTACTTTTATCCATTCATCTGTTGAAGGACGTCTAAGCTGGTTCCATAGCTTGGCTATTGTGAATTGAACTGCTATAAACATTGATATGGATATATTCCTATAGGATGCTCATTTTAGATCTTTTGGATATATACCAAGGAGTAGGATAACTGGGTTGTACAGTGGTTCCATTCCCATTTTTTTGAGGAGTCTCCATACTGCTTTCCAGAGTGATTGCACTACTTTTCAATCCCACCAGTAATTCATGAATCTACCTTTCCTCCCACATCCTCATCAACATTTATTATTATTTGTATTCTTGACAATTATCATTCTGACTGGAATTAAATGAAATCTCATTGTAGTTTTGATTTGCATTTCCCTGATTGCTTGAGATGTTGAACAATTTCTAAAGATTTTTTGAACATGTATTTAAATTTTTTTTTTCTGCTGTAGGTGGACATAATACCTTTATTTATTTTTATGTGGTGCTGAGGATTGAACCCAGTCCCTCACATATACGAGGTAAGCGTTCTATCACTGAGTTACCACCCCAGCCCTGAACATTTTTTTCATATATTTATTGACCCTTTGTATTTCTTCTTTTGATGAGTATCTGTTTAATTCTTTTGCTCATTTATTGATTGGGTTATTTGTTTTTCTGGAGTTGTGTTTTTTGATTCTTTATATATTCTGTATATTAGTCCTCTATCTGAGAAGCAGGTGGCAAAGATCTTCTCCCATTCTGTAGGCTGTCTCTTCACGCTCTTAATTGTTTCAAAAGGGACAATATTGATGGAGGCCACAACTGCGGGTAAACAGAGATGGAGTGGAGCCTAGGTTTGGAGGATGGATCGTTTGGGGAAGAAATTATTTGTGTGTATTAAAGTAAGGAAGGGCTAGAGTGGATTTCAGTTTTCTAGTATAGGTGCTGCAAAATGATAGCACCAATAAGTGAAATTAGTATGTGCAGTTTAGAAGTGTCCCCCACATCATGGCCCATGTGTTAAAACTTGGCTGGCAGACTGTGGCACTACTGGGAAGTGGCAGAACCTTTAGGAGACTGGGCCTAGTGGAAGTTAGGTTATTGGGGGTGTGTCCTTGAAGGGAATATTGGGATCCTGTTATCTCCTCTCTCTCTCTTTTTAGTTCCCAGACCACAGGTAAAGAGACCTCCTCTACCACATGCTTCCACTATAATACACTGTGCTACCAAAGGCCCAAAGCAACAGGGTCAAGTGACAATAGACTGAACTGTGAGCCAAAATAAACCTTTCTTCCTTTTTACATTGTTTATGTCAGGTAATAGTCATAGTAACAGCAAGCTGATCAACATGTAGTCCAAGAAAAACAAACTCCACAAAGATCAAGCATACGGCCTTAATCCGGTGCTGTCTGCCTGCCTGTGTGAACTCAGACAAGATTCTTAACATCTCTGAATTTCAGTTCCTTGAGATGATGGCATGGGATTGTTTAGAGGACTAAATGAGATATTGCTTATAGAAAATTCACACATTTGCTCACCCTATATTTTTGGAACACTTATTGTTATGTATCAGAATAAGGGATTCAGAGATTACAAGGCAAAACTTCTGCCCTGGTGGAACTTCTATTGAATAAATAGGGAGATAGGCAAACAGTTAACAAATAAGGGAGACATTAATTACAGATTTGGAAGAGTGCTTTGAAAGGAGCAGACAGGTTGTTCTGACAATTAATAGAGAGGGTTGAGAGTTCTACTTTTATCATGTGCTAGGAAAGAGACATCTCTTTAGAGTTGGGGAAGAGAGCATTCTAGGTCCAGAGAAAAAACACATGCAAAGTCTCTGTAGTGGGAGAGAATTTTGAAGGACACACAGCTTAGCAGTTCCTCAAATATAGTAAACACACAATAAATAATAACTCTTAGGTTTAGGGGAAAAAAAGGCATTTATTTGACTGTATGCCATGGGAAACTAGCTTAACAAAATAACTTCTTCCATTTATTAATACAGTCGTCAGAATAATATCTAAAATTACCACTTTTACAAATATATCTTCGAAATTAAGAATGCAAGTAAAACTGAAGATGAGTTTAGGATAGGGTATGGAGGGATTCTCTGAAGCAGTGTTGAAGTTCATAGGCCAGGACTCCTCACAGGGCACTTTATGATTGACATGTTTCTCCACAGTTCTAGAAATATATTTTCTTTCCTTATTTTCCAAATAGTTTTGTTTTTTCATTTGTTGGAACCTGACTTAACCTTAAAGGCAGATGGGTTTTCAAAGACGGGATACTGTTAAGTGCCTTTTTGAAGCCTAAAATTCCTACAATCATATATAGAAAACTCTATGTCCACCTTCATGCTTTGATTAGAAATCTCTGTTATTAGTAATTTCTACACTTTTTCTGTGAAGTAACAAAAGATATGTCATTTAAATGATAAAAAAAAAAAAAATCCCTCAATACAGACTGTGTTAGACAATTAAAAAGTCACAAATGGGTGGTTGGGGGTGTTGCTCAGTGGTAGAGTGCCTTCTGCATGCATAAGGCCCCTGCTTTCAACCCCCAGCCCTGAAAAAAAAATTCACAAATAGTAAATGGAAAAGGAAAGATTGTACACAACCATAACACAACAGCAAAGATGTCTGAATCCTAGTTAAGAGATTTACTGCCTTTTTACACTCGAATGTATAGTAAAAGTGAGTTGCAAATATGTGGGAGTTATAGAATTAAGATTGCAAACATAAAAGCATTGAATTTAGAGAAAGACTAATGTATTCAACATGTCAATAATATGAAAGTTAAAACATTGAGGGAATAAACCAAAAAGAACTAAGCAGACATTAGGGCCACATAAAACAGGAATAGGACGACTTTAGAATTCGATGAACCACAGTCTCCATGTTTGTTCAGAGTGAATCCTAACAAAGAGCTAATGAAAATAAACAGTGTATTTATTTAAGTGGGCTGGAAAATTCCCCTTCAGCCAGCAGCTGGCATGACTGCTGTCATTCAAAGGGCATTAAGTAAATGTCAAATAATTGAGTCATTGAGAAACTGGGATGACAGTGACCTACATTCTCATTAACACTTTTTGAAAAATTCTTCCCTGGGCTATTAAATAGATGATGTTTAATAGTGATATTAAGCTAAAGAAAACTACAAGACGTCAATGTTTAAATAGAGCTTAGTTCTTTAATTGGTGATTCCTCGGGGAAATTAGCTGTGGCGCGTCTTACCAGGCAGGGTGTGTTTCCACGAAGCTGCACTGATAGGATTCTGAATCACCGTGTTTTATAGATAAGGGAAATACAAATTTCAGATGAGACAATGGGTGTTCCAGTCAAGTACAAAGGTTGCAACAGCCTAGCATAGACAGTACTTCTAAATTCTCTTCCTGCTTCTGAGTAACTGGGGAAGTGTGCCCGCGTATTTTAAAGGAAACCTATGTTGGTAAGTTGCTCTTTGCCAGAATTAAGGTGGATAGTCTCCTTGTATTCCCATTTCCTGCTTCCTCATTTTCCTCTGGCATTTATCCAGTTTTTATGAACTCTTATTCATTTATTAGTTGGCGTCTTCTAGCCTGACGCCGTAATTTACCTTGACTTTGCCCCTTGATGATATCTTTGCCTCTTGGATCCAATTTAACTCAGTGTCTTTGGAACTAACTACACACATTTGCTTGGCTTTGGCCTACTGCACCCTGCCCTGAGGCTTGAGAATTGTAGGCACACCAGGCCTCCCTCCAGGAAAGAGAATCTTAATGATAGGAGTCCTAATACCAAATCCCACACATCCCTTAGTGACCAACAGAAATAGATCGTTTTGACATCCTTCAAGTTAAAAAATGTTCAAAGTAGATTCTCAGAATTTTAATGGCTATCCAGATTGAAGCTTAGTGATATAAACTGTCTAGCAACTCTTAGGAAGCGAGGCACCTTATTAAATCTGAAACTATAGATTGTCCTGAATATAATCTGAATTCTCATATGATGTTCATTAAGGATATACATTAATTAATGGTCAGAAAGCATAAAATTAATTTGTAAACATCATAGTTAATTACCTAGAGTTGAACACGTTCACTGAAATCACTCTAAGTTGTTTTAAAATTCTCTGATAATATGTGAAATGATCTTTGTTTTAGATTAAAACATACTTAAGGTTATCTTAGATATAAGAAATGTGGTCATAAGGAGAAGTCTGCATTCTAGCCTCCTTGAAGTTATACATCAAATATATCCTGAAGTGGGTACTATTGTTTCTCTTCCCAGATGGCCCTGAGTCTTCTTTACTGGGTCTGAATAACCATTCCTGGGTATTTGCTGACAGTTTTGCCACTAACAGTTGTCAACGGTGGCCTTCTTCCAACACTATCTTTGGGTTCCAAGGCTGCTTGTCCCAGCAGCTGGGAGGCAGGGCTGCTGGAAGTGCCTGGAGTTCATCCTTTTCAGAGTGGACCAGGCCAATGGACCAATATGCATTAGCACAAAAACCAAGGTCTGAAGTGTGACAAACTCTGCAGATTACTACCAAAGACATAACATTGAAGTGATTCTAAAAAGCACACTTTTCATATGTTTACGTGTTTGAAGCAGGACGCATCTTATAATCAATTTGTTATATATCGTTAGAGTTTTTTTCTTTCTTGGTACATAGAACAAGAGTGTGTCTGATGGTGAATTAGAACTAATGAAATTAGGATCTAACAAAGAGAGAATAAAACACTCTTTAAAAACAATCAGAAAAAGATTTATGAAAGAACTAGCATCTAAAATTGGCAACTCGTGGCCGTGTCAGGCAACTTATCCTATTGTTCAGAAGATGTCCGATCTAGAAATTAGGACTAATCATTGTTTAGACAGGAATTGTGCTCCTTCTTAGCACTGAACCAGGTCCTTATGTCTCAAATCACTCTTTTATTCTCATATAATGACTTTTTGGACCAGGAGGCGATATAGTCAGAAAACAAAACAAAACAAAACAAAACAAAAAACCCCAAAAAACTTCTAAAGAAAACAGCCACCTGTTTTCTTGACTTGATTCCCACCAAGTCACATGCTTGGGAATCACCACATCGATTGGAATCAAGATGATCTCACCACCATCTGTTTTGATGACTTATTCTCCCTGAATTCCCATTCTAGGCAGGGGAGAACTGACCTTTGGAGCAGGAAGATTTGAGTTTAAGCCCAAGCTCCTCAATTTAACAGCTGTACGATGTTGAGTAAATTACTTAACATTTAGAAATAATTAAAAAGATCTTTATCTCCACAAGCATGTAATATAATATTTGGACATATAACATGCAGAATAATTATTATTTTCTATCCTTTTCACTATAATCCCTTATTTTTTATTGTAAAACGTTTTCCTAAATAAAAACGAGGCAACTGTTGCTAAGAGAAGTAATGTAGGGATTTTGGAAGCAGTGGTCAAGTTTAGGGATCAGGCTCTGTCGTAGGCCACCAGGACATCCTCCCTGGCCACTGGGAAACAAGAGGTCATTAAGAATTGGACATGAAAAAATTGGTTTCTTAGATGCCTTCTCCCAAGGCCAGTGGGAGAGATGCTACAGTTTGGAATTGGAGTTAGAAAGAAACCACAGGGAGCCAGGCAGACCATGTAGGGTCCTTAACATGTTCATCACATCAAATCTACTTTTCTATTAAATCCAGTATTTTAAGTTTTTTTTTTCCCTACCAAATGATATTTAATCACAATTTATGTCCCCATGTTTCATTCTTCTGTAACTGTCAAATGGAGCCACTGAGCAGCATAAAATAGGTAACAACCACTTTGAATTGATATAATTCATCCATCTCATCCTGTATTCATCCATTCCTCAAATGTCTCTTATTTCCTTTCTGTGCACAAGTGGCAGGTAGGTAAAGGAATACGATGTGAAAACTGCTGTGTCTTTGGTTGGAGGCATTTATCCTTTGGAAGCAAAAAAAGCAACAGTGAGTGTTTTGAACTAGAATTAGAACCAGGCTATTGTAGGGAAGAAGAAACATGAACGGTCAACAAATATTTGAAAAAATGCAAAGGAAAACTACACTGAGATTCTATCTCATTCCAGTCAGAATGGCAATTATCAAGAATACGAGTAACAATAAATGTTGGGAGGATGTGGTGAAAAACTTCATTCATACATTGCTGGTGGGACTGCAAATTAGTACAACCACTCTGGAAAGCATTATGGAGATTCCTCAGAAAACTATGAGTGGAACTACCATGTGCCCCAGTTATCCCAGTTCTCAGTATATAGCTAAAGGTTTTAAAATCAGCATACTACAGTGAAACAGCCACATCAATATTTGTAGCAGCACAATTCACAATAGCTAAGCTATGAACCGAACATAGGTGCCCTTCAGTAGATGAATGGATAAAGAAAATGTGACATATATGCAAAATGGAGTATTACTCAGCCATTAAGAATAATGATTTTATGGCATTGCTGGTAAATGGACGGATCTGGAGACTATCATTCTAAGTGAAATAATCCAGTCCCCCAAAGCCAAAGGTTGTTTTTACTGATGTGTGGAAGCTAACCCACAATAGCTTCCACACATCAGTGTGGAAGAGGGAGAGGGGAAGAAGAGACATTCAGTAGATTAGACAAAGGGGAAAGAAGGGAAGGGAGGAGGGATAGGAAAAGGAAAGACAGTGGAATGAATCGGAAATAATTTTCCTATGTACATATAGTGAATCCCACCATCGTGTACATCCACAAGAATGGGGTCCTTATTAGAATAAGATACATTCCATGCTTGTGTAATTATATCACAATGAATTCTATTATCATGTATAACTCAAAAGAACCAATAAAAAAAAAGTAGGACCCTCTTAACTTCTTTTATGGCATCAACCCTTTTGGGATACAAAAAGTAATTAAATGTGCCGGGGTCCAGCCCTAGCAGGGGTCGTAGTGGTCACAGGTCATGGAGTAGGCATCGGCGAGGTGGAGAACAAAGCAACACAAACTCAAGGAATGGATGCTAAGTTCTAAATTTCATTTCTCCCAGCCAGCTTTTTATACATTAAAAGGTTGACAGTTACACATGTTTTTCCAGAACAGAAAAAGATCACAAGGAAAAATAACAAAAATATTTTGTATAATCATTACTAGAGCAGGCAATGAAGTATTTTAATTATTTTTAGTAATTGCTTACTCCTAGTAACCTGTAACTAAACAATAAGACATATTAATATTGCTTAACTAATCATAAAGGTTAAAGCAAGTTCAGCAGGGTTGAGTAAATGTCAGTTGTGTGGCTACTGCTGTGGTTAATTAGTGCTAGACAGTTTAAGCTAACAGTAATATGACATCATCTTCTACTGTGTGAACTTAACATTGAGGAACTTTTTCTCCGGGGGATAGGTGGCCAATAATATTTACAGCATTTAGTAAATCCTAATCTTTAAGAAATGGAATATCTTGCACTCTTGTATGTATACTTTCAAACCAGATTATAACATGTCCTGATTTTACATCTACATATCCCGTAGGAGATAAAGGAGGGTCTAAATCCAGGGGCTTAAGAGCATCTCTCTGTAAGGATGTCATGGCTTTCCATTAATTAAATAAGCATTGTCATAAGGTGTTTTAACTGTAGGAACTCTATTTTCTTTATTTCTTCTGTTCCTATTAATCATTTCTGATGGGGTTGGAGTTATTTGCCTACATAATTCAGGTCATCTGAGAGTAGTCAACAGGGGACCGGCAGCTAGAATCTATTTTTGTATTTTCTCATAACATTCTTGGTTACTCAAAGTTCATTACAAATGACTAAATCTGAAATCACCGTTCTATTAGAAGTTTGTTTTTTATGTTTTGACCCTGGTTCTGTTAAGACCCCTTTTTTCAGGGAAAACACATAAAATATTAATAGTAAACCTACACATATTAAGCAAGCAAGGAAGGTCTCCGCAACCGAATTCCCAATACGATGAGACTTTGCAAACACCTTTATTACTCAGTGGAATCCTTGTCAAGCACTGAGGGGAATTGCAGGTGGCGCAACATAAATGCATGAAATAAAATGTATTACATTACAAAAGATACTGACTATAATGAAATGAAATTCTATTTATGGTGGCTTTGAGCAGTTGTGTATCTGAACTGTAGATCCTAGGTTTAGAATCCCTGGGAGGAAGTTCTTGCTGAACAGAGGGAAACAAACAACAACAACAACAAAATCAGGAAGAAGTAACCAAAGGATGGCAGGGAGATGGAAAAGAGTATCTGATGCAAGAGAAACATTATGTGGAAAGAATAAGAAGGTTGAAGAGAACAAGGCACATGGTTTGCTTTTTAAGCTAAATAATTGAGGCTGGGATAGACCCAGCTAAAAACAAAGGGATTTGAGATTAGTCTGCACAGTTACAATAAAAGCACCGGCGTGGCTTCTAATAGGCCTTGTTATGTAAACAGAATACATAAAACCTCCTTTCTATAAATGTCTGTACGATTAGGTATTAGTGAGAACAAATATATGTTGTTCAGTATGTCAAGCTGCAAATAGTACTCTGCCAACTTTCCAAATGAAAAGGATTTAAAATAGACTAAACATACTGATCCAAATCACTGTGTGTGTATGTTACTAAATTGGGAATCAAGTCACAGCTGGGGACCTAGATGTATATTTATAAGAGATACTCTTCTCTGATCTTCAGATTTTATTCTAAAATACCTCTGGTAGAAAAAACACACAATAGTGTGAGGTGGTTTTTTTTTTTTTTTTTTTTTTTTTAGTACTATGTTTTTGGACATTAGGCCACTCATAAAATTCATTAATTTTTATTTTTTTAAATTGGCACATAGCAATTGTACATATTTATGGGGAACATTGTTATAATTTTGTACATGAATATATTGTGCAATAATCAAATCAGGATGTTTAACATTCATCATCTAATACATTTATCATTTATTTGTGGTGAGAATACGCCAACTCCTCTCTTCTAGCTATTTTGAAAAACATATTGCTATTGCATGTATCAGATACTATGTTCCCATCACTTGGGCAATCAGTAAGTATTTGATGAAATAAGAAATACTTCTCATCAACTAAGTAAAAAAGGCAATGCAATAAAAATATGCTATGTAAAAACAGTTTAATTACTGTGCAAAGTCATAGAAAGTGTCACCTTGTCCTTAAAAATCAGAAAAAAATGTCTGAATTGTGACCTTTCTGCTTCATGCCTGGTGTGGCTGAAGGTCCCTGATACTCAGTTTCATTGTGGGTAAACCAGGGGATGTTAATACTTATTCATTCAGATTAACTAAAATAACAAGCAGAGAGCACAAAACACAGTGTACCTGGTATAATATCTCAGAACAATATGGCCCTCCTTCCACCTGGAATGGCCTGACACCCCTCCAGTCCTTCCCTACTGCACAGACAGTTCAGTAATTGATAGAAAGAAAGAGAAGTTAGGTAGAACAGAAGGTCTAAGCAGAGGTCAGAGAGGGGAGCTTCCAAGTAACGTTTCCTACACTCTTGATTTGAAGAGCCTTCTCCTCCAGATACAGATTTTACAGATTTTTGAGTTACATAGGTGTGCATTTTAATCATTAGGGAATCTGTATACAATGGCTGTTTTTTTTTTTATAAGACTATATTGAAAGGACAATAATCAGAAAGATAAAAATGTGTTCTGAGATATGTTTCTATGATGGAACAATGTAAATTAGAAGAGGTTATGTAAACATAGAAATTTTTCTTCAGGTACGTTTTGAATCAAATTTGGGCAATTTGGCAAACTGTATTGGAAACCCAGTAGCTATCAGGCTGCATACATAGTACCTCAGATTCCAAAACAGGCTAAGATGCACTTCCCTGCCTCAAGTGAGTCTCAGTGGAACTGAGGATTACTAGAGGCGGAAGGTAGAGGGATGGGTGGAAGGCTAGGGGTGGGCGTGTACACACAAATAGCTATATAGCCAAAAGCATGAATGTAAATGAAATTTCAGTATAAAGACACAGATTAGTGGGATATGTATTCCTGTCTAGGGCAAGAGGAAGAACCCCCGGGGTGGTGACAGGTTCTGGGACTACGAAAATAATTCGCTGTTGGGAGCAGTGGTATACACCTGTAATCCCAGCAACTTGGGAGGCTGAAGCAGAAGGAGGGCCTGAGGCTGACCCTAAGCAATTTGGTGAGACCCTGTCTCAAAATAAAAAAAAATAGAAAAAGGGTTGGGGATGAAGCTCAGTGGTAAAACAGTAAAACTCCCCTGGGTTCAATCTCCAGTACCCACCTGCCCCACCCTTCCCACCAAAAAATCACTGACCCAGGTAAAACACATAACCTAGTTAGGATTTTAGACAAAATATAATCTGAAGAAAAATAAAGATTTTCTGCAAAAATCAAGAAACCATGCTGAATTATGACACATGTTGAGAGACTGTATTCTAGCATTAGTCTTATTTTTTTCCTCTCCCAGCTTACTTATACACACAGAGTAAAAGTAAGCAAAAGTAACTCAATAGTTTGAAAATTCCATTTCTTTTTATATCAGTATGCACAGTAAATATCAAATGCACAGTAAATGTATCCTGGTGTTCTATCATTCTGTTACAAATTCAGTTTTGGGGAAAACAAATTGAAGCTTTACTCACCTTTATCTGAATATTGGCCTTAAAGTGGGTCTCACTACACAGGCAATGGAGTTCTGGGAGACAGTTGTTAATAGGCACCCTAATCATATCTAAAATATGTTCTGTGGAGGTGCTTCTCCCATCATCCTAGATTTTATTTATTTATTTAGTTTTGGTACCATGGATTGAACCCAGGGATGCTTACACCACTACTGAGCCACATCCCCAGTCTTTTTTAATATTTTACTTAGAGACAGGGTCTCATTGAGTTGCTTAGGGCCTCACTAAGTTCCTGAGGCTGGTTTTGAATTTGTGATCCTCCTGCCTCAGCCTTCCAAGCCCCTGGGATTACAAGCTGTGCCACTACACCAGTTGCCTTCTGGACTTCTTTGTGGTATCCTTGTTAATCAATCCTGAATTCAAATGGACCAGTACATAACACTACACACAAAACAAAGATCCTTTTATAAGGAGCCATTGCCATTACATGAATATTTATTGTCTAGTTTTAATTAGAGTCAATACCCAAAGCGGCAACTCTCTCCAGAGTGAGAAATGTGAACTGATGGCCATAAACGCAGTTGTCTTGCTTATGGCTTGTAGGTTTTTTTAAAAAAATCATCTACCATGCCCTATATTATCATGCCTAATATTGTTGCTCTTGTCAGAAAGACCTCTTTCTGGTTTTATGTTAACTGTGACTCCATAGTAGCTGTGGTCACCTGGATAGTCTGCCTTTTATTGTTGGAGGTTGGCAGGGGCGGGAGGGTAGTGAGTGAGCAGTGTGTTGTAGAATACCCGAATCTGCTGTGGTTTCCGCCGCAGCTTCTTTTAGCCCCTCTCTTCTTTTGCTGGAATCTTCTGGCTCTCATCCAGTCACCCCTTTGTGAACAGATAGCACGGCAGTGATATGAAGGGGTAGAAAATTAAGTGGAATTTGGGCAGACAGACTCCAGTTTCTATGAAACATTTCCAAGGCTTTGAAGATCATTACCCCAGATACTTTATAAGTTTTGGGTTATATAAGTATGCTTTTTCATTTTAATTGCAGAAGTTAGTTAAACTTCTCCATAAAACAACCATATTCTAAGGGAGTTTTGAAAAGGGCATACCATTTCTGCTCCTACTGGGTAAGTACATACTATAAGTGCATCATCAACGGATGGCTATTTTAGTTTTTTAAAAGCGAGGTGTGACTTGCTAGATTGTAACTGATTCTAGTCCTGAGACAAGGTTCCCTCCTGACTTGTGGTTTATGGTGGCAGCGTCTCTGTTTCACCTGGCAAATTAATCCTCCTAATAGTGAACAACTCTTTGAGGGAGGGCTGAACTGATGATGTTACTTCCCTTAGAGAATTAGGTTGAGATTTAAATGGAGCTTCTAAAGAAATAAATTCTTTTGCTTTTTACTGCATAGAATTAGCATTATTTCTATCTTTTTGATTATTCATGGACATAATTAGCAAGCTGTTCTATTTGTTGATTCTGGATATTCTGTATCTTCCAGGCTCCACATTTCAATATGCAACAGAGTTTATCATAATAACATGAGCAAGGCAACAAAACAGGAAATATTGTAATATATTTTTGCAAGGAAGCCTTTAAATGTAAAAAGTTCCCAGATCTCTTCATTATAGTGTCAACTGATACTGTATTTCTTAACTTTCATTAAAAAAAATAAATAAATAAACCATGTCACGTACAACCACAAGAATGGGATCCTAGTTAGAATAAGTTATTCTCCATGTATGTGTACTATATCCAAATACGCACCGTTGGTCATGTATATCTAAAAAGAATGACAACCAAAAAATTGTGAACCTGTGATTCTGATGAGTAAAGCTGTATATAACGAAGGATCCACAACACAATCATAGGAAGCATATTTTTTGTTTCAGCAGTACTTGCTTATATTACTCAGATGAATAATATGATTGATTTTTACTTTATCTCTGACTGGCAGTGTAGTCATAAATCTATCTGTGAGGTACCTCATGCAGGATAAAATGTTATTTTTCCTCTGTGTGGTCTCATTTGATTACAATTGCAGCCTTGCCTGGCCACATTCCATCCATAATTAATCGTCACTTTGGTTTCCAGTTGCAGCGAGGCCAGTGCTGTAGCATTCACATCTTTAGATAACGTCGACTATGCCAGCTGGCAAGTGAATGGAGACCTTTCACACTGAGTCTAATGGGCGCAAAAAGCTGAGCTTTGTCAGGGCAGCTCTTTAAATGATAACCGTGCCAGAGAAGGCTCAGCCTGCTGTGGTCCACGGTCTCTTTGGCACCTCACCCTTCTGAGTAAACACCATATGCAGAGAGGTTTCATTTTGCCAATTTATTTTAGTGCCTCTCATTCCATGATAGAAAGTGTTCTCGGTGGTGACAGGAGAAGGAATTTCTTAATGCTTTACCTCAGGGGCAGATTGCTGTCTTTTTCCTGTGTATTGAGCTATAATCTCATTAGTGTTGGTGACTGCTGTTTTGTCATAATATGGATATTTGTTTTCTATCATTATTTACTTCTTGGGCATATGGCTTGACATTATTCCCAGAAAAAGAGTGGGAAGTGTACTAGGCAAAAAAGTTAGGCAATTAGCTGTCCGCATACAACATAGGTTCATTTTTGAGCAAGAGGGCACTGTACTGTTCAATCATTGCTACAAAGACATGTAAAATGTAATTTTAAATAGATGAATTTAGTTACTTCATTCGGTCTCTGTAGTGCTTAAAGTTTTTCCTTAAAGAAAAAACTTTGTGGATTAATATCAGTGAGTGTGAGTTATTCCAGGATCTCATAAATTACCAGAACTCTCGTCCATTTATGATTACTCAACAAAAAATTATACCGGATTTTGCAACTCAGAGAATTTGAGTGAAATGGATCAAGTGTGACGCTTTTGAGAGATGTGGACAAAATACAAGGATCAGTCACAAATGGGGTAGTTCCAGCAAATTGTTGGCATGTGGATAAAATGAAGAAATGAGGGAAAGGGAGCCTTCTAAACAAGTCACTAGAAAAAAACCCTTCTTCTGTCAAAGGAAGCCAGATATTCAGATTTTTATCTGACACCCTGTTTTTATGTCAACAATTGCCAAAAGTTCAATAGAAGAACATTAACAGAAAACAAAAATGATACCATTAGTGGAAAGAGCCGGACCTGCAAGCTGACTTGCATTTATATACATTGATGTATAAATTAACATATAAGTGTGAAAAAATTGTAAAATAATGTTGATAGTTTATTTAATTAAACAAATCAATGTGTCTTGAATATCTGTGAAACCCTCTCAACACAATTTTTCCCTACTTGTACTATTAAAAATTTATGCTTCCATATAACCTGCTGTGCATTTTATGATGCTTAAATAATTATGATTTAAAGATCAGCAGAAAATATGCTATTGATTCAGCAATGTATTCTGTAATTCAATACAATGAAACCTAGATTTGGAATCCAACAAATATACTGTTTATACTTGATTTTAAGGAAAGTACTCATCAAGTTTTGTGGGAAATATCATGTAGAAAGATATGTGAAATTCAAGGTTCATGAGACTAAGGAGCTTTTGTTACTTCTTATATATTTTTAGGCATACAAAATAAGATATAATTTTAGGAATTGATACCCTAGAGAGGAAAGAAAGGATATTTAAAACACAGGTGTAGAAAATAACTTGACAATCTTGAATGTAAATGAAAAGAAACAATTCTTATTTTCTTTGAATTACATTTAATTAGATGCCAAGCCCTCTTCTTAAAAGCCATATGTGGTAAATGACTCATTCACAAATCGTTTAGAGCATTAGCGTGTATACTGGGTGTGTGTAAACTCCAAGCATACCTCTAGTTTTTTAATACAGGGAAAACACTTTGCATATGTGTGCACAGAGGAGGTCTTTCCTTTTTATTTTTTTATTAAAAATCATAAATTTACATAGGGTAATGTTGTTTGATTCATTCTGTTATTTTTTTCCCTTCCCCCCCACCCCTCCCACCCCTCTTTTTCCTCTATACAGTCCTTCCTTCCTCCATTCTTACCACCCTCCTTATCCCTAACCCTAACCCTAACACTAACACCACCTATCCTCATTATATGTCCTCATCTGCTTATCAGCGAGATCATTCGTCCTTTAGTTTTTTGAGATTGGCTTATCTCACTTAGCATAAATATCCTCCAATTTCATCCATTTGCCTGCAAATGCCATAAATTTATCATTCTTCATGGCAGAGTAATATTCCATTGTATATATATGCCACAGTTTCTTTATCCATTCATCAACTGAAGGGCATCTAGGTTGTTTCCACAATCTGGCTATGGTGAATTGAGCAGCTATGAACATTGATGTGGCTGTATCTCTGTAGTATGCTGATTTTAAGTCCTTTGGGTATAGGCCAAGGAGTGGGATAGCTGGGTCAAATGGTGGTTCCATTCCAAGCTTTCTGAGGAATCTCCATACTGCTTTCCAGAGTGGCTGCACTAATTTTCAACCCCACCAGCAATGTATGAGTGTACCTTTTTCCCCACATCCTCGCCAACACCTATTGTTGCTTGTGTTCTTGATAATCGCCATTCTAATTGGGGTGAGATGAAATCTTAGGGTAGTTTTGATTTGCATTTCTCTTATTATAGAGATGTTGAACATTTTTTCATATATCTGTTGATTGCTTGTACATCTTCTTCTGTGAAGTGTCTGTTCATTTCCTTAGCCCATTTGCTGATTGGATTATTTGTATTCTTGGTGTAGAGGTTTTTGAGTTCTTTATAGATTCGGGATATTAGCGCTCTATCTGAAGTATGAGTGGCAAAGATATTCTCCCACTCTGTAGGCTCTCTCTTCACATTACTGATAGTTTCCTTTGCTGAGAGAAAACTTTTTAGTTTGAATCTATCCCAGTTGTTGATTCTTGCTTTTATTTCTTGGGCTATGGGAATCCTGTTAAGGAAGTCTGATCCTAAGCCAACAAGTTGAAGGTTTGGACCTACTTTCTTCTATAAGATGCAGGGTCTCTGGTCTGATTCCAAGGTCCTTGATCCATTTTGAGTTGAGTTTTGTGCAGGGTGAGAGATAGGGGTTTAATTGCATTCTGTTGCATATGGATTTCCAATTTTCCCAGCACCAGTTGTTGAAGAGGCTATCTTTTCTCCACTGCATATTTGTGGCACCTTTGTTTAGTATGAGAAAATTGTATTTATTTGGGTTTGTGTCCATGTCCTCTATTCTGTACCATTGATCTATCTGTCTCTTTTGGTACCAATACCATGCCGTTTTTGTTACTATTGCTTTGTAATAGAGTTGAAGATCTGGTATTGCAATACCCCTGCTTCACTCTTTCTACTGAGGATTGCTTTAGCTATTCTGGGTTTCTTATTCTTCCAGATGAATTTCACAATTGCTTGCACTATTTCTGTAAGGTACATCATTGGAATTTTAATTGGAGTTGCATTGAATCTGTATAGCACTTTAGGTAGTATGGCCATTTTGACAATATTAATTCCTCCTATCCAAGAACATGGGAGATCTTTCCATCTTCTAAGGTTTTCTTTAATTTCTTTCTTTAGTGTTCTGTAGTTCTCATTGTAGAGGTCTTTCACCTGTTTTGTGAGATTAATTCCCAAGTATTTTATTTTATTTTTGATGCTATTGTGAATGGGGTAGTTTATCAAATTTCTCTTTCTGAAGATTCATCACTTATGTATAAAAATGCCTTGGATTTATGAGCATTGATCTTGTAACCTGCTACTTTACTGAATTCACTTAAGAGTTCTAAAAGTTTTCTGGTGGAATTTCCAGGTTCCTCTAAATATATAATCATGTCATCAGCAAACAGGGATAGTTTGAGTTCTTCTTTTCCAATTCATATCCCTTTAATTTCTTTGGTTTGTCTAATTGCTCTGGCTAGAGTCTCAAGAATGATATTGAATAGAAGTGGTGAAAGAGGGCATCACTGCCTTGTTCCAGTTTTTAGGGGGAATGCTTTCAGTTTTTCACCATTTAGAATGATATTGGCCATGGGCTTAGCATAGATGGCCTTTACAATGTTAAGGAATGTTCCCACTATCCCTATTTTCTCTAGTGTTTTGAGCATGAAGGGGTGCTGTATTTTATCGAATACTTTTCCTGCATCTATTGAAATAATCATGTGATTCTTAACTTATAGTCTGTTGATATGGTGAATGACATTTATTGATTTCTGGATGTTGAACCAACCTTGCATCCCTGGGATAAAACCCACTTGATCGTGGTGCACTATCTTTTTAATATATTTTTGTATGCGATTTGCTAAAATTTTGTTGAGAATTTTTGCATCGATGTTCATTAAGGATATGGGTCTGAAATTTTCCTTCCTTGATGTGTCTCTGTCTGGTTTAGGTATCAGGGTGATACTGGCTTCATAGAATGAGTTTGGGATGTTTCCTCCTCTTCTATTTTATGGAATACTTTGAGAAGTATTGGAATGAGCTCTTCTTTAAAGGTTTTGTAGAACTCGGTGAGAACCCATCTGGTCCCGGACTTTTCTTTGTTGGTAGGCTTTTGATGACCTCTCCTATTTCATTGCTTGAAATTGATTTATTTAAGTTGTGTATGTCCTCCTCATTCAGTTTAGGTAATTCATAAGTCTCTAGAAACTTGTTGATGTCTTCAAGGTTTTCTGTTTTGTTGGAGTATAGATTTTCAAAATAGCTTCTAATTATGTTGTATTTCACTCGTGTCTGTTGTGATATTTCCTTGTTCATTCTTAATTTTAGTAATTTGAGTTTTCTCCCTCTTTCTCTTTGTTAGTGTGTCTAAGGGTTTATCAATTTTGTTTCTTTTGTTTCAATTTCATTTATTTCGGCTCTGATTTTAACTATTTCCTGTCTTCTAGTACTTTTGGTGTTGGTCTGCTCTTCTTTTTCTAGGGCTTTGAGCTGTAGTGTTAAGTCGTTTGTTTGTTGATTTCTACTTCTTTTGCTGAATGCGCCCCATGAAATAAATTTTCCTGTAAGTACTGCCTTCATAGTGTCCCAGAGATTTTGATATGATGTGTCTTTGTTCTCGTTTACTTCTAAGAATTTTTTTATTTCCCTCCTGATGTCCTCTGTTATCCATTCTTCATATAATTGTGTATTATTTAATCTCCAGGTATTGGAGAAGTTTCTGTTTTTTATTCTGTCATTTATTTCTAATTTCAATCCATTATGATCTGATAGAGTACAAGGTAGTACCTCTATCTCCTTGTATTTGCTAAGAGTAGCTTTGTGGCATAAGACATGGTCTATTTTAGAGAAGGATCCATGAGAAGAAAGTGTATTTGTTCTTTATTGGATGGTATATTCTATATAAGTCGGTTAAGTCTAAATTATTGATTGTGCTATTGAGATCTATTTTTTCTTCATTCAATTTTTGTTTGGACGATCTATCCAGCGGTGAGAGAGGTGTGTTAAAATCGCCTAGTATTATTGTGTTGTGGTCTATTTGATTTCTGGAATTGAGAAGGATTTGTTTGACATACATGGATGAGCCAATGTTCGGGGCATAGATATTTATGATTGTTATGTCTTGCTGATTTATGCTTCCCTTAAGCAGTATGTAATGTCCTTTTTTATCCCTTCTTACTAGTTTTGGCTTGAAGTCCACATTATCTGAAATAAGGATGGATACTCCAGCTTTTTTGCTGTGTCCGTGTGCATGGTATGTTTTTTCCCATCCTTTCACCTTTAGTCTATGGGTATCTCTTTCTATGAGATGAGTCTCTTGCAGGCAGCAAATTGTTGAATTTTTCTTTTTAATCCATTCTGCCAGTCTATGTCTTTTGATTGATGAGTTCAGGCCATTAACATTCAGGGTTATTATTGTGATATGATTTGTATTCCTAGTCATTTGACTCATTTTTGTTTTTTGACATGATTTGGTTTCCCCTTTATTAGGCTATTCCTTTAGGATGGTTCCTCCTGCTGCTGATTTGCATCGTTGTTTTTATCTCTTCCTCATGGAATATTTTGCTGAGAATGTTCTGCAATGCTGGCTTTCTTTTTGTAAATTCCTTTAGCTTTTGTTTATCATGGAAGGATCTTCTTTCATCGTGAAATCTGAAAGTAAGTTTTGCTGGGTATAAGATTCTTGGTTGGCATCCATTTTCTTTTAGGGCTTGGTAAATGTTGTTCCAGGGCCTTCTAGCTTTTATGGTCTGGATTGAAAAATCTGCTGATATTCTTATTGGTTTCCCTCTGAATGTAATTTGATTCTTTTCTCTCGCGGCCTTTAAAATTCTGTCTTTATTTTGTATCTTAGGTATTTTCATAATAATGTGCCTTGGTGTGGGTCTGTTGTAATTTTGTATATTTGGAGTCCTATAAGCCTCTTGTACTTGGTTTTCCATTTCATTCTTCAGATTTGGGAAATTTTCTGATATTATTTCATTGAATAGATTGTTCATTCCTTTGGTTTGTTTCTCTAAGCCTTCCTCAATCCCAATAATTCTTAAATTTGTCCTTTTCATGATATCCCATAATTCTTGTAGATTCTGTTCATGATTTCTTACCATCTTTTTTGTTTGTTCAACTTTGTTTTCAAGATTAAATATTTTGTCTTCAATATCTGAGGTTCTGTCTTCCAGGTGTTCTATCCTATTGGTTACACTTTCTATGGAGTTTTTAACTTGGTTTATTGTTTTCTTCATTTCAAGGATTTCTGTTTGTTTTTTTTTTCAATATCTCTAACTCTTTATTGAAATGTTCTCTTGCTTCCCATATTTGCTCCTTTAAGTGTTGATTGGTGCGATCATTTAATGTCTGCATTTGCTCTTTCATCTCCTTCTTCAATGCCTGCATTTGCTCTTTCATCTCCTTGTTTGCTTCCCTGATTGTTTTAATTATGTACATTCTGAACTCCCTTTCTGACATTTCTTCTGCTGTGCTGTCATTGGGTTTTATTGATATAGTATCTAGGTTTGTTTGGGACATTTTCTTCCTTTGTTTTCTCATATTGGTCAGATGTCAGTGGGACTTTGTGATATTGCAGAATTCTTCTATTGGCTTATAGTGTCCCTGTAGATTTCCAGTGTATCATCTTCCTGCCTTCAGTAGCCTGTAATCTTGGAGTAACTTGATAATGCAGTGCTTCCAAGGAAAGCTGCCCCTATCACGCTACTGGTTCCAGGACTTTGAGCTGGCTCTGTGTGGAAAGGTTCTCAGTGGGCGGTCTGCTTCGAGAAGCTAGCCTGGATAGGCGCTTCCCACCGGAGGGGGCCGGGCTGTGGACTGCTTGGGGAAGTCCCTGGCTGCCCTGTCCTGGTCCCTGAGGCAACCCGTGGGCAGGAACTCTCCGCCCTGGTTCAGGGACTTGAAGCTTGGTTCTGTGCAGAAAGGCTCTCAATGGGGGGCCTGTTCCAAGATGCTGGAGAATCTGGCCCTGTGGGAGGAGCCCACCGCTGGAGTGTGCAGAGCTGCCTGGGGAAGACTTTAGCTGCCCTACCCTACTCTAATAAGCCACTCGGATCCGGGCCTGCTGCCCGGGCAGTGCTTCACTGGATGGGGGAGACTCACCATGTGGCTCTATTTTAGTCCGAGTCTCTCAGTGCCTCCCCTTCTTGAATCCTGGGTTCTGGAGCGACTGGAGATGCAGTCACCCTCTAGTCCGCCATCGTGGATCGCCATAGTTTCTTTATCGATTCATCATTGGAGGGCATCTAGGTTGGTTCCATAGTCTGGCTATTGTGAATTGAGCCGCTATGAACATTGATGTGGCTGTATCTCTGTAGTATGCTGATTTTAAGTCCTTTGGGTATAGGCCAAGGAGTGGGATAGCTGGGTCAAATGGAGGGTCCATTCCAAGTTTTCTAAGGAATCTCCACACTGCTTTCCAGAGTGGCTGCACTAATTTGCAGTCCCACCAGCAATGTATGAGTGTACCTTTTTCCCCCACTTACAGTTTTTTAATGAAGATAAATTAAAACCTATGTTCATGCACAGATGAGTACTTAGTCATTCATTGCAGGGATATTCATAATAGTCCTAAAGTGGAAACATTAATAGGTGAAATGACTGAACAAACTGTGATAAAGGCATATAATGGGCAAACTATTGATACAATAAAATATATTTGAATCGTAAAGACATATTAAGTGAAAGAAGCCAGACACACCAGAATCACACCATAAATTATGAATTTACAGAATAAAAGCTCTTTTCTATAGTAGAAGTAAAAAAAATTGTAGCTTCATCTGACTAGAAGTACAAAGGATTAAATGCAGGTATACATAAGGAAAGTTTTCTGTGCAATGAAAATCTCAAGTGTTAGTTGTGTACATTTTCTAGTATTATATTTCCCCAAACTTGTTGAACTGCATTAAAATGAATCCATTATTGTTTATAAATTGTATCTCAATAAAATTCACTTTAAAAAAGAGGAAAGCATGAGATTCAGGAAGGAGGATATTCCTCCAAATATATAGTGAAGCGAAGTCCCAGGATGGTAATTGTATAGATTTGGAAAATAATGAATCCACATTGGACACAGAGATAGAAAATTCCTGGAAAATGTGTCTGGAAAAAGAGAAGTATAATAAAAAAGAAATATAACTGAGTACTTTGGAAAATTTAATGACATGCAGAATGTAATTAGCGGACTGCAAAAAAGACATCTAACTGAATTTAATGTTAAGTGCATTCTCTACTGAATGGCTTAGCATTCAGTTCTAGCACATTGTTATAATGTAAAAATGGTATGATAATGTTAACACTGCATAATCAACTTTAGAGAATAAACGTTAAAAATCTTGACAATGTTAAAACTTGTAAAGTTGTCTGAGGTTGAGAAGTGGAAATAGTTCTGTTGAAATGAAGGCAAGAGTACAACATGTGATTAGTGGGCAAGAATGCTGTTTGAAGTTGCCCAGGTAATCCTTGGAAGGAATAAGACTGTCGTTCACTATATTGGGTATAGGAGGGGGATAGTGGGAGATGATTAAGGGAAATAATCCCCAGCTATTATAGCAATCTATGGAAAAATGTCTAAACTTTTAAGCTCAAGAAAGAGCACAGCAGATAAACTGGATAAACAGTGTCCTCCAAAATTCTGAACCCCGTAATGTGAATTTATTTAGAAACAGAGTCTTTGAAGATGTAATTAGTCAAGTTAAAATGAGATCACATTGCATTAGGGTGGGCCTTGTGTTAGCTTTTGCATGCCTGTGACCAAAATACCCAACAAGAACAACTAGAAGAGAAAAAGGTTATTTTAGCTCATGGTATCAAAGCCCTCAGTCTATAGACAGCCAGTCCATTCTCTGGGCCCAAGGCTCTGGAGGAAAGGTGCTTGGCTCATGACTGGGTCAGGAAGCAGAGAGAGAGAGGGGTAAAGGGAACGGGAAGATGCAGTCTTCCAGGGCATGCCTCCAGTGACCTATCTTCTCCAGCCATGCCCCACCTGCCTACAGTTATCACCTCATCTGTCCATTCAAACTAGGATGGGCTGATCAGGTTACAGCTTCCAAAATCTTATCATTTAACCTCCGAACATTACTGCATTAACACAGGAGCTTTTGTGGAGTACCTCATACCCTAACCGTAACAGGCCCTAAATCTGATGGTTGCTTTCTTCATAAGAAAAGCATGTGAAAATACACACAGAAGACACACAGAAAGAAGTCAGATGGAAGCAGACACTGGAGTGATGGAATTAGGTTGGAAGAAGCAAAGAAAGATCTTTTCTTTAGGGCCTTCAGTGGGAGCATGACCCTACCTACACCTGGATTTTGGACTTCTAGCCTCCCAAACTGTATGAGAATATTATTTTAAGTCACCTCATTTGTGCAAATTTGGTACAGTATCTCTAGACAACTAATATAGTAATCAAACACTTTACAAACAGATATGGAAGTTACCATAAGAAAATCCAAAACCAGTTAAATGTTGCTCCTGAGGAGAGGATTTATAAGAAGGAATACAGCAGATTTCTTTTGCTTTTCTTTGAAATTTAATACATGAATTATTGAGTTAGAAATTAAAAAAAAAGGTAATCAAGATAAGAAGTTTCCAGGTCAAATATAAGTGAGCAAGTAATTAGATAGGGAGTTTAGATGACTGAAAAGAGGGCAAGTTATATCTGAGCACAGAGATCTGAACTTCTTAGAAGACTGAGGATCTCAAAGGGCACAGTAGTGTATTCTGGTAAGGCTAGTGAAAGATTCAATAACTAAGTTGAATTGCTCTAATTTAAAGACTCTCCTTTTGTAATAATGAAGCAAACTTTGACCTTAAAGTATGTGACTAAGTATATGATGTGGAAATATCTTCTCTAAGGGATAAATGAGAGGCCAAAGGTTCTGCAAACATCCCTCCCCTTGGCTCCCTCCCCCAACATCAAGGCCCCTTATGGAGGAAACAGAGAGAACTGCCTACTGTTTGATATTCAGGTGGCATCATTCCAAATAGTTCTCTTGGTACCTTTGCTAGCTTCAAGAGTCTGTAGAGAGTATAGCCTACTTTCTAGAAGATTCCTCATCTTGATTTTGCTTTGCCTCAGTATGTTTTCAGTGTGTGTGTGTGTATGTATATGTAAAATATATAAAAATTATATATATATATATATATATAAATTAATAGTTGATGGACTTTGAAAGAGCAGTAGAATCACTGACTACTCATGATTACCACCAGAGATTCTGATTCAGTAGATGTGGGATGGGAGCTGAAAATCTGTTTTTTAAAAATATTGGTCTTTTAAAGTTTATGAAAGAGACTGATTCTTTGGTTCTATTACTAAACCACGCACAAGTAACCACAGAACCAGTTTTAGTTCAGTTCTAATCCATCAGTTCAGCAATTCTGTGTAAGAGCTCTGCTTCAGTCTCTCACAAAACTTCTTTAAAATGTGACATAAATTGGTTTTTTGCTTTGTTTAGAGAAATTGTGTCCTGAAAGTACAGTTTCCCTTAGTAAGCTAGAAATTCACCTTTATATTAGATGTATTGGAAGGGTGTTCTCTTCCCCTGACACTTGTCAAATGAGTCTGACCTCTACTCCCATATTCCACTTTCACCCTCAGAGTTAAATACAGCTCAGAATCACCTTGGCAAAGCAATCATCTGAGTCAAGCTAGTCTTCCTTTCCTGATTCTGAGTCAATGAACTTTATGTGTTAATATGGTAGCTGCCCAGGACTGGTCTCAACACTTGTCTTTTTACTTGACAAAGTTTTTATAAGTATATGGAGAAATGGGAGAAACTAGGACAATATTCATGCATCAGTTCAGGTTTATTGAAGTAAATAAAAATGATCCCTGGAGTGTGTAATATATGGGGTTATCCTCTGGCATAATTCTATGAAATCATCCCATTTATAAAGCACTGAAAATTAAGCACTGGATGGAAAATTTAAAGGACTTGTTGAAAGAAAATGTTTCACTCTTAAAACTTAAATTTGTACAATGGATATACTATGGTTTGTATAAGTGTACCTTAGAAACCCATGTGTTACTTGTCAGTTTGTGATGCTATTGGGAGGTGGTAGAACTTCGAAGAGGTACAGCCTAGATGAAGGAAGGCAGGTTCTTGAGGGTTTGTTCTGGGAGCGCATGGTAGGAATCTGGTCACTTCTCTCTCTTTCCTTCCTGGCTGCCATGAGGTAAACATGTCTCCTCTGCCATGTGTTCCTACCATGAAGTACAGTATTATCACAGGCCCAAAGCAACAGGGCCAAACAACCATGGACTGAAACTGTAAGCCAAAGTAATCCTTTTCTCATTTTAAGCTGATTAGTTCAGGTATTTTTTCACACTGATGAAATGCTGACTAGGCAAAAAGTTCCTAAAGTGCATATTAAAACAATCAGATTTCATCAGAATTAAAAACTTTTGCCCTGTGAAAGATCCTGTTTAAAGAAAAGACGTACCATAGATTGTGAGAAAATACATATTTGACAAAGGACTTACCTCTGGAATATACAATTTGGCAGTGACTTTCAAAATTCAACAATAATAAAAAAATCCAAAATCCATTTTGAAGAAGAGTAAAATATGGGAACGTATATTCTATTAGAGAATATACAGATGGCAAATAAGCCCCCGAAAAGACATTCATTATTAGCCATTAGAGAAATGCTTATTAAAACCAAAATGAGTTATCACCTCACAGCTGTCAAAATGATTAAAAAAAATAGTGGTCATGCCAAATACTGGTGAGATTAGAGTAACAGGATCACTCATGCATCACTGGCAGAAAGATACCAATGACATAGGAACTATCAAAAACAGTTTGACAAGTTCGACAAGTTCTTTTAAAGAAAATTGTCCCTACCATATGTCCAATTCAATTCCTGGAGTACAATTAAAGCTAGAGAAATGAAAATTTTTATAGCCACACAGATATTTGTACCTGAATGTTTTAGCAGTTCTATTTGTAACAGCCAAATACTGGAAACTTCCCAAATGTCTTTCAGTGAGTGAATGGTTAAATACTGTGGCATAGCCAAACCATGGAAGAGTAATCAACAATAGAAAAAAATGAACTATTGACGTACACAATAATTTGTTTGAATCTTGTAGAAATTATACTGAATGAAAAAAGTCAATTTCAAAAGGTTATATACTTCCCAGTCTTACTTAAATAACAATTGCTAAGTAATGTTGTAGAGAGGGAAAATAGATTAGTAGGTGGAGGTGATAGTGGTGGGGTGGATATGGCTATAAAGGAGTAATACAAGGGACATTTTTAGGGAAGGGACAGTTTTATATCATGACTGTGGTGGTAGATGTATAAACCTACTTGTGTGCTAAAATTACATATAACTCAGTAGACACAGGTACAGGCACACATGAGTGCATATGTGACTAGTAAAGTATGAATGAGCTCTATGGTTTGTACCAATGTCATGGTGTACTATAGTCGTGTAAGATATTCTATTGGAGCTGGACATGGTGGCATGCACTTGTACTCCCAGTGACTGAGGAGGCTGAGGCAGTAGGGCAGCCTGGGCAATTCAGAGAGACCATCTCAAAATGTGAAAACAAATAAGAAGAACTTTGGATGTAGAGCACCCTTGGGTTCAATCCCCACTACTGCCAAAAAAAAAAAAAAAAAAAAAAGTCACATTTGGTTAGGGCATATGTACCCAAAGGGTGCACATGAGCTTGCTGTACAATTCTTTGCAATTTTCTGTGACTTGATAATTATTTCAAAGAAATTAAAAATATTAGTGATGTAGCTTATTTCAAAGTCTGAGCAGTTATTTAAAATTCTTGGAAATTAAAGCATGTTAAAATGTCTTTGCTTTGGGCAGTTTGATGATTCAGTAGTTTAAAGAATAATTCTTTACTTCTGTCCAATGATATAATTTCAAAAAAAGTATACATAGAGATTAACCAGTAGGGATCTTAGGATATAGATCAATTTTAAATCTTTTATTTTTTGCTTGCTTTTTGTTCAAATTTAATTCTTTAAAAGACTCAGCATTTTAAAAAATATACTTGCTATTAAAATACAAAAACAGGAAACCACGGCTCTAGTGCATGTAAAATATAATTCTCTATTAAAATATTTGATTAACATCTCAGAAATACATCTGTTATAATGAACAGGGTACAGCTGTGTTTAAATTTTATTTTTATGCATATGGAACACTGTTGAAAGAAAGGATAATGTTGGTTCCTGTCACATAGAGAGCATGTTGAAATGGCGCACATTTCCCTACTCTTCCTGATGTTTTTGGTTAGACTTTATAAATGCTTGGCTTTTCTTGGGCCAAATTAGAATTGGCTTGAAAAAGCCCGTGCTGGCAGGTTTTCCAGCACTGTCATGAGTTTCAGTGTGGCAAATGGAATTGATTTCAGTTCCACAATTAAAATGTCACAGTTTAGAAATTGATTAAGAGGGGTACACAGGCACGTCCAAAGGAATCCCCAAAGCCTCTGGTTCTTATGTTTTCTTATTGTTCTTTTCAAAATGAGATCCCTTCAACATGTAAATGTGAAATTAGTTTTTGTATTCATGAAAAATTTTCTAATTATGTCATGCAATTTGGAACTATTAACATTTTCAGAGGAATTTTTGGGTCCACTGCAGACAATAGTAGATATGATCATGTCCTCACACCTCCTAACAGAAGGCATCAGTGACCACCTTGTATCTGTTTCTAGCTTAAGTTTTGCAGTAATCTACTCAGAAGCACTTGTGCCAGCACTTCTTTTTTTGTCAGAGAATTCCAAATACCAAAAGCCAGCATGTCCACTGATAAATCCATGTATTTTTCTGTCCCTCTCACTTAGAGGATTTTCTTCTGTGGTTGTTCTTTCTGTGCTAAATTTGTGTAGCATTATCTTATCACTCAACCAGTGTATATAAAACATACCTCAGTTACCTTGAACACAGAGTAAAAATTATTTGTATAATGCTTAGAATTAATAAATTTAATCTCTCAGGTTAATATTCCAACTAACATGCAAATCAGTATATTGACACATGCCTTACATCTGGACAACAAGTTTCAGCTTAAACCTTACAAAGAAATCTCATACATTTTAATTGTACTTTCTATTAACATGTAATTAGCTTTATTGATATTTTTCATTCTGGAACTGAAGGGGCCTATGATTATGAATTTGCTATAGGGAGACTTGTGTGTTTTTACACAGATAAGCCACAGCTTATCATCAGATACTATTCACTCCATGTTAGAACCAGGTGCCATTAGTTGGAACGTAATTATCTAGAAACTTTGACAATTTCTTGGAATTTCTTTAACGGTTCACCCCTGGGCCTTTGAAGATATTTGGTGACCATGGTAAATGTATGTGATGGACTCAGCAGCATCTATTCCTGGGTCATGAGGACAGGCCATGAGCAGAGAAGCAGCAACCTTTCATTGACAAATCTAGAAACTTGATCAGTCTTGGTCAATGCTTACTGAGTATGTACTTGTGCCCCTGTGATATGGGATATAAATTCAGATGTTGCATGCATACACTTTAAAAGTAGTTATATACTTATGTTCGTGTGTATCATACCACAACTGGACCTTAAGTCCATGGTTTCACAATATTATTGCTTAAGATAAGCATAATAATTAGTACAAATTTATTTAAAGAAAATATATAAAGCTATATATATGTTAATGTTACGTGAAAATAGAAAAAAATCATTTGAAGATTTCTTTGTATGCATGAATTTTGTGAAATAGTGTATAAGACATGAGGAATAGTGTTCGCAGTAGAATATTAGAAAAGGGGACAAAAACCAGGGAATCCACTAACATTTATTATCATAGGTAGTATTTTACCGATTGCTATCTTATTTAAATCTTTTTCAGCTATGAGGTAAATATTATTATTTTTAATTTTCTGGTGATAAAATCTCAAGTGGATGGTGAAATGAGAATTTAATACAGCTCTCTGCTTCCAAATCTCATCAACTTTTCCTAAAGGTGAGACAAAAATAGAGAATATCACCAGACAGACATTCAGGGAGCAGTGTTTGATTTCTGGATCTGTTGCTGACAAAATAGGTAATTAAAAAATTGCAGCCTGTTATTTTTTATCTTTAGTGACACAAGGACTAAGCCCTTGTAGTTTGTTTTGTAAGTGCCATAAGCAAATGCTTCTAATTTGGATAGAGCTTTTAAAGTGCAAGATAAAGGCAGATTGCATTATTATTATTATTTTAAAAATTTCGGTTTAGTTCAACAGTTCATGAGACCAAAGAATATCTACAAAAATAAAATGGGTGTTGATGGGCAGTATCATTCTGATTTTTTTCTATTTAAAGCACATAATCTTTTTTTGATCAACATATGATTCTTTGAATTTAATTGTGAAATTAATAGCAATTAATCACAGAAAATAATGTAAAAACAGATGAGAAGGAAAAATAATATCACCCTAAAAAAGAGCTTTTTAAAGAAAGTCCAGTTCAAAACTCAGTATTATTTCTTTCAGAAAAGAGCTTAGCTTTCTAGTACAAATGAGAATCTTGATTTAAAAAGTTTTTAAAATTTGTCCTAATTAGTTGTACATGCAGTAGCATACATATATGCACTTTGATATAATATACATAAATGGAGTATAATTTCTCATTTTTCTGATTTTACTTGTAGAATCACACTGGTCATGCAGTCATATATGTACATAAGGTAATAAGTCTGTTTCCTTCTACTACCTTTCCTACCCCCATGTCCCCTCCCCTTTCTCCACTCCCCTCTATGTAATCTAAAGTAATTCTATTCTTCCCTAGAATTAGCATCTGTGAATTAGCATCTGCATATCAGAGATTCTTGATTTTTCTAAGAGAACTATTTTAAACAGTGTGTGCTGGGGAAAATTGGACTCTTCTTCCTCTTCTCCATCAGTCCTGCAGATGAGCCCCTCTAAACGCCCACACACTTTCACATGCACCACATACATGCATAACTCACACACAAACCCCACATATATATACATCCACAGGCACCACATGCTTGCATATACCACTTCACACACTACCTGTACTCAATTCACACATGCACCAGATGCACACCACATACACAGCACACATACACACACGCACAAACCAGCTAACACTCTCATGCACATACTCTGTACAGCACACATGCAAAACTCACACATGCACAAAACACATAAGTATACTACATTACTACACACACACACACACTTGCATCACAAAAATGTGCATAGTACTTCACATACAGCCATATATTTTCACACACATACATGCAAACACTCCCCCACATACATACAAACACCTCCCTCCCCAAAGGTACTGTACACATATACTCACCACTCCACACACCACAATTAAATAATTTGCACGTAGAACTCACAACTTCAAAAATACACACAACACTCCCCTCCACCTGCCCCCCACACTCAGAACACCACAATCTATACATACAATCTTACCCATTTGTGCCTTAGAAATTCAGAAATGAGGGGAATAAGGTTGTGGGCTGTGGTTAAAAGTATTGAACCTATGCTTAACAAAAAATGTTGAGATGCTGGGTTACCTTAAAGCCTTGTTTTCCAAATGTGGGAGAACTGTAAGAATCACATAAGGTGCTAATTAAAAATACAGTACTGGCCTTAACCCAAATTCTGAAGCAGAATCCACAAGAAGGGCCTGAAATCTGGGTGGCTTAATAAGCCTCCCAAGTAACTCCTTTTGAGAGAGTAATGATTCCCTAAGATGCTTGTAACTTGAGTGAACTAGGGCTGGATTTCCAGATTCTGATGATGCTCTAGGACCCCACATGCTAGGTCCCTCTTATGATCTCTGTATTCTCTGGGGTGTTGAAGGAGGCAACAGCCTCTGCCTCAACTTTGGGATGAGGGACTGTTATGATTTGGATAAGAAATATACCCCAAAGTCTCATGTGTTGAAAGCTTGGTCCCCAGTGTATCCATGTTTAAAGGTGCAGCTTTTGGGAAGTAATGGAGTCATGAGTGTTCTGACCTCATTAGTGGATTAATCCATTGAGGGATTCCTTATTTAATGGCATTATTAAGAAGTGATGGAAACAGTAGGACTTTGGGCCTGATTGGAGGAAGTTTGTAACTGGGGGCATGCCATAGAAGGATTTCTCTATTGTCCCAAGTTCCTTCCATACTCTCTCTCCTTCCCAGTTCCTCTGAGGTAGGCAGTTTTGTCCTCAAAGCCCTTCTACCACAATGTTCTGCCTCAACCTAGGCCCATAGCAATAGATATAGTTTAACATGAAACTGTGAGCCAAAATAAATATTTCCTTTTTATGTCATTTTTCTCAGGTATTTTGCCCTAGTGAAAACAAGAACAAAAACAAAAACAAAAACAAACAAGCAAACAAACAAAAACCCAAAAAACTGACTAACATGGAGGTGGGGAGGGGTCAATCCTGGGGCAGAAGGTGGGGCCTCAACTACCAGCCCTCTCTCCACTTGCAATGCCACCAGCAGCAACCTGGCCCTGGTGATCTGTAAATAATCTGGTGCTAAATTTGATCCCTAGAAAAGATCTGGACCAGAGACTGAACCATGGCTTGAAGGTTGTTGTGACCTGCAGTACTTCCCTGTAGGAGTGCAGGGACAGAGGGGAGTAGGGAGGTGGACAACGGGTGCAGCTCTTGCTGGAACAGCTGCAGAAGCAGGAGGCCTTGCAAGTGACAAGAAAGGCTGGGCTTTTTCCAAAGGATCCCCTCCCCATCCTCATTTGTCCCCTACACAAAGCAAGCGAGGAAGATATAGATGTGGCATTATAAAAACAACTTGATAAACTGAACTTGTGTAAACCTCTTTAAAGAAAGAAAACAGTTTTTGCAGTGCTGTGCTTGCTAAAGACAAATATCTTCCTAATTTTCTGTAGAAATTGATATTGCAAAATTGCAGTCGTGTGAAAATAGTTAATATTCAAACAAGCATATGATGCCTACAGATTTGGTGATACTTTTGTTTTTCTAAATTTGTAAATTTCGTGATTTCTTTTGCCATCCTAAATAAATGATGATTTTTATGACTAATTATGTATTTATTTTTTTCAGAAGGACCCCTAAATTAGATAAACTCTAGTATTAATCATGAGCTGGTCTATAGAATTATAGAAAAAGAATAATTACACAATCATTGCCAAATTCTATCAAAGAATTTTTTATGAAAGATGCTGCTTTGCCCAGCTATATAAGTTTCCTACTTCTCAGAAATATCAATTGTGTAGATTGAAGTTGCCTGTCAAGGTGAGTTGAATTCCTCTAAAGATCCAAATCACATCCATGTTCATCTAGCTGCTATCTGATGCTTTGGGTTTTCATGTATTTTTCCAAAGAGGAGAGATGTACTGGTTAGTTCAGTGGGTATCTAGTCTCACTGGCAGATAAGCTCTGTATGTTAATCACCTAGTTTATTTATAAGTCCTTACCTATTCTTAAAGTTTATTTGTTGGATTTAGTTGTTCTAGGACTTAGAAGATAAAGTATTCAGAAGGTGAATACTTTCTATTCACCTTCTGAATACTTTCTATCTAGAACTACACACAGCATGAGGAGAAAATGAACTTATAGGAGCTCATAATTAATATGTGTAATTCTATTTCACAGTTGACCACCTCCCCCAATAAAAAGGCTAAAACTGTTATGCAGTGCCTTCAGAATCTTTGTCTTTTTTGTCATCTCATCCATGCCCTACTTTGAGTGGGATCTTATATGTTATGAAATAAACTATACTCCAGAGTTGGTAGAGCAGAGATTACTTTTTCATTGTTCTTACTAGGTGACTCAGATATAGGTTCCTAAGAATAATTCTATAGTTTAGAGGTCCAGTGATATGGCTGTGAAGAAATTGTCATGTCATGATTAGACTCTTACAAATAACTTTTGTAAGATAATGACTTATTTATCAATTCTCTTTCTGAATTTTGTTTCATGTCAGTTTATGAGACAGGTTTTGGTATAGTTAATCTAGAGATGCTAAAATTTAACACATTTTATCCAAACTAAACATAAATGACTCTGGAACAATTATAGGCTTTGTTAAAAATTCCATCTCTGTAGTGGATGCTGTGGTGTGCTACCCAGATGCCACCTTTTTGAACAAGGCACTTTTGTACCAACTGTGAAAGACTCACATTTCATTGTCTCTCAGGGCATTTTTCTGTATTAAAGGAACTAATCTTAATGAAATTTATAAATTCTCAACAAGGGAAACGTTGTTGATGACTAGTGGTTGAGGGGAGGGTAGTGGAGGCTCAGTTTTCCTTGTCTAATCCAAAAAAACAAAAGCTGTGTAGCTTCTTAACTCAATTTGGGATCTTGTGAAGCTCTCATTGCCACTACATTGAACCTCAACTTCTTCTTCTCAATCCTGCTGCCCTTGTTCTCTGACAGATGTTCATCACCAGAGCATTCCCCCAAAGATTACTGCATACAAATTTTAGGTTCTCTTATTCTTGAGAATCCTGACCTAAAATATTCATATATACCCAATGTTTTTACTTTGAAATGTGAGCTATCATTTAAATTAATAAATTTTATCTTCTGATTTTCATTTTATCTTTGGTGGTAATGTCAACAAAATAATAACCCCTTCATTACCAGCAGTCATAAAACTGCTCATCTGAAATTTAGTTACAACATATTGTTAAAGGCACAAATACATGAGTGACTAGTAGAACCATCAATGACTATTCAAATGCTACAAGTGACATTTTGCCAAATTTCTTTATGGTCTGATCTGAGTAGTTTCCTATGTAGTCCATTTAGAAACTCTAGGTTAGACTTGAGACACTAGTGGAAATTTAATTCAGAGAATGTTTTATTTTGGTGTAATAAAATAAATAATAAGAGTACTTCTGTGAAAACAGAAATGGCCTACAATTATGATGGCTTCTGGGTTGTTAGGTATCCAATATCTTTGAAGAGTTACATGACTAAAAAAATCTATAATTTCTACAACACTTAATAAAGGAAATTGTGGGGAGAAATAACATTTCTGTGGTTTTGTAGATAAACATTCAGGTTGCTTCTGCCACATAGTCTAAGAAAACATGTACAAACAAAACATTAAGCCTTCTCCCTTCATTGCATAGATCATTCAGTTGCCCGCCAGTTTCCTGTTACCTTTCTTTTGTCAAGGTGACTCATGACTTTTTCCCAAAGACTCTGCTGTTAATATAGGTGAGAATATAAGTGAGACATTTCCTTTTAGGCAAATGAATTGCTGAAAACTATTATGGCTTATTTTAATTTGCAAAAATTAAAACTAGCCCTTAGTATGTGTTCCATTTGAGAAATATGGTAATTCTGACCTCCTTTTTTACTTATGATCAGAGGCCAGAAACAGGATTATGAGACCCAAATTTGGGGGTAAAATCTCTCTCAAAATGCTATTTGAAAGGGGCAAAACTCATCTATTTATTTAAATATGAGGGGCAGTCAGACTGGTGGGAATCAAAACTTTCTTATCTTAAAAGTATATTTTAAAGGAAGTGGCAGAAGACTTTTGTAGACTTTTGTTTTGTTACCAATTACATAATTCATTCATTTCAAAGAAAGATGTCATTCTGCCAGTTACCCGTTAGCTCTTAGCCAAGTTAGAAAACCCACTTAAGACTCTTTAAACTGTTCAAACACAACAAGTAGAGTACAAAAACAAGCAAGATTATAGAAATCTATCCAAACAGAAGTTTATCCATTTTCAGAGAATAAAATGAGATAATCATTGTCCTATCTCTATCTTGTTGGGCATACTATCTTTAAAAAAAACCCACTTATTTAATATTTCAGAAGAAATGATATTTGCTCTGCAAAGAGACACACTAATATGTCAATAGAAATAAAAATTCAGACTCAGAATTCAATTGAAGATATATTCAATACTTTTTCAAAAGTTTGGAAGAAGTCTTCAACCAAAAATCCTATACAAGTTCTGAAGTGCAACTGCTTTAATAATGGTGATAGTGGAGGTGGGATAGAGTGGAGCCTAATTGCATCCAATAATAGCCACTGAGTCATCCCTTCAGAGTGCTGAATGCCTCTCAGATTATGACTTGAAAAGGTGCATTAGTTCAACCTTATTGCTTTACAGAGAATGAATCTGAGGCATGGGAGTTTAGTGACATTACCAGAATCTTCCAGGTAATTTGTGGTAGAGACATACCTCAACTCCTATATTCCTGACTCACATTAACACCTCTTTCACCAAGATACATACTGACTATAATATAAACATTGCAAAATATTACACCTTATGTTGACATATGAATTTTGTGAGGAGATAGCAATTTCTTCCTGTCCCAAACTATTTATAAACTGAATTTTTGAACCATTTGAGTAATTTTATTTTATTTTTTGCCCTAGGGAGAAGGTGACTTTTATATTCTCTCTTGGAGAAGTAGAGGGGAGCTTTCCCGAGCTTTCCACCCCAACCAAAGGAAAGGGTGGGCGTGCCCCAGAGGTTGACGCAGGAAGAACCAAATGATTGTTCACAAGGGCTCCTCTGTGACTTTTTCTGGCACTTGGCTACAGTGTGTGGACAAGAGAGTCATTCCCTTGAAGGTAGCAGCTCCTGTATCAATGGGGGCACAAGGAGGTATGTGCTGGTGTTCTCAAAGAAGAAAGGGGAGCAGGTGCCCAGAGTGAGGGAACAGGGCCAGGGTGGCAGATCCCATACCCGACAACTGCCAAGTATAATAACTTTCATAAGGACTGACTGGTGTGATTCTTCTCCGGAGAAGGACCTGAGGGGCCCAGGAGCATGGCTCCTGACTCTTCACTGCCTGCCCACTTATCTTCTGGATTATTTAGCAGGTGGCTCTGACTGGCTTCCATGGAGGCTTCATCACTGGCTGGGCTGGTGACCCCAGGAATGGTGGGCAGGTCTCTAGGGAACGTTTTGGTCACAGCTGAGTTTTGGCACTCCATCAAGAATTTCCAGTCATAGATGATTCTGGTACCTCCTGGAGTGATGCTGAAGAGAGTGCCCACAGGAGTTGGTGCTATAGTCCTGGGTGGTAGCTGCACAGCCACCTGGCAAGTGGCAGGGATGGCCGGGCTTGGGGTCTGGCTGCCCCTGCTGCACCCTCGACATATTCTCCAGTTCGCTGTACCCCAAAGCTCCCTCAACCCTCCAGGCCTCCCACCATGCTGTGCATTTGAGTAATTTAAAGATATTCCTATAGATATTTGATAAATATCCCACTATAGATTTTTGATTAAAAAATTCCATAAATTAGAGTATGTTTTGTTTAAATTAGTTCTGACTTAAATTATTTCATGGATGGTAAAGACAATACAAATAGTTTCTACATATATATAAAGCCTAAGTTGGCTACTGGTTTGCAATATTTAGTTGATAAAGAATAAAGGCCAGCCTATTTTAAGTTCTTTATCCAGTTAGCTGTCTGAAATGATTTCACAGCTCAGGCAGGAAGACTAACTGGGTAAAGAGAGCATTCACACATAAGTTCTGGAGAAATCGGTGTGGAAATTGAAGAAGCTAAGAGAATGCTTGGCCTTGTGACAACTGGAATTTGAGTCAAAAATAAAAGTGCTTCTGGTGATTCCCTATTGATTCAGGGAGTGCCTGCCCAACCCTGGAAGTTATTTCTTTGTGTTCTGTTTTTAGAGATTTCCAGCTCTGTTCTAAAAAAGAAAACATTGAATGCCTATAGTAGGGTATTGAGTCCATCTTAAAAAAAGAAGTAAAAAGCATAGCTACATAATCTTTCTCACTAGTCATTTCCTGTTGGCCATTTTTGCCTCTGGGAAAAAGGATAGGTGCATGGATTTTTTTTGTTTGTGATGTAAATGCTTATTTGTAGACTCCTTAAAGCAAGGACTTAGTCATTTTGGGTTCCATGTTGTTTATTCTCTGTGCAAACTGATCCCCAGAATCTGATAACACATCCCCTTTGTGATTTCCTATGAAATCATTATGTTCGCCTTGAGTCACTGACTCATTTCTTGGTATCAAGATTTAAACTCTTTGAGAACAACATTCTCCTACCTGAGTAGGCATGATTTAATTTTACTGTAACAGCACGTGTACAAAAGCAGGTGCAATCTGGACAGTCATTGGCCCTACGGGTAATCATTCATGAGGCTACAGTCAAATTACCTGTTGCACACTGCTGCCTTACTGCAAGTAGGAGTAAGGCAAGATGGAAGGCAGCTGAAATTATTAGGGTGAGCTATTGCATCACTGTAGACATTGCAGAGGGTGTGAACCTCAGTGTGAAGTCCACAGACACTGAAAAGTGGCTGGGCTGGCTGAACAGGATAGGGAAGTGGGAAGAACGCAGAAACTGTGTTTAATGTCTCTTTTTATTCCTTTCTTCCTAGACATCAACCCTTTCCTAACTACTCCACTTCTTTGCTTATAGAATTCTACCAGATAGACATTAGACCCTGGTAACTTATATTCCCCTTTTATGTCTTTAGTTGGCTTTCTGCCTCACCCTCTGCTGGGAAAATGTTCAACTCTTTTGGGTCAAAGCGCTCAAGTGCGTAAGTCAACAATAAGCGGTGTGTTAAGGGAAAAGCTAAGTGGGCTTTAGAAACAAATACTGCTGATTCGCCTTGGATTTTCTTTGTGGTTTGGGACAAGTTATTGGAACTACTTGAGTCTCAAATTATCGGTAAAACATGGATAATAAGTTATAAGGCAAAAGGTCATTTTGAAGAGTAAATGAGATAAGATATGTAAAGGAACTACTATTCAAAACTATCAGTTTTCTTTTTTCCTTTCCAATTTGCTGCCAATACTACCCAACATTTATAGGTTATTGGCAGTCTTAAATCTTTGTAATATATAAATCTCTGAAGGATATGATAGTGGAAGCATGAGAAACATCAATGAAGTACAGATTTCCAGAGAAAACTCCTTCGTGAGATCTTTTCAAGTTTTATATTTCTAACTTGTGAAGACATTTGTTAAGTAGAAAGTGTAGGTACAGGTAGTTAGTCACATACGTTGGCATTTTCTGATCAAGCCTCCAGTTTTGCAGCCTGGTCTTTGCCCCAGGAAGCTGATTCATTTATAAAGTACCTGCTGACTCTACTACTGGCTTTTGGATGTTCTGCATATGGGGAACCCCTGCAGGAAATTTACAGGTATTAGTTTTCCTTGATATCTTCTGGGAAGTTGGAAGGTGGCACTGTTGACAGAGGTGATCAAGGCTGCTATGCCCTTGAGCATCCTGTTGGGTTGGCAAATAGGGGAAGGAAAGAGAGTGACTTCTATGCCAGCGCCCATAGGGGTGCTATGCTGTCCTTGGAAGGTCACTTCTTATTTCAAGGCAAACTTGCATTATGACTCTTTTCCTTCAGTTCCAAAAGCTGTTCCTTCCCCTTGTCCTTTTGGACCTAGGGGTGTTAGCATATCACCAGCCCAGCATTCTTTTACTACCCATTGTGATTCTCTGACACCCAGACCTCTGTAAATAGACTTTTGTAAATAAACCCACCTCAAATTATCCTAATTTGAGTGTGCCATCTGTTTCCTGTTGGAATCCTGATTTATACAGCATGTAAACAGTGGAATTGAGAAGAGGACTAATTCCTGCATTGCCGGTTCACGAGGTCAGTGTGTTAGGCTTCCAAACTTAGAGTTGTGTCCTGTAAGACATGTTTTGACTTGAAGTGTGCCTGAATAACAATCATTGTTTAAAAGCCTTCTAGATCTTGCTTAATGCTTAATCAATGTTACTTGGAAAGTAGAATTCAAAAGCTGCAGAGAAAGATGAGGAATGGTAACAGAAGGAAACAAATGTGTGTAGTGCACTTGCTTTCATGGAGATAGACAAAGGAATTTATGGAAATAAATTTGGATTTTCCTTTACAATTGTGTACCTTACTTAGGATGAATTTCCTCTTCAATCTCTCTGAACTCAGTGCTGTATCTCTTACACTGGATGTTGGAAAAGTTCCATTTTACACTATTGGAAACTACACAAACACTATTAAGACAGCATTTGCTAATTCTGTGAGTTCTTTCTTCCTGTTGTATCTGGTTCTTTTTGATTTGATTTTGGAGAGATTTGATAAGGAAATATTAGAGATGAGAAGAAGAAATTAAATAAGTGTTTTGGAGCCTAGAATGATGCTGGCATTGATATAAGGCAATGACCCAGACGGGGGGCTGGTCAAGGACAACCATAGTTGAAGTTCTTTTTAGGCCCAAACTGAAAAACCCAGCATCCAGACAGGATTTAGTTTTTATATGAAAAAACTCTTATTGGATCAAAAATAAGTCTTTAAAAAAATTTTTTTTAACTCTCTAGGTGTTTTTTCCTTTAACAAAAAATGATGAGTGTAGCAAGGCAACACTGAAGTATCAATGCACGCTCTCCCCAAAGCCTTGAAAATTTTATTCTAATTTGAACTTTGAATACCTTTTCTACCTCATATTATTCATTTGACAGCAATTGTTTCAAGAGATGAATTGTTCTTTCCTGGCAATCTTCTTTTCTGTTAATATACTTAAACCATGTTCACGGTTCACAGGGAGCTGACAATGTTTTCAATGTTTGCCATTTGATTTGTATTGTATTACCTTAGAGTTTAATAAGTCTAGTGATGGATGTACAACAGCTCCACTCAATGAACTTTGTATTTGCAGAGCAAATAGGTACTTTTAAGGCATATATGTGAACATAGAAGGAAAGGACTATCTTATTATATGGCAAATAGTACAAGATAATCCAAGAAGATAAGTTTCCACATGGCTCAGCAGAAATGTTTGTCATTGTTTCTTCTATGGAATATTTATTTCTCAAAACCATTTTCTTAATTTCCCATGGGAAAAACTGAATTTTATACTTAATGGGTAAGAACCAACTATTTCTCTTACTTGATTCTTTTTTTATTTTTTCAATCTTCTTTTCCATAGGCTTATTTGTGTTTGAGATATACTATATTCCGATACCTAAACATCCTTTAACAAAGTCTAACAAGAACTTGCACATTTTGGACTTGAACATTGTTGGTACAAAGACATGGTTTAAATAGGTGGTCTTAATATGGAGTGTACTAGGACCCATGGGAAGAGACCCATGAGAACATTTGATATAGCATACAAATGCTCTGATATACACAAATGTGTAAGTACATTTCTATATTGTCCCTATCCCTGAGGGATTTTAAATTATACACCTACTCATGGAAAAAATATAAGCAGTAACTACAGTAGTAAAGTGTTGTGTTTTTTTTTTTATTATATATATATATATATATATATATATATATATATTTATTATTGTAACCAAATGGGATACATGTTGTTTCTCTATTTGTACATGGAGTCAAGGCATACCATTTGGGTAATCATAAATTTACATAGGGTAATGTTGTTTGATTCATTCTGTTGTTTTCTTCCCTTCCCCCCCCACCCCTCCCATCCCTCTTTTTCCTCTATACAGTCCTTCCTTCCTCCATTCTTACCACCCTCCTTATCCCTAACCCTAAACCTAACCCTAACACTAACACCTCCCACCCCCCATTATATGTCCTCATCCACTTATCAGTGAGATCATTCGTCCTTTAGTTTTTTGAGATTGGCTTATCTCACTTAGCATGATATCCTCCAATTTCATCCATTTGCCTGCAAATGCCATAATTTTATCATTCTTCATGGCAGAGTAATATTCCATTGTACATATATGCCACAGTTTCTTTATCCATTCATCAACTGAAGGGCATCTAGGTTGTTTCCACAATCTGGCTATGGTGAATTGAGCAGCTATGAACATTGATGTGGCTGTATCTCTGTAGTATGCTGATTTTAAGTCCTTTGGGTATAGGCCAAGGAGTGGGATAGCTGGATCAAATGGTGGTTCCATTCCAAGCTTTCTGAGGAATCTCCATATTGCTTTCCAGAGTGGCTGCACTAATTTTCAACCCCACCAGCAATGTATGAGTGTACCTTTTTCCCCACATCTTCGCCAACACATATTGTTGCTTGTGTTCTTGATAATCGCCATTCTAATTGGGGTGAGATGGAATCTTAGGGTAGTTTTGATTTGCATTTCTCTTATTATAGAGATGTTGAACATTTTTTCATATATCTGTTGATTGCTTGTACATCTTCTTCTGTGAAGTGTCCATTTCCTTAGCCTATTTGTTGATTGGATTATTTGTATTCTTGGTGTAGAGTTTTTTAAGTTCTTTATAGATTCTGGAAATTAGCACTCTATCTGAAGTATAAGTGGCAGATATTCTCCCACTCTGTAGGTTCTCTCTTCCCATTGCTGATAGTTTCCTTTGCTGAGAGAAAGCTTTTTAGTTTGAATCTATCCCAGTGGTTGATTCAATTTTTTATTTCTTGTGCTATGGGAGTCCTGTTAAGGAAGTCTGCTCCTAAGCCAACAAGTTGAAGGTTTGGACCTACTTTCTTCTATAAGATGCAGGGTCTCTGGTCTGATTCCAAGGTTCTTGATCCATTTTGAGTTGAGTTTTGTGCAGGGTGAGAGATAGGGGTTTAGTTTCATTCTGTTGCATATGGATTTGCAGTTTTCCCAGCACCATTTGTTGAAGAGGCTATCTTTTCTCCATTGCATATTTGTGGCACCTTGTCTAGTATGAGAAAATTGTATTTATTTGGGTTTGTGTCCATGTCCTCTATTCTGTACCATTGATCTACCTGTCTATTTTGGTACCAATGCCACGCCATTTTTGTTACTATTGCTTTGTAATAGAGTTGAAGATCTGGTATTGCAATACCCCCTGCTTCACTCTTTCTACTGAGGATTGCTTTAGCTATTCTGGGTTTCTTATTCTTCCAGATGAATTTCATAATTGCTTGTTCTATTTCTGTAAGGTACATCATTGGGATTTTAATTGGAGTTGCATTGAATCTGTATAGCACTTTAGGTAGTATGGCCATTTTGACAATATTAATTCCTCCTATCCAAGAACATGGGAGATCTTTCCATTTTCTAAGATTTTCCTTAATTTCTTTCTTTAGTGTTCTGTAGTTCTCATTGTAGAGGTCTTTCACCTGTTTTGTGAGATTGATTCCCAAGTATTTTATTTTTTTCGATGCTATTGTGAATGGGGTAGTTTTCCTAATTTCTCTCTCTGAAGATTCATCACTTATGTATAAAAATGCATTGGACTTATGAGCATTGATCTTGTAACCTGCTATTACTGAAATCACTTATGAGTTCTAAGAGTTTTCTGGTGGAATTTCCAGGTTCCTCTAAATATATAATCATGTCATCAGTGAACAGGGATTGTTTGAGTTCTTCTTTTCCAATTCGTATCCCTTTAATTTCTTTGTTTTGTCTAATTGCTCTGGCTAGAGTTTCAAGAACGATATTGAATAGAAGTGGTGAAAGAGGGCATCCCTGCCTTGTTGCAGGTTTAGGGGGAATGCTTTCAGTTTTTCACCATTTAGAATGATGTTGGCCATGGGCTTAGCATAGATGGCCTTTACAATGTTAAGGAATGTTCCCACTATCCCTATTTTCTCCAGTGTTTTGAGCATGAAGGGGTGCTGTATTTTATCAAATGCTTCATCTGCATCTATTGAAATAATCATGTGATTCTTAACTTTTAGTCTGTTGATATGGTGAATGACATTTATTGATTTCCTGATGTTGAACCAACCTTGCATCCCTGGGATAAAACCCACGTGATCGTGGTGCACTATCTTTTTAATATATTTTTGTATGCGATTTGCTAAAATTTTGTTGAGAATTTTTGCATCGATGTTCATTAAGGATATTGGTCTGAAATTTTCTTTCCTCAAAGTGTCTCTGTCTGGTTTAGGTATCAGCGTGATATTGGCTTCATAGGATGAGTTTGGGAGGGTTCCCTCCTCTTCTATTTAATGGAATACTTTGAGGAGTATTGGAATGAGCTCTTCTTTAAAGGTTTTGTAGAACTCGGCTGAGAACCTATGTGGTCTCGGACTTTTCTTTGTTGGTAGGCTTTTGATGACATCTTCTATTTCATTGCTTGGAATTGATTTATTTAAGTTGTGTATGTCTTCCTCGTTCAGTTTAGGTAATTCATAAGTCTCTAGAAACTTGATGATGTCTTCGAGGTTTTCTGTTTTGTTGGAGTATAGATTTTCAAAATAGCTTCTAATTATGTTTTGTATTTCACTCATGTCTGTTGTGATATTTCCTTGTTCGTTCCGAATTTGAGTAATTTGAGTTTTCTCCCTCTTTCTCTTTGTTAGTGTGGCTAAGGGCTTTTCAATTTTGTTTATTTTTTCAAAGAACCAACTCTTTATTTTGTTAATTTTTCTGATTGTTTCTTTTGTTTCAATTTCGTTGATTTCAACTCTGATTTTAACTATTTCCTGTCTTCTACTACTTTTGGTGTTGGTCTGCTCTTCTTTTTCTAGGGCTTTGAGCTGTAGTGTTAAGTCGTTTATTTGTTGATTTCTACTTCTTTTGCTGAATGCGCCCCATGGAATAAATCTTCCTCTAAGTACTGCTTTCATAGTGTCCCAGAGATTTTGATATGATGTTTCTTTGTTCTCGTTTACTTCTAAGAATTTTTTTATTTCCCTCCTGATGTCTTCTGTTATCCATTCATCATATAATAGTGTATTATTTAATCTCCAGGTATTGGAGAAGTTTCTGTTTTTTATTCTGTCATTTATTTCTAATTTCAATCCAAAATGTTCTGATAAGTACAAGGTAGTATCTCTATCTTCTTGTATTTGCTAACAGTAGCTTTGTGGCATAAAATATGTCTATTTTAGAGAAGGATCCATGTGCTGCTGAGAAGAAAGTGTATTCGTTCTTTGTTGGATGGTATATTCTATATATGTCCGTTAAGTCTAAATTGTTGATTGTGTTATTGTGATCTATGGTTTCTTCATTCAATTTGTGTTTGGAAGATCTATCCAGTGGTGAGAGAGGTGTGTTAAAATCGCCTAGTTTATTGCGTTGTGGTCTATTTGATTTCTGGAATTGAGAAGGATTTGTTTGACGTACATGGATGAGCCAATGTTCGGGGCATAGATATTTATGATTGTTATGTCTTGCTGATTTATGCTTCCCTTAAGCAGTATGTAATGTCCTTTTTTATCCCTTCTGACTAGTTTTGGCTTGAAGTCCACATTATCTGAAATAAGGATGGATACTCCAGCTTTTTTGCTGTGTCCGTGTGCATGGTATGTTTTTTCCCATCCTTTCACCTTTAGTCTATGGGTTTCTCTTTCTATGAGATGAGTCTCTTGCAGGCAGCATATTGTTGGATTTTTCTTCTTAATCCAATCTGCCAGTCTATGTCTTTTGATTGATGAGTTCAGGCCATTAACATTCAGGGTTGGTTATTATTGTGATATGATTTGTATTCCCAGTCATTTGACTCATTTTTGTTTTTTGACATGATTTGGTTTCTCCTTTATTTGGCTATTCCTTTAGGCTAGTTCCTCCCATTGCTGATTAACTTCATTGTTTTCATCTCTTTGCCATGGAATATTTTGCTGAGAATGTTCTGTAATGCCGGCTTTCTTTTTGTAAATTCCTTTAGCTTTTGTTTATCATGGAAGGATCTTATTTCATCGTGAACTCTGAAAGTAAGTTTTGCTGGGTATAAGATTCTTGGTTGACATCCGTTTTCTTTCAGGGCTTGGAAAATGTTGTTCCAGGCCCTTCAGCTTTTAGGATCTGGATTGAAAAATCTGCTGATATTCTTATTGGTTTCCCCCTGAATGTAATTTGATTCTTTTCTCTTGCGGCCTTTAAAATTCTCTTTATTTTGTATGTCAGGTATTTTCATAATAATGTGCCTTGGTGGGGGTCTGTTGTAATTTTGTATATTTGGAGTCCTATAAGCCTCTTGTACCTGGTTTTCCATTTCACTCTTCAGATTTGGGAAATTTTCTGATATTATTTCATTGAATAGATTGTTCATTCCTTTGGTTTGTTTCTCTAAGCCTTCCTCAATCCCAATAATTGTTAAATTTGGCCTTTTCATGATATCCCATAATTCTTGTAGATTCTGTTCACGATTTCTTACCATCTTCTCTCTTTGGTCAACTTTGTTTTCAAAATTAAATATTTTGTCTTCAGTGTCTGAGTTTCTGTCTTGCAGGTGTTCTATCCTATTGATTATGCTTTCTATGGAGTTTTTTACTTGGTTTATTGTTTCCTTCATTTCAAGGATTTCTGTTTGTTTTTTATTTTTCAATATCTAACTCTTCATTGAAATGATCTCTTGCTTCCCATATTTGCTCTTTTAACTGTCGATTGGTACGTTCATTTAATGCCTGCATTTGCTCTTTCATCTCCTTCTTCAATGCCTGCATTTGCTCTTTCATCTCCTTGTTTGCTTCCCTGATTGTTTTAATTATGTACATTCTGAACTCCCTTTCTGACATTTCTTCTGCTGTGCTGTCATTGGGTTTTATTGATATAGTATCTAGGTTTGTTTGGGACATTTTCTTCCCTTGTTTTCTCATATTGGTCACATGTCAGTGGGACTCTGAGATATTGCAGATTTCCTCTTGGCTTATAGTGTCCCTGTAGATTTCCAGTGTATCACCTCCCAGCCTTCAGTAGCCTGAAGTCTTGGAGGAACTTGATAATGCAGTGCTTCCAAAGAAAGCTGCCCCTAGCCTGCTACTGGTTCCAGGGCTTGGAGCTGGCTCTGTGTGGAAAGGCTCTCACTGGGGTGCCTGCTCCAAGATGCTGGCCCTGTGGGAGGAGCCCACTGTAGGAGTGAGCAGGGTTACCTGAGTAAGGCTCTAGCTGCCCTGCCCTGCTTTGATAAGCCGCTCTTATCTGTGCCTGCCGCCCAGGCCGAGCTTCACACAGTGGGCGAGACTCACCCCATGGCTCTATTTTAGCCCGAGTCTCTTAATGCCTCCCCTTCTTGAATCCTGGTTTCTGGAGCGACCGGAGATGCAGTCACCCTCTAGTCTGCCATCTTGGATCACCCTGTGGAAAGAGCCTGTGGCTGGAGGGGGGTAGGGCTGCCTGGAGAAGTCTCTGGCTGCCCTGCCCTGGTCCCAGAGGCTGCATGTGGATCGGAGCTCTCCGCTGGCTCGGGGACTTGTGGCTGACTCTGTGTAGAAAGCTATTATATTTTTTTAATGAAGATGTTTCGAGGAAAAAAATCAGCATACTGATTTTTCCTTTGAGATGGTTACTTAAGTATAGACTTTAAAAATTACTTTTAATCAAATTTCCAAACATTACCAAAGTGTGGTATTATTAGTGATACGTTTTTCTTCCAATTGTAACTAGGAAAAAAAAAAGAGAATGAGAGATAGTTTACTTCTTGAAATTTACAGTGACTTTGCATTTGTATTACTATAAAAAAAGAAACCTTTTAGAAAACATTCAGTTAGAGTTAATTCCAATAGTGTTTCTTTCAAAGTTGCAGTAATATAGTTGGCAGAAAATAAGTTTACAACATGTGAAAACACATTGGAGACCTATCATGACCTTAAGATGATGTTTCATTTGAAAGACTGACATTTAGACACTACTCATTCCAGCTGAATAGTTGCCTTTTTGTTTTTTAGTGTCTTTACACCATTTATTTTTTCTTGTTAAAATGCAAATTCTTTTTTTTTCTATTTTTTACTTTTTCCCACTTTTTTTTTTAATTGGTGCATTATGGTTGTACATACTGATGGGATTTGTTGTCTTGCATACATATAATACACAACATAACAATACAATATGGCCATTATTACTCCTGAGTACTTCCTAAACCATTTATTTTTAATGTTATTTTTTATTTCTTAGTATTTAGGTCTGCCACTTTCTTGTTTCATTTGCTCTGTTTATTTTTCATTTGTTCTGATTTATACATGACAGTATAATGCATTTTGACTCATCGTAAATAAACGGAGTATATCTCCTCATTCTTCTGATTGTACATGAAGTAGAATCACACTGGTCATGTAATCATATATGTACAGAGGGTAATAGTGTTTGGTTCATTCTATCTTTCCTATCTCTATACCCCCTCCTTCCTTCACTCCCCTCTGACTGTACAGAAGACACAGAGACAAACCCACATAAACACTGTTATCTCATACTAGACAAAGGCACCAAAAACATTCATTGGAGAAAAGATAGCCTGTTCAACAAATAGTGCTGGGAAAACTGGAAGTCAATATGTAACAAAATGAAATTAAACCCCTATCTCTCACCTTCTACAAAACTGAACTCAAGTGAATGAAAGACTGAGGCACTAGGACAGAGACCTTGCACCTAGCAAAAGAAAAAGTGGGCCCAAATCTTCACCATGTTGGCTTAGGAACTGACTTCCTTAACAAGACTTCTAAAGTGCAAGAAGTAAACTCAAGAATCAATGGGATTTTATCAAACTAAAAAGCTTCTCAGCAAAGGAACCAATCAAGAATGTGGAGAGCCTACGGAATGGGAAAAAATCTTTACCACATGCACCTCAGGTAGAACATTAATCTCCAGGATATATAAAGAACTCAAAACTGCAATATCAAAAAAAACCCCAAATACCCCAAGCAATAAATGGGCTGAGGAACTGAACAGGTACTATACAGAAGAAGAAATATGATTGATCAACAAATATATGAAAAAATGTTCAACATCTCTAGCAACTAGAGAAATGCAAATCAAAACTACTCTAAGATTTCATCTCACTCCAGTCAGAGTGGCAATTTTCAAGAATACAAGCAATGGTAAGTGTTGGCAAGGATGTGGGGAAAAAGGTATATTCCTACATTGCTGGTGGGACTGCAAATTGGTACAACCACTGTGGAAAGCAGTATGGAGATTCCTCAGAAAACTTGGAATGGAACCACCATTTGACCCAGTTATCCCACTCCTTGGTTTATACCCAAAACACTGAAAGTCAGCATGCTACAGAGACACAGCCACATCAATATTTATAGCAACTCAGTTCACAATAGTGAAACTATGGAACCAACCTAGATGCCCTTCAACAGATGAATGGATAAAGAAACTGAAGTACATATACACAATGGGTTATTACTTAGCCTTAAAGAATAATGAAAGTATGGCATTTTCCAGTGAATGGATAGAGCTGGAGAATATCATGCTAAGTGAAATAAACCAATTCCCCAAAACCAAACGCCAGATGTTTTTCCTGATATGTGGATACGAATTCACTATAAAGGGCTGGGGAGTGCTAGGAAAAAATAAAGTATTTTTTCTTCTCCTTCTCATCTTTTTCCTCCACTGGAGATTCGACCTAGGACTTCACATGTGCCAGGCAAGTGCTCTACAACCAAGGTACATCCTCACCCCTTTTTGAAATCTTATTTGAGACAGGGTCCATCAAGTTGTCCAGGCTGGCTTTGAACTTGGTCACCCTCCTATTTTAGCCTCTTGAATAGATGCGATCAGTACGGTCCTTTCCTTCCTTCCTTCCTTCCTTCCTTCCTTCCTTCCTTCCTTCCTTCATACTGGGGAATTGAACCCAAGGCCTGGCATATGTTAGAAAATCATTCTACTATGGAGTTACACTCCAACTGTTTTAATTTATTTTTATACAGATATTAGAGTCATATGATTTAAAAATTTAATAGGGCATAACACACACACACACACACACACACACACACACACACACATAAATAAATACCTCCCTCCCACCTTTGTCCCTAGAACCCAAAATCCTCTCACAGAAGTCAACCTATGCTATCAATTGTCACAAATTCTTTCAGAATTATTCTATGTATATACAGGAAGAACTATATATACATTTGTTTTATTTTTCATGCCGATGGCGACCTACTATATACACTGTTCTTATTTTGGGGGTTGAAATAAAGTAAATGGGGGACATAAAACCAAAATGTTCATGACTTTTTTTTTTTTTTTTTTTTGGTACTGGGGGTTGAACCCAGGGGCACCTAACCACTGAGTCACATCCCCAGCTCTCTTTACTTTTTTTTTTTAATTTAGAGACGTGGGTCTTGCTAAGTTACCTAGGACCTCACTAAGTTGCTGAGGCTGGCTTTGAACTCACCATCCTCCTGTCTGTGCCACCTCACCTGGCATAATTCCATTCTTGATGAACAGAAATGTCTTCTTCATGTTTTACTCAAGGTCTACTCTGTCATGGATGTCAGACATAAATCTTTAGGGGCTGGGACTGGGAGGCAAAATGACAGAGGTCACAGTACACTGTTCCACCTGCCTCACCGACTCTTGGTTATCTGGCCTGTTTGGTTTGCCTAATGCCCTCTACCCTTCAGATTTCTTCTGTGGGTTCCTCAGTTTCCTGCAGGGCCAAAGCAGTGATCCATCAGCCATTCCCAGACATGTCTGGATCCAGTTGTGGACTTGACCATGTCAACATGCCAACTGGCTCAAGCAAAATAGATGATCAGGTTCTGTTTGTAAATGATTTCACGCATACATTTCAAAAGTGCTCTCAGCTAGTTCAGCCTTAAGTCTGCAGGAAGCAGCAACAGGGATTCCAAGAGACGGCCACACTGTCTTAAACCTTGATGCTTCTGTTACACTATGACTTAGTCTTTTACTTCTTCATCCATATTTTTGGCATATGATTTAGGAATAAGTATGTCTGTTATTTTTAATTGCACAGCAGAGGGGTTTAATTCTGTTTGGTAGTTGAATAGCAGAATAATTTGTATATGATGGAGTAACAAAATTTTGGAATCTCCAGATACATAAATGGAATTCTTGTGTTCAATATTATATAATTGAGAATATAGTATAATGTAGACTTTAGAGGCAGGGCACACTGGTGCATTTTTTTCTGCATTTTTAAAATTTGTGATTTAAAAAAATCAGTAAAGAGCTTATTGAAATATAATTTACATATATGTAGTTCACAATTTAAAATATACAATTCAATGGTTTTCAGTTAATTTGCAGAGTTGCACAACCATAACCATAATTAAATATTAGAACATTTTCATAATCCCAATAAGAAAGCCTATACCTTTTAGTAGTCACTTCCCATCAGCCCTCTACCACCCACCTCACCCCATTGGTCAGTCCTAGACCACCACTTATCTACTTTCTGCCATTATAAGTTTGCCAATTCTGGACATTTCATTTGAATGGAATCATAAGACAATATGTGATCATGTGTGATTTCCTTTATTTAGCCTAATGTTTTTGAGATGGATCCATGCTGTAGTATGCATTCTTACTCCATTCCTTTTTATTGCCAAATAATATTTCATTATATGAATATGAATATACTCCTCATTCAACAGCTTTTGGACATACAGGATGTTTCAAGTTTTGACTATTGTGAATAATGTTGCAATGAACATTTGTATACAAGTCTTGAGAGGGAACATGTCATCAGTTTTCTTGAGTATATTATTTAGGGTCTGAATTGTCAGGCCTTATAATAACTCCATGTGCAACATTTTTAGGAATTACCATACTACTTTCCCAAAGTGACTGTATCATTTTAAAATTCTGTCAGCATGTGTGAGAATTCCAACTTGTGTATATCCTCATGAAAAGTTTATTGTCTGTTTCTTTGGTTATAACCATTGTACTGGTTGTGAAACGGTTATCTCTTTGTGGTTTTGACTTTCCAGTCCCTAGTGACAAATGATGTTGAATCTTTTTTCATGTCCTTAGAATTTTGTATCTCTTTTTGTGAGAAATGTCTATTAAAATTATTTGCATTTGTCTTTTTTAATTACTACATTGTAAGTGTCCTTTATATTTCCTGAGTGCTAGACCCTTTTTAGATATATGATTTACAAATATTTCCTTCTATTCTCTGTGGTGTTTTTCTTCAGATATTTTATACATCAAATTAAAAAAATTGTTAAATTACTGTTTATCTATTTTTTTTTTTTAATACCAGGAATTGATCCCAGAGGCACTTAACCACTGAGCCACATTCCCAAACCTTTTTATTTTTCATTTTGAACTATCATCTTGCTAAGTCATTTAGTTGCTGAGGTTGGCTTTGAACTTTCAATCTTCCTGCCTCAGCCTCCTTAGCCAGTCTATGCAGTTTTTTCTATCATATATTTTTGACGTTTATAGTTTTAGTTCTTACATTTAAGTCTATGGTCCACTTTAAGTTAATAATTTTTTTCTGGATGATGGGAAAGTTTCCATTTTCTTTATTTTACCTATCGATATCTATAATTTTAACACATGTAAATGAAGACTCAACAAGTAAATACTTGCCTTTTTTAAAAGATCACCTGAAGTCATTAATTCTCTCAGGTTGACTTAGGATAGATCAAATAAGGTCTACGGGAAAAATTTAGGCTTTCTGTGTCTTTAAAAAAATGGGTCTGAGGACAGGTTGTAATCTATTTTGTTAAACTATAGAAAATTTAATGTCACCGAGGGACTTAGGCACAATAGGAATGGAAAACCTTTCTTTTTGAATCACTTCTTGGTTTTAGTGCATTAAATGACTCATCTGGCTATTTCTACATTAAACCCAGAATTCCAAGACGTTTCTCCACTTAAATGGCAATAAGAAAGTTTTATAGTGAGCAAGAGTAAAACACAAAATAATAAATTTTAATTGCTTTGGGGAGATACGTTTACGTACTTGTTCTTATTTTCATTTTTCACCTGTGTTTATGATTTAAACTCTTAAATTTAGATAAAAAGAATTAAGCTTCTTAAATATACAGATTGAAAAATGTTCAACTCTGTACACACAGAAAGGACAATCAATCTTTTTAAGGGAAATACATATCTACTCAATGAATTTTAACATTTTTCAGAATAGGATTTGAATACTGGATAACTTTACCACTGAGCTACATTCCAGTCCTGTTTTTGTTTTATTTTGTGACAGGGCCTTACTAAGTTGCTGAGACTAGCCTTGAACTTGTGATCCTCCGGCCTCAGCCTCCCAAGTGTTTGGGATAACAGGTGTGTGCCACTGAGACCAGCTTTCCTTCAACTTTGAAAGAATTGATACTGGAAATTGATGGAACTTATAATGTCAAATGTAAAAGAAAGAGGATAGTGACATTTAGATGCAAAATTAACTATTGAAAGAAATATATTAAATGTAGTTTATATATACAAGTTAAAGGGGGGTCCATTCAAATCATCATTGGCCAATAGATGACTTCAACAGATATTTGCTGAAGCAATTTCCTATAAGTGACTTTATGTTTGAATATGTCAGATTTTACCCACAGAGTCAACAGTATCCACTGAATGTTATATACACAAGTCCAATAGTCTGCCTGGGTTCCAGATGGCTATGTAGGCACACATAGCAATCTGTCATCAATCAACATAGCCTTTACTTGCCTCACATTCAGTCTCAAGTAGATATTCTCTCAGTTATTGATAGCAACTAACCCAAAAAGTTTTAGTCCAGTACTTCAATAAACTTGAACAAACACATTTTTGCATCTCTCTGTCTGTCTGTCTTTCAGTCTATCAATCAATCATCATCACCATCTATATCTTATTCCTTTTCTGTTTTGGAATGTGTTATGAAGTTTCAATCCTGCTTTCACATGTATTATCATTACTGGGGATGATTGTGCTCTAATTTATTTTCCTTGGCAGTCATGGATGCAGGGCGAGGTGAAGCTGGTGATTATTCTCAGAATGCTAGGGAATAGGATGGAATTATGCCAGTTAGTGTGGACCTCAGCAAGTTTCTTTATTTTCTTTCAACATGGGGATTACTTTTAGATATTAAGTCCTGATGTTAACTTGTTCATTTTAGGAGAAAGAAAAAAGAAAACTCCAGGGGTAGAATTAATCTTGATGAATCAGTACTACTGATGAGAAGTAGTGAAGCAAAAAGAAAAAAAAAAAATTAGCAAAATGACTTTTGGAATGATTAAAATTAATTACAGTCTCTCGTAACAGTTTAGCGCCAAACCAAGGAGACTGCATGTTCTCTTCTTCAGATCAACCCAGCTTGCAAATTATTTACAATTGAATTTCTCATCGTATCCTACCTTTCTTCCCTAGTTCTGCCCCCTCTTCCCCAGGTTGGTTATCTGATGTTTATGGGAACCCTCTCTTCCTGTGCAGTACCCCACTTTGTTCTCTAATAGCCTAAGAATTATTTCAGGGCTGCTCCATGTGCTAATATCTTACTGTGGTTGCTCTGCAATTGCTCACACTCTGATTTTCTGTCATGAACTGAATCTGAACAGGCAATTTGGAGCCAGGGAAGGGTAATGCTATGACAAGCCCTTGGAGAATTATCTTAGGACAGGTAAGTTCCTGCCCTGCAAAAATCCAACCTTTGTCTTTGCCAGCAAGTAAAACCAGATAGACTGAGAGTTAAATAACCCACACCCTGGTTCAGAAATCCTTTCTGAGAACTCAAGTAAAAGGTTTTCTAACAACATTGCTGAGAAACTTCTGCTTTCATGTAAATGAGTCTTTATAGGAGAAGTATTAAGGTACACATAAACACAAAGCTACTTCTGGTTAACAATTTATAACAGACAATGCCTGTGCTACCCCTCATTCCTGTGTTATTTTCTAATTCTAGGAGACTTAGCAGCAATAGAGTTTTCTCTAGCAATACACTTACATGTAGCAATTATCTTGGTGATTAATGTCTCAGAAGGTAGAGTTTTTGAGGGTGTGTATCAACATGACCATTGCAGTCTTTTCCACTAGGTGTTCAAAGAAATAATGGAGGCCAGTTAACAGTAAACTCACCAAACTCCAGAATTGGAAAGAAACTCATAGATTCAGCTCCCTTATTTTTCAGATAATAAAAAGAAGCCCTAAGACTTGGCCAAGGCACAGAACAAATCAGAGTCTAGACCCTAGGACTTCTGGTTCGCAGCTTAAGTAATGGAAGTGGAATGGTAGGATTCTGTTTCCTTTCCCCTATGGAACTTTCGTGCAGGTCTCTGTGTCCTTATATTCTTAGAGAGCTCTGCTTCTCCCTCTGGACCAAGCTAAAGATGCATGGCGATTGGAGGGCTCTCAAGTTCTATACAAACCAGAATTCTCATAGTTTTACCCTGGGGAATGGATAGTGGCTGCATATGAGAACAGGATTGCTCAATACAGAAGAACCTAGAAACCATAGCCTTTATTCTTTAGAATTAAAAAAATACTGTTCAGGGAAAACCTGGGCCATGACCAATTCCCCAAGAGTTTGTTTTGGTTTATGGCTAATTCTGGTCTCAGTATTTGCTATCTCTCTAGAGACTAGTGGTTTGTTTCTCATCACAAATCTAGTGTTTTTCTAAGAAATTAAGGAATGCTGTCATGGTGTAAACATTTCTTTATAAACTCAGGGTAGCAAACAATATTTTATTAATTTGGGAAAATATCACCCGTTAGACTCTGAAAATGAAAAGTGTATTTATATGTAAGTTTGTAGGTAATAGATCAATATAGGCTCATTCGGTCATTGCAGGTGAAGCCAAAGTCTACCATGACTACATCCACATTACTTCTCAGAAATGACAGCTAACATCAGTTTGGTGGGGATTTTTCCAGAACTAGAGCATTTCCATACATTTTATATCTGTTAAATATATGATACTGTTTGCCCTTCTTTTAAGTTTAAATTGCAGTAATCTACATAGTTTTTGGCAATTTACTTTTTCTTTTCTCCCCACACATATTTCATACAGTTTGTTTATGTTAGTAAAATATTAGCAAGATCATCATTTATTTAATAATTCCTTTATTTTTATAGATACTTAGGCTCTTTCCAGTTCTTAAGCATTGTAAATAAAGCTACAGTTTATATCCCATACAGGCCTCTTGTTCTTATGTGCAAGTGTTATTCTTGCTGTATACAGAAAGTTGTCAAATCATACAGTGAGCACACTTTCTTATTTTAACAGATACTGAAGATTTCCTCACCCTGGAGGCTTCGGTACAGAGAACATGTGTGAGAATGACAGTTTCCATTCACTCTGGACTATTCTTTGTATTTTAAAAATTTGTAAGTGGTGACAAATTTGTGTTGTTCCTCATATTAAGCAAAATGTTTTTGCTACTCATTAATATGTATAGTGTTTACTGCAGATTTTAATAGAATGGGGTATTCTCCATTAATAATGATTTGTTAAGAGTTTTTTTGTTGTATGAATGGACATTGAAGTTTATTGAATTATTTTTATTCTGCATCAACTTTGATGATCAAAATAATTTCTCCTTTTTGTTTTTAATGTAGTAAATAACTCAAATTTTCTCATGTAAAACCATCCTTGTATTCTTTGAATAAATTGAAAATAGTACTAATATATTAATTTGATTACATGTTGCTATATAAAATTTGATAATACATTATTCAGGATTTTAAAATCTATGTTCATAATATTCTGGTTTTTTTTTTTTTTTTTTTTGGTACTGAGGATTGAACCCAGTGTTGCTTAACCACTGAGCCACATCCCCAACATCCCCAGCCCTTTTAAATATTTTATTTAGAAACAGAGTTTCTGAGTTTTACTGAGTTGCTTAGAGCCTCGCTAAGTTGCTGAGGCTGTCTTTGAACTCATGATCCTCTTGTCTTAGCCTCCCGAGCTGCTGGGATTATGGGTGTGTGCCACCTTGCCCAGCCCATAATATTCTTATCTCATGTAGTCCTTATCTGATTTTAATCCCAGTGTTAGGAAAGCTTTATAAAATGAATTGGTTAGCTTTCTCTCTTTTTTTTAGTAATTTGGATCAATTATATAAGGTAAGGATTCATCTGCTTCCTGTAAAACGAGAATAAAACTATGTGAATATGGTGCTTACATGATTAGTACATATTTACCTATTGATTCAATTTCTGAAATGGCATAGGTACAATCAGTGTTTCTATTTCTTGAGTCCATTTTTTTAATTATATATTTCCCTAGCTAATATTTCCTTCATCTAATCTTATTGGCATGGGATTGTTTTTATAGTTTTTTATGATGTTAAGTTTTATTGTTTTCTTGTGGAGGCTGAGAAATCTGAAAACATGCACTGCAATAAATGAATTATCATTATTATCATTATTAATGCAACATGGCTATGGTGCCATTTATGGTGTTGGAAAGATGTGACTTCCCATTTGGCTTTGCTGTTGTCATAGAAATTAAATTTACAAAATAGGGAACACTTGTGCTGGCAATGTGGATGGGATAGGGGAAGGGAAACGGTAGTTTGTGAGAGTCAACATATTAATTTTTCTTTTACTTTATCTATATCGTTAGGCTGACGTGGATTATATAAGGAATTACCAAATGTCATTTAAAAATAAGGCTTGAGACTAACCAGGGCAGAGCCAGTTAGAAAGGGAAGCAAACATCAACTTAAGGAATTACAATAACTGGTAATGGTCAATTTATGGGAAAATAGACTCAATGTTATATGAATGTAAATTTAGGGACAATATGGTAATATGCATCAAATTCTTAAATATACACAAGACTATGCAATTCTGAGTTTCAAATTTTATTTTAAGGAAACAATTAGATAAATATTCAAAGATTAATATGTTAAAATGTTTATGCAAGAATTATTAATATTATCTAATAAAATTCAAACAACCTAAAATCCAGTAGTAAGGAGGTGATTTGATCAGAGTTTCCTCAAGAACATATTCTAGAACTTAAATTATTTATAACAATGTTAGGATTTAATTGTAAAAAGAGTCCAATGCCTTTTTTTTGTATAGTGCAGCATAAAACATTCCATTTTTGAAAAGTCACAGTTTTGAATTAAATATGAACAGTCTGAGATACCCTGCAATTAAGACACTTTTACAACTGCTTTAAATTTGTTAGATCCAGATTCTCTCCTGCCCCAAATTTGGATTATGTTCATAGGCTTTTCAGAAAAAAGTTTAAAAAACTGTTAAATAATTTGTGTTGGATTCAATAAAACATTAATCATCAGTTAACAAAAAAATTAACAAGACACATTCGTTAATAGGAAAGTCTTCATAATGTATTATGTATAATCATATCACTAACGATAGATGTATGCTTTGCATATTATATTTATATTATATATGTATTACATATAACATGTATTATATATTAAGTAATATCAATTATATATAGAATGATAGCATTTTGTAAAATATATCCAGGTGACAACTTCATGGGAACATTGTGGAAGGATGTATATTAATGTAGTGAAGGAATTATGATTCATTTTATTTCACTTATTTTTACATTTATCAGTTTTTAAATAAATTTTGTACATGAGTGATACTAGTTTATAGCAAGAACAAAATATTTTCATTTAAAAAATTGAAGTATTGGGAGTAATTTTTTCAAGGGCCCCAAATTGCATTTTAAGAATTTAAAAATTTTTTGAATGACAGCAGCATTACTGAAATAATAAGTGTATGACCCTTGAAAGTAGAGAAAATAAGTACAGTAAACTATACCTAAGGTAGGCCAAACCCATTTATATGTGAAATATTATTTTTCAGAATATAAACAAGCACTACATTGATTTTGTTTGCTTCAAGCATAGCTGAATTATTAATTCACACATTTAAAATGGACGGTTGAAAGAAATTTGTAGTAGACAAACATATCCATCAGTGTACTTTGGGTTAGAGGAACAGAAAATTGTCATATTTAATTAAGTTATATTGTTCCATTAACCCAATTAAAATGCCCTTATTAGCGCATTACTTATTTCTTCACTCAGTTCACCCAAGTGTAAGTGAATCTGATCTAGTTCAAAATGCACAGTCAAAAACTCTGAGTGCATTCTCACCTCATTGTGCTTTGATCCCCTCCTTCTGTTCTCTTGGCCAAATTCTTCTCTTCCTTTCTTATTCGGCAAAATATAGAAATATATAGAAATCCTTGGAAGTCTAAGGCATAAAAAGACTTTACATAACGTGATTTTTCCACATCTGAGTTTTGTTTATAAACTGTTTTTTTTCTCTGTCCAGAAAGTTTTGCTCTTGACTGAATGTATTATCAAGGCTCAGGTTGATATGTACCCTGCCAAAAAGCTTACATAGAAAACCCCAAGGCGACTCCTAGGTGATTTTCTGTGATGGAAGAATAGGGAGGAAGGATGAATATGTGTATATATGTGTATATTGTGTACACACATACACACACTCACACACACGTGGTAGTTCCCAAATGTGTTCTCTATAAAAATAACCAAAGAAAAACTTTCCAAAATATCATAAATGTGTTTTTTAAGGAAAACCTACAGGCCAAGATCTTTCTCCAAAGACCCTTAGAGTTTATGTAGTCTTTGTTGATTCCTTAACTTGCTAAAAATAGAAACTGTTATTTTTTTTTTTTTGCTTAGCAGGTGGTGGATTTATTGCATTATTTTGCCACTGTTGATCATTTATCATTTTGCCTTTTTTCACAGGTAACTTCATTTTATTCTATAAAAAGTCAACAAATACCTATGATAACTATTTTTATAATTTGTGTATTTATAGAAAATAGTTATTAGAAGATTAAGAAGTTCTAATTTCCATATAAAGAACTGTTTGAAATTAATATACAGTACATGGTAAGTAAAGATAAATTGATTATAATTAAGTGAACTGAAATCCCACACGTTCTGGTCTAATAGTTCTTTCCTCCCATACCTTCCCTCTCTTCTTATATTAAGATAAAATGCTTTTTAGAACATTTTCATTCATGTCATTAAAGAGATTTCCTAATGTCTGGGCTAATATTGTTTTCCAGAAACCCGTGGCCTACTCAGAGGCTGTGTTTTAGAATAAAAACTGCGTTTTTTCTTTTTTTTTCTTCAGCCATGATGCAGATGGTTTGAGTAGGCAAACATTTATCCATCAAACACCCGGGATTTCCACCAATTGTGTTAAAAGTAGCCAGGATTTTATCCAATCACCTCAAAATTATTACTTTGCCCTTGGTGGAGTTAAGAATAGAGACATTTATATAAAATGTTCAAAACTTGGTATTTAAAATGATTGTTTAAAAAATTTTTCCAAACTTAAGATAGGATTCTTTAAGCGATAGATAGTAACTTTCTGGAAACTTGTAAAATTTTCTTTTGGGTAAATATGGATCATTTGTATTGGTCAAATCATTCTTACATAGAATACACAGTCTGTACACATATAAAAAATAAAATGATTCTACATGATTATGCTCTCAATTGATACATTAATTGTATCACATTAACTTGACATAAGTGATGTCATAAGTGATGTCATTACTTATAATTTTTCTGGTGTCTTGCCCTAGAGAATAATTATAAGAACTTCATAGTTAAGTATTTCATATTGTCTACTAGAGGCTATCTTCAAAGGCCAACAAATCTTGAGTAAAGCCAACTGTGGCTCACCAGTAAAATAAATCCTTATATCCTAAGGATTATTTTGCCCTTATATGTCATAATAACTTTCTCCTAGATCCAGAGATTGATTTTAACTTAAACATGGCATATAGAATATTTTTAATGATGTGTAAAAGTATTGTTAAGTGTTCCCGGAGTGATTGCTTTACTGCATAAATAACTAAATATAAAGAGCAATAGCTAGGGGATTTTTAAAATATACACAGTACAAAAAATCTTTTTGTGATTATATCTGTAAGAAATGATTCCAAGGAAAATTTCTATCAATTTCATCTTTAGAAATGCATGTGAATTTTAAACTACTATTGCCAGAATATTCCAAAAGTCTAATTTCCAAATATAGAAAATCATTAGTGTTGGATCTAAGTTCACAAAAAATAAAATTTCCAGAGCAGAAGATTAATAGCATTAATGGCAGATGCTTTCATTATTGAATCAGTGTGATCACTAATAGGCTCTAGGATCCAAAGAGTCCACCTGCAGATGTGTTATTATCTGATTACCATAAAAGCTGGCATTATTGTTTCCTCACAGTGATATTCACATGGTTACACCAATAACATGATGTGTTTTCAATCAACTGGCTTTTTTCAGCTTCGTTTGTGGGGAAGAAAAATGCTGTTTCTGAATCTCTTTTTGGAATACTGTCGCAGTATTAAATGCAATGGTGTGCTGTTTGTGATAATCAGGTAATCTATCCAAAGTTCAAAGGCAAATTAGCATCTCTCGATGAAGGAATATAACAAATTTGGTGAGAGTGTTTTATTATGTTTTTCTTTTACTGATGTTACATTTCAGAAATATTTCCATATTGGAAATCTTTTCATACGTATTTCCTCACTTAGAGGGTACATGAGAGATAGGTCACATCTTTAAATATTACAGAAATACAAAACCCATATTTCACAGTTGAAGGTACAGGTAGTGTAAATTATGTATTTATCTTGGTATTAATATTAAACATGATTTTTCATATGCAAATTATCTTTCTTTACATGGACTTTATATCTGAGTGGTTTCCAAAAATATTAGGGGTCAAGAAGAGTGAAAATTAAAGTTATGAATAATCTAATTAATGAAGGTAAAAGCCTGATAGTACTTAAAATGTCCTGGAATTAAAACAAATGATATTTCTTCATTGCAGATAAAGTTCAACCACAATCCTTGGAATTACTCTATTTCCTGACCCCTTCCCAAGACAGATATTAGCTCTGTTTTCTCCAGACCTTTTAAAGACTTTATTCAGAGTTCATATTTGGAATCCCAAAAGCCCTTGAGAAGAGGTCAGTTTGTAGTAATTTTTCACTAGGTTTGTTACTTGCATTTAAATTTTACCTAGAAAATATTTTTCTGTGAAACAATAAACTAAATCATTTTCAGTTTGTTGGACTGTTGAGATAAAAAAATATCTTCTTTAGAAGAAATAGAAACCTGAAAGTTAAAATCACAATAATTTCCTCTTTCTTAAATAAAATCCAAAGAGTTACTTGATAAATTGTAGACAAAATTTCTAGTGTAAAACCTGTATAAACCTATTTTTCTAAAATTTAAATGACCTTTTCTTCAGACAAAAATTTTACTTACATTCTTTTCTTCGTGGTTATTTGCTTCTGTAATTAGGTATATTTTTTTATCAAGTAAGTCAGGAAAGAGGCTTTAAATCAGAGCTTTTCCAGAGCACACAGATAGACCACTCCCCATCATCTCTACAATGAATATCTAGGGAAGAATAATTTGAATACTTGGTGTTAAACAGGCTATTTGTGAGGGATTCCCACTGATTTTTTTGCACCCTGTCTTTTCCAGTATTTTTCACATCTTTCAGAAAATAACAAGTTTAATGGAGATAAACAGCAGAGAGAAATGACATCATCTAAATGTGGAATTTTGAAAATAAGAGTACAAAAAATAAAAATTTTAAAAAGGACATAAAATCTTGATCTAGGTATTGTTATACAGAGATATAAACATACAATACCAAGGAAATCTGACTTAGTTGACAGAGAAAAATGTTTTGACACAACAGTTCATACTCAAAATGGTACACCAATTGAATAATGTACAAGGCCACTGAGGATAAACTCTGGTAGCTTGGGCACAATGATAAAGACTTATGTTTGAGTAGTGTTTTTACAGTTTACATAGCTCTTTCATTTATTTTTAAAATAACATTAAAAGTAGTTTTTAATCTCCACTTTTTAAAGGGCATAGCCGTCCCTTGGAGGTTATAGGCATTTTGTGGGGTCGTTCATCAAGTAAATAGTGGGGCCATGCCTGAGCCCCAGTAGTTAAGTGTCACTATTAATGGTTTGGCAATTAAATTACTGGCAGGGATCCTCATTCCTGAGAGGTATATTTTCAGCATTGTTATCTTTCTCTTCCAGCCATAGTCATGTTCAGTTTTGTCTGCTCTTGCGCTATCGGATATGTGGAGTGGGGAATTTTAGTCATGACTTGACTTGGTACCAGAGTAGAAGGCAGGCAATGAAGTTCAGTCAAGTCAGTTTCTGGACTTCCATGGAGGGGAAAAAATGATCCATGTGATGTAAGAACTTTTCTCTAAGTTGTACTGCATGGACTAGTGACTCCGAACTCTAGACCACCTCCATCTCTTATGTTTTGGAGGAGTTTCATCTCTGCTCTCAATATTCCCTAAAAAAATTCTACTGATTCTGCAAATGAAAAGATTATGTGTTGAAAAGAAGCTCCTTTATGTGAGAGGCAGTGTAGTGCAGCAGTTTGTAGTTGACTCTGAACTCTGGGTTCTACATCAGAGATGCCTTCTAGTGCTGTGACCTTGAAGCTACTTAATGCCTTAGTAATTTTCTTCATCTGTAACATTATTGGGACTATTCTAATAATACTGCATAACACCATTGTCAGGAATAGATGAGCTATTATCTGTGACATACTTACAGTGGTGCTTGACATAGCAAGTACTACATAAATGTTAGATCTTCAGTTGACATTGTAGAAATTTTTCTGCATTAAAAGCAAAAAAAATGGCACAGCCTATCTTAAGGACATTGTCTTTAGACATCATAAAGTATAGTGAAAGCATGTTTAGGTTAAATATACTCCGATTCTTATTCCTGCACACTGGAATAGGATCCTCATGTATAAATCAGAACCAAATTTATGCATAGGATCAGTAAATATACCGAGGGACTATCATTTGCTGTGGCTGAAATAGTGCCAATGAAGTGTTGGGTGAATGATTTACCAATAGTTTATTAAAAGAGAACCTCTCTAGTTCAATAAATCAGTCAATCAGCAAATATATATTGGTTTGCAACTTTCATAAGATTTATTAATTCATCATGCTACATATGTTAGGAGGATTAATCAGGGAAGTTATACTTTGGTTATCAATAGATTCCTTATTTAAAAGTCTAAATGGAATGGCAGTGCTTGAAAAAGAAAAAAACAACATTAAATAAAACAAAGTCCTAACTGCATGTCTCTGTTTACTCAGTCTTCTGAAAACTAAGTGGGAAACAGTCTGATATAATTGCTGCTGCTTTTCTTCAGCCCTACCTGAGTTTGAGTCCAGCTCTTCCACATGGAAGATGAATGATCTTAGACATTTCAAACGTCCCCACACTGTTTCGTTACATGCAAAAGAATAATGCAGATAATAATACCTACTCTATAGTTGTCTTAAGAATTAAATTAAATAATCTGAGGGCCTATATCTGTATGTGACATAGTACAGTTCTTTTAAATGAAGTACTCATTCTCCCATTTGGAGAGTAGGCTTATATAGATTCTCTTAAAAGTTTGTAGAGTAAAATGAACTAAACTATGTGAGTTAATTTGTCCTTAAGAATAAATATTTCAAATGATTATGAAGGGAATATAAACTTACAGAAACTTGGAAAAGAGAAAAGATTAAAGAGAAGAAAAAAATCCCACTCCATAAAGACAATTGCTGTTAATATTTTGATGCCCTTCCCACTTTTGTCAAGGGGATGAGGATCTCAAATCTGCCTCAGGCCCATTCATTTTATATCTTTTATATTTCTAGCATTCAGGACTTCTCCAACTATATGCTTCACAAACCTCTCAACCAAGCTTATCTAGAACCAAACTCATTACCATTTTTTTCCAAATTGTTCCTCCTCCCACATGTAATGCTATTTCTCTGCTGTGCCCAAGACAAAAACCTGGGCATCATTCTTGATTGATTGATTGATTGATTCCTTTATTTATTTTGCAGTACTGGTGATTGAACATCCAGGGGAACTTTACCACGGAACTACATCTCTAGCCCTCTTTTTAATTTTTAAGTTTTGAAATAAGATCTCACTAATTTGCCCAGGCAGATCTCAAACTTGAGATTCTCCTGCCTCAGACTCTTAAGTCACTGGAATTATAGGTATACAATACACCACTGTCACCAGCTCTAGATTTCTTTTTCCCTCTAAGGTCACCTCTACCCTGCATTCAATTGTTATACTAGATCTTATCGATGATATCTTCCTGCTGTAGCTCATAGCTAGCTTTCATGTCAACTTCCAATATTCTTTATGGGGATTTCCAGTAGTCCCTTAATTGGTCTCTCTTGTATATTATAACTTTTTTTTTTTTTTTGTACTGGGGATTGAATGCAGGGAAACTTAGCCACTGAGCCATATCCCTAGCTCTTTTTTTTGTATTTTATTTAGAGATAGAACCTTGCTGAGTTGTGTAGGGTCTTGCCAAATTGCTGAGGCTGGCATTTTCACTTTCAATCCTCCTGCCTCAGCCTCCTGAGCTGCTGGGATTACAGATGTGCACCGCCACACTTGACATATATTGTAACTTCTTAAACTGACAGCAAGAGCAAGGATTGGGCTTATTTTCTTATAATACCATCCTAACACTTAGTAGGTATTAAATTTCACATGCTCACACACACACACACTACCACAATTTTCAAATGAATAAAAGAATGAAATTCCACTCACCAAAACCAGCATTATTCTTCAAAATGTAAAACTGATCTCATTACTTTCTGGTTACAATCTTTTTGTGGTTTCCCATTTGTATTAATCACTGTTCTTCGGAGAAATGGTTACAGACAATTGTTGGTGACACCCTTGCTCTGAGGATGATATCAGATCTCTCATGATTTGGTCTCCATCAGTTCTTTTGCTGCAGCCTCTGCCACTGTGATCCACTCATGAGCCATGAACCTTTGCCCCACTGAGTCTTCATACCCAAGGTTCCCTCTGTACCAGAGCTCTTGGCCCATGACATATCTCTTTATCGTTTCATTTCTAACATTCACCTTTCTCTGAAAGATGTTTCTCATTCTGCCTCACTGGGGAAGATTCTGTGCCTCTACTGTTCTACCTGCACGTACCCAGTCTGGAACTGGTGGCACCACTGTAATGATTGCGGTGTGACTTCCTCCAGCCCTCCTCGAGAGCAGGCTTGTATTTTATCACCTACTATCTGCATCTCCAACAAGGAGAGGGGTTCTTAACAGGTGGCTAATTAGTATCATGGAATTTATTCATGGGAAAATTAGTGAGTGTGATTTTTAAAAAAATAATCATGTTTTCATGGGAAATTAAGTTTGTGGAATTTAAAAAAAGTGGCACAGAATGTTTTTTAAAATTTCCATTATTCTGCTTTTCTAAAATGCTTTCTCTTTCTTTTTAGAATCCAGAATGCTGAGTGGTTGACATTACAAAAAAACCATCTATCCCAAACTTCATGGAATTTCAAATTCCCAGCATTGGAATCTGACCTTTTAAATCTCCACAATCCTCGATTATATCACAGGACCAGATTTTAAAATGACCTTCATTGTCTTATAATACCCTCATTTCCTATGGAAAAGTAAAAGTGAATTGTTCCAGATATGATGGATTTATTTAGGATATCCTTTTCACTCATTTACATCCTTCATTTTATTCATAGTTTTTTTTCCCCCCTATTTCCAACACCTCCACTACCCTTATTCCCTCCACAAGTTTTAAGTTCTACAGAACCAACTATATTAGTCAGGGTTCTCTAAGGAAATAGAACAAAATGATTTGTCTGTCTGTTTGTTTGTTTATTTATTTATTTAAAGGAATTTTCTCACATGGTTATGGAAGCTGGTAAACCCTAAATCAGCAGAGCCCATGTACCAGTTTGGAGGTCATGAGGCAGGAGAATAATGTTTCAACTCATGGCTTAGTCAGGTTGACATGTAAAATTAGTCACCACTCCATCTCACACAGAAATTCACTTTGGCCTTTGGTCTTTTATTCTACTTTAATATTCTTGTTGCTTTCCTCCCTACCGAAGGATCTGTTTTATTCCCACTTGTAGTCTTTTTTTCTCCTGGGTCTATCATACTGCTTTGCCTATGGTAGAAGAGTAAATATTAAATTTGATTGAATAAAACCAAATTGGACTAAACTCTGAAATAGAATCTTTTCCCTGGACCTTGGTGCATACCTCCTTCTTCACCAAGGCAAAACTCAACCAGCCCAAGTATTTGGTGGGGCTGTGACAAGCTGGGCTGCAGTGGAGAACAGAGGCAGTGTGAACTGCATGTGCTGTGTGGTCAAGGTGCTGAAAGTCCTCAGAGCCTCAGTGTCAGTGGAGAAACTGAAAGTGTGCTCTTTGGGGGAGTTTGGGCTTTGCTAAAACCATGACTTAATTTAACTGCTCTCCCATGGTTCAGGGTTTCTCTGTGCCTTTCTCAGTAATGCTTTCTTTTCTCTCATATGCAGCACCAGGTAAGTCAAGATGCCATAGTAAAAGGTGTAAGCATTTGATTCTGTAACAAATCCCTTCCCTGTTCCTTACTTGATCAATTTCTTTTTTTCATTCAATTGCAGAATTTCTCATGAAAGGGATTAGTTTTTCTTTGACGTTTTAAAAAATATTTTTATTAGTTGTTGAAGGACCTTTAGTTTATTCATTTATTTATATGTGGTGCTGAGAATTGAACCCAGTGCCTCACACATGATAGGCAAGCACTCTTCCACTGAGCTACAGCCCCAGCTCACATGTCATTTTTAAAGTGCTACATGTTCTAGGTAGTCAGTGTTCTCTATTTTTCTTGAATTTTTATCTTATTAACAACAGAACAGTAAATTACTTTTATCTTTAATACTTTTAGGGGAGACAGTTTCCATTAGAACAATCCTCAATAAGTGAAAGTAATGAGTGTAGTGCTGAGAATTCTAGGGCCAACCTGGAGGCATGTGGCTTAAGTTTTCAAAGGGAGTCAGTAGGCAGGATGAACATCCTCCTCCTCCAAAAAGCATGCCTCAAGGAATTAGAATTCTCAAGAACATGTCCTTTTTGCAGTGACTCAGAAGTTCAGGTCCCTGAGGCCATGATGCTTAGGCATATATTAAGATTCTTTTCTAAGTGACTTTTTTTTTTTTTTTTTTTTTTTTAAATAAAACTCCATTTTTCAAGAGAGTGTGGGGTACAAATCATTTTAACTAGAATTTGCTACAAATTACCAGGCTCTTCCTTCTCAGTTAAATCTGTTTCTTTACCCAGGTCATATCTAATTTGCCTTAGTAATGAATCAAGTAACTATGACTTGGAATGTACTTATTTTTGAAGAAGCCTTTCTTCAGTAAGAAACCTTTCAACTCATTTTCATAAGTTTTTATATTAAATAAACAGAAGGACATTCAGAGGAACTAAATCTGCTTTCTTTTTGCCAACACACACACAGAACAGCATCTCTTCTGTAAACAGTTATTAATTCAAATTAAGATTTTGGCAGCTCTTTCTAGCTAGATGAATTATATTTCAGAATATATGATTTTAAAGCTGTAAGTCTCAACTGGTAGTAGTTTCTTTTGCACACAATTCTCAAATATAAAATCAGTTAATTTTTTTTTATAAATGTAGATACCTTTGCAACCATTATACAGATCAAAATCTCCAGTACCTACTTATTTATTTATTCACTTATTTTAGGTTCTGAGGATTAAACCCATGGTCTTCTGCATGCTGGGCAAGTGCTCCACTACTGGGCTATGCGCTACCCTTTTTCCTTTTTTGTCCCAGCACCTTGGGAGCCCCATTTATGCTCATCTCCATATCAGCTCCCAAATGTAACCTTTATTATGACCCTAACCACCACCATGATTTTTCCTATATTTGAACTTCATATAAAGTATGAATAAAGAGGAATTATATATTATTTCATATATATTATATTCTATATAATATATATATATATATAATCATGTTGAGGTTATTCCCAGTCCCAGACTTGCTGTGTCACAATATTTTACATTTTATTTATTTATTTTTATTTTTATTTTTTGCGGTGCTGGGGATTGAACCCAGGGCCTTGTGCTTGTGAGGCAAGCACTCTACCAACTGAGCTATACCCCCAGCCCTTATATTTTAATATAGAATGCTAAACATTTTTTTCAAGGTAGTTGTGCTGTCACATCCACCAGCTATGTGTAAAAGTTTCAGTTGCTCTAGGCATTCACTTGTGCTTTGAATTGTCATTTTTTTCTTGCTAACGTTCTAGTCTGTGTGTCTTGATATATAATTATAGTTTGCATCTCCTTGATGATTAATGTGTTGAGCACCTTTTCATACACTCACTGCCCATAATCCTACTAATCTTTGATGGTCATAATCACTCAAAAATCCTTTTGGCTTTTAGACTCTTATGATCTAACACTCTCATCACTTTTAAACTATTTTCAGGCTAAACCTAGATTTGATGATGTAGAATTCATCTCAGAATGGATCCTCTAATATCTCATAATATAAGAGGCAGAGTATCAGAACAGAAAATGTGGTTTGACTTTAATAGAGTTGCTTTTTTTTTTTTTTTTTTTTTTTTTTTTTTAAATAGGAGGTTTGGACACAATTAGACTATCTTTTGCTAACAATGACAAACACAAACAAGGGAACAACTCATTTTGTTTTGCTTTCCCAATTTCCTTGTGGTAAAATGTTGTCAATTATAAATTATATCAGAGACGGTACATTATTTTTACTTTCACAGTTAGATGCATATTATTCATATTGGAATATATTGCTCTGAGACATAAAGAGCTCCCATCATCAAATGTATTCAAGCAGAAACTGATGACTATTTACCAGAGAATAAAAATGAATTTTCAATTTAAGTGCATATTAGACTAGTTTGTACTGTTTCCTTTAAACTCTAAGGTCATTTAATGCTAAAATATGGGAATTCTTTGTGACAAAAATATCAATCACGTACCTTTTAAAGATGACGTCATGTTCATTATCTCACTTGATCTTAACAACTTTGGAAAATAAGTTATAAAACTTTTATTTCTGTTTTATGGATGAAAAAATAGAACCCTGAAGTTGTTCCATCTGGTTTATAAAGTAGTTTATAAAGTAGGAGAGCCTGGAATAGCATACAGCTTCCCTGGTATCGGTCTTAGTTCTCAGTTACTGCATTGTGGGAGCTAAAATTTGAAATCTCAGGGAACAAATAGACATTCAGCACCCAGATAAGATGAGGGAGTTTTCTCACATTTTCTTCATTATATATATAAATACATGTACATATATGTTCATTTGGGTGACTTATAGGAAATTAAATATATAGTATTGGTACAGGATTATACACAGAACATAACATAGGGTGAATGTTAGAAAGTGGTGGCTGCAATAGGCTTTGAGTTTCCAAACTCCTGAGAATCATACTGATTGATAAAAAAAAAAAAAAAAAAAAAAAATGCAAAGAACATACTGTTAAGAGAGAACGAGAGTAAAAATTGAGATAGATTAATGACACCATGTGAGCATCCCATTGGCTGTGTATTGTGGCTGAGAGTCAGAAAGAAGAAGTTTGACTACATACTTGAAAAATTCTCTGTACACACATTCCATATACCATTTCTTTAAAGGTACAGAGATATAAATATCAGTGATGAATCCTTCATAGCATTAGAAGAAATAAGGAAATAAAGGTAAAGGAACATAGCCATTAATTATTTAGCACAACTACTAGTCTTTATACAAACTTTTAAATCAGTTATTCTGCATAAAAAATTCCCAAATATTAAGTATGAACTTGGTAACACAGGGAAATGTTTCATGTGTAATTGTAAATCTCAGTTTCCCCCAAGAAACTCTTTGTGCTGTCTATATGTATTGAAAACAGATGGAAAATCCTGTCCATTTTTTATTGTGTTCAGTGTAGCTTGTGTTTTATCACTTGCCAAGTCATGGCCACCTGTGGCTCTGTCTTGGCAGCTCTGTGTCTAACAGGCCAGACATTGTGTTCACAGGAAGAGCCTCCTGAAGCATAACTAAAAAGCAAATAACTCACATGACTGAGGTTTGGATAATCAGGATTTGCTGAATACATAATATGCCATGTTTTGCTTTGAGCAGACACACTATCCAGTGCTTTTGTTGGCATCACTGCCAAAGACTTTTGCACACAAACAATTAGTTGTAAGTCATTTGATTTTCCACACAGGAAACCCAGCACAGAACAATTGGTCCTCTAAAGATGTATCTTCTCTTTTCCTGTTGTTTTCATTCTGCTCAGTTCCCTCTATGAGCACATTAATGGACCAATAATGGGCCTGGGACCCTTCAGGGATACAATACTCATAGTACCAAGACCTCCCCAAACTTAGCTGGAAGGTCTTTCATAATCAAATCAAAGGTGCAAGGTGTGCCTAGATGACTCAATAAATAAACTGACCAGAAAGTGCAGAAGCAATAAATAGATAAGATGTAAAATTGGCTAGGTCTTCTAGAAGATTCTAAATGACACCCAATTTTCATCTATTTTTGGTACTCAGAAATGTCTTTATCTTTTAAGATGGTTTCTTCTGTACTCAGAATCCCTATGCTAACTTTAAACAGACTAACACAGCCAGTTAACTATGGACAAGACTATTGAGCTATTGGGCCTCAATTATTCTCAGCTGTATAAATGGATGAAATCCCTTTTGATGGTTCTTAGTCTGGTCTGCATATGGTATTCACCTGGGGTGCTCATATTCTCTGGAGATACTGCTCAATGGTCTGGTCTAGTGTAAAGCCTGGGTAGGGTAATATAAAACCTTGGATGCACAGTGGAGTCAACCAGAGAGGTTTTAAAGATCTCTGCCTAGTCTGTAATATTTCTGAAAGATTTTCAGGTGATTTATTTAGAAGTTTTCTGAGAATCAATGCTCCAAACAATATAATCTGTTATTTGAAAAAAAATATCAAGGAAATATGTGAATATGCTGGTGCTGCATAGTGTGTGCACATAAGAGAACTCATATCATTTTGGCTGATTGTTTTTGCAGTCCTGCATACCTGAGCCAAGGTGGTCATTAATCTATAAACTCAAAATATTTATCTGCTACTCACTATCTGCTACATTCTTTATTAAGTTCTTCTAATTATGTTTATAATGTCATTTGCACTAAAAAGTTTCTTGAACTCTCAAATTAGAAAAATTGCAATACGTCATATTTGATATAAAACTAGAAATTCACTTTTAGACTAAGAAGTTAATAAATATACCTTATTTAGAAAACTAATGCCATATTCATAAACAACAACTAAAAAGTGTGCATAATTTTTGTGCTAGCAATTCTACTACAAGCAATTTATCCTAAGGATAAGGTACACACAGATATTTATATTGGCATATTTATCACATCTTTTAAAAGTAAACCCAAGCCTCATAAAATTTACACTACAAATTATAATTACAGGACTGGGGTTTGTGGCTCTGTGGTAGAGCAGTTGCTTAGCATGTGTGAGGCACTGGGTTTGATTCTCAGCACCACATATAAATAAAGGTTTATCAACATCTAAAAAAAAAATTTAAAAATTGTGACAGTTTCATAATGGAATATTATGTAGTTATCAACATTTTAAATCTCTATTGACATAGATACTTGCATGATAATAATGTCTAGATGAATGTATAGCAAAAATATAACTCCTTTGTCATGGGGTTCAGAATGATTTTAGTTTTATAATTTTTCCTTTACTTATTTGTAATTATAATAATTCTACTATGTATTCCTTATATTAAATGTTTTAAACATACTTATGAAAACAAAAATCAATTAAATGTTAAAATTGGTCTCATTTCATTAGTCCTCTATTTAGCATTTATATTTTTGTTTTATCAATTAATAAATCACTTGCTAATTATTTTATAAATCCTGTAGTAATTTATGTCTAGAGAGAGAATGAGGGAGAGATAGAGAGGTATTGTTTTTTCCTGAAATAATCCAGGAAAACAGTAGGGGGAATTTTAGGACATACTGAAGGAAAGAAAAGATTTACAGCTCTAATGTTTAATTTATACTATTTAAACAAACAAGGACTGTGGTAATAAGAATAAGGGTCCTCTAAAGATGTCTTTATAAGGCAGGGAGACTTAAGGTTGCCAACCAGCTGACCTTGATCTGGGGAGAATAGCTTGGCTACCCAGCTGTGCCTAGTGTAACCCCTCCCTGAAGGTGGAAGAGGGAGGTAGGGTGTGAAAGTCTTGACCTACAATACTGTCTTGGAAGATGGAGGAATGGACTGTGGACCAAAGAAAGCTTTAGGAGCTGGAAAAGGCACTGTATAACAGATTCCTCCTAGAGTTTCCAGAAGGAACAAAGCCCTGCCATCATCTTGACTAATAAGTGAAACTAGTTTTGGACTCCTAACCTCCGGAACTGTAAGGTGAAATATTTATGTTGTTTTAGGTTAAGTTTGCAACTACTTGTTACAGCAGCAATAGGAAAGAGATACAAGCACTTACATGCTATATAATGTGAAAAAAATACACCCTGAAATGTTTAAACTTTGGTTTCTGAGGAAACTTCTTCCTCATCCTTTTCCCTATTTTACTACTGCACCCTTACAGGAAGGTTCTCACTACTTTTCTTCATGTTTATTGCCAATAACAGGAATATTGGGGCAATGGTGTAGCAGAAGTTCAATTTTCATGTGAACCTTGGAGAGTTCTGAAATAATATAGGGAATACTATAAAGTGCTGAACTAGAAAAGGATAGAAAATAATACATGGTATTTAATTAAAAAAATTAAAAATTAGCAGGTAAGGAGTTATTCTAATATTTTATCCTAAATTAAACAAGGAAAGGGAAATTAGGTGTTAATATAAGAGTAAAACCTTTAAGTAAAATAGGGTGGAGGAAATTATCTTCATTATGGTTTGAGGACAGGGAAACGTCTGCTTGGTGATATTAGGAACTAAGGGTTTTGCTTTGTTGTGATTAATTTGTTTGGTTGTTTTTTCAATTCTTGAATGGTCAGAAGAGCAATTAGAGGAAATGGCAATAAGGTGGTGTTAAGAAAATGACAATATTGGGTACTTTAACTCAATTTGGAAGCTGTAACTAAAATAGGACTGCAATTAGGATGCAATTTCTAAGGAAGACCTGCATGGACAATGCAGGATGTAGAAAGGAAGTGGTAGTTTGTCTGAATCAGAAAGTAAAAAACAGCATTTTAACTAATTTTAAACTCATCTTTCTGAGACAGAAGACTGTCCAACCACCAAACACAGAAAAAAAACATTACATAGTAATAAAGATATGTCATAGGTATGTGACTGACATGCATTATTCTATTTATTATAAGATTAATTCCTTTAATTTGAGATCAATAATTCCACAAGTGTTTTCATTTTCCTCCCTGCGTGTCTGAAGAACAGATGAGGGAGGAGTGAAGGATACGGGCAGGAGTCCAGAGAAGGGGAGGGTAGTGAAAGTTGAAACAAGGAGGCAGAAGGAGCTAGAAATAAGTTTGGTGGCTATTTCCGCATCAGCCAACTTTGAGATTAGTGCACCACTCTAATAGGCTACATTTCCTCACATTTTATCACTGACACTATCATATTACACTTTAAGATATTGAATTATTTGTTAACTATTCTCAGGTACATGTAAAACAAATGTGAGTTTTGAAGATAAAGTATTCAAGTTCTAGACAAAGTCTGAATTACTTACACAACTTGCCAGGTAGGCTAATGTTTGGATGAGGTAGAACTTCCAAGAGACATGATAGCAAAACCTTGGCCCTTCAGCAAGTGTCTGACACCTGCCTGCAGACGTATCACGGCCTGGGCTCTGGTGGGTGTATCGTTCCATTTACACCTTGTTCCTGTAATCTCTTTGTTATACTTCTCTGAGCTTCAGCCTTCTGATCTATGAAATGATGGTGACGACAGTCACAAGAAGAATAATGCTAATAAAAAGCAAACACCCATGAGATGTTTTATGTTTGCCTCACACTTGACTTACTTGTTTTAACCTCACAACATTTCTATGAGACACACACTATTATTATGCCTGTTTTATGGATGAGGTATACAGAGGTTAAGTTTAATGAAGTGGAAACACTGGACTACAAACCCAGGATGCTGCCTGTAAAACCTCTGCACTAAACTATCACTGTATGAAATCACACCTTGTTGGGTGGTCATGCAGTTTTCATTAGATAAACATGCATCTGATAAGGTTTTTCTCCCTTTCATCATCTTCTCTGCATCTCTACCCTCTTTTTCAAATGGCTTTTCAAGACAGAAAGGGAAAAATAAAATCTTGTATTGACTCACCCACTGGATTCTCTTCACATTTTCTGACATTCGTGTCTCTTTAATCATGTTCCACAAATTTCCCCCACAGCAGGCTTTGTTAATGTTGGCATGATGACACTGTCAGGTGATTCTTTGTGGTAGAGGACTGTGCTGTGCGTTGTAGGATGGTTAGAAGCATCGTGGTCTTCGTATCCTCTGCCTCCTAAAGGCCTCCCTGTTGGGCTAGAAAAAACATCTCCAGGCCTTGCAAAAATCTCCTTCGATGCAAAATCATCCCTCATTTAAGCAAGAAAAATACCATGTATTTTTTGTGCAGATTATTAATTATAACACTAGTAGTTGAATGCAAGTGAGTTTTAGAAGTTAGTTTTTAATGTACTTACTCTGCAGAATCATGTTCTTACCATATTCTTTAAATATCATTTTGTTGTTGTTCACCTCATACTTTGCTACTTTGGGGAGAAAACAAAATGAGAAAGACCTGGAAAAATGTAACTTTAGCCCTTATATGTAGGAGGAGATGAGAAATAAAGTAATTAAAAGCATCCCTTTAAATTATTAGGTTAGCAGCTCATTTTTCACATTTACTCTTGGATGATGTGATGTTGCCTAGGACAATGGCCAACAAAATTGATTTGGGCATCAGGAGTTAGTAACTCAGTGAGCTGCTTGTTACTGTTTTGGAGTTAATGAGGAGGGAGTTGTGAGTGGAATCTATTCAGTTATGTGGAATATAGCTATGGATTTATGGACAAAATAGGGATTTTGATCAGCATGGTGTGGCTTGCATTAGAGACCCTAGCCCCATTTTCTTTTTCCTAGAAGCAATGTGTAATTCATTTCCAATTGTTGTATTTCCTTTCCCTCTCACCACAGCACTTGGGTTGACTGGAAAAAGAGAACAGTGGAGATGCAGGTTTCCATTGTTCTTCTTGGCTCAGGATTCAGGAGTGTGTTTGTATATACACATGGTAGGATGGAGTCTTGAAAATTGCTGGCAAAAAAAGTCTTGCTCCCTTTCAGTAACTAAAAACTGATGTTTCACTAGGAAGTTCTCTCTGTTAAAAACCATGTCTGGGACTGGGGTTGTAACTCAGTGGTGGAGGGCTTGCCTTGCACGCGTGAGGCCTTGGGTTTGATCCTCAGCACCACAGAAAAATAAATAAGTAAAGTTCTATCTAATGATTAAAAAAAAAAACAACAACAACAAAAAAGAAAACTAAAAAAAAATTCATGTCTGCATCACAACTAAGAGATACAAAAATAATTTGCATGACAGAAAAGTAGATTTAAATTTATGTAATAATGATGAAAACACAGAAAATACAGGTGAGAGAATTTTCTCAATAACATTTACCTGAGAAAATACAGAAGTTCTATGTATATCTGTAGTCAGTCTATCAAGATCATCATCTCTGTGAGACCGATAACAGCCTTCTCCCTAATCTTTCATCTAGCATGAAAAGGAATGCAAAGCACACATTAAGAACTCAGTACATATTACTATTTGTTTTTATTATGTGTCACTTCCTGACTAGTTATGATAAGGATTTTGAGATGGTTAATTTGAGACAAATGATGAGTCGGCAAAACCTGAGTGTGATAACTAGAATGTATTTTAAGATTCTCAAAGGGAGTTAGATTTTAAGAATACAGGAAACAAAAGAAAATGTACACAAAATAAGGAAAATGGGGCAAAACTGAGTGCATTAACCTGGACACAACTGAGGTCATTTGGGATGGTGATGGGAAGAGGGTCAAGTACAGAAACTCCAGAAAAAACATGAAAGTGGGTAAATAGAGAATGAAGGGGGGGGGGGTGTTTTGAAAGGTAATGATAAAATCATTCTTAATAGTTCTCTTCATTAATCATACAAGGAAAAACCTTAAAATCCATCCAATTCTAAAGAGGGAGGAACTGAACATTGTCTTAGCTTTCATTTAGACTAGGTTTCTTTGAAATAGCGCTGTTGAAAATAATTCTGGATGACCTTCCTTCAAAGCTAAATCATTACGAACAGAAGATTTCTGGGAAGCAAACTAGTTTAAGGGATTATGGATTCGGTTTATTAGTTCTGCTTTGACTTAATGAGTTCATATTCTTTTGGTGGTGTTAGTTGGGTCAGTGGGTTTCATTCCTGAGGAAAATCTGCTGTGAGGCAATAGAGCAGTGACAGGCCTAAAATACCACTTGAGCTTGTAGAGACTTTAAATGTCAGCCAGCACAACGTGATGAAACGTAAACGGAAGATCCCGAAAGCTAAGGCTTTACATAAAACCTTTAATGTCAGGAAGTAATATATTATGATGTGTTCTTTCATTTTACAAATGAGACAACTGCAAAGTAATTTTTAATAAAGCATTTTCTTCAAAATACCAGACATTTGATTGTTGCTTATATCCTTTAAGAGAGATAATATTTCACTCAATCCCCAAAAGGGCCTTTAAAAAGAACATGCACTAATTCTTTTTATAAAATAATGTGTCTAAGCTACAATATTGTTAATTATGAAATAAACTTACAATAAAACAAAAAAATTTGTGCCATACGTGAATAAGATTTTCATAAATTGTAAAAGCATAGTATTTTAAAATTCTATATTTTGTGAATATATAATAATTGAGGATAATGTGCTGGTAAACAGACATTTCTGTATATAGTCTGGCGTGTGTGTGATATATGCAGTTCATTAATAAAGATTTTCACCATGTAATAATACTTATAAAAATTCTGTGTGAATTGTATTTTTTAATTTGTGAAGTTTTTAAAAATGTATTTGCCAAATTACCATATTAATAGGTAATGAAACATTTATATAAACACTTCATAGAGTCATTTACTATTACACTGGTACCATTGAGGGAGTATACCCTTTAGATCTTTACAGGGCTGTTTTTTAACATGTAAATGTATATAGAAATGCCTGGTGACAAACTCCACAGTTGTGATAGCATTATAAAATTATGGCTTCCTTTAGAAATAAAGTTAACTTCTCAATCTAGAAAGCTCATCTAGGATTTCCTATTTCAAATCATTGCACAGAAATGTCTTCCTGATAAGTCAATAAACTTAGTATAACCACAGAGTTGATTGGCCTTCTGAATCTTCATTGACACAGATTCCAGAACCAAAATGACTCTGGCCAAAACTCACCTTGGTCTAGCTCCAGTGCAGAAACTTCTTATTGTAAAAGACTCTTAAGTAGAAAGAATAGCAATTAAAACATGTTTTTGTTTACTTTGAAATGCTTTATCCAAGTCTTCAAAGAGGTAGTTTGGGTATGAGGCAATCTCATCTTTAAAAAAAAAAGAAAGAAAGATAGAAAGAAAAGAAAAAAGAAATAATAAGGTGACCCAGCAGGTCTTGGTCTCACATTATTTTCAAGTCTGCCTCAGGGAATCCCAAGTACAAGGACCATCTTTTCAACTTACTCAGCCCTTTGAGATTTGATAGTGACATCTTGGGCAAGTTATCTCTCCATACATTCCTTTAATCCAGTGGAGATAAATATCAACCATTATCAGAAAGAAAAGTGCCTGGATGAATGAACATTCAAATACCTTTTATAAAAACTGGCTTCAGTAGACATTCAAAATGAAACAAAATCCACAGAAGGCATTTTGAAATAGATTACTAGAATCTTCCTTAAAATCACAATTTCTTGGAGTATTACATGGCTGTGAATTTTTTACCATAATACTCTTGTCCAACGGATGCTATACTCCAGTATAATATCCTTAATATAAGAAGGAGTCACAATATAGGCATAATCTCTAATCTCTTTTTGTAAAGAATTGCCTATTATGCTAATAAAAATGGCTAAGTAAATAGAATGAGCAACTTCTTAGAAAAAGAAGAGTTTCATAAACATCATCTATTTTGGACACACCAGCAGCATCTTGTTAACGAATTGACTTGTTAGACAAAATGTCTGTTGCTTACTCAGTCTACAAACATTTTTATCCATAGAGATATTACATTTTTGTATATATTTAGTATAATCACATCTACTGAATATGTAATTAAATATGATATAAGCTATATGCTAATACAAATATATAAAATATTAAAAATGAAATATAATTTATTAATGTTAATGTGTAAAACATATACACGCTAATTATGTATTTTATATGAACATGAGTTATTTCAAATGATGAAGTCAATTTGTGTTAATGATTTATAAAAACTTATATTTGAATAAATAATTTATACATTTAGGGAAAAAGTTATAGGAATATAAGTATATCAGTTTATTCATAAACTATATTCTTGAGATTTGTATCCATTATACTTACATATTGTTTCTTATTTTATAACAAGTATGTTACTTCTGTGGTTAAATTACGTATTCATAAAATATATACGGTAGTACCTGATCCTAGTGCAACATTCGCTGAATGAATGATTACTAATATTTTGTTGTTCTGCACCTTTCTTGGCAAAGGAGAGATGACAAGGGAAGTGGCACAGCTCTGAGAAGGATTTTGAGAGCCTGCTTTTCCTTTTCCAATGCTGCCTCTCATCACTTTTTGAGGGAAATGTGTAAGTACATGGAATAAACTTTCCTCAGTAGTATATGGTCACATCATGGAAGATTTTTAAGCCAAATCATTTTGACTTTTCGGTATCTTAAAAATTTGAATAACACATGCTTCCTTCAATTTTTTAACCACTCAATTTCCCCCAATAGAATGAACCAACATATAAAAAACTGGTATTAACAAAATTACAAGTGAAAACAAATTACTTCTTACATCACTTAAAGCACTGGAAATTCTAAACACATTAAACCATTAATTACTACCTTTCTCTCTGCCTCATCCGATGAGATAGGAAAACACTCTCAGCTCCATTTTTAAGAGAGAAGGAAATGACCACTTATTCTACAGGAAGTGCCAATGGTCAGATTATATTTTAGATATTTGAATGTTCATTTCTCTTCAACAGCATTAGCTGCAAATGTCTCACTCTGACAAACATTTACTAAAAGCTCATTCAGGGTACCAAGTGGTGGTATGTGCTGTGCGCATGAGATAAGGGGTATATTAGTTTTCTATGTTTGTTGCAACAAGTTACCACAAGTTTGGTGGCTTAAAAACTAGTTTTAAACAACACTGGTTTCCAGAACCAGGTTGTGACTTACCAAGAAAAATCAATCATAAATTATTGATCTTTATATTTATATTAATCTTTATGAAAACTGTCTAACTTTGTATTTATGAAAACTTTACATACAGACTGCACACAGTAAATATTCAATAAATGTTAAATTGAAGGGGCATAATGATAAATACGGTATCTTTCTGATAAAATTTATCCCTTTAGGTTTCCATCTGTCATGCCATAGGACTTATGAAATAATTGCATATTGTATCATGGTATGGGTTAAAGAATAGGTTTTACTGGGGAAAGGAAAACTTCACGTAGAAAGGAAAGCTTGAATTAACATGAATTTCCCTGCTCTCCCCACCATGCTGTTGAGAGGTATGCATGGGATGGGGTAGAGTGGGGGCCACAGCTGTGTGTGTGTGTATTCTGGTGGACAGACCTCACCCTCACTTCAGTTGCTCTCACTTAGAATGCAATGCTGGGAACTAGTTCATCTGTGGGAGGATACATTGGCAGCTTGGCACCAGGCAGTCTAGATTTGGGGTACCAGCTGCTAACAAATTATCTGGAAATGCCAGCTTCCTAGCACCAGGAGACTTTAAGCATATGGGATGTTATGGCCTGTCATGCTGAGGGGAGGGAGACACCAGTGCCTAGGGAAGCTGGGTTTAGGTGCAGCATTCTATCTGGGGAATGGAGAAAAGCACCTTTCTTTTCTTCACTATCCTAAGAAGTTACTTATATAAGTTACCTTGGTTAGGCTCCCAGGTCTCTTTCAGATAAGCCTGCTTGTTGCAACATCGATGGTTTCCTTTCTGTCGTATGCTGTTCAAGGTGTAGACTAAACCACGTTTCTATTGGTTCCCCTTTCTATGAGTTCTTCGTTCAGAGAACACTTAAGTGATATCACATGTTAGGTGCTGAGAAAAATGAAGGGGAAATATAAATAAAAACCCTAGTCTTTGCACACAAGGTGCTTACTGTCCAATGAAGCTCTGTTCTAAAATAATTAACTTAGGAAGCAAATTTTGAAAATATATATAGTTCTGTTTTAGGCAAAAAATTATAATTTATTATTCAAATTAATAAGGAGAATAAGACCAGTTATTAGAGATAAAATGGAACAAGTATTAGTTGTGATATACAGTGATGTCTATGAATATATTCATTTTCCTTGAATGAAATATAATCCATCTTTATTAAATTAAAACTTCAATGTTCATTTTTAATTGTGAAATCTTGTCTTTTACCTAGGGAGCCTCTCTCTATATTCATGAGAGTTAAATGTCTACATAGTAATTTTTGAAACAATCACAAAAATACTGAGCATATGTTTTCCAATATATTCCTATAACAGTGTCTTTGGATTTTTAAGAATTAAAGTCAGTGAGATGCCTGAGGACAAACTATTTGCAACTGTAAAACTTGATATGTTAATATAAATTCCAGTGATGAGCTTCTGCCATGACTGTGTTGAAGTGGACCCATGGTTGTGCTGCTGCAGTCTTATGAGTCTCTCTGTAGTGCCCATCTCAGCTGCTCAGCCCTTTCCTCCACATCTGGGAAAGGCTGAGGTATGAGTTTCATATCTTCAACCCCTAGAATGACAACTAGCCTCAGTATAGCTCCAGATGTATTCTGGATGGTTCAAATTGACCCTTTTCTCTAGGATGCAACAAACAGATTATTCCTGAAGTGGATTTACTAAAAGACATGGTAAATGTTACTAGGGTACACTTGAGGACAAACAAAGCAATAATCAACACAGGTGAATTCTGATAGTCAAGATAGGGAGGATAGACTTGCAACCAACACTAATTTGATTTAGTACTTTTTATTTAAAACACTCAGCTTTTCTTACTCCATAATTTATACTTCCTCTCCCAGGAGTAAATGGATGCCCTATTTTGAGATTGTCCCTAGGACTACTGCCCAATTTTTTAGTATTTTTGGTTGACTTTGAAATATCTAGTCCACTGTTCCCATAATTCCCTATGGTGTATGTGAAAGAATCTGGCATAGTTGAGAATGAGGGCAGAGCTGATATCTTTGATAAATTCTTAGTCCCTGTACCCAATAGGATTTGTGAATGCTAGAGGTTGAAAAAATATTATTTTGATAGCAGGAAAGTCTATAGTTGAAACTTTTGTCCAAAGACATTGAAGTTCTTTGTAAAATTCAGCCTTATTATTTATAGATTTATTAGTATTTTTAAAGAATAGATAAATACTAAAACACAAGCAAATCTTAATTTCTCTTCAGTTTTTTCAAGACTTACTGTTTTGTGCTTAGATTAAATCAGTATAATGAAAGACAAAGTATATACTGATTAAGTCGATTTAATCTCTTTTCACTAATCATTATTTGGATACAGGAGGGACAGATTTCATTTTATTCAGTCTAGTCATCCGCTGGGCATGCATCAAGAATTCTGAAGAGTAGTGAAAAGTCTTGACATGCGCTGGTGGACATCTGAGCTCACTGAACAGTCATGGTGATCCTCCCAACTTGTGCAAATTTCGGGCTCCAAATACAAATGTGCTTGTCCATAGCATAGGATATGAAATCAGACAAATGTACATTAGCTGAGTAAACGCTGACAAGTTGTTTATCTGAGCTTTAGTTATTTCAGTATAAAATGAGAGTAATGGTAACATCTATACTGTATAATTTTTGTCAGGTTAATGTCAATTCAGCCCTTAATACAGTTCTTACTTAGAGAATTCAAGAAATAGAAGCTACTAGTCTTCATTCTGCTTGAAAGTTCTCATAGAGTATGTGAATATGGGCTACAAGTGAGGGGAGTGAAAAGTGTCCAAGAGTTGGGGAAGGACTGCAGGGAGTAGGAGCAACTGACTGAACACTGGTAAGATCCAGAACTCTGCTCTTAAAGAGCAATCCAGCAGACTGATAAAGACATTAAAAAGTAGACATAAAAATCTATGATAAGATAGTTATCTGAATTTACACATGTAAATCACTAAGCCCAGGATGATACCTTTATACATTTCTTATGTGTTAACAAATATTAATTTCACTCTCTTCTCCATCTGGGGTGCTTTATGGAAAGTGGGGCTAGGGGGAGGGTCAAAGAGTACAGACATTGTATGAGCAAGATTTCAGTGCTCAGGAATTGAGGAAGAGCAGCCCAGATGGTGGAAAAGTCCTATTTAAAGGAATAGAGATGAGAGGCATGTTCAAAATATAAAACATTCCAGTTTGACTAGATCACAAAGTACCCAAGAGTAAAAGCAAAAGATGTAAGGCTAAAAAAACTAGGATACAGACAGATTTGTGAACTTGTAATGTCAGTTTGGGTGATGATTATCAAATAAAAATGAAAGGATATAGGAAATCTTATATTGTATAATGACTGTCACCCATTTATACTGGACAAATGAAAATGTGGAAATTGATGACCTACATTCAATTTAGTAATGGGGATTATGCTGACATCATCAATCTCAGGAGAAGAATGCATGTAATTGGAGATAGCAAGCCATCTGATAGAATTGCCTCTTTAATAATCAGTCATTTCCTTCCTTTAAAAAATATTTTTTAATAATTCACTATTTGGTAAAATATAGTAAATACTATTCTTTTTAGTTGTAAATGGACACAATGTCTTTATTTTGTTTATTTTCATGTGGTACTGAGGATTGAATGCAGTGCCTCACAAGTGCTAGACAAGCACTGTACAACTGAACTACAGCCCCAGCCCTAGGAAATGCTGTTCTTTATATGAATTATCATTTTAGAGGCAAAAATACTTTAAATATGTTATAAATCCCATAATTATGATTAATTACCTAAAAATGAATTTATTATATGAAAACATTTATACAAATAGTAATTATAGCAATTTTTTAGCCTTACTCAAATTTTTTTTTTCAGAAAATTATGCAAGGCGATCCTTAGAAGTGAGAAATTGAAATGGGTTATTTTTTATACATAAAATAGACTAGAAAATTACTGCTGATTTTTCATTTGTTATAGTCGTTTATTGAAGACAATTTTATATACTATCTAAAATATTTTATCACTCAAATTTTAACTGAGACTTATCAATCTAGAGACATTATGAAATAAGGGTTAATGATAAGGGCTAGATCTGAATAACATGGACTTTTTCTGTTTCCAAATATCTATGCTTTTAAGGTTTACTAATATGTATCTTAATATCACAGTAACTTTTGTGATATTAATAGCCTGAGTCTCTTAAAGGGAGGCAAAAATTCTCAGCATAACTTTTTTGAATTTAGGCTGAACTTCCTGTGAATCTGAATAGTGGCATACACTGCAGCAGAGACCGCCCTGAATTTGAGAAGGGATGGCTGAGTTCTGACTCATCTCACCACTTGCTCTCTATTCTTGTGGTTTAGGCAAATCTCTGAGCCTCCATTTTCTCTTCTCTCAAAAGCACTTAATAATACCACCACTAACATGGTTTTTGTGAGGGCTAAAATGTGAAATAATTGCTTTTTGTGTTCTGTGAAAATGCTATTGAGTGCTAAACAGACAGAAAAATTTCAAGTGCATTTGGCATACAAATGAACTGACTGCTTCCGGAATCTAGTTTTACAATAGACATACATGATGAAATACTCTTAAGAAGAAACTTTTCATGAATTTATCAATGTCAACAGATTATTATTGTGAGTCTACTATAAAAGACCTGAGGCATAAATGAAGAATAAGAATGTGTCATCCTGAAATTTATGAAGTAGTGAAAAAAATGCCTTTCAGTTTCAGAATTCTATCCCTTTGTCTAAGAAGGTAGAACTGAATATTGACCAAACACCACAATAATGAACTAACTATCCAATGTATTTTATGAATGCATGAGCTTCTAGAATATAATACACTGAGGGTATCCAGTATTCAACTTTAAACTTCAAAAGAAATCACACTTATCCTATCAATTTACAAAATCCTCTGCTGTGCAAATTGGGCAGACTGAGATGAACTATAAGCTATTATTAATCATTGTTACTACAAGTTTTTAACTTACGTATCAAATTGCAATTTGTTCTCATGGTAGGATTAAACATTTTCACTGTTTTTTTAATGTTAATTACCTATTTACATGAGACTTAAAAAATAACATTACTTTGCATTCTTGTGAATTCTATACTAAATTAACAATGTCTTAGACATGTAGAAAGAGACAATGTGGGATTCTGACCAATCAATGTAGACCCTTTAGAAGATGAAGAATGACATATTTAAAATAATGGTTACCCAGCAATACTGTCTGAGTTTTAAGTGTAATGTGATGGATGTTGTACCTCCCTTACATGTTGTAACAACCACTGTCAGCATTAGTTGAAACAAAGCAGTTTTGCTTAGAACAGTAATGAATATACAGTGAAGTAAATATAGAGTGAAATAACGGCATTCTATGGGAGTTACCGGCGAGTATCAGGATTGCATAAGGAACACTTAGGTGACACATTGACATAGAGATGACAATATAATCTTCAGGGATGATCTTCAAGAGCTACATAGTGCCACAAATTATATGCTTAATATCCCCAATCTGCCAAAAAATGAGACAGAAATTTTGGATTAAAATAGATGTTATAATGTAGACTCTACTTTGTTGTGAGTGCACAATTTCAGCGTTAGCAACTGTCTTGACTAATATATTTGCTCTGAATTTGATTAAAAATACCTTTCTATAAAAAATCTGTAGATTATTATTAGCATATCCCTGCCTTGGAATTCTCCTACAGTGAACACAGTAAGCATTGTTTAAAATGAATAAGTACTTTTTGATATGAAAACAATATATGAGCTTTTCTCAAAAAAGTGCTTAATAAAAAGAGCATTTCTGTAATTCTAAAGCCACTTGGAAAATAAGTCATGCATATTGAAGATGAACCAATTTATTTGTAGCACTATCCCTTTGTGCTTGTAAGGGAATAACATTATACTTTGTTTTTTCTTAAGCAACTTCATCTGAGTTTTTTGTACATATCATTAGTATTTATAGCAATATATTTAGTTCTTTAATCTGAGAAGGGCTGTGTGTGTGTGTATGCATGCTACTCAGTATTCCATTTTATAGAAACTAAAGGACAATTAGGACAAAAGAGAAATATAAACTGATTTCTTATGTCAAGTTATAAAATGAAATTGCATTCATGTAAAAAACTTTAAAACATGGTATTAAGGCATAATTGATGTATAATAAAGTATACATATTTTAAGTGTATAAATTTATATGTTTTGACATAAATATATACACTTAAAAATATCTCAGTCCAAGACAATGAACATATCCATCTTCACCCAAATGTTTCCTTGACCTGTGCTTTGGTAATGCCTCCTCTGCCCTTTCTCATCCCTAGCCTCTCCTTCATAGGCAACCATTAGCCTACTGTCACTAGGCAGTATATTTTTCATTTGTATACTTTTATATCAGATATCATGTGTTTATTTTTGTTTTTGATCAGTTATGTGAGATTCATCAAGTATAGTGTGAAACAGTTCCTTCACTTTATTACTGAGTAGTATCCATTGTAATCATTGTATGCTACAGTTTATCCATTCACATTTTGATGGACATTTAGGCTGCCTCTGACTTCTGCTATTAGAAATAAAGTTTCTATGAACATTCACATATAATTCTTTGTATCATGTTATGCTTTTATTTCTCTTGGACAAATGGAGTGGAATGGCTGGATGAAGGTGTATGGTTTTATGAAACCATGACATTGTTTTCCAAAGTGAACATAAGTATTTTACATTCCTACCAACGATGTATGAGAGTTATACATTTTGTTATTTTATCTCTTAAAGTTTAACTTGTGCCCTTCAAGTTTCTCCATTTTTGAACACATGAAAAGCAGTTATAATATCTTTTTTGGCAGGGAGGGGAGGTACTAGGGATTAAACTCAGGGATACTCAACCCCTGAGCCACATCCCCAACCCTATTTTGTATTTTATTTAGAGAAATCTCACCGAGTTGCTTAGCGCCTCTTGTTAAGGTTGGCTTTGAACTTGTGATCCTTTTGCCTCAGCCCCCTGAGCCTCTGGGATCACGAACATGTGCCACTGTGCCAGGTATAATATCTTTTTTAAATGCCTTTGTCTGCCAGTCCTGACTTGCATGCCAGTGTTGTATCAGTTTTGTTGGTTTATCTAGTTCCATTTTTCCTGCTTATTTGAAAATCTGGTAATTAAAAAAATGGAAATATAGACATGAATTTTATATTTCATATACTGAATCTTTTTAAAAATTTTCTGTTAAGTACTTCTGAGCTTTGTTCTGGGAGATAGTTAATTGGAAATGACTTCATCCTTCTGGTTCTTGCTTAAGACCTGTTAGGTAGGACAAGAAGAGTAGTGCTCATTCTAGGAATATGTTTCCCACTGATCTGGGAAGGTCAAGGCCCTTCAGTGTTTTCTCTGTAAGTTCTTGTTTATGTTGAGGTTTTACTCTTCGGACAGGTGGGAGCAGAATTGGGCCTCTAGTCTTTTGAGTGATATATTGCTCCTGACCTGCCTTAGCCTTGGGTAGTCTCCCATTTGCTGTTCAATACTCGATTGAATACTCAAGAGGGTAGAAGAGTTATTTCTTTTTAGCTCTCTGTATCCTTCTAGTGATGCTTAAAATAGGATCTCTATTTCTTATAACTACTAGGTATCCAGAGTAATATCTATAATTTTTTAGCAGTACTCATACCATTAAAACCCAACAAGACTTAGCAAAAATCATTTAACTGCTTTTACTTTTTCCACCAAATAAATTAAATACTTGAAAAACAATCAGAAGTGTTTCATTTTTATTTGCTGTATTATTTTAGCAGCTTTCCTCCCACTATTTTTAGATGAAAACTTCAGGAAAAGCACAATATCAAAAAACATAAATAAGAGGTCTTATTCATAGGTATTTATCAAGGTAGGAAATTTAATATTTATTATAAAGTCAAGAAATGAGAACAAATGAGATCTAACAGTCTTATATGAAGTCCAGCATTCAATTTATTCCTATGTTGTTGTTGTTCTTTTTTTTTTTTCCACAGTAGTCAGAAAATTCTAAATCCTGGCAGCAAAATTCCGTGTAGGCAGAAACCTACGTAAATGGAGATATTTTGGTAAATTTGCTTTCAGACAGAAGTTCAGTCTCCAGATCTGAGTCTTAACTGCCTGGTGCCAACAATGCCTAATGCCCAAGAACTGGCTGAAACTCCTCTGCCTGAGTGTCGGGAGCAGTAAGACAGGAATCAATTTGGTTCCAACAAGTGGATTTTATTCATACAATGCACACTCAACTTAACATTTCTAATAATAGCAAGTCACATATACATTAAAGATTGATTCCCTTGTTCACCTAGAGTCCAATCCCCGTGGACTTACTCAACGCAACATCTCTTAGCCAAGAAGTCAGTCAGCAAGACTGAGGGGATTCTTCTCAACCGTAGCCTCTCTCTGCTCCTCGGATGTCTTTGGATGTCCTTGGGTGTCCAATAAGCTGGAGGCTGGGTGGCAGTCATTGCCACAGGAGAGGTGGTCTGTCATCTGGTCTTGGTGACAACAGTCAATCAGCAATCAGTGATGTAGTGGACAGCAACCGGGGCAGTCAAGAGACAGAGTGACGTGGAGTCCTCTGGTCATGTTGCTGCTGACAGTTTGCTCCAAAAGACCAGGAGATTAACTAGTGATATTTAGCCCAGTCATGCTCTGGTCTTCGTTTATAAAGACCAGAGCACGACTATACTAGGTGTAATGTACAAAGCTGCTCCCCCACCCATTCCGTTGCAGCCATTTTCCCCGCCTCCCAACCACTTGTCAATCTGTGAACATCCTAGCTAGCTATTGGTTCATCAGTCAGCTTGCAAGTATCCTTCTCTAATATTGGTCCCCTGTTAGCCCGGGGGAATTCAACTGTTTACTATAGCTTCCCCACCATCTTTTCCCATCCTTCTGTCTGTCCTCCTCACTTTTCTCTATCCTCCTGGCTTTCACACTCTCTCTAGCGCGCACCCTTTCTTTTCCTTTCTCTTTTCCTCTCATTTTCTCTCTTACCCTGCAGGGAGACACTCTGTTTGCTTAATAAACTCCCTTATGTGATTTCCCGTGTCTGGTGTGGTTCCATGGGATTTCCTTACATTGGCGCCGTGACTTGGGATGGGTCCTTCCACAGTCGCCAGTGGAACTCCATCTAAGCCCCAGTGCCCCCGGACACGGCCCCATCTTCCATTCTGCCCGGATGCTCTGCTCTGCATCCATCGCCAGACTTCAGGTTGGTGAGTCCTCTAGGCTGGTTCCCCTAGGCCGATTTATACCCTCAAGGCAGCTGAGGGGTGGGGGTACCACTAGCCACAACTTTTATAGTTACGGCTGGCTCCTATAGTCAGTCTTATCTGCCGGGTGGATTCCTGATTTTATGGTGGAGATTCTCTCAGGGTTGAGGCTCATCTCGCACTCACATTCACACTCAAAAATCCTGATATAGGGTCCTCAAACCCTTCTCGGCTTTTGCTCAGCACACACGTTGGTGCTTGTGTGATGACACAATCAATGTGCTGCCCTCATCTCCAGCCCAGTACTCTTGCCTCGGGATGCCCTGGCCACAGACTCGGCTGTATCAGTCTCCACCATGGAATCTGGGTCCTCCAATCTGGCAGATTCCACCCTGGGAACCCTTCGCCCAACCCCCGGTACTTAAAGCCATCAAAATTCATTTGTGTAATGGCACACAGCTTCCATGAGCAAGTGGGCAGATGGAAAGGGATTCCTTATCTTCAAGTCTCTTCTTTCTTGCTTCTTGGCTCTTCCTGCAGGCTCAAGCACCTCCAGACTCTACTTTTCTGTCTTCCCCTGCTTCTCCATATAATATAAGCAGCCCCTTTCTCCACAAGTAGTGGGAGATAATTGTTTGACAATTTTCTGCATCCAAGCCTAAATTAAAAGGACCTAAGCATCAAGTTTGTGCTAGAACATTTTAGCACCTTTCAGATTCAGATCTCAGTCAAGGCTTACATTGAAATGTAAATGGAGGGAGAAGTGGGAGAAGGGGGGGAGACGTGCAGGGTCAGGGCGGGAGAGCAGCCTGGGCCGTGGGGGCGGGCCCAGTCGGGGAGGTGCCCCAGGCATGGGGGGGCAGCAACGTCTAGTCCAGGCTTGGCGCACGCCCAGCCCTTAGAGCCAATCCTTATCCCGAAGTTACGAATCCGGCTTGCCAGCTTCCCTTACCTACTGGAGGAAGGTGCAGTGGGAGACCAGTTTCAAACCCAAGGGAAAAAAAGGTGTCCATTTTAAATTTCTCCTAGCCTACAACTCAAAATACTTTTCTCCCTTTCACCTTTTCTCTCCTCATTTTCTCATGCTATAATTAATGACCAGTATCATTTTTCTTCTAGGACTTTTGTTTTTCTTAAATGCTATATTTTTGAGCTCACAATTTTGATCTTACATACCTAGGTTAATGATTTTTGATCAGTTCTTTTTATCCAACTCTAGAGTTATTTTTGAACATCCATTACATTGCAATGGAGATAAGCATTACAAGGCCTTTGCTTTTGTGTTAAATATAAACGTGCATAAAAATTAAAATTTTAAAAATGAATCCAAATATTTTTAATTCACATGATTTAAAAAGGTTCAATTTAAATTGGGTAAACTAATAGAAGTAAAATGTCTTTAAAATTAACTCACAGGTCTCTAGGTGGTCAAACTAATAAAATGTTGATGTTTACAAAATGTCTAACATCAATTTTTCTAGGACTTTTCTTCAACAGGAAAGAGACGGCAAATACTGTTGGTACACTTGTCTGATATTTTGGATTTTCTACAATAAGATGAGTGAATTAGATTCGAAATGTATGGGATTACTCAAATGTGTTTGTTAGAGATATCTAATTAATTTACAAAGTTATTCCATGGAGTAACATACTTAAAAACATTATTCTTTGTATATTAAATGTGTTCATATTTTCCAGGTATACAAGCCTTTAAAGCAGAAAATTTATCAAGCTGCTATTCTCCAAATTAAATTTGTCTGTAATAGTAAACCTATTATTTAATGTTCTATTATAGGACCTGTCATCAATAGGGTATATGTAAAATTTGTTGAATGTATTTCTAAAAGTTATTGAGAGCCTGATTTGTTTAAAGGTTAAGCATGAAAGTATTTTACCACTTTGCCACACAAAAGGAAACTTAAGAGCTCTCTCAGCCTTTCTTTAATTCATGTTTTAGATATAATGTTAAATTGTGTTAACTAATGTTCATATAGACTCAGGAGTCAATATATGTAAACTTCTTAAAGATTGCTGACATAACTATTTAGATCTGCATTTCCATCAGAGAATAGAGCTAAAAGCCCTGCCTTACGTGAGATAAGGCTCTGCCTCACAACCCTGCTGCATATTAGAATGACTCCAAAGTAAGACAGATTTTAACTCATTTAAAGTTGTGTTTAAAAGTTTGATATTTGTTGTAAAGATTACTGTGATCTCAAACAGGGGATATAATGAAAAACTCAACCAAAATTCAAGATAGCTATTGCACAAACTGAATGCTTTACTGTTGGTTGATTCCATTTTGTATTTTCCTTGTAAACTCTAATTGTTGCCTGATCAATATTTTGCAGAAGTACTGCTTCAAGAGTGAACACCATAAATTAATTTGGAATAGTAAGCCATCAGCTATAGGACAGATAATGTAAACCCCACTTAGATAAAAGAGGGTAAATAACTGTAAAGTCATATTGAAGTTAAAGCTCAGTATTCTTGCTTTATGACTGGTGAGAGTGACTTGCTTGATGGTTAATATCAAACTTAGAGATTGAGATTAAATACAGAGGTCAAGAAAAGTCCATATTTGGGTCTTGCCCTCAAAGTTAGCCTGAACCCAGGGAACAAGAGGACTTCTCTAAGGAGGTTTGCAACTCTGGGTCACACAACCTCCTGAGCAAGGAGATTGATGAGGCCACTAGAGGAAAAGCCCTCAGTGCACCTGCTGCAGAGGAGGGTCATACAAAAAGGGAGACACCCCTAATGCTTCCAAGGGGAGCCATCTCATCAAGAAGACCCTGCCTAACCAATGGCACTAATGGAGCTAAGAAGCTGCTCTTAAGTTCTCTATGAGTGAACCCTGTGGGAACTCAGCTGACTCTTTAACAGACAGGAACAGGTCACTTTGACCAACTTGATCTTAAACACCTAGCAAAACAGTTAAAACTAAAATGTAGTCATTCTTGGGCATTTAAAAGAAATAATACTTAAATGTAACTTAAAATATGTCTATAATGATAGACATATTCAGCCAATGCACTTTTTATCAGAAAAAAAATAGTGATGTATTATTTCATTTGATTTACTTGAATTGGATTTTTGTCCCAAATAACCAATGACGTTTTGGTAAATTCTGGAACTCATTACTCATAGTTACCTCAGAAAAGTCCATACATTTTTATATGGATAAATTATCAACATTTTTATTTATTAACTTTTTGTGGTTTTGGGGATTTAACCCAGGGCCTCCCTCATGACAGGCAAGTGCTATACCATTGAGCTACACCTCCAGCCCCTTCCTAACACTTTTGAAAGCAGCTTCTTTAAAATTAGTGCTTTTTGTATAACACAATTTCTGTATAACCATAGTAACAAATAAAGCAGTGACCCATTTTTAGTAACAAGAAATAGTATTTCATTTTATTGAAGAAAATATTTTAAAAATCATAAATAAAAAAGCATTCAAATACCTTAGTCTAGTAGGTATTAAAACGATTCATAACATAATGTTATCTCAGAAGAGTAATATATGTGCTTATGTGTTATGCTGATGGTTACTCCATGAGTTGAATACAGAAGGAGTAGTTTTACTCAAGTCATGCCTTGTATTCAGTTAAACATTGTAAAACTTCTGGCATTATGTCTTTTTTCAGGGTATAAGTTCAGGTTTGAACTAAAAAGAAAAAGTTGTTGCAGATCAACAACCATTCCAGTTAATGATATATTTATAAGAGTTTTGCAAATGCATAAAGAAATAACAAATTATCTATTACAAGTTTTATTCCAAAATAAGTAACTTGATAGTACAAGTTAATGGATGGTGGTCCCCAGTGTGTGAAAGTTTTCTGGCATATATTAACTATAAATGACTATTAATTACAGATCAAAAATATAAATGTTTTTAAAAGAGATGTTCAAATCAAATATTAATAGAAACCCTGAAGCACTCTTATGGAATCCTTGGAAGAACAAAATTTAAAATCTATAGAAATGAAAGGTTTCTAAGGCCTCTTGTGGGGCCATCTTTCCTAAATTTCTATTATTGTAGGGAGTGAGTGGAAGGGAAGGTATTTTGCTTAAAATTCTATGTGTCATTTTTCCTTCAGGTACAAAAGTAAACATGGAAAAATTACTATCATTTAATCATATTCTGCATCAATAAATTAAAAAATCACTAATTTTACTGGACCTAATACCTTTTTTTGCATCTTATTTTTCCAAGAATAATGTTAATATTTTCTATACAATTCTTCATTACTATGTCTTTGTCTGAACATTCTCTTAATGGTATTCTTTAAACAGAAAGCATGAGTAATTTTCAAGGTTCCACCTCATCTGGTAATATTAGGATATATTTTAGCATCCTCTGGAGGCAGTCTATGTTGCAGCTGGTTCCTCTGCTACTCTAACTCTGCCTAGAAGCTTCCCTGGCCCCTTCCTCCCAGAACCTGGGTTTGTGCTTCATGTTTCATGTGATACCACTACTGACATTTTGAACTCAATAAGGAAGGAAAATTCCAGTTCTTTTTACCATCCCATTACTTAATTCCCCATAAGAGAATTAATCCAACATAACATTCTAGCATTTTTCTAAAAGTTTAGACTAATGGAAAATGTATGGGTTATAAACAACCATTATAATAGGAAAATTGCAACTACCAAAAACCATAAAGTTACATGTTTCAATTTAGCAATCAGACTTTGGGAAGTTTATCTTACAGAAATATTGGCACCTATGTTACTTGTTAAAAATCGTTGATTCCAGCATTACATAAAATCACAAAAGAGTGGTTATCAGCCATATCTCTGGCCATCACAACCTTGTTAAAAATATCATCTTGTGTCCATAGGTGGAAGAATATGTAGCTGTTAAAAGAGAGAGGGAATTTATTACCTACTAATATGGAAAGTTACACAGAGTGTACTGAAGTGAAAAACAATCAAAATTCAATATAATTTTCATACTATGCTACCTTCTGGATTAAAAAAAAATGACTGTATTCAAATTTGTTTAAATTATCTCTAGAAGAAATCCTAAAAACAAAGTATGGGTTATTAATTAGGGAGGGTTGTATCTGTCAACTTCAGCAGGTAAAGGGCTGATTATATGTATTTAGACTTTTCCGGTTTTGAAATATAGATTACTTTTTTAAACTATGAATTAAAAATGAAAGTTAGACATCACTATTAAAATTTGAGAATTTCTCACTTCTGCCATGTTTTTTTCCTCTTTATACCTTTCTCCCTCCTTTCCTGATTGTCTAGTTTCTATATTTCTCATATCTTCTATCACTCTATTTTACAAATCCTTTATGCTTTCTCTTCCAGATTACTCATATAAATTTAAAATTCCATTTTTGCTATTTCATAATAATATGGTCTCCCTTTGCCTCTTCCACATAGATTCAGAATGTTCTAGTGGTTAAATTCTTTGTTAAAACAAAGATTCATGGGAATTTTGACAAACAATTCCTTCAGTTATGCAGATAAAAGAGTTAACTGCCCTGCCTTTCAGAAGCAGGAAATTCAACTATTATATACTATAGTAACAGCAGAACCTATAGCAAAAGAAAGATACAGATGAAATGGGAATGGATGAAGGAAGGAAGGGAAGTGGGCTGGAGGAGGGCCTTCTGTCTAGCCACTTCATTGAGCAAAGGCCACTTCTTCCTTCCTCATTTTGGTAAAATGGGATCAGTGTCTCTGGTTTATTTTTTTCCTGAGCTCCACTCTGACATTTCTTAAAGGCTAATAAGGTATTAAAGATATTAACATTAAGTTCTTTTCCAGAGTAAAATAAGTAAGAATCTATAGCTATCGAAAAGAAAATTAGTCTTGACCTTAACTTTAGGAGCTATTAATTTAGATAATGAATCTGGCAAGAAGCAAACAGCATGAAGGAAAATCAGTAGGAAAAAATTGATTTTAGTTATTTCAAGAGTCACAGACTTGTATGTATGAGACCAATGTTACTAAATAAAAGATGTTCTCTAGTACAAGAAGTGCTTGGTATTAGATGTTTGTCTATATTTAGTTATTGTATGGGTAATATCTACATCATAGATATAGAATCCGAGGAGTGTAATTATAAATACCTATGAGTAGGGTAGGAGTTTAGATCATGCTAGAAAGTGTGCAGGACTAAACTTAATATTTAGAGCAATGAAAAAATGTAGAATGACAATGAGTAGAATTTTAAAATATCCTGGAAGTATGATATTCATGTGCCACTTCATCTCTTTATTTTCATATCTGGTATTTTGGGCTCTTTTGTTGTCATTGTTGTACCTAGGATTAAACCTGGGTACATTCTATCACTTAGATACTACCCCCAACCCTTTTTATTTTTTCTTTTGAGACAGGGTCTCTCTCATTTGATGAGACTGGACTTGAACTTGAGATCTTCCTGCCTCAGCCTCCTGAGTAGCTGGGATCACAGGTGTGCACCACAATGGACAAATAGTGTATTTTTTCTATACATATTTTAAAATGCATTTACTGCTTTGTTTCTTCCCTAGTAACAAATGAGATGTGCAACAGAGAATGCTTAATGCATACTTTCTCAGTTTGTCTTTGTTGATGCCAGAGATGAAATGAATTGCTTCAGAATTTCTGGGGCAATGCATTTTCACTTTCCTTATGACTATAATCTTATTGTGTATTTTGGTCCTGATTGTGGAAGTCACGTGTTCTTAAAAATAACAGTACATAGAGTTTCTATTTTGAAGTAATTTGAAAGTGAATACTTTCATTTTGCACAGTTGGTCTGGTTTCCTTTCCTCATTTTTCTGCTGTGGCAAGATATTATATATATATTATATATATAATATATAAATAATATTATATAAATATAATATATATAATATAATATATAAATTATATATTATATTATATATATATTCCTGTTTTTATATTTTAATTTTTTAGCATTATCCTCCATGCATTCTAAAGTTCACCAATAATACAAGTGTGTGATAATGGGGATATATATGTATGTATGTATGTATAATCTATAAATATATAAACCATATACATACATATAGTTTTTTTTTTTTCTGGAGAGACTAGAGTAGATTCTATATATCTATGGATTCTTTGACTTAAGGAAGTATGAGCATGCTTTCTGGGTGATGAGCACAAAGGCCACCTGACTGGCTCTTGGAGGGCAGTACACAGTTCCATGTTGTGCCTCAGATGAATTTTCTCCGAGTTCTATTCCAAGCCTTCTCTTCCTGTCCCTAGGTTATGTCTAATAACTCTCCAACCACTGTTATTCCTATCATCATGCAACTGGAATCCACACACTGAGGATTCCTTTTTCTGTTTTGAATTATTGGATGTTAATTTTACTTACTCCATCACTTCAATGATTACTACTGCTAGAAAGTGGTGTTTATACTTGAATTTCCCACGTTGCTATAAATGTTGATATCACCTTTATTAAAGAAGAGTAGATTATGGTTGAGAAACAGTGAGCATTGAGAAATAGTGAAAGGATTAGTTGTGCATCATAAATTCTTGAATTAAATCATATAGGTTCTTCAGCAAATTTCCCAGGATTTAGTGTCAGCGAACATACTGTTTTGTGGGAGAGGTGGCTTTATAATAATTGCTGTTTGGGAAGATTCTGGGCAAAGCAAGCCAGAGAAAGATTTGTATAGTTAGGCTTACCTTACCTACCTTGTAAGTATACTTTTCTCTGAGAACTAAAGGAAATAATGCATGGATTTTTTTTATTGCTATAGCAATAATATACTTCATGACTAACATGAACATAATAGACACTGTTGTTATTATTACAACTGCCTCAGAACTAAGCTCTACAGGCACTCCAGACCTTTTATTTTCTTATTACTTCCTCCCTGCATCTTCCTCCAGTGATACTTGCAGTTGTGATTTGCCCCTATTGAAACTCATTAGTAATGGGAATGATATTCATAACCCTTGCAAAATCCCATTTATCCTACTCACCATGTAAATATGTGTATATGTGTATTATGTATAAATAAGATTAATATGTAGCTTTGTGCTTTCATTGAATAAAAGGAGAGGGCAACTTAGTTTCTATAATGTCTCTTTAAATGAAGTAAAGACAATTTTCTGGATTTGCAATTTATTTGTTTGAAGTTACATGTTTTGGAGCAGTTTATACTAAAGGAGTATTATCCCAAAATTTTATGTGCAATTTCCTAATCTTTCTAATTTCCCTTCCCATAATAGATAGTTCATTTTAATAAAGGCTATATTGCAATATATCATGCCATAATCACATTTTATGTGAAAAAAATCCAAAGGGAAAAAAATTATGAAAAGTTCAAACGTTTGTTTATATTGTGTAATTATTTAAATTAATAAAAATTTAGGATATTATTTCACTTATTTGAAGGTTTTTAAAATCATTTTTAGATAAAGAATGTTCAATAATTGCCAGTTAAAAAAAGTAAATTCCAGAATTAACAGTCTCCATTAAATAGTTTGGGGAAAGCAATAATTTTCTCACAGTTCTTTATCAATTATTTTGTTTTTTATACATTTAAATATTAAATATATGATTATTTTTAATTCACACATTTTCTATATTATCAACTGCCACATTACCTCCTATTCTTTATTATTCAACTACTAGTTTCCAGACTTGTAGAAAAGTATTTGCTATTTTAAAGGTACAAACTTTTGAAATACACAACAGGATATGAAAATAGGATTTGGGGTTTTTCAGTGAATCTGTTCAATGCAAACAATCTCCATCATTTAAACATGTTTTTCATGTACTTTGTAGGACCTGCCACCTCTCATGTTAAAAAGGCAATTGCTAAGTATCCAGGGTACTCACTGTGGTTGAGACTAAATGCAGTCCCAAATGACCCTCGACATGGTTTTCTGAACTACCATGACCCATCAAGAAGAGCAGTCAACTGAGGTGAAGCCCACGCCATTCAGGATGTTAGATGAGAAGGAATCTTGGAAATTTTAATTTTTCTTTGTTCTTTCCTAACTTGAATGATAGGGATGGGCTACCTGTATGGCCTCAGGAACTGGGTAGCTGCTTCCTCATTTTTGATAAACCTGACAGCTATAGTTTGAATTTCAGGTGTTCTCCAGATGTCCATAAGGAAAGGCTTGGTGCCCAGTGAGGTGCTTTTCCAGGCTGAGAAATCTGCTGATATCCATATTGGTTTCCCTTTATGTGTAATCTGATGCTTTTCTCTCACAGCCTTTAAAGTCCTATCTTTATCTTGTATGTGAGGTGTTTTTATTATAATTTGTCTTTGGGTGGATCTGTTGTAATTTTGTGCACCTGGTGTTCTGTAAGCCTCTTGTGTTTGATTTTCCATTTCATTTTTCAGGTTTGAGAAATTTTTCTGATATTATTTCATTGAACAGGTTGTTCATTCCTTTGGTTTGTATCTCTGCACCTTCCTCAATCTCAATAATTCTTAAATTTGGTCTTTTCATGATATTCCATAATCCTTGGAAGTTCCATTCATGACTTCTTAATATCTTCTCAGTTTGTTCAATTTTATTTTCAAGGTTAAATATTTTGTCTTCATTGTCTGAAATTCTGTCTTCTACGAGATCTATTCTGTTGGTGATGCTTTCTATTGAGTTTTTAATTTGGTTTATTGTTTCTTTCAAGTATTTCTGTTTGGGTTTTTTTTAGAATCTCTATCTCTTTAGTGAAGTGTTCTTCTGCTTCCTGCATTTGCTCTTTTAACTGTTTACTGGAATGATCATGCATTGCCTGCATTTGCTCTCTTATTTCATCTTTTGCTTCATGAATCATTTTAAATATGCAGATTCTGAATTCTTTTTCTGTCACATCTACTGCCTTGATGTCATTGGATTCTATCAAAATAGCATCTTGGTTTGTTAGGGACATTCTTCCCCTGTTTTTTCATTTATATATATGTATTTATATTTATATATATTATTTATATTTATATTTATATATTATTCTTATATATATTTATATATATATATATTTTTTTTTTGGTATATTCCCCTCTCTCAGTGAAGATCTGAGGTACTGAAATTTCCCCCCTGCAAGCTTATAGTTTTCCAGTACCTCTCCTTTGAAGGGGAGATCAACAATAGCACCCAATACAGAGAAAATGCTGCCCTGAACCAGATAGCCCCTATAAAGACTTGAATATTATCATAATAAACAGGATGAGTTCGATTACTATTTACAGTATTTCTAGTTGTGAACGAAGATGATGAGGAAAGATATAGGATGTAAGTGAGTAAATAGAGGTACCTGTCGAAGAGCTTCTAGTCCCTTGTAGGTGTCTCAGGAAGGGAGCCACCCTTCCAATGATGATGGCCACGCTCTCAGGAATAATTCAAAATGCCTGCACCAGCCTCCCAAGAAGATGGGGAACCCCAGTGAGGGTGAGCTGAGTCAGCACAGGGGGAAGGTGCAGTGTCCCTCTGCAATGGGTGGGCTGGGCGGTCTGGCGTCCATCTGTGGTGTGTGGGGTGGGCAGGCTCCACCCCTCTAAAACTTAAAGCTACTCTGCAGTAACTAATTAACAAGACATTTACTATAAAGGATTCAGCATAGTCACTAAAGGCTCTGTTCTTATGTACATGGTAGACAACCATGAATACGGAAAATAATTCTCTATTTAGGATTCTAATAACAATATTGGCCCCCTCTTCCGGATGGTTGTATAGTCCTGTAATATTACATTCAACGTATAGCCATGCCTCTTCCTCCCAAGTTTTTGTGTTATATAGAATATTAATGACTTTTAGAAGTTGTATTTTTTAGAAGTTTTTCCAAACAGTTTTGCCCCTGTTCCTTTTCCTTGCTGTAGTATTTTGTTTCCATTCCAGGATATTCTTAAATATCTTGGACAGATGAAGAGCAAGCTGTGCTGTCTGTGAACATGGCCTTGTTTCCCATTTGAACAGTGTGCAATCACGTGCTTCTGAAATGGGAAAATTGGACACATCTGTACTTGGGAACCTTATCAGTGAAGATGCATTTGCTTCATAAATGTTATAGATGAAATAATTCATTCTCAGATTAGAGTTTCTTACTTTTAAAAACAAGCTTACCCACTGGAAATCTTTTGATTACTGTTTAATTAGGAAATCCTACATAGATCTTTTAAGAAGAAACATGATATAATTGGTCAAAAGTTTAACTCTTACATGTTTACATAAATAACTTTTGAACAGACTATATTTCCACTTGTAGAATTTGTGAAGGGAATTACAAGAAGTTCTACATGATATTTTTTTTACAGCAATCAAATGCCATGCAGTCATTTCTTACTATGTTAAATTTAACCAAAGGACAAATTCAGTTTTCTGAATGATATTACTTAGTAACAGCACATCTTTTAAGGTTCAATTTGCTAATTAGTCCAAAGAATATTCTCCTAGTATATTTTGCATGTGAAGAATGTGTAAGAATTTTACTTTTATTTTTCATGGTGTTTAGATACTTTTGACTTAAAAAATGGTTGTGTCAAAATGAGATTCAAAATATTATAACTTTAAATCAAGTTTTGTTAAAATCTGCAATAGTTGTTCTTTAACTATGGGGGGAGGCACATGTATCAGAATAAAAAATAAAGTGAACTAAAGTTACTGAGGACATATGGAAGGTCAAGGCTGCTTATTTTTTGATTCCTACAAAGGGTGTAGTACAATGCTATGAATATAGCAAGTGGTTAATACATAGCTTTAAAAGATTAAATGATAGTGATCTGAAACTTGCTTTTACCAAGCTGTTACTTTCTTATCTTTGCTTACTCTATATCCCAAATGGGTTTCATAATATTCTGTTAAAACTCACAAGGCTTTTCATGAGTCCAGGATGAGATGATACATCAAAATCTTAAGGAATATAATAAGCTAGTCAATTATGCTAGACAAATGAAAGTCAAGTGTTATTTTCATTACATGTCTTTTTAGATAAGAATCATAATACATCTCACTGAAAGAGTAAAAACCTTTATTCATCTTATCTCATTATCTCTTTCAAAATATTCAAAGAGAAATGTCTTTTTAAGGGCATGAGGAATGATATTAAACTATTTCCCCCTAAAGTCATTAATACTAGAAATTTATTTGTCTGTTAATTTGTAGTCAATGATTGTTTTTTAAAGCAATTCTTTGCAAATTCAATTTTTATTATCTAAATCTGTTCATTTTGTTCTCTATTTGTGGAAGAGGCAAGAGGTAACAGGTACTTTTCCGACTTCAATCTTTTGATTTTACTTTTATATTATTCTCATGTCCTCTGGGAGGATTATAAAAATTAGTTGCTTATACTGCTATATTCTGAAGAGCAGGGGTGTGTGTGGGAGGGTCACTAGGTAGGGAGGAGAGAATAGTTTGTTTTGGAGTTTCTAATTCTTAAGGTAGTAAGTCTTGGGTGACGGCCATCATTTCTTGACTATTAAAAGGGTCATTGAAGAAGAACTCAGTACAGCCCTAGGTTCTGAACCAATCCAGGGAAATATATATATCCTCTTAAAATTTTAGAGAAGAGAAAACATATTTAGAACAGTGGGAAAATTAAATAGGGATAATATGTAATTTTATTTCATAGATACCAAATAGCTCTTTATAAAAATAATCATTTATAATATTCTATCTTATCACTTTGTTGAATTAAATTTTATAAGCATGAATATTATATTTTTCTGGTTCTGACAAATGAACCCAGGGCTTCATGTATTCTAGCTATACCCTCTGCTAAATTGTTTAGTTTTTGTTTGCTTGCTTTAAAAAGAAAGTTTTACTACTGTTATACTTTGAATGTTTGTGTCACTCCAAAAATTCTTAAAATTCTAACACTGAAGGTGATGCTATTAGGAGTTGAGGTCTTTGGGAAATGGTTTGGTGATGAGGGTGATGGAATTAGTGCCCTTACAACAGAGTTCCAGGGGAACTTGTTAACCTGTTGACCCACGAGGACACAGCCAAAAGAAGCCATCTATGAACTAGAGAGTGGGCCCTCATCAAATACCAGATCTGGCACTTTGATCTTGGACTTCCCAGTCTCCTGAACTGTAAGAAATAAATTTCTGTTGTTTATGAATTGGTGAATTTATAGTATTTTTTGAATATCAGGTTGAATAGACAGAGACATCTACTTACATGTTATTTTAAAATTCAATTTGATTTTAAAAGCTTATTTTATCTGTTATTTAATTTCCTGAATATTTTCATAAAATATGGATTTACTTAGTCAAGCCTTACAAATTATTGTAACTGTTTTGGACACAATAGAAAAATATACTTCTTTGATATGGAAAAAGAGACTTGGAGTTTCCCTATGAAGGTGAACTGCAAAGGTTACTGTTGCCATATTCTTATGGCAATGTAAAGATGCATTTTTATGAGTCATTCCATTTGAAATATATTTTTTGAAGGCAAGTTGGGGGGAAGACATAGTATTAGTGAAAATCACATTTATAAGTAGTTTTAAAAACAAACTATTAAAGTCATAATTGGCACAACATTATTTTGAATAAAATTCAGCATACATGAAATTCATGTTTCCACAGTCTACAAGGTAGGGAATGAACCTCAATTATTACTAATATCTTGCCTTTTTCTCCTTCATCGGGGACCCTGTCTAGGAGATAAGAAATGGTGTTCATTGTCTGTCTGGGGGGAAGATTTGACTTAAATATTTTATTAAATACTTGCTACGTGCCAGGCTCAGTACTAGGTGCTGGGGACCTAGGAGTGAATGTGACAGACATGTTTGCTGCTTTCATGACTCTTGCTGGGTCCCAGTTGACCTCTAAACTCATCTACCAGTTCTCCGGGCAGGAGAAGGGTCTGGTTCCCACTGCCATGATGTCTGCCCAGATATACCTGCATTTACAGTTGGTACACAGCTTATACTCTTGCTCTGGGTCTCTTATGATGTAATTTGTTGAGCTAATAAATAATACATTTTTCAAAAAAGTATACTTTGAAATTGGCTTTTGATTTAGCACAGTAATATCAAACTCAAGTTTTGCTGATGAGAAATATAACCTTTACAATCTGTCCCTGTAGAGCAAACAATAATCTAATTATGTTGCAAACTTCCTTACAATTGAGTTATTATAGTGTGCATTGACTTTTATTTTGTTTTATAGTTCCTAATTAGGAATTCTGATTCTAAATATTGGCTTGTGTTGCTTAATTGACACCCATTCACCCAACTGAAACAAATCTCTAGTTAGCTAGAGATCATGACTCACTGAGAAGCAAATGTGATAAATGAAAATAAGACTTCCCTTCACTAATTATGTGAAAATCTTACAGGACAGTGATCAAGAAAATGACTCTTTAGATAGATAATTATAATGCTGAAGAAGCTAAGCATTTGTGTATTAAGTGATAGTGGTATGAAGGTAAAGGATAATCAGGTTAGATGATCTATTATTGGTTTTATCTGTGAAATTTAATATGTACAGGTACTTGAGGTGCAAAGTAAATCAAGGTGAACCTGTTGTAAGTCGGACAAGATGTCTAACACAGAGATAGGAACCTTAATGTTGAAAAATGCTTGTAAAAGTCCCATTAAAGAAATGTTTCCAATGTCTTTAGAGATCCATTTGCATCAGAATCACTGATGTGTGACATTAAAAATACAGAGTCCTTGGCCTTAATGATGCTTGTTGAATTAGGAACTCTGCCCATGGGGATTAGGACACCTGTGGTTTTTAGCAGGCCTTCTCCAATGATTCTTCTGGATGCTGAAATTGAGAATTGTTATTCTAAACCTAGTAGAAATATTTTCCCACCTCTGACTTTAAAGGTATAGTTTCCAAAGCCTTTCAGCCTCTTCCCTGGAGGTAAGTAATGGAACTGTTTTCCAGTAACTTAGGGACCATGCCATTTTGTTGATTCTCAGCCAGTTCACACAGCTATGGGAACTCTGGAGAAGCTGTCTCCCATCTTGAAGCTATAGGATGATATTTTTAAAAGTGTATTTTGCAGTCATCCAGCACTGTGCTCACTCTGTTGCTGTACTAGAGAGTGGATTCTCAGGCCCCACTTCAGATCTGGGTTAGGCTCTAAAAATAAGACCAGAATCCAGTACCCAGTTTTTAAAAAATAAACTAAAAGTAAGTTATAACACACACACACACACACACACACACACACACACACACACACACATAAATGGAGCATCTTTCATTTAAAGTCCATATTTCTTAATCTTTCAATTAATATAATTCGTATGAGTTTTATATATTTCTAACATGAGATGCACTACCCTGGAAGGTGACTTCAGAACTGCCACGACCAATCCTGGAGTTTTAACCACTTCACAGGAATGAACTATCTTAATTTCTTTCATTACCTTCATCTCAAAATTCTCTCATGCTCCTTGAAACTATCATTCCTCAGTGTATACTGTCATTCAACTTGATACATTAACATTTTCTGTTTCTTTTCTTACCTTTCTTCTTTGAATGAAGTACTCCATCACATACTGTGTAACATGTTTCAGTTGTGAGTTTTTTCCAATATCTGCAGGCAAAAAATTTTTTTGCAGTATTTTCCTTCCCCAATATCGTTTTAAGTTCATAATGATATTAACCAGGTTATACTACAATAATAATAGGTTGGATTTCTTTCTCTTTTTAAATCAGGAGTTTCCCTGGGACATGATTTGGAACCTATTTCTCTTTGAATGCCCTGTAGCCTCCAGTACATAACACAGCATGAATGAGTCTCATTCTACATGAGCATCTAAATTCCACATGGTCTAAAGAATGCAGATTCAAATCCTCTTGCTTCATCCAGACAAAGATGGCCCTAAAATAGTGATGTGTCATTTGAAACAATATCTTCACTCTCCTACTAATTGTTTAATTATTTTCTTTGACTAATGGGGAATTCTTTCACCCCATGAGCGCTTCAAAATCCCTGTAGTACACATGAAGGGAAAATCACATCTTACACATTTCTGTGACTCATGTTTTTATTTCAGGTCTTTGCTTGTAGAAGACTGACACTTGTGCTTAGAACATGTTATCCTCACAGTTTAAGTAAAGCTAGATGAGCAAAATACATTGGCCATCTTTCAAGGCATTATAACATTTATTATGAAATCCCCAAAATTTCAGTGAGTGATAGTTTGTCCCCATTTATAAATGCTCAACTTAAAATAACAGGTTGATACTGCTATTTACAACTGTGATCACTCAAACATGAGAAAACAAAACAAAAACACACATGAAACATTGCTGTATACATATCGAAAGCATGTCCAACTCTACAAAACATAATGACTTAGTATTTTCTATTTTTTAACCTGCATATAATGAATTATTTCAGTCTCTCTCTGAGTGATCTCATGGACACCCTCCCCAAAGTTCTATCAGTTCTAGATGTTTCTGTGTTGTGGCTGTAGGACAATGATAAATTCTCAGTAGCACACTGGGAAAGTGAACACTGTAAAGTGCACAGACTTTTCAGCTTGGCACCTTTCGCTCTTATCATTTTTCACCCCTTTGTCCTTTTCATGCTGCATGAACTTCATTTGTCCCAGGTTCCGTTTTCTTTTCCATGAACCTTGGACAAATTCTAAGGCCCTTCTTAAAGGAATAATGTATAGATTGAATAGTATGATAAATGTGAACCTGTCAGTATCACTCAGCTGCTTGGCTTTTGTGAGGCAGTCTGAAGTTTGTTGATTTTTAAGTTGCTGGAGAAAGAAGCCATCTTTGGATTCATATCTAAGAAGAGACTGCAGTCCAATGGCCCTGAGCATTATGAGAAGAATTTCATTGCTCTGCTGAATTTTCTTACAGATCTGATTATCGTTTAGCATGCCTTTACTTCTCAAGTAGAACAAATCGTTCAAAGTTAAGATGCCGAATTTATTTTAGCTGAGAATCACGTGCAGGAAAGACTTCATGCTGAACCAATGTGTATTTTCCAGAACACTGAAATTGGCAATTGGAAGAAATCTTGCATCTGATTCTAATTAAGGTTTTCTTTGTTTCATAACTGGCTCTCACAGACAGAGGAACATCAAATGCAGTCCTTAAAATAGTGTAGAACTTTAAAAAGCTAGATTCACATTCAGCTTGTTCTTTCCATAGCTGATAAATTGTTGCTACTTTCCCAGTTTATAGTCATTATTCTTTTTCTATGACATAGTTTAACTTAGACCTTGGGGGATATATATTTAGTTTAATATAATCTCCAATACACTTGTGAGAGAATACTGAGCTAGAGCAAAAGTGCTATTATGTGCTTCACTTAAAGTCTTTATTTCTTAATTCTTCCATTAAGTCAGTCTTCATGAATGTCATGCACTTATTTTAAAGGCAGCATTTCAGAGGCTTTTGATTTTCAGGCTTCCTGACAATCTTACAAATTTCTCTACCAAAAAAGTATTTCTCTACCATAGTACCAGTTCCTTATTGCCTGTTCCTCACTCTTTCCACCCTGATGGCTCATCTTTCAGAAGGCTTAACGGTTTTCTTTGCCTTTATCAATGCTTTCCCTCTAATAGTGGCAATCACATTGTTTTCTTTAGTTCCGTTGGGATCAGCCTTTCCTCCTTTGCTATATTGACATTTTCCCCTGGTTTTGAATGGCCCAATTAATAGCATTTTAAATGCTTGAGCAATGCCCATAAAGAGTTAACAGCAAGATGCCAAGGGAGAAGGAGAAAAAGTGATTTAACTGTTATTTCTACCATTGATGCTTCTGCCAGAAATATTTTTCCATTCTAAATGGCTTGTCATCTAAAACACCAGTAGAGAAGCACAGGGTCCTGGGAGTTTACTTCCCCAGGAAACCTAATATTTGGTGAAGAAGGCTGCTACCTTTTAAAGAAAAATCTTCCATAGTGTCCCACATTTTTCCTTTATAATGACTTGTTCAGGAAGGACCAAGATCAGAGGAAAAACTGACCCTCTTGAAGAGAAAATTAGCTAAGGAGATAGCTCAGTAAGTCTGAGATCATAAACAGGTTAGCATGTCTCTTAGGCATAGCTAACACTATAGCAATAGATTCATTTCAGGGGCAAACAAACATCAATCAGGAAGTAGGGGCCAATACATTTTATGTTAAAACAGCTCAAGAAGAACTGAACCATCCATAGTGCACCATGGGTATCTTTTAGTTAATTCTAAAATTATAAACAGGATGAGCAAAGCCCTTCAGGTGTAGCTACCAAGGTGTAGCTGAATGTTAGTGCCCAACTAAAATTTGAAATTGAAGTTCAGGGTAGATGTCATCCTGCCTGGAAGGTAGAGCTCATCTATCCAATGTAAGGATTAATCTGTCCCTGATGCTGACTGGTTACACAGCATTATTTGTAACTCTCTGGGTGTATATTAAAAGACACATAGCTTACCTACTCATAAGCTGCTTATGCTAAATTCTGTTAGACAAAATTAAATGACACTCAAATTGATGTTAATGTTGAAATAATGTCTTCTAGAATTGTCCTTGAGAATTTATCATTAAGCATTATTTCCCTAGTAGTTTCAAGTGACTTGATTAAAAATAACTCACAGAGCACTATAATACCTTTCTAACTCACCATAGATGTAGTAAGCATGTTGTGTTTTTATATTATTGGTGTGCAGTAAGTTCTTTTTGAGAAAACATGTTTGTAGAATAGCCATAATTTTGAGAGACACTCCGGAGGTGGATAAAAAGGAATAAATTCCTATTATTGGAATAGTGAAAATATTTCCAAACATTATCACAAAAATAAACTTGCTCCTTTAAAAAAGAGGTCTCTCTCAAGTAGATCAGAACTGTTACTGTAGTCTAACACTAATATTGTGGCTTTGACATTTTTTGTCTGTGGAAATATATGGTGTTATGTTTAGAATATTTAGGATTTTAGGATAATAACTTTTCAGGAAATTTGTATGTGAAGATGCTATGGTATAATTTATTTCATATTTGTAACCAGCTATTTAAAAATGAATATGAGTTGATTTCCTGTAAAAGGCACTTATCAAAAATGTTGGTTAAAATAAATAAGAAAAAGAGGCTGTAGTTGTCCTTTTGTGAGGGCGAAATTAGTACTTCTGATTATTGTGTTTCTTGACAACCACATCAAAAAGAGATATATGGTGGGTTTTATAATTAATTTTTCAAATAAAAATAAAATATAAACATTTGAAAGATATTTTTCTTATTCTGAGTCCTAAAGAATATTATATTTCATATAAGATCTTGTATAGTACTTTAACCACATCTCCAAAAGAAATTCAATAGCAAAATTGTACAGACTTTTAAACATTATTATAATCAAACTCAGAGATTTTTCTGCAAACGGTTAAACTAATGATTTTCAAATATAACAAAATTCAAGGATAGGACTCAGAAACACAGATAAGTAGCTGGGTACAGAGGCACATGCCTTTAATCCCAGCGGCTCAGGAGGCTGAGGCAGGATGATCACAAGTTTGAAGCCATCCTCAGCAACTGAGGGAGACCCTAAGCAACTGTTTCTAAATAGAATACAAAAAAAAAGGGGGTTGGGGTTGGGGATATGGCTCAGTAGTAAGTGCCCTGCTTTCAATCATTGGCACTAAAAACAAACAAAAATAAAACAAAAACAACACAGTTAACTAGATGTCCTACTAGAGATTTTTCCAGAAATATAACTTCTCTTAGCGGTAATGTGATGAGATACAAAGAAACAACGTAAGACCACTCTCTCGATTGAAAACTGTGTCTATAGTGCTGATAGAGTGAGAAGCAGCAACCTCCCACACATTTCCTTCTTGGGGATCACTATAGGGCCCCTTGACTTGCCTTCTCACATTTTCTTCTCCAAACCATTTTCGACATGACTACAAGCATCTCGGATTCAAACTGGATGATTTCAATGCCCTGCTTAACATCCTTTAATGTGCCCCCAGACTCACAGTGAAAGTTTTCTTCTTCTCCAGGAACAACCCTCACCACTTTGCCCCTTTCCATCCTGTCAAAGCTGGAGAGCTGGTTATCAAAACACTTCATATTTCCTAGAGAGGTACAAGTAATGTGTTGCTTCCTTTAATCCCAGCGGCTCAGGAGCCGCTGCTAGGAAATCCCCTATCTAACTGATATCCTTTGCAAAGCCTTTCTCTCCTTTACTCCTTCAAAGACGTACACTCTTTCTAAATTTGCTTTACTTAGTTATACATGGCAGTAGAATGCACTTTGATACATCATGGGTAATGGAGTACAATTTCTTGTTCTTCTGGTTATACATGATGTAGAATACCACCAGTCGTATAGTATATATGTATATAGGGTAATAATGTCTGTTTCACTCTACTATCCTTCTCCTCTCCCTTCACTCCCCTCTATATAATCTAAAGTAACTCTATTCTTCCCTAGGACCCCTATTGAGAATTAGCATCCTCATATCAGAGAAAACATTTAGCTTTTGGTTTTTTTGGGATTGGTTTATTTTACTTGGCATGATAATCTGCAGATCAATCCATTTACTCTTTAGGAAGATGTCTTAAAGCTCCTCTGCTTTTTCTTCTGCAAGCCCTCAATATTCTGTGCCTGCTTATATCCTAACTAGCACGGTGTGACATTATCACACAAATCTTTGCTTTACTAACCAATATCAAGAACCAGAATATAAACTCTCAGGAGTTGAGTCCTTCTTCTTCCCTCTGTGTAGCTTGTGTCCAATCAATACCTGGCATGTTATGTGCTCAACATGTTTGAAAATTGAAATAATTTTTATTTTCTTTGAAGAAATGAAAGGATGGTGTACAAGCAAGTCATATTGTGATGCTAACATTGAAGACATTATTTTGTTAAGATATAATGTTTGTACATTTTTATGGGGTACATCATAGTAACTTTGATACTAGTGTATAATGTGTGTCCACCAAGTCAGGATAACAAGCATTTCAAACTCTTCAAACATTAATTATTTTTATGTGTTGGGAATTTTGTACATATTCTTCTAGTCATTTTGAGATAGATTGTTTTAACCTATAGTTACTCTACTATACTAAAGAAAACCAAAACCAAGTCCTCCTCTCTGTGTTTTGGTGTTTAGTTCCATTTATTTAACTTCTTTTCATCCCTCTCCTTCAACTCTTCCCAGTTTCTAGTGATCACTATTCTATTCTCTTCTATGGGATTGATTTTTTAATTTTCATGAATGAATGAGAATGTGCAATATTTCTATTTCTGTGTCTGGCTGATTTTGCTTAACATAATGACTTTCAGTCCCATCCATGTTGCTGCAAATGACAGAATTTCATTTGTTTTTTTATAGCTGAACAATATTTTATTATGTATATATGCCACATTTTCTTTATCCATTCATCCACTGGGCATCTGGGGTGATTCCATATATTTAGCTATCGTGAATAGTGCTACTATAATAAACATGAGAGTCCAACTATCTTTTTGGTATAATGATTTCATTTTCTTTGGATTTATACCCAGTAGTAGAATTGCTGGATCATATGGTACTTCTACTTTTAGTTTTTTGAGGAATCTCCATACTGTTTCCCATAATGGTTATACTACTTTATATTCCCACCAAAAGTATTTGAGTTCCACTTTTTCAGCATCCTGCTGTGCAAAAGCTCCTTAATTTGATTAAATCCCATTTGTCTATTTTTATTTTTGAATACATTCTTTTTGGCAGTGATGAAAGGAATTGCTTTCTTAATTTCTTTTTTAGCAAGCTCATTATTGATATAAAAATGTAACTTTTATATGTTGATGTTGTATCCTGCAATTTTATTGACATTGTTCATAAGTTCTAACAGCTTTTTGATGGAACATTTAGGTTTTTCTCTGTATAAAATCATGTCATCTGCCACCATGGGTAATTTAAATTCTTCCTTTCCAATTTTGATGCCCTTCAGTTCCTTCTCTTGCTTAATTGCCATTACTAAGATTCCCAGTGCTATATCAAATAAGACTGATGAAAGGAAACATTTTTGTTTTGTTCCTGGTCTTAGAGGACACACTTTCAGTTTTTCCATGTTCAGTATGATATTGTCTGTGGTTTTTATATATAATCTTTAATATCTTGATGTATATTCTTTCTATACCTAATTTATAGAAAGTTTTTATCATGAAGGTATGTTAGATCTTGTTTTTTCTGCATTTATTGAGATGATTGCATGGTTTTTGCACTTCATTTTTGTTGATGTTTTGTACCACTTTTATAGATTTTTGTGTGTTGAACCATCCTTGAATTTCTGGAAGACTCTCACTTGATCACAGTATATGATCTTTTTATTTGTTCTTCAACTTAGTTTGCTAGTATTTTACTGAGAATTTTGCATCTGTGTTCATCAGGGATATAGAGATTTATATATATATATATATATATATATATATATATATATATATATATAAATTGTATCCAGTAGTTCTGGTTTCATGGTATTACTGGTCTTGTAAAAATAATTTTACAGAGTTTCTTCCATTTCAATTTTGGAAATAATTCTTTAAATGTTTTGCAGAATTCACGCAAAGATATCAGGTCACAGACTTTTTGTTTTTACTTGTGAGATTTAATTACTGCTTAAATCTCACTATTTATTATTGGTCTGTTTAGATTTTATCTATCTTCCTCATTCAGTTTGGTAAATTGTGAATTTTCAGGATAAAAGCATATACTTGTACATCGTAATATCTTATGATTTACCAACTAGAATGTCTAAAGGTTTATCAACTCTACCTTTTCAAAAAGTCAAATGTTCGTTTCATTGATCTTTCATGTTTCATTTTAAATTTTGATTTTATTTTTGCTCTGATCTTTATTATTTCTTTCCATATACTAAATTTGACTTTGTTTTGCTTTGTATTTTCTAAATCCTTCTGGTGCACTGTAACTTATTTATTTTAGATCTTTTAAATTTTCTAATACACACTTTATTGTTATAAATTTCCATCTCAGTACTGTTTTACTGTTATTCTACAGATTTTGATATGTTGTTCTGTCATTTAAATTTATTTCAAAATATTTTTCTGGATTTCCCTTTTAATTTCTTCAATTACTCCTGGGTCATTTAGGAACATTTTATTCAATTTCCATATATTTGTTTGCTTTCTTTTCTTGTTTTTGATTATTGGTTTGTAGTTTTATTCTGCTTGGGTCTGAGACAACCCATGCTATGATTTCAAGTTTTAGATTTTTCAAAGCTTGATATCTGTCCTGACATATGATCTATCTTGGAGACTGTTCATGTGCTGATGAGAGGAATGTTTATTCTTCTGCTATTAGTTGAATGTTTTCTAAATCTCTGTTAGGTCCATTTGGTTTTTATTTGCTTTATATCTCAGATGTTTCCTTGTTGATTTTCTGTCTCAATGATCTATCCATTGAAGAAAGTGCAATGTTGAAGACCTCAATTATTATTCTATTGAAGACTCTTCTCTTCCTTTTATTCTAATAATTATTTGTTTTATATATTTGGGTGATACTATTTTGGGTACATAAGTGTTTATAATTATTATCTCTTCTTGGTGATCATTATTTTTATCAGTATACAGTTTCCTCTTTGTCATTTTACAGTTTTAAATTTAATTTTGCTTTATCTAATATGAGTTTAGCTATTCCTGCTTGTTTGGGGTTTCCATTTTGATGGTATATCTTTTTCCAACCCTTCACTTTTAGTCTAAACATGTCTTTATCAGTTAGGTGAGTTTCTTGCAGGCAGTATACAGTTAGATCTTACTTTCTTCTATCCATTTGGCTAGTGTATGTATTTTAATTGATGAGTTTAATCCATTTACATTCAAAGTTACTAAGGATGTGTATGACCTTCCTCCATGAATTTCTTGATTGTTTTCCGCACATTTTATAAAAACATGTTTCGTTTTGTTCTTTGTTTCTTTCTACTTCTCTTATTTTTTTGTGATTTGGTTATTTTCTGCTATATTAAGGTTTGACTTCTTTGTTTCTCATTTGTGTATCTGTTCTTCCAGAGAGTTCTGTGTATTCATGTGTTTTTACCATAGTGATAATTATCTTTCTGTTTCTAATGTGGGAGTTCTTTATGCATTTCTTGTCTGCTAGTGATGGATTCTCTCAGTTTCTACTTACCAGGGAATACTTTATTTCTTCTTCATTTCTGAAACATAGTTTTGCTGGGCATAGTATTCTTGGTTGGCAGTTTCTTTTCTTTCAAGATTTTGACCATATCATCACATTCTCTTCTGGCCTCTAAGGTTTCTATTGACAAATCTATTGCAAGACTAATGCTCATTCCCTTATATCTGAATTGACATTTTTCTCTTTCTTTTTTAGAATTATCTCTTGGTATTGAACTTTTGACACTTTGACTATAATATGCCCTGGTGAAGGTCTTTTTTGATTGACTCTAGTTGGGTCCTTTGAGCTTTTATCTGGGATGTTCATCTCTTTGAAGATTTGAAAATTTCTGACTATTATTTGTGAAATGTTTTCAGTTTCTATTTTTCTTATCCTTTTGGACTTTCCATAATGTAAAATAATTGCTTGTTTAAGTCTCATAGGCTTTCATCATTCTTTTAAATTCTCTTTTCATCTTTTTGACTGTTAAAACAAAAGACCTGTTCTCAGCTGGGCATGGTTGTGGGAAGTCATCCTTATTTAGAAGAATCAGACTATGTTGAGCCATGGTATGCAGAGGCCTGGCTTTCAGGAACTGGCCGGCACGGAGGTCTGTCCCAGATTGTCAGGAAGCATGTGTCACTGCATGGGAGTGATTCCCTGTCTGCTTCTGGAATATTCCCCCGAAAAGAATGACTCCCCTAACTCTACTCTATCCTGTCCATCACAGACGAAGTTCCTCCTGGTATTGCCCCCTTTACCTGTATGTCTGTAAATAAAAGAGAGTTGGGCTACTCCATGTTGTTGTTGTTGTTGTTGTTGTTGTTAGAGACCAGAGCTGGTTTGGTCAGCTCTGTCATGACCTCTCTCATTTAAAAAGAGTATTGACTCTTGTGTGTTTATGGAGTAGATAAGTTTTGGATAATGGACTGAAAAACAGTCAACAGCCTCCTCCAGCAGTTAATCCTTTTCTCATCCACATGGGACTTGGCCGAGATACCCCCACACATGGTGGTGTATGCCTATAATCCTGATTATTTGAGAGACTGAAGATTGGAAGTTCAAGCCTAGTTTAGCTAATTTAGTGAGACCTTGTCTCAAAATAAAACAATATATTTATTTTTTTAAATGACGGGAATGTAACTCTGAGGTAGAATCCTCCTGGGTTCAATCCCCAGTGCCAGGAAAACAAAACAAAACAGCAGCAACAACAAAAAACTGTTCTCAAGTTCAGAAATTATTCTCTGTAGGCTCTGGTGATATAGCTTAGTGGTAGTGGTTACCTAGTATGCATGAAGCCCTGGGTTCTAAGTTCTATGTCTATTACCATATGCACAAAAAAGTCTCTCTCTCTCTCTCTCTCTCTCTCTCTCTCTCTCTCTCTCTCTCTCTCTCTCTATATATATATATATATATATATATATATATATATATATATATATATATATCTCCAATTCTTCCTTCTGCTTGTTCTGGTCTTTTGTAGAAAGTCTCAGTTATATTTTTAAATTTATTTGAAACTTTTAGCTCCAAGATTTCTGATTTGTTCTTTTTTATGATTTCTATCTTTTTGACAAATCTCTCATTTAAATGCTGAATTGTTTTTTTTTTTTTTTTTTTTAAATGTTGTTTATCTGTATTCTCCTGTATCTTAGTGAGTTTCCTTAGGATTATTTTAAATTCTTGCTCAGGTATTTATCATATATCCTTCAAATTCAGGTTTATTTCTAGAGAATTATTGTTTTCCTTTGGAAGCATTGTATTTTAAGTTTCTTGTGTCCCTATTTTAATGCCTGCACATCTGGTGTAACAGTCACCTCTTCTAATTTTATGGAGTAGCTTTTGTAGGAAAAAATCTAATTTCTGTTAGATGGGAAATAGATCATCATTTGGGTAGGCACTGTGGCTTTGACTGCAGGTGAATTTAAAAGTGTGTGACTTCTTTAGCTGTGATTGATGCTGGTGGTGCCTATGATTACCTCAACAGTCTAGACTGCAGCAGATCATTAAAGTAGTTGTATGACTTTGCAATGGGGACAGGTTTCCAAAGGTGTGTGTCCTAAGGTCCCATAGAGTCAAGCACTGATAGCACTGGCAGTTATAGTCTCAAGTGCCATAGCTTCAGTGTTGTGATATTTGGAAAGCACTGGCCCCAGGTCCCTCAGGACAAGCACAGGTGATTTCAACAGTTGTGGCCCTTGCAGTCATTGTGCCAAGCTACATGATGGGAAGGAGAACTTTCCAAAGTCTCACAGGATGAATTTAGAAGATAGCTGAACCTGTGGCCCCAGTAGTCCCAGTCCTGAAGCCACAAGATGGCATGGGACCTTCCTCAGGTCCCCCATAAAATTAGCACAAGTGATATTGGGGCCTCTGGTACCAGTAACCTTGGGTTTGAGGTTTTGGGATGCAAATAGGGACCTTTCTTAGGTCCAATCATATAATTGCATGTGGCACACACTGGTGTAGGAGTTCCCTGAAGATTGAGATAGAATTGTCTCCATTCCCAGGAGAAAAGCAGCACAAGTGACGCTGGTGCTTTTAGCTCCAGCAGCTATGGTTTTAAGTCTATGGGTTTTGAAGATTTTCTTAGGTCTTCTGTGGCATGATTAGGTAACGTTTGGATTTGTAGTACTTGAATCTTTGTTCTTGGAGGTTTATTCTTTGTTCTTGGAGTGTGTGAAGGAGATCTTTTCTAGCTCATGTAGTTGGAGCACCAGTAGCATTGCAGCTTGTCGCTTTGGTGTCTGTAGCCCAAGAGCTGTAGGCCATGGATAGGAATTGTCGCTAGTTCGCTCAGGGAAAACTTTGGTGGGGCCATAGTCCTGGAGTTACAGGACACAGATGGGACTTTCCTCTCACTCCATGGGACAAGCTTGGGTAATATTTGGGCTCTTTTCATAAGCAGCTGTAGTCCTAAGGGCATGATCTAGGGAGGAGAACTTCCTTACTGGGCAAATGTAGGTGGTACCAGGTTTTGGAGAGCAGGTAGCCACTATTGTGGAGCTGCAGGATGTGGATGGCAGCTTCTCTAAGACCTGCGGGACAGGGGAATTGACCTGAGGCTGGGGAATTTTTGCACCAGTTTCTTCAACCTCCAAACTATGGGTTGAGGAGAAGACCGTACCTAGTTCTTGCTGGGTGAGTGCAAATGGTGTGGGGTTTGTATAACTGGTATATTTCCAGAACTGTGGGATGTGATTGGGACCTTCCCCAGGTTCCAGGGGACAGCCATGGGTGCAGCCAGGCTTTTGGCACCAGCAACCACAGTCACACATGTTGAGGAGGAGATCTTCTCGAGTTCCCATACCGTGAGTACAGGTGGTACAGGGACTTTGAGCATTGGTATCAGTGTTCTTGGACAGCTAGAACCTTCCTCAACTTCCTACAGAAAGTCACAGGTGAAAGTGAAACTTTGCATATGCAGCTGTCCTAAGAGACCTTCCCTTGTTCCTTCCCTGAAAGAACTTTACCAAGAGAACTTCCCTAGTTCCTTCAGGGCAAGAACTGATGAAACTTTGCTTGTGGCTCTTGTAGTCACTTGTCCCTGAAGCTGAGGAAACTGAGGGGGCTGTCCTCTGCTCAGTGAAGGATGTACAGGTACAAGGTTTCTGGCTATGTCAGTGGGCAGCTTCTGGCTCACAAGGCATGATATTTTTTCTCAGTGACTGTTGTAACATATGGGTTCTAAGGGTTGGGAGAATTCCTTCTTTGGAGAAGAGGAATTGCTCTTAGATGATCCAGCTTCCCAAACTAGATATAAATCCCATAAGGACTGTTGAATTTTCCTGAAGTTAGAACTGCCAGTCAGCTTCCAAGATGGGGTTGCTGGCATTTTCCTGCCTATTTTGGATGCCTCACTCCAGTTCCCCACCAGGAAGCCAGGGTGGAAGTTGTGATTTGCTTTTATTTCCCTCTAGGTTGCCTTTCTATCGATGCTGTTTAGGGTTTCCATCACTTCCTCATTGATTTCCATTGTTCTTCCTAGTCACTCTCACAATATAGTTTTTCCTTGGTAGCCCTGGTTCCTCTCTATGGCAGGGACCCACATAGGGCATTGCTATTCCCAGGTCTTCTCTGATAATAGAAGATTCTAACTCATCTTCACAGGAGAACAGGCTGCTAGTCTGTGAACAGGCAAGGCCAGCAGATTCCACATAAAGCTGTATGGGAGTGTTCAGCTACGACACCAGAGGTGAGGATCATCTAGACAACGAAAAGGGGAATAAGTACCTCAGGCACAAAGTGTTCACAGTCTTACTCATGCAGAATGGTTCATTTTTTTGCATCACTGATACATGTGACATTAGTAAACAGACCTCTGAGCCTAATGTTGGACAGTGACAAAATTCACCAATGTTTTTGGTTTTGACTTAGTACTTTTAAATTTTTGTTTTCCAGCATTTCTTGTCCACTTTGGAATGAACAACTGACAGGTATTTGACTCTAGAAAAACAAATGTAGTTAGGAAGACTGCAGTTTCTTACAGAAAGGAAACTGCTTTTTTTAAAAAAAATATTTTTATTGTAAACAAATGGGATACATCTTGTTTCTGTTTGTACATGGAGTAATAGCATACCATTTGCATAATCATACATTTACATAGGGTAATGCTTGATTCATTGTTATTTTTTTCCTCCGCCCCCACCCTTCCTACCCCTCTTTTCCCTCTATACAGTGCCTCCTTCCTCCATTCTTGCCCCACTCCCACCCCCCATTAAGTGTCATCATCTGCTTATCAGTGAGATCATTCCTCTTTTGGATTTTTGAGATTGGTTTATCTCACTTAGCATGATATTCTCCAATTTCATCCATTTGCCTGCAAATGCCATAATTTTATCATTCTTTATGGCTGAGTAATATTCCATTGAATATATATATACCACAGTATCTTTATCCATTCATCAATTGAAGGACATCTAGGTTGGTTCCACAGTCTGGCTATTCTGAATTGAGCCGCTATGAACATTGATGTGGCTGTATCTCTGAAATATGCTGATTTTAAGTCCTTTGGGTATAGGCTGAGGAGTGGGATAGCTGGGTCAAATACTGGGTCCATTCCAAGTCTTCTAAGGAATCTCCATTACTGCTTTCCAGAGTGGCTGCACAAATTTGCAGTCCCACCAGCAATATATGAGTGTACCTTTTTCCCCACATCCTCGCCAACACCTATTGTTGCTTGTATTCTTGATAATGCCATTCTAATTGGGGTGAGATGGAATCTTAGGGTAGTTTTGATTTGCATTTCTCTTATTACTAAAGATGGTGAACATTTTTTCATATGTTGATTGCTTGTAGATCTTCTTCTGTGAAGCATCTGTTCATATCCTTAGCCCATTTGTTGATTGTGTTATTTGTATTCTTGGTGTAGAGTTTTTGAGTTCTTTATATGTTCTGGAAATTAGTGCTCTATCTGAAGTATGAGTGGCAAAGATTTTCTCCCACTCTGTAGGCTCTCTCTTCACATTGCTGATAGTTTCCTTTGCTGAGAGAAAGGTATTTAGTTTGAATTTGTCCCAGTTATTGATTCTTGATTTTATTTCTTGTGTTATGGGAGTCCTGTTAAGGAAGTCTGATCCTAAGCCAACATGTTGAAGATTTGGACCTACTTTTTCTTCTATAAGATGCAGCGTCTCTGGTCTGATTTCAAGATCCTTGATCCATTGTGAGTTGATTTTTGTGCAGGGTGAGAGATAGGGGTTTAATTTCATTCTGTTGCATATGGATTTCCAGTTTTCCCAGCACCATTTGTTGAAGAGGCTATCTTTTCTCTATTGGATATTTTTGGCCCATTTATCTAGTATGAGAAAATTGTATTTATTTGGGTTTGTGTCCATGTCCTCTCTTCTGTACCATTGATCTACCTGTCTGTTTTGGTGCCAATACTATGCCATTTTTGTTACTATTGCTTTGTAGTATAGTTGAAGTTCTGGTATTGCGATACCCCCTGTTTCATTCTTCCTGCTAAGGATTGCTTTAGCTATTCTGGGTTTCTTATTCTTCCAGATGAATTTCATGATTGCTTGCTCTATTTCTGTAAGGTACATCATTGGGATTTTAATTGGAATTGCATTGAATCTGTATAGCACTTTTGGTAGTATGGCCATTTTGACAATATTAATTCTGCCTAACCAAGAACATGGGAGATCTTTCTATCTTCTAAGGTCTTCCTCAATTTCATTCTTCAATGTTTTGTAGTTTTCATTGTAGAGATCTTTTACCTCTTTGGTTAGATTGATTAACAAGTATTTTATTTTTTTTGAGGCTATTGCAAATGGAGTTGTTTTCTTCATTCCCCTTTCAGATGTTTCATCGATTGCGTATAAAAATGCTTTAGATTTATGTGTGTTGATTTTATAGCCTGCCATTTTGCTGAATTTATTGATGAGGTCTAGAAGTTTTCTGGAGGAGTTTTTTTGGATCCTCTAAATATAGAATCATGTCATCTGCAAATAGTAACAGCTTAAGTTCCTCTTTTCCTATTCATATCCCTTTAATTTCTTTAGTCTGTCTAATTGCTCTGGCTAGAGTTTTGAGGACAATGTTGAATAGAAGTGGTGAAAGAGGACATCCCTGTCTTGTTCCTGTTTTTAAAGGGAATGGTTTCAGTTTTTCTCCATTAAGAATGATGTTGGCCATGGGCTTAGCATAAATAGCCTTTACAATGTTCAGGTATGTTCCTACTATCCCTATTTTTTCTAGTGTTTTGAGCATGAAGGGGTGTTGTATTTTGTCGAATGCTTTTTCTGCGTCAATTGATATAACCATATGATTGTTATCCTTAAGTCTATTGACATGATGGATTACGTTTATTGATTTATGGATGTTAAACCATCCTTGATTTCCAGAGATGAATCCCACTTGATCATGGTGCACAATTTTCTTAATATGTTTTTCGATACGGTTTGCCAATATTTTGTTAAGGATCTTTGCATCTATATTCATCAAGGATATTGGTCTAAAATTTTCTTTCCTTGATGTGTCTTTTCCTGGTTTGGGTATGAGGGTGATATTAGCTTCATAGAATGAGTTTGGTAGGGTACTCTCCTTTTCTATTTCCTGGAATACTTTGAGAAGTATTGGAATGAGTTCTTCTTTGAAGGTCTGTAGAACTCGGCTCAGAATCTGTCTGGTCCTGGACTTTTCTTGGATGGTAGATTTTTAATGGCTTCTTCTATTTCATTGCTTGATATTGATCTGTTTAAATTTTGTGTGTCCTCCTGGTTCAGTTTGGGAGGAGCATATGTCTCTAGAAATTTGTCAATGTCTTCAGTACTTTCTATTTTGTTGGAATGCAGATTTTCAAAGTAGCTTCTCATTATGTTCTGTATCTCAGTGGTGTCTGTTGTGATATTTCCTTTTGCATCATGTATTTTAGTAATTTGAGTCTTCTCTCTCCTTCTCTTTGTTAGTGTGGCTAAGGGTTTGTCTATTTTGTTTACTTTCTCAAAGAACCAACTTTTTGTTTTGTCAATTTTTTGAATAGTTTCTTTTGTTTCAATTTCATTGATTTCAGCTCTGATTTTAATTATTTCCTGTCTTCTACTACTTTTGCTGTTATTCTGTTCTTCTTTTTCTAGGGCTTTGAACTGTAATGTTAGGTCATTTAGTTGTTGACTTTTCATTCTTTTCTGGAATGCGCTCCATGCAATGAATTTTCCTCTTAATACCGCTTTCATAGTGTCCCAGAGATTTTGATATGTTGCATTGACCTCTAAGAATTTTTTTATCTCCTCCCTGACATTTTCTGTTATTCATGTTTCATTCAATAGCATATTATTTAGTCTCCAGGTGTTGGAGTAATTTCTGTTCTTTATTTTGTCATTGATTTCTACTCTCAGTCTGTTATGATCTGATAGAACACAAGGCAGTATCTCTATTTTTTTGCATTTCGTAAGGGCTGCTTTGTGGCATAACATATGGTCTATTTCCGAGAAGGTTCCATGTGCTGCTGAGAAGAAAGTGAATCTGCTCGTTGATGGATGGAATATTCTATATATGTCTATTAAGTCTAGGTTATTGATTTTGTTTTTGAGTTCTATGGTTTCTTTGGTTGGTTTTTGTTTGGAAGTTCTATCTAGTGGTGACAGCTGTGCGTTAAAGTCACCCAGAATCATTGTGTTGTGGTCTATGTGATTTCTGAAATTGAGAAAATTTGTTTGACGTATAGAGTTGCACCATTGTTTGGGGCATAAATATTTACTATCGTTATGTATTCCTGATTTATGGTTCCCTTAAGCAGTATGAAATGTCCTTCTTTATCCTTCTGACTAACTTTGGCTTGAAGTCCACTTTATCTGAATTAAGGATGGAAACCCCCGCTTTTTTACTGGATCCATGTGCGTGGTAGTTTTTTTCCCATCCTTTCACCTTTAGTCTGTGGATGTCTTTTTCTATGAGATGAGTCTCTTGCAGGCAGCATATTGTTGTGTCTTTCTTTTTAATCCATTCTGCCAGTCTATGTCTTTTGATTGATGAGTTTAGGCCATTAACGTTCAGGGTTATTATTGAGAAATGATTTGTATTCCCAGTCATTTGGCTTATTTTTGGTTTTTAAGTTGGCTTGGTTTCTCCTTTGAGTGGTTTTTCTCTAAGGTAGTTCCTCCCTTTGCTGACCTCCATTGTTGTTTTTCATTTCCTCCTCATGGAATATTTTGTTGAGAACATTCTGTAGTGCAGGCTTTCTATTTGTAAATTCTTTTAACTTTTGTTTATCATGGAAGGATTTTATTTCATCTTCCTATCTGAAGGTTAGTTTTGCTGGGTAAAGGATTCTTGGTTGGCAACCATGTTCTTTCAGAGCTTGAAATATGTTGTTCCAGGCCCTTCTAGCTTTTAGAGTCTGGGTTGAAGAATCTGCTGATATCCATATTGGTTTCCCCCTGAATGTAATTGGTTTTTTTCTCTCACAGCCTTTAAAATTCTGTCTTTATTTTGTATGTTAGGTATTTTCATTATAATGTGCCTCGGTGTGGATCTGTTGTGATTTTGAGCATTTGGTGTTCTGTAAGCCTCTTGTATTTGATTTTCCATTTCATTCTTCAGGTTTGGGAAATTTTCTGATATTATTTCATTGAATAGGTTGTTCATTCCTTTGGTTTGTATCTCTGTGCCTTCCTCAACCCCAATAATTCTTAAATTTGGTCTTTTCATGGTGTCCTATAGTTCTTGGAGATTCTGTTCATGATTTCTTACCATCTTCTCTGTTTGGGCCACTACCGAGAACTGCTGCTTGCCGCCGAGGCTACTCCAAGCGGCTCCGGTTATGGAGGAAAACCGTGGCTTCTTTGCCCAGATTGCTCCAAGCGGTTCTGCGTGGCTTCTTGCTCTTTTCGCTTACCTAAAACCGCCGCTTCTTGCGCTTATGGCCCGACCAGCGGGACAGAAGACACGTACACTTCAAAAGTTCATCAAGCAGCTTCCCGTTTATTCAAATAACACCCTCAATATGTAAGCAGTCTCATGCATAAGCAATTGTAACCAGATATGTCCATCCAATCCTGTTAAAGGTCAAGCAATCACAAGCTCAAGCATACATGTAAAGTATATCTGTCCATGCGCTAGGCAGCTGAACTGATTATAATACAGCCAATTGTAAATGCGTTCTGCCTTTCTCCATGCATAATCAGAACGCTGTTTGCTCTCTGCCAGTCGCCATCTTTGGATGCACATGGCATAACCCTGGGCCCCGGGTTCCACTCGCCACAGGCCACTTAATTTTCAAGATGAAATATTTTGTCTTCATTGTCTGAGGTTCTGTCTTCCAAGTGGTCTAGTCTTTTGGTGATGCTTTCCATTGAGTTTTTTATTTGGTTTATTGTTTTCTTCATTTCAAGGATTTCTGTTTGTTTTTTTTTTGAGAATCTCTACCTCTTTGTCGAAATGATCTTTTGCTTCCTGCAGTTGCTCTGTCAGCTTATTGGTATTATCATTCATTGCCTGCATTTGCTCTCTTATCTCATGCTTTGCTTCACAAATCATCTTAATCATGTATAATCTGAAGTCCTTTTCTGACATGTCTTCTAACATACTGTCATTGGATTCTATTACTATGGAATCTAGATTTGTTTGGATCATTTTCTTCCCTTGTTTTTTCATGTTGTTTATGTATCTTCCCCTCTTGCAGTGCAGATCTGGGGTATTGCAGATTTCCCCCTATAGGCTTATAGTGGCCCTATAGGTTTCCAAAACCTTTTCTTTAAGGGGAGATCAGTATTAGCAGTGCCCAATTCACATACTATGCAATCCTAGACCAAATAGCCCCTATGAGGACAATAACAAAATTGTCATAATAAACAGAATGAGTTCAAATATTATCTTCAGTAAAACAAACAGATTTGAAATAAGGTCTGCAGTTTCTAATGGAGGACAATGAGGATGCAGAGGGATGTAGAATGTGGCTGTTAATGGGATAATAAAAGAATGTACAGAAGTTCTAGATTAAAGAAAGGGTGAGAGTGTAATCAAAAGAAATTTGATGTTAGCATGCAACAAAGGGAGAAAGAGACTCTGAGGGAACAGGTAAACAAAAGGAAAAGAGAGCAAGAAGAGTAGAGAAATAAAAACTTAAAATATTTCAATAGGAAGAAAAAAGAAAATCTACAGTATAACAGTCATATAGTAATAAAACCTCCCAGTCTTTAGTAGCCTGATGCAGGAGAGGTACCTGCCATTGAGCTTCTAGTCTCCAGCAGGCGTCTCAGGATGGGATTTGCCCCACCTAAAGATCAGAGCTCTGGCTTCCAGGATAACCCAAGATGGCTGCTCTGGCTTCCAAATGTGTTGGCAAATGGGGAGCTGCAGCTCAGGGTGTGGACATGGTGAGCTGGAGGTCCTGGAGGCAGGATGCAGTTGGTCACGCAGGGGTCCTGGAGGTTGGGTATGTTTGGTGTGGTTGTGGGATCCTGGAGTCTGGGTGCAGTCGATCTGGGGTCCCGGTGATAGGGCGCAGTCAGTTGGTCTGGGGGTCCTGGTGGCAGGGAGCAGTCAGTCAATGTGAGGGCCCCAGAGGCAGGGAGTGATTGGTCGGGCTGAGGGATCCTGGAGACGGGGCTCAGTCAGTCCGGCCAGGGGTCCTACGGGGCCTGGCTGTTGTCTCAAAATGGCGGCAGCCACATGTAAACACACCTGAAGGTACTGTGACAGTGAACTTCCAGGCAACAGCAGGCAGCTGGTGCTCCACTGGCATTCAGTGATCAGTTTGCTGACTGTTGTCGGACGATCGGGAGGTGAACCTCGTGCGTTGGGTGATGGATAGGTGTAAGGCAGGTGATGGACAGGCGAGAGGCAGGCAAATGGTGGATGATAGGTGCCTGACAGTGAGCAATCTGCACTCAAAAAAGGCGTTGATATGCTGGCAGATTGCAGGTCATCACAGCAGACAAATGGGGTAAACAGCAGGGTATCGATAAGCAGCAAAAACTGCCTCACCAAAAACAGATATCCTCTGCTTGAAACCGGAGTTATGGAGCGACAAGGAACGCAGCCTCCCTCTAGTCCACCATCTTGGATCTGCCCCTAAGAATGGAAACTGCTTTTTGAGATGTGTCTTGGAATATTACTTTTATATTTCACATCCTTTGGAGGAGCTAGAACAATCTTGAACTTGTTTTTTTTATCATCAGTAAAATGTCATTCATTAAATTGCACATTGACTCAACTTCACAGATAATAAAAATCTGGTTTACCTAATTGGCAAACAATGCAACTAAAGATCATGTAAGAAATGAAACTTTAGAAATAAAAATGTCATCTGGAAATACCTATGATACACATGTAGGAAGCTATGTAGGTGGGAAACTGAGAAAATATACTTTTGTAATTTTTTTTGTTTTATGAAAAATAAAAAAAAGACACATGCTATGTTGGAAATTATGTGAAAATGTTAATAAGGTTGAATATGGTCATTTCTACTTATAAATAAATTTCATTATGTACTAAAATAAATTTCTTGGAAAAGAATATAGAACTAGAAGATAAACTAATTTCACTAGGGAAATTAAGTATAAAATAATAAAACTAAGGTTTACTGAAATACCTTTTTTGTCTTTATAAAATTATATTCATAATTTGCATTCTTTACTTTTATAATTTGATCAAATATGAGAAGTTCAGGGCCAGTTAATTTTATTTGAAATTATATTAGTAACTTTCCATATATTGATCATTGTAGTTGTAAAACATGTTCTTGAAATTTAGCAAGTCAACTCTCTACCAATTTGTTAAAATGGTGATAGATAAGGAACTCAATATGTGTGCAGTTATATGAAATAATTTCGCTATTTTTTTGTACTTAATGATTAAAGTTATTCTTAGAGCTGAGGCAGATTATATCTCTTCTCATTATTTCTAATGATTTATAGGATAATTTTATGAAGTTTATTACTTTATTGTCCTTTTAATTAGCTAGTTATGAGGCAGGGGGAAAGTTCTAATAGATAGATGGTGTAGATGGTGCATGTATTTGAAATGGTGGCATGACTTAACTTGGCAAGATCAGATTTCATTGAAGTCACATTCTACTGACAGTGTTCAGAACACACACCACAGAGTGAGGCTCATGGACAATATCATTGCCCATCTTGGACAATACACTTAGCCTTCCTGGGTCTCAAACCTATCATCACATTGAGATGGTATCAGTAATTCCTACCTCATAAACCTTATATGTGAGTATATGTATCAAAGTGTTCAAAGCTGACAGAATACTGTATGGCTGGCAATAAGTGCTCTATTGTTTGGTATTTTTATGACTAAATTTTAGGACTGACATCAGTTGTGCAAATACCATCCTGGTACCTTCAGATAACTTGGTAACGAGAAGAGACACCACAATACCTCATATGACTACTGATGGCTGATTATATGATTTCTAAGGTGTCACAACAGAACAAGCCACAAATAAAGATTTAGTCCTGGGGCATAAGAAGAAATACATACAAACAGGAAAAGGTACAGAGCAGGAAGAGAAAATGAATGAGAAATAAAACAAGGAAAATACAGAGAAGATTCATGTAACCTTTGGAAAGAAGTTAAACATTCATTTATTGAATTTAAGAGAGTGATAGTGAAAAAGTAGAAGGGAAACTGACTCTGAACTGAGTTTTAAGTGTTCCCCTCTTTCATTGCTCCTTCGGTAGGACTATCCACCACCTTTTCTGCTTGTGAATTACAGGATTATTTCTGAGAAGGCAGGAACATGCAGAAATGGGCTCCATGGCATTGATGGAACGAAGGGGAAGCTTTCTGATTTGTTTCTTCTGGAAGATTCCTGCAGATTGTCAACAGGGAGGGGAAATGGAGGAATGTCGCAGGACAGTGTCCCGGAATCTTTTGAGTCTGCCCTAACTTGCCATTCAGAAAGCCAAGCCCAAATGCTACAACTCCCTTTAGGTAATTGCAACTTGGCTGCACTTTAGAAGAAAAATCTGACATTTCAACATGCGGGCACCAAATAACTTCATCTAATTTCAAAAGGCGAATGAATAATAAATTAGTTGCGTTGTTTTATGGGGGCTCAGTAGAGATAGATCATCTTTATTTCTTATGGACACCAGGAAGCATGGAACAGATTTATCACACTGATAGACTTTTGATAATATTCTTGTACTGTGTGTATAATTATAGACTATAAATACAAACCTCTGAGAAGGTTCAGCCTCAGCAGCCCTTAACCATGGTGGAAAACAACTCCTAATTATTTCTCTAGGAACAGATTAAGAACCTAGTTTTCAAAAAAAAAAAAAAAAAAAAAAAAAAAAATGGCTTTGTAAGTGAATTATTGGGGTAAAGTCAGACAGAGATGGGAAAGCAACTTAAGTCCAAGTGGAGGTTAACCAGTATTTTAAAAGGAAAATAATTCTATTCCACTTCACTTAAGAGATTCAAGAAAGACAACGTAATTGACAAATTTATCAATGGAACCCCAATGCTACAGGAACGGTATAGGGTTCTAGGGGTGTATTTAAAAAAATACTATAGTCACTGACATACATTAAACTACACTCATGTCTTTCTTGTTCCTGTTTCTCTAATTCATCATTCTATGTTGAAGAAATAAGTTTTCTGTTAGCTAATTTCCAAAGAACTGGGAGACTCACTGAAATGCCCTTCACTCCCCTCAAGTAAATAGCCATGTTTCATGCATTTCAGGCACAAGTGGTATCCTTTGGTTTTCATGTACGTGTTCAATATTCAGGTACATAATCCATATCAACAAAACAGTGCCTGACAACAGATTGCATCCCATGATGTTGCCCATTCAGGTCATATGGAGATGAATGTCTTGATCCAAGGAAAATAATTCTAATGGCGTATTTTCCATCCTGCAGGAAGCTGTTGGAAAGAGGGGACCTTGGCAGGCACACACTTATAAATAATCCACTGAGTTAGGGTTCAAAGTCGTTATCAACTTATCTGGGGCAGCTGCTGTGTCTTGAAATTTGGCTTGTGCCAGTCTTTAAGGTGACCACAAAATTATTACCTTTTTATAGAGTAAAGGAGAAGCTGTTAATAATTATGCTGGACAACAAATGTAAACCAGGGTGTCCTAGGCAAACAAGTCAGATGTTTACCTTGTGTCCAGATAGAAATCAGGTATTGATCTTACCCTGTCACTGTGAATTCCATTTCCATCATTATAACAAGGAATAAAAAGTTACTGCTACATTTATTTATTGTCTTTGTTTCTAGAATGAACACTAGATTTGTATAGTATCTTGCACCAAATAATTTATGAATGTTTTAAGTAGATCAATATTTCTAAACCGGGCCTATTTTCCTGTTTCAATATGACTATAGTTCTATTTTATTACTTACATACTTATGTGAGGTTATGTAGTTCAGTAGAAAGGATAGGGCTTCTGGAGTCTGATGGACCTGTGTTTAGATCTTTATTTTCAATTTTGAGCTGGGAGGCTTTGGATAAATTACGGTGCTTAATATTTTTCAGCCTCTTGTTCTTCTTTGGTAAAATACCTCTTGTGTTATGAAGATTCTTTCAATTCTGGGAATATGTGGCCTTCTCTAGGAACTGTTAGTATAGCCAGTATGCCCATCTAATAGTTTTGATTAAAGAATTCTGCCCAAACTGTATTAGATTTAAAAAGAATTTTTGGGTTTTAATATTATAACTTCACTTTAGTGGTGCCAGTACCAAAAGATATGGAACAAGCTATGGTTTTGGAAGAATGTATAAACCAAATGAAGCTCCCCAGTGTGCTAAAAAAACTGTAGCAAATTTGAAAAGTGTTTTTATGAATGTCACAATTGCTGGACAGATTGCTTTGGCAATGACCATACTTAAGTTTAAGTGATCTATTTTCAATCTGGCAGAACTGAAAATATAATAATAGAGCTACTTGGGAAAAACACTTCATCCTCATCACATCATCAAAAACAACTTCTTTCATTATAATATAGACCTTTCCTATTTCCTTTGAAAAAATGATGGAAAGAAGTAAAATGGAGAGAAATGAACTGGAATTTTACACGTGCCCAACATGTTTTGTTTCTGCATACACAGTCTTTCAGTGGTTTCACAAGACAATATTGCTGATGCGGAGTATTAAATGTATTCCCTAACTAAGCAGGGCAGTTGGGTAGGAAACTGCTGTGCACATTCATACTCAAAGCTGGAAATACATCAGGCTATGAGAAAAATGTAACTTTTCTGCCTAGCTTTGAAAAGATTCGGACCTAATACATGGAAAATTCTTTTGATTCTTTTACTGTCTTTAAATATATTTACATATAATATTGTACTTGACTGATCTGTATGATTTTCAAGAAGGAATTAATGGTTTTCTGTAATGGAGTATCCTGTATGCTATGTATAAAAGGGCCTTTCTGTGAGATTAAAGATTTAGCATACAGCCATGCAGTGGTCCTCAAAATTTAGCATGTGCTAGAATTACCTTTAGGACTCATTGAACCACCATCTGTTCAACAAATGTTGCTGAAACAATTGGATATTCATATGCAAAAGAATAAAGCTGGATCACTACCTCACATCATATATAAGATTAAACTCAAGATCCAAACTTAAAAAAAGATAATAGAATGAACTATAGGTATAAATCTTTGTGACCATGAAATAGGCATTAGTTTTGTAGAAATGACACCAAAAGCACAGCAACAGAAGAAATAAATTTATTTCTGATTTATTTCTATTAAAATTTAAAACATTTGTTCTTCAAAGGACTCTATAAAGTGAAAAGACAACCCATAACAGGGGACAAATTTTTGGAAATTGTATATCAGATATTGTTATCTGTACTAGATACTAATTCCATAACAACTCAATCATGAAAAAGATGGCCCAGTTAAAAATGTGGAATCCTGACAAATAGATTAACACTAGTAGTTATAGGACAGGGCGATTCAAAATACATGAGAAAGAAAGGACCAGAGCTCCAATTCATAGCTATGTGCCTTGCATCTCACAAGACTCTAAATAGGAGAATTAGCTAGAAGAGGAAATTAAAATAATTTTTAATTCAAACACTAAGTTGACATATAAGATGAATTGGCCTACCAATTCTAACTCAGATCATCAAAATATCTCAAATTTACATAAAATTCAAGACATTCTTAAAAGTACTCCAGATTATTTTCCGTGTCTAAAACATCTTTTCATAGCTCTTTTCTTTGTAATAGCTATCTTCTTCTCCTGCACCACAGCATTGTCTGAGATGGCTGTTTCCCCCTCTTTTTTATGACCATATAAACCATTATGTACCTTCTTCACAATTAAGAAAAATGCTACAAACTTGAAGCACCTGTCAGGGCCATTATCATAATTTCCCAGATGTGCAACCCAGGTAAGTAGCACAAACAAAGGTGTAGTCAAGTTGTACAAGCAGGGATTCACTTGGTTGGCAGTTGCAAGATGGAAAGCCAGCTCAGGCAGCAAAAGTCCAAGAACATGGGGGCAAGGTAGAGTTTGGCACTCACATCTAGCATGAAGAACAGTGAGGGCATAGCACTCAGACATGTGGACTAGGAGCAGGCAGGCAAGTGAGCCTAGCAGCGACACTGGCCCTGACTGCTGAACTAGAAGTTCTGCCAGCCCTCTGCTCTGTTAAGAAGCCTCTCTGTGGGTTAGTATGACCTAGCAAGATGCAGTTCTGCAGGCACAGATGAATACAAAAGAGGTCTGGAGCTCTGGAGAGTCCTCAGAATGCCCAAAGCCCCTCTCAGCCCCTCCTTTGCCATTGCTACTTAAGGTGGTCTTAAGATGATTGATATTTTGTTGAAAGAAGAGGAAAAAATGCATCATACCTGTGGCTTTGGCTAATATCTAACATTCTCCTACAAAACCTGGGTATTAGGGTTTTTAAGTATTCAACTTTTATTTTAATTTCTGAAATGATTAAGTAAATCACAAGTGTCAGTAATTTCATCATAGTCTCAAGGTTCATTATATCATCAGTTCCCTGGGACCAGGGCTTAAATGTTAATTTGAAGAAAAAAGATTGATACATGTATCTTTTTTCACTACACTTTATTCATTTGTTTTTCCTACTTATTCTAATCTCTAGACTCATTTGCTGCCTGTATAACATTTAATTTCCAAATATTTTTCATTGTTCTTTGGTTCTCTCTGACCCCTGGACAACCTTTCCAGATTATACTATAATGTTTTTCACACGCTTGATTACCTCTTCTGAATTTAAGGCATTTTTATGGCTCCTCTATCTACACTAACCAACCCCAGACCCATTTCTCCCCAGTCATCTTGGTGTGGCCTGTGAACAATTCATCTGGTTTAACATTTCTAGTGCAACCTTCAGTGTTTGAGCAGACAGTCTTAGGGTTTCAGATGAAGTACTTTGAGGTGAAGATGAAGAACATGACAAACTGAGGTTAAGTATAAGGTGGATTTGTTATAAACAGAAAAATAATTCCTAATTCTCCCTATGGCAAATATAGCTTCTGTCTTGCTTACTTCTCCAGAGTTATTGCTGACCATTTCCCCTGTGAATTTCAAACTTTAGGGCAACTGGACTTCTGTTTGTTCCTATTCAGTGCTATGTTTTCTCTCTTTTTCTTTTTTCCATGTTCTTTTTAGCTATGCATGATTCATATCTGTCTGTACCTCTTCTTTTGCTGCCAAACCACCCTATATATTAATTATTCCTGGCCCTCCTTTTTCAACTTCACTCTTTATCTTTGTTGCTCAAACTTCAGATTTTAGTTCTATGTTCCTCTCTGGAACCCTTAGTTAGCTCTGTGCTCTAGAGCATACTGAATGGACTTCTTGTGCTGTTTCTAGTCACCATCTGAATTGTTGTATTCCCTGAATTGTTCAGTTGATTAAAGGAAAATATTACTTAAGTCATAGTAATTTTATTTGATTCACCTTATCTAGAACTTCTTTTAAACTTTGGATATAGAAAGGAAAAACTCATAATGACATAATATTTTGGTGAAAGGATTTTCATGCATTGTATACATAAACTCAAGATAAAATCCATTGCTAAGAACTTGGCATTTTTTACTTATAATATTTTAAAAACTAAGACAGTTAGTAAAGAATAATTACATAATCATTATCATGACTCAGAACCTTTCTCAAAAGGAAATAAACCATATATAATGCCTCATCAGGGCACAAAGGGTCAGCTGCTCATTCACCACCCAGAAAATAATAACCCCAATATCAGGTTAAAATAATAACTTAAAAAGTCTATGATACTTTTTCTGTCTTATTGATTAAGCAATCAGACTTTCAGAGGCAATAAGTAATTTTTATTTTTTGTAAATATTTTAATATTTTTAGGAATATACTGACTATATCATTTATAAATTAGATAAAAATAATTTTAAAAATGTCAGGTCTGAAAGTAAAATTGTGCTTCTAAAATAGGAAATGGTTATAGCTACACTACTGAAATTTGAATAAAAGTGTTATCAGAACGAAAAGAATGATTAATAGTTGGTGTAAATTTATGTATTTCTTATTGATACATCTTCATTGTAATTCAAGTATAATGTCTTTAAGAGGAAAAGGCAGTAGTCCTTGATTTTAAGGAGAGTTATAAAATGTACAATGCTTTTAACAACTGTTACTATGAAATATATTTTAGTATAAAATTACATTGTCAGACTAATTAAAAAAAAAAAAAAAAACTAATTCCCATTGCAGTATCCACCAAGTATACTATAGTTTCTAGCAGCTTCAAACTTTAAAAACTTATTGTTTCTCTCTGTGGCATGAAGGTAAGTTAAAATGGGTATGTAGCTCTCATCTTCCCTGTGGTGGCCCATGTTTTGTAAACTTGTTGTTTATTTAAAGACTAGAAAAATTATAACACTCCCATAAACTTACATTAAAAAATAATCATTGAAAGAATAACCCTTAGAAGAAGAATTGTTGGAATAATCACAACCAGAGCAAGCTTGGAGGGAGGAGGTTGTCTGCTAAAGATGGCAGATTCCCAACAGTGGCACATTAGTAGCCCTGGTCAAGTCACAAATTTGCTATGAAAACATGAATTCTTAAAGGGAAGATTAAGAAATATTTCATAGATTTATAATTTTATATATTATATACCCTGAGAGTAAGTGACATCTTTTTAAAACTATCTTACAGGAATTAATTTCTGTATGTTGTATTTTATTCTCTCTTTCTCTCTCTCTATATATATATACATACATACACATGGACTTTTTTTTACATACACATGGACTTCCATTGTATAACAAACAAAATTATGGTTAAGTAGTTGTGTTCTATTTATTCAGTTTCATACTATGTGATTTATCTTTATGTCTAACTTTATAGTCCATATAAACATTTACTGTTTACATGCCACTATTCAATTGCTAATTATATAGTGTTTTTTTTCCTGATTATTTCATATATACTCTTTGCTTCTTTTGTGTGAGTATGCGTATGTGTGGTACTGGGTTTGAACCTAGGTCTCACACATGCTAGGCAAGTGCTTTAGCACTGAGCTACATCTCCAGCCCTATTTATTTATTTAATTTTTTTTTTTTTTTTTTTTTTTTTTTTTTGCAGTGCTGGGGATTGAACCCAGGGCCTTGTGCTTGTGGGGCAGGCACTTTACCAACTGAGCTATATCCTCAGCCCTTATTTATTTAAATTTTGAGATAGGATTTCCCCAAGTTGCTCAGGTTGGCCTTGAACTTGCAATCCTCCTGCCTCAGCCTCCTGAGTAGCTGGGATTACAAGTCTGTGCCACCAAACCTGGTTATTCCTCATGTCCTTCATGAGTTTATAATCTAGCCAAGGTTAGGAAGTTTTTTCATATTCCTCCATATGACTAATCACAACACTGAGCAGGTGCTCTGTCCCAAGAACTGGAATTAATATCCAGAGATATCCAAAACGTGTGAATGTATGTGAGGAATTGTAACCTGTAAAGTTGGCAGAATGGTTTGGCCATACCCCCTATGAAAAAAGGAGAAGTTGGAAAGGCCCCTCTATAGCAGGTCTCTTCCTTGAGACCCAGTTGCTTTGGTTCCATGAGCTACTTCTTTAGTCTTGAAAAAAGACTCTTATCTACTCTCTCAGGTATAGCTAAAAAGAAAGAAAGAAAAACAAAACAAACAAAGAACAACAACAACAGCAACAACAACAACAAACAACCAAACCTGAAAAAAGCTAATTTGATTCAGAACTCTTAGGAAATTTTGCCATGGAAAATGAGAAAATGAGACTTAATTAACTGAATGCTATTGGGGAGCCTAGAAAACTAATCCAAAGTCTGTAGATAACCAGAAGATGTGGATCTGAGTCACTTCTAAGACAACTCTATGAATTAATTTATCCCTATTCTAGAATAAAGCTAATGGAATGTTTTTCATAGAGAATAAATTCAAACTCCCTTTTATGGTTTCAACTGTAAGAGGAGCAGAGTGGGACTAATGGTTAATTCAGCTCCTGGGGTGGAATAAGAACTGACTCAGATCTTGGTCATTGTCTTCCTTCTGTGAATTATAATTTCCCCTTCCACATTCTTTTTCAATAATGAAAGCTGATGTTTTTCTAGGATTTTTGAGGTAAAAACTAAGAGAAGAAAATGGGATCACTTTTTATTGATATTCATTGTCACCTCTAAAGAAGAGATGACAAGGTTGATTACCTTAGTTTTGAGATGTGGGATATTAGAAGAGATGAGGAGTTTAAAGAATATGGAATATTTTCTGAGGATAATCGAATAGGAATTAATAGTGTGACAGTGGAAATATTTATGAAGGTCAATTAAGGCCCAGCTAAAGATCTGAATAGGTATAGATCAAGCTACTATTCATTTTTTTAATAAACTAAAGGCAAAACACTGCTTCATATTCAATAATTTAAGTCATTCAGATCATTTAAAGCATCTGTTATTTTAGTGTTCTTAGAAAAGTGTGTATTTTCTAACCTGCTATGTGAATATTCAGTAGCTTGGTTTATATGAGATCAAACTACTGATTTTTAAAAAGGAATGCATGAGAAATTCAAACTACACTTCCATTACATTTTTAGATTCACATTTAATAAATTAAGCTGACAACTAGAAATGACTTTAATTTTTACCCACATATAACATACTACATTACTGAGACATGTCAAGATTATTGTTGAACATTCTTTAATGTGTTATTTCACATAACATAATGAGACACTGAAAGAAAATACAATCTTGAAAAGTGATTCCTTTGTTTTCTTTTATTTTTTTCGGTGCTACTATTGAATCCAGGACTTTGCTTATGATAGTCAAGTGCTTTGCCCCTGAACTGTGTGTGTGTGTTTTTTTTTTTTTTTTTTAACTCTTAGAGATAGGGTCTTGTTAGGTTGCCCAGGCTGGCCTTGAACTTGGCTGTCCTCCTGCTTCTGCCTCCTGAGTAGGTAGGCATGAGCTACCATATCCACTGAAAAGTTATTTTCTTGAAGATTAAAGAGAACTTGTCATTGGTGGTCATATAAATAATATAATATTTGAGATAAGTACCTTTAGAAAATTCTAAGATCTTTTGAATCTGTAATGATTAAAAAAATCCTATTTAATTATATGAGTCTAAATATGTAAACAGACAAAATCAATCCATTGCATAATTTATTGTAAAGTTTTACTATTAGGCATAGCCATAACTCATAATTATTGAGAGGTCACTTTTTTTTTTTTATCTAATAATGCAGCCACCCCCTCCCAATCAAGATGGCACATTAGAGCAAGCAAGAAATTTGTGAATACTTTAGTCCTCAAGCTCAGATAGCATCTGCTAACAGGTAGAAAGCTTGCCTTTCCCTTAACTGAAATTTCATTTTGATTTCTTCCACCTCCTCCTTCCCCTTCTATTCTTCCTTAATTTTTCATTTGACAAAGTAGGGAGAAATTTCTTATATTTATATTATAGAATTTAAGTCAATGAGGCATTCATAAAGTGGCTCATGACTGTTCATTAAAAATTGCATAATGAAGGGCCTTGTAGATCCATAGATTGAACTTTAGTTTCTTCCAACAATTCTTATCAATGGTACAGTTAAAAATTTGCCTTTCCAGATTTGTAATCTCACATAAATTTATATGCCCATGCAATGTTTCATTCAATTAATACTATCGTTTTAAAAAAACATATTGTCTTGTGGTATTTGGCATAAAAATATAAAGGACAAAATATCCTTTATTTTAAAAATATCAGTAATTTATGTTTTCAATGTTGAAAGTAACGACTTTTAAGGATATTATCACTTTTCTACATTCATTTAATATTTACATTTTGTTTTTGTTATTGCATGTGATTTTGAGATATTTAACCTTACGTTCATTTGTCACCCATCCCAATTTGACTGGTTTGAGGAGATTCCTGAGTCGTCATACTTCCAGTTTTAAAACTGGCATGGTCTCAGACAAATTGGGACCACTTGGTTACCCTAGAACTGGAGTAACTATCCTCAACACAAACCTTCCATTTCATAGGCAAACTAACTCAATGATACAAACTCCTAAGAATTCATAGTCGAAAATTCCAGGTTGACTCCAAGGCTTTTTGATCTCTTGTTCACTGCCTCTCAATTTAACATTGTCAGTCTTGAGATTAGAATCTTTGAACCTACCCTTTATAGTCCCTGCCTCTGCCAAGTGCTTGTATATCACTTCATTACATTGACTTGGAATCAGTAAAATATGAATCTTTAAATAAATGGATTAGATGTTAAAGAATTGGTGACTATATAAGTACAACTTCCTTTATGAACTTCCAATATATGTAATTATTCCATTACATACAATCTGCATATAACATGTTCATTTGAAGGTTATAAATTAGATGTAGCCAACATCATGCCTGTCTATGTTCTCTTGGCCTGGAAATTGAGTCTGTGGAAGAAATTTTGGGAAAAATCAAAGGATTATATCATAAAATCAAATCTGGAAGATTAGATAACTATGATTTACAATACTAAGATCACAAAAGGATTAAGGATATAATACCCTGCTTCAAGTGTAATCCAGCTGCTTCCTTAATATTTTCATTATTGGAAAACTCACCAATTTGCTATGTAAAAAAATTCCATTTTGGGATAACAAATTGGGGCACTTCATTCATAAACTGAACTTATTTACCTCCCTAAAGGCTCCATCTGTTTGCCCTTGAAGCAAAAAATATCAAGTGTCTTATTCCTTCTCAGTACGAGCATTCGAATAACTAAAACTAGATTTTTCATTTTATTCTCAATTTTTTTATTGTCCATTCTAATTCATATAATATCACTTCATTTTCATTCTCAATTCTTACATTCTCTTATTGAAAACATTTGATTTTATGTATAATATTTTAAAATATGGTTCTCATACTCCAGCTCATTTACTCTGATTTTTTCTGGAAACAATATTTCTTACAAAATCTCAAGCCAGATAGTTTTGTTTTATAACTATGCACACTGTTGACTTGTTGAGCTTACTGCATAATGAAAAATTTAAGGGTTTGTTCGAGAGAAAAAGATATTTACTTAGAAATGTTCCTTGTCTTTATTTTCCTGCAGTTCTTTAAGAAGCACAACGTTTTCTTCTTCTTTTTGAAAGAATAACTTGGCTTGCTAGACAGGCTCTTCTAGTTCTGTGATGGTGAATCAGAAAGTAGGCAGAGTGCCAGGGCCAGGTGGGCAGCTAGAAGATTGTAAGGTATAAGGTGGCGTTTGTGTGAACATAAAGGGAAGCAAGCCATAAGCATTAGTAAGTGTCAACAGTCCTGTGGGAGTCGAGGGGGGGTGATCCTGGCAGTAAAGGTTTGGAACTGAAGCAATGGCTGTAAGCACGTGTGACTGGGGGAGGAAAAACGAGAGGCTATTAAGACATTGCTGGGGAGTATTGTCAACTTTATGGCACCTAATTCTATACTAAAACAGCTAGCTTATATTGGAATTAATATGGACTCTTCTTGTGACTTTGATGTTACTCTGTGACCAAAGGGAGTCAGGGTTTATAAGAATTGAATCCGTATTTAGTAGATGCTCACTTCAGCTGGGTGCAGTGGCACACACCTGTTAATCCCGTGGCTCAGGGGCCTGAGGCAGAAGGCTGGCAAGTTCAAAGCCAGCCTCAGCAAGTTAGCGAGGCCCTGTCTTAAAATGCAAAAATAAAAAGAGCTGGGGATGTGGTTCAGTAGTTAAGCACCCTGGGTTTAATCCCAGAAAAAAAAAAAAAAAAAAAAAAAAAAAAGTGAGGTTGTTACCTGCCTAAACTACACTGCCTAACTATAATTGTATATCAACTCAGTGTATGAGAATGTGAGGCTCTATTAGTGGGGGGACTGTATCTTATGAATGATACCTGAGGTCCTATTCCTGAACCCTAGAGCCAGTCAAGGAGAAAGCTGGAGGAAACTTTAAAGAAGCCCTTACACTTTCATCTCAGTTAACCCTCTTGATTCTGTGTGAAGACAGACATTTTCATAGTCTCACTGGTGCAGATTGTGAAAATTCTAATAAACTTGTGTTTTAAATGATGCATAATGGAGGAGACCATGTTCTGGCAATTATGGCCATTTTAATAAATGATTTATGTCTAGAATAATTTATCTTTGAAGAACATGTTCTCACTCGCCTTTCTTCTTTCTGTGATTTGAAGCCCCTTGAAGTTGATGAGAATTCACAGCTATGACTTGGAATAAGCATCAAATATGTTATATGTGAAGTAGATATAAAATTGGGTTAAAAGCTTGAAATATACCACATGATGTGTAAATTAGCATCATGATGAATATTGTAGTTTTTGTCAAGTGCTTGAAGGTATTTCTTTTGAAGGAAGGGAAAATTGGAAGGATGGATTTCTCTGTACAATCTGTTGGATTTCATCTGTATCTTTCTAAGAAGGAGTTTCATCTCACAGATAGGCTGTGATTGCCGGGGTGCATGAAATGCGTGGGACCTCTCCTTCCATCATTGCGTCAGTCACTGACTTTTGGTTGATAGCAGGGTAACTGGGGTGAGTTCCAGCACTGATGAGGGGACAGGTCATCCTGCTACCTTTAGGCTGCACACCCAATTCCCAACTACCCTAACTTTACACAGAACACTATGGCCAGCTCAACCCTTCTCTCTCAATTCTTAATTTAAACCTTACATTTGGCAAATATCTTGTAGAATGTAATTGTGTTTGCTGTTTTATTTATTTGTTACCCTGGTAGTTTGTATAGCAAAAAAAAAAAAAAAGTATCTAGTATATGTTATTTTTAAATAAAAGAACATTTGAAAACATGAAAAAAAATAAGGTGTGGATATGTGTGGGAAGTTGACTTTTTAGATGGAGAGAAGAGAGAAAAGAAAAATGCTCTAAGAGGGACTATATTTATGTGTGGCATTTGTTATTAATTTTTGTTTTTCAGAAGGAGGGGCTCATTCTCAGACTGGGAGAAATGTGAGGATTTTCTTTTCCTGTTCTTGAGGTTGACTAAATTATAGTGCAAATGAGTAATACTGACAACAGGGATTTTCAGTGAATGAGGTACTAAAGGCTTCAGTGGTTTTTAAAAGGACTCAAGAAATAGATATTTTATTAAATCATTTTGCTGAAGAAGGAGCACCACATTAAAGAACTTTTGGCATTCATTCATTCACTCATTCACTTATCAATTGAGCCTTTTAGTAAAAGCCAGAAATAATTGAACTTTCTTAAAGAGGAGGAAACCTAGTTACCAAGAAATTAAATATAAACATGTTATATTTAGTAACATATTTAGAGTTTAAAAGTTGTTACCATTATTGTATTCTCAATTGATTCATACATAGTTTTGAGTTAGGTTAAGTGTTCTCAGTTTTAAGGAAGAAGAAACCAAAGTTTAAAAGGCTAGTGACTTGACAAATGATGTTAGGAAGTAAAGCTGGTATTAAATTTAGGATTTATGATCCTATCTGCTTATTTAATCATTTGTCAATTTTTAATTATGGTCTTACTCTGTGTCAAAGCATAGAACATAAAGAGATTAGTAAAATACATTTTCTGCTATCAAGAAGTTAATAAACAAAGGACTGGTAAATAACTAACATCACTTAGTGTGATAAACCACATGACAGAACTACAGGATGAGATGATGACACAGGATGGGTAACAACACCCCGCAGAGACCAGGATTTACTCTCAAGCAGGCAAGTGATCTACACCAAGAATGGAAGGTTCAAGAGGTGTTGCTGCGATTACTTGTGAAAGTGAAATGCAGAATATTGGGTGGTTGGTGGGTCAGTGCCCAGCAGAGGGAATAGCATACACATAGGGCTGGAAGCTGGTGAGGCCCAATTTGTGAGGAAGAGAGGGACTTAGGGCAATTCAGTATGGCTGGAACACCAAGTTGGGAATGAGAAGTTTTAAAAGATGTAGCCTGAAGTAATTAGAATCCTGGAATACAGAGGCATTCAACCATGTTAGAAAGGTTTGACCTTGTTCTCTATGTAGTTGGTTAAACAAATATTCTAGGCGGGGGGGGGGGGGGGGGGGGTGATATAATCATAATATATTACTGAATTATTTTGTGATATGGTATTGAAAATTGATCATGTAAATGGTCATTGCTGAATCACAAATGGACTAGGATATAACTGTAGGAATCAGAAAATTGGAGACATATAAAGGAAAATCCTATCATCAAATGGCCTAATTGTATGGTTGATCTTATATGGAAAGCATAGAAGAATCAAAGATAATAGTTTTCCGGTTAGGGAGAGCCATATCTTTTCTGAACTGTCCATTTCTCCACTTTCATGTCCCCACCTAATATAAGCTACTTCCATCTGTCTCTAGGCTTCTGTAGGAGGATCTTCCTGTTTGGTCTTCTCATACCATTTTTTTTTTTTCTCCTCTTCTATCTGCTCACTTTAGCCAGAGTGAACTTTTAAAAACACCAATTGATCAGACCAGTTTCTATTCACAACTCTTCAATAGGCGCCATTTGCTCTTAAAGAAGTCTCTGCAGATGTGATAGCAATCCTCATCTGTCACCCTCTCTTTCACTCAATATGCTTTAGTTACAAGAACTTCCTTCAGTACCTAAAATATGCTACAGTGTGTTCAACCTCAGTCTAGCTCAACCAGTATATGATCTGTCAGGGAAATATTTTGATAGTTCTTGGCTCAGGAGTCCGAGATTCTTTTTAGTTTTTATTGAAATTTGTACAAAATTGACATTATTCAGTTCATGCTATTGTGTGCCATTCTGGGGTTTTACATTCTTAAACACCATTGGCTTCTTGATAAGAAGTGAGATGTTGAGACCTCTGATGGCGTCATGCACTCCAGCAACAAAGAAGGTATTAAATGAGATTAATTTAAGGACACAAATCTAGGTTTTAACTTGCTTAACATCTTTGAGAAGTTTCGAGTTTCTTTATATAATAGGGAAATTGCTAGTCATCAATAGCATAATTGAGCAATGAAATCTTTGAAAAATTAAAATTCAATTTCCATCATCCTCAAAATGGTTTTTGAAGTAATAGCAATAAAAAAATACTATGGTCAATTATTTATTTTGCGCTCTCTATGCTTACTAATACACCTTGCTTAGAGGTCCAGAGTTTTAGAATAAGAACCAATCAATCAATTTGTAAAACAGTGGATCATACTTAAGAAAAAAAGAGAAAAATATATCAGAGTAATTCTTTGTACTTTGACATTAAGCAAGGATATATCTCATCAATCAGCTATTGTCTCATTATAATTAGACTACTGTCTCATACTGATTAGATCTTGTAATTTTAGAAGATATATAATTGAATTATCCATGAAAAAGCATTAATATTGTTAACTTTAAGTGTACATACATATTTGAGGTATTTGGCAATATCATCTGATTGCTTATAGAAATATTATGACAAGTCACACAACTGTATTTCTTCAATAAATGGCCTCAGAAATGCCAGTATTGTCATCTACACATGGACATACTACCCACATACATACAGATCAGCTAATATAATACATAGAAATTGAAATCTGTTTTTTTAAATTATTTAGGTTAAAATGTATTACTTAAAAAATTACTTTTAAATATACTTTGGCTAAATATATAATTTTAAATATATTGCCTAATAGATTAGAGTAATATATTTAAGCTTCCATTACAAGAATATGCTGTCCACCAGGCTCAGTGAAACATTTTTTTCCTTTTTTTTTGGTACTTGGGATTGAACCCAGGGGTGCTCTATTACCACCAGGTCACATCTCCAGCCCTTTTTATTTTTTATTTTGAGACAAGATTTCACTAACTTGCTCAGGGCTTTGTTAAATTGCTGAGGCTGGCCTCAAACTTGTGAGTATCCTGCCTCAGCCTCCTGAGTCACTGAAATTACATACATGAGTCACTACGTCTGGCCACAGTAAAACTCTTAAGTCATAACTTGTCACATTCTAGAATGATTTAGAGTTAGTCTTAAAAGTTATTCACTGAAATTACACGGAACTACAAGTTAGAAAAAACAATATAATAATAACTAAATACATATCAATAGCACTTCTGAAAAATAGGAAAAACCTTCTGTGTATTTGCTAAACTAACTTCAATTTTGGCTTTCTTAAATATTTCAATTTAGACTAAATTGGCACATTTGCTACCTTGAAGTAATAGCCTTAATAATTTAGAAAAGTTTCATTGCATTCCAAAATATTAAATTAACAAAATAAAGTACAAAGTAAATACTATTTTGTCTGACAAAAAATAATGTGGTTTAGGAGAAAGGAAAATAATTTTAATTGCATATTTTGCTTTAAAATGATAAATTGAAAGTTGTATATTTAGAATAAAAGTCCTCGAAAGTAAGAAAAAAAAAATAAAGGAAAGTATCTAACTTGCTAGTATTCCCATGGAAAATTTATCTGATGATCTGAACTAGTAGTAACTGTCCTGAAATGTTTCATTTTGATACCGGTATTGAGAATCAGGTTTGAGTCCCATTCCCCTGGTGTTGAACCCTAGAAATACCAAGGCAAGAGCAAGAAGTTTCATTTAAAGGATAGAACAGAGAGAGAGAGAGAGAGAGAGAGAGAGAGAGAGAGAGAGAGAGAGAGAGAGAGAGAGAGAGACAGAGAGAGAGAGAGAGAGAGAGAGAGAGAGAGAGAGAGAGACTCTGCAGAAGCAGAGGAGGTGGGTCCAAGTCGGTACCTGAGGGAGTGAGGGTGTCCTACCCCTTTTGTAGATTTCAGATTTCCTTTGTTCTCATGCCTCTCCTCCCCTTATCTGGCCATAAGGCATAAAGTGGGAAAGGAGCCTTCCAGGGGTACAGGCAGGAAGGGGGGGGGCATTCATTAACAACTCCTTGCAGGGAGAACAAGTACCTGGAGGCAGGTAACCTTGGCAACAGGTTAGAGGAGGGGGGGAAGTGTCCTGAAGGTATTAGCATTTTATTTCCATTTCTTTGAAGCAGTTCCCATCTTCCCATTCCAACCCAACCATTCACTACTTACACTGACCTTTTGGCCCCCAGGCCTCAAGTTTTAAAGTTTTCCTTCTGACCATGAACAGCACTAAATACATACCCATACTCTGATTGTATATTTAAACTGCTAATTTTATTACCAAAATTAAAAAAAAAAAATCTTACTTTGGCATTTTCTCCCTGGAATTCATTACTTCTTTTTTCCTCTACTTCCTTTATTTTATGTGGTTTTCTTTGGCCTGGTTTCCTCACAGGATCCATTTCCTTGTTTTGCCTTCTTTTGCCTAATTTAAGGTGAGATCATAGTTCTCATGAAGAAAATTGTTAAATTATATTTAGATGAAGGATTTGGACAGAAACTCACAATGAAAAAAATCTACCACAAAACAATAGTGAAGAGAAATATACCACATTTTATTTTCCACAAGGAGTGGTGCTTTATTGTTCTATTTTTGTCATTTTGGTAATCTGTGATGATAAATAGGCCAGTTGTCCCAAGATTACCACTCCATGGAATGGCCTGCTGCTTAATCTCACCATCTCCCCCTCCTCAATTGTTTTTTTCTCAAAAATTCATGATGAGGTTGGTCTCTGAATTCAAAGGTGTCCCACCTACTCTACCTGACATGGGAGATGATGTTTTGATTCCTGTATTCTATTAATTAGAAAAACAAGAAACTTTAGCATGAAACTTTCTGTGCAAAGTACTGTGGATGTGGTAAGGATGGAGTTTTCATGATTTCAGACTCCAAGGATCACACAGTGAAGGTGGTGTTGAGATACACGAAGATGTTCACATGGGGTTCCTTCCCTCTGGAATGCCTATCTCCTGGCCTTTGTGGCCACCACACTCCCCTCACCCTGGATTATTATTTTTTTAATTAATTGTTTCTTAATCTTCAGGAGCTTCATCAATGTCACAAGAGATATCTTTCCTACGATGTCCTCCTCAATTAGAACTTGGCATTCCTGCTGGTTGTATTTTCCATTTTATTTTTTTCTTCAGTCCTGGAGATTGAACCCAGGACCTCAATAGGATAGACAAGTACTCTACCATTGAGCTGCATTCCCAGCCCCCTGCTGGGTATATTTTGTCCTTATTGTTATACTATGTTTTGCATACTTTATTAGTGCTCTCACCTCATTGTTTTTCTTGCCTTCTGAGTTACTTGAAGATAGAGACAATCTCCTTTAACTACTATGTCTCCAGGTACCTTGGGCATAATTTGTGCTTATAGTGTGTTCATTAAGGTGAAAGGAGTTAAAGAGGCAACACTCAAAGGCTATTTCTGAATTATGGCTCATAGCATTATTTGATGAAAAGGTAATTTTTAGATTATAACTATTTTTCTTAAGACATTTGAAAATCAGAGGGTCATATGCTTTCTCTCTTTTTAGAAGGAAGATCTAAAGATAGTATAAGTGAAAGAAATAAACTTAACAACAAAATGTGGGAATTAGCAATAGACCTCAATGCAGTATTGCTGCAATACCTTTGGCCTTTAAAACCATTTTTCCAACTGATTTAATCTGTGATACTTCAAATCCACAGTCTCATGCACAGCAGTGTTCTTTTTTCAGTGTTTGTACACTGCTAGTTGATCTCCACTGTCTACAGGGCAGAAACACTGAGGTCAGGGATAAATAACAGCTCTAGTTCCAATGAGATGCATCCTAATTTAGTCCAGGGGGCCTGCTTCAGGTGCCTTCTCAGAGTTAGTGGTTGTGGGTGTTATGTGTAAATGCTTTATGATAAAAACAAGACTGTGGCATCATTGAATTAATTAGACGAGAGTATAATTAGAAATGAAAGCTTTTCAGTTTCATAACTGCTAATGGTAGAAAATGAAGTACAATAAATATACTCCAAGCTTTGATGAGCATGATTTTTCATTAATTAGCAGATTTTAATGGTCTTCCATAATGTGACAGCTATTCTATTGATCCACCTAATTAAGGATCATGAAAGTAAAAGGGACTCCGCTTCACTTTGATGATTGAAACCCCTTGAATCATCCAAGCTGCTCAAATGGCTGCTCAGAATAATGTTGGCAATGGTTATTCAGTGTGTATGTTTGTGTGTGTGTGTGTGTGTGTGTGTGTGTGTGTTACCATATTGCTATGCAAACACACTTACATACTCATATGAGGTATGTCTATTGCAGATTTTTATTTCAGTTTTGTTTGCTTGGCTTCTAGATAGAGATAAGTAGAATGGAATACTGGGAAGATCCAATCATTCCAAACTGTATAAATACCCCATCAAATGTGTATATTTTAATTGTTTGTTGCTATTGACCTGAATTTATTGAGTGCTTTTTCCAGCATGAGGTACTAAGAAAAAGATGACATATTGTATTAAAATTTGCAACAGCTGAGTACATGGTATTTCTCAAGCAATTCTATGTTGCATCAAGACTTCACATAATTGCATATGATCTTCTAGCCTTAATAAAATGGTTTGGATATGAGGAGTCCCCTGAAAAGTTCATGTATTTGGCAGTGCTAAAATGTTCAGAGGCAAAATGATTAGATTTTGAGAGCTATAACCTAATAAGTGGATTAATTCACTTGAAGGATTAATAATTTGAATGAACTAGTGGATGATATGTGGGCAGTTGGGGTGTGGCTGGAGGAAGTATGTCACTGGGGGCAGGCCTTTGGGGATTATATCTCATCCCTGGCTTTTGCAGCTTCTCTCTCTCTCTCTCTCTCTCTCTCTCTTTCTCTTTCTCTCTCTCTCTCTCTCTTTCCTGGATGCCATGAGTTGAGCCGCTTTCCTCTTCCACACCTTCTGCCATGATGTTCTGCCTCACCTTGGTCCCAGATTAGTGGAACTTGTCAACCATGGACTGAACCTCTGAAACAGTGAGCCTGAAATAAACTTTTCCTCTTCTAAATTGTTCTTGTTAGGCATTTTTAGATGCAGTGATGAAAAGCTGACTAAAATAGTGGCACATAGGATAAAAGAACACACCCAGGAAATCACAAGTAAACCACCTGTGAGAGTCAGGATCTTTTATTTTTCCCCCCACAAAATAATCAGGATAGAGTGTTAGATAAAAGCAGGGTGAAGCTAGGTAGCCAGGAAGGTTTTGAAACAAAGAAAGATCTCTTCTACATGAAAGTAATTATGTGCCTGCAGCACACTGAGCTGTGCTGATAAAACATACTTGGGCAGAGAAATCAGGAGTTCTGTATTTTTCTTACTTTGGGAAGGTGAGGCAATGTGTAAAACAATCAAAATATTCAAAGTTGATGGGTAGCCATGAATGCCTGTTTCCACACAGCACAAAATTCTAGATTTCCTTCTTCCTTCCTTCCCTTCCTGCCTCCTCCCTCTGTTCCTCTATTCTCCTCTTTCTCTCTCCCTCCCTCCATTCCCTCTTTAGTTCTTACTTTTCTCTTTCATTCATTCTTTCTTTTTTCTATCTTGTGCTCAATCATGCTAGTTAGTGCCTTTGTAAAATCATAGTAAAATTCTGCAATACAGGGAATGGTAATACTGTAAAACAAAACAAATTCAAGCTTTTTAGCAATTAAGACACCAATGGATTGTTTTAAATTTCATAGAGGAAATATTAAACGAAGTCTGATTTCCCTTCCAGTGATTAAAACCTTATTTTTCATGAAATTATTATTATCTTGGAGAAAGTAAATAAATTATTTATTGATATTGTTTCAGCTTTTCTGAGAACTGCATGAACAATTTGGATCTTATATAACTGCAATTACTGTGTAAAAGATCTGAGAAAGCATTTGCATAACAGTTTTGAAGCAATATAATATTAGTTCAACTCCTACCACATACCCCTGTGAGAGAATTTCCATAAAAATTTTTTTTTTTGTATTTTTTGGTAAATGTATGAATGAAATGCCAGGTTGTACTCTATCACTGTGACAAAATACTTGAGAAATATACTTAAAATGAGGGAAGGTTTATTTTGGCTCGCAGTTTCAGGGGGTTTCAGTGCATGTCCCTTGGACCCATTTATTTGTGCCTGGGGTGTTTGGTATATCATGGTGGGAGTACTTGGCAAAGGAAGTTGCTTATCTCACGGCAGATGGGAAGAAAGAAAGGAAGAGGCTGGGGGATCCTAGTAATCCCCTCAAAGGGATGCCCCAATGACCTAACTTCCTTCCATTAAATCCCACCTCCTGAAGATCTTACCACCTCCTAATAGCACCATAGGCTGGGCACCATCCCTTGAACACATGGATATTTGGGGGACATTTAAGATCCAAGCAGCAATGACTTTTCAAATACAAATAATTTTCAAAGTCCTAACATTGGTTGAAAGAAAATCAGTTAAAGGAAAATATAAACCCTCCATTTTAAACAGAATATTGCAAATTTATATAGATAATGGAAAATTCGATGTACTTTTCAACATACTAGGTTTTTAAAAATTTTAGATAAACAATGAGAATATAAGAACTTTGTGTTGTTTGTATCTTGTTCACCCTGGGACAGAACCACCTTATTTGTTCATTTGTATCCTACTGTGATTAAGCTGGACAATGCTTACAGAAACTATATTTTAGGAATAAAACATTGTGCACCGTTCAGTAGGTACTAGAATGCCATCTGGTCAGTGTTTAGTTTCTTAGGACTATACATAGTGACATTTGGTTTTTAAAGAGTTTTCAATATAAATAATGAGGGAGAAGTCAAGAGCTTTGTAAAAAAAAGTTCCTTTTGATAAATACTTTCATTTATAAAAATTAACTTTCCTTCCTTCCTCTAACAATGATCTCTGTGGCTGGAATTGTCAACATTGTGAACATGGCTCTCTTGAATATTTATTTGAAACTATAACCTGAATGAAAACTATGCACCCTAAATTATTAGTAACGAGATTTTGTGTTTTGAAGCCTAATTCTATTTCTAAGTCCTCTGCACAGCTAAGTGGGGCATGGTTTCTGTGTGGGGCCAGCAGCCATGGCAAGCACAGGCCTGGGTGTCAATCATTTTATGCTTCTCCTGTGGCCACACACTTCAGACTGATCTCCCTGGAGCTCCACCTTGTCCCATGCTGACTCTGCTTATCAGTGTTCTCCCTCTGCCATCGCTGGAGGGGTTGTGCAGATGCCCCAGTGTCCTCCTCATTTCTTTGTTCTGTCCTCTACTGCATCGTGGTGAGGAGTCCTGGTCTTGTGGAGTTTGGATAAGGCTTTTGCCCCTCTCTGCACTTCTAAACTTGGACTTCTGACAATTACCCCTACTCTTACCCCAGGCCTGCATAAGTTAGAATTGTCCTTTCCCTTTTTCATCTTGCCTCTGGGGAGTGAGGAAAAGATACCTGTACTGACTCTGACTCCGAGCTATTAGCTGGCAGAACAAATCTTTTTGCTTTATTATTATTAATTTTGCTTTATTATTATTATTACTATTGCTTTGTGGTCCTAGGGGTTGAGAGAAAGCTCATGCTAGGCAAGCACTCTATTGCTAAGTCACACCCCCAGCCTTTTCTTGTTTTCCTTCTTGCTTTTTGGGGAGGGGACTTTATATGCACATAAATTTGGACAGTATTTCTGAGCACTCCTGCCCTTCTCTGGAACACAGTTAATGATCCACATCCCCCATGTTTTTATGGGGCCAATAATTAAATATGTGGTTGACTCAGAGGGTTCTTCCTTTGATCTTTAGCCCATTAAAATTGATGATGGGCAGAACTCTAGACTTTAAAGCAATGATAAAGCATAATTCTTCCAGGAGATAAATGTTATTTTTCTGTACTATGAGAATATGTAGAAGATATACCTGTTCAGGTGATGAAGTCTTGAGAGGGGCCCACTGTCTGTCCCTGTTAGTGGAGGGCCTGGACACCTGAAGCAACAACCCAAGTTGAGGGTCTCACTGATTTATCTCTGATCTTCTTTACTTTTGTGAGGAATTTCATCTCTACCGGTTAGTGCTTCACACTTACCTAACAGGTCTGTCTAGTTGGACCCATCCCTATAATACCTGAGTTTTATGTAACAGGTAAGAGTCAGGCTGCTTTGGAGCTATGAATGTATGAAAGGTTAGAATGAAGTCTTCCAAGACTCATCTCCAACAAGCTGGCCTCTTAGAAAACAGGATTGCTTCTTGTAAAGCACCATGGAAATAAGTTATGGCTTCATGCTTGTGATTCTGGCATTGGTCAGCCACTCATCTTGGACAGCAGCTCCTCCAACATGCCAGGACAGGGGCCTGTGCTTTCCTGAGCAGGAATCCTGACATGAATCCTGTGGCAAGCTTCCCATATCTTGCAGCTGCAATTTTAAGGCTTGGGTGCCTGATTAAATGAAACCCTAATACTTACCCCCACATCTGCTGAATTGGCAGGGTAGGACTGGAAGCAAGATTCTGTCATGTCATATGACTCTTAAAACCCTTACTGCCACACAGCTGGGGGGGGGTGTCTGACCTCCAGAATCAGATGTCTACGTCCTGTGAGATGTCTGTGTGCTGCCCCAGAATTTAATGCAGCCAGGTGAACAGGCTTAGCTGCTACCGATCCTGAATCCATGAGCTTTCCTCCATCAACACTACTCTGGCAAATCAGATATATGCCTTTTTAGCTGACTCTCTTGTTTGTACAATGATATTCAGATTGCTTTATATCTTTGGTGTCTGTGATTTTGCTAAGATAAATGCAAATATTTCATCATTTCTTGAAAATGAGGCAGTTTATTTAATTAATTCTCCACGTGAATGAGTGCCTTCCCACTGTGAGATATATGGTGTGCTAGGTTTATCTTATGGTAGTAACAGATCCTGCTTTCAGTCTTGTAGGGGGTATATCACCGATTTCCCAATACTGATAATAAAAGATATATGTGGTAAGGAAAAACCATAAAGGTGTTATGAGAGTTATAGAGGGAAAAGAAATTACTTTTATTGGCAGGTTCTTGCAAGGCTTTTTGATGGCTTTGAGGATAAATGCAATTTAAGTTCTTAAAGACCAACTAAATGGAAGTGAGAAAGCAAAGGGGAATGCAGTAGAAAATGAGTTTTGCTGGGGTGGAATGCTTATGGGAGGCATAGGAGGAAATTGACTTTGTAAGATGAGTTGCATCAAGACTGTAAATGGCCTTGGATTCCAGGTTAAATAATTTGAATTTTATTGGAATTAGTCTCCATCTGTCAGTGGTGTGTGAAGGATATTGGCATAGGAAGACATGTTTGAGGCCAACACAATCCAGGTGAAAGGACTAACTTGTTAAGCCCATTGGTTTGAATAAAGAAAAGTACAAAGAGGATTTTAATCCAAATTAACTGGAGAGAAGTAGAGACTTGTTTGACATAATGAGCAAAATATATTATTAGGTTTCAGCAGGACAACATAGTATGGGTCATTGACAGAGTTAATGCTACTAGAAAGATAAATATCCTAAAAAAGAACAAAATTCCTTGGTGAGCTGTTCTTTGTGCTTATACCACTTGAATTTGCAGTATTGAATATGTATATAAATAAGTACATCATCAAAGTTTCTTAGATCCTCCCCTTCCAGCCATCCCTTAAATGTATAGACACTCATTGCAAAATGACATTTTCCTTTGCCATTTTACTTATTATTACTTGTCTAATTACTTCCAATATTTAATATGCTTATGACTAAAGATGAAAACAAGGTCAGTGTAAAAAGCCAATCAAAATTACTATTATTCAGAACAAAAATACCTTTGTATTTTCAGGCAGTCAAGACAAATATTAATATGAGAAATTACAACTCTCATTAGTAGATTATTAGGAAAAAATTTTTAGGGAAAATAATTATTAGGGAAAATAATTTTTTCTGACACAGTGCTAGGAGAAATGTGTTACCCATTATCAAAAAGACATTAAGCAAAAAGGAATAGTCTGTCAATCCTGAGTTTCACAGAATGCAAAATATTCTTCATGCCATCAATTCACATAATAACCTTTAAAATCAGGAAAGAAAAGCGAATTGTAATTTTTTGAAATTATTTCTGGGGGATATTAAGTATTTAGTTTATATGCATATTCTCTGGTGAGATGATTTGGTAACCTAACCCTAACCCTAACCCTAAGGATAGCAATAGCAGCCCTGCTCAGAATGTGAACTGTACTAGCATTAAACCCAAGAATTTCAGTCCTCGGTTCTGCTGAATTCTTCTCTGGACTCTCACCAATACACATTTCCACATTTTCAATAGAACCTATAGTAGTGTGTGTGTGTGTGTACTTTGTTCTCTAAAATTTAAGTCACTGATGTTGATAAATATTTGAATATCTTGTCCCTTTTTCTCTCTTAAATTTGTATTTTTTTAACTGAGATTTTGACAGAAGCTGTGAACCCATGGATCTGCCAAGAGGTAACAGTTTATAAAATTCAGGTGCACTCTGTTGTTAACTCAGAGAAAATCTACATGCTTTGACTGTCAGGTGTACAGGTGGCAAAGCTGGCTTTGTGCTATGAAGAGCCTGTTTGGTGTGCTTGCCCAGGTGGCACTGTCTTTCCACCCATGACCGGTAGCCTCTGGGGGTTTCCTACTCTGAGTAACATCGCAGATTTCTCAGCTATGGATGCCATGAAAACAAAAGAAATTTTCTTTAATTTTAATTATTATTAAAAATGGGAAACATCAGCCATATCAAAGTGAAGAAGGTAAAAACAACCTAAATTATTTGAAAGAGAAAAAGAAAAGTTTAAATATCTGGAATGTTTATTAAATCATAACGAATGATAGCAGTTGATGATAACATGGGCAACCTCATGTATACATTACCAATATATAACCTAACCCCTTTCCCATAGATAAATTTGTATGCTATTTGTGTACAGTAGGGTTTTCCTCTAATTTTAGCAAACTCTGTCTGGAGAATACTGCCCTATTTTACTAGCCTAACCTGGCAGCATCATTGAATGAAACCAAAGAGAAGCAGCCTGGCCCAGATTCCCTGCTGCCTGCACTGAAATGTGACCCAGAAGAGTCAAGGGCATAGAATTCCCCACTCTGGAAACCACGTTATGGTAGAGGTCAGCTTTAACATGTTCCTGGCTCAGAGAAAGAGGTTTTTCACTACCCCTCTTGGATTTTATATGCAGTAAACATTTGGAAGTATTAGAGACTCATACTTTATGCTATAATTGGGAAAAATATCTGGCTTTATTTATGTCCACTTTGGGTCAACTTGTTTTTTCATATGTCCAGATATTGCTCAAAATCACTATTTATTGTTTGGATAGAAATATCCTAACATTTATCATCAAATTTGGCTTCCATTTTGTGTCTACTGATTTTGAATAATGATACTTCTTTTTTTGTAAGAGAATATAATTAACCAGTCATAAATCATAATTCAAATTAGGGGCTCGGGCAATCTGTGTATATTTTCTGACTTGCATGTAACTCCATTTTGTTTAGCCAGTTTTAACAAAAAGGTAATAATTTGGTTGTTTCAAATAATCACTGAATCTCCAGTGAACAAAAATTGCTTTTAACATGAGTAGTATCAGGTTTAAAAAACATTATAAAATAATATTTTCTTTCATGGGTTAAAGATCTATCAGACATGTCATCTTTCTTAACTTTTCACATGTTAGCAACAGTAGCATGTAGAACATTTTAAATTTCGTCTTGTATGATGCAATGTTCCTTCTTTTCTGAGAATTAAGGGAGCTTGTTTTGGATTTGATGGGAGGAAAAGGTTGGAATTGGTGGCTCAGATTGTGGGGAGAGTGTTGAGCTGATCCTGGGGAGCACCAAAACTCGGAACCACTTAGAATCCTGAATTCTGCCACGCTTGTTCTTTCTCTTGTCCTTGCTTTGTTCTTTGTGTGTTTGTCCATGAGATGAAGTTATAATCATTTGCATCCCTAGGTTCACATTTTTACAGCTTTGCTATTTGAGAGGCAAAAATATCCTTTCTTCTGTCCAGATTGAAAATTACCAAAGACTGTTCCGATTGTATGATCCTTTGGCCAACTTCTTAACCTTTTGTGTGTCAGGCAAGATGGCCAGGGACATTGATTAGCAAGCTTGTCCCAGTCTGTAGCTCAATGACCTTGCCTTTCTACAAGTGTCCTGGAGTTCTAAGACTGACACCCTACCAAGTACATACAATTTGAGAAGCATTATTCAGAAGGAAGTCTGGGATACAAGAAGGGGTCATCCTAAAGTTTACAGAAATTAAACAATAAAAATCAGTAGATGTGCAGGGATAGTGCTGGGTTATGAAAAGCCCTCCATAAATGATGGGCTACTTTTGTTGCTTTGCTGTTATCATTGTAGCATTGTCTTCTGTGTCTTTTCTGATATGTATCCAGCGTCCTTTCTGATACAAGGCAAAGTGACTGCCAATACCAAGTATACCTGCCAAGAAGGTGAAGTTGGTCTTCTCCAATTTCTCTTTGTTCTCTGTCTGCCAAGGGTCACACCCTTATAGCCTGACTTCCTTCAAATATCTTAAGGTCCAAAATGATTCTCCTACCATGGTATCTGATGAACCCACTAACATTTAAATGTGATGATGCTACTAGCCTTGATAAGATTATTTTCCATTGATGAATCTCAGTGTTTGTCAGATGGTCTGTGTCTAAACTGGAAAGTGATGGTTGTTATGATTCTTTATGTGTTTTGCCCACAACAGCAGGCACCCTGCCTCCTCCTTACCACACTGCCAGTTCCTCACCTGGCTTGGGCCTGCCTCAGTTCTCCTTGCCCCATACCCTTACCAGATAAGTGACTTAACTCATTTCTGAAAGTTAATTGCACAGTTATGGCAAAGATACATTTTCAAGAGCTCCGCAGAGGCACTTGAAAGATCAAGAAGTTCTATAGAAACAAAGTATATAGAGTCTGAACTACCTATATATTATGTGGCTAAAAGAAAAAAAAAGTGATGCCCCATACTTCATAGTAGAGGAACGAGAGCAAAAGCAAGTCCTAACTCTCTCTTTAGAGGGTGGCACACTCTGCACTGGCAATATTGTATGTCAGAAAATACAAAGCCTTCACAGCTGTGGAGTAGCCTTCAAGCAGATTATAATTTGGGGAGAAAAACAAAATATTACATAGATGAAGTAAGAGAACAATTCTCTAGCCTTTGAAGCCGAAAGGAAAGAACTCTAAGGAGGCAGTAGAATATAGCCAGGGAAGTCTTTAAGAAGTATGTTGGTTGTGAACCAGTGGTAAAAGCTAGGAAAATTGTCGTAGCCAATAGAAATCTAAAGCAGGCTACTTGCCATATTTTTGGGTATTGGTAATCCAACAAATGAACATTTAATTTCTATCCTAAATGGAATTCTTGCCTCTGAAACTTATCAGAGGTATCTTCCTTCATATCATGCACTTTTCAATGTTTCTGCACTGATTTTTAAAATTTCCCTGTACTAATAGTGTGTTAAATTTCAGTGAACGGAGTCACACTGATCCCCAGCAAGGAGATATCTACTAAGACCTGGGGAAATCAGCTGAGATAGTCATTCAAATGCCCTATCTCATAATATACTCTTGTAGACTCCTAGAGTAATATCTTCTGAAATAAGTAAAAACTGCTTGTAGGTCAAAAGTTATTCTAAACTGTTACTTTGAATTGAAGATTAGATCGTTGCAGGACTTTGAACCTATAGGTTTTTAGAGCTGGCTTTGGATAGAAATACAAACTGCAAGAGGATCAGTAAGATAACTTTCTCTGATATCAACATGAGCCCTTTTGCATACTTAAAAAAAAAAAATAAAGTCACCTCTGTACCAGGTCTAGAGAGGACCAGCCAAACCCCATTCCCATAAACTTTTCCATGTCTGATGTCCCTGTCCTTGTCCTCTGTCTATTATAATGGATACAGCCACCCACTCCTCATTTGCTTTCCTGTCTTTGAGTCATGCTCTTTTTGTTTTGTATAATTTGTATTAATTTCCAACTCTGCCTAAGCAAATACCATCTGAACTCATTGAAGGATATAACATTCAAATATCTTTCATTATCTCAGGAGTCTTCATATTTTTGAGAAAATTTAAATTAGCTCCTTTGTGGGTTTTGTGACAATAGATATGATAGGAGGAATACGAATAGTGAGAAGCGAAGGCATCCTCATTTCCCTCCACATGGTAATGATCACCAGGCTTAGAACCTTTGATATTTATGTAGAACTCCACTTTTCAAACCACTTTCATATATTCATATATGTTCCTATTTGATCCCCATTCCTATTTGATGTCTTACTCTTTTTTTCCTTTCTTTGTTAGGAAAGGAGAAGGGAAAAATAGTAGCACACAGTTTGAATAATATAAAAATGCTTTATAGTTTCTTTGAGAGAAATTCTCCCAGACATGAGGACAGTGGGTTTATTTCAAAAGACTCTGCACAGTCCAGCCTCAAAGCTTCAATAACTTACACCAAGAAAATGATATGACTCAGCTGCTCCATAGTTATCAGAGGTGGATGTGAAGAATATAGTTTACTGTGCCTTTCAGAAGGTCTTCAACAAAATGTGTTTATGTTCATTTCCCATGTGCAAAATTTCCTGAATAGAATCATGTTTATAGATAATGTATCCTAGTTCATGTGCTCAAATACAGCCTGATAATCCTTGAGTTGATATACTTTAGATGCAGGGGTTCAAGAATTTAACATATGGCTTTATTTTTTTCCCTAATACTCTTTGAAAAGAGAGAGTCATGATCATGGTGATGATTTTTATGGGTAATCTGGAAATGGAACAGGATCAATAAACCAATTTTGCTGATCAGAAAATTAGTTGGTAATTTGCTTATGATTGTTATTAACTTTAAGTGGAAGGAGAACTACAAAAATTTCTGAGAAATGATTTGTGTGCTTTTATTAATCTTTAGAATGAAAGTAAGAGTAGGAAGACATGCAATCTTCAAAGGTAAAGAGTATGGTGCAGTGAAATAAGGATTGGACACAGAAAAAGGAAAAGAGAGGTTTTTTACTGAGGCAAGTCATTAAAACTCTACATTTTACTTTCCTTGTGTATGAAGTAAGGGAATTTAAAAGCTAAATTTACTTAGCTCCCATTTCTTACTGCTAAACCACAAGTACCTGGAAGACCAATCTCACATGGGAATAAGGAGAAAGGCTTCTGTGGCAATAAATACGGACAGAATTAAAGAGAGATGTTACAGGCAGATGAAGCAATGGGCAAAAATTTTCAGGAAGAGTTTTCAGGAGGCATATGTTGAAGGTTCTCTGGGTAAAATCCTGTCTTAATCTGCCATGTTACATCTCACAGGAAAGCTAAATGAAAATAGATTTTTCTATTTCTACGTTACACTAATCCCAACATGATGTCTTTGTTCAAGATTAATATTATCATTAAGAAATGACAAGCACCTACTTTGAAATAAAAAGCTTTAAAAACATAGGAAGTTACTTTTAGAAAGAAACATATACATTAACTACATATAATGGTATATAATTAGTAATTGGGAAAGAGAGAGAGAAAGCATTATCAAAATGAACCAGATTGTACTAGATGAAGTCATGATTTTTAGTTATTTTATTTTAAATAAATAACCTCAGGTACTAAAAAAACTTAGGGCATAAAGTATAGAAGTTTATGAAATATTCATAACATGCTAATCTGTAGCAAAACAATTTTTAAAATGTGATGAGTGTTTTTTAAAAATATTTCACCTTGTTAAGAATATGAAATGAAAAATGTCCTCATATTTTTTCAAACAGATCTGACTGAGGTTTATATTATAAAGCAATGTTGCAGGTAGATATGGTCCAATCCTGGGGCTTATTTTCTGAAACTTAGGGGTACTCTTTCATGTGCAGGGTGATGGTGCCATTTTTATCAACATTTATAAAACTTAAATGTGAAAAATGTCTATGAAGTTCAACCATACACTTTCAGATATTTTGATAGCATTACTTTGCTTGAGTAAATGAGTGTGTACATAGGGGTTTGCCGTTTTTCAAATATATGTATTTTCATATATTTTGAATATTACTTAATTGTTTAAAAATTAAGGGATTGTATAGAAGCTTGAAGTCAATATGTGCAGTTAAAAAATGGCTAATGTTAAAATCATTCCTTGAAGGTTAGTAACTATATGAAATAAATCCCTAATACTAGTTTAAAAAAATGTGGAGGGAGAAGGCTGTGTTGGATAAAAGGATGACCTAAAGAAAGTCAAAATTTTATAGTAGCGGGAAGTGATTTTTATGTTTTGTTTCACATTATATGATTCTTTTATAACATTTCTGTATTATATAAACAACAAAAGGATTATGGTATCTTTAATACATTTGTTTTCTCAGCTCTCAGATATATATATATAATTTATATATATATAATTTATTTATATATATAAATAAATTAAATTAATTGTACCAAGAAGGAATATTTTTATTTTTTAAATTTAAGAACACCAGTGAAATTTAATACATGCACACATGTACATACATAAATATATACATATGTATATATATTTTAATTAAAAGATTCTAAGTTTTATATTTTGGTGTCACAAATAAAGCATTTCAGAATAATTGATCAATTTTAAGGCCTTGCTACATTTCAAAGATTCTTCAGTCTTAGAGTTATTTTTATCTTAAAGAAAATACTTCTTTGGTCTGGTCTCTAAATGATTGGATTGATTCATAACCTGCTTCTGTAATTTAAGTCAATGATTATTGACAACTTCATGTTGCTTTAGTATGCTTAATTTTGAACTACACACATATACTGTCCAGATGATGCATGTAGGATCAAGTACAATGTGTGTCATTTGGTGTGGTTAAAATGTTAGGTACATTAATAATTATTTTGACATTAGCCATATTTTAACTAAAGAGTTTAATCATGAAACATTTAAAATTTTCATAAGAAATCATATTTTGAATTACCCATTTTGCAATGGGTAATATGATAGAATCTGGAATGTTCCTATCACTCACCTTTTTTTGAAATAATTATGAGTCACATTTATGTGTTAAAACTAGGTGAATTTTGCAGTATAAGATTCCTTACTCTTGAGCTTCAGATGAATATTTCCATATATGTCAATCACTGTTGCTTAATGAATGGTAATGATGAACCTAAAAGGTCAAGATAATACTTGGACACTCATGGATGGCACTCATGGATAATGATTGGGGAACCTAGCAGAGCAAGAAAAGACTAATCCACACCTCCTTCCTTTCCAGAGGCTCTGTTGGAGTAGAGTAGGGATGGTGGGGAAAGGTGTAGTGTTCAAACCACACTTGGTTGCTCAGCAATCCAGGTGCAGATTAGAGAGAAACATGACTCCCATCTACATGACCTGAAGTGCTTGACTGAAGCCCATTTGAGTAACTGTTTAGGGATCTGGATATTTACCTCTCCAAAGATCTTGGGGCCTCTGCTCCTTAGAAAAATCAAAGTATGGTGTGCGAACATTATAATCTTGCTTAGCCAAAATGCCCTTCCCTATGTTCAAGGAAAAAGGACAGTATTTTTTTTCTGGAAATGCAATAGAATTCCATATCAAGCTTTCCCATATTAAGCCCATTTTTAATACGTATATCATCACACTGGGCAACTTCAATGTCACAAAAACACTCTAAATATCGTGTTTTCCATTGAACTCACCTTGTTCTTCTCTAAACTAGTTTGTTACTTTGATTTTTCTCTTCTGGAATGACCCAGTCATTTGTCCAAGCCATTATCTTTAGGGTGAGTACTACCCTTAAATTTTATTTCTTTCTCTCTGTATGTGTGCTATCAGGTACAAGTTCTACTGAACTTTATTCTAGATCTCTCTTAAATCTGACCAAGCCCAGGGAACAGCTGCACTTCACACTACCAACTTTCTTCACCTGAACCAATGACACCATCTCTTCTTCCTCATTTCCCTGCTTGTGGTCTTGCTCCTGTGATGTAATCTCTTCACCACAGATCTTTTCCAAATAAATATTTGATTAGGTGACTCCTTGACTTATATTCCCCAACTCTTTCATTCCTCAATGAAAACTAAACTCCTTAATATATCCTAGAAGCCCTTCCCCATTGTTTTCTCCTTCTGATCCCTTATTCCTCATACCCCCTTTATGTGAATTAGTCTGGCTCAACGTATAAGGCTTATGTCATTTGCCAGTGTTTCTGTGAGATATTTGCTTACCCTTTAAACTGGATTTGGGACTTTGTTGAATATTCCAGCAATGTCATTTTCTCTTTTATTGTAATACCCTCACCCTACCCCCAGATTTTCTAACTCTCGTGGATCATTGAGTGAAGGAACTGTGCTTCTTCCGTGTTCATCAATGTTCTGTGGGTGCCTGGCACAAGGTAGATGCTCAATAAATATTTTCAGGATGCATGTAGGAATAATTTACTTTTCCAGTCATTTCTGTTGCCTCTCTTCCTCAATGTAAGCTGGATGACTTATTTATACTGAATTTATTCAGTTTCCTAACATAATGTCTTCTCTTGGGTCTGGTCCTTCAGGTTCTGCCAAGAAGCCTTGAATTGCCTGTCTGCTCCCACAATATACTTTCCTATTCTAGCACTTTTCAGATCATGTAGCAAGTTCTGATGCACAAGTCTACCTTCTACAGCATGTTCTCCATGTACATGGCAACTGTATCTTTCCTTGTTACATCTGCATCATCGTCTGTTATGTGTCTAGCATAGTTTTTCAATGAATGAAATAGGAAATAAACTAATAGATATGGAAAATGTCTATGAGATAAAAAATATAATAAAGGAGATATCTATAAGGTGTTAGGAAATGATGAAAAAAAGATTCTGAAAATAAAAAAGTTCTCAAACATTAGCATGATTGGGTAAGATTTCTTTTTAGTTTCTTTAATGGACATTATTAATATTATAATATTTAAAGATATTTTGGAAACCTTGAAGAAAAGCACAACATAAATATGACTAGCGAATGAAATAATATCTTTCCAATATGTTGATAACTTTGTCAATAATACATCTTTAAGTCATCTTTATGAACCTTGTTAAAAGAACATCCTGGGGTTATCAGAAAAAAAATTATAGGAAGTCATATTATATATTCATATACTCCAATTTTATTTTCTTTCTGTGATGTGCATGAGTTTGAGAGGATTACATTTATTCTTCACTTGTGTGAACAGGCAAAGTTAGACAACAAGCAACCTCTTTGTGAAACAGAAAGATATAAACACAGTAAATTGCACAAGCAGAACTGACTTTCCTTCAGGCCGATTCATATACTTAATGAAGGACACGTGCAAACTCAGCCAGGAGCTCAACAAGTCTGTACAGTTCATCCTATGTGAACCCAACTTAAAATATCTATGTATGACTCCAGCAGTTATTTGCCTATGGGCTCATGTAGGGAACATTCTAGAAATAAGAGTCATCTCCTCACTTACAATCCACCAGAATGGTGGTATCTTTAGCAGTTTTCCTTATCCCTTCATAGGTATTCCAGGACCCAGAAGCCAGAGTAACTTTATCTGCTTAAGAATAAATATGACATTAACGAGACAGAAAGATCCAGATATAGGTTTTATAGAATGCTGTGACAGTATGCTTGCTTCCCAAACTGCTTTAATATTTCAGATAATATGGTTATAAACATGTCAACTAGAAAGTGAGTTCATATCCATTTTAAAACAGACAGATTTAAATGCAGTTTTTGGTATCTTGCTCACTTGGGCTTTTATCATGTAGTACCAGTTATTGGCCAGGATCCAAATCCATCTCTCTGCCCTTTATCAGGTACTAGATGAGTTGGTTAAGCACAAAACAAATGCAAAATATTCCTCTTTTTAAAAAGTTAGTATCCAGAATGATGCAGGGAAAGCCAGTTATTTACAAACACTATGTGTTTTTGTCCCCCGCAAACTATTCTTAACCACTTTCATTCTAAAATGAATTACTTCTCTGATAATAGAATGAAGAAGTTTAAGTGAACTTAGAAAGGAATGTGACTTTTTAAAAAGGTACATTCCTTCATTCATGATTCATGTAGCTCTTAGAATCTTGGTCATAATAGGAAAAAAAGAAAAAAGAAAACTGAATATTTTTTCTTTTCTTTTTTTGTAGTGGGAATTGAACCCAGAGGAGGTCTACAACTATTACATCCCCAGTCCTTTCTATCTTTTGCTTTTAGACAAGGTCTCACTAAGTTACCCAGGCTGTCCTCAAACCTGTGATCCTCCTGCCTCAACCTCCCTAGTCTCTGGGATTACAGGCATGTACCACTGGACTGGGCTCTGAATTTTTGATTAGGAAAAAAAAAATCATATTTTAGTGCAGGTCTTGATCTTGGGCAAGTCGCTTAATGAAGATTCTGTTGTGTTTAACTGTAAGGTGGGATGACAACTATCTTCCCTATCTTAAAGGATGGATGGCAAGATGAGTGAATTAGTAGGTGAAAGTGCTTGGCAAGTAGTTAGGCCCTGTAGTAAAGAATACAAATAACAGCTTATTTTGATTGCTTCATCTGGATTTGTTTGCTTTGTCAGGTTGATCTGGCTCAAGCAATAATTAACATAGCCCTTAAGTAGAGACTTAGTCTTGGAATAAAGACGATTAAACATGTTAGTAAAGATGTATTCTAGGACTTTGGTGTTCAGAAATAGCTGCCCTTGGGTAGTTCCAAAACATTTATGCCCTTATCTTGGACATTCCCCCCAAATGAATTACCTTAAGATTCGAACTAATCACTATCTTTTGGGGGCATAGATTGAGAGGAATACTTAACTATTTGTTCTAGAATTCTATGTGTGTCTATATCTAGATGTGAAACAACCTTATAAAACTAACTTGCATCTTTAGGGGTTTTACAAGTGTATGTCTATATATCTCTGTGTATCTTGAGCCTAAAACCTCATACATACATGTGCCAGATGTTAACTCATTTCACCATAAGGAAATCTAGATACAGGGTAGAAAAATCACTGCTCTAAGATCACAAATTAGCTGTTTATTATTTTTGTAATAGAGGATGTTGGGTAAAATGGAGGGAAGATTAGAATTCAAACTCCTAAATTAAAATAATCCTCCTGATTCCAAACTATATTAAGTTCTAGACTTTTGCTATATATTTTCATATATGTATATATTTATATGTGCACATATATCTTTTAAAATTTTTACTGTAGCAATACCCCCTTATCTACTTCTTTCCTTATCTAACACCTACTTAACCAGCAGCACCAAAATATTTCTCAGAGTAATATTCCCACATGTGGTTAGGGGCCCCTCTACAGGCACTCACCTTCCTAACAAAGCATTGATTACATACCATTGTTTGTTGATTTTCTACTTCTCCCACTGGTCTGTGAAGGTCTTGATCATTCACAGAACAAAAGGTGAGAGTGTGCAAATAGAAGAAGTTTCCATGTTACCAGAAATAATGTGGATTTAGTTGATTCTAAAGACCTATGCATAATTTCTGAAAAATGGCAGAAACACCTAGTTGACTCTTCTTGGTGCTAAGATTCTGCATCATTTTCCCAACATCTGCTGATATTTATCCTCAAATTTCTACCTAGTCCTTGTTCTCTCCAGTAATTGCATTAGCAGAGGCAGGAGGAGTTGTTAATGAGTTTTAGCTTGGTTATTTGCATTTTACCTGTACCTTGGCTCTTTAGATTGGCTCTCCAGTTATGATTCAGATCCCCCAGCTACCTTGGTTGTTTTTTCTGTTTTCTTGAAGCTCAACCCCCAATTTTGATATCATACCTAAATTCTCACTAAAATATCCCTGTGCCAGCATCTGGGTCTTGGTGTGACAATCTCCTTCTACTGCACACCCTCTCTGATAAAATTTTTTTCTATGTTCTAACCTATTTTCAGCATTCTAAAATTTTATACCCTAATTTGTAGAATAATTTTCCTTCTCAGGCTTGGTGCTTATGGACTTTGTGTATTAAGGAAAGATTTCCTAATAATGATTGTTTCCCTTTTAAAATCAAATCTGTACGTGGGTCCTGTCACCAACTTTTTGGTTGTCTTAACGTGTTTGCTAATTTGAATGAAACTTTTAGAATCTCCCTGGTCTATTCCACATGCTAACTTCTTGCCTGAACTGTGTTTGGTCATTGAAAAAATTATACTAATTTTTGAAACCAGAGCTCAAGTTTCATCTTAACTGGAGTGTTTCATAATTTACCCACCGACTCTTAATTATATCCTTTGTCCTCATGAACTTAATGGTTCTACTCAGATCCTTAGCTTGTTTCTGGTAAATTCAGTCAACTTTTCTAGATCTGTCCCTACCTGCACCTGAAGAATGACACATTTGTATACAGCAGTTCATCCATATACAAAACATGCAGAAAATCAATACTCTATGTAGGGAAATGAGAGAGAAAAATACAAAAATGTAGAGAAACTTTCTCCCACAGAGTCTCTTTTACTTATAGCAAATATGAGATCACCTAATTAATCTTACCAAACATCAAATATCAATGTAATTAGCAAAATTCTTAATAATATTAGTTGGTTGAATAATCTAGGTTAGTGGTATGTGAATTTGTCTCTTTCAATTACTCAGAAAAATTGTAGTATTACAGTATTATCAGAGAAGAATTTAACAGTTTGGCTTTCTAGACTTAAATAAATAATATTGTTGATATGGCATTAAAATAAAATTAATCTCTAAAAATGATTTAGTATTCAAATATATTCTGAACCTAGATAGTGAGGCCAATGAGTTAACGTATACCTTTAAGAATCAAAAAGATACATTTTTATATGTGTTGATATTCCTTTTGAGTAATCTAGAGAAACAAAATATATTTAATTCTGATTACCTTTCTGTTTCTAGTTTTAAGAATTTATTTAATTCAATAAATATTTAATTTTTTTTTCTTTTACTTGTGACTGAAATGTTTTCTGGGGAGTTTAGAATTCTCACACAAAAATTGGAGGTTCATTCTGCACAATCACCATAATTTAATTTTCCCTCCCAAAGACAGAGTAATGATTTTCTCCTAGGATAATCTGTGAGTTAATGAAGAAAAATACCACTGTGATTTTTTTGGGTAATCCAGTTTAATGACATAACTATGGAAAGAGTTTTCCTTATGTATCATGCACTTCAAATGGACTTTGTGGTCATCCTCTTTCACAAGAATATTTTCCCTTGCCAAGAGAAATGGACTGGAAGTAAACATAATATTATGCAAAATGATGGGTCTGTCTGCTCTCTGGATTAGTGGCCAAAGCAAGTTGGTATTTATGGACTTTTCTTGTTAATGGGTGGATGAAATCTAAAGCCACATAAGTAAGATAATGTAGAAATTCTAAGTCTGTTTACTCCAGGTGTGGTTCTTTAGTTTGGTGTTTACATGCTATTTCAAGACAAGCAGCCTTGGGAAAGTTAAAACCCCTAAGTAGGAAGCAATTGTAAAAGTCTCCCTCAGAAAAATTTTATGTTTCTTTAAGATTTCCACTTATTTATCAAGTACTGTATTTTAAGAATTATTTTGAATTTAAGAACTCTTAACATATAAATGTTTATCTTTTTAGTTGAAATATTTTCTTGTTTTTTTTTTTATCTTCTTTTAAGGCACATATGTTTAAAATATTAACCTGGTTTAATCAGTTAATTATGTCAGTGCGATTTCTTTTCTTTCTTACAAAATTATCATTTGTTCCCATTTATGATAAACATTCTATAAGTTTCTATAATCCTCACCTCTTAGTTTTTTATTAAACCTTTTAATCTAGTTGGGTATGTTTCTAAATTCTCTTTACAAATTTCTATTTAATTACTCTGTGTTTCTATTTCATTAATATTTTAAAAATAATACTTTTTAACCTCCTTATTTGGCAACCATAAGGGATCTTTTTAGGGTAGTTCCCATTAATCTTATCTCAAACTATCCCAGGCAACTCCTGTTCTCTGAGTGCTCATCTACATGTTTTATCAAGAATGTGGCAGTAACACGTTGACTAAACATGAGGTCCCTGGGAAAAAAAATCAAACTAGAGATGCCAATGTTCATGTACTTTCTAAGCAGCACAACTTCATAATTGTTTACAGACTACAAAGAGATTCTGTCTTGTCTTTAAACCGTTCAGCAGCTGGACAAACTTGTTTTTATGTAACAGGATTAACAGTAGGACTACAAGTACAAACTCAGTTCATTGGCCCAAACAAGTTAGGGTTGCAAAGGTGTAAAGACATGAGAATGAGCTGCTGGTGATGCTCAGAACCCAGCAGTTCACTGATGGGTGACATTACTAGCATTGTTAAAATCACCAAATCTCAAGACTCCAAACTTCTTTTGTTAATACATAGTAGATAAGGCTTTATAAAGAATATCATTGGTGAGGAACTCTTTTTTTTTAAACTAAGCCAATATAGGTTTGCTTTATTTCATGTAATTCAGACTCTCCTGCCTTTCCTCCATCAAGAGTGTAGGTTACTTTTGAAAATTATATGCACTGAATGACTTTTCAGTTAGCACTTTCTAAAGGTCTTATTTAATTACACAATAAAGATTTATACTTTAATAATGATGCATTATATGATTTCAGAGTTTGATAGAAAATGGAATGATGTATAGGTAATAGCTTTTAATGTTATACAGAACCTTATGTGTTATCAAGGGAGGGTGTTGGTGTGATTTGATCTGGGGGTATGATTGACAGCAAAAATCAATTTTCATTTCACTTCAAAAAGTTCACTCATCAGGATAGTCAAACATTTGTTATTAGTATGAGATAGCTTCTTAATAAATAAAATGGCCCATAGGATAGTATAAGACATCAAAGGAAAAAAGATTGTGCAATATGATTTATTCTTGCCATTTCGGCTGCCTCTACACAGCCTTATTTCTTTCACATTCTATGGAATATGAAGGAATTTGAAATAGATGATAAAAAGTGTCAGATGCTGCTATCCAAAAGTGCTGCCACCACATCTGCATGGATAATGCCTGACACAGCCTTAGACTATATTTCTGAAAAAATAATTTAGAGTCCCTCAGTTCTGCCCAAAGCAGTCCTAAAAGCACCAGGAGAGTTGTCATCCTCTCCAGCTCCACCATCCAGGGCTTATTTAGAAGAGATTTAACAGAAAATAATTGACAAGAAATTATCTTATTTCGTTCACTTGACATTTGTATTCATAGAGTAAAATAATATTATTAAATATTTATATTTTTAACCTAGGAAGGTTGGTGTAGGAAATCTGTTTAAATAAATATATTACCTGTCTGGGCATGGTGGTACACGCCTGTAATCCCAGTGGTTTGGGAGGCTGAGGCAGGAGGATTGAGAGTTCAAGCCAGCCTCAACAACTGAGCGAGGCCCTAAGAAACTCAGTGAGACTCTGTATCTAAATAAAATACAAAATAGGGCTGGGGATGTGGCTCAGTGGTTGGGTATACCTGAGTTCAATCCCCAGTAACCCCCCAAATATTTATATATAATCTATTATATACATTCATAATCTGAATATGTCAAATGAATGTCAAATTTATTTACTTGTTAACATGCATTAAGACCTCCCTTGTGCACTGAACTAAGCCTTAAATAAAAATAAAATATTCTCTGTCATCAGAAGCTTACAAGCTACTATGGCTTTGCCAAATATAATTCTACATTAAGGAATTTCCACTCTAAAGAGTTTAGTCTGTCATTTTAAAAAGAACAGTATTTTCTCCTCTTTTGTTTCTCTCCCCTAACAATCTTAGTTCTCCTGGCAATTAGTCAGACAATATGCCTGAGAAAGATGACTGAATAAGAAAGTGAGTAGAGTAAACAGAGAAACTTCATTTTAAAGACACGAGTGTGTGAATCAATAGAGAAATTTTGCCTGAGAAGATCTAAAAGATAAAAGGTAAAAATTAGAATTCAAAGCTGTCCTGGTTTTCAGATTCTTTGAGCGAGAGCCTAGGAAATGAAAATAAATTTATGATTGGCAAGGTAGCAAATAAGCACAGCTCCTTCCTTTCTTCCTCCCCACCCCCTTTCTTTCTTTTGTACATTAGAATCCCAAGTAAAATAAGAATGTGTTAAGTAACAATTTAGATGATCTGAGTTATCCTGTTGGTATGTGGGAATAACCATATACATGCACAAATGTGGCATTCTTTGAATACTATGAGGGATGTTCCTGTTTCGAAGACATATTTGTTACCACTATTACTAAAATTTGACTGTTAGCTTCAAATCACAGTGGTCAGCTGAAGCTTTAGTAACAGCTTGAATAGAGGTGAGCTACACGAAACATTCTACTTGGCCACAATTCACCCATCAGACTTCTTGTTTTTTCAGTATTGTCTCTTGATAAAAACAGGGTGGTAATTACAGGTAACATGTGAACTTTCTCACTTAATATAACTCTTCTCTTTTTTAGGGTGATGAAAATTTAATATAAGTGTTATTATTTTAATACTTGTTCAAGTAACGTAGACAAAATTATTATGTAGAATTTTACCTATGATATATAGAAGTTCTACTTTCTATCAGATATACCCTGGTGCAAAAGGAAATATATTTGGAAAAAAAATGAGATCCTTATCACTAGACACATTCAGCCTGTATTCTCTGTCTGGCACTTGCCTTCAGAAGTCCTGATTTGTCATTGAGGATTCACAGAATTCTTGAAAAACTGACTTCAGTCTTAGTTTTAAGAGTGCAGCATGTGATCAAAGATAAGTGAAACAGGTGATTCACTCTCTGAGCCATAGAAATTGGCTTTTGAGTATGACCTAGGCAGCATATCATAGTAAGCCTGGGACTTAGCCTGGGCTATGAGGACAGAGTTCCTCCTGGAGGTGAAGAAAGCAGCTTGTAGCCCTGGGGGCTGGGCTCTTTTGTAACCAGGAGGGAGATCACCTTAGAAGGATTTGATACAATAAGAGAAAGAAAGTGGGACCTGGATAGAAGGTGGGGGACCACCTGGTCTTATTTTTTTTTCACTGAATTAAGACTTCTTTGAGATCTACCTCTATATGAGTTTAACAATGTTAACCAGATCCTCCAGCCATCTAAATGTTATAAACAATGTATTTTTTAGTAAATAAATTTTGACTGTATACAGTTTCACCTTACTGATTATTTTTTTTTTCTTTTGTGGTATTATGGACTGAACCCAGGGCCTTGTGCATGCTAGGCAAATGTTCTACCACTGGGTAATATCCCCTTACTTTGGTAATTGCAAAATGGTTTCACCCTATTGTTCCCCTTCATCCAAAATGGCCCTGCATTGATTCTCATTAGGACACTATTAGTGAGCATGAAGTATTTGGAGTAAAAGAGAGAGATTTGATAGAAACTTGAAACAAGGTTTTGCTTTAGATACATTGCACCTTAGTATCTATTTAGGAAGAAGAATAGGAGTATCATTTTCAATCTCATTAAGTACTAAATATCTCCTTAAGTACTAAGCAGGAACACTTTTAGGTTCTGGAATAAAATTTGGGGTTGAAGTTTATGGTAATCCAACCGTCTTGGAACAGTAAAATGCAGGAATTCTGGAGGCATCATAGAATAGATAAAAATACAGAATAAAGTGATACAAGACAACTTCCAGTCTTGACTGAAATCACATCTGTGTTGTGTTAGTAGCCAAGATGGACTACTTTTTTTCTGAACACGGAGCCAGCAAGAGAATAGAGAGAGAATGGGGGCGGGGGAGGAGGATGGTGCATTTGGGGTCTGTTGCCACCCACAGGCTCTTAGACCATCCCTGGCACTGAAGAGGGAGCCACCAGTTCCAGGAGGGGTCATCACCTGAGTTTGTCTGGATCCTTTCCAGAGCCTGGAGACTTGTCTCATAAAGAACTTCTGTTGTTCTCTTTCTGGAAGAAGTGCTTCATGCTTCACATTTCTGGCAAACATGCTTCCATTCCCTTAGAGCTTTTGCTTCAGTGAATGGTGATATCACCCCCACCCCATTAATTGTATGTTTGTTTTTAATCTTCAAGACCAGAGGGAATCTTCTAAAGGGATATCCCATATTTATATGAATTTCAGAAGGCTTTTTAGTACTGCTTAAAAGATTTTAAACCTTTAGAAATTCAATGTGTTGTCTAGTTTTGTGCTTGACCAGTATGAGTTATGAGCAGTAAGGGATGGATGTGGGGAGGTAAATTCCTAAGCTTCATACTGCCGCAGATGTCAGGCCTGGATTCTCAGAAGTCAGGTCTGGATTCTCAGAAGTAGCATTATATAGTTCTAAAGAGCGCAAATTATTCTATGCTGACAACTGTAAAAGCCATTTTAGTAGTTTTTCAATTCTTTTTATTGAGTACTTTTTTTGCATTCTCTAAATGGTTTAAAATATTAATAGGATTTGTTGTTGTTATGTTGTTTCATACATACATTGAGAGAACAGAATGGGACCAGATTTTAAGTTAAAATTCAGTCCATAGCAAAGACTCAGTTAACGTCTGTATGAAATACACTGGAAGATTTACTTGGAGGAAATTGCTTATGTCAGCAGCTGTCACAAAGCATGTGGTCTGCTTCGGAATCCGGAGCAGCTGATATACTAAAATACTACTACTTTTTTCCTGGGGAAACAGGAATATCAGGGGAATTTGTCTTCTTTGAAGTGCTTCAGTTTTTTTTATTTCTAATTTCAGATGTCAACAGCCTGTTGGGGATATCTAAATGAGGCAGAGAATGCTCCACTGAGCCCTTAATATCTGGGGTATTCCCCAGTAGCAGGAATGTTTTCAGCAGATCTGGGTGGGAACTTTCATTCCTTCTGCCAGATGCTATGAAGTCCATGAGGAAAATGTGCTCTGGGCCTCTGTGAGGGTGACAGACGTTTTCCTACAGTGATCTGTGTGAGGCTTCCTGAAAGGAACATGAGCTCCTCATCATCACCTGGTGCCTTCCTTACACCATTTCCCTATGCTACCCCTGTCAAGACATGCCCAGCTCCTCTTAGGTCTACAGATGTGTTCTCTTTCTCTCCCATCACCCAAGACTTGGGAACTCCTGGAGGAAGGCTCTCCTGATGAATAATAGCGACCTGAGCTAGAGATGTTTTCTCATGGATGCAGAAGCCCAGACTCCTAAATGTACTTGTTATTTTGTTTTCACGTGATAGATTTAATTTAATTTATATGTCTCTTTAATTGTTGACCACATATACTTCATATCAGTGGATATCCTGTGTATTTTCTGAATTTAAATGAACATAGTAGAATAGGTTAAACGCTTAGATAGAAATTAGAGGATTAGAAATCAGAAATTAGAGGATATTCTGGCTGCCACCTCCTCTTTCTCCTCTTCCTCTTTTTCCTCCTCCTCCTCCTCTTCCTCTTCCTCCTCCTCTTTCTCTATTTATTTCACAGTGTTAGGGATCAAACCCTGGGTTTTGCACATGCTAGGAGAGCATTCTACTGCTAAGCTGTTTCCAGCCCCTAACCTGGCTTCTGATGCATCTTAGATCCTAACCTCAGAGCAGAGGCTATCCAGCCATGGGCTGTGTTTTGGTAGATTTAGAAAAATCTGATAGTGTAGTTTTTAAGAATATAGATTCATTAATGCAATGGACTAGATTTTAGTAACTTAAGGCATGTTCCTAGTTTCTCCAACTTCTATTGTAATCTGGAAGATGATGTCAATTTTGATGCTTTCTTCAGAGAATTGTTGTGTGGTCAAGCTAGAACAATAGGTATGATTGCTTACCATAATGCTTATTACTATTAACAAAATTACCCACGGACCCTCAGGTCAGTGAAAAATCCTATTCAAACCACATAATACTCATCAGTAAGAAAGTAAAATGTCACCAGGCTGCCGGGAAGATAAAGAGTGATGACACAAACAAGAGTCACTTTTCTTAGGAAGACAACTTTGGAAAAGTAAAGGTAGATTAGACTCACACATGTGCATCCCTGTGATGTCTGTGGTTATGATGAATCAATGAAATATTGAAAAAAATGGTATTTTTAAAGAATGGTATTTTTATTTTTCTCATATTTGCTACCACTAATTCCAACAAAAAGAATACCATGAAAAAATTAGTAAGAAATGTACGTGGGGTAAGAAGATCAGGGACAAGAAAGAAGGGTTAAAAAAATAGCAAGTATTCATTATTATCAGGGAGTTCATGTGAGAACAAAAACAAAGATTGCATTATGAATGTATTTGTTTATTCATATAATGCTACTGAATAGTTTCTATAAGAGATATTCATAGATACTGGAAGGAAAACTGGAATTAGAAAACTCTTCCAAAGTGTAAAGTTTTGAAAATTGAGAGGGCAAGAGAAAAAGAGGGGAAGCATAGGAACATGTCTTCTAAACTTTATTATTTTAGAGAAAATAAAGAGATACACTTTCCTTCAACAAATGTTTCTGATTATCATCTGCTAACACTATGTGAGGGAAATGAGACCGGTACAAGAATGATCAATGGTGTCCGCATTACTGTTCTTAGAGCCACCAGACCAAAAAACCAACAGAAATAAAACAGAAAATTGATGCAATCTGCCTAAATTTGAGAAGTATGTAGCGGGAGGGCCAGTGGTGTGGACAGCTGATCCCTAGACCAGAATGTGTGGTCGCTGATCCAGCAGCACTAGCTGGAGGAATAAAAGCAAGGAGGAAGAGAGTAATTCTGCCGCCCACAGTTTTTCAGTGAAGTCTCCTTATGAAAGAACAGCCAAGTTCATTTCTTTCCCAGGACAGAATTTCAGGCAACTTGAGCTGAGATAGTTTAGCTCTGGTCAGAATACATTTCCTTTTTGCTAAAAAGAGATGCTCTGATTCTGAAGCTTATGTTTTGTGCAGATGTTCCCTATTCCAGTTTTTTAGCCCTTGACCATTTAAGAAATATTTGCAAATGATCAGGTTGAGGTAAACAAAATTTAAATATTCAATGACACACTTCAGTTATCTCCACTCGAATTCACGGTCTTTCATGGGTTGAGGGAGCCCTCACCATTGCCCATATGTGAAGGTGGTACAGAGGTCTCCAACATTTCTGATCATCATTATTCTCTGTCCACCCCCCCTCAGAGAGTACTGACAGGTTTCACTCCATATTGAGATTACATCACATATAAATGATCTTGTTACTGGAAAAAGGAAGTACAAAAACTCTATTCTTGTTTAACTGATGTGCTTATGAGTTTGCCAGAAGTTGCCGAGGGGCAAAGGAAATCTGGTATATCTTCTGGGAAAGTTAATTTTATTCACCTGTAAGTAATTTAGAAAGTTAATGATTACATGTGTACATGTCTTCCTTGCTTCATAACTTCATTCCTGGAAACCATGTAACAAAGAAAAAAGTCATTAAATGACAAAAGTGCTACTAAAAATTTCATGGGAAAAAATTATGCTGCATGCCATACTAATCTGAGATACCCAGAAAGTTTTCATGGATAGAAGAAAAATGAGACAATGGAGCACTTTTGAATGTATTAGTTATGAATAATAATTTGAAAGTGAATAAAGTAGATTTTGTCCAGTAAATCTGATGCTAGTAGTTGGAAATCATTCTTTCTATTCCACATCAATGAGTTTCAAACCTTTATAGGACTCATGGTTATTTCACACACAAATTTGATTTAAAAATCAAGTTATTGAACAGAAAAATATCTCTAGGGCAAAATAAAGGATAAAAAGATGAATACTCCAAAATAGGAAATAGCACTTGCACATCCAAGCTTGTGTACTGCAATTTTGTTTGGTATATGTACTCAAAGACAAACTCTTTGTTTCATTCAAAAAATGCAGCATAGCTCATATTTCTTCCAAGTGATAGCCTCTGAGTTGAATCCACACTGACAAGTAAATTGAGTAAGTTTGCCTCAAGCAAGATTCTAGGCATAGCGATCTTGCAGTGCATTTATTTAGTGTGCTTTGGGCAAAAAGTCAATATATAAGGGAAAAATAAAAAAGTCATTGTATGAAACAGTATAGTTTCTTAAGGGTCATTGTGATAAAAAGTTGAAAACTGAACAGTTGCAAGAGGCAAGTCTGTGTATCTGTGCGCACACTTAGGTAGATATAAACTGGCACAGAATGTAGAAGATAAAATTTATTACATTCACTTGAAAGCTTTAAAATAACAGATTCCAAGTTTTATAACTGTTTACTGCCAGAGGGACCACCTGATGCCCTGTGGTACATTTAATCTCCTCTAAAGAACTTTAGAGAGCTCTCCTGTGACAGAAAGCTATGAAAAACTGGATGCAGCCCATCGCTTTCTCCTGCCACCTTAGAGCTGTGCCTTCAAGTTTCACATTTTGTCTAACTTTCCTGACATTTCCTATGGTTAGAATGAAGGGGATGTGTGTGTGTGTGGTGGGGAGGGGGGGGGATAGTGAGAAGACTGAAGCCAAGAGCTTGATCCTGTCTTTTATTTTGAGAATTTCACCCAATTGAAACCTAAAAACATACTTAAATAGAAAGCAAAATAGAATCAGGTAATATTCAACAACAAAACCCTTTCCTATTTTACCAGTGGTGAAAATGAAGTGCTTTTTCAAGAAACAAAATTTTTTTGCCATTCTCAAAGAATTGGCCAAAAAAAAAAAAAAAAAAATATATATATATATATATATATATATATATATATTTGAATGTAAGGAAAGTGGGAAAAGAGAAAAGTGATTACATTCATTCTAGGGCATTTCCTTAGGACCAACAGTTTCTTTTAAGCTACTTATTCAAAGCCAGTGATTTTCTAATAGAAAAGAAGCTTCTGGCTTTCAAATGTCATATAGCATGCCTTGCAGGATAATAGGGAATCAGACACTGTTAGCAGAAAACAAAAGAGTCACCGTTAAGGGACAGTAAAGCAGAAGCAATTCCTGGAGTAAGCATTTTATACATTTTTACTTCAGAGAAAAGGGCAAGGAGCCTATTAATATAATTCTGACATGTTGATAATCTTTTCGCTTACCAGCTAAAATAAAGGTTTGCAGAATCACAAGTCTTAGTCATTCATTTTTAAAAAGAAAACTTGTACTTGTTACATACATGGTAATGAAGAAACTATGGAAACAAATTCATTTCCTTGTTGCTCACCACATTCGGTCCCACAGAGAAGTACAATAGGATGATGTACTTAGTTTTATTAAATGGCTATGAACTCCATTTACATGGTTGGAATGTGACTTTGAAACAGTTGTTCATTTTGACATTAAGATTCTCTCAAGTTGTTTATTTTGACATCATGCATTGGTCAAGCTGAAAATCAAGATCAAGATCAAAAAACTAGGTGAAAATTATTATACATTATTGTCACACTGAGATGTCCTATGTTCCAATTAATTTTCATTTGTTACTAGGTAAAAAGACTGGAGCATTCAACCTAACAATAGCACTATTTTAATTTTAGTTATACATGGACTCTTTAGGAGCTATGATTTCAAAATGTTCTGCAATTATCTGAGTATGTTATTTGAGATTTCTGAAATAACTGTCTGAATACCAAACATAGGGTATTTTAGCTTTTCGTATCACAGTATTGCAAAGGATAATGTTCATAAAATTCCTAAATGAATGGGGATGAAATGCAGAACAAATTTTTTAACCTTGGTTTTGGATATAAGCAATAAAGAAAAGGAAAAGTACTTAAAGGAGAAGTAGAGAAAACCTCCCCATAATAGACCAAGGAAAGAAGATTTGCTTATCATTGTCCCACATGGATAACTTTGGTCCGTGACCTGCCTGATGTAGTTAATGTCACTCTCACTCCAGGTAGGCTGGTGGCAGGCTTGTTGAAGAGGAGCTTGTTCCAGAGTTTTCCCTCAGAGAAACCAGATTAAAGAAAAACACACCACTTAATAATCATGAACCTGATGAATATGCCAGCCTGAGTTTCTAATGCATCAGCTTAGCTTGTTCTCTTTATTTATTAATTCGTTCATGCAACAGATAATAACGGCTACTAGAGTTGATGGTGGATGATGTACTTTCCATATTAGAGAGGAGGAAGGTCTGAGGTAGCCAGATTACTTAGAAAGCTATTTCTGTTTTATGTTTGACTTTACAGATATTGGTATAATGAATGGAATATTGTGCATTATAAGGCAGAAACGAGTTCCGTTCTGGATTCACTGATTTTAAGGACAGGAAAAGCATTCAGGTGGAAATGTTTGGAATAAAAGCTCAGAAGAGAGAGTAGGAATGGAAAGAGAGTAAAGTTTTCTGTTATGAATCATATATATGTATGCATGGTTTTTAAGTTTATTGAGTTATATATGAGTAAAATTTAAAAAGCTATATATCTTTAACATTGATTAAACTTTTACTATGTTACAGGCCTATGATAAGCACTTGACATGAATTCTCTCAGCCTTTATAAGAGTTCTATGTGTTAGCTACTAATCTCATTATTCTTTTATACATGGGATCTCCTGGTTAGTAAAAGGATTTCAAATCAGGCTGGACTTTGATTTCAACGTCTGTGAATAGCAGTTGCTATATGGTTCCTTATCTTTGCCTCCCCTGTGCCTATATCAACATCCATGTCTCCTTAGTAGATGACTGACTACATACTAATACTGTGCAACAGGACAACTTGAAAGTGCAAATGGTGTGTCTTATAAAAGAAAAAAGTGGAGAGCCAAAAGTTGTAAATGTTAATTGCTGAAAAACCCTGAAATTGGAATGCTTAAGAAGTTAAAAAAGATGGAGTATATTTAAGATGAAGTTATTTCTGGGGAAATATGACAGAGGGAGAAAGAAAGGTCACACACTTTAGGGGGGTTTCTCTTTCTGGCCTAAATTTTATGAATTTGTAACAGATAGGGTAATTCAATAGGTTTGCAATTCATGTTTCCACAGGAAAATTGTTCTCATTTGAGGAAAATTAAGGCATTTGCAGAAAATTTTTGTATAAAAATTGCAATTTCTAGTCATAGCCAATGTCATTTAACATGTACTCTGTACGGGGTCCCATAGGACATTCCATAGAAAGCTTAAAGAACATACAAATCTGTTTTGTTATCGAAGCACTTTACTGGATAGTTTTGGAGTCAGAAAGCAAACATCAGTGATCCTCCAAGACCTTCCAGGGTCTTAAATCCTGCTGTCTCAATTTCTTCTCTCCTTGGCTTACCCTTCCTACCCATGCTGATGTCTTGCAGACAACATGCATATGTGTCTCAGGCTATGCTTTGCATTTGCTCTCCCATTTTCTGAATTATTCCTCTCAAGATATCACCACTGCTCCCTCCCTTTCTTCCCTCAGGATTCTGTTCAAATATTGGAAAGTAATAAGGGCTTCATTGACTCCGTAATATAAAGGATCTCTATTGACCTGTTCCTTTTGCTCTACTGTACTTTTTTGGTATGGTACTTATCAACAGCTCGTACATACTCATACAACTTACACATGTGATGCATTTATTTATGACTTACCAGTTGTTTCTAACCACTAGACTAAGGGTTCATTGAGGGAAAAAAGAGTCTCCACTTTGTTCATGGGTATCCTCGGTGTTGGGGCAGGCCCCAAAGGGCTATAGTTGGGTTCTCTCACTAAGGCTTCCTGTGGACTATGTCATGTTTTGAATATGTAGCCAAGGTCATGAATCAGCTATGCTCTGGCTAGTGTGTACTCAGGGTCACAACCACTCTGATTCAGTGTATATATGCAAGGTCACAAACATTTGCTTGTGAGCCTGCACCCACACATGTAACCTGTGGGCAGTGTGCCTTCTTGGTCTGACCTGTGTATAAAAAAGGCCTAGGGAAATGACTTGGAGAGTTAAATGGAATTGAGTGGGGCTCAATGACTGGGAGCTCAAGCTGGAGTTGGGGCCTGGCTAGGGGCTGTTGCCACTTCTGAATGAAGGATGACTAATATCTCAACCACACCTTGCATCTTTTTCCACCTCCTGGGATTCCAATTCTGTTTCCTGGGCCTGAGCCCATACCCAACACTCCACAATTAGAACAGTGCCAGGCATGTGGAAGGGATTCCACAAACATTTGCTAAATAAATGCAACAATGAACTAATAAATGAGGATATACATTCACATACATACACATTGCACAAGAACCAAAATGTTGACCCAGGTAAGAGTCACTAGAGAAGTTTATGCGAGAGAAGGAAATGCTTATCCCCATTCCTAAATTATACTGGGTGGAAACTGCTTAAGGAATAGTACTCTTTCTTTGTTTAAGCAGAGTACCCGATATATTGCATGTATTTGGTATATATTTGTGGGAACGTTATACTTCTAAGAAGAGATGTGTCTTTAGTAGGACTTTGACAGTGCGGATGAATGGCAAGTAGAAGAGGTGGCATTGCCCTTGCAAATAAGATGAAGATAGAGATAAAGATCCTATGACATAGTGTCAGGATATGCTGGTAAAAATAGGAGCTGAAGGTTAAAAAGAGACATTCAGGAATTAGGTAGCATAGTTGATGTGCTAATATTCCCAGAGTATTTGATATTTGTGATTCTTGTTAATTGACACCCCCAAAATTTATTAGGTATTTATTATTGGCCAGGAATTCCTCTAAGTGCTGAGGATATAGCAGTAACCAAACATAATAAATCCCTGCCCCATACACCTGATATGGTAGTTGGCATGTCTAGAGAAAGTAAAATATATGGCACAGCATGTCTATGGAATGTAAGAACTGTACAGAAACTACAGCAGGAAAGAAGGTAGGGGTTGTAAGTGTGGAGGGCAGGAGAATTGCAATTTCAAATAGAGTGGCCAGGGCACCTCTCACTGAGATGGTGAGAAAGCCTGAGGGAGGTGTGGATGTTTGCCTTGCTAACATCTAGGGGGACAGAGTGGAGGAAGAAGGAAACTGCTGCCCATGATCCAGGATGAGTGAGGAGTCCAATTTGGCAGCAGGTAGGAAAGTGGAGCAGAGGAGGTAATAAGGGCAGTAAGGGATGAGAGAGGATCTAGTAGTACCTGTGGGGCTTTAGAAAGAACTTGGGATCACTTTGAGAGAAGGAAAGCAGATGGATAATTTGAAACAGAGATAGTATATGATGTGTCTTGTGTTTTAAATGGATCCTTGTGATTGCTCTGCTGATTACAAAGCTGGGAATCATCTGCAGTGGAGATGGGTTTATTGCCTCTGGTCAAAGGCATAAAATAATTTACCACTTCACTTCTTAAAAATATTCTCTGAATTCTCCAAAGGGGACTTTTCTGATTTCAGGGCAATGTCCCTTATTTCTACTTAAGTATATCTTCTAAAATCTCAGCATTCTCTCATCTTCTTTGCAGCCCTGGGAGATGCATCTGCAGGAGGCCTCCTGATTAGATCAAGGATAAGTGGTTAGTATCTCTTCCACTGACTCTGTGTTCTCAAGTGCAGACATCATTGATCTTACTAGATCAAACTCATTTTTCTGTATCTTTCTCTATTTTCTTTTTAATAAAGGTTAAGGTAAAATGTATTTGGAAGAGAAATATTTCATAATTTCCTGTATGTTCCTTTGGGTCCAATGACAGTTTTAATTATCACTTTAGATCTAGCTCCTATTATATCAAGAAAATATGTCATAAATTTTTCAAAATTGTATTTCACTGCTGTGCATTAAAACAAAGTAAACTCTAGAAAATTCTAAGCGAGACTTTGAACCTATTCTGGCAATTCTGAAAATTATGAGATACCCTTTCTTTTATATTGACATTTCTCTCATAAATCCTTTAGAGTTCTGATCTAAATTTAGCCCATATATTGCAAGTAATTTATGAAGAGATAGTTACTTTAGAATTCAGGTTGTGGGTTTCCCTGCTTAAAATGTATTTAAGCATGTGGAATTGAAATGGGTATGACATTTATAAGCTGATGTATCTGTTCATCACTTTTTAATAAGGTTAGTGGTTTTCAGAGCACGTTGTCATGCCTTTTAGGAGAGACCATGTACTGGTTCAATGTTCATAGATCATTTTTAAAAATCGCAGAATGTTCTACCTAAGACAGAATGAATCCAGCACACCTGGGAATGAGTCATAATTTTCTTTGATCTCTTTTTTTGTATTTATTATAGAAATATGAAAAAAATTAAGGTTTCTAACTAAGTAGCTTAATACAAAAAAAGACTAAAAAAATGAGTAAATTTGCAATTTGTTTTGTCAGCTCCTTAGTTCAGGTCATGTCCAATTATCACGTAATGCATGATTGTTTAATGCAAATTAGTAAAATTGAAGTCAAGCAACCACTCTGTATATTCTTGAAATTATTAGTGAAGATTTTGTAATTGTGATAATCCTAAATATATATAAATATATATATATATATATATATATATATATATATATATATTTTTATACCAAGGATTTAAACCAGGGGCACTTTACCACCCAACCATATCCCCAGTACTTTTTATTTTTCAATTTTGAAACAGTATCTTGCTAAATTGCTGAGACTGTCCTCGAACTTGAGATCCTCAGTCTCCTGAATTGCTGGGATTACAGGCGTGGGCCAATACTCTCAGCAATCCTAAAGAAATTGAAGGATTTAAATGAAGTAATTCAGGGATAACTTTCATTGTAATCTATTTAAACAAAGTCTAAGATTCCCTAGATATTTGATCTGGTGCTGTGAGGTTTCTTTCTATGACAGTTCCTTTTGCTGAAAATGCAGTTATGATACATTTCATTGTTGTCAGGTCTTTCTAGCATTACCACCTTCTCTCCCCCTTCAAATAAACAGACTTCATAACTGTAAGGCTGCAAATTAGATGGAAGATCTTCTCTTTTCTATTTCCGTAATTAAATAAAGGAAAAGGAAAATGCTCAGATGTTCACACACACACAAATGCACACACAATAGGCAAAACCAAATTGATTCTGTTTATTCAAAATGCTATTATTCCCATTGCCCATTGTTTAGGACTCCTTTGAATATTTGAAAATTAAAATTCAGTTAAGATCCTGCCACATCTGAGCAGGGGCTTGGGATTAAAAAAAATTCTAGAATGATAAACAGAACTGCCTTAAATATGGCTTGGTGTAAAAATGACTTCGAGATGTGGAGAAAATGCTGAAATTTCAGAGACAGATGTTTTTTTGATGGGATTTTCTATGAAAGCTATGAGGAAATTGTTCATCTTACTCCCAGGGAAATAGGATGTCGGTCTATTTCTGGCACTCTCCTCTAATACTGCAGAGATGGGAAATAGATTGAAACTTTTTTTTCTGATCTGATTTGACTATTTCTGTCAATTACAATTCCACAGCTACTCTGCTTACCTGCCAGCCATTCCTGGATATCCTGTCCAGTCTTGATGTAATAACTTCCAAATGCATGTCTTGGAAAATATTTGTGCATATGTATATTAAATACTGGTCTTTTAAAAATCCTTTGTTAAAGAAATAAAAAAAATCTAGTAGAGATTGTCTTTTAGTAAAGAGGTCATGGATTTAAAATCTTTGATACTGCGAAAATTCACTGACATTTTCTTACTGTTTTGAGAAAATGGGTATTTAACCCCACACAGATCATTGAGAAAATGAACCAGACTCCCAACCTCAGCTATAAAAGTCAGAGAGAACATGAAATGTTGTCTGGGATTTTATTGCAGTGACTCACTGCTGCATAACAATCACCTTTGTGTAAAAACAGGCATTCAGGTAGTCAAAGAATCCTTTTATTTTGGAGATTCAAAAGCCTTTGTTTTTTCATTAGAATAAACACTGTTTAAGAGGTATAACCATGAAGCATGCAGACACTGCATTGTTAGGGTAGCACATAATGTCTATTATTCTATAAAATTTCAATTAATATTTGTTTTTTGATTGATAGAAGAATGAATAAAAATACCATTTCTTGATTGATTTCCTTTTTTTTTTTTTTGGCAGTACAAGATGGTTATTTGGAAATTAAATATTCCTTAAAACAATTCAGTGGTTCTTCATTCATTTATCAAGTACTTATTGCCTATGATGTACTAATGGTGGGTCCTCAGGGAAAATCAACGAATTCCATGGACATCATCCCTCTTCTTATGGTGTTTATAATCTAATGAGTCTTACTATCAGGATTAAAGATGTAGATTACAGATGTGTAGTTTGAAGTTGTCTTACCCTAGGGTCCCTAATTAAATTCCTGTTGGATAGATGTCTTGTAGTTAACTAGTGCCTTGCTGTGCATGTTATTAGTTCTGAAGTATAGTTACACATTAGTAGTATATAAAGAACTTGTAAACACAGATTTACAGGCCCTAAACCAGACCAATTATATCAGAATCTCTAGAGATGGGGGTCTAGAAATCCGAATTTGTAAGAAACTGCCCAGGTTTAATTGATTAAACTGAATTGACATTCAGAAATCACTATTCAGGTATAGAAAGAAATCTGCAATTGCTATTACTGAAGTTTTATGTTCGTGCTAATGCGAATGTAAATATTAATGGATTGTCTTTCAATGTCAGATCATTTTATATAAAGAGTTGATCAATCCAGATAGCCTAAGTCATTGTCCCTACCTTACACCTTATAATATTACCTCTCCCTGAGGACCTTGCCATCCTCATGTGTGTTACATTCCCCAGCCTTCAGTTATTGGGTGCCATCCTTTAGACAGTGAATCTCTGCACACTTTCTTGTTCTCACTTTTTCCTGTAGTCAAAACAAACTCAGAGTACGCTTTCCCTGTGGAAACTTGCTGGACTTATTTCACTAGCTCCAATAGCTTTTGTTTTAGCCAAAAGTTGATGCCTCTTCTACCCACCTTGGCTCTACTTTAATACTTACCTATGCAATAAAGCCCTTATTCATGTACATACTATAAAAGATTCAATTTTTTTTTTATTATCCATGCAGAAGAATTTTAGAAACAAGATAACATGTTCAAAGTTCCCCAGGATTCTCAATTCTGATGGTCTCATTGCTTTCATCTTCCGTTATTAAATTCTCAAAGGGTCATTTACTGTGGGCCTAACTACTTTAATAACTATGTTTTAGTCTGTTTTCTGTTGCTATTACTGAGTACTGCAGACTGAGTAATTTATAAAGAAGGGAAGTTTATTTAGCTCCATTCTTCATTCAGGAACTGGTTAATTTAGAACTGGCTCTTTCTGGAGGCTGAAAGTCCAAAAGCATGGCATCAGCATCTAGCAGAGGTCTTGCTGCATTATGACATGGCAGAAGGTATTACTCAGGGAAGCTGCAAGCTGTTTTAAGTAGTAGCTAGTAACCTTGATGGTGAATCTGAAGAGAGGATAACAGATATTGAGTCAACATGCCTTCCAGTAGGACCAAGCTAGTGGTGCCTCCTGTCATTCTTTCTGTGATCAGAAATATACCTCATTACCTCAGAACTTCAGAGTGCATGTTGCTTACTGTATACAGTTCAGAGAATTAAAGACTGTCAATAAAGAGACTGATGCAGAATCTGTCCATACAACTTCTCCTGAATAGGACAAATCTGACTTTGTGTACATTTTTGTGTTATATAGAGGTATAGTGCAATAAGCAACTTCTGTGTTAAGAAAGAACCATTCCATTATTTTTGTTTGTTTTTGAAGAGTGAAGAGAGACTTAGAATTTTTGTTTTCTTTAGTCAAGAATGATCAGTTATTAACTTAAGTAAAACACATCTTATTTCTTTAGCTCCTGATACTGTCCTATTGTGGCTGCATGAAAGATCACAAGTTAGGCTGCTTAGTTGAACACATAATTCCTCCAAACCACAAGAGATAATAATAATAAATTCTTATTGATTATTGTTTTATACTATAGGTTGTGGCAATTTGCTATTCACCAAAATATAATTAATCTTTCTTTCTCCTTTGCTATTTCTTTTGCAATTTTTAAATGTATTTATTGCTGAAGGAAGCCAGATTTCTTATCTTTTAGTGTTCTTACAATCTAGATATCCATAATTGTATCTCCAATGTTGTTTAGCATATTTTCTGCTGAATGGTCATTCTAAAAACTAAAATGCACGTGAATTTATATCTTCAATAATAACTACATAAATTTCAATAATAAAAATCTAGTTTAAATCATTGACTGTTTAATTGTTGCATGATAAAAAATCAAATTAAAGTATTGTTAGTTTTGTACTGATATATACCAAAACTTCATAATTAATAATTATTAATTTTGAAATTAATACTTAGTAATGAAAAATGGTAGCATATCAGTAGTATTCATGGACTATTTTAAGAAAGTTTCTAGGCACTATCTTAAAAAAATTTTTTTTTAGTTGTAGACTCAATACCTTTATTTTATTTATTTTTGTGGTGCTGAGGATCAAATTCAGTGCCTCATGCATGCCAGGAAAGTGCTCTTCCATTGAGCCACAATCCCAGCCCTCTAGGCACTATCTTAAGACAGGCTAGGCAATAGGAATTAGTGAAAATCCACCAATTTTAGTCTTGAAAAGCACCATTTAGTGCTTTATAAAGAATGGTATATAATTTGGTCTCTATCAACCAAGGAACATTTTATTAATCTCTTCTTTTTTTGGAATTAATTTTAAACTTTAATCTGAAAAATATCTTGATATTTATCCCACTCCTAAAATTAGAGTTAATTATTTGGCTGTTTTTTGTGCATGGGCTGTGAGTTCTGTTTCTCTTTTACATTTTATCAGAATTATTCTGATCTGTTTTCAAAGAGAAGTTCTTTAAAAAATCTAAGCAAGAAGCAAAGGAACAGCAAGTTTAAATTAATGACTATGGAATTAAGGAGGGTAAGAGATGTTTTTTCTTTTATTTAGCTTATTTGCATAATTTAAATCGACCTGAACAATTGCATTTTTTTCAGCAGTTTTGAATTCTGCAATATTTCCAGCATCCTTATGAAGCCTGACAATTGCAAGGCAATTAGTTTTTGATCTTTTGGCTTGAATTGCCATTGTTTTCACTAATGCTTGAGCTAAGCAAAAACAGCCTGTATGAAGCTCCTTCTCTAAAACTCCCTTTTATAAACATTTTAAATCTCATTTATAGGAGAGACTATCAGCACGTCAAATTGCAAGTTTATTAACACATTGGAATGCTCGCATTGGACAAGCAGCACAGAAAATTGCAGCCATATTTCTAGAAAAAAGCTTTAGATGACACAAATGCTTGCCTTTTATTTAATTGAACTGAATATTAAGCTGATTTAGAAGGCTGCCTATTTTTATTATTTGAGGAGCCTACATTCTTACATCCTTAATGATCTCATTTCCATTCCATGATGGGGGAGAGCAAAGTGCTTATTTGGAGAGTAACAAGCAGAGGGACTAGGGTGGAAACTACCAGTTCTCCTGTGACCTACTAAGTTTCTCTTGTCTATCTGAGAGAAATCAATTGCAGCTTGGTGTCGTGTCCTAACCTCTTCTCACCTCCCCAGAGGTCTCTAACAAATCCGAATGACTGGTTAAGAACAGTGCTGCATCTTTTTTTCTCACAAAGTGGTCATTTAAGTTGTAACTCTTATAAGTCATCCCTGAAAGAGAAACTAATTTCTAAGACTTTCATGAAGTCTGTAATTTCAAAATCATTGCTGAACTCTGACTCAGGTAAATTCCCTTCTTTCTTCCTATCTTTAAAAAAAATTAATTATTTGCCTTTTCATTTGTTTACTGTAATTACTGGTTGTATATCTCCTTGTTTTAAACATCTACCATGTGTCAAATGCCACACTGGGTGTATTAAGTCTAATTTCCACAGCTAGACCTTTTAAGCTTTATCATCTATTTTGCTGATGAGAAAACTGAAGCCTATGGCCCAAATACCGGGAAAAAAAAGTGGTTGTCTCAGATTCAAATTCAGATCCTCCTGGATATTTTCTACTCTTCCATGTCACTGTAGCCAAATTCTGCTTCTCTTCTAGAACAGGCTATTATTTTAAGGGAAAACTACTTGCACTACCAATTAATAGTTGTTAAAACCCAAACTTTTAAGCTAAACAACCTACCCTCTTTGTAATACAATTGCATTTGAACATGAAATAATATTTATTCATGAATAACTGTATATTCATGTGGTCTTCCCACTAGCTAGGCTGTGAGCTCTTTAACATAAAGACTACATTTATTTATCTTGGTATTTGTAGTGTCTGATATGCAATAATTATTCAATAAATGGAATGCCCTTCCTTGGACTAGGAATTTTATTTGCTATTCTTTCCATCAACTCCTTGTCTTCCTCTGTTGAATTTTAGATAAAAGCTGAGTTAACAGATACAATTATTTATTAGAAACAAGACATAAACCAAAAAGCTGGGTATTCAATATTCAAAAGAAACAACTAATACATTTATAAATTTCATGTTCTATTGTACTTATCTCTGCTGAAATGTGGGTTTCAAATATTACCCTAAGTTTATATTCAGAACTCTCAGCATAAAACTTCAAAAAGGACAAAGGTAGGATTCCCACTGACAACATAATTGATAGATGATTAACTGTATCTTGGTAAGGAAGAAAGCCTTATATACACAGTAAGATGTGATTTAGCATGAATATTTGTAGAAGGTTACATTTCAACAATCAAAGTCAATCACATGTGTCAAGAAGGGGAGAATCCACACTTGGTAAAAGTTCATATGCAAAATATCCTGGAATTTTAAATTATCTCTATGTTTGTCATAAATCCAAAGGTACAGAAGAGAAATATTCATTGAAAAAAAAAAAAAATGGAGTGTGCAGATCACCATAAATAAAAAGATCTGGTTTTGCCATTTTTTGGTTTTGTCATTTTGGGCTTTTTGTTCATTTCTATTTGAAATTATCTGAACATGATAAATATTAGTTCTTGTTTTATAATAATATAGAATATTTTACTTCTTCCTGCATAATATTGCATGCTGGGCAATGTGAGACATGTTACACAATTTTGACAGCCATTTAAGGAAGGATATTGTACATTCATTGAAATGTAATGTGATTGTGGAAAAGTCTGGAAATTGAGCAATACAAGGAATAAATGCAATGCCTAGCTTGTAGACTAGGAGACTATTTTGAAATATAGAAGCATAGTATGTAGAAAAGGCTAGATTTATGCAGTGTGTATATAATAAATACAGGGGTACTTATATGGAGGAAATTATAAGAAGCAAGTGTTCAGTTCACTAATAGGAACCAAAGTTTAACAACTATAAGACTTGGAAAAATGATTAGGGAAATATGAAGTATAATATAACTAGAAGTTCTCAAATAACCATTAATGTGTTGAGGATTCTCAAATTTAACATACATGTGGATCTTTTGGGGATCTTGTTAAAATGCAGATTCTATGTCAGTAGGTCAGCTAGAGGGACTAAAATGCTGCATTTCTAACAAGTTCCTAGGGGATGTCAAGCCTAGTGGTCCTCCTACCACACTTTGAGTAGCAGCTACAGAAGGAATTTTTGCCTTAGGGACAGAGAGAGACAAGGTGATCATTAATGTACTTTTAGTGAATGATTCTGTCAATTTGTGAAGTGGGGTATTTCTTTTTGAGGGCTTTTTTTGCTTTGATTTTTAACCTTTTATTATGAAATAGAACATAGAAAACAAATGTGAAGAAAACGAAAGTGAAGCTTGCGAGTTATTTTAAAGAGACCATCCTCACAACTACCACTCAGAGCATCACCAGCCATTCCAGCATGTCCTTGTGTCCTATCCTGATGACAGCTCTCCTCTGAAGAGTAACCACTATCCTGCGGTTTATAACCTTCTCCTGTTTCTCCGTGTGTTTATTACCCAAATGTGAATTTATAGAATTTATGCTGCAGTATTATGGTTTGGATGCGAGGTGTCCTGCGCCAGCTGACGTGTGAGACAATGCAAGGTTTGGAGGAGATATAATTGGACTGCAGCCCTAATCTAATCAGTGAATTAATCCCTGATGTGATTAACTGAGGGGTAACTGGAGGCAGGTGGGGTTGGCTGGAGGAAGTGGTTCATTGGGGGCGTGGCTATGGGATATATATTTGGTATTTGGAGAGCTGAGTCTCTCTCTGCTTCCTGATCATCTTGTGAGCTGCTTCCCTCTGCCACAGTCTCCTACCATGATATTCTGCCTCACCTTGAGCCCCAAGGAATGGAGCCAACCTTCTATGAACTAAGACCTCTGAAATTGTGAGCCCTCAAATAAACTTTTCCTCCCCTACAGTTGCTCTGGTCAGGTATCTTAGTCACAGCAGCAAAAAGCTGACAAACAGTGTTGGCAATTATAACTTGATCTATCTTTAAGTCTCTTTTATTGATTTGCTATAATTTTTTTCTCTTATAATTTACATGTTGAGGAACCTGGGTCATTTTACTTGTGGTTTCCTGTAGTCTGGCTTTTGTTGTTGGCACATTTGTGATTTAATTCAGCAGGTTCCTCTCTCCTCTGCTTTTCCTGGAAATTGGCAGCCTTATTCAGAAGTTTGATCAGATTCAACTTTGATCCCTTTATTGGTGGCGGTGTGTTCTTTTCTCCGTAGTTCCATAGTGCCGGTTTCTCATTCGTTTTTGAGGTAGCGGCCATCAATTTTCAATGTCTGGATCCATTTATTACTTGGGGAGGACAAAATAGTAATAGTCTCATGGCCACCATTTCTCCTTCATTTCTTGACTTGGTATTATAACGAGGTGCATCTTCTCATCCACTGTGATGGTGCCCTTTTGTACAGGAAAAGCAGAATACATTTTAAATCTTTTCTTTTTATTTGCCCTTTTTAAGATTACAATTTGAGGTACTGTCATAACCCTTAGAAAGGAACCAGTTAATATAGTTTAAAAGTAGATTATTATGAATTTAATTAATTCATTTTATTTATTTAATTATTAATATTCAATCTATTGCAATTCTTATTTTTATTAAAATTTAAATCGTTCTATTTTTAGTCAGTGGAAATCTGTTCAGATTGACTCCTGGTCTTTTGATGTAGACCCAGTAGTCGTGGAACTCTTACTAGGTGTATTGTCTGTCAAAATGTTTCAGGTCCATTCAGAATTTTCCTGACCCAGACCTAGAAGCAGCCATTTATCCAAGAAACTCCAATTTCTTTTAATGGGAAATAATGTTTTATGATAACCAGTTGGATTCATTGCTACTAAGTTTTGGTGTAGTTTCTAGAATGTCTTAGATAAAACCAGCACATTATATATTTAGGAATAAAGTATGTTATGCACAATCCTGATATTTTCAGTTTAAATTAAGTACCATGAGATATTCCTTTAAACTCTTCTGTTACCTCTATATGTTCTTCCTTCAGCTCTGAGAATCCTAGTTCTTAAAACACAAAAACAAATTAGAGTATTCTTACAATTGCTCGTTTATTTAAGGTCCCATGTTATACAAATAACTTAATACCAATGCTGCTATTACTACCACTATCTTTTTTTCCTCTCTGATTCATATTTTAATTGAATGGAAAGCATTTATTTTTAAGTTATACATTATAATGTTTTGATATATATGTACACCGTGGGAAAGTTAAGTCAAGCTATTTATTATGTATAATATCTGACATACCACATTTTTGTGATAAGAATACTTAAAACCTACTTTCTTAGCAATTTTCAAGCATATAATATGGTGTTACCAACTGTAGTCACCATGATAATCAGTATGTCTTCTGAGCTTATTCCTCTCCTTTAAATGAAATACTTGTCCTTTGATCAACACCTCTAGCTGCCCCCTCCCAACACCTCCTAACTTCTGGTTAATTATTTCTCATTTTGGGGTCTGATCTTGCAAGAAAGCTGTAGCAGCTATTTGGAGGCCCAAGAGATTAGGTTACTTCAGCCCCTTCTGAACATTGCACTGTGGATAGCTTGTACTTCATCTACTATGAGTGGATAAAATTCTATTTCATCTCATTGCTTTCTAGTTAGGTTGAACTCTCTCTAGTGGAAAACTACTAGCTAATTGGAGTGCTTAAGTTCTAAAATGGGACAGATTCTCCATTGTTTCCCCATTGCTTTCTCCTGCATGGATATTGATAACCTGTGAATATTATTGCTGTATTATTACTGTCAAGGACTTGTCTCTATCTGCTATTTTTAAAAAACTTCACAGTATTGAAATATAATTTACATACAGTGAAGTACATTGATTCATGAGTTTTGACAGCCAAAGTAGAGAAAGTTATTTATCAGCCCTCAAACTTGCTGTTGCCCTTTGATTTTCACGCACTACACCTCTGATCCTGTATATATCTACTAATTTATTTTCTATTTCTATAATTTTGTTATTTAAAATTTCTTATAAATTACATTATACCAATCATTTTCTTGTGTTTCTTTTAGTATAAAGATTTTCAGATGAATTTACATTGTTGCACTTATGAGAAATTTCTTTATATTATTAAATAATTTTCCTTTATATAGATATGCTGTAGTTTATCTATTTACCTATGAACATTTTGAAGGTGCCCAGTTTTTGCCTTGTATATTTTATGTGAAGTCTGTGATCATTCTTTATTCCTTTCTACATGTGCCTTACCATGCATTTACCATTCTCTTTTTTTTTTTTAAAGACTTTTTTTTTAATGTTTTAAGTTGTTGATGAGTCTTTATTTTTTATTTATTTATTTATATGTGGTGCTGAGAATCGAACCCAGTGCCTCACACATGCCAGGCAAGCGCTCTACCACTGAGCCACAACCCCAGCCCCTACCATTCTCTTTTGATCATTTGTTTTCAGTAGTTTTGTTATGATGTGCCTTGATGTTTTGGCCATTTTCCTTTTTTATATATGGTTTTCCTATTTGAGGTTCATTGATCTTCTAGAATATGAGAGTTTAGAGTTTTCATCAAATTTGGATGTACTTTAACCATTTAGAATATTTTTATCTACAACCGCTTCTGCTTTCCTCTTTCATGGAACTCCAACTTTTAAATAGGTTGGATTATTTGATAGTCTCATAGGACACTGAGTCTTAAATAATTTATTTTTCAGTCTTGTTTTTCTTTTGGGGACTTATTTGGATAGCTTCTATTGTTTTTTCTTTTGTTATCTGAAATTTTCTTCATCAATATCTAGTCCTTTTAAGCATATGCAATAAATTTATTTAGATGTTATCTTTTCATCTCTAGAATTTTCATTTTATTTAAATCCTGTATTTCTCTTTCCATTATATTCATGATTTTATTTAAATTCTTGAGCGTATTTGACCTTTGCAAATTACATCATCTCTGTTATTTCTGTTCCTCTGATGATCTAGATTTTTCTGTATTTTTGCCATTCATTTCTTGAATGTTCGTTTCTTGAATTGGATATTGTGGATGGTACATCCACAATAAAAGTCTTAACTTTTATTTTTTCTTTAAAATATGCTGTAGGAAATCGATGAGCTAATCAGTTTAATCTTTTTGGGCTTGTAGTTTAGCCTTCTTAGGGTAGATCTATAGTAGCATTTTCTTTAAGACTGTCTACATTAAGGCATAACCAAAGGAAGGGTCTTTCCTGCATGTCCTGGGAACTAAGTGAGGTCTTTCCTCCATGACTGGGTCAGTCAGTCTCAGTTTAGAATTGGAATTGTTCTGGAAATTGTTTAGGGTAGTTATCTGTCTTACTCAGAGGTTTCATTGTATGCATATATGACTTAGAATTTAACAAAGACTCGGGGGATCACTATACATGATTGAAGAGCTCTTTCTCCATGAATCTCTTACCTTTCCGTTATCCTATTCCAATCACTCCCACATCCATTCCTTAACCTAGAAAGACCATTGTATTTCCTGTATCATGGCCTAGACTCTGCTTCCAAGGGTAATTAATAGGCTTACTTTGTTCACTTCTTTCATTTCAGCGATCACAGTTCTATGCTGACCATCACCCAATATCTAGTATTTTATGTATGTTGTCCAGTTTTCTAGTTGTTTGTAGTGGAAGGGTGCTATAATATGAGTGAGAGTGGAATTTTATTCATTGCTAAATTTTGTTATTTGTAGTACTAGTTTGCATAGGGGATTTATTATCTATTTATTCTATATTATGCTTCCACCATTATTGTTATCTTTTAAGATATCTACACAAAATGTAACATTTTAAAAAGTATGACTTTGTTGTTAGTGGATATAGCAACATATTTTTCCCTTAAATTTGTTCAGAAAAGAATAAAATGTGCTTTATTCAGATATTTTAAACAAATCCTTCATCCATAAACAAACAAGATTTTCTCTTTAATTTCAGTCCTATTCAGTAATATTAATCTATCAAAACTAATGTTTTCAGAGAAGGTAGAATAATTACATTCCTACCTCATTCTTCTCCATAAAATGACAATGGAAAATTGCAACACAATGATATTAATAGAGGAAAATTGCATCTTCCGTGAACGTAGAAGATATCCATTACCTAAGCTACCAAATACTTGTCACATCACTCTTGATTTTAACCTAATCAAAAGAAGTAGGCCTGGATGGACATAGGCTCCCAAAGATCACAAAGTAATCTGGGTTCTCTGGAAGTAATTGTTAGACATGGGTTCCCACCAACATTGTTGGTTCCCACAAACAATGCCTTACTTTGAACTAAGATTTTTAGATAATGACATTTCACGCTCCTCTGGACTGTGTTTGCTTGGGGGGAAAAACAGTGATGGGTGGAGTGTTTTGTAGATGTGCAAAAGAGAACATCCAGATATATGAGTCTGAAGACTTAAATAGGAAATTTAGTCTTATATGAAAGAAATAAAAAGCCCTGCATCAAAGAGTAATCTGAGTCTTCCAAATGTTTAATAAATAAGCTTACTAATTTCTACATATTAAAAATCAGTGTGATATTACATATAGTACATGAGAAAAATTTTAAGCTCACATATTTATTAAAGAAGAAAGAATGAGGAAAATTAAGCATTAAAAGTAAGATAGACAAAATAAATGGAAGAAAAAATATAAAGGTAGAAATTATCAATAACAAAAGATGAAAATGTCAATTTTTGAAGAAGAGGCAACCTAATTAAAAAAGGAGAAAGCACAGCTTTACAAAGTAAAAAATGAGAATAGGGAAAATATTTCCATGTAGTCTCGTTGCTTTGCACTGTGCATCCATATTGGCACCAGATTCTTGATTCACACGGTTCCTACATCTGTAAGTTTCCATGAACATTGTACTGTAAAAAATGAGGACTAACTATAGTTACAAAATATGTTTATCAAATTGGTTAGATGACATGACTCAACTTCAGATAAATTAATTCTTTAAACCTATATGAAATAAATTCACAAAATTATAAATTACTGAAACTTACTAGATAACATAGATGACAAATGAAATAGTCATATTAGAAGTTTTGAGACTCAGATGACTTCTTAGTTGAATTTTGTGAAATGTTTTTAGATAGAAATCTCTGGTGCTTTTAAGATGTTTCAAAACAGAGAATGAAAAACAAGTACTTTCTTTAGAAATAGGCAATATAATATTGATATAAAAATCTGACAAACATAATACAGTAAAGGAAATTAGAGACCAGGCTCACTTAAAAATGTTTTTAAGAAGTCTAAATAAAATGTTAGTGTCTAAAATAATAACATTAAACCCATAAAGTATTATGACCAAGTAAAATTCATATTAGGATGGATAGTTCAACATGAATAAATCTAATTTACTACTTAATAAGCCAACGAGAGAAGAATAACATTCATCTCCCAATATGCTAAAAGGAAAATGATAAAATTTGTATTTCTTATTAAAAATAAAAGAAATAGATTATTTCAAACCAGAAATCAGGGTCATCCTCAATGATGAAGCTCTGGATAACATTACTATTAAAGTCTAGTCAGGATGAACCCAACTACTATTATTAGTTTTTATAACTAATAAAAAAGAAAAAAACCTAGAGGAATAAATGCCATTTACTGTAATTTCTATTTAATACCATTCCATAAATTCTAACCAATACAATTAGACTGAGGAAGGCAAAGTAATATTGGAAAGGAAGTGGCAAATTTATTATCATTTGCAGTTCACTTGATATTTACCTGGAAAGCCTAAAATAATTACTTTTGAATGATATGAATGAAGATTTCAATAAAATCCTGGTTACAAAGTTGATATGAAAATCAGTAGCTTAAGAACAATGTATTATGTACTTGAAAATTACTAAGAGAATAGATTTTAAGTGTTCTCATAAAATAGTGTTATATGAGGTAATGCATGTTATTAGCTTGACTTAGCCATTCCACAATGTATATGGGTATTGAAACATCATGTTGTATACCATAAATATATACAATTCTTACCAACTAAAGAAAAAATTTTGAAAATCAGTTAACAAGTAAAATAGTTACTTTACATTAGAAAAAGTAAGATGATACATAATTTCAGAAAAGAAAAGGTAAAATATTTTGGAGTAAATTTAAGCAGAAATACAAAGGACCTAGTAAAGACCATTTTAAACCTACTCACAAGAGTTGACCTAATGAATAGAAATCTGTGGGGGTCCTCTCTGCCACTACTCACATGGAGAAGAAAAGGGTTAACTACCAGAGGAGGTTGTTGTTACCCAAAAAACTTATCTACTCAATGAACACACAAGAACCAATACTCTTTTTATGAGAGAGGGCATGACAGGTCAGACCATACCAGCTCTAGTCTCTTACAACAAAAATGGAGTCACCCAACTCTCCTTTATTTGTAATATACAGGTAAAAGGGGGCAAGGACTGGGAGGAGCTTCTTCTGTGATGGACAGGCTAAGGTAGAGTTAGGGGAGACATCATCTTAAGAGGAAAATTCCAGAAGGAGACAGGGAATCACTCCCATGTAGCACCACATACTTCCCAGCAGTGCCTAGAAGCCAGGCTTCTGCCTCACATGGCTCAACCTAGTCTGATTCTGCTAAATAAGGATGACTTCCCACAGAAATCCATTGTTCTTGTATTGAAAGACTTCCTGTAAATGTGTGGAATCTCTCCAAATTAATTCATAAATTCAAGTGCTCACAACAGAAAAATGGCATTTTTATAAGAATTTGACAAATTGCTTTTAAAGTTCATTTGGAAAAGTTTTAGTGCTTAAAATGATTTTCCATGCTTTTCAGGGATAGATAGAAAAATGGAACAAAATATCATAATGGGAAACTGAATCAATTTCATGTGAGATAAAAATCAGGCTTCAAAAACTAATCAGTATGTGATATTGGGACAAATGCTAGTTCACTGGGGAATGAGGGTTATATTCCTTTCTCACTATTCAAGTTAGGAAGCCCATAATAAACCAAGGTGATAACAAATTTTGGTGAATAAATTTTACTTAGATCACAGACAGTTTAAAAGGTCTAGCAAAAAACATCTGCTTTACTTCAAAAAACTGCATGTTTTTCAATTTATACCTATATTATAATTTATTTAAGTACAACATGATGGGTAAGCATTAAGTTGTTTCCACATTACAAGCTGGAAAAATGAACAGGCTTTCATAGCTGAATAAGCAATGTCTGTAGGAGAAGCTAAAGTGCAAAAGAGTGTGATGTGCTTCTACTTTTAGGAAATGAGATGATCACATCTATTTCCTGGAATATTTAACTTAAACTTAAAAATGTTAATGGACAGTTTTATTTTGTTTGTGCCTTGCATAGAAATTGGGTTTGCGAAATAGAAGAGAGTTATCATTTTATCATGCATTAAATTGTTCAACATGAATTGTTAAGTAAGAAATGAGGAGAGCCAGCTACGGAACGTAGTCTTATTAAAAAGAAAAGAAAAGCAAAAGGCTCTTCATGCATATATAATCTGAACTCACCAAGGATCAGAACAAAAGAAAAAAGAAATGATATAAATAAAAAGAAAAGGGAAATAAAATAATGCTACTGGAAAGACATCAAAGATAGCTGGATTTATTTCTGATGATTTTTCTAAATTAGCTAAAATTAGATTCAGATTCAGGATGTATGCCATTAACATTTCATAACATTATTTAAACTAATAAAAATACATGTATGTTTCTTGCTAAAATTTTGTTTTGAAGCTCCATTCTATCTTTCCTTCCTGTTAAAGTGTCTACAACTCTTTCATGGAAAAGGGTGAATTTTAGTTTCTAAAAAGTATCTGATAAACACATGTGATTAAAAAAAAACCCAGTCAGAAAAATCTAAGCAAGTCAAATGTCTGATTTGTACTGCATATTCCAGATATACTTTAAAACAAATTGCTGAAAATATTATGAGATTAGCAATCCTGTCATCAGCATAGCAAGGAGTCCGGGTTTTGGTCTATATAAAATTCACTTTTCAGATAATATGTTTTTGTTTTTTTTTAAGTTGACATAAGAAGATTAAGTTATTCCACTTTTGAATCTGTCTAAATGAGGTATTTCTGGCTAATTAAGGTAAAGAGACATTTAATCAATTTTCTTTATTTTTAAATGCTATTTATATCGATTATCCAAACTAAAATAAAGGATGTAAGGAATTATAACAAATAAAGAGAAGGATTTTTATTAAAAAATAGATGTTGTTCCCTAGACGGAATTTGATATTGTGGCATGCTAATAAAATATTACCAATAAAGTGTAAGACCATCTAGTTAATTGGGTCTTCTTTGGAATTTTGCCAGACTCAAGTATTTTTCAAATGGCTTTTCTGAATGAGGCCTACCTGAACCATTAATTTCTAAAACTGTGTTCTCCCACCTACCTCTTTATCTGGATTCTTTTTATTCTCTACAATGTTTGTTTTAGTCAACTTTTGCGTCATTGTGACTAAAAGATCTGACAAGAACAATATAGAGGAGGAAAAGTTTATTTTGGCTCATGTTTTCACAGGTTCAGCCCATGGTTGGCCTATTTCATAGCCATGGGCCCAAGTTGAGGCAAAACATTATGGCAGAAGGGTATGGCAAAGGAAAGCAAATCTGGACGTGGCCACCAGGAAGCAGAGAGGACTCTGCTGACCAGAGACAAAATATAATTCCCCCCAAAACATGTCCCCAGTGACCTACTTCCTTCAATCATACCCTACCTGCCTGCCTACAAGTACCACCCAGTTAATCCAGACCAGTGGGTTAATCCACTGATAATGTTACACTTTGTATAACTGAATTATTTCACTTCTGATAATTCTTGCATTGTCTCACCCTTGGGCTTTTGGACACTTTATATTTAAACTGTAACCATGTTCCTTCTTTGTAGTACTATTACCTAAAAGTTCATATATATTTATTTATGGTATTGATTGTGTTTTCTTCCCTGCCACAACCTAAGATCTAAAAGGACAGAGCTTTGCTTCATTCTCTGTTGCATGACTAGTGTATAGAATAATGTAGGCACATAACAAGCATTCAATAAATCTCTGTGAATTAGTGAAAGTATACAGAAGAATTTCTTGGCCATAAAAGCAAAACATTGCAATGAATTATTAGGCAAGGTTGAAGTTTCATCTTTCAAGGATTCAAAAGCATTCTTAATATACTGAGTGGAGAAATAGATTAATTAAAAATTTAGCATCTATAAAATATATATGAAGCACCTCAGTACTGAAACACATTAATTCAAGTGTATGAGTGAATTAATTATTAAAATCATAATAAATTTTAACATTGATATTTAAGTTATTAAAAAGAAAAACTCACCCAATTTGCTTTCCAAAAACAGCATGTTTGTGTTCTCTCCAGAAATCTTCTGCAATGACGGCAGAATCTTGGGGAATAATTGCTTCAAATACTTTTCACATCTTTGCTTCTAATATTTTTCCTTTCGCTTGTATTTTTTTTTTTTTTTAGTATTGTTGTTGCTTTGTTTTTGAGAATTTTTTTATTAACTCCTTTTAACCATATTAGTTATACATAATATTAGAATTCATTTTAACGTAATTATACAAGCATGGAATATAATTTGCTCTAATTCAGTTCCCAGTACTTCCCCTTTCCCTTCCTTTCTCCCTTCCCCTCCTCCCTTCCCTTTACTGATTTTTCTGCTGTTATATATATATATATATATATATTTTTTTTTTTTTTTTTTTAATTGATGCTTTGTGGATACGTGTGAACGTGGGATTCACTATGTTGGATTTCAGGGGAGGGAGGAAGGATGGAAAAGGAAGAATGGTAGAATGAATCAGACCTAAATTTTCTATGTACATATGTGAATATATCACTTCTATTCTTTTAGTTACCCTTGTCTCAGGACCACACATGGAACCTCATCAACACTTGGAAAATTATGACTTTTTTTTAAAAAAAATATTTATCCTTTATAGACTGTGTTTTGATTCATTGTACACAAATGGTGTACATCATTTTGTTTGTATGGTTGTACACAATGTAGATTCATACCATTCGTGTAATCATACATGTACATAGGGTAAGGATGTTTGTCTCATTCCACCATCTTTCATATCCCCCTCCCTCTCATTTCCTTCTACATAATCTAAAGTTCTTCCATTTTTCTCTTACTCCCCATCCACCCACCCACCCCCATTATATATCATCATCCACTTATCAGGGAAGACATTTGGCCTTTGGTTTTTTGGGATTGGCTTATTTTGCTTAGCATGATATTCTCTAGTTACATTCATGTATTTGCAAATGTCATAATATTATTCTCTTTATGACTGAATAATATTCCAATGTGTATATATACCACAGTTTCTTTATCCATTCATCTGTTGAAGGGCATCTAGAGTAAAAAGAGAGCCCACAGAGTGGGAGAAAATCTTTTCCACATGCACTTCAGGTAGAGCACTAATCTCCAAAATTTATAAAGAACTTACAAAACTTTACACCAAAAATACAAAGAACTCAATCAATAAATGGGTCAAGGAACTGGACAGACACTTTACAGAAGACGACATACAGGTGATTAATAAATATATGAAAAAGTGTTCAATGTCTCTAGTAATTAGAGAAATGCAAATTAAAACAAATCTAAGATTCCATCTTACTCCAATTAGAATGGCTATTATCAAGAACACAAGCAATCATAGATGTTGGCATGGATGTGGGGAAAAAGGCACACTTTTATGTTGCTGGTGAAGTTGCAAATTGGTGCAGGCACTCTGGAAAGCAGTGTGAAGAATCCTCAGAAAACTTGGAATGGACCCACTTTTTGACCAGTTATCCCACTCCTCAGTTTATACCCAAAGGACTTAAAATTAGCAAACTACAGTAACGTAGCCACATCAATGTTTATAGCAGCTCAGTTCACAATAGCTAGATTGTGGAATAAACCATTAGTTTTTATAGAATCAATTTCAACATCTAGCTTTCTGAATTGAACTTCCAATCTTTCTGCCACACTCAGTTATTTTCCAGTTGTGCACATTTAATCTAATAGGTTGAACCTAAATATTGCGGCCCATGGCCACAGAGCAGATTCTTCTTTCTCAATATATCAGAAACTTCGAGGGGAAGGATCCTGGGGTTGAACCCAGAGCCTTCCACATGCTAGACAGACATTCTACCACTTAGGTACAATTCTAGCCATTTAAAAAAAAATCTTAGTTTTGAAGCAGGGTCTACTTAAATTACCCAAGCTGGCAATTTTTTTTTTTCTTTTTCTTTTTGTACTGGGGATTGAACTCAGGAGTACTTAACCACTGAACCACATCCCCAGTCCTTTTTTTATACTTTATTTTGAGACAGGGTCTCACCAAGTTGCTTAGAGCCTCTCTAAGTTGCTGAGGCTGCCTTTGAACTTGTTATCCTCCTGCCTCAGCCTCCTGAGTGGCGGGAATTACAGGCATGTGTTACTGTGTTCAGCATATCAGCAACTTTTGGTAGTAACTTCCAAGCTTAACAAGATTGAATTTCAAAACCTATTACTTCACTCTCTTTCACAGTGTTAATATTAGCACTAATTCCATACTACATTAATATTAAACTTAATAACAAATTTAATATGTTAACACTTGCTACATGTCCAACATCATTCTAATCTTTGTGCATAAGTGTCTAGTTTAATCCCTACAACTTCATAAAGTAGGTTTCATGTTACCTTCATTATACATATGAAAAAAACTGAAGGGATATATGGTTGAAAGACTTTAGAAAGTAGAAAACTAAAATGGTCTAGGATAACATTATTTTTGAGAGTGAAACTAACCTTCAGATTTATTTCTTTGAAGTAGTTTTCCTGATAAAGAACATATACCGATAGATAATTAGTAGTAAGTATGGTCTTTGATAATGCACTTGTCTTGCTCCCAGAAGGATAGCAAAAGCAGATCAGGTGCCTCTCTGGAGAACTATGGACCACCTCTTACAACTAACTTTTTCTTTAGAGCTCACATTAATATTGTCTTAAATCTACTTCAGCATTTTTGTACTACTCAGAAAACTAGTGCATATTTATCCCTGAGAAAATAATAATTGTGTAGCAATTATTATTTGTTCACAAGTGGCAATTCTGCTCTTCATTTCAATGACAGTAACTTGACCAAGGGAATGTTTCATTATTAAAAAATACCTACTCTCCAACTGATAATGTCTTCCTTTGGGCAGAATCTTTTCCAAAGACAGGCAAAGTATGACTGAAATTTTGCAGTCACTGGAAAAAGGCATAATTTTTACTCTTTATCAAGTAACGGAACTGCAAGTTCAAAACTTTGCCTCACTTTTATGGAGAATTCCTGCCACAAATTGAATATTTCATCTATTCACATTATCACTGTTGAAACCAGAATTTTGGTTTTATTTCAAACATTGATTTTTTATTAATAATCTCTTCTGTTTTAGGGGAGACTTTTGAACAAACTATCTGTGGTGGTTTGTACTGTGTCAACATGGTTGAATTGGCACTGTTTCTCCCAAACCTCTTTCTCCCATGGTCTTACATTAGAATAGACCCAAAGAGAAAGTTGTATGAGATTTAAAAGGTGGGAGGGAAGCAGCAACCATTACTCTCTGAAGGAGAGTGTAGTGGGATGTGGTCAGAAATACAGCTGTGATGGCAGGTTCCAGCTTGTCCTTGGCCCCTTCTATTCATCATCCTGATTGCTGGCCATGCTCAATTGAGGTGGCTTCAGTCCCTCAACCAGACTCCAAGCTGCTGACCAGAGAAGATATAGCTACACAAGACAACAACTTGCACAGACTCCTCTATCCGCAACGTCTCTGTGTCCCTTGTCAACAGCTGGATATGCCCTTCTCACCAGGTTTTTCTTGCAAGCCCCAACTTGGTCCGCCTGTACCAGACCTGTGAGTTGGTAGCTCTTGTAATAATTCTGTTTATGAGTAGATAAGATCTCTGAGCACTAGCATAGAAGGATTACCTAGGAATATTATTAGTATCTATTTTTAATTAGTTAGATGTGGTGTACATTTATCTAGAAATGGAGCAACCACTAATAAGCATGGCTGAGAACAAAATTTTTAATTATAAGTAATTTTAACTTATCTAAATTTAAATGTCAAAACTGAAGTAAAGTATATTTCTGTTGAAGCAAGTTTATTGTTGTTATAAAACTATATTTAACTTTAACTGCCTAGTTGCATAAGATGTTTCTGCCTTATTGTAGCATCTTGGGTGTTTACGTCTGTTCATTGCTTGTGGATTGCTTATATCTATGCACCAAAGCAAAACTGTAGTGTTCTTATTTGACCTTTTATCCAGTGATGTTATAAAATATACAATTAAACTGAATATTATTATTGTCATTATAATTACATCTTTTTCTAGTTAAAAAATAAGTATGGGACCAGGGATGTTGCTCAGTGAGGAGCACTTGCCTAGGATGTGTAAGGTTCTGTTTGATCACCTGCACAATAAAAAATAAATAAAAAGTTTGGTCACATTTCTAAATAAAGGCTTACCACAGATGCAGTATTGAGTGAAGATGGTAATACCAGAATAGTAAAGATAAAAAAGGAGATTTTAAGAAATCAGATTACACTTTCATTAAGAATGGCAATTGCATTTTATTATGGCATAATGAAATAAAAGGTCATTTTTTGTTTAATTTTTCAAAGAAGATAAGTGGAAAATATAGAGATATGTTCAACAAATTCATAGTGAATTTTATCAGTGATTTCCTCTTGACAAAAAGAATCACTGACCTTAGTTTAAATAAAAATTTAAAAGGAATTTGCTAAAATCAGAGTTGAATGTCTAACAAAAGTTTACAATAATTTTAATAGGAACTGAACTTGTAAATAAGTTGGATTTTTGCATAAAATATTCTTAGATAGAGACATGGTATTAAATGATTATTAATTTCACTTATTTTTACCTTTTGAAAATGTGGCTACCAATTAAATATTGCACATGTGGCTTGTATTATATTTCTGTTGAATATGTTGATCTATATGAAGGCTTGAGTTAAAGTCTCATTCCAAAAAAACTTAGAAGTCCCAAAATATTTCATTCAGTATTCTAGATCTTTCAATTTCTTGGGGATATTTATAAGATATATTTTAGTTTTTATTATGTAGTTCATAAGTATTTGATATTTTTACTGTGAAAAGTACTGGCTACTTGTGCTTATATACATTAGTAAATATTCATGTATTAAACAAATGGGGAGGAAAAAACACAGCTATATATTTAGAACCTTGATAAAGTCATTGTTTGTTGGGGGCTGTGCCATGTTGGCGGCGCCAGGATGGTGCCTGATCACATCGGCAGCGAGGAGGTTAATTGACATAAGCACACTCGGGTGATTTTCTTGTCCATGCACACAATGTATGCGCATGTGTTCTCGAGCACTAATTGCCTGCTCCAGCGTCTCGCCTAATCTTTGCCGTAAGAGGCGTGGCCCTGCTCTCCGTGTTCTGGAGGTGATATAAGCGTAGGCAGCGCGAGACAGAGATATAGCAGCCATTAGAAGCAGCCAGAGGAAAAGACACGCAGCGGCGCAGCAGTATCCAGAGAAGAAGACACGCCACAGCAGCCATTAGAAGCAGCCAGAGGGAAAAACACAGCAGCGAGTAGGGGCAGCTGCGGAAGGCAGATTGCGGAACGGAGAACTGGGACGCATCACTAGGGGACCTTAGGTAGACACACCCTTAGTTCACAGGATGCAGGACTTTAAGGCGTGGCAGGCCTCTCTCCTTCTAAGCTCTAAGAAAAGCCTGTCTTTCTTTCAAAGTTTCTCTCTTTTTTTTTTTTTTTTATTGTAAACAAATGGGATACATGTTGTTTCTCTGTTTGTACATGGCGTAAAGGCATACCATTTGTGTAATCATAAATTTACATAGAGCAATGTTGTTTGATTCATTCTGTTATTTTTTTCCCTTCCCCCCACCCCTCCCACCCCTCTTTACCCTCTATACAGTAGTTCCTTCCTCTATACTTGCCCCCCTCCCTAACCCTAACTCTAACCCTTCCCTCCCCCCCATTATGTGTCAACCTCCACTTATTAGCGATATCATTCATCCTTTGGCTTTTTGAGATTGGCTTATCTCACTTAGCATGATATTCTCCAATTTCATCCATTTGCCTGCAAATGTCATAATTTTATCATTCTTTATGGCTGAGTAATATTCCATAGTATATATATACCACAGTTTCTTTATCCACTCATCAATTGAAGGGCATCTAGGTTGGTTCCACAGTCTAGCTATTGTGAATTGAGCAGCTATGAACATTGATGTGGCTGTATTTCTGTAGTATGCAGATTTTAAGTCCTTTGGGTATAGGCCAAGGAGTGGGATAGCTGGGTCAAATGGTGGTTCCATTCCAAGTTTTCTAAGGAATCTCCACACTGCTTTCCATAGCGGCTGCACTAATTTGCAGCCCCACCAGCAGTGTATGAGTGTACCTTTCTCCCCACATCCTCGCCAACACCTGTTGTTGCTCGTATTCTTGATAATCGCCATTCTAATTGGGGTGAGATTGAACCTTAGGGTGGTTTTGATTTGCATTTCTCTTATTACTAGAGATGTTGAACATTTTTCCATATGTTTGTTGATTGCTTGTAGATCTTCTTCTGTGAAGTGTCTATTCATTTCCTTAGCCCATTTGTTGACTGGACTGTTTGAATTCTTGGAGTAGAGTTTTTTGAGTTCTTTATAGATTCTGGAGATTAGTGCTCTATCTGAAGTATGATTGGCAAAGATATTCTCCCACTCTGTAGGCTCTTTCTTCGCATTGCTGATAGTTTCCTTTGCTGAGAGAAAGCTTTTTAGTTTGAATCTATCCCAGTGGTTGATTCTAGCTTTTATTTCTTGTGCTATGGGAGTCCTGTTAAGGAAGTCTGGTCCTAGACCAACAAGATGAAGATTTGGACCTACTTTTTCTTCTATAATCTGCAGGGTCTCTGGTCTGATTCCGAGGTCCTTAATCCATTTTGAGTTTAGTTTCGTGCATGGTGAGAGATATGGGTTTAGTTTCATTCTGTTGCATATGGATTTCCAATTCTCCCAGCACCATTTGTTGAAGAGGCTATCTTTTCTCCATTGCATATTTTTGGCCCCTTTGTCTAGTATGAGAAAATTGTATTTATTTGGGTTTGTGTCCGTGTCCTCTATTCTGTACCATTGATCTACCTTTCTATTTTGGTACCAATACCATGCCGTTTTTGTTACTATTGCTTTGTAGTAGAGTTGAAGATCTGGTATTGCAATACCCCCTGTTTCACTCTTCCTGCTAAGGATTGCTTTAGCTATTCTGGGTTTCTTATTCTTCCAGATGAATTTCATAATTGCCTGCTCTATTTCTGTAAGGTACGTCATTGGGATTTTAATTGGAATTGCATTGAATTTGTATAGCACTTTAGGTAGTATGGCCATTTTGACAATATTAATTCTTCCTATCCAAGAACATGGAAGATCTTTCCATCTTCTAAGGTGTTCTTTAATTTCTTTCTTTAGTGTTGTATAGTTCTCATTGTAGAGGTCTTTCACCTCTTTTGTGAGATTGATTCCCAAGTATTTTATTTTTTTCGAGGCTATTGTGAATGGGGTAGTTTTCCTAATTTCTCTTTCTGAAGATTCATCACTTATGTATAAAAATGCGTTGGATTTATGGGCATTGATCTTGTAACCTGCTACTTTACTGAAATCACTTATGAGTTCTAAGAGTTTTCTGGTGGAATTTCCAGGTTCCTCTAAATATATAATCATGTCATCAGCGAACAGGGATAGTTTGAGTTCTTCTTTTCCAATTCGTATCCCTTTAATTTCTTTGGTTTGTCTAATTGCTCTGGCCAGAGTCTCAAGAACGATGTTGAATAGAAGTGGTGAAAGCGGGCATCCCTGCCTTGTTCCAGTTTTTAGGGGGAATGCTTTCAGCTTTTCACCATTTAGAATGATATTAGCCATGGGCTTAGCATAAATGGCCTTTACAATATTAAGGAATGTTCCCACTATCCCTATTTGTTCTAGTGTTTTGAGCATGAAGGGGTGCTGTATTTTATCAAATGCTTTTTCTGCATCTATTGAAATAATCATGTGATTCTTGACTTTAAGTCTATTAATATGGTGAATTACGTTTATTGATTTCCTGATGTTGAACCAACCTTGCATCCCTGGGATGAAACCCACTTGATCATGGTGCAGTATCTTTTTAATATGTTTTTGTATGCGATTTGCTAAAATTTTGTTGAGAATTTTTGCGTCGATGTTCATTAAGGATATTGGTCTGAAATTTTCTTTCCTTGATGAGTCTCTGTCTGGTTTAGGTATCAGTGTGATATTGGCTTCATAGAATGAGTTTGGGAGGGTTCCCTCCTCTTCTATTTTATGGAATACTTTGAGAAGTATTGGAATGAGCTCTTCCTTAAAGGTTTTGTAGAACTCGGCTGAGAACCCATCTGGTCCCGGACTTTTCTTTGTTGGTAGGCTTTTGATGACTTCTTCTATTTCAGTACTTGAAATTGGTCTATTTAAATTGTTTATGTCCTCCTCATTCAGTTTAGGCAATTCATATGTCTCTAGAAACCTGTTGATGTCTTCGAAATTTTCTATTTTGTTGGAGTATAGATTTTCAAAATAGCTTCTAATTATGTTTTGTATTTCCATCCTGTCTGTAGTGATATTTCCTTGTTCATTCCGAATTTTAGTGATTTGGGTTTTCTCTCGTCTTCTCTTTGTTAGTGTGGCTAAAGGTTTATCAATTTTGTTTATTTTTTCGAAGAACCAACTATTTATTTTGTCAATTTTTTGTATTGTTTCTTTTCAATGAAATAATATCAGAAAATTTCCCAAATCTGAAGAATGAAATGGAAAATCAAGTTCAAGAGGCTTACAGGACTCCAAATACACAAAATTACAACAGACCCACACCAAGGCACATTATAATGAAAATACCTAACATACAAAATAAAGACAGAATTTTAAAGGCTGTGAGAGAAAAGAACCAAATTACATTCAGGGGGAAACCAATACGCATATCAGCAGATTTTTCAATCCAGACCCTAAAAGCTAGAAGGTCCTGGAACAACATTTTTCAAGCCCTGAAAGAAAATGGATGCCAACCAAGAATCTTATACCCAGCAAAACTTACCTTCAAATTTGACGATGAAATAAAATCCTTCCATGATAAACAAAAGCTAAAAGAATTTACAAAAAGAAAGCCAGCATTACAGAACATTCTCAACAAAATATTCCATGAGGAAGAGATGAAAAACAAAGAAGCAAATCAGCAAAGGGAGGAATTATCCTAAAGGAATTGTCAAATAAAGGAGGAAACAAGTTGTGTCAAACAAATAAATAAACAAAATTTTAAAAATGAACCAAATGACCGGGAAACCAAATCATTTCTCTATAATAACCCTGAACGTTAATGGCCTGAATTCATCAATCAAAAGACATAGACTGGCAGACTGGATTAAAAAGAAAGATCCAACAATATGTTGCCTGCAAGAGACTCACCTCTTAGAAAAAGATACCCATAGATTAAAGGTGAAAGGATGGGGAAAAACATACCATGCACATGGACTCAGCAAAAAAGTTGGAGTATCCATCCTCATTTCCGATAATGTGGACTTCAAGCCAAAGTTAGTCAGAAGGGATAAAGAAGGTTATTTCATACTGCTTAAGGGAAGCATAAATCAGCAAGATATAACAATCATAAACATCTATGCCCCAAACAGTGGCTCATCTATGTATGTCAAACAAATCCTTCTCAATTTCAGAAACCAAATAGACCACAACACAATAATACTAGGTGATTTTAACACGCCGCTCTCACCACTGGACAGATCTTCCAGACAAAAATTGAGCAAAGAAACCATAGATCTCAACAACACAATCAATAATTTAGACTTAACGGACATTTATAGAATATTCCATCCAACCAAGAGTGAATACACTTTCTTCTCAGCAGCACATGGATCCTTCTCTAAAATAGACCATATATTATGCCACAAAGCTAATGTTAGCAAATACAAGAAGATAGAGACACTAGCATGTATTCTATCAGATCATAATGGATTGAAGTTAGAAATAAATGAAAGAGTAAAACACAGAAACTATTCCAACATCTGGAGGTTAAACAATATGCTATTATATGATGAATGGATAACAGAAGATATTAAGAAGGAAATTAAAAAATTCTTAGAGGTAAATGAGAACAAAGAAACATCATATCAAAACCTCTGGGACACTATGAAAGCAGTACTTAGAGGGAAATTTATTTCATGGAGCGCATTTAATAAAAGAAGTAAAACTCAACAAATAAACAACCTAACACTACAGCTCAAAGCCTTAGAAAAAGAAGAACAGAACAGCACCAAAAGTAGTAGAAGACAGGAAATTGTTAAACTCAGAGCTGAAATCAATGAAATTGAATCAAAGTTTCTCTCTTAAGCAAAGTTTCTTTCTCTCTGATAAGCGGGGTCTCTCTCTCTCCTCTCAAAGCAAGTAACAAGCAAGAAACAAAGTCTCTCTCTCTCTCCTCTCAAAGCAAGTAAACCTCATTTCCTCTATCCTCTATAAACAAGCAAGAAAGCAGTGCACCAAAGAGAAAGATAGAAGTGCCTCAGTTTCCACTCCACCACCCATAAGACCCGTGCAAGTTGTTGCTGCAGGCGGTGACAAATATCCATGGATTTTGGAACCGCAAAGAGCCAGCGACAATTGATTATATGACCATACCTTTTCTTTCATAGCACAAAATCTCATTTGAAGAAAGTGAAAACATAGGTGAATATATGAAAAAGACACTATTATTAAGCATAGCTATTACAAAGTCATGTATTTAAGAAATTAAGAAACATAGTATCTTGCCAATGAATGCCAATTCTCACAGTTCTATAGGAGTTACTATTTGGTAGACTAGTGATGGGAAGTCTCAGCACACATCTATTAAGGTAGCAATAGGAAGTAGTTCTTCATAGTCATGTTGCTTATAGTTCATCATTTTTGTATAGTTAGAATAATATTTGGTAATATTGTTGCATTTGAACTATCAATTTAGTATTTAATTATCTTGTCTGCTTAGGAATGAATCTAAAACTCTCTTGTTGTGAGGTTTCACTTATGTCATTTCTAACCATATTGCATTGTTTTGGAATGTTTTTTCTTCCCCAAATAACAAGGAGGTAGTCTTGCAAAATGTGTGTGTTCTACCAATCTAAGGATTGGGTTTCTAGGCCTGACAGCAAGTTAATTTAAGGACTAAACACACACTTTATGTTTAGCCCATTTGGCAATTTAAAGCATTTTAATTCTTCCAGAGATTGACCTGCTGTTTTCATGAACAGTCAGCACATGGCCTTAATACTCCTGGATATTGATTCCAGTCCAAGATTCCTATCACCTGAGTTGACATTTACTATCTTTTCAAGATAATCCCTTGAAGAGGGAATAAAAGAAAAAATAAGAAAGGCCAAACTTGCTTTATCATTGAAACAAATTGAAAAAATTTATCAATTTGTAAGAGCTTTACAAAAAGAAACGCAAGATCTGAGAGATTGGAAGGGGACTCCACAGACAAAGACCAATCAAATAGTTTTGATTCCTATATGTGATTCAGGATATTTCAATTCTATTTGTATCATTTATGTGGAGATCTGTAGTTGGTCATGGGTCATACTAAAATGTATTCCATATCAACATTATTATTATTTTTTTTTGACATTTCTCTCATTTTATAGTCGTAACCATGTAAAGTAGGGAAAGAACTTTGGGAGGAAGATAGTATTGAGAAAATACATTGTTACTTTGCTAAATGTCAAGCTGTGAAGCACAGGGCATGATGGCAGACTAAGGTGCTTGATTAACTCTCTAGCAAGACAACCATTACTTAAAGTCTCTGAAAATTGAGGGTCATAGAGTGAAGGGAGAAAAATCCACTGAATCTCAGTAAGAACAATGAAAATCTGAGCCACAGCCTGTTCCCTTAACTTGCAAGCCAACTCCAAGGTATGGGACTCTCTCCCAGGAGCTCTTCCCTAGGCATTTGCAGGCAATAGGACCTCTGACCTTCTGGTCTGGGGCTATGGTTTCCATTTCTCACCTTAATTCCAGTCCCACGTTGCAGAAACTCTCTTCTAGGCCAATATGGCTGAGAGAAATGGGTTTCTCTTTTCCCACCCATTTCCTACATTCAAAGTGCAACACCAGATATGACAGGCTGAAAACACCAGGACCCCAGTTGCCTTTGTCCCAGCTTTGTTCCTAGGGAGAAAGTTCCATACAAGGAAGGGCAAGCCAAGGTGATAAGGGGCAGTAATCCTGATCTTCCCCTTGTCACAACTCAGAACAGACTGTCACTCTTGGAGACGCAGGTCGCTATTCCTGTCCTCCCTCCTTGGGGAGGAAGTATAAAAGTTCCACCCAGGCCAGAAGAAGAGGCAGAGCATGAAGACAAGGAGCTCAGAAGCTCTGGTGGAAGAAACTGGTTTTGTTTAGAACAGAGCATGCAAAATTCTGTGCTAAGATTTTTTTTTTTCCAATAGTGGTCTTAGAGCAATTTAAAAAGGTTGGTACTTCTATCAAACCAGCAGAATAACTAAGCAAGCAGAAGTTTTGTAGAAGGAGCTAGAGAGAGATAGCCAGAAGAATCTTCCTAGGCCCTACACATGAACCGGACTGTACAGGAGCAATCAGAGCAGGAGGAGGAAAGACTTGAAGCATCTCCCCAAACTCTACCTTGGTTCATCATCAGAGTAGAACCTCATTTCTTTAATAAAGGGACTTAAACGATAACATACTTTGACCTGGGGGCAGCTACTTGTAAAAATATAAATATAAAAATCACACTCACCCTTGACAGTCTAGAAGGCTACATAGGCCCAAAGCTACTTCTTGAGGCAATTCAGAGGGAATTTTCATGCTTCAAGTCCTCAGATGAACAGAGGGCAACAAAAAGCCTGAACTCTGATATAGCTGGAATGACTTTTCTACTGTCAGTCAAAATAGGTTTTAAGATAAAACTTTTAGTATAGACATAAAAGGCTATTTTGCAAGGACAAATGAGTTAGTTCACATGATAATTATAAATGTGTATGAACTTAATATCAGAGACTCAAAACATGTGAAGCAAATGTTAAATATTGTGTGTTAAATACACACAATAATAGTGAGATAGAACAGCTTGGATAATGGATAGAACAGCTAATCAACTAGTAAAAAGAATAATGATAGGCAGAAAATCAACTAGTAAAAAGAACTGAAAATCATCAAAAACAAACTAATGTTAGCAGACATCCTTGGAGCGCCTTAACAAGAAAACCACGTTCTTCTCAAGAGTATGTGAAGCATTCTTCTGTGTTGCTCGTATGCTAGGCCATTAAGCAAGCCTCAGTACATTTTAAAAGGGTTTAAATCATTCACAATATACTATTTGACCAAAATTAAATGTAATTAGAAATCAATAAGAGAAGAAAAACTTGAAAGTTTACAAAAAGTAGGAAACTTAAAAACACATTCCTAAATAACCTATAGGACAATGAAGAAATTCAAGGGAGATTAGGAAATATCTTAAGTGAAAACAAAGGACAATATGTCAGAATTTATTGAATTGGTTAACATAATGCTTCAGGAGAATTTTATAGCTCTAAATTCTTTAATTTATGGTTTGGAAGATTTAATATTGTTAAGGTGGCAATACTCTTTAAATGAGTCTAGAGATTACACAATCATCATGAAAATTCTAACTGACTTTTCTTATGGGGGTGGGGGAGAATGTGTTTAACACCTTTCTTCTTGTGCACAACTTTCTTGCCCTTACCCCTTCCACCATGAGATTATACAGCAAGAGGGTCTTTACCAGATAGAGGCCCTTTGATCTTAGACTTCCTAAGATTATAGGAATCTTAGAATCTTCCAGAATTATAAATTATCCAATATATGGCTTTCTGCTACAGCCATCATTTAAATGACATAATATAGTATGTGGAGCCCGCATGACTTAGTCACCTTTTAAGGGTCCCACCTCAATGCTGTTGCACTGGAGATTGACTTTCCAAAGCATGCTTTATTGAGGCCACATCCAAGCCACAGTATATGAAATGTCCACATTATGCAACTTTATAGGCAGGAGTGAGATTAGTCATAGCCTAGGGCTGGGGTGAGGGTGGGCAAGTATAGGGTGACTATTAAAAGTCAGTTTTATTTTTTAGGGGAAAAGAAAATGATATTTTGTGGTGATAGTTGTACAATCATAATGGCTGTGCTAGAAATCATTGGATTTTACACTTTAAATGAGTAAATTGAATGGTATAGTAATCACATCTCAATTAAGCCATTCATAAAAAAAGCTTTGGTTCATGAAGACAATGGACCAAATTCATTTCTCTTTTCCATTTGATTCATTATATCCATTTTCCCCTTTATACTCTGTTAAAAGGAAAAATCAGATAAATTTAACAAAATTTAGTTGAACTAAGAATGGCAGAACAGGTTGTAAGAACTCTGGCTTGCAACATGGTCAGCTAGCATTTATGGACAGAAAATAAAAGTGAGTAATGAGGACAACTTCATTGGTTATAGCTCATTTTGTCTGATTTGAATCAGTTGAACACCTGCAACCAACTGAAACTCAGCTAGCCTAATGTGCTGAGAGTGAATTATTTGTTACAAGAGGAAACTCCTAAATTAGGGTTTTAGCAAGATTGAATACTGAGGATGCAGTTTATTGTGTAAATACTAAAGTGGGAGGTATCCTCAGGCCAATTTTGTTTAATTTAACTGTACCCAGATCCTTATTTAACACATAAAAGCAATACTATTTCTATTACTATTATTTACAAGTGTCATGAGTGAGCTATGCCATTGACATAGATTTGATACATTTGTGTCTTTCCACAACATCATTTTTATTGGTCTTAATTCACTGAATACTCACGATTCACTTGGTAGCCAAGAGCAAGGCAATCATGAGTTCTTCTATTTCATTCCAATCTGAATCATTAATATCTATAAAACTCATTTCAAATATCACATTTCACACAATGATATATAGGTTACAGAATGGCTAAGAAAGGGTTAAGGCAGAAACAGGGTTTGAAAAGGCCACATTGAGAGCAAAGGAGAGCAGATAAAAATGATAAGAGTCACTGCAGGTGGTTAGATAAGATTATGGACCAGATGAAGAATTTATTTAGGGTGCAGAGCTGTTCAGAGCATGGAACTTGCTCTAGACAAGGGTCTGGACTGGAGGCAGTTTTGAAGTGTGCCACATCAATCAGGGAGATTGAACTGAGCTGAAGCCCCTGAGACAGAATTGGGAGTGTTTTGCCTGTTGACCTGTGATGGGTTCACCAGATGGTCTGATGAGATGACAGGGTCAGTGTCTGCCTCCTTACCACTGTCTGTATGAGTTTCCCTTCCTTTTAAGTGTTTCTGGTGAGGGGTTTGAATCATCTGGTGGACTTGTGTATCTGATAAGGTCATGGACTTGGTTTCTCTGATATGTGTTTGATAAACCCATGCCTCCATGTGCTTCTGATTTATTTTGGTAAATTTTTTTATTAGACTGTTTCAGTCATTGATTTGTTTGTTCCTTATGATTGTGCTATGTGGGGGTTAAGCTTTTCAATTAGTTCTGTATGTCTACCACTGGGGTTTATCAATTTGTCCAGACAAAATATCAAGACTTTCTGACTTAGCACTTGCACTCAAAGTAGAGTAGCTCATGGGCAACTGTTGCTGTGTGAAGTGGAGTAACTCAGGGTTAGGCAGACTCTTTATTATAATAATAGGTAAAATTGAATTATTTTAATAAAAGAACATTTTTAGGATAGAAACTATTTCATTATCAATGTATATTTTAAAAAGTCAAGTTCTATATACATGGTGGTCATAAAACTGATATTCATGATAACTCGTATTTTCCATTTCTTTGGCTAGTTACATGCCAGATTCGATAACATTATTCCTCTCAGAAAACTGCCATAAAGTGTGCTGTTTATTTCTTTTTCAGAAGTAGATTCTTGGGTTGGGGATGCAGCTCAGTGGTAGAGCACTTGCTAGTATGTGTGAGACCCTGGGTTTGATCTCTAGCACCAACAAAACAAAATAAACATTAAAAAAACTAAGCAGACTCTACTGCAGTATTTAACACTTATGTGTCACTTTGCATTTAGATTGTTTTCCTTTTAATCATTTCTTATCTCCCGTAACAGTCCTTATCAGGACCACTGTTTATGAAATGCCCATTAGCATTCCCCTTGCTTGTGAGCTCAAAGGTGGAGTTTATTCAGAAGAAGACATGAAGTTTTACAGATGTTTGTTGAGCATGCCAAGGTCACAAAACATCTCATGGAAGGGCTGGGATTAGCACTCCCAGTTGTCTCATTTCAACTGTGCTGTATAGCTGCCTCACCTACATCATTTCCTTGTAGAAAATATTAGGAGAAAGTCTTGCCATATCTCAGGTCTCCAAAGTGTTTGTCAGGATCTGCATATTATCACAAATTCTGAAGGGTACAGCTCTACAGGCAAAGTCATGCCATCCCCTCGGCTTACATTTTAACTACTTTGCCATCTGGAGCACTAGTTATCTTTATTTAATTCTGTGCTGTTCTGCTAATCCTCCCCTCTTTTATGTCTCTGCTCAGTGGTGGCCTTCACTGTTTGTAAATTGAGCAAAACAAACATTATTTTTACTTTTTTTCAAGAGGATGTTAACTATCTAAACTTACGTTTAACACTGAATTTTCCAAAGTAATTTGATGATAAGTCAGCTCTGAACTGGCCATCTTTAGAACATTTCCCATTGCTATAAATCATGGCGATTGGAAAACTGACATCATTCTTCTCTTAGAGGCTCAGAAGGGCAGATGGGAAATTTTCTGAGCACTGATGGTATTTTTCTCATCTTTATTTTCAAGATGATTGGAAGAAAAGAACTGAATTGAAATTGCTTCATACTAACCAAATTGTTTCATCAATCCTTTTGAAAAGTCACACGCATTTCCATACTTCACTCTGAAGACATGCAGAAATGACCACATCTTGATAGTATCCCCCTTATACTGTTAATACTCTCTCCTTGTCTCTCTTGCCAACATATATACAACGCAGGAAGCCTTTTTTAAGACTCAGATTTGCTTAAGTTTTTAAAAATCTTTCTATTAGTAGATTTAAACAAAAAAAACCTTCTTTGCTTTTTGTTTACAACTGCACAGACATTAGAATTTGAAAGACAAATGGAAACTTTTCTTGTTCATCCACATTAGGCCAACCATATTTAGGGTACCAACATTCTGAATTGCCAATGTGCCTGTAGATTATATTAAGGTTGTTCTTTGGAGAGATTTGTCTGAAGACCTTGAACTATGTAAATTAACCCATTTTTCAATAACACCTGAGTGAGGGTTTCTCTCTCTCTGTGTGCTTCTGTATATTTTGTGGTAATAAATTGAGACCATAAGACTGTGCTGGCCCTATAAGAGAAACTACAGCATTCTGAAATTCTGTATATTTGTGAGGATATTTTCTTGGAGGAGATAAATTAAAAGGTACCTGGATCCAGAAATTAAAAGCTATCTGCTTACATGACACATAAAGTAACCCATAAATCATTAATAAGAATAGACAATCCACTTGCCTTCAATGTTATAATCAAGTAATGAACATAAGTATGCAAACCAATTATAAGAATGTGCCAATTATAAACCAATTATCAGAAAGTGAAATGACAGAATTAGTCTAAAATATACAAGTAGCACAAGAAGAGGAGGAAGAGGAAAAAAGCTTTTTTAAGTCATAATGGTTATGCTGAGTTTGAAAATGAATATGATATACATTCTAGGCATTCCAGAGAATTTGGGGAGAAAAGTTATTCCAGGAAGAAGGGACAGCATGTGAAAAAGCACAGACATGATATATTTAGGGATCTATTTTGTCTTTGCTATTGTAGAACCAAAGGTTATTGGCTTGGTGGAGGATGTATATTTCGATAAATCACACAAGACACTATATTTCAACTCTTCTCATTTCATCAGAGTTTGAACTTTATACAAAGTAAGGAATCAGTAAAATCTTGTCTCTAGGTGGGAGACATGATCACTCTTATAACTTGGTAGCAATTTTGACATCTTTTGGGAAGAGGGTGAGACCAGAGGTGGTGAAAACTATTTCAGCAGTCTGATTGGAAGAAAATGAGAACTTGGATATTGGACATTTCATATGTAATAGTAATTTTTAGAAAAATCATTCAATATTTGGATTTGGGAGAAATATGAGATAAGCCTAAGGTGGTCCTTGATTTCTTAGCTTCCTCTCTCCCTCCTGTTCTCCCTCCCTCCCTTCTCCTCTCCTTCCTTCCTTCCTTCCTCTCTTTCTCTTTATTCTTTCCTTTTTTCCCCCTGTTTTGCAATTGCGACAAATTTTCCAAAATATGGTATTGTTAAATACTGGCACAGTCTTATGTGGCAAATCTCTGGAACTTACTCATCTCGTGTAACTGAAACTTTATTTTTGTTCAGCAGCAACTTTCCACTTCTCTCTCCTCCCAGCTCCTGGCAGCCCTCAATGAATGTAACTATTTTAAATGTCTCATGTAAGTCCTGCTGTGACTAGCTTATTTCACAGCATAACGTCCTCCAGGTTCATTCATGTTATCACATATGGCAGAATTTCTTCTTTTATATGGCTGAATAACGTCCCATTGCATGTCTATATCACATTTAAGAAAATCTATGCATGCATCAATTGACATTTAAGTTGTTTTCATATCTTGGCTATTGTGAATAATGCAGTGAACCGGGGGAAGTGAAGCTGTCCCTTTGACACTGATTTCAATTCTTCTGGAAATACATACAGAAGTGTGATTGCTGAACCTTAAGAGTAGTGTTTTTAAGGAAATGTCACACTGTTTTCCATGGTGGCTGAACCATTTTACAGTGTACAGGGTGTCAGCTTTTCCACAGACTTGGCAACACTTGTTATGCTTTTTTTTTAAATTTAATGATGACCATTCTAATCAGATGATATTTCATTGTGGTTTTGACTTGCATTTTTCTGATAATGTTACTGAGCACCTTTTCATGTACTTGTTGGCCATGCACATAACTTCTTTAGAGAACTGTGTATTCATTTCCTTCACCCAACTTTTTAATCAGGTTATTTTTATTGTATTTTATTTTTGCTGTTGAGTTGTAGCAGTTCCTTGTGTGTTTTGGAGAGAATCCCTTTACCAAGTATATAATTTGCAAATACTTCCTCCTTCCATAGGTTGTCTTTTCACCATGTTGATTGGTTCGATCTTTGATGTGCAGAAGCCTTTTAGTTTCATACTCTCCCACTTCTCTAGTTTTGTTTTTATTTCCTGCACTTTTGGTGTCACATCTAAAAACTTATTGCTAAGGCCAATGTCAAACTCTCTATGATTTCTTTTGGGAGTTTGATAGGTTTGGATTTTACTCTCTTTAATTCGTTTTGAATTGATATTTACATATGGTATATAAAAAAGGGTCCAATCTCATGCTTTTGTAAATGGATATTCAGTTTTCCAACACTATTTATTGAAACAACTCTCCTTTCCTCATTGTGTATACTTAACACCCTTTTCAAGGATTAGTTGACTGTATGCATAGGTTTATTTCTGGAATTTCTATTCAATTGTTCTCTCTGTTTTTATGCCAGTATCATATGATTTTGATTACTGTAGATTTTTAATATATTTTTTAAAATGAGGAAGTTCGATGCCTTTAGCTTAGTTTTTCTTACTCAAAATCACTGTGGCTAGATGGAATTTTTTTGTGTCTTCATATGAATTTTAGAATTGATTGTGAAGCACGCCATTGAGATTTTAATAGGGATGGCATAGAATCTGTAGATTTCTATAGGTAGTATAGTTATTTTAACAAAATGTAATCGAATTCTGAACACAAGATTTTTTTTCATTTATTTGTGTCTTCTTTGATTTCTTTGATCAATATTTTATAGTTCTCAATGTATAAGTCACTCACTTCCCTAGTTAGGTTTATTTCTTAGTATTTTATTCTTTCAGATTCTACTATAAATTAGATTATTTTCTAACTTCCTTTTCATAAAGTTCATTTTAATGTATAGAAATGCAACTGAATATATTGATTTTTATACCATAAATTTACTGAATTCATTTTTTAATTCAAAGTTTTTCATTCAAAACTTTGTTTTGGAGACTTGAGTGTTTTTGCATGTAAGATCATATCATCTACAGAGATCCTTTAATTTCTTTCTTTCATATTTGGATGCCATTGATTTCTTTTTCTTGCCTAACTGCTCTGGCTAGGACTTCAAGGACCATATGAATGGATGTGGCAAGAGTGAGCATCCTCGCCTTATTCATGATTTTGTAGAAAAACTTTCAGTAGTTTTTACCATTGAATATAATGTTAGCTGTGGCTTTATGATCTTTACCATGTTAAGGCAAATTTCTTCTATACCTAGTTTGTGGAAATTTTTATCCTAAAACCTGTGGAATCTTATCAAATGTTTTCTCATACTTATTGATATGATAACATGACTTTTATACTTCATGTTGTTAAAGTGGTATATTATGATTATTGATTTGTACATGCTCAAACATCTTTGCATACCAGGGATAAATCCCATTTGTTCATGGTATGTGATCCTTCTAATGTATTTACTGTTGAAGTTAATTTTCTAGCATTTTGTGGGAGATTTTTGCATCTATGCTCATTAGGAATATCGGCCTGTAATTTTCCTTTCCTATATCTTCATCTGGCTTTGATTTCAGGGTAACACTTGCTTAATCAAAGAAGTATAGAAGTATTTCCTTTTCTTCAGTTTTTTTTGTAAGAGTTTAAGAAGGATTGTTGTTAGTCTTAAAGCAGTAAATTCACCAGTGATGCCGTCTAATCCTGGGCTTTTCTTCACTGAGGATTTGTGATTACTGATTTCATCTTCTCATTATTGGTCTGCTCAGATTTTTTGTTTCTTTATGATTTATGCTTGGTATGTTGTATATTTCCAGGAATTTATCCATTTTTCTAGGGTATCCAGTTCGTTGGCAGTGATTGTTCATAGTAGATTTTATTTTTGTAGCGTCAGTTACAATGCCTCCCCCCACTCCACCTGGTTTTATTTACTTGAGTCTTGTCTACTTTTTTCTTAGTTAATCTGGTTAAGGATTTGCCAATTTTGTTTCTTTTTAAAAGAACAAACTCTCAGGGGTTTTTAAAGTTGTTTTTCTATTTTCTTTGTGAATCCTTATCTTATTTTGGAGCCTTGGGTATGTGATGTTGACACTAACAACAGTGCAATCAGAAAGGAAAGAGCAGGCAAGAAGTTTTGTTATGGTTAAGATGATGAGTATAAATTGCATGTGGTGAGTCTAGGTAACCCACAGTATGTCAAGGAGAAGTTCTCTTCTAAAGTATAATTGGAACCCATGCATACTTAAGAAGCATTTCTGATTTAGAGGTATAGATTTTGGTGTTTTTATATTGTAGTTATTGAATTCACAAAGGTTGCTATTCATGACATTTCATCAGTTCTACTTATAGTCTTTTTAGAATTTTTCTAGACATCCAAATGAAGTCTCATTCCATCTGCAAAATGGAAGAATCATGTAAACTAAGGGACTCAGTATGATGATTTTTATTAGGAGGTATGGTCTTACAATGAATATATTAATCCATGCAATCTTATATACTTATTCTAGGTGTCATGGATGTTAGTCTTAAAAGAGTCATTTCAAGACCACAGCTTGTCCATGTACAGGAAAAAAAAAAAAAAAAAACAGTTTATAGCTTTTCCTCATTTTTTTTTTTTCTTTCTTTTAAGTACTACAAATTTGCTGGGAACATAGTTTTCTGAATTTAATTCAGAGGATCCCATTGCATTTGCCTCTAAAGAACAAATGGAGATAGAAGAATCACCTTTTCTGCTCCTGCTTTCACATTGGCTTCTGTGCAAACATGACCCCTGCAATGATTAATTTGAATTGTCAACTTGATTGGATTAAGAAATGCCAATGATTAAGAGATTTCTGGCTGTATCCATGAGGGCATATCTAGGAATGATTGGAATGTGGGAAAGTGAACTAAAGAACTGAAGTGGAGCCCCTCCCTAAGCATGGGCAGTACCACCCAAAAGGATGGAATAAAAGCTGGAAGAACAAGGAAGCAAACGCAGAGGCAAGCCTGGCTCTTCTTGAACCGGTTGGTTCTCGATTGATGCTTTGATCATCTGAGCATATTGAACTCTTGCTTCTTCACTCTGCCAAAGTGGACTCTGCCAATGATTCTCCAGGTAGTTTCCAGGAGCCCTGGTCTTGGACTAGGGTAGCACTGTTGATCTTTCATGTTCTGGGGGCTTCCACCTCTAGGACTGGGCAGCTGCTGGTTATTTCTTCCAGCTCTCTAGCTGCAGATGGCCACTGTCAACTATCCAGCTTCTGGTCATGTAAGCCAATCTAATAAATCCCCTTTTATAATCATACTTCCTGCTGATTCTATTCCTCTAGAGAACCCTGACTAATACAACCCATATACACTAGATGAGTATTTCAAGGGAGAAAAAATTGATCTTGATCAATTTAAATACTTCCTTAAATTCCCTTCCCTTATATTTCCATAGACCTGGGCTTAGAGCTTTAACAATGCCCCCACCCACTTTGAAATTCTCTGGGCTATCAGGAAATTCTAGTAAAACAGTCAAACAATGGAGAGATTTATTATAATTACACTCAAAGTATATAATCCTAATCACTTCACTTGCCATTATGGCATATGGATTATATTTCACTATTAAGTAATTTAAACCCTCAGCTACTTTTGACCAACTATCCAGAAATAGTGGGGCCTACATTGCCATCTCTGCCTTCCATTTCATCAGACCATTAGAATAGGGCCTGTGATTCCCTTTGGCATGATCCTATTACACTGGTGCCAAGATTAGCTCATTCATTCCTCAAACTTTCACTATTTTCAACTTTCCCTAGATTTCTTTCCTTGTCTTTTAAATAACACAAGTAAATTTTCTTTTGCTTTTAATTTATTTGTTTGTGTCCCTCATCTTCATCGTAGTAACAGATTAGGATTGCAGATTATGTGATGGTATCTCAGAAACTTGTCTCTTATCAGACTATAAAATAACACTTACTTCTGTTTTCTGGCCACGAATAGAACTCTCTCAATATTTCCTCTGTGGTGTTAGGTATCATCTACACTAGTCACTAGTTCTATATAGTATTTTGTAGTGTTACAAAATGTGATCTGCTGACCAGCAGCATTGTCATTATGAGGGAGATTGTTAAAAATACAGAAGCTCAGAAATCATTCAAAGACCATTGAACTAGAATATGTATTTTAATAAAAATCCTTAGATTCTTTGTATGCACATAAAAGTTGAGGAGCTCTGCTATGGTACATGAACACAACTTTGCTAGTAGCTTTTACTCTTGTTCTATTATGTTTTCTGCTCTTATATTTCTGAGGAAGATTTTCCTTCTCTTACCTAACTTTTAGTAATTGAATTATGTTGGGGGGTGTTGTGGTTGAATTGTCAGATCTGGCATGGCTTCACTCCAACTAAGAGGCTTGATCTGTATTTCCAAACACTTCGCTTTCTTCTTCATTGCTTTATACTATTGTTTAGCTTTGAATTATGAGCAAACAGTTCTTTCCAACCATCTGCCAAGTGGTCAGGAAGCTTGACTACATAGCTTCTTTCTTCTCAACTTACCCAAATGCTTGATGGAGCATTTGATAATTGTTATCAAGAGAGATTATGAATGTTTTCAAATATTGTGCATTTAAAGTGTTTTCCTCAATATCTGCTGTTTTCTGCTTATTAAGTTCATCACTCTTGTAAATTTCAGAAGCATGTGTACACATTATATACTCTTTTAGGTTTCCTTGGCTTAATTGTTTCTCTTAGAGTCTCAGGTAAAACCCTCTCCCATTCCCTGAAATTACCATGCATGACCAACTCCTTACTGGACAGAGTGGTTTTGTTCTGAGACCATTGATGTCTTGAGTATATGGATTATTCCATGACAGGTACTGATGTCCAGAAGTCACTTTTGCTGTTACTGGATAGTTCAACCACAACATTATTTAGCAAGCATGATCTGTCTTCCTAGTATATCTGGATAAACTTGAAACATTTTCTCTTGAAAAGCTGATTTGAGTTTTTGATCCCAATGATCACATCAAGTTCTTGAATTTCTTAGGCAACTTCTTTTTAAGCTCTATATGTCAACAGAAATTCTTATGTAAAATAATGAAAAATATTTACCTTATTAGGTACTTAACATTAGTGTTCTTTATTTGCTTATCTTATAACGATTGTTGTGCTGGGGTTTTTCCACATAGCCTATCTTCTTCAAGACAGATAATACTTTCCCCATTTTACAGAAAGGAAACAGGCTCAATAATGGTCAAAATTAAATTGTCAGTGTCACATAGCTAGTGAACAACAAAGTTGGACTCAAGACACAGGGTTTTCTGTCTTTGAGCTCTTTCTATTTATCACACTACCATGCACTTCATTGGAAGATCAGCTTCATGATTCTGATAAGGTTTCTTTTGTGATAGTGGCAACACCATCCTGCACTTGAACCAGTTAATTGGCTGGAATTCATCTGATGAGATGAATAGACTTGGTGATTCCCATCTAATCATAAACTTCTTTCCTTCTAAAGCAAAAGTAGACAGAATGGCACAATTATTGACTGATCCAAGTATGAGATATACTTTTTGTTTTTCAGTTATTACTTATCCAGGTTTTATGAGGTCGAGACCACACTTGAGATGAACTTGGTAGTCAGGGTGCTAGCACCCATGTATTAGTAATGGCAAAAAAGAAACCTACACCCAAGGCAGAGAGAAAAATTCACTGTTTAGTATTTCTGATCCCAGGAGAAATTGGCTGAGCAGAGGTTAGATCTACTGAGAAATCTCATTTTATATGTGTTGTGTTTTAATTCAAATGATTCTGTGTCAGATCCAGCATAGGGGAGGAATGACTCAGAATTATGTGGGAGAGCTGTAAAGTAGCTTCTGATTTCTGGCACCTGTTGTGGGAACAGCATTAATCTTCATATACTGGGTGCAATATTAAGCTTTGCCAAGGCAACGTTATACCAACGACACTGCGCCATCCCAGAGGAGAGGACAGAGAACTCATTAAATATATAAAGATGCAATTTACACCCAGATATTATCTACTGTGACTTTTAGGCCTAACAAATTCATTATCTTCAGGAGTCCTTAGAGTATCATTTTTCTGAATAGTTTGCCAAACTATCAGGAAAAACCTGATTAAAGGAAAACAGATAGGGTTTAATGAAATAGCCAGTAAAGGAGTATCTATAATCACCAAACTCCTATAAACCTGCCTAGTTTTATCTTGTAGCCTGATGAAGCATTCCTTATCCATCAATTGATAGATATTTACTGAGATTTTACTTTATGGCCATATTGTTTGAGGCGAAAATGCAGACACAAAGGAAATAGCAGGAATGGAACATGCATTCAAAATCCCTTTCAGTTCTGAAGATTTATGAAGAAATATTTTAAAGACCAAATATGTTTTAAGTCAGAGTCTCAAACACTTAATGATTATTGAGGACCCCCAAGAGATTTTTTAAAATGCAATTAATATCTATCAATACTTACAGTGTTAAAAATTAAAACAGCTATTTAAGAATATTTATTCATTGGTTTACACTGGCAACAAATCCCCATTATATGTTAAAAAATAGTATATTTTATGAAAAATAAGGAAGTTTTCTATAACAATTAATGAAAAGAGTGGGCTTAATTAACATTTTTACAAATTTCATCAATGTTTGCTTTAAAAAAGACAGCTGGATTCTCATATCTGCTTCAGCACTTAATCTATTGCAATGCCACGTCATGTAGCCTCGGTAATAGTTCATTGTACACTCATGAGAAATAAGTATACAATGGAAAATAACATTGTATTATTATCATTATGAAATGGTTTTAACCATATTGAGCCCCTACAAGGGTTTTAGGGACCCTCAGAAATCTCTAGACCACACTTTAAAACCTTAAGTAAGTGGACATGGTAATTTAGGATTATCAATTTAAAATTGAAAAATCATGCATTTGATGACATAATATGTATGTTGAACTCTATCCTTATTATTGAGATTTGTTTTTAAAAAAACTGTATTAAAATGTTAACCTAATATTAGCAAAATGAATGCCAGTTTGAAGAAGATTTAAGTACATTGCATGTTCCTTATACAGGAAGGTCTTTGTAAAGTTGTATATGCTTTTTATTACTTATTTTGTTAAATTTTTAGATGCTATCAGCCAAAACTAGTTATATGCATTCTGATTTTTATGTTTTCCTGAAAAATACTGTTTCAACTTTAGAAAATAGCCATTCTCCTTATACAGTTCATTTATTATTTCATTTTATTGAGTGTATCTATTTTAAAGTTAGCTATCTGAAAAAGTTACTGTTTAGTTCAGTAACAATAGCCATCTGAAACAATCACATTCAGGAGTCATATACCACTTTAGCAGAGAATGAACCAAATAGATAGACTGACTTATGTTGCTGTAAGACAAAAGGACTAAATGTCAGAGCAGTCTGAAAGAGTTATCGAAAAGAAATTAAGAAATATGTTTTCGTCTCACCATATGAAAGTCCTATTATGCTTTACATAATAAAGATTATATTTGTTTCTTCTATACCAGAGATCTAATCTCATAAAGTAATTGCGAATAATTTTATGGATTTTTAGAAGAATCAAATATCCTTATACATTGAAGCACTTTATATTTTTTTCATCTGAAAGCTAAGAATAAAATGACAGGTTTTAGATCATCTTTTCCCAGTTTTCCTCAATTTGTTGCTTATAATTTTCATAATTTAAGATGATAAAAGGAAAAAAATTATGACCATGGCATTAGAAGAAACAAAAACTGTGGATATTCAAGGAATGCAAAGACCTCACACATGACTGTTCCTCGATATTTTGTTTCTCCCTTTCTCAGTTAAATACATGCTCACATTTTGGGGAGGAATGCTTTTAACTCTAAAAACAGAGTTTGAGATGCCTGGATAAAAGGCTGCCTATTTTGTGGATGTTCCTTCTGCATAAAGAACTGTGTGTTGCTAATTGTAACACAATAGGACTCCAGGTAATAGAAAACTCATGAATAGAAGGACAGAACAGTAAGAGAATGGGAAGACAATCTGCATTTCATGTCAAGTACAAAGGCAGCCCTGTTCAGCTGCTGCATTTAGACCCCAGAGTCACATCTGGTGGTACACTGCTGGCTTCATGTATATACATGGGTCAGACATTTATCTTATCCTGGATTTGAAATATTTGTTAAAAGCCAAGAACACATTCGAGAAATAACTAGCTCTGAAAGGATGTCCCTTTCTTCCTCTTCTTTAAATTGCAATTCCTGGAACAATTGAGAAATCCATTTCCTGTGCAGCCACACCACAGAGTGGAGAACAAGTATTACTGAGAATGAGAGCTTGCTGAGGTTCTTGTAGCCCAGCTCCAAGAAACCTGAACTCCATTTCTTCTTCAGAATATAAACAATTCAAACTCCAGCCACAGATCAATGTTTCCAATTGCACGGGACTGCTCAATTTGTACCTTGAAAGAAGAAAGATAAAAAGTGCCTATTTCACGTTCAATACAATAAATTTGTTGGCACAGTAAGTCTTATATGGTAATTTAAAAATATTCTCTTTTTTAGTACAGAGAAAATGATTGTATTTGAATCATTGTTTTCTTTGAAGGCACTGATTAACGGAGCATTGATCAGTCGAATCACTCACTCATCTTTTATGGAATTTACATTTTTAAGGAATTTTGTAAATTCACCCAGACTCAAATATATTAGAGGCGATTGGTTTTCTCTCTAAGACATCATATGTTTACATATAAAACAGATATTAAAGAACATGATTTGAAGGTCTGGAACAATAGAAACGAGTCAGTAATAGCTGCACAGATCACCTAGCTTAGTTTACATGGATGTTTCTCTGTGCTTTTTGTGACTGTTTTCACTGAGATCTGTATAACTGCCATCCTGGGTCACCTTTTCGCCTTCCCTTTGTATGGGAGGTTGGCCTCCTCCAGCACGCAGAGGTCATGTCAGGTTTCCAGACTGTGGAATGCTGTGGATAATTGGGAAAGCAGTCGCATCAATCTGCCACTGATAGAGTTGAAGAGAATAGAGAAACTGCTTTTGAAGTCTTCACTTTTGTGGGTCTGAGTCACCCACAGCTGTAGGTTCTAGTCTGTTTGTTTTGAGATTTAGAGGAGGAATAGGAACACCAAATGTGATACCATGTTTATTTTCTTTTGCCAATTTGATAGAGTCCTATAGAGCAAAGACAAATCTCATCATGGTGTTTTTAGCTTCAAGGCAAATGCTGAGAAATTAGTTGGCAGGTAAAGAAACACACCTTATGTGTGAAATTACACAAGAAAAACAAACTATCACTATTTGCCGTAGACACAATTCTATATATAGAAGATTCAAAATATTCCACCAAAAAACTTCAAGAATGAAGAAATGAATTCAGTAAAGTAGCAGGTATAAAATCAACACCTACAAATCAAATGCATTTCTATATATCAGTGATGAACCCACTGAAAGAGAAATTAGAAAAACTACCCATTCACAATAGCCTCAAAAAAAATATTTGGGAATCAGTGTAACAAAAGAGGTGAAAGACCTCTACAATGAAAACTGCAGAACATTAAAGAAAGAAATTGAAGACGACCTTAGAAGATGGAAAGATTTCCAGTGCTTTTGGGTAGGCAGAATTAATATTGTTACAATGGCCATACTACCAAAAGCATAATACATATTTAATGCAATTCCTATTAAAATCCCAATGACATTCTTCACAGAAATAGAAAAAGCAATCATGATATTTATCTGGAAAAATAAGAGACCTAAAATAGCCAAATCAATCCTTAGCAAGAAGTGTGAAGCAGGAGGCATCACAATACCAGACCTTAAACTCCTTATAGAGCAATAGTAACAAAAACATCATGATACTGGCACCAAAACAGACATGTAGACCAGTGGTACAGAATAAAGACATAGAGACAAACCCACATAAATACAGTTCTGATACTAGACCAACGTCGCCAAAAACATCTGCTGGAGAAAAAGATCACCTCTTCCACAAATTGTGCTGGGGAAAATGGAAATCCATTTGTAACAAAATAAAATTAAACCCCTGTTTCTCATCCTGTACAAAACTCAACTCAAAGTGAATCAAAGGGGACTGGGATTATAGTTCAGTGGTTGAGCACTTGCCTAGTATGTGTGAGGCACTGGGTTCAATCCTCAGCACAACATAAAAATAAATAAGTAAAATGCATTATGTCCCTTTACAACTAAAAACGTATTTTTTAAAAAGGAAATAATCAGTAATTTAAAAAAAAGTGGATCAAAGACTTAGTCACTAGAACAGAGAACCTGAACCTAATAGAAGACAAAGTAGGCCAATATCTTCACCATGTTGGCTTAGGAACTGGCTTCCTTAACAATAATCCTCAGGCACAAGAAGTAAAATCGAGAATCAATAAATGGGATGGAATCAAACTAAAAGACTTCTTCTCAGCAAAAGAAACAATCAATAATGTGAAGAGAGATCCTACAGAATGGGAGAAAATCTTTACCACATATACCTCATATGGAGCATTAATCTCCAGGATATATAAAGAACTAGAAAAACTTAACAAACAACAATAACAACATCAACAACAAAAACAAACCCAATCAATAAATGGGCAAAGGCACTGAACAGGCACTTCACTGAAGAAGAAGAAATACAATTGATCAATAAATGTATGAAAAAATGTTCAACATTTCTAGCAATTAGAGAAATGCAAATCAAAACTATTCTAAGATTTTGTTTCATCCAGTCTGGATGGTAATTATCAAGAATACAAGCAACAATAGGTGTTGGCGAGGATGTGGGGGAAAAAGCTACCCTCTTACATTGCTGGGAGGACTGCAAATTGGTTCAAACACTCTAGAAAGCAGTATGGAGATTCTTCAGAAAACTTGGAATGGAACCACCATTTAACCCGCCTAACCCACTCCTTAGTTTATACCCAAAGGACTTAAAATCAGCACACTACAGTAACACAGTCACATCAATGTTAATAGCAGCTCAATTCACAATAGTCAAACTATGAAACCAACCTAGATGCCCTCCAACAGATGAATGGATAAAGAAAATGTGGAATATATACACAAAGAAATATAACTCAGCCCTAAAGAAGAATGAAATTATGGAATTTGCAGGTAAATGGATGGATCTGGAGAATATCTTGCTAAGTGAAATAGCCAATTCCAAAAAAATCAAAGGCCAAATGTTTTCTCTAATTTGCTACTAATTCACAATGGGGGTGGGTAGAGAAGAATAGAGGTACTTGGATTAGGCAGAGGGGAGTGAAGGGAGGGGAGGGGTATGAGGGTAGAAAGGGTAGGAGACTGAATTGGACATTATGACCCCATGTGCATATATGATTACACAACTGGTGTAACTGTACACCATGTACAATCAGAAGAATGAGACGTTATACTCCATTTATGTATGATGTGTCAAAATGCATTCTACTGTCATGTATAGCCAATTAAAAAAAAATAAATTACACAAGGTAATATTTGTCCCCCAAAATGAAACTGATGTCCCCTTCTTGCTTCACCTTCCTCACCACTGAGAAAATAATTAATTTACTAGAAATAAACTTTTTTTTTGCTTTAAAATTATTTTTTAAATTCATTTTTATTGTAAACAAATGGGATACAACTTGTTTCTCTGTACATGACATAGAGGCATACTATTTTTGTAATCATATATTTACCTAGGGTAATAGTTTTTGATTCTGTTATTTTATTTTCTCCCCGCCACCCTTCTTATCCCTCTATACAGTCCCTCCTTCCTCCATTCTTGCCCCTCTCCCACCCCCCATTATGTGTCATCATCCGCTTATCAACGAGATCATTCGTCCTTTAGTTTTTTGAGATTGGCTTATCTCACTTAGCATGATATTCTCCAATTTCATCCATTTGCCTGCAAATGCCATAATTTTATCATTCTTCATGGTGGAGTAATATTCCATTGTATATATATGCCACAGTTTTTTTATCCATTCATCAACTGAAGGGCATCTAGGTTGGTTCCACAATCTGGCTATGGTGAATTGAGCAGCTATGAACATTGATGTGGCTGTATCTCTGTAGTATGCTGATTTTAAGTCCTTTGGGTATAGGCCAAGGAGTGGGATAGCTGGATCAAATGGTGGTTCCATTCCAAGCTTTCTGAGAAATCTCCATGCTGCTTTCCAGAGTGGCTGCACTAATTTTCAACCCCAACCAGCAATGTATGAGTGTACCTTTTCCCCACATCCTCACCAACACCTGTTGTTGCTTGTATTCTTGATAATCGCCATTCTAATTGAGGTGAGATGAAATCTTAGGGTAGTTTTGATTTACATTTCTCTTATTACTAGAGATGTTGAACATTTTTTCATATATCTGTTGATTGCTTGTACATCTTCTTCTGTGAAGTGTCTGTTCATATCCTTAGCCCATTTGTTAATTGGGTTATTTGTATTCTTGGTGTAGAGTTTTTTGAGTTCTTTATAGATTCTGGAAATTAGTGCTCTATCTGAAGTATGAGTGGCAAAGATATTCTCCCACTCTGTAGGCTCTCTCTTCACATTACTGATAGTTTCCTTTGCTGAGAGAAAGCTTTTTAGTTTGAATCTATCTCAGTTGTTGATTCTTGCTTTTATTTCTTGTGCTATGGGAGTCCTGTTAAGGAAGTCTGCTCCTAAGCCAACAAGTTGAAGGTTTGGACCTACTTTTTCTTCGATAAGATGCAGGGTCTCTGGTCTGATTCTGAGGTCCCTGATCCATTTTGAATTGAGTTTTGTGCAGGGTGAGAATTAGGCGTTTAATTTCATTCTGTTGCATATGGTTTTCCAGTTTTCCCAGCACCATTTGTTGAAGAGGCTATCTTTTCTCCATTGCATATTTGTGGCACCTTTGTCTAGTATGAGAAAATTGTATTTATTTGGGTTTGTGTCCATGTCCTCTCTTCTGTACCATTGATCTACCTTTCTATTTTGGTACCAATACCATGCTGTTTTTGTTACTATTTCTTTGTAGTATTGTTGAAGTTCTGGTATTGTAATACCCCCTGCTTTGCTCTTTCTACTGAGGATTGCTTTAGCTATTCTGGGTTTCTTATTCTTCCAGATGAATTTCATAATTGCTTGCTCTATTTCTGTAAGGTACATCATTGGGATTTTAATTGGAATTGCATTGAATCTGTATAACACTTTTGGTAGTATGGCCAATCTGATAATATTAATTCTGCCTATCTAAGAACATGGAAGATCTTTCCATCTTCTAAGGTTTTCTTTAATTTCTTTCTTTAGTGTTCTGTAGTTCTCATTGTAGAGGTCTTCCACCTCTTTTGTGAGATTCATTCCCAAGTATTTTTTTTTTTTTGATGCTATTGTGAATGGGGTAGTTTTCCTAATTTCTCTTTCTGAAGATTTATCACTTATGTATAAAAATGCCTTGGATTTATGAGCATTGATCTTCTAACCTGCTACTTTATTGAATTCACTTATGAGTTCTAAGAGTTTTCTGGTGAAATTTCCAGGTTCCTCTAAATATATAATCATGTCATCAGCAAACAGGGATAGTTTGAGTTCTTCTTTTCCAATTCGTATCCCTTTAATTTCTTTGGTTTGTCTAATTGCTCTGGCTAGAGTCTCAGAACGATGTTGAATAGAAGTGGTGAAAGAGGGCATCCCTGCCTTGTTCCAGTTTTTAGGGGGAATGCTTTCAGTTTTTCACCATAAGGAATGATATTGGTCATGGGCTTAGCGTAGATGGCCTTTACAATGTTAAGGAATATTCCCACTACCCCGATTTTTTCTAGTGTTTTGAGCATGAAGGGATGCTGTATTTTATCAAATGCTTTTTCTGCATGTATTGAAATAATCATGTGATTCTTAACTTTAAGTCTGTTGATATGGTGAATGACATTTATTGATTTCCGAATGTTGAACCAACCTTGCATCCCTGGGATAAAACCCACTTGATCGTGGTGCACTATCTTTTTAATATATTTTTGTATGCAATTTGCTAAAATTTTGTTGAGAATTTTTGCGTCAATGTTCATTAAGGATATTGGTCTGAAATTTTCTTTCCTGGATGTGTCTCTGTCTGGTTTAGGTATCAGGGTAATATTGGCTTCCTAGAATGAGTTTGGGAGGGTTCCCTCCTCTTCTATTTAATGGAATACTTTGAGGAGTATTGGAATGAGCTCTTCTTTAAAGGTTTTGTAGAACTTGGTGAGAACCCATCTGGTCCCGGACTTTTCTTTGTTGGTAGGCTTTTGATGACCTCTTTTATTTCATTGCTTGAAATTGATTTATTTAAGTTGTGTGTGTTCTCCTCGTTCAGTTTAGGTAATTCATAAGTCTCTAGAAATTTGTTGATGTCTTCGAGGTTTTCTGTTTTGTTGGAGTATAGATTTTCAAAATAGCCTCTGATTATGTTTTGTATTTCACTGGTGTCTGTTGTGATATTTCCTTGTTCATTCTGAATTTTAGTAATTTGAATTTTCTCCCTCTTTCTCTTTGTTAGTGTGGCTAAGGGTTTTTCAATTTTGTTTATTTTTTCAAAGAACCAAGTATTTATTTTGTCAATTTTTTGTATTGTTTATTCTTTTTCAATTTTGTTGATTTCAGCTCTGATTTTAACTATTTCCTGTCTTCTACTACTTTTGGTGTTGGTGTGCTCTTGTTTTTCTAGGGCTTTGAGCTGTAGGGTTAAGTCGTTTATTTGTTGATTTCCACTTCTTTTGTTGAATGCGCCCCATGAAATAAATCTTCCTCTAAGGACTGCTTTCATAGTGTCCCAGAGGTTTTGATATGATGTGTCCTTTTTCTCGTTTACTTCTAAGAATTTTTTAATTTCTCTCCTGATGTCTTGTGTTATCCATTCATCATATAATAGTGTATTATTTAATCTCCAAGTATTGGAGAAGTTTCTGTTTTTTATTCTGTCATTTATTTCTTATTTCAATTCATTATGATCTGATAGAATACAAGGTAGTATCTCTATCTTCTTGTATTTGCTAACAGTAGCTTTGTGGCATAAAACATGGTCTATTTTAGAGAAGGATCCATGTGCTGCTGAGAAGAAAGTGTATTCGTTCTTTGTTGGATGGTATATTCTATATAAGTCGGTTAAGTCTAAATTGTTGATTGTGTTATTTAAATCTGTGGTTTCTTTATTCAATTTTTGTTTGGACGATCTCTCCAGCGGTGAGCGAAGTGTGTTAAAATCACCTAGTTTATTGTGTTGTGGTCTGTTTGATTTCTGGAATTGAGAAGGATTTGTTTGATGTACATCGATTAGCCAATATTCGGGGCATAGATATTTATGATTGTTATATCTTGCTGATTTATGTTTCCCTTAAGAAGTATGTAATGTCCTTCTTTATCCCTTCTGACTAGTTTTGACTTGACGTCCACATTATCTGAAATAAGAATGGATACTCCAGCTTTTTTGCTGTGTCCATGTGCATGGTATGTTTTTTCCCATCCTTTCACCTTTAGTCTGTGGGTATCTCTTTCCATGAGATGACTCTTGCAGGAAGCACACTGTTGGATCTTTCTTTTTAATCCAATCTGCCAGTCAATGTCTTTTGATTGATGAGTTCAGCCATTAACATTCAGAGTTATTATTGAGATATGATTTGTATTCCTGGTCGTTTGACTCTTTTTTTTTTTTTTTTTTTGACACAAGTTGGTTTCTCCTTTATTTGGCTGTTCCTTTAGGGTAGTTCCTCCCTTTGTTGATTTACATCATTGTTTTTCATCTCTTCCTTATGGAATATTTTGCTGAGAATGTTCTGTAATGCTGACTTTCTTTTTGTAAATTCTTTTAGCTTTTGTTTATCATGGAAGGATTTTATTTCATCGTCAAATTTGAAGGTAAGTTTTGCTGGGTATAAGATTCTTGGCTGGCATTCATTTTCTTTCAGGGCTTGAAAAATGTTGTTCCAGTCCCTTCTAGCTTTTAGGGTCTGGACTGAAAAATCTGCTGATATCCGTATTGGTTTCCCCCTAAATGTAATTTGATTCTTTTCTTTCACAGTCTTTAAAATTCTGTCTTTTTTTTTTTTTTGTATGTTAGGTATTTTCATTATAATGTGCTTTGTTTTGGGTCTGTTGTAGTTTTGTGTATTTGGAGTCCTATAAGCCTCTTGTACTTCATTATTCATTTCACTCTTCAGATTTGGGAAATTTTCTGATATTATTTCATTGAATAGATTGTTCATTCCTTTGGTTTGTTTCTCTAAGCCTTCCTCAATCCCAATAATTCTTAAATTTGGCCTTTTCATGATATCCCATAATTCTTGTAGATTCTGTTCATGATTTCTTACCATCTTCTCTGTTTGGTCAACACTGTTTTCAAGATTAAATATTTTGTCTTCAGTATCTGAGGTTCTAGTTTCCAGGTGTTCTATCCTATTGGTTAAGCTTTCTATGGAGTTTTTATTTTGGTTTATTGTTTCCTTCATTTTAAGGATTTCTCTTTGTTTTTATTTTCAATATCTAACTCTTTATTTAAATGACCTTTTGCTTCTTGTATTTGCTCTTTTAACTGTCAATTGGTGTGATCATTCAATGCCTGCATTTGCTCTTTCATCTCCTCATTTGCTTCCCTGATCATTTTAATTATGTACATTCTGAACTCCCTTTCTGACATTTCTTCTGCCATGCTGTCATTAGATTTTATTGCTGTACCATCTAGGTTTTTTTGGGACATTTTCTTCCCTTGTTTTCTCATATTGCTCAGGTATCTACCCCTCTAGTAGTGGAATTCTGGGATATTGCAGATTTCCTCTATTGACTAATATTGTGTCTGTAGATTTCCAGTAACTCACCTCTTAGCCTTCAGTAGCCTGAAGTCTTGGAGGAACTTGATATTGTGGTGCTCCACTAGGAAGCAGCCCCTGTAGGGGTGGTGGCCTTCAGGTGGGGTATATTTCCTGTCAGTGGGTAGAGCACCTCCACTTGTTGATTGATGGTCAGCTAGAGGGGGAGTAGACTGCAGACTGGGGCAAGGCTGATCTGGGCCTTTGTCTCTGGTTCTACTGCCCTGGTGGGAAAGCCATGCCCAGTGGGGAAGACTCACCCAGTGGTGAAGTTTTGCTGGACATTTCTCTTCTGAGAAATTCCTTTTATTCCCGAATTACCACCTGAACTGGGAAGCCCTCCTCTGCAATGTTCCCAGGGGTCCTGACCTACCGCTTGTGCTGGGGAGCCTGGCCCTGTGATGGATTCCCTTGCTGAGCGGCCCTCCTCTGTTATGTTCCCTGGGGACCAGAACTACCACCTGGGCCTTGGACCCTCAATTCGCGATGAAGCCTCTCACAGTGCGGCCCTCTTCTGCAATGCTCCCTGCTGACTGGGTACTCAGCTCCAGCAGTGAGTCTCACTGGGCCACTCTACTCCACGAAGTTCCCTGCGATTCAGGACTACTGCTCTATCTGGGAGCCCGACCAGTGGGAGAGAGTCACCCGGTGGCTCTGAGTTGGTCCTGAGTCTCTCAATACCTCCTCTTCTTGACTCCCGGGTCTTGTCAAAGGTCCTCTAGCCTCCTGTAGGTGTCTCAGGAAGGGAGCTGCCCTTCCAATGATGATGGCCACACCCTCAGGAGTAATTCAGAATGCCTGCACCAGCCCATAAAGAAGCCTCTGGCTAACTCCGTGATGGCAACAGACCTCTGCGTGGTGGTCGGGCAGTGTCGCTCAGTGATGGTCGGGCGGTGTCGCTCAGTGATGGTGTCTGTCTTTGGCCTGGTGATTGGGTGTGTTGGCTGCCAGCCGCCTAGCTGCGCAAGGCAGTGTTGCCTTTCTCCCTTCCTCCTTTCTTTCTTTCTTTCTTTCTTTCTTTCTTTCTTTCTTTCTTTCTTTCTTTCTTTCTTTCTTTCTTTCTTTCTTTCTTTCTTTCTTTCTTTCTTTCTTTTTCTTTCTTTCTCTGCTCAAGGTGAAATAATGGGGCTCTCAATGTGTTCCAGATAATTTGAAGGGCCACAGCTACCTTTGTTTACCCCTCCCTTCTGTGCAGCTTGCAAAACCACAAAGTTCTTATAAATAGAGGATCTGAATTCTGAGCTCTGGGTATTGTTTCTTCTACTTTCCAAAAGTGAACTGTCTTCCTTTAAAGACCTATTTTTCCTGCTTGTTAGAGATTTAAAAAGTTGTTTTGATATCAGTTTTCTAGATAATAAAGATAACTTAATATTTAAGAAGTTATTTTTGTATTTCAAAATAGTATGTTTAAATTTATTTTTACCATTTAAAATGAAATTTATACTATACACTTAATCATTTTCTTATTTGCCATGGAATCTTAGAAAATTAAAGATCATTTATTCTATCATGTAAGCATTGACTGAATATTAAAATGTAAACTGAATTGAAATATGTTAGTGTATAGAGAATATCCCTAAACTGGTTCAATGTGTTAAGGTTTATAATTCTTGCATTTTACACTTAATAAACTCATTATGTCTTATAATTTCTTGATTTTGTTTGTAAATGAAAAGATAAAAAAACAAAACTACTTTGTAAATACTTAAAAATAATACCTTCTCAGTGAAAATAGATTATTTGTCCAATAAATAAAGCTAAAATAAATGTAGTGCCCTTTGTTCTTCCATTTTTAAAATGGGTTTTGAAGTATAAGACATAAATACATAAAAAATAAACTGTAAGAAAATTGAGATGAATGCAAATGATAAATTTGGTGGAAAAAAATGGCAAATTTGTCATCATTTTATCTTTCTCATTTGCATGTACATATCAATACTTCTTATTCTGCAAGCAATGATCTACTGTGTGTAGAAATTCAACAATTTATGACTTAAGAGTAAAACAGTTAAAACTCTGTGCTATTCACAATCATTATGGGAAGCAGTGTATTTCAGCTCAGTCTTTGGTCAGGAGCAAACACAGGAGCAAACACATCTGGCCTCTTCTAGGTTTTGCACAAACACATTCTGGAGTCACTCAGCTATTTCCAGAGTGTGTGCTGGGGAGAAGGTATGTGTGCATAATTGATGTATTTTAGTTGATTTTTTGAAAATAGAAATTGCATCAGATGTGATTTCTCCTTGTTCAGTCTTAATCTTGAAGTTCTATACCATCTTTCTAATCATCTTATGAAGTCTTACTCAGGAAGCAGTGAGACAGGAATAATACACATGAGTAAGCTTATTACCTAAACTTGAGTCTTGCTTTTTTAAAAGCTGTGGTTTGGATGATGAGAGCAGAGTTTCCTGCTTCCTAGAAATGGATGTGTATTACAGACATTCTGTTTTTTCTGATTATGCAATCAATCTCTTTCACTGTGGAAAACTGAAAAATCCCCAAACCCACAAATAAACCAAGAAGAAAAGGAAAAAAAAAATCCTAAAAGCTGAACTCATGATTATATTTATTTTCACAACCTACAGATATATATAGTTTGAACTTTGATGTCTATCTATATATCCATCAATTATCAATTTATCACCAATTATCTAATATTAGTTTATAAAAAATGAGTATCTTACTATAGAATTATTTGATAACATGACTTATTTCCACATGAACTTTTATTTACCATGTAATTAACTACTATTCTGATACTTTATGTACATTTTTCAGATATATTATTTAATTATATGGACATATTATGATTTTTAAAAAAATTTTTAAAAATTTTTTACAGACTGCATTTTGATTCATTGTACACATGGGGTACATCATTTTGCTAATGCAAATTAAAACAACTCTTAAGATTTCATTTTACTCAAATTAGAAAGGCTATTATCAAGAACACAAACAATAATAGATGTTGGCGTAGATGTGGAGAAAAAGGCACACTTTGACATTGCTGGTGGAGTTGCAAATTGGTGCAGCCACTCTGGAAAGCAGTGTGGAGTATCCTCAGAAAACTTGGAATGGACACACCTTTTGACCCAGTTATCCTACTCCTTGATTTATACCCAAACGCCTTAAAATTAGCATACTACAGTAACGCAGCCACATCAAATATTTTTTAGATGTTGATAGACTTTTATTTTATTCATTAATTTATATGTGGTGCTGAGAATCGAACACATGCTAGGCAAGCACTCTACCACTGAGCCACAACCCCAGCCACTACTATGATTTTTATAAGCCCTTTAAGTTATATATCTAAGTAGTTTTCACTTACTTTACTTTTATAAGTCTGTGATAAATATGCTTATGGATGAACATATTTTAACTGTATATCCTTATTACTGAAGTAAATTTTTGAAAATGGAATTATTCTATCAAAAGGAATCTATGTTTTAAATTTTTCCATAAATATTGTCATTTCTCCATTTATCAGAAATTTTTATTTTGAGGGCCTACTTTGATGCTCGGAACCATTCTGGGCTCTTGGTGATGTGACAAAATAAAGCGTATGCCCTCATGGAAAATTCACTTCTGTAGAGGAAATGCATACTAAAGATAAGAAAGTAAAAGAAGATTCTGTTTTAAGAAGATTAAAACAGAAGAGTAAAGAAAGTGAGAGAGGAGTAGGCATTGTGGATAAAAATGCATCATGTAGAGAAAGCTGTGTGCTTTGCTTTAAGAAGAGGATGTTTGGGTCAAAATTCATGGAAAGTGAATACACCTGTGGCAAAAGCCTCTCAGTCATAGTGACCAGCAAGTGCAAAATGCTTCAGCTGAGGATGTACCTTATCCTTGGAAGGAACTGGAAAGAGGCCAATGTGGTTGTAGACAAGAGAGAAAGAGGCAAGTGATTGGTTATGAAAAGGAGGTACAGGGTCTGGATAGAGCAGGGGACTGTAGTTCTTTGGAAGGATCTGACTGGTACTCTGGGTCAGGTGGAATGTCATTGAGAGATTTGGGTAGAGGGTAACATGACTGGATTTAGCACCCTAACTCCTACATTAAGACTAGAATTATTTCAGTTAGCAGAAGTCTAGGGAGGAGACTATTGCAATATCATAGAAAGAAATAATGCCATTTGGACACAAGTAATGCTCTGAAAGTGATGAAAGTTGGTCAAATCTTGAAGAAAACTTAATAGGATTCACTGAAAGAATATAAGTAGGGAGTAAGAGAAAGCAAGCAAGCAAAGATAACTCTGAGTTTTTAAAAAATTAAATTTAATTTTTTTGGTACCAAGTAACTAGAAGAATGCAGTTACCATTAACTGGATGAGACAGTGAGGAGCGAATGGAGGCAGCCGATCAGGAACTTCAGTGTTGCACGTGGTAAATTTGCAATGTTAGAAATATTGAGTAGGCAGTTGGAGTTAAGAGAACTATTAGGCATGGAAACTTACTTTTGGAAGTCATCAGCATTCCATCAGTTATTTTTGAGTAAGAAAAAAACCAGAGAATCCCAGCAGAACACAAAAACAACATTTCGTTTCTCTTATGTGCATAGGTGGAGAGTTGGCTCGTGTAGACTGGTCTTAGCTAGGCAACTCTGCTTAACCTAGGGTCATGCTGGGCATTGCTCTTCACTGTGGACTGAGTTCTGATCTTCTCTATGTGTGTCCCTTTGGGACTCAGCTATTTTCTGCTTATGGTGATGGCAGAGGCATAAGAAGGTGAGTCCCAATGCTCAAATACATTTCATATCTAATATTTATTAAACCAAGTCACCAGGCCAACCCCAAAAGTCAGGAAGTAGGGAGGTTCCACTCCTTGTGGCAGAAAAGGCAAACTTACCTAGTAATCCTGTGGGTTTAGGCAGAAGTAAAGAAATGGGGACAATAACTTATTCTATCATGGGTATATATATTGCATTTAAAGCCAGAAACCTAGATGAGATCAGAAATGAATGCATCAGCATGTGTGAGAGTTTCTGCTTCCTTCACTTGAGTCAGCTTTGTATTATTGTTTTACACTGATTTGCCAATGTGAGGATGAAAAATAATTCTTGCTTGATTTAACTATAATTGTTATATTTCTAATCCAAGCTGAAGACACAGTAATGCTTAGAGTCAGTGTGTGGTTTCAATTTTTTTCCAGCAGGATTTTTTTTTCCTAATGGTTTAAAATACCTTCATCTAGTGGCCAGAAAGAAACATTTTCCAGTAGATTTTGTTCCCTTTTATGTCTTTAACCATCTTTTCCCTCTTTATTTAATGATTAAATGGGAAGGAGAATATATTTGCAATAAGTGCGGCTTATAACTCTAATCCAACACCTACTGTTTACTTTCCTTTAATCATATTAATTTATCAGAAGAGATCATATTTTGGTGAAAAGCAAAGGAAACAATGATATTTATTATCAGGCTCAAAGAAAACCTATTGAATTTTGACTCACACATGTAGTGTTGACAATATGATAAATGGTAAAGCTGACACAAAAAAACTTATCGTGGCCCCCTACAGATGGGAGGCCTTCTCATTTTGAAGTCAGTATTGTGAGAAAGTGACCTATCTGATCTTTGTGGCTAAAGGCTCACATATGCCTGTCCATTCATAGCAAAGGGCACTATGTCCTATTTACAATGCACACAATCTGTTCAGGCCTTTTGAAATTCATTATGTGTGGGTTGTTTGAATTCTCAGTGAGTTGAAAGCATCCTTAATATTTTTAAGGTAGGGTAAAAATACGTATTTTTAGTGACCAAGATATTTGTCTTAGGGAAGGAATTCTAATATCAGGATGACAAACATTATTCACATGCAAGTGCCATGTAACTTTAGCTGTGATCTTAGAAACAAGCACAAGGACAGGGAACTATGGTAAAGTTCAAATAGGAAAGAAATATTTCATTTTCAGCAATTGCACTGGAAAACTATGTTTTCCATTCACACATGATAAACAACACAGTACTGCATAGTTTTAGTATAAAAATAGAAAATCCATTGAGAAATAAAAGCACTGTTGGTTCCAGTACTTGAGAAAAATATCCCTCTGTTCATTCAGGATGGGTTTGTTCTCTGAAAACAAGACATTTTGCATTACCTTGAATCTGATCCAAAGAAATATGTGTGCTGAACAGTAATTAACTAAATCACAGCTTAGAATTTGAAATTTAGTATAGATTTATGCTTTCCTGGCTACATGTGTCATACTTTGATATCAAGCAGACTTAATCAATATACACATGCTGTATATGATTATTTTGTTGTTTTTTTATATTTAGAAACTTAGCTTCTTTTTTTTTTTTTTTTTAAAGTACCAAATATGCTTAGTGCTAAAAGCAGGTTTTTTCAAGATAATAAGCAGGTGGTGGGCCATTATTTGGTTTGGGAAGTGTCAGCAGGAAAAATCAACACAACTGGGTTCAAAGGGGGTTCAATTTTCTAGGAAGAAACTTCTGCCAACCAAGTCAGAGTGGAAAATATTTATGTGTATGTATAGTAAAAAGTTAAGAGTGACAGTTAATTTCAGCTGTGTTAGTACAACATAAAATAATTATATCCAAATAAAAGTATTTGAAGGGCCTAAATTTTCTATTACTGTGTTTAGATGTTACCTAATTAGTTATATGTGTCAATTCTATAGCACTTCTAATGTATATACTCTCTAAAGTGGTTATACTATCTAAAATGTGAGACATGTAAGACAAGTGTTTTTTGACTTTACCACATGGGTGGGCTGCATGAAGTCTGGTGGTTAAATAGATGCTGAGAATGAATTTTGTAAATGCATTTTTTTTTTTTTCTGGTGCCTGGGTTTTGTTTTTAAGGCCTACATATGTGTAAGTAGTGTAACAGCAATAAATGTGTGATTTCAAATTATATCCTAATTCCCAAGTGTACATTGAGATCACAGACGAATATTCCCATAAACATTTCAAACATTTACAAATGTCTTTTTGAAAATTTAAAATGACAATTTCATCCAAAGTCTCAAAATACAAAATTTATAATAGAAATACTCAGGGTGGATAGGTAAAAATTATTACTGTAATGACCTGAGAATAGTATAGACATTTGGATTTCTTAAATGGACTAAAAAGAATATGTATGTGTGTGTGTGTGTATCTGTGCCATTGAGCCCATGGCAGGGGGAAGGAGTAACAGAGAGAGAGAGGGGGAGAGAGAGAAACTGTTTATTAATAAATGTATGCTACTACTGTCATATATAACTTATTAGAAAAAATATATTTTAAAAAAATGTGTGCTAGTTATTGTCTTGAACAATAGGGGCATACTGATCAAAAAATTAAAACATACCTCACCTTGATGGTACACACAAATATTCACATTTATACATCTGTTTTTAGCAAGATGTGAAATTAACAGATATTTAGTTCTGATTTGTGTGAAGGTATGTTCGTAGTTAAAATACCTCCTTTTTTATTAACCATGACCTAAAAGTGTTTGATTGTATCTTCATGCTTTAAAGCCATACCATTATCAGTATTGATGTTCTTTATCTGGTGGAGAGAATGCCATTTTGATGTGATCAGATGAGGCAGTTAATTCATTTTTAACCAAACTTCATTGACTGAGATACATACTTTCCTTGAATAAATCTGAGGATTAGGCTTTGCCATTAAAACTGCACCATGCAATGAATGGTATTTCAAACAGGATTTCATTATCTAAGTGTTAAATGAACTTTTTTTTTTCTCTCTGTTTGTTTCTGTGAGGGGATGGGGTAAAAAGTTCTCACAGCTGCCAGACAAAGAATGACTCTATTTAAAGAGTGGTTGGGAGCACAAATGTTGATTATCTGAATGAAAGAATTTAATTAAGTTTCCTAAAGAACAGGATACTACTGACATCAATGATTGGCAAAACGAAGCAGGGAAATACAGTATTTAACATTACGATATTTTTCACTTAATGATGCCAGTATTAGATCTTGGCTGGTGTCCTGGAATATGCACAATAGCTTGGCAACAAATTAATTATTTTGCAATTGCAGATGTGGAGCTTTAGGGTGTGAAAGTCTCTTTGCCAAGATGGTTTTGGGAAAAGAACCAAAGCAATCATTTTATTTCCTTGTCTATGTGCATATCCTTGTTTATGAATATGGTTGAAATTCTCCATGTCAAAAGTCACAAGATCTCAAACAACATTCAGTTAACCTTTGAGGGGAATTCTTTAACGTGGTAGACTGAGAATAAAAAGGCTCAATTAGCCTGTAGCATAGTCCTTAAAAATAGTGTAAAACTTGCAGAAAACATCCTCGAATTATTCATATCTCTACAAAGTACATCATTTCTATTAGTTCTCGATAGTTATATTTATAATGAGATCTGAGGTCACATTAAGTTTTACTGCAATTGAAAATTGGTATGGTAACTTGTGTTAATAGTAGTTGTGGGCCCCACCACTTTTACTTAACCACAGAACCCCACACAAGTAGGAAAGGAACTTCAATATTAAAGCCATCAATGAAAAGAACATTGATAGCAGTATGAAGTCTTGGGTATCAAATGATATTTAACATAATATTATTATCATTAAAATATACCCTTGCAAATCAATTTAGCTCTTATACATAGCTGTCTTTGAGAAAAATACAAAGTTGGCCATGGTATTGAGAGTTTAATTAAAGCAAACAAACAATAGACTCTGAAAACGTCAGTTGTAGCTAAGAACACTATGTCCATCTTTGTGTGGTTTCAGTGTGAAAAGAATGAAGTCCTGCACTATTGTTGTAACCTACTCAAGTGATCAGGTAACAGGTCTGAGGTGATATTAATTCTAAAACTGACTTTGCTAATTACTTGTGGTGTGATATCCAACAAGAAAAATAATCTGAGCCTCAGTTTCCTAAGCTGATTAAAATAGATGATGTCGAGATCTACCTTAAAAGCTGTCAACAGATTAAAGTAGAATAATATGTGTAAAACATTGAACACATTCCCAGAACAAAGCGTATATTTTTATATACATAATTTTACATAGTATATTTTTATATTCATAAACGTAGGTGTATATATTGTGTGCACAATTATATATGCATCCTGATATGCATAAATATATTGTGTAAACATGTACAAATATCAATGTACAACCAAATTATTTTAGGTTACCTATTTATTGAGAAAGTACACATTTAAAAAGTAGAAAATACACCATGTGTATGGATATTTGTTCACCCATGCCCAACCACCCACTTCTACAACCGTCCTCGATCCAGCACCTGTAGCCAATTACACAATATACATTCAGTAGCTACTTCCACTGAAAGTATTTTCAGTGTCTTTTTAAAAAATTTCTGTTTGTTCTGATTTTAAATGGAATCAAATATATTAGAAAAGTACCCATTTCTTGTTGGTACGTTTAAAATGTAATGTGCTACTTTAAATAACATGGTACCCCTTGTAATTTAGTTTATAACATAAGGAAAATAGCATCAAGGAAAATAAGAAATCGAGTATAAATTGTAAAGAGTAATCATTGATAACAGGATGAAAATCAAACATTCCTATATCTCCCAAGAATATGATATTGAAAGAAGCAGATGTGCAAGTTCTTTGCTAGTGTCTAAACAGGAATCATTGTTTTATCTTACTTTCTGAAAGATGCAAGTATAACTCTTTTTCACCTTTAATGATTCCTGCAATGTTTTTTGAAAATGATTTAGTATTCATTTGCTACCTTCCAAACAATTGCACATTTAATTGCAGTGTTCCTCAAATCTAGTACTGTGGGGCATATGGTTGATATTCATTTTAAGTATTGTTCAAATATGCAATTACTAAAATATATTTCTATGCACTGTGACTAATATTTTTTCCCTGTCCTTTCTAGATAAAGCTATTATCAAGGATTTAGTTTCCCAAGGATTTGCAAAGTTACATACATTCACACTTATACAGGAAAAAATAAAACCCCTTTCCTTGTCTTAATGATCTTAGTGGATTCTCTACTGACATAATGAATCTGGACCTTAATGAACATTTGCACTGGGATCTAATAAATTGCATGTGAAAGAACTAAAATTTCCAGAAGTGTTTGAGTTTGTACAAGAAGCATCATTCTAGTATCAGAATGTATGATATAAGATTAAATGAACATTTTCAATTTTGCTAATATGTTATTAATTATAAAATTAGGGAAGAAAAGATACCTCTTTTATAACAGTATCAACCCATCTTGTATTTTGCTTTAGAAATTGACTATTGCCCTGAATTTAACCTCAGGAAAATTGTGATGCTAGTGTGAAAATAAAAATGATATAAAAATACCGCTCCCTTGGAGTTGAGTCAGTGTAAGCTTTGGATATATTCTTCAGTCATGCTTCCTAGAAATTCTTTGAAATCTTTCTAAAACTTTATATTTAACTCTTTTTAATTTTTTTTAGAATGAGAAATGATAAATTGTTTCTTTTTCTTATTTTATGTCCTGAGCCAGAATCATTTTTCAACTAATGCCAAACTTAACTCTATAAAGACAAATGGTTTCGTTCATTAATTACAAACAATGAACAGGAATCCACTGTGAACCTGAAATACATGTTATTACTAATCAGAGCAATTTTAAGTCCTTAACTTCAGACATCATTTTCTATTCAGTTTGTTATGTGACGAGCTATCTGTCGTTCCAAAATATTTCACATTAAGCATGGCGCCTCCAAGGCTCCATGAAGCAGTGATAACCTGTTCTAAATCTGAATCTCCTGAGGCCAGTTTCTCTGAATAATTCTTTTGTCGGTCTTTCAAGTCTAGATCCACTGAATGACCTTCAATTTTTGATCCCTACAAGTGGGATTTTATCAGAAATTATTCTGGGTAAGGGAACAGGAGATGGAGCAAGGGAGCTATTTACTATGGCTGCCAGGACATTTTGGAGATGCTATTACATCTGGTTGTATTTAATGTTTTTGTTATTGATATGGAAGAGCTGTTTAAAAGCACATTAAATTAATCTCATGGGAAATACTGTAGACTACAAAGGCATATGAAAAACACAGTACAAACAGGATAACAGGAAGGAAAGTATATTTTCCTTGGACTGCAATCCCCAGTCTGTGTTTTTTTTTTTTTTTTTTTTTTTTTATAAACTGGAAAAAGAAACACAGATACTCCCTTCTACCCCCAGCCTCCATCAGCCACCCAGCATCAAGGAATTATTAATTGCAATGAAGGAATATGATGCCAGCAATTTGTACAAATGTAATTTGCTTTTCACATTAACACTATGAGAATGTGGTGTTAGGCTCATATGAGGATGAGAAAGTGGAGACAAGTAATTTGTTCAAGTACAGAAGCTAGTAAGTAACAGAATCTAAGCTTGAATTAAGGGCGGTCAGACACCAAACTCATGAATGTTCTCCTTTCCTCAACTGCTTTGCTTCCCCAATTGTGGAATTTAGAGCAAAGAAATTTAGTTAGGTTTTATGGATAGAAGACACAAAAAATATTTTAGAACTATCATCTACTTCTTTGCTTTACAACCCTAATCAGCACTCATTTGGGCTATTATATTCTGAAAAATTATGGAATCTAGAAAAATTGCCATTCTTGAATTTTTCAAGCTAATAAAACTATTATTGGAAGAAAAGAGTCAAGTGAAATATAGTATCTAAAGAAACAAATATAGCTTAGGCTTTTTAAAAATTAATTTACATAATCATTGGTTTAAATTCAAAATTCTTAAGAACAAAATTATATATTTGGTCAAAGTCAGTAAGAAGATTATAAGAAAGAAGTAAATATAGGAATAAAACTATCTTACCCTCTTTTCATATTAATATTGCATTATAAATAATCTAAAATATTTAAAAATATAATATGGATTTGGGTTAAAAGAATTAACTCTGAAGTTTGCTTGTATTTAATTGTTTACCAACTTTGAGAAAGTTGTATTATTTCTTCATTAAGTTGTAAAATGTTGTTTTTCCCCCACTGGTAATTCAGGAAAAATAATTACAAATAACCAATGTATTGTTTAAATGTTAGGAATAATATGCATACATCACTTTAAACCAGTATCTAACAAACATCAACAATAACATTAAAGAAATGTTTATCATTATTATTATTAGCTATAAATGTATATTCCCAAATCCCCAAGATCATTATTATAGTCACATTAGATTTGATAAGCAGCAAGTTTTCCTCGACTGAACTTTTATCATGTGTATGCTTAACAAGAACTAGTCTCAGTGAGAAGATAAAAGTATGCCCAGAAAATCCTTGATATTATGTTCAAAGTAATATGGGAAAATGTAGATCCCAAAGATGAGCTAACTTTCAAAGTAATCCCTCTTGGGGAAACAAATATTTATTCACCAAAAGATATTGCTTTTATTTTCATCTATTTTTGAGCTATTCTTCTGGTATTTGCCAACAGCATTTACAAATATATCCACAATGAGTCAGTAATTGAGACTCTTGATACATTGAACAAGAATTGAATTTGGGAAAACAGGCATTTGGAGCCAAGCTTGATGAATAAGATGATTGATCAAAGCTGGGCTAATTGAAGTGCTGAGACTGATTTTGGAGTGAGTCATAAGCAGTTCTAAGAACAATTCTAATATTTGGGGTGATGGCAGCCTTTCATACATGCCAAGCACTCTGCCAGGGACTTTATATACTGACTCTCAGAGGTGCCCAGGGTGATTTCAGGATCAAAACTGACTTTTATTATTATTCTTTTTTGCATTGGTAACTTTGAATTATGAGTGGAAAATCAGTGTCTACCAACTTAAAGTCACATGTTTATCATCTTTGATCATCAGTTTTTAAACATACACGGCAAAGGGGAAAAACATAGTCATGCTCTATCTACAAATGCAGATGTCTGCCGGTGGGGAGGTGCTGGGGCCTTTGATTATATACGTTTCAAGCTGCCTCCCCAAAGGGACAATGCTGAGAGCGAACAGTATGGGGGAAAAAACAAAACAAACAATAACCATAAAAAAAGACAAGCATCATTTTGGAGAGGCTGGGAAGAATTTTGCATGATGAAAACCAGTTTCAACATCAATGGCTGGGACCACTGTAAGGGGTCTCTATAGTACAAATTGTTGGAAGGCGTTTTGGATTTGTCCTTCCTTAACCATAGGATGCTCTTAATGATACTTTGTCTCCTGGCCACCTTCATGCTTGACTTGAACTCTTTCAGTCTCTAGACAATAAAGGCAGACATTCTTTATGTGCTTTTCCCAAGTGAATGGGCTCATATTTAATTCTTCAAGCTATAACTATAGTTGAAAAATGAAATGCAGGTTAAAAATAACTCACACTGTTGAGAAACCCTCTTGGAAGTACCAAGCCATACCTTGTTTTATTACCTTATGTTTATTGTATGACTTTGCCTTTTGTGACTTCCTTGGTAATTACCCTTCCAGTGACCTTCTTTATTGTTGCTCCAATAATGGTCACTTTTTCGTGGGAATTGGGTGGGAGATGTCAGACCACGCTATAACCCTATTAATTTGCAGATGGATGAAGTGATGTCTTTTTGCCACCTGCTGAGGAGCAGTTGAGAGGCCACCTCTTCTGTCACCCTGAGTGCCACTGTTGTCCTCAGGCTCTCAGGCAGCAATTGTAAATGAGACGCCTCTGTGGCCTCCTTTAAAGTCTGAGTGAGTCTTTATATGAGGCACCATAATTCTTCTTTCCTGGGCACTCAGATCAAAGTCTCCTCTAACCTAGTGTCTCTGCAGCCAGAATCAAGCTGACTTTCTCTCACTCAAAAATATGTTTATTTCCATATAAAAAGATGATCTCAGTTCTCTACAGATGATGTAGAACTAATTTATGAATAATTTACATATATATTGCATCAGTTGGTATTTGCCTTGACAAGAAACACAGAATCTAGGCTTCAGTCAGCTTTCTTAAATATTATATTTCTTTTTTCTACATAGAAAACCTAATGCAAGCCAAGAGAGAACTGAATTCATATTATTTGCTTCATAGGAGCGTTTCTCTATTGCTTGCTTTTCAGTGGAACACTTTCTACATTCAGCACTTAGAGGTTTAGCATTCATTTGTGTTCAGAGAAACCACCTGAAAACATATTTATGGCAGCAGGAATTTTATGTGAAAAACAAAATGTTACCTAAATAAAGTAGTAACATTTGAAGAGCTTTTATTTCTTAAAAGCTGTAAAATTGGGCCAGTACCTGGAGGGGTGCTTATCATTTTCATGGCAATAATGTCAGGGTTTGTTATTTGAGAGGTATTCAGAGTGGAGGCAGCAGCTGTTATAATTTATAAATGTTTATTTTCCCTCTTGGATTGAGTTCACTCTGTCAGGGAGAATGAACTTTAGCTTAGCAGTCATTGGTTTACAAGGAGGACTTGTGGAATTTCAAAGAGGCAAGTACTTAATGGACTCTTGTGTGGATTTTATCTGCTATTTCTACCACTTATATGTTGGACAATTTTGGGAAAATCACAAATTCCTTAAATCTCATTTTATCCAAAGTGGGGTGGGGGAACTGATTCACAAATGAGCAAAGGACTTTAATAGACATGTCTCCAAAGAAGATGCACAAATGCCCAACAAGCGTGTGAAAAGATGTTTAATATCACTAGCCTTTAGAATATAAATAAAAGCCAAAATGAGATATCACTTCATATCAATTAAAATATTTATTATTAAAAGAATAGGAAATAACAAATTGTTGAGGTTGTAGAAAAATTAGAACCCTTGTGCTTTGCTGGTAGGCATGTAAAATGCTGTAACTGCTGTGGAGAAGGTTTTCCTCAAAATGTCAAACAAAATTATCATGTGGTCCAACGATTTCATTTCTAGAGATAAACACAAAAGAATTAAAAGCAGTGTTCCAAATAGATACTTCTAGACCTATATTTATAACAGCATTATTCACAATAGCCAAAAGGTATAAACAATAAAAAATGTCCACATTTGGGTGATAAAACAAGAAATGTGGTATATACAGACAACAGAGTACTATTCAGTCTTATGAGGAAATAAGATTCTGGTATGTGCTATCACATGGATAAACCTTGAATGCATTATGTTAAGTGCAGTGTGTTAGACACCCACAGGAGGACAAGTATTATTTGATTCCATGAGTTACTTAGTGATATGAGTTACTTAGAAAAATACAGTAAAGCCTCTGCTGTTTAGAGGGATGGGGACATAAGGAAGTCAGTTTCTGTTTGGGATGATGAATAAGTTCTGGAAACAGTGGTGATGGTTGCACAACCTTGCGAATGTACTTAATATCCCTAAATTATACACTTAAAAATAGCTATAATTGTTACATTTTATGCTATACAAATTTTAGCATAATTTTTAAAAAACTTAGTTTCTTTTTTTTTTTTTTTTTTTTTTGACACTGGGGATTGAACCCAGGGACACTTAACTACTCACCCAGATCTCCAGACCTTTTTTATATTTTATTTAGAGACAGGGTCTTGCTGAGTTTCTTAAGGCCTTGCTGAGTTGCTGAGGCTGACTTTGAACTTGCCATCCTCCTGCCTCAGCCTCCTAAGCTACTGGGATTATAGGTGTGTGCCACCATTCCCAGCAAACTCAATTTTCTTATCCATAAAATAGAATGTCATTTCATATGTTTGATGCTTATATTTAAAGAGCAAAAATCATCTATTGCAATACCTAAACATGGTGGTATACACCTCATTGACTGGAATCAGCTGCCCATTCTGATGGGATCAGCAATCTGATTTATATTTTGGTAAATCTTCCCTCCAATTTGATTTGTGTCCTTTGTATAGAATTTGTCCCCTACCCATCTGCGAGTTAGCCCCTGATTGGTATAGGGTTTAAGGACAGATCTATACTCTGAATTGAAATAATTAAAATGAATCTTGAGAACTCTTCTTGAAATGCTGGGAAACAATGTCTTCCACCTTTGTAGAGTCAAAGAGCAACTGCTAACCATTCTGGGACTGGCATACAAAGTTATCAAGAATGTAACCTCACAAGTAGAAAAGAAGAGAAATGGAAAGAAATCTGTCCCTGTCTTAAGGATTTAATTACCATACCGGTGAGGCTTTACTTGAAAGTCAGTCAGATTTCTCTATTTTTCAGTTGAATTCTTACACTGATTTTTCTTTGTTGTTGGTTTAAGTAATCTGGGTGTTCATTTATTAAGATGATTCTTGAAGTAGTAAGCTTTAATAAACATTCATATTCTCTCATCCCAGCACCTGATACAAAATTGCACCTCCTCAGTACATTGGAACTAACTCAGCTAATCCTCCCATAAGATACTGTTTTCTTATGTTTAAGGAAGATTTGGGGAAAGATTTAAAAAAAAAAAAGTATGGAAAGTACAACCATCTGGGGCTATATTTCAAATATCCCTGAATCCTAACTGAGAAAACAACCAAATTCCAGAAGAGATAACAGTCTCATCCTTGAACAATTCCACATTCACTCATTGAGCATTTGCTTGGCACCTACTATATACAAGGCATTATACCAATAACTTTTGGATATAAAATAAAAAAGATTTGGTCCCTACTTTAAATGTCACTGATCTGTGAATGTTCATTCAGAAGGAATTAAGATGTGTTTAATTAAAACAGCTCTTTTCAAAAGTTCTGTTACTAAAGAATAAGCATTAAACTCTGAAGAAAAAAGTGAAATATTTTGTTTGAGAAGTTCCTCAAGAACATTTGATGTTTTATAATATTTAAATATAATACTCTTGACTGAAAATTTCTGAAAAGAAAGGAATTTAGTGGTAAATACACATATAACTCAATAGTGTTAGGCAAAGACTCTCTAAATGTTGTTTTTAATCTGTGATCTAGGAATACTTGTATTATACTCATGGTCTTTGTTTAAAAAATGCTGTTACGATTTGGATATAAGGTGTTCCCCAGAATCTCATGTGTGAGACAATGCAAGAATGTTAAGAGGAGAAATGATTGGGTATGAGAGCCTTAACCCAATCACTGAATGAATCCCCTGGGATTAACTGAGTGGTAACTGAAGGCAGCCAGGGTGTGGCTGGAGGAGGTGGGTCTTTGGGGAGGCATGCCTTTGGGGTATATATTTTGTATCTGGTGAATGGAGTCTTTCTCTGCTGCTGATCATCATGTGAGCTACTTCCTTCCACCATATTCTTCCACCATGGATTGAAACCTCTGAAATAGAGAGCTCCCTAGTAAGCTTTTCTGCCTTTAAAACTGTTTTTGTCAGGTATTTTAGTCACAGCAGTGTAAAAGTTGACTTACATAGAAATTGGTATGAGAAGTGGGGTTGTTGCTGTGACTAACCTGAACATGTGGTTCAGAAGCTTTTGGAGCTTTTTGGAATTTGGGGGAGAAATTTTGAGGTATTTATCAGTGTACGCTTGAAACACTTTAGATTGTTGTAAGCAGAGTTTAATGGTCGATTTGGGTGGGAGCTCAGAAGACCAGAATGCCAATAAGACTGTGACAGTGAACACAGGGCTCAAAAGGATTTAGAGGAAAATGAGGACACTATTAGAATTTGGTGTAGAGGCCATTTGTGTTACATTCTAGTTGAGAAGTTGTCTGCATTTTGCCCAAGTCCTGAGACTTTCTGTGAGGCTGATTTTTAAGAGTGACAGACTTCTTAATCTGGTAAAAATAAAAAAAAAAAAATCACAATTCAGATTTTGACCTTCAGGTATTAGCAACATACTCTGGAAAGTTTTAACATCTTGTAAGTGATGAGACAAATTCATATGTTGCCTTATTTCAGTTTACCCAATAATAATCAAAATATATTTAGGGTTAGATAGTACCTAATGATGAAACAGGATGTTTGCTTGTGTCACATCTCTTCTTATGTAACTTTTCTACTCTAAATAACCTGAAAATTTCACCTTAATCTTCTCTAGTCTTCTATTTCAATAAAGTCTTTCCTCAAAAAATAGTCATAAAAAGATTTGTGTTCTGTTCAGTGTTTTACAACATCATATTAAACGTTGTATAATCACTATTAGTCACCAGCAGCAATCTTTGTGCTGTCTTTTCTCTCTTTAAACTCTGTGGTTATCTGCCCCTCTCCTTAGCTTATTTGAATCCTTTGAATTTGTTAGTTGGTGGTCGTTTTGGTCATTGTCATTGTGTGTTTTCATTTTGTTAATGTTCTCTGCCACTTAGTCCTTAATGGGGAGAGAGGTAAAATTAAGCTCAATAGGCACCAACTACTTGTCACCTGCTTTCAAGTTGATATTTTCTGCTACCTCATTTCTATATTTGTGAGGAGTTTGTGAATTATATTGGATATTATATGTTTGTGTTTTTGGTTTTCCACTTTTTATTATTTATAGGTTCTGTTTATTCTTTGGATTTCTCTATTTCTTGAATTGCTGTCAACATATTATCCTTTGCTTATTTTAACATAGTTTTCCTTAATTTTAAAATATATTTATGATATATACTCTTTAAATGTTTTTTTAGTAGTTTTGCTAAATCCAAGATCAGAGCCCACTCGAAATTAGTTTATACTGGCTGATTTCGTCAAATATGTATTTCAACGTTACCCACAAGGCTTTGTGAAAACTGGACATTTATTATGTGCTATACTGTAGCAACTCTGGATTTTTATTGTTATTTATTTATTTAATTTATTTTGTAACTTGCTTGTATTTAAACTGTGAAATCAGTCTTGCCATAATATAGCAGATTTTGATGTCTCTTTAATTATTTTTTCCTCCTCCTTCTTTGTTTTTTTGCAGTGCTGGGAACCAAAACCAGGGCCTCTGGCGTGCAAGACAAGTTTCCTACTCCCAGTCCTCTAATTATTTTCTATGTCCAGCTTTATGGGAGTCACTTCTTTGTTGCGCAGCTTAGTTATCAACCAATTCTTTGGGCAGTTATTGTGCTCATGTGCTTTGAACCTATGAAGTTTCTGCCCTTGATAATTCTCTTGGGCGTATGCAGAAGAGCATGCTCACAACTCAAGTACTTCTTAAGTCTATCTTACCTTTTACTTTCTGCCAGGATCTTGGGTCTCCCTTATAAGGACATGGTTTCTGAGTCAGCCAGGGATATGTGCCTACCTACTCTTTCTATGGCTCTCTTATTTACAGGGTCTCTCTGATAACGTTCTGGATCATCCATTGTGTACTCCAGCTAGGACTGTACCCTCATGGTAGCAGAACTGCAGGTTTGCCTCTTGTTTCCTACTGAACACGTTACATTCACCGATAATACTCTTGGGCTTTGGTTTCACTCTGTCCATGGTCAGTTCCCATCTCTGCTAGCAACACTTCTGGTTTTCCCAGACAGTTCTGGGTAGATAAAACAACTGAGCTGGTGGAACTGGGGGTACTGTGTCAGGGGAAGGAGGACAGGACCAAAGATCCCATTGTTATTACCCAGAGATCTAGCTGCATTCCATGTGTAAACACTTATCAAGATAGGTTGCTATCGGTCAAACTTTAAAGCCCTGAAATGGATGGGTCTTACTTTGTTCCATTTTCATTAATTTTAGGGGAGAAGATATCCTGACTTCTATACATTGACCTTGATAGAATTCAACAATTCTTTCTTTTTTTTTTAAAGAATCTTTTATTCTGAAATAATTTTATATTTATGGAACAGTTGCAAAAACAGCACAGAGTTCCTGTCAATTTTTGTCTTCTTCCCCTAATGCTAATATTTTATTTAAGCATGGGATTAAAAAATTAATATTCATACACTCTTCAGGCTTTATTTGGATTTTAATCATTTTCCATCCATTTCCTTTTCCTATTCCAGGATTGAATGCAGAGTACCATGTTTTATTTTCTTGCCATGCCAGCTTGGTTGCCAATATACAGTAAGACCTCAGTCATTAAAGACCTTGATGGTTTTGAAAGGCACAGGTCAGGTGTTTTGTATAATGTATCTTAATTTGGGTTTTCTCATGACCAGACTGGGGTTGTGGAATTTGGGGAGGATTATCACAGAGGCAAAGTACCCTTTTCTTCCCATCATAACGAAGCTTATGATATTAACATAGCTTATTAATGGCAATGTTCACCGTGATCATTTGATTACACGACTGTGTCTGCCAGGGTTCCCCACTGTAAACCTCCCATTTCTCTTTCTCCATGCTTGAATCGTTAGAATTGAGCCACTAATCCAGCTCACACTTAGGGAAGAGACAATTAAACTATGCCTCCAGCAGGAAACACACCAAAGGTTAGAGATATGTTAAAGCCACTCAATAATAAATAATTTGTGAAATATAATTTGAGGTTCTACTACTGTGCTACTTCTCTGTGAAGTTATAATCACTAATTTTAGCATTCATCAGTGGAGGCTGGAAGCAGTCATTGTCACTGTGATATATAATGGCAATTTTAACATATTACTAGTTTTGTCTATATTAATTAAAATTCAGTGAGAAAGATTTACCTCTATTTATGAAAGTACCTCTTTCATCTCATTGATTTCACACACAATTGTCCATATTCACGATGAACTGTGCAACTCTGTGGTTTAAGTGTGTCATTGGAACTGTCTGGAATACCTTTTCCTCCCTTGTTAGCAAACTTCTTTTCCTTTAAAAATCAGTGAAATGCTCCTAGAATCAAGGGTCTGTGCTTTTGATATATTACTTCTCAGTGCATAGCCTCACTTAGTTTATCCCTATCCTGAAATTCTTACATTTTTTTTTCTCCTTAGAAAAATGCTTATATCATTTATCCCTGAAAAGGTATATTGATGTCCTAACTCCCTGTGTTTCGGAGTGTGACCTTACTTGTAAGTGGTGTCATTGCACACTCAGTTAATTAAGATGAGGTTGTACTGGATAAGGTAGGCTTGTCATCCACTACGATTTGTGTCTTTAGAAGTGAAGAGATGCACAAGGGAAATGTGCCATGTGACAGCAGAGGCAGTGATCGGGGTGATGCAGCTGAGGGCCAAAGAGCACCAAGGAACTGGGAAAGGCAAGCAAGGGGTCTCCCCACAAGTTTAGAAGGAACATGGACCTGCTGACACCTTGATTTTGAACGTTTAGTTTCTAGAACTGTGACAGGATATTTGTCATTTTAAGCCCACTGCTTTGTGGTACTTTGCTACAGCAGGCCTAGGAAACTAAGGAAACTAATATACCCCACAAAACAGGACAGTTTGGAGCAAAATGTGAAAAATTAAGTTAAATTTGTCTCAGACTCAGAGCATATAATTCTAAATTTAAAATTTGTTGAATGTCTTTTTTAAATTTTAGGAATGGAGAGAAAGTCTGGCTTTTTTTGGCATAGAATTTTATTTAAAAGATTAGTTACTAAATCCAGAAGATTGAAATAAATTCATGTAATCTGTCAGTGAGAACACATGCCATTCTAAAAAATATATAGAGTGTAGACTTTGGTAAAAAGAGATTTCCTAATATGGGCTTTAAATTATAGTTAACATGAGAGGTAACTTCCTTGACATTACTGTAAAGTAAGAATTTAACTTTTGGAAGTGAAATAGCTAATCCATATGCCTTGAACAACAGAAGGTCATTTGTTCGTAGAAACTAGCTTGTTTTAATATTTCCATGTTTTTGGAACTATGGAAAGACACAAAAAAAACTATAAAATGCAGATTTTCAAAGATGGATTTAGAAATCATTCTATTACTAATTCTAATAACTAAGCAACTATAATACTAAATTATCTGTTCTTTAATTTAACAAGCATTTATTGATTATCTAGCATACGACAGACACTGAGCAAGAAATGCTACACATAAATATCAATAAAATGATCTCATATCCTTTGTTTAATAATTAAAAAGCAATTCAAAGGGAGAAAAGCACAATAAGAATAACAGCAGTCATTAATGTTTACCGTAATGTGATTTTATTTTATTTTTGCAACTGGTTGAATTACAGCTGGTTGAATCACACAGCTTAAAAACAAAACAAACAAAAAGACCCTTTGCATTTCAGCAAAACCCACCCATGTTTAAGCTGAATAAGGGGAATTGAAGCAACAATGGTTTGTAATTAACTATTTTGGATCCATTTTAGATAAGATCATTTAGAAGTCAAAAATATGTTATTTAGGGGCTGGGATGGTGGCTCAGTGGTAGAGCACTTGCTTAGCATGTATGAGACACTGGGTTTGATTCTCAGCACTGCATACAAATAAATAAATAAAGGTTCATCAACAATGAATAAAAATATTTTAAAAATACGTTATTTAAATATAGTGTATGTACTGGTATGAAAATGCATGAGGAAAAACATTTCAATTAATGCACAATTTACTCAGATTATTGAGTAATAATGGGAAGCCTAATGGGAAAAGCAGTACACTTGGAGAAAAACGAGGCAGGGAAGGCAGATAGAGAGTGACTGGGGTTTGATGAAGCTAGGAGTGGGGGAGTCACACATTTAAATTGTGTCGATGACAGTATTTGAACCAAGAGGGAATAAATAAGGCAGAAATCTGGAGGAAGAGCTTTCTAGGAGGAGCAGATAGTAAAGTCCCCAAGGCAGGAGCATGTTTACCATTTTAGGTGAATGGCAAGCAGGTCAGGGATGCTACACCCCAGTGACCAAGAGTGAAAGAAAATTGGGGAAGCAGTGAATGACTGGATTGGGTAGCACTTTATTGGCCATCATAGGAACTTCTGTTTTATTCTGAGAGATAGAAACCCATTGGAAAGTTTGAGGACAAAACTAATGTGATAATCATGGAAATGCATATAATACTAGAAATAGACTGGTTTTCTCTGGGATTTAAGCCCAGGGAGAGAAAACTAATGTGGGGAACCTAGTGTTAATTGTACTTCGGTGTAGACTTTGTTTTCCTCCTTTGGTATGTTTAGAACCTTTCATGAAATGTTCTGCCCCCACCCCCCCACCACCACTCACTAAATCACAGAGCTGCCCCAACACTATGTTTAAACTTGATTATAAGACACTGGTAGATATGATGGCTGTAATAACATCCTATCACCATTACACATAAAAGCTGATGATAATTACCACCCCATCTTGGCATATGCTGTATCATTTTCTGCAAAGCATGTTTCTGTAACTTGCTGCTTTAGGAAACCAAATGTATTGAATTTTGGACATCACAATCAAGATACTATTTCTGAATGTTTTATGCTGTAAGATTGGTAAAGAAACCATACATTAACTTTCTAGTGTAATAAGTATACCTAGAAAATAGTGTTCAGAAGCTGTTACATTCGATTATTAATTTCTGTCTTGGTCTCTATCATATGTGAAAAAAATTAGAGCAACCAGTAGTGATCTATATATAAAATAAGGCATTGTGCTTAATGACCTTCTCTTAAGGTTTCAAATGTATAGTTTTGATTGTTATATTACATTATACAGTGAAAAATGTGACAGAATTTTGAGTACTTATGAATTCATGTAAAAGGTAGTTAATGAAATTCAGAATAAAAATAGGTTACTTGCATAGGTTCTGAGATAAAGCATCTCTGAACTCAAAAGGATTCTAAACTTTAATTAGCCCAGTCTCAAGTTTTTATTTTTGTTTAGTTTTGTTTTTTGCCAAAGACAGTGGGAAGAAAAGTAATCAGAAGGCAAATGATTACTTTAAATAACAACCTTTTATGTTCTTAGCTATTTTATGTATCAGGTGCAAACAATTAGAACTCCAAGATATATAGAATCTAGCGTTTAAATAAAAAATATAACATCTGTTCTTATTCTTTACCCATGTCAAAAATCAGCAATACACCAACATTACTTCCCTCATGAATGGAAATAGCTTCAACAATTTTCTTAGGTAACAAAACAAAACGCCTCTACCAGCCCTCACTGATTACAGTGGCTCTCAGGATTGCACCCTCTCATTATCCTTGACCTAGAGCCCGACTTCTCCGCCCAACACCACTGACATCATGACCAGATCACTCTGTGTTTTTTCAGGCAGTCTAGTGCACTGCAAGGATGCATCCCTGGCCTCTTCCCACTGGGTGCCCGTAGCAACTACTCCTCTTATCCCTACCTCCAAAAAATGCCACCTAAAATCTTTTCAGGCCTATCCTTGATTGAAACCACTGTCCTCAAGATAGATATACCTGATAAAGAGAAGGCATAGAACAAAAGTTCCTAAACTTGGCTTCTAACAAGTTGTTTTAAGTTTTTCTTACTGTTATATCCAGGCAGCATCTGTCTCACAAATCTGTCTAGGTGACCCTGAGGAGGCACTGAAAAAAGACATTTGGATATTTAAAAAGTCACCACTTTAACAAAGGTCCCAAATGATGAATCTTATTAAAGTATGATTTTTTTTTGAATTGGGTAAGGGCACATAATTCTACATAACTCCACATAAACAGATGTCTGTAAATGGACATCTATTTATATATTTATCCACATATCCTTAAGATCTCTCTCTTTATAGGTCTATATAAATAGATTTTCCTCTGTTCTCTGACTTGAATCTTAATTGAACTCTCATATGTAGTTTTTAAAAATTTTGATGCTTTGTAAGTAAAAATGTAATGAGTAGAAGCAATATTTGAAAGACTGAAGAGTATTCTGTAGGCCAAAGGAGGGATAGTGGAATTTCTGTAAGTAATGTTGCATTTTGCCATGCTGTTTTCCCTGTTTAAGAATTTCTATTGCTTTTAGAAAGCTAATATCTAATTAAAAAACTATGAACAAGGGTTAAGCAGAACGATATTTATTCTGTCTTCAGTAACCATATGGTTCTCCCCAACATAAAGTTTCTTATGCTATCAATAAGAGTTCTGAGCCAAGAACAGAATCATAGTAATTGAAATAAAAATTGAAATTTGCTTTGTGATTATTATTATATTGGTAACCATGGTAATGAAAGACCAATCCAGCACTTTAAAATAGCACTTACGAAGGAATTTGGAAAGACTTTTATTTATTGAGATGCCTTGCTAAATATAATATTATTACACTTGGAATAACAATTGCTTTGTTGTTAAACATTTTGGGCTTTAGTAGATTGACTATTTACTTTTTCATCTTTCTCTTCTTTCTCTTTCCAAAACTATAGACAACTGCCTCAAACAAAACAAAACAAAACAAAACAAAACAACAAAAAAATACCTTTTAGAGACTACAGTAGTTAAAAAAGTAGAAATTAAAAATTAGTGTTACAGAAATGGAACCAACATATATTAAACAACATAAGTATATGGAATTAAATTGGATTTGTTAGCACACATTCTGGCAATCAATATATTAACATATAGAATTGTTCTTTAATCTGAAATTATGTAGATCATTAAGAATAACATTCTAAAAATAACTTTGATGAAGTTACTGAATCTGTATAAATACATTTTTATATTAAATTGTATATTTGTGTGACCAAAATATTGATAAAGTTCTCTTGCCTCATAGTACTTTTTATAACAAAGCATGGAACTTTAAAGGATTTTATTCTTTTATTTGCATCATTTACTCAAATCAGAGATCTTTCTCACTAACTAAAGAAACTTTGGTCCAAGGTCTCTATTCTTCAGATGAGGCCGTGTGTTAGTCAGCTTTTTGTTGCTGTGACCAAAATGCCTGACAAGAATAACTTAGAGGACAAGTTTATTTTGGCTTACAGTTTCAGAGGTCTCAGTCCATGGTCAGTAGGCTCCATTGCTGTGGGCCAGAGATGAGGCAAAATATCATGGTGGATGGTGGAGAAAGGCTGCTCAGTTCATGGCAGCCAGGAAAGAAGGGAGAGGGAGAGTAAAAGAGAGAGGAAGGAAGACAGAGAGACAGGAATGTGCAGAGATAACATAAACCCAGTTATCTGGGCATGTCCCCAGTGACCCGTTTCTTCCAACTAGATCCCACTTGCTGGCAATCCATTCAGCTATTAATAGATTAATACATCAAATGGCCAGAGGCCTCACAATCCCATCATTGCCTAAAAGCCCCACCTCTGAACCTTGTTGCTTTGTGGACTGTGCTTTCAACACACAAGTCTTTAGGGGACATTCTGGATCTAAACTAAAATAAAATATAATAATACATTGTTATAAATATTACTTTTTATAATATATTACCTTTTAAATAAAAGAAAGAAAAGTAAGCATACATCCATAGAATTTGTAATTTTAACCTTCTGTATTACTTTCATGTTCTCTTCAGGTTAAACTCTGAACAGTGTTGCTTTGGGGACTGTGTTTTTAACACATGATGCTTTTGTGGGACACTCCAGATCCAAACCGTAACAGCTGTCTTCTGTTACCTGGCCTGGTCTGAAATCCAGGGGTTGATGGGTTAAGTCATCATAATCTATAGCTCATTGCTTTCAAAATCTTTTAGCTCAAATCAAAATCATTCAATCCAACTGTATATGTTGAATGTATTTGAATTTGAGATATGTATCTCCTTAAACTATATTTAAACTGTGATTCTCAATGACTATTTAAATTTAATGTCAGAAAAATTATCTTTTATTTCTTTGATGAACAACTTTATTTTTACACATAAAGGCTAATGAAAGACCATGACTGATCCTATTAAAGAAATTTCAACATTTCAATTGAAAAGAATAGTAACTATTATTTACTCATTAAATACTATTTAAGAAGTTCTCTAAAATACACCTTGAAAACATTCAACATGATTGTTTAATTTCAGTAGAATGAATTAAAGACCAAATATACAGGTTATAGGCATCAAAACTAGATTACAACTTATCACAGTCATCATCGTCATCATCATCAACATCATCTTCATGCTTTTCAATGCATTGATGATTCATTGGCTGTATTTTGTGATGATACCATATTGGTAATAAGGATGATTTTGTACTAAATGATGGATTAATTAGAAAGTTCTGAACTACTGATGTTGCAGGAATTGAGGCTTTTACAGCAGGGACTGTGAAGCAGGCTTCTGTACTATGAACCTTTGCTCTGTGAGAAGAATTGGAATCCCAACTTTAGTTGAAACAGACATGGTTTGTGAGGTTGTTGTGTCTAGTGTGGGAGTACTTGGTCTACTGGTAACTGAACCAGCACTTAACCACGAAAATGTTATTCTTCCAGTAGAAGTAGTTGCCTTTTGTTTTGTTTTGGGATTTTATTTCTTTGCCTTGCAATATCTAATAAAAAATCTCTTGGGAGAGGAGAGGTAAATGACTGGTCATCTGGACACTGGATTGCCAATGGCACATCATCTGCATCAACTGTAGCCTTCTTAGCATGGCTTGAATAGATTTTAGCAGCACGTAGAACTGTGGTCACATATCAGAAGGCAAACTCCAACATCGGGCTCATGTTCTGTAATCCACATATTCTTTTGCATTTGTGCCATCTGTGCATCTCTTGGTGTGCTCCTGGGAGAGGACATCTTGCCAGACTCCATGATGTCCCACTGTGGGTGGGAAGCCATCCTTATTTAGCAGAATCAGACTAGGTTGAGCCATGGAACGCAGAAGTCTGGCTTCTAGGAATTGCTGGGAGGCATGTGGCACTGCGTGGAAGTGGTTCCCTGTCTCCTTTTGGAATAGTCCCCTTAAGAAAATAGCTCCCCTAACTCCACACTATCCTGTTCATAGAAGCTTCTCCTAGTCTTGCCCCTTTACCTGTGTGTTATGAATAAAAGAGAGTTGGGCTACGCCATGTTGTTAGAGGCCAGAGCTGGTATGGCCAGACCTGTCACACCCCTCTCATTTAAAAAGAGTATTGGCTCTTGTGTGTTTATTAAGTACATAATGTTTATGGGTAATTGATTGATAAAACAGTCAATAACACCCTCCAGCAGTGTTGGAGGATGTGTCTGAGAGACCCCCACATCCCATCAAGCTTCTTGAGCTAAATCACCCACATTGATGTATTTCTCTCCTGATCGTGATACAAGTTCTTTGCCTAGTGTGGTTTTTCCAACTCCTAGAGTTACTGATGAGCAGAATGTTCAGAAACAACATAGTCCTGTACCTATACCACTGCCTCAGCTCACCGCTCAACCATCCAGAGCACTACCAGGAGGAGCCACAATATCAGAAAAACTTTGAGATACGATAGGTGTTTTCCTCCTGTTTTTAAATTTAAAAAAATATTGAACTGCAAAAAGTGAAATATGGTACAATAGCATAGATGAAGCTAAAACTTCATCTATGAAAGCTAGCTCTCCCCTCATTTTCTGTGTGACTAAACACAATCTCTCTCTCTCTCTCTCTTTCAAAAAATATATATAGATATCTCCACTTTATACAAAAATATGACCATCTTTTTGCTTCCTCTTCTTTTATTTAATGGGTTGATAACACATTTAAATTTTTGAAAATACTTTATTCAGAACTGCTAAGTTTCCTTACATAGAGAACCTTACATAGCCACCTGATAAGTGATCTGTTTCAGGTTTGGGTCTCAAAAATCAAAAAAGAAGTATTATACCAACATGCATAGTTATTTCACTGCATGTCTTACTTTGCTTGAGATAGTGGAGGTTTATGCCAATAGTCCTGGGTGATGTTTAATAGCATTCCTGCAAGATAAATTATGTGGTTATTTTATTACCTTTATCAAAAAAACTCTGGAGAAAAAGGAGCAATGTAAGTGTCAATTGAAATTTAACTCATTCTAAAACAAAATAGATGACTAACCTGTCTTTTAAGGATCAGAGATGAACTAGAACATAGGCTGAAATGCAACTGCTGAAAAACAACTATTATTACAGTATGTTGTGCTGTTATAAATAGAAAATGCAGGCTGAAAACAGTATTGGTCTTTATGTGCAAATACTATTTTTTTTTGTGATTATTCTCCCTTCTAGCATGTTTAGTGATTTAATTTCTGGCCCTCATCCTGGGCAAAACAAGCACTCTTCCACTTTTAAGTTCAGTTCCTACAACTGGGGATGATTTAAAGGAATGAAGGGCCATATTTGTTCTAGGAAAGAAAATGTATTGTATTTTAAATAAATAAGAAAAAAAAACAATATAAATCTCTCGTATCATGAAAATTTTCTGTTGTCCAAATATGTGCCATTGACATTGTTTTCACTGAAATTTTCCCTTTAAGGGATAATGATATCTGTGAGTGGAAACTAGTTATCTAGGGGGGTGGAGGGAAGACACAACAGCCTATTTGGTTTGCTTATTCTGGCTACTTTGCTTATTCTGATTAGGTTTTCCCCAGAAGCCAACAGAATCTTTAGAATAAATGATGCAAAGAGGAATAAAGGCAATGACAAACTAATACCTGTATATTGAAACTCTTTGGTTTTATTTGATATAAAGATAAGGAAAGAAAGCAGTTGAACATAAGAAAACAAAGTCTAAATAATAGTAATTGGACTATATGAATTTTAAAATGGAACGAATCATAAAACTTAGGCATTTCAATGTAAATAAGACTGATACGTATTTGCTGTCTTCAAAACATCATCCATAAAATATAAAATAAAAATAAAAATAAAATAAAATAAAAATAAAAATAAAATAAAAATAAAAATATTTACTATAATCAGAAACATATCAAAAGTGAGTAATAACCTATAAAGTGATTCTTTTTTAATGATTACATAACCAATAAAAATAAAAATGGTTGAGTTGTAATTAAATATTTTTCCTCAAATTTTCCTGAGGTCTCAATTGAAATTTGTTTTCATTAATATTTCAAGTCAATTTTTACTGAACAAAAACTTAATTTGTCTTTAATCTAGCACCTGAAGTTGTGTGGCTTTGAACAAGTTACCTAATCACTAAAACTCTATATATTCTCAGTTTTTCTCTTTATGCCTTGTTTAAAATTAAACTTTATATTTTAATATAATTATATATTCACATGGATGGATTTGAGATTTGCAAATATTTTCTCCCAGTCTATAACCTGTGTTTTCATCCACCATCTTTCTAAAAGCTTTTATCTTACTGTGGGAAGAAGATTGTGATGGTTAATTTTATGTCAACCTGATGTGGTTAACAGATGTCTGGATAGCTGGTAAACATGTCTGGCTTCTCTGTGACACTGTTTCTAGAAGAGATTAGCATCTGAATCTTTAGGTTGACTAAAGAAGATCTACCATCAGCAATATGGGTGACTAATCCAATGAGAGCTTGGATAGAGCAAAAAGGCAGAAGGGTTGCTTTCCCTCTCTCCTCCTGAGCTTGGACAACATCTTCTGTCCTTGGGTACAGAAGTTTGTAGTTGACCTTGGCCTGGGACTGAGAGTTACATTATTGTCTGTCTTCATTCTTAGGCCTTTAGAATGGTACTGAATTGTGCCACCAGATTTCCCAGTTCTTCAGCTTACAGATGGCATATCTCAGACTCCTTGGCCTCCATAATTTCCTAAGATAATTTCCATAATAAACCTTTCCTTGCACATCTATATATATATATATATATATATATATATATATATATATATATCCTGTTGTTTCTGTTTCTTTGGGAAGTTCTAATACAAATACATTAAATAATATTTACTGTAATAAAAATTGGAAGTATGCAATAAATAATTTCCGACTTTAAGCACAAAGTTGTAGATTTCTAGAGTCCATTTTTAAAATTCATTCACTTTACATATACATGAGTATATTTAAACATATTGTATATACACAGTATAATTTCCCATTCTTGTGACTGTACATGATGTGTTACAAATTAACCAGTTACACTGGTCATATATGAACATAGGAACACAGGAAACTTATGTACAATTATTCTACTGTCTTTCCCATTCCCATTCCCCCTCCCCCCATTCAATTCTGTGAACCTCAACTCCTCCCTTCCGGACCTATTGTCACTCAGCATCTGCATATCAGAGAGAATATTCAACTTTTGGTTATTGGTATTGGCTTATTTCATTTAGAATTATGGTCTCCAGTTTCATCCATTTACTGGAAAATGCTATATTTCATTCTTCTTTATGGTTGAGTAATATTCCATTGTGTATATCAACCACATTTTCTTTATTTGTTTATCTGTTGAAGAGTACGTAGGTTGGGTTCATAGCTTAGCTATGGTTAATTGAATTTCTATAAACATTGATGTGGTAGTATCATTATATGCTGATTTTAAGTCCTTTGGGTATTTACTGAGGAGTGGGATAACTGGGTCAAATGGTGGTTCCATTCCAAGTTTTCTGAGGAATTCCCATATTGCTTTCCAGAGTGGTTGCACGAATTTGCAGTTCCACCAGCAATGTATGACTGTACCTTTTCCCCCACATCCTTGCCCACATCTACTGTTACTTGTATTCTTGATAATTACCATTCTGACTGGAGTGAGAAGAAATCTCAGTATAGTTTTAAATGGTGTTTTAGTCAGCTTTTTCACTACTGTGACTAAATTATCTGACCAGCATTATTATAGAGGAGGAAAGGTTTATTTGAGGACTCACGGTTTCAGAGGTCTTAGTCCATAGTTTGTGACTCCATTCCTCAGGGCTTGAGGTGAGGCAGAACATCATGGTGGAAGAGTGTGGCAGAGGAAAGCAGCTTGCATCATCAGGAAGCAGAGAGAGAGAGAGAGAGAGAGAGAGAGAGAGAGAGAGAGACTCCATTGTTCAGATACAAAATACATACCCCAAAGCCATGTCCCAATTCCAATCTCCTCCAGTCACACACTACACTTCAATTAATCCCAACAGGGACTAACAGGGACTAATTCACTGGTTGGGTTAAAACTCTTACAACCCAATCATTTCTCCTCTGAACCTTGCTGCATTGTTTCACATGTGAGCTTTTGGGGAACATCTCACATCCAAACCATAAGCAATTGACATTTCTCTAATTGTTAGAGATGTTGAACATTTTTTCATGTATTTGTTAACCATTTATATTACTTCTGTGAAGTGCCTGTTCAGTTCCTTTGCCCATTTATTGATTGGGTTATTTGCTTTCTTGGTGTTATGTTTTTCAAGTTCTTTACATATCCTGAAGAAAATGCTCTATCTGAGGTGCAGGAGGCAAAGAATTTTCTCCCATTCTGTGGGCTCTCTCTTCATGTTCTTGATTGTTTCCTTTACTGTGAAGAGATTTTTAGTTTGATACTGTTCCATTTATTGATTCTTGATTTCACTTCTTGTTCTTTAGGAGTCTTGTTGAGGATGTTGGTTCCTAAGCCAATGTGATGGAGAGTTGGGTCTACTTTTTCTTCCATTAGGCACATGGTTTCTGGTCTAATACTTAGGTCCTTAATCCACTTTGGGTTTTGTGCAGAGCAAGAGATAGAGGTTTAATTTCATTCTGCTCCATATGGATTTCCAGCCTCCTGCATCACTTTTCTCCATAAGGATTGCTTTGGTTGTTCTGGGACTCTTATTTTTCCAAGTGAATTTCATGACTGCTTTTTCTATATCTATGAAGAACATTGCCTCGTCCAGCGAGTACAATGAAGACTCGGCTCTCAAATGAAGTTTTAAGGCCTTTATTTTTATGGGAGAGCTTCTGAGCCGAGTGCCTGCTTCTTCCTCCTCCACCGCCGCCGTCTTCTTTTTCTTCTCTTGTCGCGCAGCTCTCTCTCTCCTTCTTCTCTTGTCATGCAGTTTTCTCTCTCCTTCTTTTCTCTCGTGCAGCTGTCACTTCTCTCTTCTTCCTCTCTCGTGGCGCTGTGGCCGCCTCTCCTCTTTTCTCGTCCCGCAGCTGCTGCCTGCCCTCCTTGCCTTGCTTGCTCTCCCCGCCGCTGGGCAAAGTACGCAGCTTTATGGGATATAACAGCCAATCACCTTAACGGGTCAGGCGTTTGGCTCGTGGAGACTTACTGGTGGGTAATGAGGACTTGTACTGATCACGAGGTAAGCACGGACGCGGAGGAGATCAGTCAGCCAATAGAAAGCACTTGCAGCTGGGCTTCTCGGCGCCATAGGGCGAGGCCAGCCACCACTGTGGGCCCTACAGGGCAGCGGCCTCCAACGTCTTCCCCTTTCTGTTTTATTAATGGCTTAGGATCAGGTCATCATGATAGCTCATGTGGCGAGCACCATCCTTTCCCGTCATCGGAATTCTGACCTCCAGGCGTCAGAACCCTGTCTTAGGTTGGTATGGGCCCCCATGAGCCTATCTGTGACTCTGGATCCCCGGGATCGTGCCTGTCTTAGGTTACATAACAGCAGAACATATTCTTACCCATCGTTGGTATCTCACCCATCTTGGGATGAGGACCTGTCTTAGGTTGATATATGTCTCTGTTTGCTTACCCGTCATTGGCTACCGACCCAGCATATTTAGCCATACCTGGGGAGATGTGCCAGTTTTAAGCGCCATAAGTGCCATTTTGATGATCTGACGTTCTCCCTGTTGTTGGCATCTTACGGATATAAGGCATCAGATCATTAGTCCAAACCCAGTACCATAAGTATTCCAAGAGCCATGATGTCTGCCCATGTTTTAGTCTTTAATCATAATTGATTGGCAAGGTTATCAGGAGTATAAGATCAGTTATGCCAGCCTTTAAGTGGGCATCGATAACCTTTTGTGTTTGTAAAGCCGAGGCGGCTCTTTCAGCTATATTATTGACAGCTTGGGCTATTGGTATTGTAGTAGCTAATGCTGTCACTGCTACCGCAGCTGCAGCAGCAGACACAGCCACCGCTGTAACCACTGCTGCTGTAATGCCGAAGTCTCTTTTGTTTCTAGACAAAATCATAGGCAGCTCTTCATCAGTTATGGAGACTGGTTACTGCAACGGAAAACTGGGAGGCATTCCAACATTGTGAAAGGAAACAAGTTACGTTAGCATCAGAACAATTTAGGACGGTAGTACTATGGTTAGTTAATAGAAACATGAAAGGGGGTGACACACAAACCGGAGTGGGAGGAAAGGTTATGCTTCCATTATAGGTAAGAGACTGAGTAGCAGATAGGAAAGAAGAATTGTCCCAATTAGAGGAGTTCCACTGGCACAATTTATGTTCCACTCCCAGAAGGCTGAAAAATGACTGTATATTAGTATATCCTTTTGTGTTAGAAAGCAGAAGCCAGTTATCATAAAGATTGACACGTTTCATTCCTAACTGAACATCATCCTGGTAAAGAAAAAGATGTAGCATTAAAAGAACGGTCTGTGAATCAAAGAGAACTGCAGGCAATCCTGTCGAAGCATTGGTACTAAAAATAGGTGGAAGTATAGAAGAGGTATTAGTTAATGGTAAAGGATGATGACGTCTTAGATGCGGGTCTTGTTAATCTCTCTGGGATCCAGACTGGTGTTTTTTCACCCTGTGGGAAAACACATATGGAGCCTTGACTCCAGAATAACACTGGATCCGGGCCTCTCCATTGTCCATTGAGTACATCCTTCCATTGTACAAGGACCTTTGGAGCCGCTGTAGGATTTTCATGTCTATCCGCGGCTGTTTTTCCATCTTTGTCCAAATTTAGAAAATTTAAAGTAAATAATGCTATGTTTAGTTTATCTTTAGGAGACCTGTACGTGTCTCCTATTCCCCCTTTTTGTTTATTTAAAACAGCCTTTAGTGTTTGATTGGCTCTTTCAATGATTCCTTGTCTCATAGGATTGTATGGAATGGGACATATCAAAGGCACTTAAGAAATTTTTAAATGATGTAGAAATATATGCAGGCCCATAGTCTGTCTTATATTGTTTAGGCTTTCCCCAAGTCACAAAGGCCTGTAAGCAATGTGATATTACATCTTTTATTTTTTCTCCACTATGTAATGAAGCAAATATAAACCCTGAGTAGGTATCAATAGTTACATGAACAAATTTGAGATTTCCAAACTCTGGAATATGTGTTACATCCACCTGCCATAGATGGTTGGGCAATAGGCCTTTTGGATTAATGCTATTATTAGGTGAATTTATGTATGTTACACAATTATTACAGTTTTTTACAATGGTTCGGGCTTGTTCTTTGGTTATATTGAATTTTATTTGTAAGGTTTTAGAATTTACATGAAATTTACTATGGAAGTTTTGTGCTTCTTCTATTATAGAAAAAAATATGAGGATCCCTTGTGGCTAGATCAGCTATATTATTGCCCTGTGTTAACGGACCTGGCAAGTCTGTGTGACCTCTTAAATGTCCTATGTAGAATGGCTCTGTTCTACTCCAAATGAGTTTTTGTAATGCTAAGAGTATGTTGGATATGGTGGAATTTTTGTTGATTAGACAGGCATCTTCCAGTTGTTGAACTGCATTAACAGTGTAATGGCTATCTGACAGGATATTTACAGGAACTTTATGAAAATCTTTTAATGTTTGTTCTATTGTTAATAATTCTATTTGCTGTGTGGAAGCCTTTGGAAAAAGAAATGTTTGTACCTTGTCTTTATGAAAATATGCTCCAGTACCATTATTGGAACCATCAGTAAACACTACCACTGCTTGTCTTATAGGTTCCCTTTTTGTAATTTTTATTTGAATTATTATCTTGTCTGGAGTTTTTTCAAATACTATGATGGCTGATTTTAATGCCTTGAATATTATTTGTGCCATTGCTTCAGGATAAGAAACTATTGTATTTCCTGGAGAGTAGGGTAAATGTATCCACATTAAAGGTCCTTGTTGCCAGAGGACTCCTGTAGGGACTAAATTATTTGGAAGTACTATGAGTGATAGAGATGCTGACAGATCTATACGATCAACCTGTGCCTCGTCTAGTCTTTTTTGTACTACATCTAGGGTTTTTCTAGCTTCCTCTGTAAGTTTCCTGGGTGAAGAAGGATGAGCATCTCCCTTTAAGATATTAAATAATGGTCCTAAATCTTGAGTAGTTAATCTAAGTAAGGCCTTATCCAATTAATATCACCTAATAACCTTTGAAAATCATTTAAGGTATTAAGATGGTCGAGTCTAAGAGAAGTTTTTAGGGGTGTAATGATTGTGCTGTTTATTTTAGCACCTAAAAATTTTTGAACTTGTTGTCTTTGTATCTTTTCAGGTGCTATAATAAGTCCTCTTGTCTTTATATGACTGATTAGATCAGTAAATACCTTATCTAGTATTGTTTGTTCTGGGTGGCAAATTAATACATCATCCATATAATGATATATAATTATATCTGGGTACTTATTTCTGATTGGTATTAAAGCACTATTTACATAAATTTGACATATGGTTGGACTATTGGCCATCCCTTGGGGTAGGACTTTCCATTCATATCTGGCATCAGGCTGTCCATGATTAATAGAGGGGACCATAAAAGCAAACTTTTCTATGTCGTCAGGGTGGAGAGGAATAGAGAAAAAACAATCCTTTATATCTAATATTATTGATTTCCAGTCCTTTGGTAATGCTGATAAGACTGGTAGGCCCAACTGAATTGGCCCCATGGATTGCATTACGGCATTGATGGCTCTTAGGTCATGTAATAATCTCCATTTACCTGATTTCTTTTTTATAACAAATATGGGGGTATTCCAAGGTAATGTGGAGGGCCTTATATGCCCTGCTTCTAATTGTTCTTGTACTAATTCCTGGGCTGCTTTAAGTTTTTCTGTATTTAGGGGCCACTGAGGGACCCAGATTGGTTTTTCTATATTCCATTTTATTTTAATTATTTCATCAGTGGCCCCGAGGAAAAACCCAATCCCTGTCTATCACCTTTTTGTTTAATTGATATTGGTTCCGTTATGGCTTGTTCATTGATTCCTAAGCTCTTTCCCCACTTGTGCCCTTGTTTTTTCATTATGTTTTGTGCTCGTTCACTGTATATTCCTTCTGTGGTTATTTTCATCCCCATTTGATTTAAAATATCTCTACCCCATAATGTCACTGGGATTTGTTCTAAGACATATGGTTGGAAAAGTCCTTCTTGACCTTCTGGGCTTTTCCATTGTAGCCACATGGAGCTCTTTTTTGGTTCTGTGGCAATACCTAATCCTCTCAATGTTTGATTTGCCTTTTGTGTGGGCCATACCTTTGGCCAGTCTTTTTCTGCTATGATACTTGTGTCTGCTCCTGTGTCTAACAATCCATTTATAATTTTTCCTTTTACAATCAATTCTAACATAGGTCTGTTTTTTAGTTCCATAGTAAGGCAGGCCAAATCAATACCTGTAGATCCCATACCCTTATCTCCCCTAAAACGTTGTTGTGACGGGAATGAGCCATGAAGACTAGGTAGTATACAAAGCTGAGCTATTCAGTCTCCCGGAGAAATGGAAATAATGCCCTGAGGTGATGAAGCAAGCACTTTAATTTCTCCTGTATAATCTTGATCTACAACTCCTGTAACTATCATTAATCCTTTGAGTGCATTGGAGCTTCTGCCTAATAATAGCCCCATGGTGTTTTCAGGTAGGGGACCCTTAAAGTCAACAGGTATGACTTGTACTCCCATTTCTGGTGTTAGTATTGCTCTGGTGGTAGAACAGAGGTCCAGTCCTGCACTTCCTGGTGTCGCTCTCCTTGGTCTGTCACTGGATAATGTGTCCTGGCCACTTTTTGAATCACCCCATACATTTGTGCCGGGCCCTGGGGTTGTGGGCCCCGTCCCTCATTTTTTGAACTTCCACGAGGAAGGATAGGGTTACCATCTACATTTATCATAGATCTACATTCACTAGCCCAATGATATCCCGTTCTACATCTTGGGCAGACTCCAGGTTTAGGCCTTCTCTGGGGTCTGTCTTGCTGTTTTAACTGGGGACATTGTTTTTTAAAGTGTCCTTGTTGTTTACAGTGAAAACATGATCCTGGGGGTCCTCCTCTCTCAAAGTTTAGCCCTAGCATTCCTTGTGTTCTTTTTTTCCTGTTTCTCTTTTTTCTCCTCTAAAATATCTTCTCCTTTTTGTAGTGTATCTTTAAACGTTGGCCTCGGGTTACTTAAACACCTGCAAATCAACTTCCAAATTGCGCTCGTGCCCACCGGCAATGGTTCTACTTTCTCCCTCATTCTTAGATCCTCTCCTAAGTGATCCCACCGTGGTATGTTTAAGAGTCCCTCATCTAAAAACAATGGCGCAGCTTCCTCTATTGTTCTGAGGAAAAGTCTCGCAGTCTTTGTTTTTAGAGGTGTTCCATTTGCTTTTAATAAGTCTCTAAGTGGACCCTCCATTCTGATCCGGGATGTTTCGCCACCCATTTTCTAAAGCTTTAAATGCTACCCACACTACAATGCTAAGTCACACTAAAACAACTAAAAACAGTAGTGCTCTGCAACAATACAATACAACCAAAGACATGAACTCTTGACAAACAACAAGCACACAAAATCTTAATACCTGGCCAGTCCACTGAGGGTTACTTTACCCAGTTCCCTGTACCTGAGCCCTCTTTGACCCAGCTTTCTGTATACTACTTTAACTTTTCTTAACTTATTTTACTTGACTTGTTTAGTTTTAACAGCTGTTTTACCTGGATATTACTTACCTCTTTTGTGGCGGTGCGAGGGGTCCTGGGTTTCGGCACCACTTGCCTCGTCCAGCGAGTACAATGAAGACTCAGCTCTCAAATGAAGTTTTAAGGCCTTTATTTTTATGGGAGAGCTTCTGAGCCGAGTGCCTGCTTCTTCCTCCTCCACCGCCGCCGTCTTCTTTTTCTTCTCTTGTCGCGCAGCTCTCTCTCTCCTTCTTCTCTTGTCGTGCAGCTTTCTCTCTCCTTCTTTTCTCTCGTGCAGCTGTCACTTTTCTCTTCTTCCTCTCTCGTGGCGCTGTGGCCGCCTCTCCTCTTTTCTCGTCCCGCAGCTGCTGCCTGCCCTCCTTGCCTTGCTTGCTCTCCCCGCCGCTGCGCAAAGTACGCAGCTTTATGGGATATAACAGCCAATCACCTTAACGGGTCAGGCGTTTGGCTCGTGGAGATTTACTGGTGGGTAATGAGGACCTGTACTGATCACGAGCTAAGCACGGACGCGGAGGAGATCAGTCAGCCAATAGAAAGCACTTGCAGCTGGGCTTCTCGGTGCCATAGGGCGAGGCCAGCCACCACTGCAGGCCCTACAAGGCAGAGGCCTCCAACAGAACATCATTGGGATTTTAATAGTAATTGCATTAAATCTTATAGCTCTTTTGGTAGTTTGGCCATTTTGGCAATATTAATTCTGTCTATCCAAGAACATGGGAGATTTTTCCATCTTCTAAAGTTTTCTTCAATTTCTTTCTTTAGTGTTTTGTAGTTTTCATTGTACAGGTCTTTCATGTGTTTTTTTAAGATTGATTCTGAAATATCTTATTTTTTCTGAAGGCTATTATGAATGGATAGTTTTCCTATTTTCTCTATCAGTTAATTTATCACTTATGTATAGAAACAATTGATTTATGGGTATTAATTTTACATCCTTCTACTTTGCTGAATTGGTTTATGAGTTCTAGAAGTTTTCTGGTAGAGATTTTGGGATCTTCTGGATATAGAATCATGTCACTGGCAAATAGGGATTGTTTGAGTTCTTTTTTACATATTTGTGTCCCTTTAATTTCTTTCTTCTGTTTAAGCTCTTGCTAGAGTTTCCAGGGCTATGTTGAATAGAAGTGGTGAAAGAGGGCATCCCTCTCTTGTTCCAGGTTTTAAAGGGAATGTATTCAGTTTTTCTCCATTTAGAACGATGTTTGCCTTGGGTTTAGCATATATAGCCTTTACAATGTTAAGGTATGCTTCTACTACCCCTAGTTTTTCTAGTGTTTTGAACATGAATGGATGCTGTATTTTGTCACATGCTCTTTCCGCATCTATTGAGATAATCATGTGATTCTTGTCTTTAAGTCCAGTAATATAGTTTATTATGTTTATTGTTTTCCATATGTTGAACCAACCTTGAATTCTAGGGATGAACCCCACTTGATCATGGAACACTACCTTTTTAGTGTTTTGAATGTGATGTATCAGTACTTTATTAAGAATTTTTGCAACTAAATTCATCAGGGATATTTGTCTGAAGTTTTCTTTCCCTGATGTGCCTTTGTATGGTTTTGGTAACAGGGTGATACTAGCCTCATAGGATGAGTTTGGAAGGGCACCCTCCTTTTCTGTTTCATGGAATAATTTGAGGTGGATTGGTGTTAATTCTTCTTTGAAGATCTTGTAGAACTTGGCTGAGAATCTGTCTTGTTCCTGGGCCTTTCTTTGTTGGTAGGTTTTTGAAGGCAACTTCAGTTTCATTGCTTGAAATATATTAGTTTAAATTTTATATGTTCTCCTGATTCAATTTGGGTAGATCATATATCTCAAGAAATTTGTTGATGTCTGCAAGATTTTCTGTTAGTAGAGTATAAATTTTCAAAATAGTTTCTGGTTATTACCTGTATTTCAATAGTGTCTGTTGTGATATTTCCTTTTTCATCATGAATTTTAGTAATTTGAATTTTCTTTCTTCATTAGGTCAAGTAAGGGTTGATCAATTTATTTATTTTTTCAAAGAACCAACTTTTGTTTCATTGATTTTTTTAAAAACTTTTTTGTTTCGATTTCTTTGATTTCAGTTCTGATATTACTTTCTGTCTTCTGCTTTTGTTGTTGATTTGTTCTCTTTCTAGGGTTTTGAGATATAATGATATTTTATTTATTTGATGACTTTATATTCTTTAAATGAATAAGCTCAATGCAATGAGCTTTCCTCTTAGAACTGCCTTCATAGTGTTTCTTATATTTTGATATGTTTTTTGCTATTCTCCTTTACCTCTAGTATTTTTTATTTCATCATGATTTCTTCTGCTATGAATTGGTCATTCAGTAGTGTATTATTTAGTCTTCAGGTATTAGAATGACTTCTACTTTTTTATTTTACTTATTTAATTTCATCATGATCTGATAGAGTGCAAGGTGTTATCTTTTTTGTTGTTATTTGATAAGAGTTGCTATGTGACCTAAGATATGGTATATCTTAGAGAAGGATCTGTGTGTTGCTGAGAAGAAAGTGTGTTCTGTCTTTGATGGATGAAATATTCTATATATATCTCTTAAGTATTAATTATTTGTTGCATTTTTTTTTTTTTTTTTTTTTTTTTTTTTTAGTTATATAGCTTCTTTATTTAGTTTTTGTTTGGAGGATCTATTCCACGATAAAAAGGTGTTTTGAAGTCACCCAGTATTATTGTGTTGTGGTCTATTTGATTCTTAAAACTAAGAAAGATTTGTTTGACGTATGTAGATGCTCCATTGTTTGTAACATAAATATTTAAAATTGTTATGTCTGTTAATGTATAGTTCCCTTAAGCCTTCTTTGTTCCTTCTAATTAACTTTGAAGTCCATGTTTATTTCTTATGAGGAGAGAAATTCCTGCTTGTTTATCAGATCTATGTGAATGATAAGCTTTTTCCCAGCCTTTTACCTTCAGTCTGTGTATGTGGTTGTCTTGCTGTATGAGGTGAGTCTTTTGGAGACACATAGTGTTGGGTCTTGTTTTTTAATCTAATCTGCCAGTCTGTGTCTTTTGATTGATGATTTTAGGCCATTTACACAATGTTATTGAAAATGTTGTTTTGTTCCTTATCATTTTATTTCTGGTTTTTATTTTGAATTAGCTTCTCCTTCAATTGACTATTCTTCTACTGTAGTTCTTCCCTTTGCTAGTTTTCACTTTTATTTTTTATTTGTTCTTCATGAAATATTTTACTGTTTTTTTTTTTTTTTTGTAGTACAGGCTTTCCAGTTGTGAATTCTTTTAACTTTTGTTTATCATGGAAGGTTTTTATTTTATCATAAATTCTGAAACAATTTTGCTGGCTGGCATTCATTTTCTTTCAGAGCTTGGCATATAATATTTGAAGACCTCCAGGCTGTGGGTGTCTAGATGGAGTGATTAGCTGAGATCTGGTTTGGTTTCTTTCAATGTGATCTGTCATTTTTGTTTAGTAGACTTTAAAATTCCAAACTTATTCTCTGTGTTAGGCATTTTCATAACAATGTACCTTGAGTGGGTCTGTTGTAATTTTGAATATTTGGAGTCCTGTAAGTCTCCTGTATTTAGTTATCCATTTTATATTTAGGTTTGGGAAATTTTCTGATATTATTTCATTGAAAAGATTGTACATTCCTTTGGTTTATATTTCCAAATCTTCATCTATTCTGATAAATCTTAAATTTGGAAGTTCTGTTCATGGTCTATTAACATCTTTTCTCTATGGTCAACTTTATTTGGAAGATTATATATTTTGCCTTCATTCTCTGAAACTGTCATTTGTTGGTAATACTTTCCATTCAATTTTTTAAATTTTATATATATATATTTAATTCATTTTTATTGTAAACAAATGTGATACATCTTGTTTCTCTGTTTGTACATGAAATAGAGGCATATCATTTGTGTAATCATACATTTACCTAGGGTAATAGTTTTTGCGTCATTCTGTATTATTTTTTTTTCTTCCCCCCAACCCTCCCACCCCTCTTATCCTTCTATATAGTCCCTCCTTCCTCCATTCTTGCCCCCCTTCCACCCCCCCATGACGTGTCATCATCTGCTTATGAGCAAAACCATTTGTCCTTTGGTATTTTCAGATTGGCTTATCTCACTTAGCATGATATTCACTAATTTCATCCATTTGTCTGAAAATGCCATAATTTTATCATTCTTCATGGTGGAGTAATATTCCATTGTATATATATGCCACAGTTTCTTTATCCATTCATCAACTGAAGGGCATCTAGGTTGGTTCCACAATCTGGCTATAGTGAATTGAGCAGCTATGAACATTGATGTGGCTGTATCTCTGTACTATGCTGATTTTATGTCCTTTGGGTATAGGCCAAGGAGTGGGATAGCTGGGTCAAATGGTGGTTCCATTCCAAGTTTTCTAAGGAATCTCCATACTGCTTTCCAGAGTGGCTGCACTAATTTTCAACCCCACCAGCAATGTATGAGTGTACCTTTTTCTCCCCATCCTCGCCAACACCTATTGTTGCTTGTGTTCTTGATAATCGCCATTCTAATTGGGGTGAGATGAAATCTTAGGGTAGTTTTGATTTGCATTTCTCTTATTACTAGAGATGTTGAACATTTTTTTCATATATCTGTTGATTGCTTGTAGATCTTCTTCTGTGAAGTGTCTGTTCAATTCCTTAGCCCATTTGTTGATTGTGTTATTTGTATTCTTGGTGTAGAGTTTTTTGAATTCTTTATAGATTCTGGAAATTAGTGCTCTATCTGAAGTATGAGTGGCAAAGATTTTCTCCCACTCTGTAGGCTCTCTCTTCACATTACTGATAGTTTCCTTTGCTGAAAGTTTTTAGTTTGAATCTATCCCAGTTATTGATTCTTGCTTTTATTTCTTGTGCTATGGGAGTCCTGATAAGGAAGTCTAATCCTAGGCTGACATATTAAAGATTTGGACCTACTTTTTCTTCTATATGATGCAGGGTATTTGGTCTGATTCCAAGGTCCTTGATCCATTTTGAGTTGATTTTTGTGCAGGGTGAGAGATAGGGATTTAGTTTCATTCTATTGCATTTGGATTTCCAGTTTTCCCAGCACCATTTGTTGAAGAGGCTATCTTTTCTTCATTGCATATTTTGGCCCCTTTGTCTAGTTTGAGAAAATTGTATTTATTTGGGTTTGTGTCCATGTCCTCTACTCTGTACCATTGATCTACCTATTTTGGTGCTAATACCATCTGTTTTTGTTACTATTGCTTTGTAGTATAGTTGAAGATCTGGTATTGTGATACCCCCTGCTTCACTCTTCCTGCTAAGGATTGCTTTAGTTATTCTGGGTTTCTTATTCTTCCATATGAATTTCAAGATTGCTTGCTCTATTCTGTGAGATATATCATTGGGATTTTAATTGGAATTGCATTGAATCAGTATAGAACTTTTGGTAGTATGGCCGTTTTGACAATATTAGTTCTGCCTAGCCAAACCATGGGATATCTTTCCATCTTCTAAGGTTTTCTTTAATTTCTTTCTTTAGTGTTCTGTAGTTCTCATTGTAGAGGTCTTTCACCTCTTTTGTGTGATTGATTCCCAAGTATTTTATTTTTTTCAATGCTATTGTGAATGGGGTGGTTTTCCTAATTTCTCTTTCTGAAGATTCATCACTTATGTATAAAAATGCATTGGATTTATGAGCATTGATCTTATATCCTGCTACTTTACTGAATTCACTTATGAGTTCTAAAAGTTTTCTGGTGGAATTTTCTGGTTCCTCTAAATATATAATCATGTCACCAACAAATAGGGATAATTTGAGTTCTTCTTTTCCTATTCATATCCATTTAATTTTCTTATTCTGTCTAATTGCTCTGGCTAGAGTTTCGAGGACAATGTTGAATAAAATTGGTGAAAGAAGGCATCCCTGCCTTGTTCTAGTTTTTAGGGGGAATGCTTTCAGTTTTTCACCATTTAGAATGATATTAGCCATGGTCTTAGCATAGATGGCCTTTACAATGTTAAGGAATGTTCCCACTATCCCAATTTTTTCTAGTGTTTTGAGCATGAGGGGTGTTGTATTTTATCAAATGCTTTTTCTGCATCTATTGAAATAATCATGTGATTCTTGACTTTAAGTCTATTGATATGGTGAATTACATTTATTGATTTCCGGATGTTGAACCAACCTTGCATCCCTGGGATAAAACCCACTTGATCGTGGTGCACTATCTTTTAAATATATTTTTGTATGCGATTTGCTAAAATTTTATTGACAATTTTTGCGTCAATGTTCATTAATGATATCGGTCTGAAATTTTCTTTCCTTGATTTATCTCTATCTCGCTTGGGTATCAGGGTAATATTGGTTTCATAGAATGAGTTTGGGAGGGTACCCTCCTCTTCTATTTCATGGAATACTTTGAGAAGTATTGGAATGAGCTCTTCTTTAAAGATTTTGTAGAACTCGGCTGAGAACCCATCTGGTCCTGGACTTTTCTTTGTTGGTAGGCTTTTGGTGACCTCTTCTACTTCATTACTTGAAATTGATCTATTTAAATTGTGTATGTCCTCCTCATTCAATTTAGGCAATTCATATGTCTCTAGAAACCTGTTGATGTCTTCGAAATTTTCTATTTGGTTAGAATAAAGATTTTCAAAATAGCTTCTAATTATGTTTTGTATTTCAATCGTGTCTGTTGTGATATTTCCTTGTTCATTCCGAATTTTAGTGATTTGGGTTTTCTCTTGTCTTCTCTTTGTTAGAGTGGCTAAGGGTTTATCAATTTTGTTTATTTTTTCAAAGAACCAACTATTTATTTTGTCAATTTTTTGTATAGTTTCTTTTGTTTCAATTTCGTTGATTTCAGCTCTGAGTTTAACTATTTCCTGTCTTCTACTACTTTTGGTGTTGGTCTGTTCTTCTTTTTCTAGGGCTTTGAGCTGTAGTGTTAGGTTGTTTATTTGTTGATTTTTACTTCTTTTATTGAATGCGCTCCATGAAATAAATTTTCCTCTAAGTACTGCTTTCATAGTGTCCCAAAGATTTTGATATGATGTTTCTTTGTTCTCATTTACCTCTAAGAATTTTTTAATTTCCTTCCTAATATCTTCTGTTATCCTTTCATCATGTAATAGCATATTGTTTAATCTCCAGGTGTTGGAGTAGCTTCTGTTTTTTACTCTTTCATTTATTTCTAACTTCAATCCATTATGATCTGATAGAATACAAGGTAGTGTCTCTATCTTCTTGTATTTGCTAACATTAGCTTTGTGGCATAATATATGGTCTATTTTAGAGAAGGATCCATGTGCTGCTGAGAAGAAAGTGTATTCGCTCTTGGTTGGATGGTATATTCTATAAATGTCCGTTAAGTCTAGATTATTGATTGTGTTATTGAGATCTATGGTTTCTTTGTTCAATTTTTGTTTGGAAGATCTGTCCAGTGGTGAGAGAGGCATGTTAAAATCACCTAGTATTATTGTGTTATGGTCTATTTGGTTTCTGAAATTGAGAAGGATTTGTTTGACATACATGGATGAGCCACTGTTTGGGGCATAGATGTTTATGATTGTTATGTCTTGCTGATTTATGGTTCCCTTAAGCAGTATGTAATGTCCTTCTTTATCCCTTCTGACTAGTTTTGACTTGAAGTCCACATTATCTGTAATGAGGATGGATACCCCAGCTTTTTTGCTGAGTCCATGTGCATGGTATGTTTTCCCCCATCCTTTCACCTTTTTTCTGTGGGTATCTCTTTCTACGAGGTGAGTCTCTTGCAGGCAACATATTGTTGGATCTTTCTTTTTGATCCAATCTGCCAGTCTATGTCTTTTGATTGATGAGTTCAGGTCATTAATATTCAGGGTTATTATTGAGATATGATTAGTATTCCCGGTCATTTGGTTCATTTTATTTATTTCTTTATTTATTTATTTATTTTGAGACGACTTGGTTCTTCCTTTATTTGACAATTCCTTTAGGATAGTTCCTCCCATTGCTGATTTGTTTCTTTGTTTTTCATCTCTTCCTCGTGGAATATTTTGCTGAGAATGTTCTGTAATGCTGGCTTTCTTTTTGTAAATTCTTTTAGCTTTTGTTTATCATGGAAGGATTTTATTTCATCATCAAATTTGAAGGTAAGTTTTGCTGGGTATAAGATTCTTGGTTGGCATCCATTTTCTTTCAGGGCTTGAAAAATGTTGTTCCAGTCCCTTCTAGCTTTTAGGGTCTGGATTGAAAAATCTGCTGATATCCGTATTGGTTTCCCCCTGAATGTAATTTGATTCCTCTCTCTTGCGGCCTTTAAAATTCTGTCTTTATTTGTATGTTGGGCATTTTCATTATAATGTGCCTTGGTGTGGGTCTGTTGTAATTTTGTATATTTGGAGTCCTATAAGCCTCTTGTACTTGGTCTTCCATTTCATTCTTCAGATTTGGGAAATTTTCTGATAGTACTTCATTGAATAGATTGTTCATTCCTTTGGTCTGTTTCTCTAAGCCTTCCTCAATTCCAATAATTCTTAAATTTGGCCTCTTCATGATATCCCATAGTTCTTGGATATTCTGTTCATGATTTCTTACCATCTTCTCTGTTTGTTCAACTTTGTTTTCAAGGTTAAATATTTTATCTTCAATGTCTGATGTTCTGTCTTCCAGGTGTTCTATTCTATTGGTTATGCTTTCTATGGAGTTCTTAATTTGGTTTATTGTTTCCTTCATTTCAAGGATTTCTGTTTGGTTTTTTTTCAATATCTCTAACTCTTTATTGAAATGATCTTTTGCTTCCTGTATTTGCTCTTTTAACTGTCGATTGGTGCGATCATTCAGCTCCTGCATTTGCTCTTGCATCTCGTCATTTGCTTCCCTGAGCATTTTAATTATGTACATTCTGAGCTCCCTTTCTGTCATTTCTTCTGCCATGCTGTCGTTGGGTTTCATTGATGTAACATCTAGATTTGTTTGCAGCATTTTCTTTCCTTGTTTTCTCATATTGTTCAGGTATCAGTTGACCGCTGTGATATTGCAGATTTCCTTTATTGTCTTATAATATCCCTGAAGATTTCTATTATATCGCCTCTTAGTCTTCAGTAGCCTGAAGTCTTGGAGGAAGTTGATAATGTAGTGCTCCACAAGGGAGCTGACTCCCTAGGGGTGGTGGCCTTCCGGTGGGGTATATTCCCTGCTAGTGGGCAGAGGTACCTTCACTTGCTGATGAATGGTCATCCATAAGGGAAGTAGGATGTGGGCTGATGCGAGACCAGTTTGGGCCTGTGTCTCTGATTTTACAGTCCTTTTGGGAGAACCTCACCCGACAGGGAGGAGTCACCCTGTGGGAAGGTCTCGGTGGTCGGTTTTCCTCCCAGAGGTTCCGTTCAATTCACATCTACCGCCTGGGCTGGGCAGCCTTCTTCTGCAATGTTCCCAGGGACCCGGACCTCCCTCCTGGGCCTGGAAGTCTCACCCTTCGCAAACGAATCTCCTTAGGCTGCCTCTCCTCAGAGAAGCTGCCTGCAGTCCTGGAGCCTTCGCTCCGCCCCTCAGTTTGTCTGTGGGGCTCTTCCACCACGAAGCCGTCTAGGACCCTGCTCTGCACTTTTCGCCTGGCTATGCGTCCCCTCCTCTGAGCAGCCACCTGGAGCCCCTTACAATCGCTCCGAGTCCCAGTGACCCACCACACGCCTTTTCCTCCGGTAGCCATCTGTTGTTCCGTGCGGTTGCTCTAAATCCAAGTGACCCACCACGCATCTCTTTCTCCACCAGGCAGTCACCCAGAGGTCTGGTGCGTCACGAGTCCCAAGAACTCACTGTTCACCTTCTTGTCCCGACTGCCACCCGTAGCCCTGGTGCAGTCACTTCGAGCCCAAGCACCCCGCCCCGCTCCTCCTCCTTCTCCAGACAATCCCCCTGTGTTCAGGAGCGGATGCTCTGGGACCAAACCACTCACCACGCTGTTCCACCGGGTAGCCACCCAGAGCCCTGGCGCAGCTGCTCCAATTCCAAGCGATGTGCCGAGCCCGTATTTCTCCTTCTCCTCTGGGCAGCCCCCTGTGTTCAGGGGTGGTCGCTTTCAGTCCAAACAGCTCACCAAGCACCTACTCCTTTGGGCAGCCTCCCAGAGCCCGGGTGGGTTGCGCCGAGTCCAAACGCTGTGGTGAACAGCCACCTCTCCAATGCTCCCAGTTGTCTGCGATCACTGCTCCGGCGGGGGGCGGGCCGCCTCGCCGGCAGCTCTACTTCGCAAAGATCCCTGCTTTCGGGGCTACCACCCCGTCCGGGATTCCTGCACCGTCCGGGACGCCTGCCCAGTGGGAGACTCTCGCCTGGCTGCTTTGAGTTGGTCCCAAGTCTCTCTATATCTCCTCTTCTTGAGTCCTGTGTCCTGGAGCAACACGAAACGCAGCCACCCTCTAGTCCGCCATCTTGAATCCCTCAGTTGGTAGGCTTTTGATGACTTCTTCTATTTCATTACTTGAAATTGATCTACTTAAATTATATATGTCCTCCTGGTTCAGTTTAGGGAATTCATATGTCTCTAGCAACTTGTTGATGTCTTTGAGATTTTGTATTTTGTTGGAGTATAGATTTTCAAAATAGCTTCTAATTATGTTTTTTATATCACTTGTGTCTGTTGTGATATATCCTTGTTCATTCTGTATTTTAGTAATTTGGGTTTTCTCTCTCCTTCTCTTTGTTAGTGTGGCTAAGGGTTTATCAATTTTGTTTATTTTTTCAAAGAATCGACTATTTTGTCAGTTTTTTCTATTGTTCTTTTGTTTCAATTTTGTTAATTTCAGCTCTGATTTTAACTATTTCCTGTCTTCTACTACCTTTGGTGTTGGTCTGTTCTTCTTTTTCTAGGGCTTAGAGCTGTAGCGTTAGGTCATTAAATTGTTGATTTTTTCTTCTTTTAGTGAATGCGGTTCATGAAATAAATTTTCTTTTAAGTACTGCTTTCATAGTGTCCCAGAGATTTTGATATGATGTTTCTTTGTTCTCATTTACCTCTAAGAATTTTTTAATTTAATTCCTGATGTCTTCTGTTATCCATTCATCATACAATAGTGTATTATTTAATCTCCAGGTGTTGGTGTAGTTTCTGGTTTTTACTCTGTCATTTATTTCTAATTTCAATCCATTATGATCTGATAGAGTACAAGGTAGTATCTCTATCTTCTTGTACATGCTAACATTAACTTTATGGCATAGAATATGACCTATTTTAGAGAAGAATCCTTTTGTTGCTGAGAAGAAAGTGTATCCGCTCTTTGTTGGATGGTAGATTCTATAAATGTCCGTTAAGTCTAAACTATTGATTGTGTTATTGAGATCTATGGTTTTTTGTTCAATTTTTGTTTGGAGGATTTGTCCAGTGGTGATAGAGGTGTGTTAAAATCACCTAGTATTATTGTGTTGTGGTCTATTTGATTTCTGGAATTGAGGATTTGTTTGATGTACATGAATGTGCCATTGTTCGGGGCATAGATATTTACGATTGTTATGTCTTGCTGATTTATGCTTCCCTTAAGCAGTACGTAATGTCCTTCTTTATCCCTTCTGGCTTGAAGTCCACATTATCTGATATGACCATGGATACTCTGGCTTTTTTGCTGTGTCCATGTGCATGGTATGTTTTTTCCCATCCTTCACTTTTAGTCTGTGGGAATCTCTTTTTATGAGGTGAGTCTCTTGCAGGAAAAAAATTGTTGGATCCCTCTTTTTAATTCAATCTGCCAGTCTATGTCTTTTGATTGATGAGTTCAGGCCATTAACATTCAGGGTTATTATTGAGATACGATTTGTATTCCCGATCATTGGCTCATTTTTTTTTTTTTTTTTTTTTTTTGACAAGACTTGGTTTCTCTCTTTTTGGCTGTTCCTTTAGGGTAGTTCCTCCCGTTGCTGATTTACATCATTGTTTTTCATCTCTTCATCATGGAATATTTTGCTGAGAATGTTCTGTAATGCCAGCTTTCTTTTTGTAAATTCTTTTAGCTTTTGTTTATCATGGAAGCATTTTATTTCGTCATCAAATCTGAAGGTAAGTTTTGGTGGGTATAAGATTCTTGGTTGTCATCTGTTTTCTTTCAGGGCTTAAAGAATGTTGTTCCAGGCCCTGCTAGCTTTTAGGGTCTGGACTGAAAAATCTGCTGATATCTGTATTGGTTTCCCCCTGAATGCAATTTGATTCTTTTCTCTCACAGTCTCTAAAATTCTGTCTTTATTTTGTATGTTAGGTATTTTCATTATAATGTGCCTTGGTGTGAGTATGTTGTAGTTTTGTGTATTTGGAGTCCTATAAGCCTCTTGTACTTCATTTTCCATTTCAGATTTGGGAAATTTTCTGATATTATTTCATTGAATAGATTGTTCATTCCTTTGGTTTGTTTCTCTAAGCCTTCCTCAACCCCCAAAATTCTTAAATTTGGCCTTTTCATGATATCCCATAATTCTTGAAGATTCTGTTAATGATTTCTTACCATCTTCTCTGGTCAACACTGTTTTCAAGATTAAATATTTTGTCTTCAGTATCTGAGGTTCTGTCTTCCAGGTGTTCTATCCTATTGGTTATGCTTTCTATGGAGTTTTAATTTGGTTTATTGTTTCCTTCATTTCAAGGATTTCTGTTTGTTTTTTTTTTTCAATATCCAACTCTTTATTGAAATGATCTTTTGCTTTCTGTATTTGCTCTCTTAACTGTGATTGGTGTGATCATTCAATGCCTGCACTTGCTCTTTCATCTCATCATTTAGTGCCTGCATTGCTCTTTCATCTCCTCGTTTGTTTCCCTGATTGTTTTAATTATGTACATTCTGAACTCCCTTTCTGTCATTTCTTCTGCCATGCTGTCATTTTATTTTATTGCTGTACCATCTAGGTTTTTTTGGGACATTTTCTTCCCTTGTTTTCTCATATTGCTCAGGTATCTATCCCTCTAGTAGTGAATCTCTGACATATTGCAGAGTTCCTCTATTGACTAATATTGTCTCTGTAAATTTCAAATAACTCACCTCTTAGCCTTCAGTAGCCTGAAGTCTTGGAGGAACTTGATAATGTGGTGGTCCACTAGGAAGTTGCCCCTCTAGGGATGGTGGCCTTCAGGTGGGGTATATTCCCTATCAGTGTGCAAAGGTGCCTCCACTTGTTGACTGATGTTCATCCAAAGGGGGACTAGACTGCAGACTGGGGCATGTCTCAATTGGGCCTGTGTCTCGGTTCTACTGCCATGGTGGGAATGCCTTGCCCAGTGGGGAAGATTCACCCGGTGGGGAAGTTTCACTGGGCAGCTCTCCTCTGAGCCGTTCCCTTAGGTCTAGTACTACCACCTGGACTGGGAAGCCCTCCTCTGTGATTTTCCCAGGGGTCTTGATCTACCACCTTGGCTGGGGAGCCTGTCCCTGTGAGGGACTCCTTCTCTGAGCAGTCCTCCTCTGCTATGTTCCTTGGGACCAGAGCTACTGCCTGGGCCTCGGACCCTCACCTTGCATCTAAACCTCTCGCTGTGCGGCCCTCCTCTGCAATGTTCCCAGTTGACTGATTTTTTGGCTCCAGCAGGGGAGTCTCACTGGGCCACTCTACTACACAAAGTTCCCTGTGTTTTGGGACTACTGCCCCATCTGGGGAGTCTGACCAGTGGAAGAGACTCACCTGGTGCTCTGAGTTGGTCCCGGGACTATCAATACCTCCTCTTCTTGACTCCCGGGTCTTGTCAAAGGTCCTCTAGTCTCCTGTAGGTGTCTCAGGAAGGGAGCTACCCTTCCAATGATGATGGCCATGCCCTCAGGAGTAATTCAGAATGCCTGCACCAGCCTATAAGGAAGCCTCTGGCTAGCTCTGTGATGCAGGTTTGGTCTGCCGGTTTGCTCTGAGATGGCTACAGACCTTAGCATGGTGGTCAGGCAGGATCCCTCAGTGATGGCGTCTGTGCTTGGCCTGGTGGTTGGATGCGTAGGCAGCTGGCCACCTAGTTCTGCAAGGCAGGCAGGTTGGGTGCCTGCCTGCTACCTCCGTGGTATAGGTGATCTGACTCACCTGCCAGCTCGTTCTCTCCATCAATTTTTAATTTGGTTTATTGATTCCTTCATTTGAGGCTTTCTTCTTGATTTCACCCCCCCCAATCTCTATCTCTTTATTGAAGGGATCTTTCACTTCCTGTGTTTTCTCTCTGATTTCACTCCTTACATCATCCTTCAACTTGCAGTTCAGTTTAACTTAACATTCTAAATTCCTTCTCTGACATTTCTTCCACTGTGGTGTTGATGGATTCTGTTTGAAATATCTTGTTTTGTTTGGAGTGATTTTTTCCCCCTACTTTTTCTTATTGTTTGTGTGTTTACCCATATAACCATATAGATCTGAGGCAGAAGAGTTTCTATCCTGTGAATTCATAATGTCCCTGAAAGTTTCTAGTACCTCAGCACTTAGGGGGGAAACTAATAATAACAAGAATAAATTCAAGCAACATAAAGCATTAAACTAAATAGTTCTTGCTGTGATATCTACAGTGTGAACTGTCACAATAAACAAATGATATGATCAGTTATTGACTACAATAAAAACAGTAAGTTTTCAAAAGTGTTATAATTTCAAATGGTGGACAGGGATAGAACAGAAGTGATGTGATAATTACAAGGGAGGAGGCAATATGATACAAGTAAAATTAGAGGAAGAGTGAAAGAGAGAATAATAGAGATTGGATATTAGCAGAAGGAAAAGAAGAGAATGCAGGGAAACAGGTAATTTAGAGAAAAAATATATAAAATAAAAATTTGAAATAAAAAAATAAAAGAATACAAAACAAAACAGAAATATACTAATCAAACATTCTAGTCCTCAAAATACTGATCAATGATAAATAACTGGCTTAAAATATGCTAAAAATGAGAAAAAAATATAAATATGTGTAGAAGTTCAAGAACCATTAAGGCCACAATTAGAGAAAAGAAAAAAGAAAAAAATATATCTTGATGAAAAGTTAAAGAATTTTTTTCTGTTGGTATTCAAAAACTTCTCATCATCCCTTCTCAACAATGTTAGGTGGGATCATCTGGACTGTGATTCTTGCTCCACTCTCAGGGTGTGGTTGCTGAAGTGAAATAGGTAATCTTGTAGGCAAAACTCCTGGAGCTTCAGTTTAGGTTTAGGTAGGTTTCAGGTTCTTAGAATATAACTTGTCTGGAGATTTTAAATCAGTGCACCTCCAGGACCCAGCTGGTCCATGTTGGAAGACTGCACTGCAGAGATCTCCCCTAGGTTCCTCTTGTGTGGTGGAGGAGCCAATTCTTAGTCCCTTCCACTCTCTGTGAACCCCACACTTCCTGGTCTTGGGTTCAGTCTCCAAACTCAAACTTTCCCATCCCTGTGCTTTCGAATTTCCAGCAAGGTGCATCTCTCCCCACTGGTCCTGCACACAGGTAGATTGGAGGGGGAGAGGGACAGTTGGATAAGTTTCCATGACCAGTAGTTCCCTGTGTAAATCTCTCTCCAGCTTTGATTCCCTCCTGGTCACTTAGTCGCACTCTATGTTGTGCAGTGTGGTTTTGCCAGTCCTGTATTTTGGACCAAACTCAGGTTTGCCAGGAATCAGCTCTCCCAGCTGCTGGCCCTGACACCATAGGTTCAAAATTGTTATTTCCTCTCTCCTCCACAGGTAGACAGGAGTGTTGTGGCTTCTTTCTAACACAAGGATATTGTGAAGTATGCCTTTCAGTTTAGTTGGGCAGTTTTTGATCTCTAAACCTTGTAACCAGACATGCCTCATAACCCCTAAAATTATGGGTTTCTTTAATTCCCTTATCTCTTCACTCAACTCATGGAGGGACCACTCTGGCTGGTGCCTCTGGTCACAGCAGTGGTTATGGAACTGGGAATTTCTTCCTTATTTTATTATATCTAACCTCCTGAGTCCCTGATCTGCTTCGAATGTCTAGTGTTAAATTTCAGTAAGTTCTCTTCCCCGCTCTTTTGTTCACACACCTTGCTGGGAAAGTGCCAATCTGCACTCTTGGTTTCATACCTCAGAGCATCCAGGAAAGGAACCTTCTCTATTCTACCATCTTGAACTCTCCCCATTCTTTTGATTAGCTGAAATTTTATGTTTGCTGATTAGTAAATTCCATTTTTTTCCTCCCCTAGTCTTTGGCAATCAATATTCCAGTGTTTGATGCTATGAATGTGACTAGTTTAGATATTTCATATAAATAGAATCATGTAGTGTATACCTTCCTGTAACAGATTTATTTCATTTATTTAGCATGATGTCTTTTTGTTTCATCCATGATGTTAAATATTGCAGAATGTCCTTTTTAGAGGCAAATAGTATGTTTAAAATTTCAATATCACATTTTTTAAATTCACTTATCTGTCAGTGGATCCTTAGTTTGTTTTTACATCTTGGATATTGTGAAAAATGCTGAATAATCATAAGAGTGCTAATGTGTTCCTGATATCAAGATCTCAGTTTTTTTGATAAATATCTTTAAGCGGAATTGGTAGATTATATGATGATTCTATTTTTAATTTTGTGAACTTAACCATTTTTCAGTCCCACCAAAAATGTACAAGGTTCCAATTCTTCTACACATCCTTGCCAACAATCCTTGTCTTTTTTTTTTTTTTTTTGTAAATATAATAGCCACAATGAAAGGTGTGAGGTAGTTTTATTATGGTTTTGTTTTTCATTTCCCTGATGGATTGTGCTGGTAAACATTTTTTCATATACCTATTTGTCATTTATATATCTTTGAAAAAATGTCTATTCAAGTCCTCAGCCCATTTTTAACTGATGTTATTAGATTTTTTTGCTATTTAATTTTGGTATTTTTCATATAGAGTTAGGCAATTTAGCAGACTTGTGGCTTGCAAATATTTGGTCCCATTCTGTAGGCTGCCTTTTCATTCTGTTGCTTGTTTGCTTTGCTATGCAGAAATTTTTAGTTTAAAATAGCTCCACTTAACTTGTTGTTGTTACTTGTGCTTTTAGTGTTACATTTATAAAATTATTGTCAAGAAAAATGGGTTTTTCTTCAAGGGATTTACAGTTTCACATCTTACATTTAAGTCTGTAATTGATTTTGTTTTAGTGGTGTGTTTGTATGTGTGTGTGTGTGTGTGTGTGTGTGTGTGTGTCTGGATTATAAAAAAAATATTTAATTTTTTTCACCTTGATATCCAATTTTTCCAACAGTTATCTGATGTTAGCTGTTGAAGAGATTATCATTCCCCTGCTGTATATTCTTTTTTAAATTAGTAATTAAAAAATTTAATTTGTTCTAATTAGTTATACATGACAGTAGAAAGCATTTTGACACATTATATACAAGTGGAGCACAACTTCTCATTCCTCTGGCTATACATGGTGCAGACTCACACTGTTGGGTAGTCACACATGTATATAGGGTAATAATAAATGTTTCATTCCACATCCTTCTAACCCCAAACCTCCTCCCTTCCCCTCACTTCCCTCTGCCCAATTCAAAGTTTCTTCACTCTTCCCTACCTCCACCCCCATTATGGATCAGCATCCACATATCAGAGAAAATATTTAGACTTTGGTTCTTTGTGGATTTGGCTTATTTTGCTTAGCATGATGTTCTCTAACTCCATTCATTTACCTGCAAAGGCCATAATTTCATTCTTCTTTAAGTCTGAGTAATATTCCACTGTGTATATACACCACATTTTCTTTATCCATTCATATGTTGAAGGGCATCTAGGTTGGTTCCACGTTTAACTATTGTGAATTGAATTGCTGAGTGGCCACATCACTCTACTATGCTGATTTTAAGTCCTTTGAGTATAAACTGAGGAGTAGGGATAAGTGGGTCAAATGGTGATTCCATTTTAAGTTTTCAGAGTAATCTCCATACTGGTTGCATAGATTTGCAGTCCCAACAGCAATATATGGGTGTACCTTTTCCCCCACATCCTCACCAATAGTTATTGTTGCTTGTATTTTTGATAATTGCCATTCTGACTAGAGTGAGATGAAATCTTAGAGTAGTTTTGATTTGCATTTCTCTAATTGTTAGAGATGATGAATATTCTTCACGTTTGTTAATCAGTTGTGTTTCTTCTTCTTTAAAGTGTCTATTCAGTTTCTTAGTCCATTTATCGATTGCGTTATTTGTATTTTCAGTGTTTTTTGAGTTCTTTATATATCGTAGAGATTACTGCTTTATCTGAGGTGTGTGTGGTAAAGATTTTCTCCCATTTTTTTACGCTCTCTCTTCACATTATTGATTGTTTCCTTTGCTGATTTTACTTCTTGCACTTTAGGAGTCTTGTTAAGTAAGTCAAGTCCTAAGCCTACACGATGAAGATTTGGGCATATTTTCTCTTCTTTTAGGCACAAGGTCTCTATTCTAGTGCCTAAGTCTTTGATCTACTTTGAGCTGATTTTTCTGCAGGGTGAGAGATAGGGTTGAATTTAATTCTGCTGCAAATGGATTTCCAGTTTTCTCAGCACCATTTGTTGAATAGGCTATATTTTCTCCAATGTGTGTTTTTGGCACCTTTGTCTAGTACGAGTAACCATATATCTGTGGGTTTTTCCTCTGTGTTTTCTATTCTGTACATGTATATTTTGGTGCCAATACCATGCTGTTTTTGTTACTATTGCTCTGTAGTGTAGTTTAAGGTCTGGTATTATGATGTCTCCTGCTTCACTCATCTTGCTAAGGATTGCTTTGGCTATTCTGTGCCTCTTATTTTTCTAGATGAATTTGATTTTTCTATTTCTATGAAGAATGCCATTGAGAATTTAATAGGAATTGCATTAAATCTGTATAATTCTTTTGGTAGTATGGCCATTTTGACATAATTAATTCTGCCCATCCAAAAGCATGGGAGATCTTTCCATCTTCTAAGGTCCTCTTCAATTTCTTTATTTAATGTTCTGTAGTTTTCATTGTAGAGGTCTTTCACCTCTTTTGTTAGATTAATTGCCAAGTATTTTATTTTATTTTATTTTATTTGAGGTTATCGTGAATGGGGTTGTTTTCCTAATTTCTCTTTCAGTGGATTCATCACTGATGTGTAGAAACATGTTTTATTTATGGGTGTTGATTTTATATTCTGCTACTTTGCTGAATTTATTAATTAGTTCTAGAAGTTTTCTGGTGGAATAATTTGGATCTTCTATATATAGAATCATGTCATCGGCAAAAAGTGATAATTTCAATTCTTCTTTTCCTATTCATTCCCTTTAATGTCTTTCTTCTAATTGCTCTGGCTAGAGTTTTGAGGACTATATTGAATAGAAGTAGTGAAAGAGGGAATCTCTCTCATTCTAGTTTTTAGAGGGAATTCTTTCAATTTTCTACCATTTAGAATGACATTGGCCTTGGGCTTAGCATACATAGCCTTTACAGTGTTAAGATACTTTTTTACTATCACTGGTTTTTCTAGTGTTCTGAACTTGAAGAAGTGCTGCATTTTATCAAAAGCTTCTTCTGCATCTATTGAGATGATCATATGATTCTTGTCTTTAAGTCAATTGATGTGATGAATTATATTTATTGATTTCCGTATATTGAACCAACCTTGCATTCCTGGGATGAATCCACTTGATCATGGTACATGATCTTTTTAATATGTTTTTCTGTGAATTTTGCCAGAATTTTATTGAGAATTTTTGTGTTTATGTTCATCAGGGATATTTGTCTGAAGTTTTCTTTCCCTGATGTGCCTTTGTCTAGTTTTAGTATCAGGGTGATACTAGCTTCATATAATGAGTTTGGAAGGATTCTCTCCTTTTCTATTTCATGGAATAATTTGAGGTGGATTGGTGTTAATTCTTCTTTGAAGATCTTGTAGAACTTGGCTGAGAATCTTTCTGTTCCTGGGCTTTTCTTGAAATAGAAGACGTATTCTATTTCATTTCTTGAAATTGATGTGTTTAAATTGTATATGCCTTCCTTATTCAGTTTGGGTAGATCCTATATCTCTAGAAATTTGTGAATGTCTCTGATTTTGTTTTTATGGCAGTATAGATTTTCAAAATAGTTACTAATTATCTTCTGTATTTCAGTAGTGTCTTTGTGATATTTCCTTTTTTCATCAGAAATTTTAGTAGTTTGAATTTTCTCTCTCTTTGTTGGAGTAGCAAAGTGTTTATCAACTTTATTTTTTCAAAGAACTTTTTGTTTTATAATTTTTTTGAATTGTTTCTTTTGTTTCAATTTCATTGATTTCATTTCTAATTTTAATTATTCCTGTCTTCTGCTTTTGGTGTTGATTTATTCTTTTTCTGGGGCTTTGAGATGTAATGTTAGGTCATTGTTTGTTGACTGTTCATTCTTTTAATGAATTAGCTCAATTCGATGAACTTTCCTCTTAGCACTGCCTTCATAGTGTCTGAGAGATATTAATATGTTGTATCAGTGTTCTCATTTACTTCTAAATATGTTTTATTTCCTCCCTGATTTCTTCTGCTATCCATTCATCATTCAATAGCATGTTACTTAGTTTCTAGGTGTTGGAGTACCTTCTATATTTTATTTTTCATTGATTTCTAGTTTCATTCCATTATGATCTAATAGAATGCAGGGTAATATTTCTATTTTTTGAATTTGATGAGAGTTTCTTTGTGGCATAACATATGATCTATTTTAGAGAAAGAACCATGTGCTGCTGAGAAGAAAGTATATTCACTTGATGATGGGTGAAATCCTCTATATCTGCCTGTTAAGTCTAAATTATTGATTATATTATTGAGTTCTACAGTTTCTTTGTTTAGTTTTTGTTTGGAAGATCTATCCAGTGGTGAGAGAGGTGTGTTCAAGTCACCCAGTATTATTGTTATGGACTCTTTGATTCTTGAATTTGAGAAGGGTTTGTGTAATGTTCATAGATGCTCCATTATTTGGGGCATGTGTACTTATGATTGTTATGTTTTGTTGGTGTGTGATTCCCTTAAGCATTATGATATGCCCTTCTTTATCCCTTCTGATTAACTTCAGTTTGAAGTTCACTTTATCTGATCTGAGGATGGAAATCCTCTACTGTTTATGCAATTTGTGTGAGTAATATGTTTTTTCCCAACCTTTAACCATCAGTCTATGGATGTCTTTTCCTAGGAGGTGAGTCTCTTGAATAGAACATATTGTTGGGTCATTTTTTAAAATTAATTCAATCTGCCAGTCTGTGTCTTTTGATTGGTGAGCTCAGGCCATTAATCTTCAGGGTTATTGAGATATGATTTGTATTCCTGGTCATTTTGGCTTATTTTTAGTTTTTTACTTGATATAGTTTCTTCTTTGACTGACTTTTCCTATAGTGTACTTCCACACTTTGTTGGTTTCATTTTTTTTTTTTTTTTCATTTCCTCTTCATGGAACATTTTGCTGAGAATGTTCTATAGTGCAGGCTTTCTAGTTGTGAATTCTCTTAACTTTTGTTTATCATGGTAGGTTTTTATTTCATCTTCAAAACTGTAGCTTAGTTTTGCTGGATATAAAATTCTCAGTTGGCATCCATTTTCTTTCTGAGTTTGATATATGTTATTCCAGGACCTCCTGCCATTGAGGGTCTGAATTGAAAAATCAGTTGAACTCAGAATTGGTTGCACCCTTTATCCCTATATTTAATTTGATTTTTTTTTTCTCTTGAAGCCTTTAAAATTCTATCCTTTTTCTGTATGTTAGTCATTCTCATTATTATGTGCCTTAGTGTGGGTCTGCTGTAATTTTGTACATTTGAGGTCCTATAAATCTTGTGTAGTTGATTTTCTATTTCATTCTTTAGATTTGAGAAATTTTCTGATATTATGTCATTGAAAAGATTGTGCATCCCTTTGGTTTCTATCTCCACACCTCCATCTGTCCTGATAAATCTTAAATTTGATCTTTTCATGTTTACCAATAAGTCTTAGAAGTTCTGCTCATGGTTTCTTACTATCTTCTCTGTATGGTCAACTTTATTTTCAAAAGTATATATTTTGTCTTTATTGCCTGAGGTTCTGTCTTCCAAGTGGTCTAGTCTGTTGGTGATATTTTCCATTGAATTTTTAATTTGGTTTATTGTTTCCCACATTTTGAGGATTTCTGTTTGGTTCCTTTTTATGATATTATCTGCCTCTTTGTTGAAGTGATCTTTCATTTCCTGTATTTGTCTCTGATACCATTCTTTATTTTGAAGATCATTCTATGTACCTTCTAAATTCCTTCTCTGACATTTCTTCTACTGTATTGTCTATGGATTCTATTGTTGGAGCATCTTGGTTTGTTTGAGGTGCTTCATTCCCTGTTGTTTGTATGTCTTTCCATCTAGTGGTGTGGCTCTGAGGGAGTATGGTTTCTATCCTATAGTCTTATAGTTTCCCTGAAGGCTTCCAGTACCTCACCTTTAAGGGGAAGATCAATATTAACAGCACCCAATGCAAACAGTATAGGCCTTTACATAAACAGCTACTGTTAGGATGGCTACAGTTTTGTAACAATAAACAGAAATTATGTGTTTTATATTGTCTATAATATAAAGAGTAAATGCTAAAAGTGTTTACCATTTTTAAATAATGAACAAAGAGGGAATAGAAGTAGTGCAGGATGTAATGTTTATGAGGGAGAAGAAAAGAGAGAGGTAAAAATTTATAGTAAGAGTGAAGGAGGAATTAATAGATGTTGGCTGTTAGCATGAGAGAAGTGAGAAAGAGAATCCAGGGAGATACAGAAGTGAGAGAAAAAAATTTATATGGATTTTTTTAAAAAGTAAAAAAATATAAGAATACACAACCAAACTGTAATATACTATTCAGACATTCAATTCTTAAATAAATTGATGCATGAAAAATATTTGGATTCAAAGATGGTAGAGATATGAGAGAGAGGGGAAAAGAAAAGGAGAGTCTCAATGGAAAATTGAATAATTGTTTACTTTGGCTTTTAAAAAATTTTTTGGCTTCCATTTTCTGCAGATAGGTGGGGTCGTCTGAAGTTTGATAGTAGCTCCAGTCCTATGGGTGCCAGACTGGTTGACAGGGCAAGCCGATAGCAAGATGCCCTCACACCCTCTTCCAGTCTTCCCACTTTTTGTAGCTGGCCTCTTCCATCAGAAGGAAGACTTCACCCAGCAGGAAGACCTCAGGTGTAACCAGACCTCCAGGTACCCTAACAGTATATCTCCAGGTGTTAGCCAGTATCCACAGACTGAGACGGCCACACTCTGAGATGGCAGCAGTAGTGGCAGCAAACCTGCAGGTCCATAGGCCCTGGACTATGAGGCCCTAGTCAGTGTCCCAAGATGGCTGTGGCAGCAAGTAACCAAATGTGTGGGTACCCTGACAATGAACTTCCTGGAAGCAGTGGGAGATTCACAGGTGAATGGTAGTTGGTCGACTGGTGAATGTTGGGCAGCGGGTGATGGGCAGGTGAAAGGCAGGCAAAGGAGCAAATGTATGGGTAAATGGAGGCTGATCAGCAGTGATGATGGGTGGCTACATTGATAGATCCCTCCCACTGTATTTCTTGGTACCCTTGTTATTATTAGATGAGTTAAACATTGGTGCATGGGTTTATTTTGGAGCATAAGAAGGCAACCGATTTTTGTATGCTGACTTTGTCTCTGGCAAATTTATTAGTTTATGAATTCTATTAGTTTTTTAATGAATTCTTTGGGATTTTATATACATATGATCATGTTATTGCAAGCAGCATTTATTACTATTATGAATAATTATATACCAATAAATTGGATCTCCTAGAAGAAATAAATAACGAGTGTAAATAATATAATTTCAACATTTTTGTTAATTTTCTTTATATTTTTCTACTGTTGATTTCTAGTTTACTTTATTATGGTTTGTAGAGGTCCTTGGTATTATTTAGTCTTCTTATCTTACATTTGGTAAGTTTCATTTGTGGCCTGATGTGATCTATGATGAGAAAGTTCTGTGTGCACTTGAGTACAATATAGATTTTACTGCTACTAAGTGGACTGTTTTGTAGATGTCTGTTAGATCCATTGGGTCTGCAGTGTTGTTCAGTTCCTCTGTTCCCTTGTTGGTCTTCTCTTTGGATGTTGTATCTGTTATTGAAATGGAGTTATGGAGTCTTCTATTATTATTGTATTGCTATTTATTTTTCCTTTTCTGTCATTGTTTGTTCCATATGTGAAGGAAGAGTGATGTTAGGTACACATATAATTATAAGTGTTATATCTTCCTAGTATTTTGGTGCATTATCTTTACATATTGGCCTTTGTCTCTTGTTACAGTTTTTGACTTAAGGTTTGTTTTGTCCTATCTAAGTGTAGTTACTTCTACTCTATTTTCATTACCATTTGCATGGGATATCTTTGTCCATACCCTCACTTTTAGCTTATGGCTATTAAATCTATATGTATCATTAAATCTTGAGTGACTTTTACATAGCCAGCACAGAGATGGGTCTTACTATTATTAACAGTTGAACCAGTCTGTGTCTTCTCATCCATTAAATTAAAGTAATTATTGATAGAGAAGATTTTCAAGTGTCCTTTAAACCATAATACCCTCTAACTTTCATGAAAATCTGGAGTTTGGGAAAAATTTTTATTTAAGTTTAAATGAAATGAACATGTGAAAAATCTCCATTTTAGAGACATCTCTGACTTGTTTCTTAAAGATGACATAGCTCTCATATACTTGTGTAAGAGTTAGATATGTTAAGTCTTATAATAAACCTTCAAGCCAATGTTTTTATATATTATTTGTGTGTTTGTTTGTTTTTACCACTTGTTTCTAAAGAGAAAGCATTAAAAGGAACCATCCCAATACTTGGGAGTGATATCATCACTAAATTAAGTATAATCTGTGATCTCTTTTTGTTGTTATAGTTGCTGAGTAGAGCTACCAATAAGTATAAAACATATGTTAAGGAATTTTACTTAACTTCCTTTTATATACTAAAGGCATCCTGAAGTGGAATTTTTGATTTGACTCTCTGATAATGTCTTACTTTCTTCTGTTGTCAAATATCCTCATTTTGTGGAAACTGGTATACTTTGGTATTGTCATTATGGAGAAGAGTCATTTTTTTTTCAGGTTTCTCTTTTGAAGCTCTTCTACATGACCTCTAATTTGAGGGCAAAAAACAACATTAGAGAACACGGTTGCTGTGTTTTTTGTGTGTGGTGAAATCTAGTCCATTACCACGTGCTGAGCTCATCACTCAAGACACAGTACCCTACATCTGTGTTTAACTGTCTTTTCTCTTCTGATGGTAGCAATTTGGAATGTTGCACTGCTAGTCCAATGTCCATTACCTCTGCCTACTTTGAAAGAAACAAGCAAGAAAAACCCTTGGACTATAAATAGAAGTATACATCAATGTTATAAAAAGTATAATGAAGCTGGCATTCTCTGGTGCTGTGAACCAATGTTTTATTTAAATCCAAAAGTAATGCTGTAGATAATTTCCATCTTAGTAAGCTAAATTCACTTAGTTGTCCCTTACCTCTGCTGTTTCTTTAGGTCTCTATGCCCTATTCTTCTTTATGCCTATGCTTCTGGGGTATGACCCCCTCCCATGATCCATATTTATGATATCATGCCCTATCCTCCTACCCCAAGTCAGCTGTGGGAAGGCCAAATTGTCTGTGTGTGATGAAAAATATTAATCAAATTCTGTGACTTTTAAGTCTTATCTTTAACTAAGATAAGGGCCATTAAATTGCCACTGAGTCCAGTTCTTATCCCTAGAAACAAGACAATTTTTAGGCAGGGGAGAATTCAACTGTAATTCCTTCTGCTGGGACTCCCTAACCTACTTTCAGGCTGTGGTGAATTTGGTCACTTATCTGATCAAACTGCTTCTGGTTCCATGTTGTTTTGGTGACCTACCAAGCTTCACATTCTCTCAATGGCAGGTTTCTGCCTTGCAATTCTAGCTGCTCTGCTCTTCCTTGCTGTGAAGTGGAGTTCTGGCTGGTATATGAGATCTTACTCTGCTTGCAGGGACCTTTTACTTCTCAGAATCTATTTCTTGATGCTAAGTTTCCTGCTGTCATTATCTGTTCCCTTTGTATGCAAGTGCTTGCATGAAATACCATTTGTTATTTTTCATTGGTTTGTAGATATAGTTGTAGGCAACAACCATATTCCTTGCTCCTTGTTCTTTCCAGAGTGTCTGGTAAAGTGAAGTGTACCTTAGTTGGTTACCTTTGAAGTTTGACTAAGTTCACTTCACCTTTCCCATTCATGACTCTCTCTAGGTTCTCCATTCAGTGAATTCTGGAAGTGGGCCCTGTTTTGGAAAGGCTGTGTTTTCAATTTTGTCCATGCAGAGGAGATGTCTTTTTTCTATGTTGTCCACTCAGATGGGTATAATTTTCTAATTTTTATAATTGTGCCACAGAGATAGGCAGCAACCCTAAACTGCTCTTTTCCCCCAAAGATGCAGATGACAATTACTTGAGTAGCTTCCTCAGATTTGTTATCATCTCAACACTAATCTTTCCTAAATGTAAATTAAATTTATTGTGTAATTTTATCATCTAAGCTGATTTTTCTCAGCAATGGAAAAGAGGAAGGATAAAAATATTCATTTGCTCCATATCATTTTACTATAGCTTGTTAGCTATAAAAAACTCATGCAAAATCAGAAATGAAAGTGTGCAACTATTTGTTTTGTTATGGAACAGAATTAGGAAAACAAAAATTCCAGTTAAGAATAATGTGTAGTGATAGGGGAAAGAAAGCATTAGGTTAATTCTTGAAAACGTGAAAAATATTTTAAGTAGCAACAATCAACAACAAAACTATTGGATGACTCAAAAAGCTGATTAAAATTTAGAAATGATATAAATTTACATTATGAAGACTCTACATGTTCAGTCATCCAAAGATTATAGTCTTATGATCCTCAGCTCCTGCAAAGTCTTATTTCCTGGTCTTTTCTCACTGTAAAGCTCAGTCCTAGAGGTTGCGGAAACTCAGAACTTTGGAGAGGTCCTTAGTGACACTGCTTCTCATAAAGATCATATTCTTCTAACTCAAAATTATAGTATATCATATTATTTCAATTTTCTCAATACCTCAAGAAATGGACACTCCTGGCTTAAAGCAATTTGAAATCCTCACAGTTCCATTAAAATGAAATTCATACTTTGTTACTGAAATTGCATCGTTCTGTATGTAATTTGCTAATTTGTTCTTTCATTTCTTTCATGTTCACTTCTTTGAAAGAAAATCAAGAAGAAGGAAGAAGGGACATGGTTTTATTCTCCACATAATTCTCACTGTTAAATATGTCAGAGAAGAATGTAGTATTAGCAGATAGAGAAATGTGTGTTCTCATTTCATTATAAAGTTGAGAGATGTGAAGTCTGAATACTCTCCTGTAGCAAAGTTGTTTTTACCTGTGATGTGTGTGGTCTATGATGTTGTTTTACATCTGCTTTGAAACATTATTGAATAAATTGATTTTTGTAAGCCATGCTGAGCTAACTAAAAATTATGCACAATATTATTTCTATTGTGACCTCTGTAGTGATTATCAGAAGAGTGTCAAAAAATCTATGGAGTGCAACTTGTTTCATAATTGAAGTATCAGACCATGTCTAGTGGAAATCAGAAACCAGAGATTTAAGATAAGGAATTGGTTACAAAGATTTTGGAAGGGCTAGAGAAGTAAATATGTGGGTTAGTGTGGGACTTGAATAGTTAAAGATGGCACTGAGGAGCAAAGGGATGTTACCCAGAGATCAGGAAGCCAAGGTTGTTTCTAGGCTGGAACTCAAATTCACATCCCCTGCGAATCTGCTAGAGATTCTGCTATTTCTGGCCATGTCTCCATTTATAGAACCTAACCAAGAATTACCTGGAAAGCATTTCTTGGAAATGTAATTTGCATACTTCTAGCCTTCTGAGATATAGAGGAAGAATAGAAGAATAGAAAATGGAGTCAACAACCTGGGGATGCAGTGTAAAATCATGATTTTCAGATCTTTCCTCACATTTAGAATCATTATATTACAATGTTTCTAATTTTTCCGTGTGCATTTGGATTTTGGATATTGTTTGGAAGATGAACTGTTTATCAGAGAGATGCTATTGAGCAGATAAATTATTATATACACAGTATGTCTGACTAATGCAATAATCTGATATTAAATACAATAACTAATCCTTGATACCTGAACTTGAATGTGAGGGCTGAACTTTTATAATGTATATGTATAATAATTTATTTCTTCCAAAAGATTTCTCAGGACGATCTCTATACTCATTTCATATATTTTGTAAACTGGAATCATCTGGAGTAACCATTTGAAAAAAGTTGAAGACATTCATCAAATTTGGTAATGGCTACTCCGTGTCAGGAATTTAGTGTTTCTGTGTGAGACAGAGTGACAGAGATACTCAAACAAAAGCAAATAATTTTCAATTGGTACTATGTTTAATATCTAATCAACATAATGGATAAATGTTTATATCACAACTAAGCCACAATTTTTTCTAGAAAATCGAGGGCCATTATTTCTTTCATTTGCATTCTGGTGAAGCTGTCAGTGAGAAACAGGAATGGCACCTTGCCCATCATCAGCTAACCCATGCTACAGTAGCAGAGGGAGTGGTTAAGCAGTCATGTCTCGGTCTGTCACCACATCTGTTCCTCACTGAGGTTAGCCCAGGGAATGTGCTGGCAGGCTGTTCTCAATTTTTTTTCCTCAAATTATTCTTTCTTATGCACAATAAAAGGTTATTTCATGAAATTCCTGATTTTATTACTATTGTACTTGAAGTATAGATATTACCTAAACTGTTACACTGATTTCCTATTAAATGATACCCATGATTTTAATTCATCTCTTATTATTCATGAGATATTGAAATTGTTGGGCTCTTTGACTGTTAATTTAGTATAAATGAATAGAACTTGGAAATTAGATGTCAAAATTTGCCCTGGCCTTAATGGTCAAGAATTCTGTCTCAATTGTATCTTGTATAGGGCCTGATTACAGTGAGACTCATTAGATCCAAGTAGGACATTTATTATTAGCTTCCAAAAATACTAACTTGGTTGCTATCTTCATTTCCAGGGAGTTTCTTGGTCTTATTTTTAGACAACATTTAGTTTTCTGCCTTTGGATGAAAGCTGGTTTGTCACTGAACAGGAAGAACTGAAGAGCTTAGAGCTTAGGAAGATAGGCAGTTTGTCAGATGTGAGAAAGACATAAGTTTTAATGGAGGCAAATTGACTCTGTTAAAAAAAAAAAAAAAAAAAAAGAAAAGAAACCAAACCAGACAAATACCAATAATAATAAAAAAAAAAAATATATATATATGTATTTTTCTTATTTTCTTCCCCATATCCTTGGTTCCTATACCATGGGATTGTTGGTAAGAATACAGAAATCCAGCTGCCTAAATATCAATCTCATATGTATAAGGAGTGTGAACCTTGGATAGCACAATTCCCACAGTCTCCTGCCCATAAAACTGTGAGCTTTTTGCTGCATTTCATTTCCATTTCCAGAAAACCCAGTCATAACTGATAACCCTGGCACTTTGTGGCATGAACAGTTTATCTATAAAATTCAGACATTATCTCACCTACCTCACAGACTTTCTAATGAAAGTTAAATGAGTCAATACTTGCAAAGTGCTTAGAATACTGACAGGCAAAATGTGAGCATTCTACAAGTATCAACTAATTTTTACCATGTGCTTTTGCTTCTTTCACTTTGTTTAGCTGTTATGAGTTGCATCATCTTCCCATGGTAGTCTCTCTAGGTCTTGTAGCAACTTAAATTCTCAATAAACCTTGAATGATAAAACACTCAATCAAAAGAATGATCACCAAGGAATATTTTACTTTAAAAAATGTGGTTCCAATCTATTCATCCGTTGATGGCATCTAGGTTGGCTCCATACCTTGGCTATTGTGAATCATACTGTTATAAACATTGATGTGGCTGTGTCACTATAGTATATCGATTTGTTTTTAATTTTTTAAAATTTTTACAGACTGAATTTTGATTCATTTACACAAATGGTATACATCTTTTCATTTCTATGGTTGTGCACGATGTAGATTTATACCATTTGTGTAATCATACATGTACACAGGGTAATGATTTCTGTCTCATTCCATCATTTTTCATACCCCGCCTTCCTCTCATTTCCCTCTAAGTAATCTAAAGTTCCTCCATTCTGTTCTCACCCCTTCCACCCCTCACCCCCATTATATATAATCATTCACTTATCAGGGAAAACATTTGGCCTTTGATTTTTTGGGGTTGGTTTATTTCACTTAGCATGATATTCTCCAACTCCATCCATTTATCTGCCAATGCCATAATATTCTTCTTCTTTATGGCTGGGTAATATTCCATTGTGTATATATACCACAGTTTCTTTATCCATTCATCTGTTGAAGGGCATCTAGGTTGGTTCCACAATCTAGTTATTGTAAATTGAGCTGCTATAAGCATTGATGTGGCTGCGTTACTGTAGTATGCTAATTTTAAGTCCTTTAGGTATAAACCGAGGAGTGGGATAACTGGGTCAAAATGTGGGTCCATCCTGTTTTCTGAGGATTCTCCACACTGCTTTCCAGAGTGACTGCACAAATTTGCAACTCCAACAGTAATGGAAAAGTGTGTCTTTTTCCCCACATCCATGCCAACATCTATTATTGTTTGTATTCTTGATATTAGCCATTATAATTGGAAAAGATGAAATCTTAGAGTGTTTTAATTTGTATTTCTGTAATTGCTAGAGATGTTGAACACTTTTTCATCTATTTATTAATCACCTGAATATCTTCTTTTGTAAAATGTCTGTCCAGTTCCTTGACCCATTTATTGATTGGGTTCTTTGTATTTTTGGTGGAAAGTTTTGTAAGTTCTTTATAAATTTTGGAGATAAGTGCCCTATCTGAAGTGCATGTGGAAAAGATTTTCTCCCACTCTGTAGGCTCTCTTTTTACATTATTGATTGATTGAGTAAGGCACTAAGATACAAACCAAAGGAATGAACAACCTGTTCAATGAAATAATTTCAGAAAATTTCTCAAACCTGAAAAACGAAAAGAAAAATCAAATACAAGAGGCTTACAGAACACCAAATGCACAAAATTACAACAGATCCACACCAAGGCACATTATAAAGAAAATACCTCACACATAAAATAAAGATAGGATTTTAAAGATTGAGAGAAAATTGTCATTACACATAAGGAGAAACCAATACAGATATCAGCAGATTTCTCAGTCCAGACCCTAAAAGCAAGAAGGGCCTGGAACAATATATTTCAATCTCTGAAAGAACATGAATACCAACCAAGAATCCTATACCTAGGAAAACTAACCTTCAGATTTGATGATGAAATAAAATCTTTCCATGATAAACAAAATTTAAAAGAATTTACAAGTAGAAAACCTGCACTATATAATATTCTCAGAAAAATATTTCATGAGGAGAAAGTGAAAATCAACAATGTAAGTCAGTATGCTGATTTTAACTCCTTTGAATATATACTGAGGAGTAGGATAACCTGGTTAAATGATAGTTCCTTTTTTGTTTTTTGAGGAATTTACATTCTGCTTTCCAGAGTGGTTGCACTGATTTATAATCCCAACAGAACACTTAAAAGTTAATTAGGTATTTGCAATTATAGTCGGTTGAATACTGAAACTTTTAGGGTGAATCCATTTGTGTTTTTCCATATATGTATGAGCATACATACAGTATTAAATAAGAATCAGTTCAATACCTCGCAAGTCTTTAAAGTACAATTCTAACAATGTTATATGAATTTGGAAAATTACTCAGCTTTTTTGGTGCTATGACTGAAGGTCTCAACCGGAACAACTAGAGGAAAAAAATTTATTTGAGGGCCCACAGTTTCAGAGGTCTTAGTCCATGGAAGGTTGGCTCCATTCCATAGGACTTGAGGTGAGGCAGAGCATCATGGTGGAAGAGTGTGGCAGAGGAAAGCAGCTCATATGGTGATCAGGAAGCACAGAGAGAGAAAAACTCAACTGTCCAGATACAAAATATATACCCCATAGTCACACCCCCAATGAACCACTTCCCCCAGCCACAACCCACCTGCCTCTAGCTACCACTCAGCCATTCCCATCAGGGATTGATTCACTGATTAGGTTAAGTCTATAACCCAATCATTTATCCTGCAAACTTTCTTGCATTATCTCACACATGAGCTTTTTGGGGGGGGGCACCTCACATCCAAACCATAACATACTCTAATTTTTTTTTTATGTATAGCTTCTTAAGGAGAAAAAAAGTGAGCAAGAATTGGTCTATGATGAAGAACTTTGTGTGATAACTTCTGAGATTTTGATGATACAATTGATGAAATTAGGTTTTCAGATTTGCAAGAAATAGTCTTGAATCAAAAGTTATAGAAGTTTCTACATGTGTTACTATCCCAACTCTTTATCTATGACCTAGTGCTGGGGCTCATTTAGACACAATATGATTACTACTATAATTTTTTGAGAGAGTCAATTAATAATCCTATAATAAGAAGCATTATCATTTTGCTTATGCTCAGATGTACATATCATTTATGAAACACTGATAATTACTGGGTATATATTATTTACTGAAGTACTCACATGCTTATATCTAGTGAAATACTTAGATGTCTCAATAATATTTCTAGGAATAAATGAGGTAATTTTAAAGATGTCTTAATATTATGCTAGAAACTTTATTAGAATTAGAAAACCATATACATGCAAAGAGAAAATGAAATATTTTTATTAGTGAGGTGGAAGGTATTTTCACCTTTACCTATCTTAAAAGGAGTGTCTTTTTGGGTAATTTTAAAAAGTGAAAGAATTTTTTTAAAAGTTGAAAAAACTTCCCACACTTTAACAATATTTTAAAACTGATGCAATAAATAATAACTATTTATATAAATATGTATTATTTATTCAAAAATAGATTTCAATATTCAGAATAGCTATATTCATTGCTTATCATTATGTTTCAGCTTACAGTCCAAATTAATGAGGTCTAAAGCAAGAACTATATTAGAAAAAGTCATGGAAATCTCTGAAAGATGCAGTCCCAGTATATGGTAAATATTAGAGGCTAAAATGTGATCTTTTATGTGAACTCATTTGGTAAATGGTAGAATGTCATATTAGCAAATGCCAGAATAGATTTCATTTTATGGAGGATGTTAATAGATGTTACTCCAAGAAGATTTTGTATTTTATCAGCCAGGAAACATAGAAATCAATGTTTTAGAAATTTTCTCATGACACTGTACAGTTTCTGAATTTACATGTAGGCAGTGCTTAGAATACTTTCTTTCCCACTTTTTTTAAACTATGAAACTTGTTTTCATGAGGCTTCTCATTACCACTCTCCACAGGAGGAGACTTTGAAATGAAATGTATTATTGTTATTATAAAAGTAGACCTAAGAAACACATTTGTTTCCAAGTGGGTGTTGATCATGTTTTTCTCCTCCATGAAGCACTTTGATTCATTGGATAGAACACTGTAAAAATCACCTTTTAACACATTACTGAATGTACAATCTTTACTACTCATTTAAATATTAGTTAAAATATGGAGATATATCTGTCGCTATGAAGGCAGAATGGAAAGAAGGCTTTATAAAGATTTGCAAACTTCTGAAAGAATTAGATTTCATAACATTTCCCCGTAAAAAGAATGTGTCTGATGCTTACAGGGAATGAAAAAAAAATGCACAAGACAATTGAAACATCATTCTAAATGACAAGAAGGACATTTTCTTAAACTTATTACCCTTCTCATTGGCAAATTACCATAAATATTTTTACTTATATTCTACTGACCATGAGACCGAGTATAGTTTACATTTATAATTATATGAATGTAATTATCTATGTTCTCTGTTGGAGTGACAGGGAGAATGGGTCATTATATAATTTAAAAAATATTTCCCATTGTGTCCTTAGGGTACCATAAGCGGAACTTAGGACTCGTAATCTTATGCACTGTGTTTTATCCATTAAATGAATATATTTGATACTTTATAGGTTGTACGGACAATTGTATGAGACTCCAAAGAGCAACAGAAATATTACTAAAAACTCTTCAAGTACATCTTGACAATTAAAATTGTGTATATTGATGATGCTAGCACCTCTGTTTTCTTTCTGATATTTTAGATGGGAAAAGTAGTGAAGGAAGACAGCTCAAAACATAAGAAAACAGGAACAATAGTAATTCAGATCTATAGTCTATTGAATCCATGTAGATCAACACAGATGTCCAGCTGGACTTTTTTTCCCCCATGGTCTCAATGAATATAGCCTTTCTGATCCTGGGATTAAATTTATTTTACTAATACTTCATTTTATTACAATGGCTATATTATATTTTATAATATATTGGCAAAAAATGATAGGCTGGATAGGCAAAAATACGAATGCCTTAGTTAAGGGTATACATATCTGCATTAAATCCTAATCTTGCCAACATCATAAATTTATCCCTGGATCAAAACCAAGGCTCTCAGTCTTCCCTCTTTGGTTCCCTTTGATGTCTGACTCATCATACAGTCATACAGCTGCAACACTTGTGGTAGCAAGGATATTTCCTTACATATGTTTAGAAATTTGTGTTTATCTTTATTTTGAAGATGTAGGACATAAAGTTGGGAATGGGAAAAAAATCAAAGCAAAACAGATGAATCAGAAGACATTGTTTATTTTCCTTAGATTTTAAACCTTGCTAAATAACAAAACAAAGCCCAGCATAGCAACAGGCCTTCTGTGGGATTTAGTGGGGATGACCCTCTGTACACTGTGGCAACTGCCATAATGAGAGAGCATAGTAATAGACTAAGCCAGATGCCCTTCAGCATCTGAATGAAAGAGGAAAGCAGTCAGTTCAGAAAGTAAATCTGAGAAAACCTAGGAACAGTGGCCATTCAGTAAATGTGGAGACACAAGATGCTATGTTAAAACATTTCCTATCAACATATGAAATCTCAGATAAGCAGGAGACTGGGAAAGAAAATGAATGAGGTAGAATGATTTCCCATAAATGTTGTGTTGGAAAAAGTTTGTCATCCTGAATATCCAGTGAGTGCTCTCTTCCCTGGGTACCAACTTTGTAACTTGTAAAAGTTACTTGGATTTTACAAATGTTTAAAAGAAAATCTTAGAAACATAAATGAACTGATAAAGAAAAATTGATAGAAAAGAACCAAACCAAACCAATATATGATTTTATTAAACTAGCTTTTCATGTATGTTTGGATATGTTTTGGTTAAAAAAGTTCACACACAAACACATACATTTTTCCTTCGTTGGTATAATACTAATGCAGATATTTTACTATAAATATTGCATTATTAATAAATTTTACTTCTGGAACCTGAGACATTTGTATCAAATGCAGGAAAAAATTGTATGTTCTTGCTTGCTTGATTCTTTTTTATGATATTCTGGTGTTATGATATCTTATTTTGCTTATTTTCTTCTGTGCTAAAACATGGAGTGGTAATAGTGGGAGACAGGAAACCACTAACCTTCCATATAGAGCAGATCCTATCAACTCAAAAGTTTGAAACCTGATGGTTTGAAACTCCCAGGGAAGTCCAGAGGGGACAGAGGAATGAATGAGCTGAAATCTGTATCAGTTTTGCTTTGTCCTTGGTTTTGCCTTTCTCTGCCACCATTTATACCAGGCTGCCTCCAAGAGGTCAAGAGGTGAGCCAATCTGCTTCTTACGTTCTTGGCCATATGGGGACTAGAACTCACTCTTGGTTCTCCTAATTCTAATTGCCTGATTCTAATAGTAGTTCTAAAAAAAATTGTTAATTTCCATAAGAAACCAAACTTGGAGACTTTGAAAAATATGACACATTTCATTTTATGAAGTACAGAGTTATGAATTTACTAGCTGTTTTCAGGTAGCTGTATAAATTTGTTCTTACTTTGACTGGAAACTATATTCTTATGTGAACTGTTTTTTCCAGGACAATAAGCATATTTTGACCCAGAATATGAGATAATCTCTCAGACACCTTCACACTTTTACTCACAGCAGAGTTGCTAACACTGCTGCTTACCAAATATTTATCCTAATTTCTTTTCAAATTTCTCTCAGACAGCTAATTGGGAATAATTATATAATAAGCACTAGAAATATATCAGTTAAACAAAACACACAGACACACACCCACACACAGACTCGTGTGCACATGCACACAATTCAACTTAAGCTTTCAAGTCTAATGAGAGAGAGTGAAAAGTAATTGTACTTTCATCAATGGGTGTTATCAAAGGAAATAATGAACACAGTGGAAGACAACAGGGACATCATTAAATTTAATAGAGGTTCTTTTTGTAACATGGACAATTTGAGTTTTTTAATCTTTTTACTTAACCAGTCTTGCTAGGGTTTGCTAATTAAACCATACAAAAAACTTCATTGATTTTTTTTCTATTATTTTTCTCCATTTTATTTCATTTATTTTGGCTGGTTTCATTGTCTTTTTCATTTCTAATTAGTTTCAATTTAATTTGTTTTGCTTGGTTTCATTTTTTTTTAAGGTAAGAGAACAAGTCATTTTTTCATGTATATTCCAGCCTGTGCCCATTACATTCTATTTTAACAAGAAAAACAACACAATATTTCTTACATGCTTAAGGCATGAGAGTATGACTTTCCTTCCTGCCCATTGCAGCCATTCATTCTCCCTTTTTACTCTTTTTAAAATTTTTTTATTTGTTCCTTTTAAATATACATGACAGTAGAGTATATTTTGACATACATACATGGAATATAACTTCCATTCTTGTGGATGAACATGATAAAGAGTTACACTAGTCGTGTATCCATATATGAACATAAGAAAGTCATGTCTAATTCACTCTATTGTTTTTCTTATTCCCATCCTACCCGCTTCAGTTTCTTTATCTATTCATCTATTAAAGGGCACCTAGATTGGTTCCATAGCTTAGCTATTGTGAATTGAGCTGTTGTAAACATTGATGTGGTCACACCACTGTAGTATGTTGATTTTAAGTCCTTTGGGTATAAAGCAAGGAGCAGGATAGCTGGGTCAAATGGTTGTGCCATTCCAGGTTTTCTGAGGAATCTCCATACTGCTCTCCAGAGTGGTTGCACCAATTTGCAGTCCCAATAGCAATGTAGGAGTGTTCCTTTCTCCCCACATCCTCACCAACATTTATTGTTGCTTGCATTATAGATAATTGCCATTTTGAATGGAGTGAAATGAAATCTCAGTGTAGTTTTAATTTGCATTTCTTTAATTGCTAGAGATGTTAAAATTTTTTTTTGTATTTGTTGGCTGATCCTATTTGTTCTTCTATGAAGTGCCTATTCAGCTCCTTTGCCATTTATTGATTGGGTTATTTATTTATTTTTTGGTGTTAAGTTTTTTTGATTTCTTTGTATATCCTGGAGATTAATGCTCTATCTGAGGTGCAGGTGGCAAAAACTTTTCTCTCATTTTGTCAGCTGTCTGTTCATGTTTTTGATTGTTTCCTTTGCCATGAAGAAGTTTTTAGTGTGAATCCATCCCATTTATTAATTCTTGATTTTACTTCTTGCACTTCAGGAGTCTTGTTGAGGAATTTGGTTCCTAAGTCAACCTGATAGAGAGTCAGGTCTATATTTTCTTCTAGTAGGCTCAAGGTCCCTATCTAATGACTAGGTCCTTGATCCACTTTGAGTTGAGTTTTGTGCAGGGTGAGAGACAGGAGTTTAATTTCATTTTGCTACCTATGAATTTCCAGTTTCCCCAGCACCATTCGTTGAAGAGAGTATCTTGTCTCCAATGTATGTTTATGGCACCTTTGTCTAGTATGAGATAACTGTATTTATGTGGGTTTGTCTCTGTACCATCTATTCTGTTTCATTGGTATTTATGTCTGTTTTGGTGCCAATACCATGCCATTTTTGTTACTAAAGCCCTGTAGGTTAATTTAAGGTCTGGCATTGTGATGCTCCTTCTTCACTTTTCTCACTAAGAAGAATTGCTTTGGCTACTCTGGGTATCATATTTTTCCAAGTGACTTTCTTGACTTCTATTTTTATGAAGAACATCATTGGGATTTTAATAGGAATTGCATTAAATCTATGTAGCATTTTTGGTAGTGTGCTCATTTTAACAATGTGATCCTGCCTAAGGGATCACATTCTTTACAAGTCATTCTCATTCACAATGTCCAATACAAATCTTTCTATGAAAGCTTACTCAATTTTTTAAAAATGAGTAAGATCCTGGTCATGTTCAGAATTAGATATGGGAATTCAAAGGAATGTACATTATTTATAATGCAATTGTGGATCAGGTCAGTGTTCTTTCTGCTCTGAATTAGTCTTAAAGTAAGAAGTGAAATGTTTGCCTTAACCTCAGTAGGGTATTGAGGGAAACAACTCTTCCAGGAAGCAGAACTGTAGGAAATGAATTAAACACAACTGTGTAGCATTAACCAGACTTTTATCAGTCAGTGTAGGGTAGGTAGTCATATTAGAGTTCGTCTAGGAATGGCTAATTTCCCTGCTAATTTTAGTATATGGCATACTGAAATAGTGGATGGTTATGAGTATTAGTAACACAGGAGGTTTTATAATATTAAGAAAGAACATGTTAGCAACAAAACAGTCCATGAAAGGCACTGAGTTTTTTGAAATACCCTGAGCTCCCAAGTTCAGTTACCTCTCTGGGAAATATGAAATTAGTATCAATCATGAGCAAATTTATCAGTTAAAAGTGATTAAATGAATTTTTTTCTTCCAATAAAATACATCCAATTTTTGTCCTATTCCTAGGGAGGTTCATGAAATTGCTCCCTGAGAAGAAGCAGAAGCCAATATGGAAAATGTTAAGTGTGGTAGATGGTTTAACCTATGTGTGGGGAGTGCCTTGGAGACTGTAGATTGTCAGGGGTGTGAGTGTTAATGTGTACTGGAGGAGGGTCTGGACTGCAAACAACACATGAGCAAGTTATTAGCTGACCTCATAGCTACTTTTAATTTTTCTATTGTAATATTATTCTTCAAGATTATAACTGCTCTTCTGAAAACTAAACTTTCAAAGGATGGTATTACTTTCAGTTCATTAAGATATGCTACTGAAATTCTTCAGCTTTCTTCTATTGCACTTCAAAGTTTCTCTGTCTTGAAGGATGTCTCTCTTACATCAATTTAATTGCCTTTGGCTGCAAGGAATAAAAACCCCTGCATAAATTGTCTTTTAAAATCAGGAACTTATTATCTCACATAACAAAAGGGGTTAATAATGTTCCTAAAGCCCAAATTTATTCCATTTTATATACTTAAATTATCTATATTGTACTTTGCCCTCAGACTTTCTCTTCATGTTATAATATGACTGTAACAGCTACAAGATGCGAACTTTCAAAGTAAATCAAAGGGAGGATGAGGGCAGTTTGTCCTTATTTGTCTCACACCGAGAACAAGACTTTTCCAGAAGGCATCATCTCACTGCAGCCCATCCAGCTTCCTTGCCTCCCTGTTCTCATCAGTGTTTACTACCATTTGACACGTGGTGGTTTTCTTCTTGAGTTATTGTCTTCATTCTCTAAACACACAAATTCTCATGAAGGTCAGGTTTCTTTTTTCTTTATCCATTACTGTCCTCTCTTAAATCTCATACCTGGACACCCCCTCTCCTCACAGTCATCTTATCCTTGTCTGTCACACGGAAGTGTTTTACCTTCTTTGAAATTCACCTCATCTCTGGGCTTCTGGAAGTGACAGTACACTCCCCTCCATTTCCTCTTACTTCTCTGGCCACCTTCCAACCTCTCTGTTCCTTCATTTTTCAACCTTATTTAATGATAATAGAATCAGAGTTGGATAAAAGAAAAAAGTTGAACTTTTTCAAAGGGTTTTAATGACCTAACCAGATCAATTTAATTAAAACCAAAAAATAGACAACTGCAAATAAATATATATTGAAAGTAGCATACAAAGAAAGGACAGATAAATAAGACCTATTGTCTATTTTTTTCCTAAACCTGGTTCCAAAGCTGTACTGTTCTCATAGTCTAATGACTTCTTTAAGATTTTCTTTAAGATATATCCAGTAATTGTTGGGTGTCAATTAAGAATTTCAGCCAGAATTTGATATAAAGTCTCTGCTAACTACAGAGGAATTAGAACATACAATCTTTTCAGAATTCCAGAAGAAGATAGAGGTAAATCTCTTTGGCAAACTGTATACCAGAAGTGATGTCTACTATACTGTTCAGAGTCAAAGAGCAACATCACATCTTAAACAGTATATGAATAAACAGTATATGCCTAGAACCTATATGTATTCTTGATCCTCAAGCTAGGATTTCAAGATAAAATACAACATGTCCCATTATATTTTTATTTCAAAATTTTCAATTACAATTATTTCCCAAATACTTCGTGGGTCATACTGACACTAAAATATTTTCATCTTTTATCTGAGATTAAAATTTAAGCATTGTCACCGCCCATGGCAACAATCCTGCGGATATTTGTTACGGCCTGCAGCAACAATAGCGCGGGTATTTATCAGAGGTGGACTGGAAATGAACTACTTCTATTTCTGAGCTGCTTCCTTGCTTGTTTAGAGGAAGAGAGGCTTTGCTTACCAGGAAGAGAGACTTTGAGAGAAAGATAGGCTTTGCTTATAGAAAGAGAGACTTTGCTTTTAGAGGAAGTTTTCAGAGAAAGAGAGGCTTGCTACACTTATCAGAGATCTATTTCTTCTTAGAGTTCTGCTTCTTCTTCTTAGAGGTAGGTCCTGCATCCTGTGAACTAGGTGCTATCTATCTGAAGGCTAGCTGCTTCTTCTAGCTGCTTCTTCTCTCTGCTAGCTTCTTCTTTTCTCTGCTAGTTTCTTCTTTCTGCTAGCTGCTGCTTTTTTCCTTCTGCCTACTGCCTGCTTATATTCCCTCCAGGAAGGAGGGCAGGGCCACGCCAGTTGAGATCAGGCAAGGAGCCAGCTGCCCTATCACGGCAAAGGTTAAAACGAGCAGGCTCAAGCAGGAGCACTCGGGAACACCTGTGCACGCATTGTGTGCGTGGACTTAATTGAATACGGCCAATGATAAATCATCTGGGTGTGCTTATATTAATCAACCTCCTCACTGCCGATGTGATCAAAACAACCTCTGGCTGGCTGCCGGGTGCCATCTTGGTGTAGTCCACATGGCATAGCCCCCAACAAAGCATGTGGTTTTTGTTTGTCTAAATTTGATAACCCTATCTTTTCCCACTTGTTATTCTGGAATTTATTTTTCATGGATTTATTCTTAAAGTGAGTCCAGAGTCTTAACAAATTTTTAGGCCAATATCATTTTTGTTACTTCATATGACACCAAGTTTGGTCTGCTAGAAACTTTTAAAGTTAAGGACATCATATACCAGAATATATTTAGCGTGTGTGTTTTTTTTAAATTCTTGTTTCAAGATGAGAATCATCACACTGTTCATTTGGAAATTTCCCATCTCCACTATTCTACTTCAGACTTTGAAACAGAATATTATTGGCCCCTCCAACCTCTAACATTTCTGTTTAAGGATTTACTTTTCCTTTAATTATATTGATAGTGTTCAAGGGAATGCTTTTTTGCATGATTTCTTACAGGAAACTCCAATATATAAATCAGATAAAATTTGATACAAATGTAATTTAAGTTCAAATGCATAAAATTAATCTGTAAATATGGACAGTTAAGTTGTTTTGATTGATATAAGCATTTTAAAAATGTATTTGAGAAAATAGCTGTAATTTTATATCAATTATAGCATCAAGTTGATAATCATATATTTCATTTTACAATATTGAGAAAATCCTGATTCACCCATTAAAGTTCTCATAAGTGGTATCTGGGTATTTTGTCTGTCTATTTGTTTGTTTTAAAAACATCTCCTTTAAAGCCTAAGATAGTCTTCATTTAAAGTATTCTAAAAGCAAAGAAGAGAAGTTGCTGAAAATTTTTGACCAAGATTGTATTGCAAAATCTAACATGGGAATCTATTATCATACAATTGAATATTTGTTTGAGATGTGCATTAATTTATTGTGCTGAAGCCAGGCAGAGGCCTGTGCCTCTGTGGGACAGATTTATGCTTTGACCTGCATCACCCAGTATAAACCTCAGTGCACCCCTGAGACTATGCACTTTCTTTAGGCTATGAGACTCACATACAATCCAGTTTAGCATCCACCCAAGTATCCAAAAGTCTGCTTTCATCAATTAAACTCCTACCTTGGACAGCATGGCATGATATGAGATCCCATTCTCTGTGAGTAGGACAGGGTAGTAAGTTCAAGAGTTTGCCCTGAACCTTAGCGTGGGGTCAGTAATACTAAAACTAGGCAGATACTAAGAGACTCAATCCCCAAACCTGCTTTAGGTGGAGCCTCTGGAATAAGTTCCATGTTAGGAGAAAATACATGGTCCCAGTCTACAAGATTATTCCAGCTAGCAACACTGGCTGGTTGCAACAGTCTGGACTTTGAGTGTGGCCCTTGGTCCTAACTCAGTGTTTTACTGCTCTGGGTGGACTACTGACTCAGGGTGTACTTGACTTGGTGTTTTTTGTGGCCACAGATTTGACAGGGGAGCCTGGGGCTGGTCTATTCTGGTGATTCTGCACAGAGACAGGCAGAGTCCTGCAATACCTAACCAGTAAATGTTTATAAAGCACCCAGACATACCCTGACCCCAGGGAGAGCTTGTAGGGACAGATTACTCTCTTTAGGTTGCATTTCTCTAGATCACTCTCCTCCTATTGCTTTCTGCATGTCATTAGAGTATTTAGGACTACCGGCATTTGAACTGATACCTGATACTGTAATAGTGACAACATCCCAACAGCAGTCTTCTGGCAAGTCTGGACATGGATGCTATCTAGTGCTGAACATAGTAGAAGTGACTATAAGCTCAGAAAAAAATAAGTAGTCTGTTCAGAATTTCTGGAAAGACAGGAATAAACAAAGGCAGATTAGGAACACTGGAATAAATATCTGATTCTTGAATGCTCAGATGATATTGCACACTAACAAGCAGTTTTTTAAAAAAAAATTTGTTCTTTGTAGATACACATGACAATAGAGTGTATTTTGACATATTTATACATACATGGAATATAACTTATTCTAATTAGGACCCCTTCTGTGGTTGTATATGTTATGGAGTTTCAAAGGTGTTATATTCATATATGAACATAGGAAAATTATGTCCAATGTGTTTCCTATTCCTATCCCCTCTCCCTTCCTTTTATTCCCCTTTGTCTAGTCCACTGAACTTATATTCTTCCCCTCTTCCCCTGCCCTTGTTGTGTGTTAGCATCTGAATATCAGAGAGAACATTCAACCTTTGGTTTTTTTGGGATTGGCTTATTTTGCTTAGCATGATAGTCTCCAGATCCATCCATTTAGTGGCAAAAGTCATAAAGTCATTCTTTTTTATGGCAGAGTAATATTCCATTGTATATATATTCCACATTTTCTTTATCCATTCATCAGTTGAAGGGCACCTAGGTTGATTCTACAGTTTAGTTATTGTGAGTTGAGCTATTGTAAACATTGATGTGACTGCATCACTGTTGTATGCTGATTTAAAATTCTTTGGATATATACTGAAGAGTGGTATAACTGGTAAAATCATGGTTCCATTCATAGTTCTTTGGATTCCATTCCATGCTTTCCATAGTGGTTTCATCAATTTGCAGGCCCACCAACAATATTTGAGTGTACCCTTTTCCTCAAATCCTTGCCAACATTTATTGTTGCTTGTATTTGTGATTGTTGATATTCTGACTGGAGTGAGAAAAGAAACACAATAAGCTTGTGAGAAATACAGAAAACAGAAATATTTTAGTACTCTAAAAAACTTAAAGAGATATAAACAATTAAAAAAAATCAAACAAAAATTCTTAAGACAAAAAATACAGAGATTTAAAGTGTGGCAGAAAGCATCAAGAGCAGGATAGATTAAACAGAAGAAAATAATGAGCTCAATGACAGAGTATTTGAAAATACACAGTGGTAGAAAAATAGAGAGGAATGAAGAAAGTTTATAGGAATGTTGGGACAGTAATAAAAGATATAAAATATTTGGGTTATTAGGGTTCAAGAAGGACTTGAGAATGCCAAAAGAGTAGGAAATTCTTTCAAAGAAATAATAACAAAACATTTCTAGCCTAGAATAAAATATAAATATCCAGGTGCAAAAACGTCACAGGTCACCAGTCAAATTTAACTCAACCAAGTCTATCCCAAGACATCTTATAATCAAGTTCAGACAGGTAAAAAGATAAAGACAAGGTTGACAAGGCTGCAAGAGAAAAGAAAATATCACAAGGAGTGCCCCGATTCATCTGATAGCTCACATTTCAGCAGAAACCTTAGGTCAGGAGAGGGTGGCATGAGATTTTTTACAGTATTAAAGGGGAAAAAGAAAAATCCTAGCACCTGAGAATACCATCCCCAGCAAAGCTACCCTTTAGAAATGAAGTAGGGATAAAGACATTCCCAAACAAAAGCTGAGAGAATATATCTCCACCAGACCTGTTTTTATAAGAAATGCTAAAAGAAGTTCTTTAAGCTGAAAGAGGCATTGATGAGTGAAAAGAAAACTGGGAAGTAAAACTTACTGGTAAGGATAGTTACACAAGCAGATTCAGAATACTCCAATATTGTAAGCATAATATATATATTCATTTGTATCCTTAGTACGAACACAAAAAACAAAAGTAAAAGTAATAACTATATTAATATATTAAACAATAGGTTTTAGAAAGATGTAAGATGGGATATAAAAATTTCAAAATGTAGGGAGAAATGGAATGCCATTGGTGAGTACATTTTCTCTTGTCCTTTTGTTTCTATGATTATGTTTATGATAATTTTAAGTGGCTATCTTTTCAAAAGAGCTGGTTATAATAAAAAAATATAATCCTTATAGTAACCACAGAGTACAAATTTACAATAAACCAAAAATAACAAGTAATGAATCAAAATACATGACTAGAAAAATTCACTTAATCACCCAGGAAGACTATAAGAAGGGAGAAAGATAAAAAGGATAAAAAAAAAAAAAAAAAACAAAAACCCTAGAAAACCAATTCATAATAGCTGCTATAAGACCCAGCCTATCAATAATTACTTTGAATCTAAAAGGATTAAAATCTCCAATTACAAGAATAGAATGACTGAATTTGTAAAAAATGAGCCAACTATGTGTTGCTTACAAGTAATTCACTTCACCTCTAAAGACATAGACAAACAGAAGGTGAAGGGATAGAATAAGATATTCCATGCAATTGGAGTCAAAAGAAAGCAGGACTAGCCATAGTCATATCAGACAAAATAGACTGTAAGTTAAAAAACACTGGAAAGAGAAAAGAAAGGTCATTTTATAAAAGAGTCAATTCACCAAGAGCAAAAATAATTTTAAATCTATATGCACCCAGTATTAGAACACCCAAATATATAAAGTACATGTTAATACCTCTGAAGGGAGAGATAGATTCTGATCGAGAAATACCTAGGGAATTTAACACCCTACTTACAGTGAACAAACCACTGTAAGATAGAAACAGCAATAAAGATATAGTAGAGTTAAATTGTGACCTAGATCAAATGGGCCTAACAGACATCGACAGAACATTCTATCCAACATCTTCCAAATACACATTTTTCTCATCAGCATACAGAACAGTATCCAGGATAGATCATATGATAGACCACAAAACAAATCTCAAAAAATTCTAAGAAAATGAAATCATATCAAGTATTTTTTCTGATTATAATGCATTAGAGCTAGAAATCCATAACAAGCTTTGGAAACTATACAAAGACATGGAAATAAAATGATTACTATTAAATAACTAATAGATCAAGAAAGAGATTAAGAAGGAAAATTTAAAATGTCTTGAAACAAATGAAAATGGAGACAACATACCAGAACCTGTGGAATAGAGATAAAGCGGTACTAACAAACGTTTATACCAATCAATGCCTATACCAAGAGAGTAGAAAGATCTCAGCTAAGAAAACTACTACTGCATCTCAATGAACTAATGAAACAAAAACAAACTAACCTCAAAATTAGTAAAGGAAAGAAATAAGAATTAGAGCAGAAATAAATGAAATGGAGACTAAACAAAAGACTTAATAAACGAGGAAGTGTTTCTTTGAAAGATTGGAAAAAAAAAAAAAAAAAAAAAAAGCTAGACCAACCCTTAGCTACACTAGGAAAATGAGAGAGAAGACTTGAATAAATGAAAGAGAAACACTACAACCAACACTGCACAAATAAGATCTTTCAAGAATACTGCAAAGTACAATAGGCCAACAAATTTGATAATATATAAGAAATGGACAAATGCCTAGATATACACCTTCTCAACACTGAATCATAAATAAATAGAAAAACTGAGCAGACCAATTAGAAGTAATGAGATCAAATAAAAGGCCCCCCACCAAGTCAAAAAAAAGGCCAGGATCAGATGTCTTCACTGTTGAGTTTTATCAAACACATAAGAACTAATGCCAATTCTCCTGAAGATATTCCAAAAATTGGAGGTAGGAATTCTTCTGAACATGTTCAATGAGACCAGCATAATTCTTATATCAAAACTGGTTAAGAACATAACAAAGAGAAAAGTATAGGCAATATCCTTTCTAAACATCCATGCAAAAATCCTCAACAAACTTCTACCAAACCAAATCAAACAGCATATTGAAAAGATTATTCATCATGATCAAGTGTATTCCTTCCTGGGATGCAAGAAAGTTTCAATATGGGGAAAGCAAGAAATGTGATATACCATCTCAACAGAATGAAACACAAATACCATATGGTTGTCTCAGTGCAGAAAAGGCGTTCAATAAAATTTGATGCCCCTTCATGATAAAACTGCTGAACAAATTAGGCATATAAGGAACTTACCTCAACACAATAAAGAACATTTATAATAAACTAACATTATATTGAATGGAAAAAAAATCTGAAAGCTTTTTTTCTAAAATCTAGGATAAGATAATGATGTCCATTTTCATCTTTGTACTGAATGTCCTACAAAGAGCAATTAGGCAAGAAAATGAAATAAAGAAAATCCAAGTTGGAAAAGAAGAAGCCAAATTGTCACTGTTTGCAGATGATGTGATCTTATATATAGAAAACCCAAAAAACTCCAAAAAAAAAAAAAAAAAAACTATTGGAATAAATGAATTCAGAGAAGTTTTAGAATATAAAGTCAACACACAGATTTAAGTACTGTCACTATAGGTCAATAACAGATTATCTGAAACAAAAATCAAGAAAGCAATCCCATTATTGATAATTAAAAAATAATAAAATACATAGGAAAAATTTATCCAACAATTGGAAGATTTTTATAATAAAAATTTTAAGACATTGATGAAAGATATTGAACAGGACACAAAATAGTAGGAAGGTATACATCTTCATGGATTGGAAGAATTAATATTGTTAAAATGTCCATACTACCTAAAGCAAGTTACAAATTCACTGCAATCCCTATTAAAATATCAAAGAGCTACAAAAAATGCTAAAATTTATATAGAATCACAGAACAACCAAATAGTCTAAGCTATTTTGAGAAAAGAACAAAGCAGGAGGCATTATGCTATCTGATTTCAAAACATATTACAAAACTGTAGTAATAGAACCAACCTGGCATTGGCATATAAATAGACACACAGACCAATGGAACAGAATACAGAGCCTAGAAGTAAACCTACACATCTACCACCAACTGATTCTTGACATAAATACTGAGAACATGTGCTGGAGAAAAGATAGTCTTCAATAAATGTGTTGGAAAAGCTAAATATGTTAGACCCTTATCTCTTACCAGTTACACAAATCAACTCAAAATGGATAAAAGACTTAAATATAAGAACTGAAACTATGAAATCACTAGAAGAAAATAGGGAAAAATCTCAGGATTAGTAATTTCCAATGGTTTTGAACTTTGGAATGGTCAAGGAATTTTTGGAGAGGATCCTCAAAGCACAGAAAATGAAAGCAAGAATAGACAAAGAAATTTACATGGAAATAAAAACTTCTGCACAGAAGAGGAGTGCATAGACAATCCACAGAATGAGAGAAAATATTTACAATGATACATCTGACAAGAAGCTGATAGCTAGGGTATATAAGGAACTCGAAAGCTCAATAATACAAAAACAAATTAACAAAGTAAAAATGGGCAATATATTTAAATAGACATTTCTCAAAAGAAGGCATAGAGATGGTCAACAGGTACCTGAAAAAAATGTTCAACACCACTAATCATCAGAGGAAATCAAAACTATAATGAGATATGACCTCAACCCAGTAAGAATGACTAAAATCATAAAAACTAAAGAAGTACTGGTGGAAATGTGGAGAAAAGGGAATGCTTACATATTGTTGGTGGGAATGTAGATTAATACAGCCATTATAGAAAACAGTATGGAAGTTCCTAAAAAAAAATTAAAACAGAAATGCCATATGATCCAACAGTCCCATGACTGGATGTATACATATTCAAGTGAAATAAAATCAGAATGTTGAGACATCTGCTCATCCATGTTCATTGCCACAATTTTCACAATAGCTAAGAAATGGAAACTACCTAAGTTTCCAGTAACTGATGAATGAATAAATTTTGGTACATATACACAATGGATGAATGAGTGCTAGTCATTCATAAAAAAGAATGAAATGCTGTCATTTTTGACAGCATAGATGGACCTGGAGATCATGATGTTCAATGAAATAGGTCATGCACAGAAAGACAAGTACTGCCTGATTTCAATCATACGTGGAATATAAAAGTTTATCTCATAGAAATTGAGAGTGAAATGGTGGCTAGCAGAGGGGAACATTCTGAAGGGGGCAGGATAGGGAAATTTGGTCAATGGAATTAAGTTACAGATAGGAGTAAGAAGTTCTGGAGGTACCATTGCTCAGTATGGTGTCTAAAGAGAGAATTTATATATTGGGCATTTCCAAAAGTAAGAAGCACTCTTTTGAACGTTTTCACCATGAAGAGTTGCTAAATTTTTCAGGAGATAGATATGTTTAACTTGAACCTGATTTACACATTGTGCAATATATACATCTAGTAATTACATAGAATCCTGTTAATATGCACAATTTTTATATTTTTATGTATTAGTTAAAAAAAATACCCTGTAGCCTCCATCTTGAGAGTAGGGTTATATGCATAGTTGCTTAAGTTTCTCCATTTAAAAAAAATATTGCATCATTTATAAGCCTGATATACTTTCTAACATTAAATGGAGATTCCAATTTATCACCATGAGGTATATTAATTATATAGTTCCTGTTATGGTTTGAATATGAGCTGTCCCCCAAAAGCTCAGGTGAGACAACGCTTCCTGTTTCAGAGGAGAAATGATTGGGTTGTAAGAGTCTTAACCCAATCAGTGATTTAATCCCCTGATGGGATGAACTAAGTGATAACTGAAGTGGTAGGGTGTGGCTGGAATTGGGGCGTGACTTTGGGGTATATATTTTGTATCTACTGAGTGGAGTCTCTCTTCTGCCTCCTGATGATGTGAGCTGCTTCACTCCACCACACTTCCTCCATGATGTTCAGCCTCACCTCCAACCCTGAGGAATGGAGCTGGCTCTCTATGGATTGAGATGTCTGAAACTGTGAGGCTTCAAATAAATTCTTCCTCCTCTACAGTTGTGCTGGTTGGGTCATTTAGTCACAGCAGCAGAAAAAGCTGACTAATACAGTGCATTTTTCAAAAATATTTACACTTGGAGGAATACTGAAATATCTTTGAAAAGCAAGTAAAGATCTAAGATTTTGTGAGGTAAGATAAATGTACACCAATTTTATAGTTTATGGATTTTAGGCATGTACTCTTTGAAAAGTAGTACAGTGATCATATCTCAGTCTGAAAACTCAAAGCACCCTGGGCATATCTAATTCAAATAATCTTTAGGCACTCAGTTTGGTACACACCCTCAAATTTGATAATTCTCTAAATTGTACTACTCTTTCAGCAGATAGTCAAGCTAGGATCTTATGATGATTTGGGTACTCTTTATCTTTTGGTCATCTTTACTCATTATAAAACCTATTCATTTTAAACATAAAATGTATCCAAAATTGATTTTCTCCTTTTCTTTCCCAATGGTACATTCCTTTTTTTTAGAACTTCACACTCTATTTGTGATTTCCAAAGTCTAAATTATTTTCCTTTTAATACATTGAATGTAGCATTGCAGCTTTTGCCTTTAAAAAAATAAAACTCTGGTGACTTTGCTCAGACACTTAAGTTTCTCTTTTACTTAGATCTACTAACATCTTTAATTTCCTCTATGATCTGGCCCCTAGCTAAATGGATCTTCCCCAAACCATTTTATACTTGTATACACATGCCACGGATATATTATCCTATGGACTAACCACACTATGATTAAGAGCTATGTTTTATACTGTACTATGCCTGTTCAAGTCCCCATTCCTTAGTGGTTTCCATTTCTTCTTCTTTTCCTAAAAGTTCTTTTGTTATGGTTTTTGTCCCCCAAAAGCCCATGTGTGAGACAATGTAAGAAAGTTTAGAGGTGAACCAATTGGGTTAGGAGAACCTTAACTAGTCAGTGATTTAATCCCTCACAGGAATTAACTGGGTGGTAACTGTAGGCAGGTAGGGTATGGCTGGAGGAGGTGGGTCCCAGGGGCATGTCTTTGGGGTACCTATTTTGTCCTGGTTCTGCTGAGCTCTGCTTCATGTATGAAGTTCCCAGCTGCCTTCCTTTGACACACTCTTCTGCCATGATATTCTGCCTCACGTCAGGCCCCTGTGAATGGAGCAGGCCATCTATGGATTATGAACTCTGAAACTGTGAGGCCTGAAATAAACTTTTCCTCCTTAAAATTATCCTGTTTAGGTCTTTTTGTCACAGCAGCAAAAATGCTGACTAAAACATCTATCAACATCCCTCTTGTTTCTCAAGAGTTGGTCAAATGCTTTGTGAAACTGTTCCATTTTTTGAACTGGAAATAATTACTTCTTTATATACATTATTTAAAAATTATTTATAGTCATGACAGTTATGATACAATTATTATGATGATTTAGGTTATTTTAACATATCTGTATCTCACTTGTCCTGTCCCTCCTTTAAGCCAAACACTGATAGAGGTTGCTAGCTTTTTTTCTTTTTCTGATTTTATTCATTTTAGGCACTAAATAAATATTTTCAGAGAAGATGAATAAACAAATTAGTAAATAAACATAGATGATTGCATATAAAAATCAAGATGAAAGAAGACTTTCCAGAGGGAGAATGATACCAAAAAGTAGGCGAATCAGCATGAAGAGTTCTCTTGTTGAATTAACAAATAGGAGTAATGATTTTAAATGCAGAAGGTGTGTGATACTGAAGGAATGGCTGAGAGCACCTGCATGCCTTGTCTTTCCATTTAAGCTAGTCACTAATTGCAAACTGTTTCCCTGCAAAGCAGAAGTTCAAAGGGCTTTGATGGTAGCATGTATAGAAATCATGAAGGTAATTATTATTGTAGACTGGGTTTACGAGTGAACATGTTGTCAATAATTTCTTTAGTATAAAGATTACTATTGGGAAAAAAAAACGTTGGACCTGGTAAGTAAAAATTCTGTTTACATAAATGATGTCAATTAAAAAGTATATTCTATTTAAATAATACACTCTTCCTTTTGATTTGATATACTACAAGAGATGGCCACTTAGTTCATTTACTGACATTTGAGGAACAATTAATTTCCTGACATATATGTGCCCAAGAGAGGAGAATTTATTTTAGTGATAAAGAATTTCCAACAATCTTAGCTGAGAGACCCTTAGAATTTATTGGGTTTACCTAAAAAATAATCCTGGGTAGGTATATTAAATTATCTCTGTAATTGGTGTCTTTGAGGAGATAGAAACTAACATTACTGAATGCCTGCTAGGTAAACTAGATGCTTTATATTCATTATAAAATATTTGTAATAACACCATGAGGCAAGTGTGTAAATTTCATATGACAATACTAAATATATGAGAAGTTTTATTTTTGTCTTACCAGTGTATTTTAAAGGCATGAAGCAAGTTACATTGATGAATTATATCCTTGGCTAATTGGAATGTGGTAAATGCTTGCCAATTAAATAGAGAGACATGTTTAATAACCAGCTATTTCCTGAAATCACAGAAATGAAAGTGCTTTAATAACTTTTGGTGTCAGAGTCAGAATTCAAACCAATTCTACCTGATGCCAAAGCCTCTATTCTTTTGAGAAAAATCATACTGTCCAACTAAGGTGAGCTGATTGATAAACACAAAGCTGTTCATGAGTCTTCATGGAAATGAACTCTGTGCTTCCTTTTGTCATAAATGTTTTAAAATTCCATTTCATCTTCCTCTGACCTAGAGTTTTGTTTAATCAATTATAATAAATTTGAGTTTATTTTGAGAATTTATTTATTGAATACCCATACATACAAGTTCTGTCCATTGTTCTCATATTTTTTTGCTGTTGAAGGTGAATAGTAATCTCCTGTTTATAGTCAAATAAGCACTGATGGCATGTATATTATTTTTACCAAGCACAGAACCAAGGATTAAGAATAAAATTAAAATAAATGTATATATTGAGGTCATTGTCAAGCTAGGAGAAATACATATGAACACATTTTTTTTTTTGGGGGGGTCTCAAGATTAAATAGCAAAGTCTGTTGTTTCAGAGCTTTCTATAGCAAGGGAGTAAACTAATTTCACTAGAGTTTGGCCAACCCTCACAGACACGGAGGATAGTGTAAGTGATTTAGCGTGAAAGGACCGGAAGGCTTCAGGTGTGCCTGATTGGAAGTTGTTGGCATGAGGCAGCTGGAGGCAGGCTTACTGGAAGTGAGCATCTTATGTGACTGGTTTCAGGACCATGTTTGGTGTCTTTTTTTTTTTTTTTTTTTTTCCTCAAGCATCTAAGAGACATTTTATTTTTTGAGGAAAAATTCTATCTTAAAATTTATTCACAAAAAACATTTTTTTTTTGGGAATATTTGGAGAATGTATTATTCTTTCTAATTGTGTATTATAATTATTTGTGCATTAAGATGCATAAAATATATCCACTTTCTGATAATTTATATTTAACATTAAAAAGATATTGAACATGATTAATATCTTTGCAACTGAAATTGCATTTCAGAAGACAGGTACAGTGTTTCAGGGTCATCAGAATGATTACATTTACAACTCATTTCTATGTTTTGAGTTTTACGTAGGAAAACTTGACGATGCAAGGATATTTTTATACAGATGCTTGTTCCTCAAATAAATGCTATTCTTAAAATAAAAACCCGATCACACAATTAATATTCTTTTCTGTAGTTATTAGTCTAGTAGAAATAAATGAAATGTTAATCATAGGCACATGCTCTGTTACTTTCCTTTAACTTTTTTTCCCCATTTTTTTAATTAAAAATCATAAATTTACATAGGGCAACGTTGTTTGATTCATTCTGTTATTTTTCCCTTCCCCCCACCCCTCCCCCCTCTTTTCCCTCTATACAGTCCTTACTTCCTCCATTCTTATCACCCTCCTTATCCCTCACCCTAACCTAACCCTAACCCTAATACTAAGCCCTTCTAACCCCCCATTATGTGTCCTCATTCACTTATCAGGGAGATCATTCATCCTTTAGTTTTTTGAGATTGGCTTATCTACTTAGCATGATATTCTCCAATTTCATCCATTTGTCTGCAAATGCCATAATTTTATCATTCTTCATGGCAGAGTAATATTCCATTGTATATACATATGCCACAGTTTCTTTATCCATTCATCAACTGAAGGGCATCTAGGTTGGTTCCACAATCTGGCTATAGTGAATTGAGCACCTATGAACATTGATGTGGCTGTATCTCTGTAGTATGCTGATTTTAAGTCATTTGGGTATAGGCTAAGGAGTGGGATAGCTGGGTCAAATGGTGGTTCCATTCCAAGCTTTCTGAGGAATCTCCATACTGCTTTCCAGAGTGGCTGCACTAATTTGCAACCCCACCAGCAATGTATGAGTGTACCTTTTTCCCCACATCCTCGCCAACACCTATTTTTGCTTGTGTTCTTGATAATCGCCATTCTAATTGGGGTGAGATGGAATCTTAGGGTAGTTTTGATTTGCATTTCTCTTATTACTAGAGATGTTGAACATTTTTTCATATATCTGTTGATTGCTTGGACAACTTCTTCTGTGAAGGGTCTGTTTATTTCCTTAGCCCATTTGTTAATAGGGTTATTTGTATTCTTGGTGTAGAGTTTTTTGAGTTCTTTATAGATTCTGGAAATTAGTGCTCTATCTGAAGTATGAGTGGCAAAGATTTTCTCCCACTCTGTAGGCTCTCTCTTCACATTACTGATAGTTTCCTTTGCTGAGAGAAAGCTTTTTAGTTTGAATCTATCCCAGTTATTGATTCTTGCTTTTATTTCTTGTGCTATGGGAGTCCTGTTAAGGAAGTCTGATCCTAGGCTGACATGTTGAAGATTTGTACCTACTTTTTCTTCTATAAGATGCAGGGTCTCTGGTCTGATTCCAAGGTCCTTGATCCATTTTGAGTTGATTTTTGTGCAGGGTGAGAGAGAGGGATTTAGTTTCATTCTATTGCATATGGCTTTCCAGTTTCCCAGCACCATTTGTTGAAGAGGCTATCTTTTCTTCATTGCATATTTTTGGCCCCTTTGTCTAGTTTGAGAAAATTGTATTTATTTGGGTTTGTGTCCATGTCCTCTATTCTGTACCATTGATCTACCTATTTTGGTGCTAATACCATCTATTTTTGTTACTATTGCTTTGTAGTATAGTTGAAGATCTGGTATTGTGATACCCCCTGCTTCACTCTTCCTGCTAAGGATTGCTTTAGTTAATCTGTGTTTCTTATTCTTCCATATGAATTTCAAGATTGCTTGCTCTATTCTGTGAGATATGTCATTGGGATTTTAATTGGAATTGCATTGAATCTGTATAGCACTTTAGGTAGTATGGCCATTTTGACAATATTAGTTCTGCCTATCCAAACCATGGGATATTTTTCCATCTTCTAAGGTTTTCTATAATTTCTTTCTTTAGTGTTTCTGTAGTTCTCATTGTAGAGGTCTTTCACCTCTTTTGTTAGATTGATTCCCAAGTATTTTATTTTTTTCAAGGCTATTGTGAATGGGGTAGTTTTCCTAACTTCTCTTTCTGAAGATTCATCATTTGTGTATAAAAATGCATTGGATTTATGGGCATTGATCTTGTAACCTGCTACTTTACTGAATTCACTTATGAGTTCTAAGAGTTTTCTGGTGGAATTTCCCGGTTCCTTTAAATATATAATCATGTCATCAGAGAACAGGGATAGTTTGAGTTCCTCTTTTCCAATTCGTATCCCTCTAATTTCTTTGGTTTGTCTAATTGCTCTGGCTAGAGTCTCAAGAACGATATTGAATAGAAGTGGTGAAAGAGGGCATCCCTGCCTTTGTTCCAGTTTTTAGGGGGAATGCTTTCAGTTTTTCACCATTTAGAATGATATTGGCCATGGGCTTAGTGTAGTAGGCCTTTACAATGTTAAGGAATGTTCCCACTACCCCAATTTTCTCTAGTGTTTTGAGCATGAAGGGGTGCTGTATTTTATCAAATGCTTTTTCTGCATCTATTGAAATAATCATGTGATTCTTAACTTTTAGTCTGTTGATATGGTGAATAACATTTATTGATTTCCGGATGTTGAACCAAACTTGCATCCCTGGGATAAAACCCACTTGATTGTGGTGCACTATCTTTTTAATGTATTTTTGTATGTGAATTCCTAAAATTTTGTTGGGAATTTTTGCATCGATGTTCATTAAGGATATTGGTCTGAAATTTTCTTTCCTTGATGTGTCTCTGTCTGGTTTAGGTATCAGGGTGGTATTGGCTTCATAGAATGAGTTTGGGACGATTCCCTCCTCTTCTATTTTATGGAATACTTTGAGGAGGATTGGAATGAGCTCTTCTTTAAAGGTTTTGTAGAACTCGGCTGAGAACCCATCTGGTCCCGGACTTTTCTTTGTTGGTAGGCTTTTGATGACCTCTTCTATTTCATTGCTTGAAATTGATTTATTTAAGTTGCGTATGTCTTCCTCGTTCAGTTTAGGTAATTCATAAGTCTCTAGAAACTTGTTGATGTCTTCGAGGTTTTCTGTTTTGTTGGAGTATAGGTTTTCAAAATAGCTTCTAATTATGATTTGTATTTCACTCGTGTCTGTTGTGATATTTCCTTGTTCATTCTGAATTTTAGTAATTTGAGTTTTCTCCCTCTTTCTCTTTGTTAGTGTGGCTAAGGGTTTATCAGTTTTGTTTATTTTTTCAAAGAACCAACTATTTATTTTGTTAATTTTTCTGATTGTTTCTTTTGTTTCAATTTCGTTGATATCGGCTCTGATTTTAACTATTTCCTGTCTTCTACTACTTTTGGTGTTGGTGTGCTCTTCTTTTTCTAGGGCTTTGAGCTGTAGGGTTAAGTCGTTTATTTGTTGATTTCTACTTCTTTTGTTGAATGCGCCCCAGGAAATAAATCTTCCTCTAAGGACTACTTTCATAGTGTCCGAGAGATTTTGATATGATGTGTCTTTGTTCTCGTTTACTTCTAAGAATTTTTTAATTTCCCTCCTGATGTCTTCTGTTATCCATTCATCATATAATAGTGTATTATTTAATCTCCAGGTATTGGAGAAGTTTCTGTTTTTTATTCTGTCATTTATTTCTAATTTCAATCCATTATGATCTGATAGAGTACAAGGTAGTATCTCTATCTTCTTGTATTTGCTAACAGTAGCTTTGTGGCATAATATTTGGTCTATTTTAGAGAAGGATCCACATGCTACTGAGAAGAAAGTGTACTCGTTCTTTGTTGGATGATATATTCTATATAAGTCGGTAAGTCTAAATTGTCGATTGTGTTATTGAGATCTATGATTTCTTTACTCAATTTTTGTTTGGAAGATCTATCCAGTGGTGAGAGAGATGTGTTAAAATCGCCTAGTATTATTGTGTTGTTGTCTATTTGATTTCTGGAATTGAGAAGGATTTGTTTGACGTACATGGATGAGCCACTGTTTGGGGCATAGATATTTATGATTGTTATGTCTTGCTGATTTATGCTTCCCTTAAGCAGTATGTAATGTCCTTCTTTATCCCTTCTGACTAGTTTTGGCTTGAAGTCCACATTATCTGAAATGAGGATGGATACTCTGGCTTTTTTGTTGTTTCCATGTGCATGGTGTGTTTTTTTCCATCCTTTCACCTTTAGTCTGTGGGTATCTCTTTCCATGGGATAAATCTTGCAGGCAGCAAATTGTTGGATTTTTCTTTTTAATCCATTCTGCCAGTCTATGTCTTTTGATTGATGAGTTCAGGCCATTAACATTCAGGGTTATTATTTCGATATGATTTGTATTCCCAGTCATTTGACTCATTTTTGTTTATTGACATGAATTGGTTTCTCCTTTATTTGGCTATTCCTTTAGGCTAGTTCCTCCCATTGCTGATTTGCATCATTGTTTTTCATCTCTTCCTCATGGAATATTTTGCTGAGAATGTTCTGCAATGCTGGCTTTCTTTTTGTAAATTCCTTTAGCCTTGGTGTGGGTCTGTTGTAATTTTGTATATTTCAAGTCCTATAAGCCTTTTGTACTTGGTTTTCCATTTCATTCTTCAGATTTGGGAAATTTTCTGATATTATTTCATTGAATAAATTGTTCATTCCTTTGGTTTGTTTCTCTAGGCCTTCCTCAATCCCAATAATTCTTAAATTTGGCCTTTTCATGATATCCCATAATTCTTATAGATTCTGTTCATGATTTCTTACCATCTTTTCTGTTTGTTCAACTTTGTTTTCAAGATTAAATATTTTGTCTTCAATATCTGAGGTTCTGTCTTCCAGGTGTTCTATCATATTGGTTATGCTTTCTATGGAGTTTTTAACTTGGTTTATTGTTTCCTTCATTTCAAGGATTTCTGTTTGGTTTTTTTTCAATATCTCTAACTCTTTATTGAAATGATCTCTTGCTTCCCGTACTTGCTCTTTTAACTGTCAATTGGTGCAATCATTTAATGCCTGTATTTGCTCTTTCATCTCCTCCATCAATGCCTGCATTTGCTCTTTCATCTCCTCATTTGCTTCCCTGATTGTTTTAATTATGTACATTCTGAACTCCCTTTCTGACATTTCTTCTGCTGTGCTGTCATTGGGTTTTATTGATATAGTATCTAGGTTTGTTTGGGACATTTTCTTCCCTTGTTTTCTCTTATTGGTCAGATGTAAGTGGGACTCTCTGATATTGCAGAATTCTTCTATTGGCTTCTGGTGTCCCTGTCGATTTCCAGTGTATCACCTTCCTGCCTTCAGTGGCCTGAAGTCTTGGAGTAACTTGATAATGCAGTGCTTCCAAGGAAAGCTACCCCTAGCCCGATACTGGTTCCAGAACTTGGAGCTGGCTCTGTATGGAAAGGCTCTCACTGGGGGGCCTGCTCCAAGTAGCTGGAGTATCTGGCCCTGTGGGAGGAGCCCACTGCCAGAGTGCTCAGGGCTGCCTGGGGGAGACTCTAGCTGCCCTGCCCTACTCTAATAAGCCACGTGAATCTGGGCCTGCTGCACGGGCAGAGCTTCACCGGGTGGGGGAGACTCACCCCGTGGCTCTATTTTAGTCCGAGTCTCTCAATGCCTCCCCTTCTTGAATCCTGGGTTCTGGAGCGACTGGAGATGCAGTCACCCTCTAGTCTGCCATCTTGGATCGCCCCCATCACTCATGTTTGGTGTCTTTAGTTCATCCTAAGGTGTAATTAGGGGATAAAACTGGGAGTCTGGTAGTAATTGATTAAGTCTTCAATATGTGGGGGAGACTCACCCTGTGGCTCTATTTTAGTCTGAGTCTCTCAATGCCTCCCCTTCTTGAATCCTGGGTTCTGGAGCGACTGGAGATGCAGTCACCCTCTAGTCCACCATCTTGGATTGCCCCGTGGAAAAAGCCTGCGGCTGGGGGGTCAGGGGGGCAGGTCCACCTGGAGAGGTCTCTGGCTGCCTTGCCCTGGTCCCAGAGGCTGCTTGCGGGCCGGAGGTCTCCTCTGGCTTGGGGACTTGTGACTGGCTCTGTGTAGAAAGGCTCTCACTGGGCAGTCTGCTCTGAGAACCTAGCCTGGAAAGGCGCTTCCTGCCAGAGGGGCTGGGCTGAGGGCTACTTGGGGAAGTCCCTGGCTGCCCTGTCCTCGTCCCTGAAGCAGCCTGTGAGCAGGAACTCGCCGCGCTGGTTCAGGGACTTGAAGCTTGGTTCTGTGCAGAAAGGCTCTCACTGGGGGGCCTGCTCCGAGATGCTGGAGAATCTGGTCCTGTGGGAGGAGCCCACTGCCGGAGTGTGCAGGGCTGCCTGGGGAAGACTCTAGCTGCCCTGCCCTACTCTAATAAGCCACCCGAATCCAGGCCTGCTGCACGGGCAGAGCTTCACCGGGTGGGGGAGACTCACCCCGTGGCTCTATTTTAGTCCGAGTCTCTCAATGCCTCCCCTTCTTGAATCCTGGGTTCTGGAGCGACTGGAGATGCAGTCACCCTCTAGTCTGCCATCTTGGATCGCCCCCATCACTCATGTTTGGTGTCTTTAGTTCATCCTAAGGTGTAATTAGGGGATAAAACTGGGAGTCTGGTAGTAATTGATTAAGTCTTCAATATTTTGGGCTAATTGCTAGGAAGGTTGTGGTTTGTCTCACTGGATGGGTTGCTTCTGTGTCTGAGTAGAAGTTCAGTTTTTCTTTTAAAAATGTTTTTAACCTAAGGTTTTCAGTAAGGTCTGGTTATTGTCCATTTGTATGTTCAGACTCTCAGTTGTGTGAGAAAAACTTAAGAGAATGATCTATTAATACTTTCAGCCCATAAAACAGTGTGTCGGAGTAAAGGACACATTTTGTGAAAATGGAAATGTGACAATGATTCCATAACCACAGATTCACTGTCTTGTCATGTACACCTCCACCCAGAGAGAGTCATCAGAGTGGCCTGTTAAAAATCTCAATTAAGGTTCTAGGTTGCAGATAATAGGCAGTGGGATTATGTAAGAAACTAGCAGATAATGTACAATATTCTGTCTACAACAGCTAAAATTCTATGATTTAGGAATCAAAGAGTGGATTTAGGATTGGTTCTTCTCTCCATCATACCAGACACCCCAGGAAGAATTTGTTATTCATCTCTGCAACATTACTATCATCTGTGTTACAGAACAGGCTACTTTGACAGAAATCAGATATATAGATACATTCTCTCTGATTTTTTTGTAATGGATAAACTGTCTTGAAATGCTGTTTATGTGGCAATTAGGGAGAGTTGTCAGGGGGATGGAGCAATTGTGGCAGTTGGTATTCATCTTCATATTTGTTCTATATCCTTTCTGCTTTATTTCCTTCATCTCTCACAGCAGCTCCACATAATTGCTCTCCCTAATAAAGCAATAATATGTATGTCATTGATTTAGTCTCTGCATTCTGTGGAACCCAGTCTAAGACAGCAGGGTCTCATGAACAGCTACTTTGTTTCTATTTTATGGAGTAACATCCACTGATTTGTGGTAATTGAACAAAGATTAGATTTAGCACCAAAAGATCATTCATTCAGTTGAACTTGTAGCAATTTACAAAGGAAAATACTAGGGAGGAATTTGGATATATGTGCATGCAGGTTGTTTGTTTTACTAGGAAAAACAGGCATTTATCCAATTCTCAAAGAGGTCCAAAAACCCCAAAGATAAATAGCCACTTATGTAGGGCATGTTTCAGCAGTTCTGTTTGCCGAAGATTCATTGCTCTAAGAAATTTTTTAAATTGCTGAATAAAAATACGAGACTGTAATTATGATCTCAAGTATGCTCGTGCAGATCTGAAGTGTGTGAAACCATGCAGTCTCTGATAATGTGAGATAATTATAAGCAGCATGCAGAATATAATTGTGGGTGTGAATGCCAAGAACTAAGAGAAGCATGAACAAATAAGGGATCTAAAAAGGAAATTAATTTAAAGGAATCAAGGTACTTGAAATAGCAGGCAGGTAAGAGCATTTATATTCTCCTGGGGCAATTTCTAGAACAGTGGTAAAGCATCAATCTGGTGAATTATTAATTGTATTTGAAAACCATAGATATAAAATATTGATAAAAATCAGCTTATTTCTTTGAGCTGGAGTGATCTAAATCTTTCTCAACCTATCTCCTGTGGTTAATATAAGAAATAGCAAAAAATTCATAATTCAAGAATTATTGTAGGAAATATATATAAATAAATCTGTACCATTCATTATTAGATAACAGGCTTTTTTTTCAATTTGCAAATATTATCAAATTTTAAAAAAACTGCCCATCTTTGGGTATGATTTTTCCTCTTTTTCCCTTTTATAATGCTTCATAAATCTCCACATAGCAAACACAATGGACTATTTATTACTAGGAAATTCAAAAAGAGTAGGGTTCTGTGTTTGACTTCTGTCCCTTTGTTTTGTCATTCTCTTTCACATATTTAGGTCAGCTGAGCCAACTGACAGTCTTTTCTTAGATCAGAGAATGGTGCTAGCTTCTAACCACCTGTTGAGATAATGACTGCATTTTGCCTTAGGTGTACAATTCTTTGGGAAAAGTTCTGTCTGCTGCACTTTGGTCAGCAAGCCAATGAGAAAAGCAGGTTGACTTCCTTGTCACCAGAAAGGGTCAGGGCATGTTGTCTGACACCTGGTGAGAAAGGGAACCTGGCAGTTGGTTGGTCATGTGCACACACATACAAGTTCATGTAAAGCCCTCAAATAACCTGTGAGGATCTATACTCTCTCAGAAAATGAATAGAAAACACCATGGCAATTTGAGAAAGAAATGGCAGAAGAGTGATAGTTCAGTAACTTTGGTGTTTTTTTTTTTTTTTTTTTTTTTGGCTTTTAAACAAGAAACCCTGCATTTTCATCTTGTACTAGAAACCACAAATTATATAGCTAGCTGTGAGCATGTCTATTAAGTTTCAAGCATGGTTTTACACTTAATGTGTTTTCTTATCCATTAGGTAATTACAGGAATGGTCAAGATGTATCTAAACTTCAAAACTTTCTTCTTCACTCAATTCAAAGTATGAAAAAGGAATGTAGAATGGGGTTTGGTGGTGCATGTCTATAATCCCAGCAGCTCAGGAGGCTGAGGCAAGAGGATCTCGGGTTCAAAGCCAGCCTCAGCAACTTAGTGAGGATGAAGCAACCCAGTGAGACCCTGTCTCAAAAAATAAAAAGGACTGGGAATGTGGTTCAGTGGTTAAGCACCCCTGGGTTCAATCCCTTGTGCCCCGCCCCCGAAAAAAAAAAGAAGAAGAAGGAGAAGGAGGAGGAGGAGGAAAGAAAAAGAAATACAGTACATAGAGGAAGAAGATGCAATCAAGTTGGAGGAAGAACCAAAGAACAATGGCATACTGCCAAGTGAGAGGATAGCTAGCTGTTACTGGTTTACTGTGGAACTGACCTATTTGGTTCCTATATTTGAGGGAAATTAAAAAATGACCATCAAAAACCAATGACAAAGTCTTCTGGAAGATTCACAATGCTGAGTCTGATAGCTTATGAATGTTCAAGGCAGATTGCCTGATTCTACATGTTTCATTGAATGATTGCCACCATAGGAAAAAGTGAGTGCATATTTTGTGAGAAATACTTGGCATCAAAAGAGCAGATTGTATAAATATGAAGGGAAAGAATGTATGATAATGGGTATGATAATGTTAGTGAAATGTCTAGGATTAGAAAAAGGAATTATCATTTCTTTTGACTAGTAATTTTTTAAATTTTGTTAGGTCATCATTTGGAATGAAGATTCACATATGCTGTAGTGAAGAATTGCAGATGAGAAACTAATGAATGGTTGGGTTATATTCTTGAATAGGCTTGTAGACTGGGATCATTGTAAAATCCCTAAGATATTTTATTTTATTTTATTTTATTTTATTTTATTTTATTTTTAAAACTAATGTTTGAAATGGGTACCTTGAAAGGGAAGACAGTGTGTTAGATTCCATACAGTGTTGCCTAACATGAATGCAAAGAAATTGGTTTTAAAATCTAATAAGAGCTTGATGATTCCCAGGACTTTGAGGTTTTTTTTTTTTTTTTTTTATCTGTTTTAGGAGAAGAGAAGGCCCTTAACTTGGTCTCCCCTCTGATCTGTTGTCCAGTAAGAGACTTGGGTAACCATGTTTTTATTTAAGCGATGAATAATTTTGTTTATGGTTTGAATAAGCTTCTTTATTGTTGTTTGTTTTTGAATGTTCATGTTTTGGGATCTGATTAGAATTTTAATATTTTAAGATCATTCAGATAATGAATTTTCAAAAAGTAGTTGTTGAATTGAAATATGCAGAAACTCTCATGCTATTAATCCAATGGCACAGGAAGGAGGTATCTATTAAATTTCTATTACTGAGATAAAGAGGACAATAATTTTTTAAAAAATATGTATATAGGACATTGAATAGATATTAATAAAGATATTAGTTTATTAACTGACTTATTTAACTAATATAAAATGTTATCAGTTTGTACAAATGATATTGTAAAAATTTATTCTACACTGAGAGCTATATGAAATAGTTTTTCAGAATCAATGTTTTGGGAAGGACCAGTATTGTAACTGTTAGAATTGGTAGCTCAAGAAAATACCATTTGTCTCCTAAATATTTCTTCATGCTGTTCCTTAGTTTTAAAACATTAAATAGTGAAAATAAAAATGCTTGTTCCATGATTGGTTTTTTAACCTTGAGCAATGTGTACTGAAAAAAAGCATGCGTTACTTGAATTCATCTTCCAGGCATACAACTGACATATTTTAAGCAAAAAAAGAATGAGGGACTCAGCAAATGAAATTTTGACACACAGGAGGAAAGGATAGAGAAAGAGACTGTATAGGTGACTAATGACAAATTGCCTACTTCATAATTTCCCCCCTGACTCTTAAATTCAGAAAGTCAAGTATTAAGACTTCAGAAGAGTAATCATTCTCATTCTTATGAGACAAGATATTACAACTCACCAGGGGTCCTCTTAATCACTATCTGATATACTTTATGAAGCAAATCTTCTAATCTCTCTCAAAAGGGTTAGAAGAAATAAAATAACCCTAAAAGTCCACTTTGAGATTAGTGGTCTTTTTTTTTAATTAAAAATGTCTTGTGGAGTGAGATTATGTGAATCTCCCTCTCAATTAAAACGTATAAATATTGCTTTATTAGGTTATGAATGACTTTAATATCTCACAAGCCTTTGATGCATTCAGATTCATAGGCTGAATATGAGCTTCGGACTTCTTGGTTTAATGACAATGTTGAACAACGTGTCATACAGTGATTCACGTCTCTGAGGGGTTGTAATGAGAAAGTCCTTAGGTCTTTGAGACCTATTGTTTGCTTCACTCTGTAGGTCTGGCGTTCTCTCCCTGAGATCTATAACTGTGCTCCAGTAAGCCGGTAAACACCGTGAAAGCATGTGCAATGTTTTGTGTGTATATGTATGTGCTTGGGGTGGCTGCATCGCATTTATGAGCCAATTATAATGACTCATAACTAAAATGTTTAGAAATATAACAACAGAATTTTTCAACCTTAGCGCTACTGACTTTGGCCCCAGATAATGTGTTTGTGGTGGGAGTTGTCCTGTCATTGTAAAGCACCAAAGAAGTGTCAAGACATGGTCAAATGTCCCCCAGGTGAAATAAGTCATCCCAGATTGAGAATGACTACCTTGCAGTATAGATAGTACATGACAGGTTTTTTTATTTTTTAAACTAGCTTATGAAACTTTATTCTATTCTTACCACATCTGGTGACAGATGTGTAATTCCAATAGGTAGCTGTATTGACTTCTAAAACAACAAAGTGGAAAGGTAACCTTTTGTTGTCTTTTGTCTCAGAGTAGAAGGTAAGGTAAACACAATCATATGGCTGCCCAGCTGAGCCTGGGATTATGAAGAAGTCAATTTTGAAGCCAAAGACCTGGATTTTGATTTTATTTCCATGATTATTAGCCATGTGATCTTGAAAATGTCCTGGCTGGGCTTTAGTATTCTCATCTGTAAGGGGTTATGAATATTAACTAAACCTTGCCCAAAGGGAGTTTATGCACAAATGTGATTGATACAAAAATGCTCTGTAAACTTTAATGTGCTGTTGGAATATAAGGTGGCTTTATTAAAATACTGTAGGAAGTGGCAGGAAAAGTTATGTTCTCCTTGAATAAACATTTGTGGTGAGAATTCCTGAACGGAGTGCATCCACTTCTCAATGTGCTCAGTGATTCATCCATTGCTTAGTTGGTTTTATCTCATTTTAAAAAATTCACCCCTTTGTACATGTTTCCTGGTATTAAATCTTTTAATACAATATTACAACCATATAACTTAGAAATAAGCCAAATTATATATGGCTGCCTATCTTCTAAGGCGTTTTAACAATAAAATCATGAGCAAAAATTTTGGAGACCTTCATTCTGGAAAGCAGCACTCTGGAGAATTAAGTGAGCTGGTGACTTGGGAGTAGTTTTTCCTTTTCATGACTACAAATTATTGTATTATCTTCTAGGGACTAAAATAGGTATTCTCAGATGACATAGCATCAAGATCATCTGCAGAAGTCTTTTCAAATTAGACATACATGTTAGCATAGTCCCAGATGTGCTAAATCAAAACCTCTAGAATCTCCATGGAACCTAGCATCAATGGGTGATTCCAACATGAAAACATGCAGAAAACTGACTTTAATTCTTAGCAGTTAATAAGCTAACTGCTAGTTAATGTCTTTACAAGCTTAGCATATACATGTTTGGATTACAGAAAGACCTCAAGAGCAGAGGAAAGAAATGCAGATAGGAAAGTTAAACAAACAAACAAACAAATACCCCTCATGTGTATTCTATAGTTAAGATGAAGTTACAATGAAGTAGGATGTTGCCCTAATCCAATATCAGTTGGTTTCCTTAAGAGAAGGAAAACGTGAGTTGAGACATACGTACAGGGAAAATACTTGAGGTGATGCAGCAGAGGCCAAAGAATGTTAAAGATTGCTAGCAAACCCCCAGATTGCTAGGAGAGACATGGAATAGATTCTCCTTTATTTGCAGGAACCAAGTCTGCTGACACATGGATTTCAGGCTTCTAGATTCCATAATGTTTGAAGTAATAAGTTTCTGTTATGAAGGCCACACAGTTTGTGACACTTAAGGCAAGCCTAGAAAACTAACATAGGATTTAGACACCAAAATCTCATGAAACGTTCAGGACAAGAGTATAAGATTCAGGAAGTGCTGGTGCTACATTTTAAGCTTTATTGTTGTTGTTTAAGATTGCCTCAACAAGTGGTATGATTCAAAGATTTCCAATTGGTCTGCAGGCTTTTCTGTTCCATGAAATCTAGATTAGTTTGTGTGGTAGCATACCTAGAGCATTTCCATCATATTAATGTAGTTTCCCAGATTGACAAACCCTTTAGAACCTAAAATTCGGCTCCTTTTGTACTTCTCAACATAATGAGTAAATTTTTATGAAAATTTGATTCTTCTTGCTGTACAAGTTTTGGTGTAATAGAAAACAGACCTTAGACTGTCTAGTGAAGTTTTCTTTGTACATGTAAATATTTATGAAGAAATATAGGAAATGATGATATAATCAGTATTTTCCCTAGTCAGTACTATGATTATTTTTCTTTTTTTTCTGGGTTGTGATTTTATTTAACAAATGTTAGAAATATGTCTGAAAGCATTGATTTACTATCATGAAGTCTATTCCCCTACCCCAAAAATCATCTTATATGATGATAAATAGATATTTAAAATTTGAACTCTACTTGATTTTTATCTTTGGTACAGCATTTAAAAATTTTAAATACAGTTACAAAGAAACCCAAAAGTCCTTGGAAATATGTGTTGTGGGAATGTTCTGTTTTGCTTTAAGTTAAGCAAGCTCCTGGATGAATTGACTTTCAAGGCTTGCCTGACATTGCTGAACTACAGTTGTTTATTATACCTGAAAATTCTCTTTAGGGATTTTTTGGTTTATGTTTGCTCTTGCTCTTTTATATTTAACTGCTTTCAGATACCAAGAGGGGTATCATTTGGTGGTTTGTGTACTATTTATAATTGGGATTCTCTTGAGGCAGGAGTCAAATTAACTCTTAGGTTTTGATCCTAGCAATTTACCTCTCCACTGTTTATTTCTTTCACTGTAAGTGGGAATTTAACGTTCAAGCATACTATGTCAGAAAGGGATAATGGAAATGAGCAGCCTGATTGCTGAAGAAACTGGGTATGATTAAATAGTCAAGGGCTAAGCAACCTAAGCAACCTTTAGTGATAAAGGGCTTTGTATTACCAAAATAAAGCAGTGATTGATTCATCCATTTCTCAAAACAGTCTTTGTTTTTGCAATTGGATAGACTTGTGAATTTGTAGTCCAGTTCTTTCCAAAAAGTAATTTTGCAAATCAGTTAGTAGCACTTCAGCCTGAGAGTCAGACTCTGTGTGAAACCCTGGCTTTTGCCATAATCCCTGTGTGACTTTGTACCAGTTATTTAATCCCATAGACCTCTTGCTCCCTATCTCTTAAATGAGGGTCACTGAAGCAGCCACCTTACTGGGTTATTATAGAGATTAAATGACAGAAAATCTTAGCACAGCTTTATACCTGCTGAGTATTAATATTTAGTTTCTAATAATCAATTCAGTTTGGCATTTTATTTATTTCTCTTTCTGAATGAGGAACTTGAATGAGAATGATGTAAGATACTGGTCCTTCCACGGAGGCTCTGAATAATTCCATTAAGTAGAAAAACCATATGGAACAATTTCACTGCACTAAGATGAAGACATGTGAGATGCAGCAAGGTGTAGATTCTTGATCTCTCACATTCAAAGAATGAGATCCATGGGCAACAGAGAGTGAGAGCAAAGTAACAGAATTTATTTTTGAAGTAGAAAGGAAACAGAACTCCCACAAGGGAGGGATCCCAAATGGGTTGCCATTGAGTTGCTACTGGTTTATATGGTAGTGCTGGGGTGACCTTTAAGCTATTAGCTGATGACTTTTAGAGAGGATAGTTTCTACATCCAATCAGAGTGAGACACGTGGTGACAATGTAGCCCCTTTTCAATCAGGATGTTGATCATGAACTGATCACTTGCTGGACCATGTGCTGTCTGGCTCATCAGATACTTTGTTCAGGGTCCCTGCCCTGCCTGCCTATCAAATTTCTGACTTGGGCTCTCACATGCATTGTGAACAGAAGAGGGCACTTGCCCCAATGTGAAGAATCAGGGAAGATTTCCTAGTTAGTCATGACAGAAGATTAGAAGGAGACAACAATAGCAAAAAGCCTTGTAACACATTGCTATATCCACGTGACTAAAGCTCCCTGAATTTCAGAGTAAGGTACAAGTCAGGGAGAATGAGAAGTGGATTAAGAGAAGTACTCTCCTAGAGATGCCATATCTTCATCTTTATTCTTTAGTGTTAAGAGATCAAGTGAATTATTTAAGCAGAGCCATGCTATAGAGCTGTCCAGGTGATGTGTGTAAGATGGACTTAGAGAATCCAAAGCTGCAAGAGACATAATAGGGGTGAAAATGATCAGCCGAACTGAGATAGCAACAGCAGAGAAGAAAGTGTGGGTGTGAAAAATGTTAGGAAAACAGAGCAGTCAGTACTCCATGAGGGGATGTGATGCAGAAGTGAGAGAAAACAGAATGGATACAGGGTCCTGGGTTGTGCAACAGTGCAGATGGGGGTGCTATTTAATTTGAGATAGAGGATTTAGGAGCAGAATGGAGAGTGTGGGGTAGTGTGGAGAGGAAAGATACTATAATGATGTGTTGATTCGGACACCTTTTCTTCTGAGCCATCCAGGAGGATATAAGATTCCAGGAAGACATAAGTCTTTAAAGAGAAGAACTTCTTACTCCCTGTGTTCTTTACCTAAGAAGAAATTGTACCTGAATCCATGCAAGTATTTAAAACTCAAATCAGGGAAAACTGTTGAGCTTCATAGCAGAGAGAATCCTTGTTTGTAGACAAATATGTTTTTACTGAGCTCTCTATGAATCTGCTCATTTTATATCTCTCCTATTTTATTGACAATATGTATCTACTATATCTACTCATTTTATATCAAGATTCTCTTAGTTACTCTTAGGTGTGTTTACAGATTTCTCATTTTAATCCTTGTGTGGAGAACTCAGTTTTAATTTAACTACTGTTTTTAAGATAAGTACTCATTCTTTGAAACCCAATGTATCTTTATGAGGTACCTAGTCCCTACCAGATGCTGCATTCAGTAGTATAAAAATGAAATATGAATACATATTTTCAGTTATATGAACTCTTTCTTGAAATTTTCCATCTACTTTCACCACGAGTTCAGTCCAGTTAACCTCAGGAAGAATTGCTCCATTGCTGGCTGGCCTGGGGTTTTGAGGAACCTGGAAAGGGAGGGCAGCAGAGTCTGCTGTTTCTCTTTTCTCCCTGCTCTTTCTCTAGAGCTCACTTACTGGTGTGTGGGATAGGAAGGAGAAGATTGTGGCAGCAAGGATTATCTTACGTAACTGGTTTTCTATTCTTATTTCTGACCTCTGTGTGCATTTGTCTTATTCTGATTTACTCTATCTCCATTTACTTCTCTTAGACTCTGCTAGTTGGCACTAGTTGCTGGGTGTGGTTCCTTTGGAGTGGTGTTTAGTTTTGGCTTAGCTTCCTCCCTCTGTGGTGCTGCCAAATCTTTCTTCAACCTCTTAGACAATCTCTGGGTGGGATTATTTCACTTGGCCTATTGCTTTCTGAGAAGAATATGACTTCTTTAACCTTATTTAACTTCTACCACTTTTTTTCTTGCAGTGCTGGGGATAGAACTCAGAATCTTCCTTATACATGGTGGGCAAGAACCACCATTCCAAGAGTGTACTACACCCCATTCCTGACCTCCTCCACTTCTTTTACTTCTCTATGGTATCTTTGCCAGTTGGCATAAGCTACTCAATGGGTCTTCTGTCTTCAGGATTTACAGACATTTTTCCAGTACTAGTCCTGTGTTCATATACACACACTGGAAGGGATACATGATAGGATCTCCCAACAACACTGCCACTGTTTTTCACTTTGCCTTCAATGACAGTAGAATAGTCATACAAAATTACAGCCCATAGGGCACCCAGTCAAGGAAAAATGTAAGGTTCCTATTTTATGCAGTCTCTAGATTCTTCTGAATTGTCTCAGAATTCACTGTCAATTCAATTTTGGAAAGGGAACTAATACCATAATTTTTGTACTTTGCATTCAGTACTGTTTCCTGGTCTCACTGTTAGGGAGGTCTGAGCAGCTGGATGGGGGTGGGGGTCAGAATTACCTTTTATTCAGGCTTTTTTGGGATTGGCTCTTGTCCCCTCCCTTTGTTCTACCTGTTCTGCTGCCCAAGTTCTCCTCCCCCAGAACATCCCTCCACCCACTCAACTCTTTTCTCCCCTATTAGCGCTCACTGGATCTCATCAGGCCTTCCCACAGCCAACCTGGGACTCCTTTGTCCTGTCCAGGAAGTGACTGGTGCAGAGGGCATTCTGTGAGTCCACATCCTGTTCTCACTTCAGGATCTTTTCCAGACTGAAAGCCTGAGGGTCTTTTTCTGCTGACTCCTCTACTTATGCTAAGGAATTTAGATATCTTTCTCAGGCTTATGATCGCACCTGGCGTGACATTTATGTGGTTCTTTCTTCCACTCTCACGCCAGATGAAATAGCCTGCATTCAACAGGCAGCATAACAAGATCATACCAACCAGGTCTGCCTAATGGGCATAACTCTCCCCACAGGTGCAAAAAAGGGTCCTTTACCTGAACTTCAGCAAAAATAAATTGTATGGTGCTTCACTAAAATAATTAATGACTGTGTCATTTTTCCAGGACCCTTGTTTTTTTTTTCCTTAAATTCTATATTTTTTGAGCTCATTACATTATTTTTTTTTGATCAGTCCTATTTTTATTCAACTGGAATTTTTGAACATCTGTTACATTGCAATGGCGATTCACCTATAAAAAACTACAAGGCCTTTGCTTTTGTGTTATGTGTATATCATGTTGTCTGTCTATTGTGTGTCCAAAAATCATGTACATATCATAACTGACATAAATGAGCACTCAAGAAATTAAAATTTAAAGAATGGATCCAGTTACCTTTAATTCACATGATTTAAAAAGGTTCAATTTAAATTAGGTAAACAAATGAAAGTAAAATGTCTTTAAAATTACTTACCTCACAAGTCTCCAGGTGGTCAAATTAATAAAATGTCAATTGATATTAATCCATTGTTTCTAGAACTTTCTTCAACAGAAAAGAGATGGCAGATACTGTTCAATATACTTACCTGATATCCTGGTTTTTACAGTAAAATAAGTAAACTGGATTTGACATGTGTGGGATTTCTCAAATGTGTTTCTTGGAGACATCTGATTAACTTACAGGGTCATATTAAATATGTTCATATCTTCCAGGTACACAAGTCTTTAAAGCAGAAAATTTATCAAGCTGCTGTTCTTCAAACTAAACTTGTCTATAATGGTAATTCTAAACTTATAAGAATAGCAAATTTTATTAGGGATGTATTTGTAACACTTAATGTTCTAAAACAGGACCTGTTATCAATAAGGTATATGGTGTCTTTTTACACTGAGGTAAAAATTTAAAATGTATTTTTAAGGAAAGATGAAAGCCTGATCTACTTAAAGATTAATGTTGTAAAACATGGAAGCATTTTGCCACTCTTCCACACAAAGAAAGTTGAAAGCTCCCTAAGTCTTTTTTTAATTTATATTTTAGATATGTTATGTTAACTAAAATTTATATAGACTCTGAAAGCAAAATATGCAAACTTTGTAAAATGACATTTAAGAAAGTGAAGGGCAGTAGCAGAGGAAGGGACAGTAGTGACTGAGATTGGGGGTCTCTGATGACCTCATGGCTGTGGCATGCCAGTTGCCTGGGAGTGTTCCTATGGAGGGGCACAAGATGCCTGGCTACTGCGGTGGTGCCCTGCCTGGGGAGGCTCTGTGCAGGAGTCCTGTCAACTCTGACATTGATCTCAGGAACACAGCTCCTGGGAAGGAAGGCTTTTGCTAGACAACAACAATGTTTCACCTGCTCCCTTCTCTGATTCCTACTCACCTTATAGTTACTTTGGACAGTGGACTTTCTTGAGAGCTACACAGCACTACTAACATTGCACTTTGCAGCTGTGAAATGGTTACATAGATGTCCTAGTCTCTGTAACTCTCCTGAATACAAAGAATACTTATATAGCCTTTAACCTGATAATAAGACATCTTCATCAATAAAGACTGCTGGCATAACTCTTTAGATCTGCATCACCATCAGAGAACAGAGCTCCCATCTAATCCCAACTTAATCTTCAAAATCTGTGTTTATAAATCTTCATTTTCCAATTCCCCTTTGCTCCTGACTGGACTTGAGAGTTTGGTCATGCTGGTCATGGCAAAAGAGACAAAAATCAACTTCAGAATTAGAACACTCTACCTAAGATTTGTGAAGAGCCCCGCCTTACCTGAGATAAGGCTCTGTCTTCCACCCTGCTGCATGTTAGAATGGCTCCAAAATAAGCCAGACTTTAACTCATTTAAAATTGTGTCCAAAAGTTTGATGTTTGTTGTAAAGATTACTGTGATCTCAAACAGGGGATATAATACATAGTTCAGCCAAAATTCAAGATAGCTATTATACAAACTAAATGTTTTACTGTTACTAATTCCATTTTATATTTTCCTTGTAAACTCTAAAACTGTTAACTCTTAATGTTTTGCAGAGGTACAGCTTCAAGAACACATAACCTAAGTTAACTTTTGATAATAAGCTGTCACCTACAGAACAGATAGTATATAATGGTAACTTCCAGTACCAATACAGATTCCAGTTAAATAAAAGGGTAAATGACTGTAAAGTAATAAACATTGAAGTTAAAACCCAGTACTCTTACTTTATTATTGGTGAGATTGGCTTGCTGGATATTTAAGATCAAACTTAGAGATTGAGATTAAAACAAAGGGGTCAAGAAAAAACAGTATTTGATTCTTGTCCTCAGAGTCAGTCTGAATCCAGGGAACAAGATAACTTCTCTAAGGAGCTTTGGAACTCTGGGCCACATGATCTCCTGATCAGGGAGATTGATTAGACCACTAGAGAATGAAAAACCAATCAGTGCACCTGCTGCAGAGGAGGGTCTTTGAAAAAGGGAGACATCCCTGATGCTTCCAAGGGAAGCCACCTCTTTAAGGAGACCCTACCTAGTGAATGACACTAAAGGAATTAAGAAGCTGCTCTCAAGCTCCCCACAAGTGACCCCTGTAGGAACTCAGCTGACTCTTAACAGGCAGGAACAGGTCAATTTGACCAGATTGGTCTTAAACATCTAGTAAAGCAGTTTAAAACCAAAACACAGTCATTCTTGGACATTTAAAAAGAAAGAATAATTGAATGTAACTTAAGATGTACACTTGTGTTAGCCACCTAGAATAAGATTGGAAGCTACAAAAGAGATTCTTAGGCAGATGTGCCTGATAACTTTCAAGAGAAACTGCCGGAGTCAGAAATTTTTAGTCTGTTTAAGGCCTGCAGATCTTCCTAAGCTACACAGGTAGGCTTAATCTATGTTTGCTGACTTTAGTCATCTTCATGATATTCATTGCCATATCCCAGATGCTACAACATTTATTTTGTTAATACCATTTCAGTACTCATGTCTTTTGTTTCTCTCTCATAAGAAGCACCCACCCCAAGATGACTTTACAATGGGTTATTTTCCTACCAGTGGTGGTTGGACTCTCCCTAGCCTCCTCACTTGCTGCCTCCAGGTTGGGTACAGGAGGTCTTGGTTATGCAGTCTCTGCCACCCTAAAGCTAGAACAGCAACTCCAGAAGGCAGTAGAGGCATCTGCTGCCTCCCTGGCATCCCTACAAAGACAAATAATATCTATTGCCCAAGTTTCTTTGCAGAACCATCAAGCACTAGATCTCCTGATGGCAGACAAAGGGGGGACATGCCTCTTCCTAAGAGAAGAATGTTGTTACTACATCAATGAAACCGGTCTGATGGAAAACAATGTTGAAACTGTCAGACATCTGAGTGAAAGGCTGAAGCAACAATAGTTAAATGATCCTTGGCCAGGATGGCTGAATTCCACTCTTGTCACCTGGTTGACCCCTATCTGTACTCCCATATTAGTGATAGGATTCCTACTAATGATTGCTCCCTGTTTTCTCAGGTTTATCTGGAAACACATTAGTAAGGTCACCAGAGTAACATACAACCAAGTGTTCTGCACCCTTACAACGGCCTCCGTACTAAACCCACATCAGAGCCTTCACCCCAAGATACCCCCTAATAAGCAGGAAGTAATCAGATGGACTCCAGGCACCCTATATCATCAAAAAGGCCGAATGTTAGGGAGGTCTGAGCAGCTGGCAGAGGCAGGACATCAGGCAGCCCCCACTCGCCAAAGAACAACCAATCAGATGCCGGCAGATAAACCCTGATGGTGCCTCACACCCACTTGTCACTCAGCGGGACGGGACCCCCAGTCAATTCCAGACTATAAAGACCCCAGCAAGCCCGAGCCATGCATGGATTCCCTTGCCCTCCACCCTGGCCTTCACCCTGAAGGAATGGTGAATCTTGCCTGAGAGCCAACCCCAAGAAAGCTTTATTCAGCTGCTTTTAGTCTGACACTTTTGGCTACCCCCATTCGACCTTACACTCACCTCAGAATTTGTATGGTTCTCTTATCGCTTCCTTGTAGGAAAGATGGTGGTAGTGTAAATTCTGCTACCTTTCAAGCAGCCTTGGGAGGTGTCTGGCCTCGTTGTTGCTTTCTTTAGAATGTAGGGTATTCTCTTTAGGATGTATGTTTCTTTATCCTAAGCTTTGAGTTTTCACCACTATTCTAGGAAAACAGGAAATGTTCCATTGAACTCTGTTACCAAATTTAACACTAAAACAGACTTAATACCATCTGAGGAAAGATCTATTTAAGGGCTCCACAGAGAAGACACATCTCTGGCACTGTAAACGATGCTGCTTCGTTCTGAGGAAATCACATCCACTTGACAAGATGTCAGATACTCATAAAGAGCCGTGTTCATGAGCAGCATTAGAATGGACATTTTTAGGGACAGCAGAAATCAGAGGAATTTTAGTGGAAAAATGACTAGTCCAGGAGTTGTTCTGTTCATCTGTTCACTACTCAATTGTCTTGTGAGCAAGTCACTTTAACTCCTTGATCTTTGCAATCCTTCTCTGGAGATAAAAGATGATTATAAGATGGTCTTAAAATGTTATAAATCTGTGACTCGGATTTATGATTTTTATAACTTTCCAGTAGGAAGGTTGAGGGTAAACTGTGACTTCTGCTCTGAATTGTCACATGGGGAAGTTCTTTTTTTATTTTTTATTTAATCATATTTTTATTTTTATTTTTTAATTTTTATAGACTGCATTTTGATTGGGTCCTTTCACAGCTAGATTTTGTCATATTGGGCTAAACTTGAAAATAAATTGTTCTTGGCCAGATTTCACCAGTCCCTAGAGGGTTTGGAGACATTAAGCAAATAATTATCTTCAGTATCATTAAAAAGCCAAGAAAGCATTGAGAGATGGCTGATCTGCACAAGGGGTAGACCAAGCACCAGGAAAATCTAACTTAAAGTAAGAAGCCAACAATAATAACTGTACCTAGAAGTCTAGTAAGATTGATGGATAAAGAACATTAGGGTAGCACCAATTTTCATATATGCAACTATATCTACATACAATTATTTATTTATCTGTAACTATACATATCACTATCGGTCTATTTCTACTCAGAATCATGAATTTTAGCCTTGTAAGTAATTTTACTTTCTTCACAAATTTTATTTCTTAAACAAAAAAGTCATTTTAATATAATATATATCATATTACCTGATATAGAAATAAGACTTTTGTAGATGTAGAAGTTATATAAATAAATATAAATGTACATACATACATATATGTGCATTATACATACATATATACATATATAAGAGATATGTAATATATAATGTATATTATTATCATATATAGCATAGATGTATCTCATATATATTACATATACATTGTATGCAACATTTGTTAATGAAATATTTTGGCAAAAATTGGAAAATAAAAGTATTATTCTGTCACAAGAAAAAACAATAGTAGTAATATTTGTACTAATATAGTTTGTTTCTATTTTAAACAAAGACAAGCAAATGTATACCTATGTATATTAATAACTTTCCTCCAATCAAACTAGCAATTCTTTTTTTCCCCCCTGAGGCTTTAGGGATTGACAGTTATAAAGGGAAAAAGGCATTTTAATTAATTTCTGTGTAAACTTATTTGTCGTAATCTTTTAGGAAAAAATTGGTAACAAACATCAAGAAATGTAAGCATGTCTTTGAACTTTGACCTAGCAATTGTTCTAAAACATCATATCAGTACATTAGTTACAGGATAGGAAAATACTATAAGACTATTTACTGCAGTGCTATTTTTAACATAAAAAATTGGAAAAATTAGAAGTTATCTAAGTATATTTGTAAAATAGCACGCGTGATTATTCTTATGTTGAGGGATATTTATTTACATGGAGTTACATTGTAACAATATTTTATAATTGAATAAAAGTTACAAAAAATCTAATTGATTCCAAGCTTATTCTAAAAAAAAAAAAAATCCCTAAAAATAGAAAATCATTGTATTTGTGAAAAAATAATGAAAAAAACCTATAGACAAAAATGTGACAGTTATTATCTATCAGTGGTAAGATTTGGGGTGGTCTTTATTTTTTTTTTAACTTGTAATTTGTGTTTTCCTAAGATTTCTCTGTTGAAAATATATAAAAATTTTTAAAGAAGCACAAAATATGTGTATTATTGCAGTTATATTTTTGTGACTGTCAGTTTTAGGAATGCAACTGAAAATGGTTGTATTCTAACAAGAAAATGTTGGAGAGAAATCTTCATTCATGTAGGTATTCTATATTCTATACTGAAATTTAAAATGTTAATTCTTCATATTATAGTGATATATCATATTTGCAGTGATCAAGAGTTTAAAAAACTCTCATGTCATCAGTTCACTTGTTCTTTAGAATATAAACACTAGGAAAATATAATACTGCTTTGTTTGTAAATCTCCAGAAAGAGTCTAGGTGATTAAGTAACATGCTCAGAGCTTGAAAGCCAGGTATAGGAGGTGAGCCTTGTACATCATTCTAACCCTGTGGTCACTGCTGTTTCAATTTCTGCTCTTTGTGGTAGTTAATGAAAACACAAGGACAGAGCATCCCAATTTTTTTATAGCATCTTACCTGCTATTATATAAGTCCACAGCAATACCACTAATTTAATCACTTGCCATATAGAAAATAGATTCTTTCTACTTTTCATGTTATTTTGAACTGCAAGGAGATTCTCTACTTACAGTTTAACTTTTCAGGTATTTGTTTTCTTGTCCCCAGTTTGGAAGCAAATGAGGGCACAAATTGTTCTCTTTTGTTTGTTTTGTTTTGTTACCAGAAATTGAACCCAGCAATGCTTTACCATTGAGCCACATCCCCAGTCCTTCTTTATTTTTTATTTTGAAACATTCCTACTAAGTTACTTAGGTTCTCACTAAGTTTCTGAGGCTGGCTTTGAACTTGTGATCCTCCTGCCATAGTCTCCCAAGCTGCTGGGATTAGAGGCATGTGCCACCGCACCTGGCCATAAATTGTTCTTGTATATATATTTTGTCTTTTCTTAAGCAAGTTATAAATGTTTCTTATTCTTGTATATAATTGCAGCATTTTAATTATGAGTTGGCTCTGATATAGGCCTGCCTGCATTTGGAAAGATAAAGTGTTGGTCATGTTCTTCTAAGTCCTTATGGATTTTGTTTTTATTTTTGAATATTCTGTTGTCATACATTGATATAAAAGACATACTAATGTCAACTTGAAATAAATTGAGTGAATCAAATCAGACTTCAAAGCTTTCAGGTTGAAGAGTCAAGCCCAGACTATGGTGACCATGTCAACACAGCAATGTCAGCCTGAGACATTTCAGGACAGCTTACAAACCTCTCTATGAGTTGAATGTATTTCTCTGCTTGCTTATTTGTTCAATGTGAACTTAAAATTTAATTTCTTTGGTAATACATTGACAGTAACCATGAGAAAAAGCACTCTCTTATTAGACATTAATCTCTGGGAGTTTTGATACTTCCCCTCAACATGTAAATAAAAAATGACCTAAGTAGTGCTGAAAGCTAACTATAAAATAAGTTATGAAAATGAGAATATATGCATATATGAGTATTTATATATGTGTATATATACATAAAATATATAGTATGTATAAATAACATGTATAGCTTATGCACATAATATATATACATATATACATATACATATGTACATGACAATTGCATTATCTTTTTTTTGAGCACAGAATTAAATAGTATAATTTGTTTCCAAAGTCATGGAAGACAACTTATTATCAAGCACAGAATTTTTATTTATTGTGGTAAATCAATTAAAATAAGATCTACTGCTTAACAAATGTTTAACCAGTACATTATTGTTGACCATAGGTACAGTGTTGTACAGTAGCTTTCTAGGGGTTATTCATTTTGCTTAACTGAAAGGTTATGACCATTGGCTAATAACTAACCATATTCCCATCCACTAGCACCAGGAAACTACTCTCTGGCTGTTTTAGATAAATCATGTAAGGGGAATAATATAATATTTATCTTTCTGTGACTGGCTGATTTTATTTAAGGTCTTCAAAGTTCCTCTAGGTTGTTTCATATTGAAGAATTTTCTTTTTTAAAAAAAGGTTTCATAGTAGTAAATAGAATTATATATACCATATTTTCTTTATCTATCTTTGATAGAAACATAGGTTGTTACATCTTGGCTATTGTGAATAGAGCTACAATGAATATGAGAGTGTTATTATTTCTTAGGTTCTGATTTAAAACTTTTTAAATAAACGTTCAGAAAAAAGGATTTCTGGATCATATTGTAGTTTAAAGTTTTCAAGAAAGTCTCCATTCTATTTTCCAAAGTGTTTGTACCATTTTGTATTCCCCCCAATAGTGTATAAGGGGTCTGATTTCTTCACATCTTTGGCAGAACTTGTCTTCTGTTATTTTGTTAATAACCATCCTTTTTGGTGTGTGGTGATATGTCATTGTGACTTTGATTCCTATTTCCCTGATGACTAGTGATAATGAATATTTTTTCACTTACTTCTAAGCCATTCATTAATCTTGGAGAAATGTCAATTCCAGTTCTTAAGACCATTTTAAAATTGGGATTTTTTAAATTAAGCTGTAGGAGATCCTTCTATGTTTTGGATGTTGACTCTTTAACAGATCATATGGTTTACAAATGTTTTCTCCCACTGCATAGAGTTCATTTTCACCCTGTTGATTATTTCCTTTACTGTGCAGAAACTCCTCCCTAGAGCATGCAAGATCTGCATAACAAGGAGGGAGGGAGGGAGAAAGGGAAGGGGGGGAGAGAGAGAGAGAAAGAGAGAAGAGAAGAAGGAGGAGGAGGAGAGAAAAGAAAAGAGGAGAAGAGAAGGGATAAAAGGGGAGAAGAGGGCAAAGGAGAGGAGAGGCGAGGAGAGGAAAGGAGAGAGAGAGAGAGAGAGAGAGAGAGAGAGAGAGAGAGAGAGAGAGAGAGAGAGAGAGAGAGAGAGAGAGAGAGAGAGACAGGAAGGAAAGCCAGGGCCAAGATATAGCCCAGGAATCCAGGAATGCCCCTGGTGGCCTACTTCCTCCAGGCATACCCACTTGTCTACAATTACTGTCCAGTAGTTATTTCAGATAATTAATCCAGCAAGAATAATCCACTGATGAGATCGCATCCCCAGAATCTAATCATGTCATCTCTGAACATTCCTGTATTGCCCAATACATAAACTTTTCTGGGACATGTCTAGATCCAAGTCATAAAAGCAAATACTATATTGTTTTGATTATATTAGTTTTATAATATATTTTGAAATTAGATATTTTGATGCCACCACCTTGGTTCTTTCTCAAAATTTATTTGATAATTCATAATCTTTTGTGATTCTATATGAATTACGGAATATACTTTTTGGTCTTAAAAGTACCACTGGAATCATGATAGGGTTTGCATTGTATAGGTATATCACTTTGGGTAGTGTGGATACTTTAACAGTATTACCTCTACTAATGCAGGATGCTTTTCGTTTGTTTTTGTTTTCTTGAAACCATTTTATCTTATAGTCCCAGAAGTAGAACATCTATGCAAACTTAAATTGACCAAATATACCACTTTATGATAACTTTGAAGTTCTTATGTTTATAGAATTGAAAACTTGAGACTTATTGGGTTAATCTCTTTGATCAATTTCATGATTTTCAGAATGCAAGTCTTTTACCTCTTCAGTTAAGCTTATTCCTAAATATTTTATTTTGTTTGTGCTATTGTGTTAAATTAAAGAGACAGTAGGCCGTTGGCCTGATGCTATCTGTACTTTGAGTTCCAAAATAAAGACACAACCTTACTTCATATATGAACAAATTGAAATCTAACTTAGTGTATAATAAACAGCTTATTTTCACCAATTACAGGCAGCCTGGTTTCAGCACAAATCAGTCAGTCAACTCATCATACCATGCCCAAATAAGACCAATGCCTCATCATATTATGCCCAAGTAAGGTAGATATCTAACTATAGCCAATCGAATGATTACTCTACTTTGCTTCTGAGTGCAGCCAGGTTCATGAATCATTCTTTGCTTGAATACACTCTGCGAAATTTAATTTGTCTAAAGCTTTTTTCTTGAATAATTATGAATGGCATGTTTTCCTAATTTCCTTTACAATGTGCTCAATATTAGTGTTTAGAAATGCAATTGATATTTTAAGGTTGACTTTTGTATCCTGCAACTTTAATGGATTTATTTAAAAGTTCTAAAGATTTGTTTATCTTTTTGATCAAGTCTTTAGGTCCTTTTATATATAAGATTCTGCCATCTCTAAACAAGGACAATTTTACTTCTTCCTTTCCATATTGTTGTCTTCTTCTTAACTCATTGCTCTGGCTAGAACTTTCAAAATGATGCTCTATGGACATGATAAAAGCAGGTATAATTATATTATTCCTGAACTTAAATGAGAAATTTTCTGTTTTATACCACTGAGTATGATGTTAGTCTTGAGTTTTCATATATGACTTCTATGATTTTTGAGAGTTTTTTCATGAAAACATATTAAATTTCAATAATTTTGTGTATCTATTGAGATGATAATATGATTAATCCTAGCTTCTAGTAATGTGTTGTCTCACAATTAATTGATTTTAAAATGTTGAACCATTCTTGCATCCCAGAAACAAATCCCATTTGTTAATGATGCATGATCCTTTTAGTGTGCTATTGGATTTGTTTTGCTAGCAACTTGTTTACATTTTTTGTTCTCATATTTACCGGGAATATTGGCTTACTGCTTTCTTTTCATGTGGTTTTGGTATTGGGGTAATGCTGGCCACATAAAATGAGCTTGGAAGAAATACTTCCTCTTCCAAGTTTTTGGAAAATTTTGAGGACCGACTGGTGGCCCGTACGGGGAGGGAAATTGGTAACAACCTTATAGGGAAAAAGGAAATCAGCACAGTGGGGAAAGTAAACTGAAGAAGTCTGTCTCTGGGAATAGGTACGGCAGGGAAAGTAAGAACTTCGGAGAAGTTTCTGGCCAGAGCGGTTTAAGGGCAAGGGATAGTTAAAGATCACAAAGGGCATAACAGTGAAGTGCGTACTACTGTTAGTGTGGCCTTTGTATCACATATTCAAACTCTAACAGAAATAAGCCCAGGCTTTATAGAAGAAAAGCTGCTCAGTGTGCCAGAGGGGGATCTTCATAAACAGGATCTAATAGCAACAGAAAAGGAGTAGCTGGCCAGGTAAGGTTCACGGAAAGCGACTGAGTTTAAGGTTCACGGAGAGTGACTGAGTTTAAGGTTCTTGGAAAGCGACTGAGTTTGAGGTTCGCAGAAAAGCAACGGAGAGGCCATGACTCAGAAAATTTAAGAACAAGGGAAAAAGGAGAGAGCTAAATCTAATACAAAGAACTCCCAAAAGGAATAACCAAGTGGTAGTGAAAACTTAAGAACAAGGGAAAAGGTAGGAGAAAGCTAAACTTAATACAAAGAGCTTCAAAATTTGTAGAACCTGCCCGTATTTGAGGACCAAAATAAAGATACCATCAACCATTAGAAAAACTTTAAAGAGGCAGTTAAGACTGAAACAGCTATGCAGAGCAGTGTTACCTGGAGGACAATGTCTAATTGGAGAGCTCAGTGGCAAGAAATAGCTGTTGAAACTGCTTGCAGAAACGCAGTAGCAAGGTAGAAATGTTGATATGCTAATAGAAGGCTAATATGCTTCAATAGATACTCAAAATCAATATGATCCTGGAGTGTATGCACAGATATACAGCAGCAAAGAGACAATGTCCTAACAAAAGATAAGAGATAACTACAGTAAAATCTGTTACACCTTGTGCCCCAGGTCTTTGCCCAAAGTGCAGAAAGGGAAAACATTGGGTTAATGAGTGCAAATTAGTTACTGTTGTTGAGGGCAAGATGTTGCCAAATCATTTAAGAAATGGGGCACAGAACTCTTCAACTCAAGGCCCACAAAATAGAAGCAGTTGTCATAGCCCTTGTAGAGTTTGGGGAGTAACAGATCTTTTTGCTAATAGTGATTGCATCACTCGGGCAATTCCCAGATTGGAATTGGTTGGACCCATAGCCCCTCATAAGCTGATTTAGCCACACAGATGATTTTCATCTTTTTCTCAGTAAAGCAAGCTGCTTATTTTCATCCTGTGTAACTCACTTATAATTCCTCATGTTGATACCTCACATTTAAGGAAGGTTTATAAGTAAAGGGAAGTGCACTGACCAGAAGGCTAATGGAGTTAATATTAAAAATGTAGAGAGAGTGAAACGATTGTTTTTTCAGCACAGTTTGGCACCAAATTTGGGGGATTTTTAGGTTTTATACTAATAGGCTTGGGGGTGCTTGTATTAATTCTATCTTGCATCTACAAATGCCTCAAAGCCAGTCAACAGGCTTATGTCATCATAAAATAGGCCATGGCTGCCCTTGAAGCAAGAACAATCTCCCAGTATATGGCTTGGTTTGCTGGATCGGTAGTTAAAGACAGGTAAGATTCATGGGGAGCTCATACCAACCTAAGACAGGAAATGAGGGCTAGAGCCTCACTGTCCAATGACGGGTAAGGATGTTGCTCTGCCGTGGACAACCTAAGACAGGCACAATCCCCGCCAGCTTCCTTTTCATTTTATATAAAGAAGGGGGAATTGTTGGGGGCTGTGCCATGCAGACGGTGCCAGGATGGCACCTGGCAGTCAGCCAGAGGTTGTCGGCAGCGAAGAGGTTAATTGACATAAGCACACTCAGGTGATTTATCTCCACACACACAATGCATGTGCATGTGTTCTCGAGCACTCCTAATGGTGCCTGCTTAGACATCTAGCGTCTTACCTAATCTTTGCATAAGAGGCGTGGCCCTGCTCTCCGCCTCCTGGAGGTGATATAAGCGGGCGTAGGGGAGCGTGACAGAAAGAGCAGCAGCGAGCAGAAAGAAGCAGAGAAGCCATTAGCAGAAAGGAAGAAGAAGAAGCGGCAAGCAGATAGAAGCAGCGAGTAGGGGCAGTGGCAGAAGGCAGATCACAGAGTGGAGAACTGAGAACATATCTTTAGGTTGCAGATCACAGATCACAGTACGTGGGACACATCATTAAAGCACCTCAGATAGATGCACCCTTAGTTCACGGGATGCAGGACGCACCTTTAAGAAGCAGCCGAAAACTAAGAAGATATAGATATATATCTCTGAAAGTTAGTCTCTCTCTCTTAAGCAAAGCCTCTCTCTCCTTTCAAAGCAAGTAAGCCTCATTTTCTCTATCCTCTACAAGCAAGCAAGCAAGGAAGCAGCCCAGAGATAGAGGTAGCTCAGTTTCCAGATCACCACCCATAAGACCCATGCAAATTGTTGCTGTAGGCAGTGACAAATTCCACGGATTTGGTACCACAAAGAGCCAGCGACAACCGACATTAGGTGTTCTTTAGTTATTTGGTAGAATTCACCAGAGATGGTATCTGGCCTGGGGCTTTTTGAACAGGAAGATTTTAATTACCAATGTAATCACCATATGTATTGTTGAATTCAGATGTTCTCTTCCTTCTTGATTTAGTTTTGGTGGTTTGTAGGTTTCTAAGGATTTATCCATTTCATCTAGGATATCCAGTTTGTTGGCATGTAATTATACATGATCTCTTAGGGTCCTTTTTATATCTGTCACATCATTTGCAATCTTTTCTCTTTGTGATTTTGTGTGTGTGTGTGTGTGTTATTTTCTTTCTTTTTCTTAGTTTAGCTAAGGGTTTGTTGATTTTATGTTTTTCAGAAAACTAATTTTAGTTTCATTGGTGTATTTTCTCCTGCGGTTTTTCTATTTTATTTAGTTTTGTTTTAATCTTGTTATCTCTTGCATTTTCTAACTTTGTACTTACTTCATTCTTTTTTTTTTTTGCAGCTCCATTAGGCGTGAAGTTGTTTATTTGGGGTCTTCTTTTTTTAATGTAGACATGTATCACTATAAACTTCCCCCAAACTGTTCTTGTTCTGGCCCATAAATTTTGGAATATTTTGTTTTTATTGTTACTTGTCTGGATGTGTTCTAAGCACACAAAATTTAAAAATAAGAAATGCTTTTACACTTCTCTGCCTTCTTAATTATCCCAGCATGCGTGGCCCTAGTCACTCATTTCTCTTTTATGTCTACCTATTACTCACCAAAAGGAGTCAGCTCATAGATAGCTTCCTGGTGTTGTAATAAGGAAAGGGGCTGGCATTCATTATAGTTTGTTTGTTTGTTTTTCTTTTGGTTTGTTTTGCTGTCACTTTGGTTTTCTACTACAACATTTTTACACACTTGTATATACTCTATTAGGAGTAAAGTTGATGTGAAACATCTCCTTTAACAAGTAGTAAGTGTTTGTAATTGCATTCAGTCACTCATTCAGTGTGACAAATATTTACTGAGCAATATCAGGTAAAGGACATTGTCTTCCCCACTAGAGATTTATCTGTAAAAAAAAGACTCAAATATCTATCCTATAAAGCCTCATTCTAATGGAGGAGAAAGATATAAAATAAGAAATTTTAATAAAATGTATAATAAATTATGTAAGTACTACAAAGAAAAACAAATTATGGGCGGGAGAGTTAAGTACTGGAAGTTACATTTTATATAGGATAACTGGAGAAGGTCTCACTGAAAATGTGATATTTAAATCAAACCTCAAAGGTAGTGTAGTATCAGCCATGGGAAAATTAGAAGGAAATATTTTAAAACTTTATTTATTCTTCCACCATTTGTTGAATGCCTACTGTATGTCAGATGTTTCATGGTAACTACCCAGAATTGACACTGTCCTCTTTGAGTTTAAAATTTAGCTCTTAATACGTGTTGTGGTTTAGATAAGAGGTATTCTCCAAAAGCTCATGCGAGGCAACGAAGAAGTTCACAGAGGTGAAAAGATTGGGTTATAAGAGCTTTAATCTAATCACTGCATTAAAGTACAGATAGGGATTAACTGGGAGTTACTTGTAGGCAGGTAGGATGTGGCTGGTGGAGGTGGGTCATGCGGGTGTGCCTTTGAGTTATATATTTCCTCTGTGGTGAGTGGAGAGCTCTCTCTCTGCTAGCTGGCATTCCATGCTGAGCAGCTTTCCTCCACCACACCCTTCCACCATGATTTTCTGTCTCACTCTGGCCTGGAGCAATGGAGTTGGTCATCTATAGACAGATGTCTGAAACTGTGAGCCCCCAATAAATTTTTCTTCCTCTGAAATTGTTCTTGTCAGGTTTCTGGTCATAGTGATGAAAAAGCTGACTGAAACAATACCTTACAAGTAAACCTCATCACTCAGATTCCAGGGAATATTATCTAGGCAACCTAGAATTAGTCTCATTTGGCTTTTGAACTGGCAATAGGTGTATTTAAAAAGAAGAATAACTTAGAATTCAATGAATAACAAGAGATTATGCTATAAAAACAAAGCCAAAATGTCTTGCTTGGTGTTGGGAACCACCAACAACAAACATTGAACTTAGAGTCAGTGGCCTTGGTTACTCATACCAGCTATGCTTCTAACCAGGGTGCTGTAAAAATGCAAGCACTCACATCTGGAGACTGCATTAGTTGGGTCTTGTGATCAATTTTATAGATCTAGGAGTCTAGGATAATAAAGCAAATGATGAAGAATGGAAAGTATTTTACTTCTTGTATTGAAAAAATTCTTTAATCCTGCATCACTATTCCTGGTGCTGTGCTACAAGTTCAAAGTCAATCACAATATACATGTAATACTGCAGCACAGTATCACACGTTTTTCATCAATATTCTTCTTCTGCCTTAGAAATGTCATTATGATCTTCAGCAACTGAGTTTTTAGAAAGCTGAAGACATTTGGGAAATACTTCACTTGTCTCATTAATTGACTAAACTGGGCTTGCTCTATGTGACTTGGGAAGAGTTTAGCTGGCAGTTAGTAGAGGCTGGGTTGTAAGGATCTGGCTGTTATGTGTCTCAGAGAAAGTAGGAAGCCAGGATGCCTAATGTTAACACTTTTCAAGTTTGCAGGAAGTCTGTGAATAGCTTATCTTTACTCTTGATTAAACAGAATGCTGTTTTATCTTTTGCAAGGCCCATTTTTGTACACTTGGATAATAAAGGAAATGTACCATATTTCCATTTAGAATGAGGAAAATGATTACCAGAGTTTAAATGACTTTTCCTAAGTTCAAAAAATCAAGGGTGAAGATTCTATTTTTGTATATTTATTTGGGAACAACTTTATTCCAAGCAGACCATAGAGGAGTCAACAAAAGAGACACCTTGCTCTACCTATCAACAGCAATTCATACGAGGCTTGCAGCACAGTTCATCTCAGTTCTGCTCCTTCCTTGTCCACTCCTGGACCTCCTTTTCCTGCTCCTCTTCTCCCTCAGCTTTGAATACTGACATGTCTGCAATTCTCAGTCTTTTTCTGTCTTACCATTACTCATTGCTGCATTGTCACTTTTCCTATTGTCTTTAAGTACCTGCTCTACATGCTGTTTCCTGCTTCTCCTCAACTCCAGAATTAAATGTCCAGCTCGACAGTTCTAAGTGAGTGTCTAGCAGACATCTCAAACTAACCAGGTTCAAACCAAAAATTTCTTTTGCCTCCAAAACCACCTTCACCTGCTATAGTCTTTCCATCTCCTTTGCAGTAAGTTCATTCTTCTAGCTGCACAGGCACAAAAGACAAAAGAATCATCCCAACACCACTCTTTAGAACCCGAATGCAGCCAGTCAGCAACTCCTCTCTGCTCCAAAGTCACATTATATTCAGATTATGGTGACTTCTGACCTCTCTATCTCTGGCCATTGCCCTCTGTCCTCAGGGATTATTGCAACAAGGGGACCTTGCATTTTCATGCAGATGTCCTGATTTCTGATCCAGTGCTCATTCCAAGCCACAGGAAAGATGAGTCCCAGGTTTTATACCCCACAGAGGCTTTCAGGGAAAGGGCAAGGATGCAGAGCCAGTCTAAAAACACTTCCCATATATACACATCCTCCTGTCTTTAAGCAGAGACCTCTTAGAGATTCTCAGAGTTGCAACATAAAGTGATAAGACACACAAATTGTTCATGTTATTTTTTTTTTCCACAGAGGGAGGATCACTATCTTTAATCCATGAGTGCTGTACATAAATCATGTCAGAAATCAGAACACAGACTGCATTGCTTGGGACTCTTGTATTCCAAAGAATTCATTTGAAGTCTGCTCTGTTGGGAAGCAAAACCTAGGAAAACAAAGACTAAAGTAGGAAAAGAGGAAATCCTCAGCTCCACCACACATGCAGAGAGAGAAAAATCACAGCTGAAGCATTAGGGGAATTCAGCTGCCTGAAATGTGGGCATTAAAATCCTGTCCCCCCCAATCCCTTCCACCCCCACACAAGCATGGAAAATTTAACACCAAAGATGTTTGTAGCAGCTGTGAAGAAGCTATTAGAAGAAAAAGCAGAGAAATAGAAGTCACTGCTTTCTATAAAAAAAATCCTAGTTCCCAATAATTCTTTTATAAAAATAAATTAAAACTCTCATCTGAAAAATTAGATGCATAAACATTGTTAGACGTAAGACACTTCGGGAATGAAAGGTTTTCATAAACTATGACTATCTTCTGGTGACAAATGCTTGTCAATATGGAATTGTTAATTCTTCAACAACTCTATCATTAATAATTCTCCATCCATTATCTCAAGGTTATTGTTATACTAGAGTGGAGGGGTATATTTGGGAAAATGTCCAATTCTGCTGGGATTCCATTTGTCAAATGGAAAAGAAAAATAGTAGGATAGTAAAAACATAGACCATAGGTGGAATATAGTGCAGGCCAGAGAGAAAGAGTTACTAAGTTGTTGATCAAATGTAATTCATCTTCATACCTAAAATACTGCACATTAATTATGAGACTTTTTACTTATATAATTTTCAGTAAGTGGCATAAATACAGTCATTTTGTAAAAAAGGTAATAGGCAGGGGAAAAAACCTGTATTCTGACTCTGATTTCCTGGTTCCTACAATTCTAATCTGAGATTGTGACCCTTTGAAGATATTAACATCATACTGGGTTATTGGAAATAAACTGGTTGTTGTGGAATTTCTTTGCATTTGACTGTTTCAATAATCATAACCTAATATAATCCTCACAACTATTCAAGGTAAATCTTATAACCCTCATTTCATAGTTGAAGAAGTCGAGACACTGAGAATCTACAGTCTGACAGGTAGCAAGTGGCAGATGTCAAGCTCTTCCCTAGACAACAACGTGCCTAGGGTAAAGATGTTGAGATATTTGGGGAAGCAGGAAAATCAAAACTCCTCATTTTCCATTTCACTTTTCAGAAGAAATCTTAAGGGATTGTCCTTGGATAGTTTTCACTGGCAAGTTTGCAAGACAAAAAAAGCAAGTCTAATGTTGGTGAGGAGGAAGACAGTTTTCCCTGTTATATTTATTCAGATATTGTTTTTACATGTATCTATATATTTCTACCCCCACCCCATGCATTTTCCACAAATCTCAAAAGATGTCAGTGGGTCAGAATTCTGACAGGATGATGAATCTTTGGATTTGAGTCCATCAACCATGTACAATTAAAGCTTTGAGTGCTCTTTCTCCTTTCTCTTTTGCTTCTAGGTTCCTCAGTCATGTACGTGGTAGAGTGGTGTAGAATTTCTCCTTTGCACTGCAGTTTTGCTTTATTATTTCTTTTTTAGTTGCCATCATTCTGGATGAGCTGCCAATTCATTTCTTATGGACATGACATAAAGGACTATCTTCACATAGATGTGTAATCAGCTTTAATGTGTTAGAATGCTCTTTTGCTAAAAAGTACCAGAAAGGTGATTATAGGAGATGGGGGTGTGGCATCCTCTGGGTACATCAATTCTGCATTATAGCTCTGTAGCTACAATGCTACCCTCTAATGGCACACTGAGGTATGTTGCAAAGTATGTCAAAAAATTTCTGATCATCTTGTGGAGGAAATATCTGAAAACAAAATTAGAAAAATCATTCCTTTGAAGTTTTTCTGATTATTAATCAAGAAAAATGTTTATAACATAATATGTACTTACCATATAGAATGCATATAATATTATATGCATTTGTCCTTACTCTGCAATAGGTCTTCCCAGCCATCACTTGGGACTTTTTCTGGCAAACATAGCTCATTCATTATTAAAACAAATCAAAGCAAAGAAAACTTGGCTTATTAGGACTTTAATTTTTTAAATCTTGGCTGGATATCATGTTTTCAGAGTTTAAGAATTTATTCTTTGCTGCACATTTATATTCAATTGAATATGGAGATGTGAAAAATATGAACTCTTGAAACCATTTTAAATAGCAACCCATATTTGAAATATTTCCCAATGTGAGTGACAGGCAATTAAATCTACTTTGCATAAATTTGAACATGAAGTGGAAACCAGCTGATTCTTTGAAGACATAGAAGAAAGAAAAATGAGGTATTTAATCTTTTTTGCTTCATGCTGTGGTTCTCTGAGTCAGGGAAGACAATCGATGAGAAATCGGGAGAACAAGTTTTCATGTTAGCAATTGTTATTATTATCTAAATGCTAATCTGAAAAAAGAGAAGAAACAAATCTTGCTAATGATATAGCTCACATTTGTCATTACAGATCAGCACATAGAATTTAAATTGAATACACTTGAACATTAAAATGGGGCTTTCTGGTGTGGTATGCCATCTGCTTATATACATATTATGTATCCATAGAATAGAATATTATAGTACTTTGAACTTTATATCTTTTATGGTCTGATACATAAAAGTCACAAACAGAATAAACTTTTCCTTTATATAGATGTTAGAATGAATTTGATAAAGATTTATTTTATTGACTCCAGACTCCTGAGTTCATTCCTTAATAATTATGTCCTGATTCACCAAGAAGTCTCTCCCTATGTTCATTTCTTACATGTTATATTACATTGTTAAACTTTCACCTTATATCCATTACTCTTCCCAAGATGATGTCTAAGAGATTCCTTTGATAAAGGAGGAAAAGATGAGTGCCCAGAATTGATAAAGTTAATGTGGTACACCAGAATTAAAACAAACAATGAACAAACATATTTCAAGTTCAATATCTCTTCACTTTCAAAATTCTTGAAGTTCCTTGAATGGAAGGAAATTGTAATATAAGGCCAAATTATGGACTTTTTTTTTTCTGTAAAACATCTTTAAAAATTATATCTTTTAAATATGAGTTTTATATGTACTTACATAATTATAGAGCAGGCATTTATCTAGAACTGATAGTATTATAGATAAATAGGTTTATGCCTTTCAAGAATTTGGAATATAGTTGAGGTGGAGGTGGGCTAAACAAACAAAATAGTTATGATACAGTCTGAAAAGTGCTGTATCAGAGGTAAGTCAAAGCTGCTGTAACCAACCTAGATGCCTTCAACAGATGAATGGATAAATAAGATGTGATATATATATATATATATATTTTTTTTCATCATATATATACGTGATGGAATATTACTCAGCTTTAAAGAAGAATGAAATTATGGTATTTGTTGGTAAATGGACGGAGTTAGAGAAAATCATGCTAAGTGAAATAAGCCAAACCCCAAAAAACCAAAGACCGAATGTTTTCTCTGATATGCAGATGCTAATTCACAATAAGGGTGGCGGGGGCACTAGGGAAGAATAGAGTTACTTTATATTAGGTAAAGGGGACTGAAGGGTGGGGAAGTAATATGGGGCTAGGAATGACAGTAGGGTGAAACAGACATTATCACCTCATGTACATATAAGACTGCATGACTCGTGCTCCTACAATATGTATAATCAGAAAAGTGAGAGATTATACTCCATTTATGTATGGTCTATCAAAATGTATAAATGCAGGAATATGTGCATAGGCTGTATGCAAATGCAATGCATTTTCTTTTTTGTTAATTTATACAGACTGCAATTTGATTCATTGTACACAAATGGGATACATCATTTTGTTTCTATGGTTGTGCATGATATAGATTCATACCATTCATGTAATCATACATGTTCATAGGGTAATGATGTCTGTCTCATTCCATTTTTCATACCCCTGTCCCCTCCTCCCTCTCATTTCCCTCTACATAATCTAAAGTTCCTCTATTCTTTTCTCACTCCCACCCCTCATCCCCATTATATATCATCACCCAATTATCAGAGAAAACATTTGACCTTTGGTTTTTTGGGTTTGGCTTATTTTATTTAGCATGATATTCTCTAATTCCATCCATTTATCAGCAAATGCCATAATATTCTTCTTCTTTATGGCTGAGTGAGATTCCATTGTGTATATACCACAGTTTCTTTATCCATTCATCTGTTGAAGGGCATCTAGGTTGGTTCCACAAACCAGCTATTGTGAATTGAGCTGCTATAAACATTGATGTGGCTGTGTTGCTATAGTATGCTAATTTTAAGGCCTTTGGGTATAAACTGAGGAGTGGGATAACTGGGTCAAAAGGTAGGTCCATTCCAAGTTTTCAGAGGAATCTCCACACTGTTTTCCAGAGTGGCTGCCCCTATTTGCAACCCACCAGCAATGTCAAAGTGTGCCTTTTTCCCCACATCCATGCCAACATCTATTATTGTTTGTGTTCTTGATAAAAGCCATTCTAATTGGAGTAAGATGGAATCTTAGAGTTGTTTTAATTTGTATTTCTCTAATTACTAGAGATGGTGAACACTTTTTCAATATTTATCAATCACCTGTATATCTTCTTTTGTAAAGTGTCTGTTCAGTTCCTTGGCCTATTTATTGATTGGGTTCTTTGTACTTTTGTTGTAAAGTTTTGTAAGTTCTTTACAAGTTTTGGAGATTAGTGCTCTATCTGAAGTGCGTGAGGAAAAGATTTTCTCCCACTCTGTAGGCTCTCTTTTCACATTCTTGATTGTATCCTTTGCTGAGGAAAAAGCTTTTTAGTTTGAATCCATTCCATTTATTGATTCTTCCTTTGATTTCTTGTGCTTTGGGAGTCTTGTTGAGGAAGTCTGATCCTAAGCCAACATGATAAAGATTCAAGCCTACTTTGTCTTCTATCTGGTGCAGGGTCTCTGGTCTATAAAATATAGATGACTTGTAATATCTAATAGAATGTAAATGCTATGTAAATAGTTTCTATTCAAATAAATCTATGCAGATAAATAGTTTCTATACTATACTGTTTAGGGAATAACAACAAGAAAAAGTGAACATGTTGGGTACAGACAAATTCCTTTTTAACATGTCAGTCTGTGTTGGTTGAATCCATGAATGCTGAACCCAGAAATGTGGAGGGTTGGCTATATACATAGAACATTGTATTCCCAGAGGAAAATGAGATGTTGAAATCACAAATGTGATCTTAAACATCAGTAGTTTCTTGTAGTATTTATTCATATTAGATGTTTAATCCATTCCTACAGTTAAAGTGATAATAAATTACAGTTTTCTTTTAATGAAATGCAGTTCTGTTGTACATATGAATTAATGCTATTCATTATTTATGTTTTATTGTTAGTATTCTGTATTTGAGTTTATTTTTAAAAAATGTAAGTGTAAGTAAATGTAATAACTTTCAGGGAGAAAGTTATTATTCACTATATGTTATTAATTTAAAAATGCAAGACAATGTCACAAATGTATTCTGTAGTGATTCTAAACATTTTAATACCTTTGTTTACCTTTCTAAAAATGTATAAATGCATTCTACTGTAGTGAACAACTAATTAGAACAGAAAAAAAATAATTAAAAACAAATTTTTAAAAATGCTACTGTAATTTCTAGGGCCGCCATAACAAATTACCAGAAACTGGGTGGCTTAAGACAACATAAATTTATTCTCTCAGGTTAGAAGGTCTAAGTAAGGAGATCAGCAAAGTTGATGTTTTTCTGTTGACTCTGAGAGGAACTGTCCATGCCTCCCCCAGATTCAGCTGGTTGCCAGAAGTCCTTGTAGTTCCTTAGCATCCAGTTCCATGCCTCCATCTTCCCTTTGTCATTTCCTTTGTCAAAGATCTACTAAAATTTAGAGACAAATCTCCAAAAGGAACTTTTATTCAGGAAAAAAACAAAGAATAAGCTTGCAAATTGGAACACACATGCATCCAACTGGGTGGTTCTGGTATGTCCAGAGAACAAAGGAAAGATCAGGAGTTTTATTAAGATAGAGAAATCTATGCAAATTATTTGGAAAGAAAGTTCATTGGCACTTTTGGTGCTTGCAGGTACTGGCAAGCTCTGATTGGCAAGTGGGGGCAGTTATGCTGTAAAGCTAGTCCTAAGATTATAATTGGCAGCTCCATAATTGCCTGCTAAGTTAAAATAGCCTTAAAGACAAAGAAGCCTGTTTTGTTGGAGTAGTAATAGGAAATAGTTCCCATAGCAGGTGACAGTGAGGTAGTGCTTCCCTTTCTTTCCCCGGGCCTCTAGTCTGCATTCTAGTGGGGTATGACAGGATGACTATGCTTCGTATAATGCATTCTCAGACAGACCCTCTTCTCTGTGTGTCTCTCTGTCCAAATATCCCTCTTTTTTCTTTTATAAAGACAACCGTTATTGTATTTAGGGCCCATCTAAGTCCAGTATGATTTTGCCTTCAGATCTTTAATTAATTATATCTGCAAAGATCCTATTTCCACATAAGGTCACATTTCAGTTCCTGGATGAACATGAATTTTTGGAGGGAACAGTATTTAACCCACTGCAAGTGTTACAGGTAGATAAAGAAAGAGAGATTCCTAATGCAGCCTGGTTTGGGTAGGGCTGGGAGATTCAGGAAAATTTTTCAAGGAATTGATTCCTGAGTTTATTTAGAAAATATGAGGTTAAAGAGATGGACAGCAGCCAGGTAGTGGAGGTTCTTGTTTGCCGAGCTGCAGAGTGTATTTTATTGAATAACTCTGTGGATTTTCCTCTTTGTGTTTGTGTGCTCCAACATGGTAAAGGATGAGACCTTCTCATTAGAAACAGCAGTTGTGTCTGGGAATGGTCCTCAAATGAGAAGGCCATACAGCAGTGTGGCAGGTGAGACCCGGGGCCCAGGGTTATGCCACATGCATCCAAGATGGCAACTGGCAGAGAGCCAAAGGGCATGCTGAATGCGCCTTGAGAAAAACAGGAAGCGTTTACCATTGGCCGTATGATAATCAGTTCAGCCGCCTAGTGCGTGGACAGATATATCTTACATGTATGCTTGAGCTCATGATTGCTTGACCTTTAATAGGATTGGATGGACATATCTGATTACAATTGCTTATGCATGAAACTGCTTATATATTGAGGGTGTTATCCGAATAAAGCGGAAGCTGCTTCATGAACTTCTGAAGAGTACGTGTTGTTTGTCCCACTGGTTGTCCTGCTTAGAGGTTGATGTACAGTTTTAAAAAGCCCAGGAGTGATTCAGTTTCACCTCCTTCCCCCTTTTCTCTCCCACAGGTGGAGTATTGATAAGGAAAATATGAGAGGATTTAAGCAGAGAATGAATATAAAATATAAAAAAGTGTTATATATTACATTTTGAATTATCAATGGCATCATATATATAATAATGCAATATGTGATTTGTTATTCAAGTTTAAGGAGAAAGATTAAAGGGGGGTGACTACAGGCAAAGAAGCCAGTTCGTAGACCAATGAAATAGTCCAGATTAGAGATTATAAAGTTCTGAAAATGGTAATGTTGATAAAAATTTAAAGAGTCAAATAGATTTAAGAGTTGTGCAGGAAGTAGAAGTAGCAAGATTTTACCAAAAAATCATGAATAAGACTGTGGGTAATGATTCGCAGATTTCTTGAGTCTATAAAAGCATGGAGAATTAACTAAGAGAATAAAGATATGTTTTAGAGGTAGAGTTAAAGATTTTGGTTTTGGATGTGTTCTGTTTGCTAGGTCTGATCAACATGGTTATGATGAAAAAGAAAGAAAGAAACTGTGCCAACAACAGCATCTGTATGGTAGTTGAAGCCATAGATGAGAATGAGATTTTCTAGGAGAGCGTATATAGATAAAGAAGACAAAAAGACCCACAACAGAGTCCTGTGAAACACCGCTACACAAACACAAATGGGAGGGGGGAAACTGTGAAAATGGCTAAGAAGGAGCAGCCAAGAGGAATTAAAAAAAGAAATCCAAGAGATTATTGTCCTGATGTCAAGAAAAGAGGGATTTTCAAGGAGTCCAGGAGACAAACGTGGCCAATGGTTAAATAATCATTCCATCTGGAAATCTGGAGTCTTCATGAATTTAAGACAAGTTGTTCCGTAAATGTGGGGCAGAGGTGGGATTACAGAGTCTAGAGTGGTAAAAGAGAGAATGAAAGGTGAAGAAGTCAGTGCCAATCTCTGAGTGCATGAGCATATTTAGCATGTTCATGTGTATATATCTCTGTTTATATCTGTCTGTCTACCTATCTACCTAGAGATATACAGCATGTCTGTTAGGCCAACCTTGAGAATAAAGGTCCTTGATTCAATTCAGTCATGATTTTACGAGGAGAAGCTATATTCTAAAGGCCTCTTTTGAGGAGTTTATTAGGAACAAACAATAGGATTTGAACCTACTCAAGCCTCCCTTTCAAATCGCAGTTGATTTAATTTATAGTAAAATTTTTATTATAGTGTATATAAAATACACTTTAGCTGGCTTTTACACCTGTCATTATAAGCTATTGGACAGAGTCAGGTTGACACTACTTTCATTTGTCTATTACAAAGAAAAAAATAATAAAATTTGCCCTGTGAAGTAGTGAGCAAAGAATACATTTAGAGTGATATTGCAATCAATATTAATGCAAACTGCTTAATGCATACTCAACTTTGGGTCAGTTAAACAATATTTTGTGCAGAGAGCATTTTTAACATTAGATTTCCAATTTATGTTTTTGTTGTCTTTGTTGTTCATCAGTTATCTACAGCTTGCAACATGTCGTTTCTAATCATCCTTCACAATTTATCAGAAAAGGTCCTTCTTGAATTACAGAGCAGGTGCTACAATAGATTTAGTATTTGTTTTATATTATCCTGTGCACTTTACCACATCTGTTCTCCAGGTACTGAAAATATTTCAGACTTTTAATCATATTTATTGCTTGTCTGGTTTCTTATGATTGGCTTTGAGCTCTTGGAGAAAAAATGGTGCATGAGGGTAGTGATAGGCAGAACAGGTGGGAGGAAACCAACTGTGCACATTAATTTTTGAGGGTCACCCTGAGAGAGACCAGTGAACAAGCAGAAGATTTTATTGCTTATTATGTAGCAAGCACAGGATTAGGTATGTAAGATTTTTTTACCAGATTTATTTGTTGGAATAAATCATCAGTGTGTTTTGCAAATAATTATGCAGACAGGTTGCCTTCACTTGAGTGACAAGAAATTATCCATGGGGATAATTCTATTATAAGAAATACACTAACTTTTAGGCAGTTTTATGCTCATTTTACTACAAACATATGTCTTGATACCAATGATTTTTATTTCTAATAGATATGTAATGAATTATCATATCTTTTTAATCTTTTGCTAAATCAGCACTAGTATATCAAACATTAACTTTCAAGCAGTACTTGAAATTTTTCACTCCAATTTTTCACTCCAATTTTTCTTAAGTAGTTTCAATTATATATAAGCTTTCTCTACAACTTCATTCTGAAGTGCAAAACAAAATCTAACTCATTAAGTATATCTTAACTATTTGTACAACTTTTCCTACATGAATGAGATATGGAAAAATGGCGATCATTGTGTAGATATTGTGTAAAAAAATCACTAAATATCTAATGTTAATTAAGTGAAGGAAGTAAGAATGTGGACAATGAAAAATTAATATATTCTGTATACTTTAAAAACTTTGTTATGATGGATTTACCGATACAAGAGGCAGGTTACCAGTAATAAAAAGACAGGCATCGAGCCTAGTGTCCTGAGAATGAATATTGAGTCTGCTTCTTCAGATGCTGTGAATAGAAAAGAAGAGCAAAAGCTTTTAACTTGTTTCCTCCACTGTAAAATTAAGAAAATAGTATCCATAACATGGGATTTTTACATAGATTAAATGGTTTAAATTATGTTAGTATTTAGAAAAGTGCCTTACACATGTTGAATATTAATACATGCCCAATATTATCATTATTTTTGGACAGATATTAGATACCATATCTTTCAAAAACTTGTCTGTATAACATGTTTCTGATTGAAGATGTGCCCAACTCAGTATCAACCCATATGCAATGGTTTCCTGAGGTTTATGGTCAGTATATTCCCAGCATATCCCCTTTCCTGAACTCCAGATTCAAAGAGCCATTTACCTGATGGGGTCTTCCTTGGATGTCACAATTAAAAAGCCTCTATCCTAAATTACCATTTTTTATTTAAAAATATTCACTTCCCTGGGCAAAACATTTGCAAATTATCTTAGACTCTACAGCTTCCGTCACTTACCCACTAATCACTGAACATGTTCCTTTCAATATACCTCATAACTATTCCCTTGTTTTTGTCCATCATCTCCACCATTACTAACTGCCTTATTCTAGTTCTCTCTCTTCCTTGTCCCTTTATCCCTCCTTTTCTATTATTTAAAAAAAATATTTTTGGATTCCTGAATAGATCATGATGACTAAAGCTACCTTAGTACGCCTCACAATTTTTCTTGGAAACTGTCTTGTATTTATTATTTCTAGTGAGAATTCTAGGACCACCAAATATTTTATTTCTATGTCTTTTCCTAACTATATCCCTTTAATTTCTTTCTTTTGTCTAATTGCTCTGGCTAAGAGTGGTGAAAGACGGTATCCCTGTTTTTTTCTAATTTTTAGAGAAAATGCTTTCACTTTTTCTCCATTTAGAAAGATGTTGGTCTTGGGTTTAGCATGCATAGCTTTTAACTTTTGAGGTATGTTCTTACTATCACTAGGTTTTCGATTGTTCTGAGCATGCATAGATGCTGAATTTTGTCAAATGCCTTCTCTGCGTCTATTGACATAATCATGTGATTCTTGTCTTTAAGTCTATTGATGTGGTGAATTACTTTTATTAATTTCCTTATGTTGAACCAACCTTGCATCCCTGGGATGAACCCCACTGGATCATGGTGCATTAACTTTAATATGTTTTTGTATGCAGTTTTCCAGAATTTTATTTTTACATCTGTGTTCATCAGGAATATTGATCTGGAGTGTTCTTTCCTTGATATGTCTTTGTCTGGTTTTGGCGTCGGGGTGATACTAGCTTCATAGAGTGAGTTTGAAAGGGTATCCCCCTTTTCTATTTCATGGAATAATTTGAGGAGGATTGGTGTTAGTTCTTCTTTGAAGGTCTGGTAGACCTTGGCTGAGAATCCATCTGGTCTGGACTTTTTTGTTGGTGGGTTTTTGATGATGTTTTCAATTTCATTGCTTGAAAGTGATCTGTTTAAATTTTCCATATCCTCTTGATTCAATGTGAGTAGGTCATATGTCTCTAGAAATTTATGAATGTCTCTGATTTTCCATTTTATTGGAATACAGATTTTCAAAATAGTTTCTGATTATCCTCTGTATTTTAGTGGTGACTATGGTGCATTTCCTTTTTATCACAAATTTTAGTAATTTCAGTTTTCTTTGTCTTTTTCTTTGTTAGCTTGGCTAAGAATTTATCAATTTTATTTATTTTTTCAAGGAACCAACTTTTTGGTTTGTTGATTTTTTTGAATTGATTTTTTTTTATTTCAATTACATTAATTTCAGCTATGATTTTAATTATTTATTGTCCTTTGCTTTTGGTGTTGATTTGTTGTTCTTCTTTTAGGGCTTTGAGGTATGTTAGGTTTTTTTTTTTTTTTGGTCACTTTCTATTCTTTCAATGAATGAATTCAATGCAATGAGCTTTCCTCTTAGAACTGCCTTCACAGTGTCCCACAGATTTTGATATGTTGTGTGGCTATTCTCATTTACCTCTAAGAATATTTTTATTTTATCCCTGATTTTTTCAGCTATCCATTGGTTATTCAATAGTATATTATTTAGTCTCCAAGTGTTAGAGCAACTTCTATGTTTTATCATTGATTTCTTATTTTATTCCATTATAGCCTGATAAAATTCAAGATATTGTCTCTATTTTTTTTGTGTGTGTGTGTTTGCCAAGAGTTGCTTTGTGGCCTAAAATATGGTCTATTTTAGAGAGGGATCTATGTGCTGCTGAGAAGAAAGTGTATTCAGTTATTGATGGATGAAATAGTCTATATATGTCTGTTAAGTGTAAATTATTCTGTTTTTTAGTTCAATAGCTTCCTTATTTACTTTTTGTTTTGAAGATCTATTGATTGGTGAGAGGGGCATGTTGAAGTCACCCAGTATTATTGTGTTGTGATCTATTTGATTCTTGAGATTGTGAAGGGAATTTTTGATGTAGTGGATGCTCTAAATATTTAAAATTGTTATGTCTTTTTGATGTAGAATTCCTTTGAGCATTATGAAATGACATTTTTGACCCTTCTGATTAATTTTGACTTGAAGTCCACTTTAGTAGCTATATGAGGATAGAACCCTTGCTTGTTTACAACATCCATGTGAATGGTAAGATTTTTCCCTTCCTTTTATCTTCAGTCTATGGATGTCTTTGCCTATGAGGTGAGTCTCTTGGAGACAGCATATTGTTGGGTCTTGTTTTTGAATCCAATCTGCCAGACTGTGTCTTTTGAATGATGAGTTTAGGCCATTTATATTCAATGTTATTATTGAGGAAATGATTTTAATTCCTTGTAATTTTGAATTATTTCTGGTTTTTAATTCAAATTATTTTCTCTTTTGATTGTTCTAGTATAGTTCCTCCCTTTCATGGTTTTCGGTTTAATTTTTACTTCTTCATGAAATACATTGTTGAGTATTCTCTAGTGCAGGCTTTCTAGTTGTGAATTATTTTAACTTTTATTTATCTTGGAAGGTTTTTACTTTATTGCCAGTTTTGAAGTTTAATTTTGCAGGGTATTGTATTCTTGGTTGACATCCATTTTCTTTCAGAACTTGATGCATATTATTTCAAGACCTCTTAGCTCCAAGGGTCTGAGTTGAGAAATCAGCTGTGATCTGAATTGGTTTCCCTCTAAATATGACCTGCCATTTTTCCCTAGAAATTTTTAGAATTCTATCCTTATTCTGTATTTTAGGCATTTTCATATAATAATGTGCCTTGGTGTGGTTCTGTTATAATTTTGTTCATTTGGGGTCCTGTATGCCTCCTGTATTTTATTTTCCATTTCATTCTTAAAGTTTGGGAATTTTTCAGATATTATTTCATTGAAAATATTATGTATTCCTTTGGTTTATATCTCTGAGTCTTCATCTAATCCTGATAAATCTTAAGTTTGGCCTTTTCATGTTATCCCATATTTCTTGGAAGTTCTTTTCATGGTCTCTTAAGATCTTTTCTCCATAGTCAACTTTATTTTCAAGATTATGTATTTTGTCTTCATTGCCTGAAACTCTGTCTTCCAAGTGGTCTATTCTGCTGGTGATACTTTCTAATGAATCTTTAATTTGGTTTATTGACTCCTTCATTTTGAGGATTTCTGCTTTTATTTTTTCAGAATCTTTATCTCTTTATCAAAGTGATTGCTTTCTGTATTTTCTCCCTTACTCCATCCTTTACCTCACAGTTTAATTTAATTATGAACATTCTAAAAACTCCTTCTCTGACATTTCTTCCACTATGTTATGAATGGATTCTATTACTGAAGTATTTTGGTTTGTTTGAAATGAATCTTTCCCTTGTTTTTAAAAATTGTGTGTCTGCCCATCAGGCAGTTGATTTTGAGGCTGTAGAGTTTCTTCCCTGTGAACCCACAATGTCCCTGAAGGGTTCCAGTATCTCACAGTTTAGGGAGAAACAGATAACAAAAACAACTGATTCAAATAATTTACAGCATCAAATCAAATAGCTCTTGCTATGAAATCTAAAATATTGATTATTCTAATAATTAGAAATGATATGATAATTTATTGCCCATGATAAAAACAGTAAGTTTACAAAAGGGTTTACAATTTCAAGTGGTGAACAGGGATAGAACAGAAGTGATGTAGGATGTGATGATTATGAGAAAGGGGGAGAGAAAACAGAAGTAAAAAGTTAAAGAGTGAAAGAGAATAATAGAGATTGGCTGTTAGTGAAGAAAAAGAAAGAGTTGAGTAAAAAACTGAAAAGTGAGAAAAATAGTATAAAATAAAAATAAAAATATTAAAAATAAAGACATTAAGGATTACAAGAACAAAACTGATATATACTAATCAAACATCTTAGTCCTCAAAATATCATTATATGAAAAATAACTGCCTTCAAAAAATGCTTCAAATGAGTGAAAAATAAAGATATATAAATCTGTATACATATACAATTAAAGATATACTTCTTTAAGAGGAAAGAATAAGAGATGGGGTGGTAGAAAAGAGTTTGTAGATTAAAAAGGTGAATGTAGGATGTGTTTATGAGGGGAGAGAACAAAAAAATAGAAGTAAAAATGGGAACGAGAGATCGAGAAATAAAGAGAGTGAGTGAGCATGCACACAAATAGAGTTTGCCAGTTGGCCAGAAAAAAGAGAAATAGAAACAAGGGAAAACAGTTGTGAAAGAGAAGATAGAAAATTAACAGAGGAATAGATAAAGAAACTGTGGTATATATACACAATGGAATATTATTCAGCCATAAAGAATAATAATATTATGGTATTTGCAAATAAATAGATGGAATTAGAGAATATCATGCTAAGTGAAATAAGCCAAACCCAAAAAAACCAAAGGCCAAATGTTTTCCCTGATAAGTGGATGATGATATATAATGGGGGTTGGGGGGGGTGGGGAGTATGAGAAGAATGGAGGAGCTTTAGATTATGTAGAAAGACATGAGGGGGAATATGAAAAATCATGGAATGAAACAGACATCATTATCCTATGTGCATGTATGATTACACAAATGGTATGAATCTATATCCTGTACAACCATAGATAGAAATGAAATTATGTACCTCATTTGTGTACAATGAATCAAAATGCAGACTGTAAAAAATAAAAACAAATTTGTTTAAAAAAAAAAGAAAATCAATTCAAAATATAATAATCAAAACTCCTAAACCTCAAAAAACAGTCCTTAACAGGACTCCCATAGCACAAGAAATAAAAGCTAGAATCAACCACTGGGATAGATTCAAACTAAAAAGCTTTCTCTCAGCAAAGGAAACTATCAGTAATGTGAAGAGAGAGCCTACAGAGTGGGAGAATATCTTTGCCACTCATACTTCAGATAGAGCGCTAATTTCCAGAATCTATAAAGAACTCAAAAAACTCTACACCAAGAATACAAATAATCCAATCAACAAATGGGCTAAGGAAATGAGCAGACACTTCACAGAAGAACATGTACAAGCAATCAACAGATATATGAAAAAATGTTCAACATCTCTAGTAATAAGAGAAATGCAAATCAAAACTACCCTAAGATTTCATATCACTGCAATTAGAATGGCGATTATCAAGAACACAAGCAACAATAGGTTTTGGCGAGGATGTGGGGAAAAAGGTACACTCATACATTGCTGGTGGGGTTGCAAATTAGTGCAGCCACTCTGGAAAGCAGTATGGAGATTCCTCAGAAAGCTTGGAATGGAACCACCATTTGACCCAGCTATCCCACTCCTTGGCCTATACCCAGACGACTTAAAATCAGCATACTACAGAGATACAGCCACATCAATGTTCATAGCTGCTTAATTCACTATAGCCAGATTGTGGAACCAACCTAGATGCCCTGCAATTGATGAATGGATAAAGAAACTGTGGCATATATATACAATGGAATATTACTCTGCCATGAAGAATGATATAATTATGGCATTTGCAGGCAAATGGATGAAATTGGAGGATATCATGCTAAGTGAGATAAGCCAATCTCAAAAAACTAAAGGACAAATGATCTCGTTGATAAGCGGATGAGGACATATAAGGGGGGGTAGGAGGGGTTAGCATTAGGGTTAGGGTTAGGTTTAGGGTTAGGGATAAGGAGGGTGGTAGGAATGGAGAAAGGAAGGACTATATAGAGGGAAAAGAGGGGTGGGAGGGGTGGGGGGAAGGGAAAAAATAACAGAATGAATCAAACAACATTGCCCTATGTAAATTTATGATTTTTAATTAAAATTAAAAAAAAGGAAAATCAATTCAAAATATAATAATCAAAACTCCTAAACCTCAAAAAACAGTACAAAAACATAGCTACCTTTAAGAAATGCTAAAAATGAAAAAGCAGTAACAAATATGTATGTGTACAAATGTATTAATGTCCATCATTCAAAAATGAAACAAAACAGAAAACAAAATCAAAACCAAAATAACAGAATAGTCAGTGAGAGTACAAGCACACTGTCTATGCCAAACTGTCTTTCCATTTCTCAGCTTCCCTTCTCAGAAGGATGGTGTGAGGAGCTGTGGAAGATGCTTTCAGCTTCACTTCCTGGGTGTAGTTGCCACTGGGTTCTGTGAAATGAACTTCTGCAAGTGAAGCTCCCAGGAGAAGGTATTAAGTCTGGTATTGCCCCAAGTGTTTTATTATGAGGGGAGTTTGGGGGCATTCATGAATCAACACACTTCCATGACTGTTCCCCACTACTCTCTCCAGGATACCACCTGTGGGAAGGGAGAGTTGGTCCTTTGCTGGTTCTGTTGTTTGTGGATACTGCCCTTTCTGGTCTTTCAAAGACTGTTTCTGAGCACTGAGGTCATTCAGTCTGTCCTGTTCAGATTTTCCCTGCTGCTAGTCCTGTGCTCTGCTGGATATAAGGGAGCCCAGAAGGGTGGGCTTTCTCTGGCCTCTCCGATCTGTATTACCCCCAGGCAAAATGGGCTCCATGCCAGAAATTCTCATTGCCAGAGATTCTCCTGATTTGCTAGACTCAGTTTAGCTCTCATGGTCTCGCTGTTTGAGTCCTGAGACACAGAGCTGTGAGATAAGCCACCCCCCACTAACCACCATCTTGTCTCTCCTGGTATCACTGTTTTCCTACTACCTCCAGTCAGTTAACTTTGTACTATAACCCTCAGTGTTGTCATCTGAAAACTGAGATAGTATTAGTGAAAAACCTAATGAATTGTAGACAAGAATAAAGGTATAAGTTTTGACTTTCTGAAACAGTCATTGCTTAGTAGAAGTTATAAAATGTATATTATATTATAAAATTTACCTTGAGAATATTTGCAATGAAGGTATCTATAATATAGCTTCAGTCCTAAGCATATTCGTTATAGTCTAATCCTATTAAAATTGATAATCCAAGTATATAAATGAAATATGTAAGTATATAAGTGAAAATAATTTTAAGCATCAGAATATTTGATTAATTTAAAGGTTCCATGCACCATTCTATTGAAGTAAGTGATAGTACACCATACATCAAAAATTTATCACTTCATGTTCAAGTAAATCCTTGAATTAAGTTTTTACAAAAGCAATTCTGTTCTTTTACTTCAGGTTGCAAGTAGTTTGAAGTCTCAGCTTAAAGACAAAGGTAAGAAAATCTTATAATTTCTTGCTAGTAATGGAGCCATCCAGTGTTTACATCTTGAAATACTGAATAAAACCATGTATAACATGGTTTAGAACCTGCTTCAGGAGAGCTGTCATATTTTGATGTTTTGAGAGAGACTCCATTCATATAATATTTATTACTGTATATTACTACAATTGTTACATTTTATTAGTTGTCATTATTAATCTTTTACTGTACTCTGATGTTGAATTTTGATCTTTTCCTGGGCTAGTGATATGCAATATGATATTCTCTTACAATGCTGGGTAGCAGTACTATCAGGGCTCCCAGTCAGCCACATGATACAGAATAAAAAGACCCGCACTCTATAGCATACTCTGTTACTAAGCTATGGTATTCAGTAGATAGGGTATATTAAATGCATGTCCACTTGCAGTATTTTCAACATATGATGGGTTTATTAGTATATACCCCAACTGTTACGTCAAGAAATATATCTCCAACTCCTATTCAAAAGCAGGATTGTAAAATTTTTATTTAGCCTTGTCTATCTTGTATTTCTATCTCTTTTTAACAATACAAATAATCCTGTTCCTCAGTGACACATAGAAAATTATTTACTTGACTTAAGTACACATCACATACAAAACTGTCATTATAGCAATACTAATACAACCAATAATATTATAACTGAAAATCAGTGTGGTCTACAGATTCAATATAATCACAAGTAAAATACAACTAGTTTTTATTTGTAGAAACTAAGTCTAAAATTAACATGGAAATACAAAGAATATTAAGTGGTCAAACAAATTCTGAAAAAAGAATGAATAAATGGGAAGGTTTCCACAACCAGATTTAAAGACTAAGTTACTGGAGGCAAGACTTCCAGTGTAAATTGGAATGAAGTTACATAATGGATCAATAAACATAAAAGAGGTTCCAGAAATAGAACTGCCCTTGTTCTATGTATCATTGTTGTTTTGATCAAGAATTTAGTGATGAAATGCTAGTATTTAGACTAATGATGCTAAACTATTGGATATCCATATGCTAAAAAAGTTAGCTAGGATCCATACCTCATCATAGGCAAAAATTAATCAAAAAGGATTATGAACCTAAATGTAAAAATGTAAAATGTAAAGTTATAAATATGTAGGAGACAAAATAGATTCAAATATTCATGATTTTGGGCTAAACTGAAAACTCTTAGATACAACCCTGATAGCACAATTCATAAAAGAACAGTTATGATTAGTAATTATTCAAAATTGACAACTTCTGGTCTTCCAAATATACTCTCAAGAGAAAGAAAAGATCCATCAGAAACAATGAGAAGATATCTGCAATGCACATGTCAAATAAAGGTTGTGTATTCAGAATATGTAAAAACCTCACATGAATGAATGAAAGCAAATGACCCAATTTTTAAAAGGATCAAAGTTTTAAACATCTAATAAAAAAGACAGAAAGATGGTCAAAAATCACATTAAAAGATGCACAAGATCATAGTCATAAGGAAATTGAAATTTAGAAAGAAATGGGATGGTAATAAACATTTATTAGAAGAGCTAAACTCTCTAATACTGATCATACAAGTATTGGTAGGAATGTACTCCTGAAGGGATATAAAATAATTCAACGACGTTAAAAAATAGTTTGTTGGTTTCTTAAAATGTTCTTTATATACATATATAATAAAGATAAATTATGTCCACACAACATTGCTAATGAAGTTCATGACAACTTCATTCACAACTGGAGACAATCCACTATTTGAAGAAAAGATAAACAAATTGGAATGTCCATAACTGTGGAATATTACTCAGTAATTAAAATATGTGAATTTTGTTACAAGTTACAACATGGATCTCAGAATAATTGAGCTAAGAGAAGGAAAGCAGAGTAAAAAGTAATACTGTATTTACATAAAATGTATATAAAATATATGAACATTAAAAATAATTTATAATGCCAGAAGGAAGATCAGAGATATTTGAGTATAGCAGAGTGACTAGAAAGGACTACAAGGAGCACAAGGCAACTTCTGAAGGTGAAGAATATGTTCACTATCTTAATGTGGTAATGGTTTCACAAGTACAGCCATGTATTAAAAACTATAAAATTATTTTTATGTAATTTATTTAACATCAGTTATAATTTAATAAAGCTGTTATAAATAACAAAAAAACACATTGTAAGTATTTTCAAATTTCTTGATTCTCCAAAATAAATTTAACAATTTTGGAGAAGAAATACTGAACTAACTAGTCTAGTCTTGATCCAAAAATTAATATTAAAAAAATGACACGTCAAGTAATTTCAGGAATTTTTCCAGGATATATTTTCTTATTAAAGACATGTAAGAATATATGTATCTCAAGAAGTATTATAACCTGGGCTGAGGATAATGAAATATGTACCTGAATTCTTCAAATACAGTAGCATTAAAACATTACAACAGGTAATAGAAGGTCTCTTGAAAGCATTAAAATTTAGAACTCTAGTTCCTTGATGCTTTTTAATTTTTATTAATTTTTTCATTCGTACTAATTAGTTATACATGACAATAGAATATATTTTATACATTTTGATAAATCATACATAAATGGAATATAGCTTCTCATTTTTCTGATTGTACATGTTGTAGGATCACATAGGTCGTGCTGTCACATATGAACATGAGGTAATAATGTGTTTCACTCTACTATCCTTCCCCTCCCTTCACTCTCCTTACCTAAAGTGACTCTATTCTTTGATAGCACCCCCACCCACACTTATTATGAATTAGCATCTGCATATCAGAGAAGACATTTGGTCTTTGGTTTTGGAGGTTTGCCTTATTACACTTAGCATTATATTCTTCAAGTCTATCCATTTACCAGTGAATGCCCTCATAGCATTCTTCTTTAAAGCTGAGTAATATTCCACCATATATATATATACTATTTTCTCTATCCATTCATGTGTTGAAGGACACCAGGTTGGTTCCATAGTTTAGTTTGTGTGAGTTGAGCTGCTATAAACATTAATGTGATGTGGCAGTGTCACTATATTATGCTGATTTTAAGTTCTTTGGGTATAAACTGAGGAGTGGGATAGCTGGGTCAAATGGTGGTTCCATTTCAAGTTTTCTGAAGAATCTCCATTCCTCTTTCCATGATGGTTGCACCAATTTGCATTCCCACTAGCAATGTATGAGTGTACCTTTTTCTCCACATTTATTGTTGCTTCTTGATGTTTTTTAAAATTTGTATTTTGTATAAGCAAAAAGGGCAAAATTAAAATAAAAAGGAGATCCCAGTGTTTTAATAATCAAAGTAAAACCTTTCCAGGTATTGTACTATCTTTTTATATACTGATACTCCTTTGCTTTAGATGCTGAAATATTTAATAATTTATAAATATCCTTCATTTTGAGAATGATAAAAGCATGGTATAATAGAAAAGTCCTGGATTAGATACCTGTTAATATAAACTATATAGCTCTGCACAAACTAGTGTTTCAGGATTTCATTTATTCATTAAAAAATTGGAGGGGGTAAAGGTGTCCAATACAAATATCCAAATTACAAGTTGTATTTTAAAATTATCAAGTCCTAATCCAAGCTTAGATGTTGTGTGTGCACGCACGTGTGTGTGTGTGTGTGTGCATGATCACAAGAGCTCATTTTAGTTTGGCCATAAAATTCAGGACTAAAGTAAACCCCACAAGCAATCATCACTCAGCCTAGAGCTAAAATGAAATAAAGATTACAATAAATATTTTCTGCCTTTATTTTGTGGTACAATTTCACATTTTATAGAATTTGCTCTATAAAATAGAAGAGGAAATGAGCTTTTTCAATTGTTCATATCCAATATCCAAGTGGAACCATCTTTTTAAATGAAAGCAACAGTAACCCTGGTGTATTTAATGGTTTATAAATTTTAATACATTGTGAGATATTGAAGGGGATTAAAAATAGAATTTAAGAGCATATTACTTTCATTTTTCAAAAATATTTCCTATATATTTTTCTTTTCTGAAAAGACAATCGTATTATTTTTAAAGTAAACTACTTTTGATAGCTGAGGGACAATCTGTGGGCTTGTTCTTATCTTTAAAAAGCTGTATCAATCAGAAAGCTCTCAACTCACAGCATGGGCAGCACCAGCACACTGTGACCTGAATCAAGAATAATAGCATTGGAAAAACTCCCCCTGATTTGTTCAGAACGATTTCTCAAACAAAAAGAAGTTTGGAAATGACATGAAGCAATTTCCTTTCTGTTGAGCTTTAGTCTGAAGAATATTGGCCCTGGGCTTTATGTTCTTTTATTTCCATTTCGCGTTCTTGAATTTTCACTTTAGGGATTACTAAGTTGATTTAATTTACTTTCTAAAGCAATATTTAATTAATAAACAATTTCTTTTGACATTTCAGGAATTTAAATCAGTTCAGTTTCATGTTGACAGAAATCCTTTCTTTTGGGACTATTACTGAAATGTCTTGAGTGACAGCAGGCAAGCATACAAATTTTCAAGTTTCTTAATTAAGGTATTCCAGCATTCTAAATTAGGCATTCCCTATTCTTCATACTTCCTGTCTTTTATAAGCAAGAAGTTCCCCCACCACAGATTAAAATGTGTGGAGACTCAGATGAAAATATGAATAATATTGATAAGCCTAACGCAAGATTTCTTTGCTTTTTGCTCTTCAGCTGGGTTCATAAGGCAGACATGTTCTTCAGCAAAATCCAGCCTCTTTATTTTAATGAGACACAAACATGATGGAAAATGCTCCTTAAATGAAAATCAAATTTTGAGTGTGACCCAGTAGCCTAGAACAAGTCAAGGAAGTGGTGCTACTGAAGCACAGGTCAGGCAGTGAACATGAAAACATTTAATTTTTTAACTATTTTCTGAAGTTCTTTCCCTTCTCCATTTTAGAGTGCAAAAGTGAGGAATGTAGAAATGTATCTTTGTGTAAGACTGTGAGAAAAATACTGAAATATATTTAATTCATGTACTACCCCCTACATTGCAAAAACAAATTACATTGTTAATTAGTGGAAGAAACAAAAGAAAGATGAACGATTACACTAAGATGAATGATAACAGTGTCAGTTTTGAGCGCATGCAGCGTTCACTTCAGCAGAGGTGGATGTTCATCATGCACATCTTACACACTCAGGCATAGCACCACAAAGTAGTTGCTTGGAATTGTGAGTTTTGTTTTTCAGGAAATCCTATGACATTTTCCAGCAGAAGTTACAATTTTGAGAAAGAATTGTCCCTCAATAATGTTAAAAATTCCCCAAACTGAATTTTTCAGATACAATTTTTATAATTCAAAGAATTTTACACATATGTAACCAGAGCCTAGACAAAGAAAAGCAACTTGTGCTATGTCCATAATGAACCCTTGTTTTCCCTCCTACCAACCCCTCCTGTCAACATCCTGACTTCTAAAAGTGTTGCTTAAGTTTGACCATTCTTGCTTTCCATATAAATAAAATCAAATTGAGCCCGGGGTCCCCAGGAGCACCTTTCTACTTGCTGATTCACTAGAAGGGCTCGCAAGATTCAAACACTTTTTATACTCACAGTTTCAGTTTATTACAAACATGCAGATTAAAATCTGTAACAGCAGACGGAGCAAAATTCAGGAGAAACCAGGCACAAGGTTCCAGGTGACTCACTGTAGTGGAGTAGTGTGGAAAGTGCTTAATTCTCCTGGAGTAATGAGACAACATGTGCAGAGTTGCCACCCATGGAAGCTCACGTGATCCAGGGTTTTAACTGGGGTCAACAGTGCCAGCACGACCCACCTCAGCTACTTGAAGAAAAAGCAGGCATTCCGTATCATTCAGTGTAAGTCACAGTTGTGTTAGAATAAACATACCTGATCACCCTAGTGCAATGTTGTTCAAGGCATCAGGCATACACAGAATGTTTCAAAGGCTGAGGTTATATCTCAAGAACTGGTCAAGCACCAGCCTCCTTGGGAAGAAGAGAAACTTTCTTTAGCATATGCAGGCCTATGTTAACCCTTTCCTTTATGCAGATAGTGTCTTCTTTTCTACTTCTTTCAACTTTATTTTTATGAGATTCATTCATATTATTGTCAGAGATTGTAAATAATGATGCATTATTATTACTGTACAGTTTTTGTAAAATTTGTAAATATTCTTTTTGAGATTAAGAAAGTTTTCTTCTATTTATAGTTGGACAAGATTTTTAAATCATAAATGTTTAATTTTATTGAACTATTTCTGTAAGAGATGTTAACCTATTCTACTTTGCTTTTTATAGTAAATGTAGTTAATTATATTGATTTGTTTCCAAATAGTACATTATTCTTCTGAATCTAGAGTAAACCCCACTTACTTGTGATGGATTATTCTTTTTATATTTCTGTATTTGCACCTATATTTGTAAGAGATTTCATGTATAAATTATTTTTCTCATGGGATCATTGCAATATTAGAATCAAGGTTATACTGATCTCATAAAAAGAGAGATTTTACAAAAGACTATTTCTGGATGAATATGTATAAAATTCATCTTTTTTTCTTTCTCAAATGTTTAGAAGAAATCCGCAAGACCATCCACATCAGGCTTTTTTTCCTTAAATAATGGATATAATTTCTCTAGTAAGGAATCCACTAAGATTTTCTATTCTTTCTTCTGTCAGCTTTGATAAATTTCATTCTTCATGGAACCGGTTGACAATAGACAATCTTTATATCTAGTTTTCCCCAAAATTCATAAGTTGAAACCCAATCTTCATCATTATGGCATCTGGAGAGGGGTCCATTGTGAGATTATTGGGTGATTCTTTCATCATTTTGCCAGGAAAGGAAAATTTGTTAATAAAAATAATCAAGTATTAGAAATAAGTCAAATGGATATGCCTTTTTGAATTTAGGTCATAATTCAAAAATTAAAGTTTTAAAATTTTCACTATCATCAAACTTATAAGTAGATTCATCCTCTAATCTAACATCACTGGAGGGCAATCAGATTCCCAGGATGTCTTTGTCCTGAAATTAGAAGTATCTCATCATTTTTGTATACTTTTAATCCTTATTAATTAGATGTTTGGACTTTCCTACTTTAATTATAAAGGAATTGTTCATGTTTTGACTCATGAGCAGCCCAACATTAAATCTGGTGGAAGCTAAATAGCTGGATTTCACTGGAACTTCGCACGTTATCAAGATAATAACTTAGGAAGATTTTTTAGTAGGAGGAGAAATTGTACATCAATTGTACATATGTACAGAAATTATATATGTGATTTTTAAAAGGTCAAAAATTCATCAAGGACATTTTAGGATCATGCCATATCTTTCAGAAATAAAATAAAGCTTACCAAAATGTTTGTCTATTCTGTTTTCAAAATCTTGTTGGAAGAATGGAAATAAAGGAGTGATATTTATGGCCTATACATGTTCTAATACAAATATGAAGACTTTTGATATCATCTGTTATGTGAACTCAACATGGTTGATAAGATACAATACACATCAAAGAAAACTATTACTATACAAATTAGTTGAGGTTGTACTGTTATAAATCAATATCTTCATGTTAAGGAAGTCAGAATTGAGATAGACAATCTTTATATCTAGTTTTCCCCAAAATTCATAAGTTGAAACCCAATCTTCATCATTATGGCATCTGGAGAGGGGTCCATTGTGAGATGATTGGGTGATGGGTGTGTGCTCATGATCAAGTAGTACTCTGATAAAAAGAGACCAAAGGAAACTGCCTCCCCTCTTCCATCATGTGAGGACAAAGATTGCTGTTTAACAATGGAAGAGGAAGCAGGCCTTCAACAGACACTGACTCTGCTGGTACCTTGATCTCAGACTTTCCAGCCTCTGGAACTGTGACCAATGCATTTCTTTTGTTTATAGGCTGCCAGTCTATGTTATTCTGTTATAGCAACCCAAACTGGCTAAAACTTCAGAATGCCTATTTCCATTATATTTAATGAATCTGAAGTTATAGGAATTCAGTTGAAATGTGCTGGCTTTTAGTGATGTGCCTTACCTAAGGCATAGGAAAAGGAGAAAAGAAATAAGCCAGTGCCAGAGCATCCTTATTAGAGCAATTTTTACAATTAAAAATGTTCTTCCAAAAATCTACTTCTTTTTTTAAAAAATATTTTTTAGTTGAGGATGGACACAATATTTTTATTTATTTGTTTATTTTTATGTGGTGCTGAGGATCAAACCCAGTGACTCACGTGCGAGGCAAGGACTCTACCACTGAGCTACAGTCCTAGCCTCCCAAAATTCATTCTTCTATCAAAAAGAACAAGTGAGTACAAAAAATGCTTCGAAGAGTGAGAATTCTACTTCCTAAAATGTAGCCTCAATGATTATAGTCTGCCAACAAGTGTCTATTTGTAAAAACAAAAAAAAAAAATGTCAAACTGCTAAAAGTATATCACAGTATTAAAGTCATTAATACACAATGAATTTTCATGAATATAAAAGAACAAAATTAAGAACAAGTTAGAAAACTGGGTAAGGGACATGAATGGTCATATACTAAGGAATGCAAAGAGAGGCATACAATTGATCAATAAACATGACCAAAGTTCAAGTTTGAGCTTACTCAAAGAAATAAAGTTTTAAACTGAGTTATCATGTCCATTTTGTGTGTTGTGGGGCTGTTTTTTTTTTGATGGTATCATAAGAGTGTGAGTAAAGTAACATTCTTCTACACTGCTAGTAGAAATATAAGCCCATCTTACATTCAAAATGCTCAAAGTCAGCAATTCCTTGCACAAAATTTTATCTAATATGAAAAATTAGAAACTCATACAGAGATGTATATAAAAGAATAATATTTTACAGAATGTTATTTATAAAGAGGAAGCAATGTAAAAGTCCAATGGTGGAAGACCAGTTAGCTATATAACTTATGACATATCTGTATCATAATATTTTATGTAGTCATTGATTTATGTGGAATTGTAATTAAAAATTTAGAAAAAAGTTCTTATGATATTTAAAATGAAGATGATTATGTACTTCTTTACATGTTGTTATGGTTTTAATATGAGGTGTCCCCCAAAAGCTCACATGTGAGACAAGGTAGGAAGGTTCAGAGGAGAAATAATTGGATTGTAAGAGTCTTACCCCAATCAGTGAATTAATCCCTGATGGGATTAATTGAAGTGGAAGGGTGTGGCTGGAGGAGGTGGGAACAGGGGTATATGGGCTATGGGGTATATATTTTGTATCCAGAGAGTGGAGTCTCTCTCTCTCTCTGCTTCCTGATCACCATAATATGAGCTGTTTCCCTTTGCCACCTTCACTGGCCATGACGTTTAGTCTCACCTCCAGCCCTGAAGAATGGAGCTGGCCTTCTATGGACTAAAACCTCTGATACTGTGAGCCCTCAAATAAACCTTTCTTCCTCTATAATTGTGCTGGTCAGATCATTTAGTCACAGCAGCAAAAAAGGCTGACTATAAGATGTGTAAACATATATGTGTACATGCACAGAAACCTGCATATATATATCTCTACACATTAAGTACATGCATACACAATCTCTCTGGAGGTGTCTGATTATTTCTTTAAGATACATTTCTAGAAGTATAATTTTTGCATTAGATCATAGGTACATTTTGAAAGATATTGGTGTTTATTGCAAATTACTCTCCATAAGATTTTTATCAGTTGACATCTCTCTCTTCTGTTTTATAGTCATAATTTTAAAAATGCACTGAAATATTGACACTGGTGAATATCTCTAAATAGGTAAATAATAGGTAAATTCAATTTTCTCTTTTTGTTTTCAACACCGTAAATCTATTGTTCCAAAGGTTTGGGAAGCAGAGACACTCTTCGGTTCAGGAGTTCTTAAATGGGCTGGGTGTGAACAGATTATGCCAAAAGTATGAACTATGGAGAGGTCCTAACCATACATGTTCTTCAGCTCTTTGGCCATGGTTGTAGACACCTGTTCTTAGTTTGGTTCCAAAATAAGCAATAACAATTGTAGAGCCCTTTCAGATTTAGATTTGGAATACAAATATCTCCATTCATATTCAGTGCTGTCATTCCACCAAATATTTTTAGTAATGCTTTTAAAATGAAATTTAAGTGACCCCCCCCGCATATTTATAAATAGTTCTTCATTGGAATTTATGTATAATTCAATCAGTATAATGAAGTGCTATGTCTGTCACTCTCACTGTTTGAAGTAACTATTCTGTTTGCATAACAGCTCGTTATAAAAAATATGGTAAGAAATAATACCATTTATTGTTTCTGAAGCACCTTGTTGACTGAACGGAACAGAAACCAGTGTGGAATATAAACAGCGATACCAGCATCCTGGAGTTTATGTACTAGTAGAATCTTGATAAACAAAAATATAAAATATTTTTAAAAAAACATTGGTTAGGATCTTGTGACACCAACATTGACACTGAATTATTTACTTGATTGCTGAATATAGATTTTAATACTGAAAGTGGTTTTCTTCCAGTTTATAATTGAATTTTTTGAAGAAACTGAATATTTAGATGTAACATGTCACCAAATTAGAATGAATAAAACTGGAGATGGGCAAGATGAATTTGAGGTAATTAGAAGGGATTTTAAAATAGCAGAGGTCATTGCAATCATGATTAATAATTCATTTTAAAAATGGAGACTTTTTTTTTACATTGTTTTGTTGAGTAGCATTTGAATTAAATGTATCTGCTAAGTCAAGTCAAAGTGCTAAAAGCATGGAGAAAATTTGGAACTTGAACATTTATAAATGAAGATAAAAGCAAGCACAATGGCATGGTAGAGAGCATAAAATTGTCATATACTTTAATGTCAAGAAGTTTTATATTTTTCGAGATGTAACAGAGAAAAACAGAGAGAACTAACAGACGCTGATATAAATTCTGACATGCAACTTGTATTAAGGTAGTACATATGAAATCCACAGGAAACCCTGTATATACAAGGAATCAGAGCCCAGAGAAAATAATCGGACAGTTGGATAAACATTTATGGTTGACTTTTCCTCTACTTAAATTTCATTGTCAAGGTCAAAAAAGAGCTGAGGCCTCTGAGAAGCAGCAGCTGTACTTTTTGTGGCCAAAAGTCAACAACTAAATCAAAGCAAGAGACTAAAATGAGTAATAAAATATAAGCATTCGGTAATTATCATCCAAGGAAGAAGCATGTATGTTAGAAAACTGGGAAACAAAAAGATATAAAATCCAGTTGGGAGTGTGAGTATTACTGCTTTGAAATTCCTGTGATCTTGTACAATTAACCTCTCTGAAACTGTTTCTTAATTAATTCATGGAAAACTTTTCTGAAGATGATAACATATTTTGGCAGCTGGTTTGACATGAGTTCTAGAGAGATGGGATCAACTTTGTCACTTACCAGCTGTGAGAACTGTGCCTTATCTTTTCTTTGTTACAGTTCCTTTATCTTTTAAATGGGTGTGCTAGTGACATCTGTCTTCTTAGGCTATGACTGTGATTCATTGAGCTCAGTGCCTAGTGTACAGTAAGTATTCAAGAGCATTTTACCTACTGTTTTTAGAAATGTGATGTCTTTCTCAGTGGGTCAGCAGCATGTTTAAGAAATCCAATGATTGTAATAATACATTTCTCAGAAGTTATAATAATGATTCTAGGCATTAGTAAAGTTGAATTGTTTCCAGAAAATGACCTTTTTTTATGGCCTGCTGATTTTATTCTTGTATAAATCATCACAGCAAAACAAAGACTGTAATGGTTTGTTAATTATGTACACAAAAGACTCTAAAAGAAAGAAAGAGTAAGACAGTCCCTTTTTACTTGACATTATATTCTTGTGTGTTGTTATTGCAAGAGTCTTTTCATGCCTTAGGGGGAAGTATACAGGAAGTAAAAGCATATTTTCATTGGTAACCATTGATCCACTATACCTAGAAACAGCTAAAGGAAGTCCAAGATAGTGTCTCTTCTTTCAAATTAACCAAGAAACCTCCATATACTTGCTCCCCTAACGTATGTGTGATGGTCAGAGGCACTAGCTTTCTCCCTTTGGGCAAGTTGCCTAACCTCTCTGGTCTAACAGTTCCTCAGGCAGAAATAAAAAGACTGAACAGGAGAAGAGTGTAATACTCAGCTTGATGGTTGGTAAATTTTAAAGTGGCAGGGAGTTGAAACTTTAGGCATTGTTAGTTATCCTCATAAATACTCTGTTGGAGTGTACAAATTGTCCATTTTAGAAGGTTATTAGAATGCATACCATCATCTTCAAAGATGGCCCTTCTGAAACTGAACTATTAAAAATCATTCACATTTAAATCTCTATATGAAATATTCTGTAACCATGAAAAATTGTGATGATTCTAAATGGATTTGACACTTGACTATCCTAATGCTTATTTATAAGCATTCACTATTTTTCCCCGTTTATTAATGACAGGATGCCCCATTCACTGACCTCACAAGACTGCCTGTACCTACTCTGATGAAGGAGCATGATAAAAACCCAATGAAAGGAATTTTGTTTTTATTGTAAACAAACGGGATACATGTTGTTTCTTTGTTTGTACATAGCGTAAAGGCACACCATTTGTGTAATCATAAATATACATAGAGCAATGTTGTTTGATTCATTCTGTTATTTTTTCCCTCCGCTCCATCCGTCCCATCCCTCTTTTCCCTCTATACAGTCCTTCCTTCCTCCATTCTTGCCACCCTCCCTAACCCTAACCCTAACACTAACCCTTCCCACCCCTCATTATGTGTCATCATCCACTTATCAGCAAGATCATTTGTCCTTTGGTTTTTTGATATTGGCTTATCTCACTTAGCATGATATTCTCCAATTTCATCCATTTGCCTGCAAATGCCATAATTTTATTATTCTTTATGGTGGAGTAATATTCCATTCTATATATATACCACAGTTTCTTTAGCCATTCATCCATTGAAGGACATCGAGGTTGGTTCCACAAACTGGCTATTGTGAATTGAGCAGCTATGAACATTGATGTGGCTGTATCTCTATAGTATAATGATTTTAAGTGCTTTGGGTATAGGCCAAGGAGTGGGATAGCTGGGTCAAATGGTGGTTCCATTCAAGCTTCTGAGGAATCTCCATACTGCTTTCCAGAGTGGCTGCACTAATTTGCAACCCCACCAGCAATGTATGAGTGTACCTTTTCCCCCACATCCTTGCCAACACCTATTGTTGCTTGTGTTCATGATAATCGCCATCCCAATTGGGGTGAGATGGAATCTTAGGGTAGTTTTGATTTACATTTCTCTCATTACTAGAGATGTTGAACATTTTTTCATATATCTGTTGATTGCTTGTAGATCTTCTTCTGTGAAGTGTCTGTTCATTTCCTTAGCCCATTTGTTGATTGGATTATTTGTATTCTTGCTGTAGAGTTTTTTGAGTTCTTTATAGATTCTGGAAATTAGCGCTCTATCTGAAGTATGAGTGGCAAAGATTTTCTCCCACTCTGTAGGCCCTCTCTTCACATTACTGATTGTTCCCTTTGCTGACAGAAAGCTTTTTAGTTTGAATCTATCTCAGTTGTTGATTCTTGCTTTTATTTCTTGTGCTATGGGAGTCCTGTTAAGGAAGTCTGATCCTAAGCCGACACGTTGAAGATTTTGAACTACTTTTTCTTCTATAAGATGCAGGGTCTCTGGTCTGATTCTGAGGTCCTTGATTCATTTTGAGTTGTTTTGTGCAGGGTGAGAGATAGGGGTTTAATTGCATTCTGTTGCATATGGATTTCCAGTTTTCCCAGCACCATTTGTTGAAAAGGCTATCTTTTCTCCATTACATATTTTTGGCCCCTTTGCCTGGTATGAGAAAATTGTATTTATTTGGGTTTGTGTCCATGTCCTCGATTCTGTAACATCGATCTACCTATTTTGGTACCAATACCATGCCATTTTTGTTACTATTGCTTTGTAATAGAGTTGAAGATCTGGTATTGCAATACCCCCTGCTTCGCTCTTTCTGCTAAGGATTACTTTAGCTACTCTGGGTTCCTTATTCTTCCTGATGAATTTCTTAATTGCTTGCTCTATTTCTGTAAGGTACATCATTGGGATTTTAATTGGAATTGCATTGAATCTGTATAGCACTTTTGGTAGTATGGCCATTTTGACTATTAATTCTGCCTATGCAAGAACATGGGAGATCTTTCCATCTTCTAAGATTTTCTTTAATTTCTTTCTTTAGTGTTCTGTAGTTCTCATTGTAGAGGTCTTTCACCTCTTTTGTGAGATTGATTCCAGAGTATTTTATTTTCTTCAAGGTTATTGTGAATGTGGTAGTTTTCCTAACTTCTCTTTCTGAAGATTCATCACTTATGTATAAAAATGCATTGGACTTATGAGCATTGATCTTGTAACCTGCTACATTACTGAATTCACTTATGAGTTCTAAAAGTTTTCTGGTGGAATTTCCGGGTTTCTCTAAATATATAATCATGTCATCAGTGAACAGGGATAGTTTGAGATCTTCTTTCCCTATTTGTATCACTTTAATTTCTTTGGTCTGTGTAATTGCTCTGACTAGAGTTTTAAGGACAATGTTGAATAGAAGTGGTGAAAGAGGGCTTCCCTGCCGTGTTCCAGTTTTTGGGGGGAATGCTTTCAGTTTTTCACAATTTAGAATGATATTGGCCATGGGGTTAGCATAGATGGCTTTTACAATGTTAAGGAATGTTCCCACTATCCCTAATTTTTCTAGTGTTTTGAGCATGACGGGATGCTGTATTTCATTTAGTGCTTTTTCTGCATCTATCAAAATAATCATGTGATTCTTAAATTTAAGTCTGCTGATATGGTGAATGACATTTATTGATTTCCTGATGTTGAACCAACCTTGCATCCCTGGGATAAAACCCACTTGATCGTGGTGCACTATCTTTTTAATATATTTTTGTATGCGATTTGCTAAAATCTTGTTGAGAATTTTTGTGTCAATGTTCATTAAGGAAATTGGTCTGAAATTTTCTTATCTCGGTGTGTCTTTGTCTGGTTTATGTATCAGGGCGATATTGGCTTCATAGAATGAGTTTGGGAGGGTTCCCTCCTCTTCTATTTCATGGAATACTTTGAGGAGTATTGGAGTGAGCTCTTCTTTAAAGGTTTTGTAGATCTGGGCTGAGAACCCATCTGGTCCTGGACTTTTCTTTGTTGGTAGGCTTTTGATGACCTCTTCTATTTCATTGCTTGAAATTGATTTATTTAAGTTGTGTATGTCCCCCTCGTTCAGTTTAGGTAATTCATAAGTGTCTAGAAACTTGTTGATGTCTTCGAGGTTTTCTGTTTTGTTGGAGTGTGAATTTTCAAAGTAGCTTCTAATTATGTTTTGTATTTTACTCGTGTCTGTTGTGATATTTCCTATTCATTCCGAATTTTAGTAATTTGAGTTTTCTCTCTTTTTCTCTTTGTTAGTGTGGCTAAGGGTTTATCAATTTTGTTTATTTTTTCAAAGAACCAACTATTTATTTTGTTAATTTTTTTTTTATTGTAAACAAATGGGATACATGTTGTTTCTCTGTTTGTACATGGCGTAAAGGCATACCATTTGTGTAATCATAAATTTACATAGAGCAATGTTGTTTGATTCATTCTGTTATTTTTTCCCTTCCCCCCACCCCTCCCACCCCTCTTTACCCTCTATACAGTAGTTCCTTCCTCCATACTTGCCCCCCTCCCTAACCCTAACTCTAACCCTTCCCTCCCCCCCATTATGTGTCATCCTCCACTTATCAGCGATATCATTCGTCCTTTGGCTTTTTGAGATCGGCCTATCTCACTTAGCATGATATTCTCCAATTTCATCCATTTGCCTACAAATGTCATAATTTTATCATTCTTTATGGCTGAGTAATATTCCATTGTATATATATACCACAGTTTCTTTATCCACTCATCAATTGAAGGGCATCTAGGTTGGTTCCACAATCTGGCTATGGTGAATTGAGCAGCTATGAACATTGATGTGGCTGTATCTCTGTAGTATGCAGATTTTAAGTCCTTTGGGTATAGGCCAAGGAGTGGGATAGCTGGGTCAAATGGTGGTTCCATTCCAAGTTTTCTAAGGAATCTCCACACTGCTTTCCATAGTGGCTGCACTAATTTGCAGCCCCACCAGCAATGTATGAGTGTACCTTTCTCCCCACATCCTCGCCAACACCTGTTGTTGCTCGTATTCTTGATAATCGCCATTCTAATTGGGGTGAGATGGAATCTTAGGGTGGTTTTGATTTGCATTTCTCTTATTACTAGAGATGTTGAACATTTTTCCATATGTTTGTTGATTGCTTGTAGATCTTCTTCTGTGAAGTGTCTATTCATTTCCTTAGCCCATTTGTTGACTGGACTATTTGAATTCTTGGAGTAGAGTTTTTTGAGTTCTTTATAGATTCTGGAGATTAGTGCTCTATCTGAAGTATGATTGGCAAAGATATTCTCCCGCTCTGTAGGCTCTTTCTTCGCATTGCTGATAGTTTCCTTTGCTGAGAGAAAGCTTTTTAGTTTGAATCTATCCCAGTGGTTGATTCTAGCTTTTATTTCTTGTGCTATGAGAGTCCTGTTAAGGAAGTCTGGTCCTAGACCAACAAGGTGAAGATTTGGACCTACTTTTTCTTCTATAATCTGCAGGGTCTCTGGTCTGATTCCGAGGTCCTTAATCCATTTTGAGTTTAGTTTCGTGCATGGTGAGAGATATGGGTTTAGTTTCATTCTGTTGCATATGGATTTCCAATTCTCCCAGCACCATTTGTTGAAGAGGCTATCTTTTCTCCATTGCATATTTTTGGCCCCTTTGTCTAGTATGAGAAAATTGTATTTATTTGGGTTTGTGTCCATGTCCTCTATTCTGTACCATTGATCTACCTTTCTATTTTGGTACCAATACCATGCCGTTTTTGTTACTATTGCTTTGTAGTAGAGTTGAAGATCTGGTATTGCAATACCCCCTGTTTCACTCTTCCTGCTAAGGATTGCTTTAGCTATTCTGGGTTTCTTATTCTTCCAGATGAATTTCATAATTGCTTGCTCTATTTCTGTAAGGTACACAATTGGGATTTTAATTGGAATTGCATTGAATTTGTATAGCACTTTAGGTAGTATGGCCATTTTGACAATATTAATTCTTCCTATCCAAGAACATGGAAGATCTTTCCATCTTCTAAGGTGTTCTTTAATTTCTTTCTTTAGTGTTGTATAGTTCTCATTGTAGAGGTCTTTCACCTCTTTTGTGAGATTGATTCCCAAGTATTTTATTGTTTTCGAGGCTATTGTGAATGGGGTAGTTTTCCTAATTTCTCTTTCTGAAGATTCATCACTTATGTATAAAAATGCGTTGGATTTATGGGCATTGATCTTGTAACCTGCTACTTTACTGAAATCACTTATGAGTTCTAAGAGTTTTCTGGTGGAATTTCCTGGTTCCTCTAAATATATAATCATGTCATCAGTGAACAGGGATAGTTTGAGTTCTTCTTTTCCAATTCGTATCCCTTTAATTTCTTTGGTTTGTCTAATTGCTCTGGCCAGAGTCTCAAGAACGATGTTGAATAGAAGTGGTGAAAGAGGGCATCCCTGCCTTGTTCCAGTTTTTAGGGGGAATGCTTTCAGTTTTTCACCATTTAGAATGATATTAGCCATGGGCTTAGCATCAATGGCCTTTACAATGTTAAGGAATGTTCCCACTATCCCTATTTTTTCTAGTGTTTTGAGCATGAAGGGGTGCTGTATTTTATCAAATGCTTTTTCTGCATCTATTGAAATAATCATGTGATTCTTGACTTTAAGTCTATTAATATGGTGAATTACATTTATTGATTTCCTGATGTTGAACCAACCTTGCATCCCTGGGATGAAACCCACTTGATCATGGTGCACTATCTTTTTAATATGTTTTTGTATGCGATTTGCTAAAATTTTGTTGAGAATTTTTGCGTTGATGTTCATTAAGGATATTGGTCTGAAATTTTCTTTCCTTGATGAGTCTCTGTCTGGTTTAGGTATCAGTGTGATATTGGCTTCATAGAATGAGTTTGGGAGGGTTCCCTCCTCTTCTATTTTATGGAATACTTTGAGAAGTATTGGAATGAGCTCTTCCTTAAAGGTTTTGTAGAACTCGGCTGAGAACCCATCTGGTCCCGGACTTTTCTTTATTGGTAAGCTTTTGATGACTGTTAATTTTTTTGATTGTTTCTTTTGTTTCAAATTCTTTGATTTCCGCTCTGATTTTAACTATTTCCTGTCTTCTACTATTTTTGGTGTTGGTGTGCTTTTTTTTCCTAGGGCTTTGAGCTATAGTGTTAAGTCATTTATTTGTTGATTTTTACTTCTTTTGTTGAATGTGCTCCACGAAATAATCTTCCTCTAAGTACTGCTTTCATAGTGTTTCAGAGATTTTGATATGATGTGTCTTTGTTCTCGTTTACTTCTAAGAATATTTTTATTTCCCTCCTGATGTCTTCTGTTATCCATTCATCATATAATAGCATATTATTTAATCTCCACTTATCGGAGAAGTTTCTGTTTTTTATCCTGTCATTTATTTCTAATTTCAATCCATTATGATCTGAAAGAATACAAGGTATTATCTTTGTCTTCTTGTATTTGCTAACAGTAGCTTTGTGGCATAATATTTGGTCTATTTTAGAGAAAGATCCACATGCTGCTGAGAAGAAAGCGTATTCAGTCTTTGTTGGATGGTATATTCTATACATGTTGGTTAAGTCTAAATTGTTGATTGTGTTATTGAGATCTATAGTTTCTTTATTCAATTTTTGTTTAGAAGATCTATCCAGTGGTGAAAGAGGTATGTTAAAATCGCCTAGTATTATTGTGTTGTGGTCTATTTGGTTTCTGGAATTGAGAAGGATTTGTTTGATGTACATGGATGAGCCACTGTTTGGGGCATAGATATTTATGATTGTTATGTCTTGCTGATTTATGCTTCCCTTCAGCAGTATGTAATGTCCTTCTTTATCCCTTCTGACTAGTTTTGGCTTGAAGTCCACATTATCTGAAATGAGGATGGATACTCCACCTTTTTTTGCTGTGTCCTTGTGCATGGTGTGTTTTTTCCCATCCTTTTACCTTTAGTCTGTGGGTATCTCTTTCTTTGAGATGGGTCTCTTGCAGGAAGCACACTGTTGGATCTTTCTTTTTAATCCAATCTGCCAGTCTATGTCTTTTGATTGATGAGTTCAGCCATTAACATTCAGGGTTATTGTTGTGATATGATTTGTATTCCCAGTCATTTGACTCATTTTTGTTTTTTGACATGATTTGGTTTCTCCTTTATTTGGCTATTCCTTTAGGCTAGTTCCTCCCACTGCTGATTTGCATCGTTGTCTTTCATCTCTTCCTCATGGAATATTTTGCTAAGAATGTTCTGTAATGCCAGCTTTCTTTTTGTAAATTCTTTTAGCTTTTGTTTATCATAAAAGGATCTTATTTCGTCATCAAATCTGAAAGTAAGTTTTGCTGGGTGTAAGATTCTTGGTTGGCATCCGTTTTCTTTCAGGGCTTGGTAAATGTTGTTCCAGGCCCTTCTAGCTTTTAGGGTCAGGATTGAAAAATCTGTTAATATTCTTATTGGTTTCCCCCTGAATGTAATTTGATTCTTTTCTCTCGCGGCCTTTAAAATTCTGTCTTTATTTTGTATGTGAGGTATTTTCTTAATAATGTGCCTTGGTGTGGGTCTGTTGTAATTTTGTATATTTGGAGTGCTATAAGCCTCTTGTACTTGGTTTTCCATTTCATTCTTCAGATTTGGGAAATTTTCTGATATTATTTCATTGAATAGATTGTTCATTCCTTTGGTTTGTTTCTCTAAGCTTTCCTCAATCCCAATAATTCTTAAATTTGGCCTTTTCATGATATCCCATAATTCTTGTAGATTTGGTCAATTTTTTTTTTCAAGATTAAATATTTTGTCTTCAATGTCTGAGGTTCTATCTTCCAGGTGTTCTATCCTATTGGTTATGCTTTCTATGGAGTTTTTAACTTGGTTTATTATTTCCTTCATCTCAAGGATATCTGTTTTTTTTTCAATATATCTAACTCTTTATTGAAATGATCTCTTGCTTCCTGTATTTGCTCTTTTAACTGTGGATTGTTGCAATCATTTAATGTCTGCATTTGTTCTTTCATCTCTTCCTTCAATGCCTGCATTTGTTCTTTCATCTCCTCATTTGAATTCCTGATTGTTTTAGTTATGTACATTCTGAACTCCCTTTCTGACATTTCTTTTGCTGTGCTGTCATTGGGTTTATTTGATATAGTATCTAGGTTTGTTTGTATAGTATCTAGGTTTCTTCCCTTGTTTTCTCATATTGGTCAGATATCAGTGGGACTCTGAGATATTGCAGATTTCCTCTTTGGCTTATAGTGTCCCTGTAGATTTCCAGTGTATCACCTCCCAGCCTTCAGTACCCTGAAGTCTTGGAGGAACTTCATAATGCAGTGCTTCTGAAGAAAGCTGCCCCTAGCCTGCTACTGGGTCCAGGGCTGGGGGCTGGTTCTGCGTGGAAATCCTCTCACTGGCTGTCCTGCTCCTAGAAGCTGGCTATAGACAGGGCCCCCCATCTGGGGGAGCCAGGCTGCTAGGGGAAAGCCTCTCTCTGTCCTGCCTTGGTCCCAGAAACCACCTGCGGGGGGTCCGCCGCTGGATTCAGGGCTTGGGGTTGGCTCTGTCCGTAAAAGCTCTCACTGGATGGGCCTGCTCCACGAAGCTGGCTGTGGACCCCTCCTGCCGCCAGAGAGAGCAGAGCTGCTTGGGGAAGTCTCTTGCTGCCCTGCCCTGGTCCCACAAGCTGTCTGTGGGCCGGGGCCCGCCCCTAGGTTGAGGTCTTGGGGTTGGCTCTGTGCGGAAAAGCTCTCACTGGGCGGGCCTACTCCTAGAAGCTGGGTTGTGGATCGCAGGGAGAGAGAGAGCAGGGTTGCTTGGGGAAGACTCTCGCTGCCCTGCCCTGCTTCGAGAAGCTGCCCCCATCTGGGCCTGCCGCCTGGGCTGAGCTTCACCTGGTGGGGGAGACTTACCCCATGGCTCTATGTTGGTCTGAGTCTCTCAATACCTCCCCTTCTTGAATCCTGAGTTCTGGAGCGACGGGAGATGCAGTCACCCTTTAGTCTGCCATCTTGGATCTCCATGTTCACTATTTTTTAAAATTAATTCACTGTTTATACAAAGGAAATAATTTTCCTAATACCTAGGAAGGCAAAACTTACAGGTGAAACCAAACTGTCCTCTCCCTTATTCTAATATTTATTTTTAAGTAAAGCCAGAGCATTGACATTCTTTGTTTCCCTTAGATCTGAGGAACAAGATTAAACATATAACAGAATTAATAAACAAGTTTATACACCAAAGTTCCAGGACTGACTATAACTTTCTGGATTCCTGAAGCTACAGACAATCTGGGACAATAGAATGGATTCCCAGGATTGATGAAGAAAATATACAAGAACAGTATTTCCAAACACAGCCATGGCATTACACTTTCTCATTAAAATATAGTAGGATATAAATGACTGTACGTGGCCTTGGAATGCTCATCATAGGCTTACAAGTGATAATAATGGCTAACATTTATGAAACAGTAACTGTACCCATGCATCGTTTCAAGCCTTTTTAAATTCTCCCATGAAGTGAGTATTATGTTATTATTCTAATTTTAATGTTGAGAAAGCTGAAGTACAGATAGGTTAAGTAATATGCCTGAGGTGGTTACTTAGTAATCAGTGACTGTGAAATATGCACCTGGCCAGTCTGGCTCCAGAGTGGAATTTGGGCACCCTGCTCTTCTCCTCTGTCTACATGATGTGAAATTCTTTCATAAAGGTATCGATATAACTTAACTCCACACATTCTTGTTGATATGCAAAAGTTGTCTACAAAACCTCCTTATGTTACAGATATCATACTGCCCCCCTCTCACTAAGGGAGACTTTTTCCCACATAACTTTAATTCATGCCTCTGCAACTGCAAATTATTATAGTCAATAAACTATAGGGCATTTGCAAAATATGACTGTGAGCATCATATCTTTGAATCTCAAATTCAACATATAAATAAATATATGACTATTTAAATGAATATATGGCTGGTTAGAATAACCATATTTTGATAAAAGCAAAGTATCAGAACTTTAAAAAAATTTTGAGTGTAAAATAATGAAATTCATCAATGCTTTGAATTTTTTTCTTCTATTTGGTAAATGATAGAAAACGATGATAAGTAATTTTGTGACCTTCCCTACTAATCATTCTTATGGACCTTGGCCAGTCTCAGCAGGATCAGGAAAGGGGCTCACAGAAAAAGAAGGTGAAGTATAAGCTACTTAGGACTTTCCCTTCTCTGGACATTAGCAAAGAGAGTAAAATCCTGAAATCTCCATTCAAGGAAGGTGAGGATGCAGGGATTTAAAGGTAAGTTCCTTTCTAGGAATAACCAGGTTAAACATGGAAACCTGTATCTCATCTTGCTAATCTTAAGTCCATGTAGTTCATTAAACATTTATTGAACTCTCACTGGCTATCCGTTAATGTCTTACGAAAAGCAGTGTTCTTTATGGGGGGCTGACTGCCTTTCATCAGGATAAGTCATTTAAAAATTTCCCACAATGCCAAGTCACTTGTCTATGGAGAACCTTGGGGGAAAATGCTTCCTAGTACTTTCAGCATTGCTTTCTTTTTTCCCCATTTTAATTACAACTGTTGCTTATTTCTGCCTTTTTATAAAAGTTCACATGCTAATCTGTTCTGATTTTTACCTTCGTCTACAAAGGTTAGAGGGCTGTGATGAGGTTTAAATGTTTATTATTCACCAGAATTGTTCTTTGTTTAGAATATATATGTCAAAGTACACTTGGCATGGAGAATAAATGCCAAGCGGTGTTTAAATGTGTATGCCCACTATTCCGTGTTCCCAGAGAGATTTGATGGCATGTGCTCTTGGAGACTGGGAGGGGGTGGCAGAGAGGAAGGGAAGTGAGGGAGAAGGCCTGTCCCTGTGTAAAAAACCCTGAGCGTGGGACCAGTCCTCCACAAATGCTTCCTCAAAGACTGGACTCTTCACAATCTATCAAATAATTTATCCAGTTGAACAAATTCATAGGATGTTCTTATGATTGAGTGTATATTTATGTGTAGATCTATAAAATAATGAAGGGACTGAGTTTCATATTAGTTTGACGGGATATGACTGAGAGAAAGCATTTATGGGTAAAAATGCCTCTGAGAAGATTATAGGTATGTGAGAACCTTTGTACTTTGGTCTTTCTTGGGATATAGAATCAAAGTTGTTATAGAAAATTAAACCATATGTGCTGTATTTTCAAGGTCCCAGACTCACCTAGGCTACAAATAAAATCAAGTAAAAATCCGTTTTGCTTAAAATTTATGATGGTAGCCAGCAGGACTTTTCCTATTTTCCTAAATGACTAATGTCCTTTCAGCAGTCAGTATCTTTTCCCCCTTGATTTTATTTAAGGATGTAAACTTGTGTTAGGACACTAGTTCCCCAAATAGACTTCAGATGACCTTATGCCAAAAATGTTGTGATGACTGTCACTTTAATATATTATCACCTCTCACTAAAGAACACCTAGTATAAGCCAGACACTGTGAAATGTTAAATTATTAGCGAGGGGCCAGCACAGAATCAGACCTTTCAACTCAATTTGAAAACAAAGATAGTGGTGACATGAAAGTGATTCTTTGGAAACCAACCTTCACTGACCTTTTCCTTTCTATTCTGGCCAGTGTTTTCACACACCTTTGCCTTTCCTTCCCTACCTCTGTCCCCTGGAGCATAAAGTGACTAGAAATCATTTTGCAATGACTTTGCAGCTTTCTTTTCTAAGGGATGGCAGTTTTCTGTGAGTAAGTCTTACATATAACTGATGTGATGTCCTGATCATTGGGCTGCATATGTTACTTTGAATCATCATGGTAAGAAAAGAGGTTTTTGACCGCATCGATTATGGGAGAGTTACATGTTGAAAAATATAAACAGCATTGTAGCTTATTTTAACACTTGCTTTTAAACTTAAGTCATACCAAGTATGGTTCCTGACTGAACACAGAAAGGAGCACATTTTGAAATCACCTATTTGGCAAGTTTCAACAAAAGATGAGCCAAAAAGCCCAACCCTGTAAACATCTATGGTTTCAGAGACATTTTGTACTTTCACACAGCATAATCACTCAGGAATCAGTAAATAGAAGCTTCCTTTTGGATAAAGCTTTCTTTCTTTTAAATTTTTTTTTTTAAATTGTGCCAATTTTTACTTGATTACATAATTTTTCAAATTTATTTTTTGTTTTTATATTTTTATTTTAATCTGAGATGTTGTTTGACTAAATAACTTTTCTGTGCTTATACAAACACTATTTTGGGAATTAGCAGTTGTTCTACTCCGAATTACAATGACTTGTACAATTCTTTTTATTGTTTTGGACTGATATAAGTTTGCTTTAAAGATATTTATTCCTTGACTGATAACTCATGAAAAATACTAAGGTATAAATATGAATAACATATATTTGTTCATTAGTTAGTTAATATGCATTTGTTAATTCCTTCATACTGATTTACATGATTTGATCAACTGGATAACATTAGAACACAATGTCTATCAACCATACTTTCAATGAGGTATAGAGTCATGTACCTGTCTTTTACTGTTATAATCCAGGTGTGTAGTTATAGAGAGGTGGGATGAGATCATTAATAAAAGGTCTTCTTTGCATGCCTAAGAACTTGTCAGGGACTTCATTAGAAGTATCCTCAATACTTGCATCTCCAAAGACGTATTGATGTGTTATAATTACTAATAAATATTGATCAAATAGGCAAGTAGACGAACTAGGCGTTTAGAAGCGGTGAAGTTATGAGGTTTCACTTATTTTTATTTTTTTCCCCATGCTGGGGATTGAACCCAAGGGTCCTTTAACACTGAGCTACATCTTCAGTCATTTTTATTATTCTTAAGATTTTGAGACAAGGTCTTACTAAATTGCTGAGGCTGGTCTCAAACTTGTCCTCCTACCTCAGCTTCCCAAGCTTCCTGTGTACCATTTCGCCCAGCTGGTCATGAATTTTTATATCACTGGCTCAGGTAGACCTAGTTAGGAGTACCTTAGAGGTTTGAAAGAAGGTATCATACTATAAGTCTATCTCTCTAGGAAATTCACAATATTAAATAAGCTAAAGAAATTTTTGAAAATACAACAAAAATTATCCTGTTAGCTAATGTCTCATTATGCTTAAAATCAGGAATAATAATCTTAGTAAGCATAATTTATTGAGTACTTACTATATGCTAGATATTTTACCAAAAATTTGCATACACTAACTGGATTTATACATCTATTCTACTTTAAGTCTATGGTTTCAGAGACATTTTGTACTTTCACACAGCATAATCACTCAGGAATCAGTTAAATTAAATCTCAGAAGACTTAAATAACTAATCAGTAGATAAAACTAACAAAGTTTTGAACAGTAAACTGCACCAAGTTCTATTTGATTTCAAAGACTTTGTCACTTCTACTTTTGCAGTCACTTCTCCTAAAAAGACATATAGAATAGCTTGTATGAGGGCTGGGAATGTAATGTAGTGGTAGATTGCTTGCCTATGATTAGCAGTGCTCTAGATTCAATTCCCAGTACTGAAAAAACAAACACCTACCCCATAAATATCACATTTCACTTGAGGTGCCACATAACATACTTAGAACCAACTTACAAAATCAGGCTATGTATCAATTCACAATAAGAAGCACTCCATCAATTAATCTACGGTCTCCAACAGAGCAGGAAACTGCCATCAAACACATTTACATGGGTAATGCATTGTCCCCCTGATTAGAATAGTAGCTAATCACCGATGAACATATATCCTTTAAGAAGATAATGGGGAGATTTGGTCCTGAGAGGGCATCAAGCCCCAGAGGAATCAAAACAAACAAAGACATATGTAGAAAAGTGGTATTTCTCTAACTTTGTGGATTCTTGTGACTTCCCAAGCTGGCCGTGGCTTTGAGAGTTGTACAGAAGTAACTATGAGTCATCTCATGTTTCAGAATCACTTATCTTCTCTTGTACCCTGCTTTAAATTCACAGGTATCCTTACTGGGAAATTTAAATGGAAACAGACCAGATAGGCAGGGGAGTGCTTCATGGAATATTAAACCATAAATATTTTTGGAAATTCTGCTCTATTCAAACATATTGTGCCATTATTTTAGGAAATTTAAATATGCATAAAAAGAAAATATTATACATATTCTCACTATCCATTGATATTCATTTTAAAATATATAATTTGTTTTATAAAAATTTGTTTATAAAAAAGTTTATTTTGGATCACACTGTCACCAATATAAAGACTCCATATGTTTTTCATTCAACCCTACTCTGAAAAGAAAAAAAATTACAAATGTTGATCCTTGAAATAAGGCTTCTTGGCCTTTGAAATTCAAGTTCAAGAATAATCTCAATATAGATGTTTAGAATAGAACCTGAACATGGACACTCAAAAATATAACTAAGGGAGTGCTGCTGATAACATTTTATATCCTTAATTATTGAGAAAATCACACAGATTATAATTAAATATTGTTTGGTTCCATTATTATTTTGACATTATAACATGCATTTGTTTTGCTATATCACCAAATACCTTATTACAATTAAAAACAAAAGGCAAGCTTTATGAATATTTCATATCAAACTAATGAGATAGTCATTATAAGTTATTTCAATAGAATAACTTTGGAATCAATAGAGGGAAACATTTGTAACTTGATTTTACTCCAAGATTTTGTTTTTTCTGGAAATCTAGTGCTTCCTGTGCTCTCTTGATTAACATTCAAACCACTTAAAAGATCAGCCTTAAGGCATAATGTATATAGTTTAATTAGATTATATACTTTAAATTAGACAGTTTAGTCTCATTTAGTTTTCTGAATTGATTTAAATGCCAGAAAGCATAATCAAGTATGAATTAGTTTATTTTGGATCACACTGTCACCAATATAAAGACTTCATATGTTTTTTGGACCATGTAAAACATGGATATGTTCAAGTTAATATGAAAAAGCATATCCATGAAAAGATTTTATAAAGCTCAAGATCTGGTCTTCAAGAATGAAGAGGACTCAGAACCATGGGCATTTGATATTAAATAAATTAGTAGGTCTTCCATTGTAACAGCTCAGATTAACAGATGAACATCTCTTTCTCTTGACATCCCTAGTATTTTATTTCATTTTTCCTCTGTATTTTTATATATGCATCACAGACAACATAATTCATGTGCATATTGCCTTCTTTGAAAGGCTGTATAACCATTGTCAATTTTATGCTTTTTATCATACAATAGAGTGAGGAGATTTACCAGTGACTATCTTACTTCAATAGATTTGATTTTATTACTGAAGATAAACTGAAAAAGAAATTTAACAACTTTTAAATCAGTTTCTCACATTTTAATGGACCCAGAGTCACCTGGGAGGCTTGTTAAAGCTCACATTGCTGGTTCCATGGGAGACATTCTGAGTCCTGCAGATGAGGTAAGCCCCAGAATATGCCTTTCTAAACAAGTTCCCCTAAAATGGCTGGCAGTTTGAAATAGCAGTTTTTGAATTTTAACTAATTTGCATTTCTTCTTGTATAAATTTAAAGATATAAGCAAACAAAAAGAAATAAAATGTCCAAGATAAATATTGACTGCAAAATTTTTGTAGATATTGTCCAACTCATTTCAACTCCATTTCCACCTCATACAAACTTTGGAAACGTTGAAGACTTCTCATAAGTGAATGAGGCCCTTAACATGTGTTTGAAGCAAAGCTCATCTTAGTATTTTAAGTTTTCTGCTCATTAGCAACCATGCCAAGTCCAGAAATACTTTCACCCTATTTATAAAACAGAAGAATTAAAACCCACTTTTATACCAGATGCAAAACCAATCTCTGTGTTACTATGGTAAAATCTTCTTTAAACCACTAAATAAATTCTCTTTGAGCAATAACAATAAATATTTCATAGAAAATGGGGCTTGTGTTTTTGTTAATCTATTCACATTTAAATTTTTTTCCATAACAGTCAATAATGTAGGACATAGACTTTGAAAAATATTCATAATAAAGGTCATATTAAGAATAGAAAGAAGTGGGAAAAAAAGGTATGTTCTACTAGGTACTTTACCTGAAAATATTTTGTTATAAAAGTGTGAAATTTTTTAGGAAGGACAGGTTAGTGCCAGCATCACTTTTAGGGACTATTCTAATAGTAAATCATTCTCTATTTTGTTCAATGCCTTATTTCAGATTCTGAGGTCTTTGGTGGAAACACTTCAGCTCTCTGTGCCTTGGTCGGTCAACATTTGAAGCTTTTGCTCATGAGCACATTTTTTGTTTTTGTTTTTGTTTTTGTTTTTGTTTGTACAGGGGATTGAACCCAAGGGCTCTCAAACACTAAGCCACATCCCCAGCCCTATTTTGTATTTTATTTTGAGACAGGGTCTCCATGAGTTGCTTAGCACCTTGCTTTTGATGAGGCTGGCTTTGAACTCATGATCCTCCTGCCTCAGCCTCCTGAGCCACTGGAATTATAGACCTGTGACACCACACCTGGCTAACAAGCACGTTTTTAGCATGATGGCTCTCAGTAGTTAAATCAAAGGTGTTCAGGGTATGTGAACTGACCTAAAATGTAAAAATTGAGCTGGGTTTGTATTTATAGGCAGGTATCCCTTCAGGATCTTAGAAGACCTTGGTATCTTGAAGATTTCTTGTTGCCTCATTTTGACTCCAGAAGTCATAGAATCCTGCCTCAGGAAGATTGTTAGGTTTGTCTCAAGATAATAGGATTCATGGAGTTTAATGATCAGGCTCTATAAACTATTTAGGGATTGTTAATAAAAGCTTTATAAATACATGTTGTGAGCCTTGGCTTTGTTATATCCTAATAGCCAAATTGCAGGGTAATATTTAACTCCCCCCCACAAAAATCTTATTTGGAAGCTATTATTATAAACAAGAAGAACATAAGTGCTGTGAATGAAAAAAATAGTTCAGGCCCAATTGTTATATTCAGTGCTGTTGGTCAGTTTGCAACAGGTATAAATGTCCATCTGTGTGGCCTCTCTCGAACTGCCTTCTTAGTTAAGATGAAAGACACCCTCTTTTTTTGTTTCTCAGGAATGCAGCTGAATTGGAATATTAAGCAAATCAACTGAACTTTTTTTGTATCAGACCAAGACAAAATGAATAATATTGTAAGCATCTTTCATTTAAAAAATTTATAAACAATGAAAGGGATAGAACTTCGCACATTTTATTTTTTCATAAAAGTGTTCTAACAGGGTGATTAGGTGAAGAAGGCTTCTGCCAGTCCAGGGACATAGCCTGAAATGGTTTACTAAAGTAAAATAAACAAGTAAACACATAAAAACAAGTGAAATGCAGTCAGATCTTTTTTCTTCTTAAAAATTTATGAGATGCATGTTCAATTTTAAGCATTTCTCATTTATGAATGTTTTAAATCATTTGTCAACTCAATGGCATGCTTTTTGTTCTCTACAAATCTTTCAGTATAAATGATATATCCAGAATTGGTGATCCATGTTCCTTAGGTGAACAGTGGTTCTCATACATTGAATATGTGGAAGGGTGGTGCTGAGAAGCAGTACCAGAAACAAGGCTTGCTCTGCTTCCTGGGGGACTTCTTTCACCCCAGCTATCTTCTTCCTTAGAAAAGTGATAGTAAATTTGGCTTGATGCCAAGTTTAGGAAATTCTAAGATAACTCTGGGATAGAGCAACTTTTAATCATGTTCAGGAGTGATTAATGGAGAGGGACTCTTAAAGACAGTGAATTCACTCCGATTGAGTTTGGGCACTTAGAAGACTGACCTTTCTTCCAGAAGAGTGGCATTTTGTGAGCTTTCTATTAGGCCCCCAGAACTTAAAATTTTGATGGAAATAAAGTTATGATTAAAAAATAGCTCTTTAAACATTCTCTATCATGTAAGAGTTTTGTGGAAGAAGAAATGTGGGAAAGGTGGAAAACTTTAAAACACTTTACTAGCAAAATCATTATTTATGATGAGATAAAGAGTCACAATCTACTCCCTCAAAGAAAGCAGCAGTTCCCATCCAAATTGTTGTTTTCTCCCTAGTTAAAAATGGCTTTACTTGGTTTTATTAACAGTGCCCACTTTCTTACCCATTTAAGTTTCCAGGCAACAGAGTTATCATTAATATCATTACCAGTATTGTTAGTTGCTGGTCTCAACTCAAGGTCAGCAACATCTGGGGTTTCTTTTCAGTGCCCCTTTATGGAAGTTGTACTTTGAGAATCACAGAAGGGCAGCATTTCATTCTGGATAAAAGCCCAATGGTTTGACAGTATTGCCATTGTAAGAAACTGAGGTGAGCTTATATTTTTACCTAATTCTTTGAAACTTGGCTTCTACAATTTGAATGTTACATGTGGTTCTGATTTTGCCCAGACTCCTCTTTTCGGGTTATTATTCTTGGTTTTCAAAATTCTCTTAGTTGATAAACATTTAAAGATATAAGTTCATCTATTAAATCTACTAGATTTCAATAACAGATAAAATAAATCATTCTAGTATTTTAAATAGAGGAGAATAAATGTAAGGAATTTGTTATAAAAGTATTGGAAGAAACAGAACACAAAAAAAGAAGTCTGTGTTATTCAAAAATTAGGAAACTGGTAATGTCTTTGGCCTGGAGACAGCCATTTTTGGCTCTGCCCTTACTGCTACCTGAGTAGCTCTACAGAAGCCTGAACCATGTCATAAACTTCTCCCTTATCCCACCTTTATTTCTTCTTCCAGTTGCTACTATTGGGAGAAAGTAGGAGAAAAATAACTGGCCAAGAAACCCCAAAGTAGGTCAAAATATAGAAGAGCAGACATAAGGCTAAAGGATTTAATAATTCATTCCCCTTCATTGAGTAAAATTAAAAGAGCATTTTTTTCAGTAGTTTTTTAAATCATCATTATGCTCCACCTTCTGATTATTGTCTTCTTTATCTGAGCTCATTTATGCAACTTACTGTCCATATCACCCACAGTGTATTTGTTACCATTTATATTATATTCAGTGTACTTTGGGGGTATGACAGAATACATTGGTGTATTATGTGAAAGCTTTTTGTCATGCCAATACATACAGAATAAAGATTGGTGAATAACGACAGCTTAAATATCACATATAAAATTATGGACTAATTCACATAATTATCTGCTTAAAAAATATAAAATGCCATATTGAAAAAAGACAATGGTTTTCCTCTTATCATGGTGGTTATACTGCTTATCATGGTGGTAACAGTTGGCTCTCTCCTGACTGTTTATGACACATGCCAACAACTGCCATGACAGAATGTTCTTAGGAGTGGTTGACCATGGTACTGGCAAGGAATTGATGAAGTCTTTCCTACCAAGTATGTTATTCAACCAGTGTGAGAAAATCAACAACATTGTGATTACATTTTCAGTAGTGCCATTGCAGGAATTCGGTTGTTGTCAGAGATGTACCATAATGTGCAAGATTTCCACATTTGAGTAACAACATCTTAAAACCTAATACGTTATAAACAAATTATGTAAACATGCTGCACAAAATAATGAATTGTTGAAAACAAGTCAAGTCAATTTTGGCACCTATAAGGGTTAGTTATATTGACTTTGATAATATTTGGTAATTGGTTTTAGTTTTTATCATGAAATGTTTCTGATCGTTCACCACTTTAATCACACTGAAAACTTGGAATTCAAGTGTTATGTTCCCTCTCACCTTTGGTACCAGGGATTAAACCCAGGCGCACTTATTGAACCACATCCCCAGCTCTTTTAAAAATTTCTTTATTTTGAACTGGGGTCTTGCTCAGTTGCGTTAGGGCTTCACTAAGTTGCTGAGGCTAGCTTTGAACTTAAGACTCTCCTGCCTCAGCCTCCCAAGTCTCTGGGATTACAGGTGTGTGCCATCGTGCTCCACAAGTGTTATTCTCTTTTAAAGGCAAGTTTAACTTTTCTCTGGTTACACAGGTAGTAGAACAGATGCAAAACCAGGTGTGCTTAACTCCAAGACCATCCTGTGGCCACTATACCATGCCAGATGTGAGATCAACTGTTTCATAATCAAATAATTCTCACTAATATTCATCTTTGTATTGATTGCTTCTCTATATTATAAATTAATAGAAGGCTACTGCTATCTCAGACTGCTTCATATTCCTTTAGCACTTATCTCTATAATTTTAACACAGAGTAGGTACATGGAAAGAATGAATGATTTAAGCAATTTCCCAAAAAGAAACAACTCAAAGGTGACTTACTTGTTTGTGTCATTTATGAATCATAGTTTTATGATTAGCAGGAAGGTTTGATGTTTTGGTGATAGAAGTCTCACTTTGCAAAATTTCATAAGCTGAATATTGTAAGTTATAGACAACAAGAACATTTTCTTGTTGCTCTTTTGTCTATTCATCCCCCATGAAACACAGGTTCTGTGCTTCTATTAGCAGTTGCTAGTGTCGTGACAAGCCTTTGCATGAATGTACTGAAGTCAGGAAGTTGGTTCATCCAAACTACAAAGAGGGAATCACATCCGTTAGTGATAACTTTAACGCAGGACGGGAGCCATTTCTTTTTTCTTTTGTTTTGTTTTTGAGTCTGGTTCTCTTTGGAACATTCTTCAGAATGATTTCTTTCCCAATGCATGAAAATAAATTAACAGCAATTCTAAGTCATTGAATATATTACTTAACTTGTTGCAGTTAAGAACTCATGTTTTTCAATTTTATGAGACCATAGGGTGTTTAGGAAGGTGACTTCTGGAGTCCTTAAACAAAATGACAGTGTTTGTACAGCTGCAGATAACTGTAGCAACACTCTGCTCTGGGAATAAAACTTTAATAGGAGAGTAAAAATCAGGGACTTCCCTTAGTTTACACATATTATGTTTCCCCTTTCCAAAATATGAATTTCTTGTGAAAATTACCTTTTACTCCATTTCAGCAGAGAAGCTTCTTTCCTTTTTATCCTGGAAGATGTTAAATGTAAAACTGTTAATATTCTCTTGTATGATTTTCTAGCTATCTAAATATGAGTATGTACGTGTAAATACATTCCCCGCCCACCCGACATACACATAAAAAAGGCTTTTTGCTATATTTATTCCTTGATATTGGCCATTAGAAGCTGTAAATGAGATTTTAAACAAATCATGTTGATTCATGTGCAGATCACTCACCAGAGTTCAAATCAGCTGTTTTCTTGTTTCATTTCCTTAATTATTGATACTGTCACTGAAGCAGGAATTGTCTGTCTGGCAGGAGGGTGAGAGAGGGCGGGGTAAACAGTGGGAGGATGGAGGAAGGAAGGAGGAAGAGCAGGGAAAGAAATGTGAGGAGAAAGGTGCTGAGGGAAAGGAGAGCAATGGAAGGGGCGGAAGAAAGTGAGGAAGAACTCAGGGAAGACAAAGGGAGGTAGATGACGAGTCAATGATGGGTTTCTCCTGTGCTGCCAAAACATCACATGGGGCAGGCTATGGAAGAAGGAGAACCAAAAGCACTTGAAGAAGATGGAACTGAAGCACAACACCCAGAAATGTGCACCAAGCCAAAATCAGATCAAATCAAAATAGCAGCTAAGCAAGTAAGCCTCCTGTCATGATCTGAGCGTCGCCCATGTTTTACGTCTGCCAGTAATGTTTCCGTATGTTCCGTTGACAACTGACATTCAAGGAATGCCTAGAATCTAGAGCGTTGACGTAGCTCCAAGAAGAATTTAAACTTCACCTTTAGTTTCTGATAGAAATATTTCTAGCCATTAAAACACAAAGTTGAAAAACATCTGAATATGACCCATAGTCCATAGTCACAGACTGAAGATGCATTATATTTTTCAGTAGGGCCACAGTGTTTTACCAAGCTGAGCCTGAAGCTGAGGTAAATTCCATGTTTTTCTAGTATATCGAGTGAAGCTCACTTACCTACTGCAATTAAATTAAAAAAAAAAAAAAAAGGAGGGGGGAATAACAGGTTAGAACAAGCATAAATCTTGGTAAATTAGATAATATAGCTTTTCTTTTCTTTAGTTCTAATTTTTGTTTCTAAGTTTGTAGGCAGAACATATAATTCATCCCTCAAACATCTGTGAATATAAATAGCTAAGCATAGTTTTACCTCCATGAATATATGATTCCTTGGATATTTCAATTCAGCTCTTCATCTGTACTCTCTTCCTCAGCAACAACTTACAAAATTCAAAGAAAAATCTTGAATGCTACCTTGAAAGAAGGAAATTTGACTTGTGTCAAACCTCATTTTAATTTTGACAACCTAATTGAACTATATGAAAGCAAGAACAAAATTAGCTGCACTTTTGTGTGCTTTTATTAGATTGGAGCTTTTATAGTGCTTTTCCCTCATAAACCTTTTCACATCTTAATTTTTTTTTAACCTTTGCACTTCAGAGACCTAATTGGTCAGTGAATTCTATCATTAAGATTTAGCTAATGTTTAATCTGAATTGAATTAGGATATTTTAATTATTTGTTCTGATATTCTTGTTGATCACAAACCTCTAAATTTCCTACTTTAATTCTTTTCTTACAAAATACTGTGATACAATTACATACATTGTAGTTATGTATATTTGATGTATAAATTTTGATAGATCGAATTGTTTATTTTTACCCAAAAGAATGATGATTTCATCAACACTTTGCTTTGTAAATGTTACCTGGATAACTGTGGTTTGAGAGTGGTGACCTCAAGATGCTAACACTTTGTTCAGATAAGGTCAAAGGATTTAGAATTTAACTTTGAGATCTGTAGACTGACGATCTTGATGTTCTCCTTGCATTAAAAGGTATCAGGCTATGGTGCATGGGGTAGTTTTCCTAATTTCTCCTTCAGAGTATTCATCACTTGGATGGAATCAAACTAAAAAGATTTTTCTCAGCAAAGGAAACAATCAATAATGTGAAGAGAGAGCCTACAGAGTGGGAGAAAATCGTTACCACATGTACTTCAGATGGAGCACTAATCTCCAGAATTTAAAAAGAACTCAAAAGCTTAACACCCAAAATGCAAATAACCCAATCAATAAATGAGCTAAGGTACTGAGCAGACACTTCACAGAAGATATACAAGTGATCAACACATATATGAAAAAATGTTCAACATCTCTAGTAATTAGTGAAATTCAAATCAAAACTACCCTAAGATTCCATCTCACTCCAATTAGAATGACTATTATCAAGAATACAAGCAACACTAGGTGTTGGCTAGGATGTGGGGAAAAAGGTACACTCATACATCGCTGGTGGGATTGCAAATTGGAAATTCCAACTCTGGAAAGCAGTATGGAGATTCCGCAGAAAACTTGGAATGGACCCACAATTTGACCCAACTATCCCACTCCTCTGTTTATATCCAAAGGACTTAAAATCAGCATACTACAGTGATGCAGCCACATCAATATTTATATCAGCTCAATTCACAATAGCTAGATTGTGGAACCAACCTAGATGCTCTTCAATTGATGAATGGATAAAGAAACTGTGGTATGTATACACAATGGAATATTACTTAGAAGTAAAGAAGAAAAAAAGTATGGCATTTGCAGGTAAATGGATGGAGTTGGAGAATATCATGCTAAGTGAAATAAGTCAATCCCCCAAACCAGAAGCTGAATGTTTTCTCTAAGTGGATGCTTAGTGGATACATAACTGGAGTCAGGGGTAAGGGAAGAATGGAGGAACATTGGATTGTGTAGAGGGAAATGAGGGAAGGGGAAGAGCAGGGGGAAGGAAAGATGGTGGAATGAGACAAATATAATTACCCTATGTATGTACGTGTATGATTACATGAATGTTGTGACTCTACATCGTGTACAACCATAGGAACAAAATGATGTATCTCATTTGTGTACAATGAATCAAAATGCATTCTGCTGTCACACATAACTAAATAGAATAAACAACAAAAAAATGGTAATGCATTTAAAGAAAAAAAGAAAAAGGTATCAGGCTTCCAGGAACTGATGTGCCATTGCTAAATCTTAGGAGATTGTTTCACAGTGGATTTCCAGTGATAAAGATGACTGATGAGGGAACTGGGCCCTGATCTCTTCTTATCAGTCTGTTAACTCTCAGTTTGAATATAGGGAGTGCCTATGTTATAGGCAGTGATTTTTATTTGTTTGGAGTTGACTTTAAATGGCTAGTGCCATCAAATGACAATGAGAAAGATTTGTGCTAACCAAACCCCAGTGTTTTCAGATCAGAGAATCTTCTTCTCTGGTAAGAGCTAAAGACATTTCAAATAGCTTCTCTTTTATCCCCTTATATTCTATGCTGTAAGTGTTGTGTGAGTCAGGAGGGAACTTTGCTTTCTAAGACACTTAAGGACCAGGCTGATGGAAGATTCTTTTAAATATGGGTTTCTTTCTTTTTTTCTGATACTTGGGATTGAACTCAGGGATTCTTAACCACAGAGCCACATACCCAGAACTTTTTATATTTTATTTAGAGACAAAGTCTCAGTTCGTTGCTTAGTTTCTAAGACAATATCACAGAGAAAAAAGGATTACTACACTTGCAATTAAATGATTTGCCTAGAAATGACATGACACTTTCACTTGTATGTCACTAGTTTAATAAAAGCCATAACCTCACCTAATTTTAACAAGTGGAATAAAGTGTCATCATAATTGTAGAAGGAGGAGAATCAGAGTGTTTGTGAGCATTCATAAAGACCAGCACAGAAAACCAAAGTTGACTTTAATGATGCAGGTTGATGATATGAATCCTTCCCCTCATGAAATCAAAAGATGTATAGGCCTGAGGAGCCAAGTGTGCTCTGGGAATTCTGGATATCAATTGACCAGGGATAATGCCATTTTTCCTAGGTTAAAATTGTAAAGGTGAAGTAGATGAAATCCAACATTACTTTACACATTTTTATTTTTGAGCAGAAATACATACCTGTGATAAATATATAAAATGAGAAGAAAACCACACGGACTGATAAGTTTCATTTCTCCTTTGTCCGTGTTCACCTTTCTTCTACAATTGTCCTCACAGGTAATCATTAGTTTCTTGTGTGTCCTGCTAGTGTGTCTTTTGGCAAATATCTTTATGTTTTTTATATCTTAATGTCTCATTCATTTCTATACAGAATTTAAGATGTATACTGACTGTAAAAAACCTTGTTATTTTTACTTTATAAAATATTATGGAGATTTCTGTATCACTCTTAGAATCTTCATTCCCTTTTAGCTATACATCTTATTCTAAAAATTGACTTCCATAGAAAATACTTGGCTATTACCACAGTGTTATTACCACAAATAATATTGCAAACCTCATTTCTTATATGTGGAGGGAGTGCCTGAGGGATAAATATCTTGAAGTGGGATTGATATGTAAGAGAGAAGATAAAGTTTTATGTTTAATGGATATTGCCCTGCATATGTGAGAAATTCTCCACAAACTTTTCATTAAAGCATATTAAAGAGATTTTTAAAAATTTTTGCAAGTCTGATTCATAAAACTTGTAAATCTTGCCAGAAATCAATTGATCAAAGAGCTATTGGCGAGTCAGAAGTTTAAGAAATATTCCCAGACATAAAAACTAAATGATTACAAGTTAGGAAATTCTCGGGTAATTTCTAGCTATTCCACCAACAATCTGATCTGAATACAGAGATAACTTTTACACTCTTGCAATTCTGTCATGGCTCAGACAAAACCTTCTGTTTGAATACATTGGAATATTATTACATCTTCTTATGTGTCCATTAAAGTAGGCACATTACTCATTTCCTTGAAGTTTTAAAATAAAACTCAGTGACCCGAGAGCGGCAGAGAACACGAGTTCCTGGTACCAGCCCGATGATGGTAGAAGGAATGTGAGAGGAGGAGGATTCCCTCCACAATTTGCTTCTTCCCCAGATTCCAGGGTTGCTGTCTCTGAACTATTTTTCCAAACAATATCCTCCTGTGTTTAAAGTTATACAACCTTTCTCTCTCACAACTGAAGCGTAGGGACTTTGTAATACATACAAGCTTTGACCTTTCAGTAAGACTTTATTAGACTCTATACCACATTTGTCTTCCTTTGGGAAGCCACAGATAGGAACATCAAGGTTTCCTGAAGTTGGCTGCTGCCATTCTCTTGTCACAAAATAGAAAGGTTATTCAGTGTGTGTTCAGTATGTGTTTTACTTTCTCACAAAATTATTCTTGTATTCAAGTAAGCAGTGAAAGTAAAAGGTACCCCAAGAGCAAAAGAATCACATGGATATCATAGTTTAATTGCAAAATTATTTTGTCCATTTAAAAAAGTAACAAGAGCTACCTACCCCTATCCTTACCAATGTGAACCCAAATGGAAGCAGATTTCTATGGTCAAACACCTCTCTTAAAGAACCTCACTCTGAGGCCATGTTTTCTTCCCTCATTTGATCTTCTCTTCTGGAAAGATGTTTCAGCACATTGGGTTGTTTAATTCTTCAAGACTAATGGTAAGAAATGGGCATGCAGGAACAAGACTCTTCTTCACTTTGGAAGAAAATGAGTTGACAAAAACAAGATAAAAATAATTTTAAGATTTAGGTGAGATGACAATTGGGGGAAGCTGATTAAGTAATGATAAAATTTAAAATATTCACAACAGAATTACAGCACAATATTTATTCATGAGAGCAATTCATCAAAAAATATTAGTTAGCTTTCAGTCAGATACTTAAGGGGTACCAATTGTGCAAAGCATGGAACTGGTTACTGCACTGTTCTGGACAGTGACATTACCATAGTATATTAAATATAGAATGAATTTCTTGGAAGGAAGTTTTTGAAAGTAATTTATACTATGCAACCTGGTGACGTGAAACTAAGTGTGGGGGATTCCTGCAATGTCCAGCATAGGTGAGAGAAAGGGTTTCTGTCAGAGGAATGAGCCAGCTGTAGCTTAATCACTAAGAAACTTATCCAATTAAATAAACACGGGAGTCAATTATCTTTTTAAATGGAAAGGCATGTGATGGATTGAGCCATGTCAAGATCTGGCCTCTGACAAGATGGAGAAGTCCACCTTCCCTTTATTTATAGTCATATAGGTATAGGGGGACCAGGAGGAGCTTCTTCTGTGAGGAATAGGATAGGTGGAGTTAGGGAAACCTCTTGCTTTAGAGGGTCATCCCAGTAGAATTAGCATTTCCTGAGGTGATGAGCCACTCTGCACAGTTATCTAACCCAGGCTGTCTGAAACAGTCTCTCATGACTGCCAGTTCCTAGGAGTCAGACTTCTGTGTCCCCTGGCTCAACCAAGCCTGATTCTGCTCATCATGGATGGCTTCCCACAACTAAGCATTACTTAACAAAATATATTCATAAGAAGGTCCTTATTAGGAGAAGGTAAATGTTAGTGAAATGCAATGTATGTTATCTTTTCATCACTGTGACCAAAATTCCTGACAAGAACAACTTAGAGGAGAAAAAGTTTATTTGGGTTCATGGTTTCAGAGGTTGTCTATGGTAGGTTGACTGCATTACTCTGGGCTCAAGCTGAGGCAGAACATCATGGCAGAAGGATGTGGTGGAGGAGAGTGCTCTGTTCACAGCAGCCAGGAAGCAAGGGGTGGGGGAGAACAGAGGGGGACAGGGCTGTAAGGAAGATGAAGACCTCCAGGGTATACCACCACTGACCCACCTCCTCCAACATGCCTCCCACCTGCCTGAAGTTACCACCTAGTTAGTGCATTCAAATTAGGATGGACTTATTAGGTTATTCCTCTTACAATCCAATCATTACACCTCCAAACATTTCTGCATTAACATAGAAGCTTTTGGGGGACACCTCCCACCCAAACCGTAACAGGATGATAATTGATCATTCTTGTAAAAAAAAAAAAAAATTGGTAGCTATCATAAACTTGTGATTTATTGAACTAGCAGACTGCTGTGATCTGAAATAACGTTCAGTTAGAGTTCTGACAGTGCTAAAATCTTTTTTGGAGTGATGGAAGTGCCATTTAGAAGCCTTGAATGCAATAATCATTCTTTTCTTCATAATTTCTATTCTCAGATTTCCTATCTAATTTCCAGAATTTCTTTCTCCTGGAGAATGACAGGCTCTGATCTCCACTGGCTGGACAAGCTACAGCATACTGGGTGGTCCCCAGCTCCAGCTCCAAAGTCTTTCCACCAGATTTTCTTTCTGTCAGTCCTCAAGAGAGAGGAGACAACTGTTCCTTAACTTTGTTAGCCAGTGTTGGAGACAAAAGAGGCTCTCTGCCTTCCTGTAACCTCTTTAAGGTAAAACAAACTCATTTTAAAAAGACATTTCTAGGGAAACTGCTGCCCAAATGTGGATTGGCAAGTAGAATTAACACTGTCAACATTTTTTCTTTATATTTTGTTTAGAATTATTTCCGATCTCTTTTCTCTTGGTACTATAATTTATATTAAAAATGATTACTTTGGTCCCTCTTTACCCAACTTTCAAAGTACATATTAAATTACTGACCCTCAAACAAAACTTTCAAAGAGAGGATTCTTATTTTCTATTAATTACAAATTAAGCAGATCTTCAGTCTTATCCCACTTAAGGAAGATGGAGGACATTTTTATTATTTTCTGTGTGTAGTGCTTTGAAACTTTGTGGTCACACAGTGCCAAGTGAGTGGCTAATTTTTTAAAACTAACCTCTTATCAAATGACCAATCCATATCATTAAAATGCATAAGAAAATTCAAGTTAAATTTATTTAAAAATTTCCCGTTAAATAGTTGGGATTCCCAAAGATTTTTATCTCCAAAGATAGAAATTATTGTATGACTGATGTGGATATACTTGGAGTTAGTTGTAGTTTATTAAAGTTTCATAAATGCAAATTAAGTCAATAATTTTTCCTAGCCTATGGTATTTTCAAGAATTTAAATATTCCTTATAATTCCCCTGCCTCCTCTTTCTCTATCCTTCAATAGCGTCTTCTCCACTCCCTATTTCCGTGGTGCTAACACACACACACACACACACACACACACACACACACTCTCTCCGGTAGTAAGGCAGTGCACAGAAGCTTCGCCACACTCTGTGTGTGAGGCACTCAAGTAGTGTATGAGCCAGATGGGATTTTATAGATCTGTTTAAATTCAGAAACAGACAATACATGATGATGTCCACAGTGATCTGTTTCTTTCTAATTAAACTCCTTGTCAGATCTTTAGGTGCACAATCTGCAGAAATTTTGTTCTTCATTTCCATGAATATAGAGAAGTTAGTGTCTTTCAACATAGAAATAGTTTTAGTATAGAACACTAGGATTTCTGGCTATTTCCTTAAGATGGTTTATTTTATGTGGGATTTGTTTTATGTGGTCAAAGGGTGTTAGGGTTTGAAAAATCTTCGTGAATATTACCAAATTTTGCATGGGTTTTCTAATTTCTAGTAGTAGAATATAAGAAGTTTCTGTTTAACTGCACCCTTGACATTGAGTTACATACACATGATATTCAAAAATCATCACCAACTGGCTGGACATGGGACTTAGACAATGAGAACTCCCCTTGGTCAAACACAACTTGTAGGGATACATATGTTTCCTGTCTCTATCTTTCCATATAAATAATAGTTTTTAATTTAACATTTTGAGCTTCTGATGGTGTTGAGTTTCGTATGTATAATTTTTTTCTTCCTTCATGAAGAAGTTTCATGGTAATGAAAATTTAGGAGGAAAAAGTGAATAGAAAGTGACCTTTTAAAATAGCTTAGTTGGAAAATATAGTATAAATATGAAAGCATCTTATTTTCCTCATTTGATTTACAATTTTCTTTCTTCATTTCCATATCCTCTATTACCAACTCATCTAATATTCTAAGATGGCAAGAGTGATACTGTGACCTCATTACATGATTTGGTACTTAGAGAACTTTTGGACCGGATAATTAAGGCAAGAAACATTGAATTCTGGTGGCTAAGAGGCACCATAGAAGATAAAATGAAGATCAGCAAATATCCCATTTCTAGTAATTGTGTTCATTTTAATGCTTATTTCTTTCTTCATCCTTATTATAGAAAATCATTACATAAAGCATTTGCAATTTTAGAATTATGGCGAGTTTTATATTTTTATTACTGACATTAAAGTAAAATATCACTTAGATTGTTACATGACGGATTACTGTCTTGATGATTCTAGGAGAAAATATTGTAAATATAAATGCAAATGACACATTAGATATTAATGTATTCTATGTCATTTATTCTTGCTCATGGAGAATTTTCAAAAGTAATAAAATATCTTTAAGAAAGGCAAGGACATCTGAAGAAGGAGATAAATGATAGAATTTTAAATAGACTGTATATTTAAACATGCAGAATTGTTGAAGACCAGGCTATGGTTTACTGGGAAATGATAATGGCCTTTCTCTATGCTGATTACACTTGGAAAATACACTTCAACAGTTTGTTGAATTGATTGTTGCTGAACAAGATTACAGGTTCATTCATAAAAACTGATATTTTCTACTGATAACTGGGAAGTAATGAAACTGACAGGATAATTTCATAGAACTGTTTTGGGAGTGTAAAGCAATCTACTCTGCTGTTACAGATTTAATTCCATGCAAAGTGTAGATGCATCATGTTTGGTAGGAAGAGATTTTGAGTGAGAGTTGACTACTTCTTGTTAGCTGTGAGGTTGTAATTAGATTCCATAAGTGAATTTCCTGGGCTTCAAAGACAGGATGAATACATTTATCTCACAGAGCAGTGTTAGATTACAATGCATTGCAGACCAATGTTAAATTGCTTGTGCTCACTAACCTTATCTAACTGAGCTTTACTAGTGGAATAAAAGTGGTGTCTATAAAATATGCATGTTAAATGGGTGTTAAATGATCTTTAAGATCCCTTCTGACTCTGATAGTATATGTTTCTCTCATGCAGGTGTATGTCCTTGTGCTTGTGAGATAAGAATCTAGACCCTAACACTGAAGTTGTACACAAGTATATGTTTATCAAATGTTGCTCTACAAGAAACTAATATTTTATTTTTTCTCAAAGAATCCTGGCTTTTAGATCAATGAACCTCAAACTATCTGTAGGAAAGAACCAGTTTTTTTTTCTCTTTGATATAGCACAGAACAATATTTACATGAACTACAACAAAATTGATGAGTGGATAAAGAAACTGTGGTATATATATATATATAATGGAATATTACTCTGCCATAAAGAACGATAAAATTATGGCATTTGCAGGCAAATGGATGAAATTAGAGACCATCATGCTAAGTGAGATAAGCCAATCTCAAAAAACTAAAGGACGAATGATCTCACTGATAAGTGGATGATGACACATAAGGGGGAGGGTGGGGGGAGTTAGGGTTAGGGTTAGAGTTAGGGAGGGGGACAAGAATGGAGGAAGAAAGGACTGTTTAGAGGCAAAAGAAGGGTGGGAGCGGTGGGGGGAAGGGACAAAATAATAGAATGAATCAAACAACATTACCATATGTAAATTTATGATTATACAAATGGTATGCCTTTAACCCATGTACAAACAACTTGTATCCCATTTGTTTACAATAAAAAAAATTAAACTAAAATAAGAAAACATTCGAAATATATCCTCAATTGTACATTGTTGGATGTAACAAACATGAAACTACTTATATTAGTCAGGGTCCTCTACAGGAAAGAACCAACAGGAAGTGATTATAAAAAGATTGGCTTATATGAGCAGAGCTGGATAGTCCACAATGGCCATCTGCAGGCTGGAGAGGTGGAAGAACCAGCAGTGGTGCTGTCCAAGAGGTGGAAGCCACAGAACAAGAAGGATCAACAGTGCTACCCTAGTCCTAAACCAAGGCTTCTAGAAACTACCTGGAGACTCACTGGAAGAGTGATTTGGAAGAGTGAAGAAGCAAGAGTCCGATATCCTCAGACTATGGAAGCAGCAATCAAGAACCTGTTCAAAAAGAGTCGAGCTTGCATCTGTGTCTATTTCCTTGTTCTTCCAACTTTTATTCCATCCTATTGGGCCATGCTGCCCACACTTAAGAAGGGTCTCCATTTCAGTTCCTATCCCACATTCCAGTCGTTCCTAGACACACCTCATTGACACACCCAGCAGCCTCTTAATCATCAGCATCTCTTAATCTAATCAAGTTGATAATTCAAATTAACCATTGCCTATTCTATCAAATTATTCTAAAACGTTTTAAGTGCTTATTCTAAATTTCTGTAATTACCTCATTCTGGCTAAATGACAGTTCACAAACTGGCATTAGTTTATGGGCCACAGTTTAAATAGCTCTGCTTTCGAGTCTAGGACAATGTTGTCAAATTCTGATCCCAGACAACAGCATTGACATCACATGGGAACTTGCTGGAAGTGCAAATGTTCAAACCATGTTCAGATCTATCACATCAGGTCTCAGTGTGGTTCCCTTGGTAGTCGTTTGTCCAAGGGGTCCTCTAGGTGACCTGGTGTAGGCTAATGATAAAAGACAAGGCTCTTCATTTTCTCTTCCATAAGCTCTAAGAACTTCTCTGGAACTTGACTTCTGGTAATATGGTAATAACGTCATTGTTCTTGGGCATGTTAGAAATAATCCCAATCCAATAGCTCTTTCTAACTTTAAGAACTTAACACCTCAGATGTGTAATGAATTTGGATCAGGCAGTCACTTTTTCAAATAGCCTTTCTCAGATATGCCAACTTGTTTTAAATTAATTTAAATTTTTTATTCAGGATATACTGAATAATAAGCTTATTACTGGTGATTAGACTTCCATGAAAAGTGGAAATATTTACATATTGGAAAGCGAGAGGAGACCATGATAAGGTATAAGTTTATAACCTATAACCTATTATTTTCTATATTTTTTCATTGCTCATGTTTTTATTTATAGTGTTATATTCATATATTATTTATAACTAAAATTAATAATTGAAATTATAACTTGCCTCTTATTTATCCTATCTTTAGCACCCCTCCCTTTTTTTTAGAAAGTCAGAAGAAATGGGTGATTCCTTTTCTGTTTTTCTTCCTTCTTAATTGGTTCTTTTTGGTTATACATGACAGTAGAATCTATTTTGATATATTTATACAAACATAGAATACATCTTCTTTAAACAGGTTCCCAGTCTTGTGGATGTACACTATGGTGAGATGCACTATGGCATATTCATATATGTTCGTAGGGAAGTTACATAGATTCATTCTACTCTCTTTCCTATCCCTATTCCCCCGTCACTTCCCTTCATCCACCTTTTTCTAATTCACTGAACTTCTATTCTTCCCCTCCACCACTTCTTATTGTAGGTCAGCATCCACATATCAAAGAAAACATTCAACCTTTGTTTTTCTGGGATTGACTTAGTTCACTTAGCATGATAAGTCACCAGATCCATCTATTTACTGGGGAATATCAGGAAGTCATTCTTCTTTATGGCCAAGTAATACACCATTGTGTATTAAACCATAATTTCTTTATCCATTCATCCATTGGTGAGCATCTACATTGGTTCCATGGCTTAGCTATTGAGAACTGTGCTGCGTAGAAACTGATGTGGCTGTGTCAATGTAGTATGCTGATTTTTAACTCCTTTGGTTATATACCAGCGAGTGTGTTAACTGGATCAAATGGTGGTTTTATTCCTAGGTTTTGAAGAATCTCCATACTTCTTCCCAGAGTAATTGCACCAATTTTCAGTTCCACTAGAAATATATGAGTGTACCCTTTCCCTGACATCCTCACCAAAATTTATTGTTACTTGTATTCTTGATTGTTGCCATCTGACTGGAGTGAGATGAAATCTTAGTGTAGTTTTAATTTGAATTTCTTTAATTGCTAGAGATATTGAACATTTTTTCATATATTTGTTGACTATTCATATTTCTTCTATTGGGAAGTATCTGTTTAGTTCCTTTTCCCATTTATTGATTGGGTATTTGTTTTTTGTTGTTAAGCTTTTTGAGTTCTTCGCATATCCTGGAAATTAATGCCCTATATGAGGTGTGGGTGGTAAAGATTTTCCACATATTCTGCAGGCTATCTCTTCATGCTCTTGATGGTTTCCTATGCTGTGAAGAAGCTTTTTAGTTTGATGCCATTCCATTTATTGATTTTTAAAATTTTACTTCTTGTACTTGAGGAGTCTTGTTAAGGAAGTTGATTCCTAAGCTGACATGTTGAAGTGTTAGGCCTACATTTTCTTCTAGTAGGCACAGGGTTTCTGATCCTAATACTCAGGTCTTTGATCCACTTTGTGTTGAGTTTTGTGCAGGGTGAGATATATGGGTTAAATTTCATTCTGCTACATATGGATTTCCAGTTTTCCCAGCAACATTTGTTGAAGAGGCTGCCTTTTCTCCAGGGTGTGTTTTGGTGCCTTTGTCTAGTATGAGGAAACTGCATTTACGTGGGTTTGTCTCTGTCTTCTATTCTGTACTATTGGTCTTCATGCCTGCTTTGGTGCCAACATCATGCCATTTTTATTACTATAGCTCTGTAGTATAATTTAAGGTCTGGGATTGTGATGCCTCCTGCATCACATTTCTTACTAAGGATTGCTTTGGCTATTCTGGGTCTCTTCATTTTCCAAAAGAAATTCATTGTTGCTTTTTCTATGTCTGTGAAGCATTTCAGAATGTCATTGAGATGTAAATAAGAATTGCATTGAATCTGTATAATGCATTTGGTAGTATGGCCATTTTGACAATATTAATTCTGCCTATCCAAGAACATGGGAGATCTCTCCATCTTCTAAGGTCTTCTTTAATTTCTTTCTTTAGTGTTCTGTAGTTTTCATTGTAAGTCGTTCATCTCTTTTATTAGATTGATTCCCAGATTTTTTTTTTTTTTGAGGCTATTGTGAATAGGAGAATTTTCTCTTTCAGTTGATTCATCATTGGTGTATTAGAATGCAAGTGATTTATGGGTGTTAATTTTTTATCATGCTACTTTGCTGAACTCAGAGTTCTGGAAGTTTTCTGGTGGAGCTTTTTGGGTCTTCTAAGTATAGGATCAAGTCTTCAGCAAATGGAGAGTTTGAGTGTTCTTTTCCTATTCATATTCCTTTAGTATCTTTCTTTCTTCCTTCCTTCCTTTTTTTTTCTTTTCTTTTTTTCCCCTTTTTCTGCATAATTGCTCTAGCTAGAGTTTCTAGGACTATGTTGAGAAGAAATGGTGAAAGAGAGCATTCTGTCTTGTTCCAGTTTTTAGAGGGAATATTTCAATTTTTCTCCATTTAAAATGATGTAGGCCAGGGTTCAACCTATAAAGCTTTTAAAATGTTGGGTATGTTCTTTCTCTTCCTAGTTTTTCTAGTTTTTTAAACATAAAGGGATGCTGTATTCTGTCACGTGCTTTCCTGCATCTATTGAGATAATCATATGATTCTTGTCTTTAAGTCTGTTGATGTGATGAATTACATTTATTGATTTCTGATGTTGACCAACCTTGCATCACTGGGATGACACCTACTAGGTCATGGTGCATTATCTTTTTAATGTGTTTTTATATGTGATTTTTGTCATTTGTGTGTCTATTTTATTAAGAATTTTTGTATCTGTGTTCATGAGGGATATTAATGTGAAGTTTTCTTTTCTTGATGTGTCTTTGCTGCTTTTGGTATCAGGGTGATACTAGCTTCACAGAATGATTTGAAAGGTTTAGCCCCTCCTTTTCTGTTTCATGGAATAATTTGAGGAGAATTGGTGTTAGTTCTTCTTTGAAGGTCTGGTAGACCTTGGCTGAGAATCCATCTGGTTCTGGGCTTTTCTTTGTTGGTGGACTTTTGATGGCACCTTCAATTTCATTGCTTGAAATTATCTGTTTAAAATTTCTAGGCCTCCTGGTTCAATTTGGGTAGTTCAGATGTCTCTAGAAATTTGTTGATAGCTTCATGATTTTCAAAATTTATTGGAGTATACATTTTTGAAATAGTTTCTGATTATCTTGTGTATTTCAACAGTGTGGTGATGTTTCCTTTTTCATCATGAATTTTACTAATTTGAGTTTTTTTCCCTTTTGATTATTGTGGCTAAGTGTTTATCAATTTTATTTATTTTTTTCAAAGAACCAAGTTTTTGTTTTGTTGAATTTTAGATTTTTTTTTTCCAATTTAATTGACTTTTATTATTTCCTCTCTTCTGCTTTTGGTGTTGATTTGGTCTTTCTCTAGGGTTGGGATATAATGTTAGGTTACTTATTTGTTGACTTTCTAATCTTTTAACGAATGAGCTCAATGCAGTGAGCTTTCCTCTTAGAACTGCCTTCATATTTTCCCAGAGATTTTGATATATTGTGTCACTATTTTCATTTACTTCTAGTATTTTATTATTTTACCCCTTAATTTTTCTGCTATCCTGTCATCATTCAATAGCATATTATTTAGTCTCCAGGTGTTAGAGTAACTACTATTTTTTTATCCTATTGTTGATTTCTAATTTTTTTTGGTTATAATCTAATAGAATTCAAGGTATTATTTCTCTTTAAAAAAAACTTACTAAGAGTTACTTTGTGGTATAAAATGTGGTCTATTTTAGAAAATGATCCTTCTGCTGCTGAGAAGAAAGTGTATTCAGTCATTGATGGGTTAAATATTCTACATATGTCTGTTAAATCTAAATTATAAATTGTACATTTTAATTCTATAGCTTCTGTGTTTAGTTTTTGTTTGGACAATCTATCCAGTGAGGAGAGAGATATGTTAAAGTCATGTAGTATTATTGTTCTGTGGTCTATTTGGTTCTTGAAATTTAGGTGGATTGTTTGATGTACATAGATGCTCCTTGTTTGGGGCATAAATATTTACAATTGTTATTTCTTATTGGTGTATAATTCCCTTATGCAGTATGAAATGACCTTCTTCATCCCTTCTGATTAACTTTGGCTTCAAGTCTACTTATTTGATATGGGAATAGAAACTCCTGCTTGTTTACCAATCCATGGGAATGATGTTTTTTCCCATTCTTTTACCTTCAATCTGTATATGTCTTTACCTATGAGGTGAGGTGAGTGGAGACAGCATATTGTTGGGTCTTGTTTTTTAATCCAATCTGCCAGACTATGTCTTTTGATTATGAGTTTCTGCCATTTACATTCAATGTTTTTATTGAGAGATGATTTTTATTCCCTGTCATTTTATTTGTTTTTTTTTGAAATTTGAATTGATTCATACTTGGATTGACTATTTTTCTAGTGTATTTCACTCTTTTCTGGTTTTTAATTTTATTTTTAATTTCTTCTTCATGAAATATTTTTTTGAGTATGTTTTGTAGTGCAGGCTTTCTAGTTGTAAATGCGTTTAACTTTTATTTATTGTGGAATTTTATTTCATCATCAATTCTTAAGCTTAATTTTGCCGGATGTAGTATTCCTGGTTGGCATCAATTTTCTTCTAAAGCTTGGTATATATTATCTGGTATATATTGGTATATATTTCCTAGCTTTAAGGATCTGGTTGAGAAATCAGCTGAGATTCAGATTGGTTTACCTCTAAATGTGAGCTATCAGATTTTTTTATTGCAGTGTTTAAAAATCATATACTCATCTGTGTGTTTGGTATTTTTATAATAATGTGTTTTGGTATATTTGGAGTCCTGTATGACTTCTGTATTTGATTTTTCTATTTTATTCTTAAGATTTGGGAAAGTTTCTACTATTATTTCATTGAAAAGTTTGTATTTTCCTTTAGTTTATACTTCAGAGCCTTCATCTACCCTTATGAATCTTAGGTTGGGCTATTTAATGTTATCCCACATTGCTTGAAAATGATTTTCATGGTCTTTTAACAACTTTTCTCTATGATTAACTTTATTTTCAAGATTATACTTTGCTGAAAAAAAGCTTTTTAGTTTGAGTTTATTCCATTCATTGATTCTTGCTTTGATTTCTTGTGCTTTGGGAGTCTTATTGAGGAAGTCTGATCCTAAGCCAACATGATGAAGATTTGGGCTTACTTTGTCTTCTATTAGATGCAGGGTCTCTGGTCTAATTCCTATGTCTTTGATCCATTTTGAGTTGAGTTTTGTGCAGGGTGAGAGGTAGAGGTTTAATTTCATTTTACTGCATATGGATTTCCAGTTTTGCCAGCACCATTTGTTGAACAGGCTATCTTTTCTCCATTGTATGACTTTGGCTCCTTTGTCTGGTATGAGGTGACTGTATTTATGTGGGATCGTTTCTGTGTCTTCTATTCTGTACCATTGGTCTGCCTATTTTGGTGCCAATACCATGCTGTTTTTGTTACGATTGCTCTGTAGTATAGTTTAATGTCTGGTATTGTGATATCTCCTGTTTCACTTTTTCTATTCAGGATTGTTTTGGCTATTTGAGGTCTCTTGTTCTTCCAAATGAAGTTCATAATTGCTTTCTCTATTTCTATGAGGAATGTCATTGGGATTTTAAGTGGAATTGCATTGAATCTGTATAATGCCTTTGGTAGAATGACCATTTTTACAATGTTAATTCTGCCTATCCAAGAACATGGGAGATCTTTCCATCTTCTAAGGTTTCTTCAATTTCTTTCTTTAATGTTCTGTAGTTTTCATTGTACAGGTCTTTCCCCTCTTTTGTTAGATTAATTCCCAAATATTTTATTTTATTTTTTGACACTACAGTGAATGGAGTGGTTTTCCTAATTTCTCTTTCAGAGGATTCATCACTTATGAATAGAAATGCATTAGACTTACGCATATTGAATTTATATCCTGTTACTTTGTTGAATTCATTTATTAGTTCTAGAAGTTTTCTAGTGTAGTTTTTTGGATCTTCTAAATATAGGATCATGTCATCAGCAAATAGTGACAGCTTTAGTTCTTCTTTTCCTATTCATATTCCTTTAATTTCTTTGGTCCGTCTAATTGCTCTGGCAAGTGTTTCAAGGATGATGTTGAATAAAAGCTTTTTCTCAGCAAAGGATACAATCAAGAATGTGAAAAGAGAGCCTACATAGTGGGAGAAAATCTTTTCCTCACGCACTTCAGATAGAGCACTTATCTCCAAAATTTATAAAGAACTTACAAAACTTTACAACAAAAATACAAAGAACCCAATCAATAAATGGGCCAAGGACCTAGACAGACACTTTACAGAAGAAGACATACAGGCAATTAATAAATATATGAAAAAGTGTTCAACATCTCTAGTAATTAAAGAAATGCATATTCAAACAACTCTAAGATTTCATCTTACTCCAATTGGAATGGTTTTTATCAAGAACACAAACAATAATAGATGTTGGCGTGGATGTGGGGAAAAAGGCACACTTTTACATTGCTGGTGGAGTTGCAAATTGGTACAGCCATTCTGGAAAGCAGTATGGACAATCCTAAGAAAACTTGGAATGGACCCACCTTTTGACCCAGTTATCCCACTCCTTGGTTTATACCCAAAGGACCTAAAATCAGCAAACTACAGTAACAAAGCCACATCAATGTTTATAGCAGCTCAGTTCACAATAGCTAGATTCTGAAACCAACCTAGATGCCCTTCAACAGATGAATGGATAAAGAAACTGTGGTACATAAACACAATGGAATACTATTCAGCCATAAAGAAGAAAAATATCATGACATTTGCAAATAAATGGGTGGAATTGAAGAATATCTTGCTAAGTGAAATAAGCCAACCCCAAAAAACCAAAGGCCTAATGTTTTCCCTGATAAGTGGAGAATGATATATAATGGGGTTAGGGGGGTGGGGAATAAGAGAAGAATAGGGGAACTTTAGAATATGTAGAAGAAAATGAGAGGGAGGGGGTATGAAAAATGGTGTAATGAGACAGACATCATTGCCCTATGTACATGTATGATTGCATGAATGGTATGAATCTGCATTGTGTACAACCATAGAAACGAAATTATGTACCCCATTTGTGTACAATGAATCAAAGTACAGTCTGTAAAAAATTAAAAGCTAAATAAAAAAAAAAAAGATTATATACTTTATCTTCATTGCCTGAAACTCTGTCCTCCAAGTAGTCTATTCTATTGGTGATACTTTCCATTGAATTTTTTATTTGGTTTGTTGATTCCTTTATTTTTAGGATTTCCAATTGGTTCTTTTTCAGAATCCTCATTTCCTGATTGAAGTGATATTTTACTTCCTCTATTTTCTTTCTGATTTCACTCCTTACATCATCTTTTACCTCCTAGATCAGTTTAACTATGAACTTTCTAAATTCATTCTCTGACATTTTCTCTACTGTTGTGTCAATGGATTCTGCTATTGGGGTATTTTTGTTTGTTTGGGATGATTTTTTCCCTTGCATTTTCATATTGTTTGTGTGTCTACCCATCTCAGTATGAATCTGAGGCAACAGAGTTTTGTCCCTATGAACTTGCAGTGTGCCTGGAAGTTTACAGTACCTCACAGTTTAGTGGGAGACAATAATCACAACCATTGTAAACAATATTTAGCATTAATCTAAATACTTAGTTCCTCCTATGACATCTACAATATTATTTGGCACAACAAACAGAAATGGCATTATAATTGCCAATAGTAAAAACAGCAAGTTTGTAAAAAGGATTTGGAATTTTAGAAGGTGAACAGGGGTTGGGTGAGTTGGCACACACCTGTCACCCCAGTGGCTCTGAGGCTGAGGCAGGAGGATTGAGAGTTCAAAGTCAGCCTCAGCAAAAAGTGAGGTGCTAAGCAACTCAATGACACCTGTGTCTAAATCAAGTACCAAATAGGGCTGGGGATGTGGCTCAGTGGTCAGGTGCCCCTGAGTTCAATTCCTGGTACCCCAAAAGGAAAAGGTGAACAGGGAGAATACAGAAGAGATTTAGGATGTGATGATTATGAGGGAGATGGGGAGAAATAAAAAAATCAAAGGGGTAGTGAAATAGAGAATTTGACTGTTAGCAAAACAAATAGAAAGAGAATGAAGGGAAAGAGACAAGTAAAAAGAATACAAAACAAATCATAGTAATCAAAAATCCTAGCCCTCTAAAGATAGAACCATGAAAAATAACTACCTTTTAAAAATGCTGGAAATACAAAAAGAGAGGCAAATATATATATGGATATATAAAATATCCAGAAACCATTCAGGACACAAACAAAACAAGGAAAAAGAGAGAGAAAAAGGAGGAAAAGAAAAAAAAAAATTCAAAAAAATTTCTTGGTGAAAAATTAAGGAATTGTTTCCATTGTGGTAGTAAAAATTGTCATTATGAATATATATTCATTGTCTACTCCATCATGTCTTTCTTTCCATTTCTTCATGAGGTAAATATTGTGTACAAGAGTAATGGCACAGACTGTCAAATTGTTCCTCTTTTGTGTTGTTCATCAAGTTGTCAGTTGGAGTTCAAAATTTCTTGCTTCCCTTCTTTAGCAGTGGGTTGGGGAGCATTGTGTGCTCCAGTTTCAGGGTGGGATCATTGCAGAGTTCTGTGAGAGGAGTTCCCAAGGTAGAGCTCCTCAAGGCAGGACCTAGGTCTCAATAGACCAAGGTGTTTTGTTGAATGGCAGTTGTTCTGAAGATATTAAATCAGCATATCACTGGGGCCCACTAGCTGCCAATCAACACTGGAAGACTGCACCCCAGGAGTCTCCCTTGTGTTCCACTCATGCAGAGGAGGAAATCCTTCACTTCCTCCGCTATCCATGGACCCTTCCCTTCCTGATCTCCTGGGCTCAGACACCCAGTACAGTTACTTCAGCCCACCCAGTAAAATTCTCTGCCTGCCCCAGCTGTTCTTGCAAGCCACCAGATTCAGAATCGGGGGTATCTTTTGGATCCAGGCCCTCTTGGCCCATATTCACCGAGGTAAAACACTCTCCCTGCCTGATTTTCTTCTGATCTCCTAGGTGCACTCTGGGTCATGTGGGCAGGCATCTGCCAGTTCTGTTTTTGGGTCCCGGCTCCAATTTCCCAGGTCTTGACTCCTGGACTCGTTCCCCATAGCTGCTGGATGCCATAGTGTGGCAGCAAGAAGGCTCTTGTCTCATCTCTCCACACAATCAGGAGACAAGAGGCATCTTCTTCAATAAGGATATAGTGCAGCACACCCTCTGGATCAATCTTGCTGTGTCCTTGATCTCTGATTACTTCATATCAAGTTATACCATGGTGCCATCTGAAATGTGGGTTTCCTTAGTTCCCCTCCCTGCTTTGCCCACAAAGGGTCAGCTCTGGCAGTTGCTGGTGGTGGATTTTCTTTTTTATTTTGTTGTATCCAAACTTCTGAGTCCCCAAGCTGTTCTGAGGGTCCAGTATTAAATTCCAGTAAAATTCCTCTTTTATCCACCTCACTAGCAAGTTGTTTATCTGCTTTCTTGGTCTCATGCCACTGAGCTGCTTGGAAAGAAACCTCCTCTACTCTACCATTTTCCTTAAGACAGAGGTGACTTATTTTAAACACATTTCTTAGAATAACTGGATGGTATATATTATTTTTTTAAAAAAGGAAAAAAAAAACAAGGACTGTTCAATAAAAAGAAAAGGGGGAAAGAGAGAGAGAGAGAGAGAGAGAGAGAGAGAGAGAGAGAGAGAGAAAGGAAGAAGGAAGGAAGGGTAATCATCAGAGGTCAGAAACAAAAGAATGAGTGAGAGAAATGAGAGTCAAAAACACTCTCTAAAAACCAAAATAAGAAAAAAGAAAAATTGGAGAATATTTATTCTTTTACACAAATTGAATTTGTACTATGCTTCAAATTAAGTTCTAAAGCATTTAAAAGATTTTATATAATTCAATTAAGGTAAAAAGCAAAATAAAAATACCCAACTTTTTTGGAAATTTTATTTTTAATTGACAATCATTCAATAATAAATCAGAGTGATGCCTCCAGCTTTGTTCATTTTGCTCACAATTTCTTTGCCTATGGGTGTTTTTTATGGTTTTATATGAATTTTAGGATTTCTTTTCTGTTTCCATGAAGAATTATGCTGTAATTTTGATAATGAATTGAACCTATAGATCATTATGGTCATTATGGACATTTTAGCAATATTAATACTTCTAATGCATGCATATGGGCTCTCTGTCCATTTATTTTTGTCATCTTCAATTTCTTCTATCCATATTTTATAATTTTTAGTATACAAATATTTCACCTCCTTGGTTAAATTTATTACTAAGTTTTTACTTTATTTTTGTGCTATTATAAATGAAATTGTTTTCTTAATTTCCTTTTGAATAGTTTGTTGTATATAAAATACACTGATTTTTGGATTTTTTGTTAATTTTGTATTCAACCTAGTTGATTTTTTTTTTATTAGTTCTAAAAGTTTTTTGGCAGAGTCTTTGGAGTTTCTGTATATGTATATTCATGTCTACCTGTCCTGGGTACCTCAGAATGCTGAGCCTTTGAGCAAGACCTAACTGCCTATAACTTTTCTGAGAGTGTAATTGGAATAGTGAGGAAAGGTCCATACTGTGCAGTAATGTTCTCCATGCCATGGCCTCTGTCATTGTCAGAACTATTTTCCCCACATGCATTAACAGCTCTGCACTTCTAGGTGACACTATCAGGACCCCCTGAACTCTAGCCAGTCTTGTCGTATCACAATCTGCATGGAGCTTGACAAAACTTCCACTGACTCTACTATGACTAGGTAAGTGAGGCCTAACGGATTTGAGACAGAGTTAAAATGGGGTTTGACGGTGGATTCATATGTTTAAAACGGTGACTTGTATAATCCTCATGAATCCAAGGCAAAATCAAAAGAGAAATTTGAGCATGCTTAGAAGTAGGTGACAACAAAAACATCATATAGAGAAATTTGTGAAATGGAACTTAAGTACTTCCGAGAATTTTAGCTTTGACTACTTAACCAAAATGCAATGTTAGGAGATAATTAACCATTAAAAGTAATTGAAAAGAATATAAATTCAGAGGAAGTAGAAGAATAAAAATTAGGGGCAAAAATAAATGAAATAATAGAGATATAAAAGACATGATAAAATTCAACACAAGCTTTTTATAAAGATGAAAAATTTGACAAGCCTCTCAAAAGTTTGATCAAAAAGGAAAATAAGATACAAAAAACATATTAGGAATGGAACAATGAAAACATGGACACACTGAAGCTAAAGCAAGGAATACAAAATATAGTACAGATGAATCTAAAATAGAAAATCATATGAAATACATTAGTTAAAATATGACTTTCAAACTTTATTCAACAAGAAATAGTAAAGGTGCACAGTCTTATAATCATGTAATTATTAAGTTTAAACGTTTTCCACTAATAAAATTAGGCAAATTATTTCTATTGATTTTTCCTGTAATATTGAGATAATTTTATATATTTTCTGTAAATTACTTTAGTTTTAAATTTTCCTGATAATTATATCCTGCATGTTTAGTTCTGATTTTTTTTAAAAAAGAAAATTCTTTTAGAGCAGTTTTAGGTTCACAGGAACATTGAGAGGCAGATACATTGATAATAATTCCTTATTACTAGAGATGTTGAACATTTTTTCATATATCTGTTGATTGCTTGTAGATCTTCTTCAGTGAAGTGTCTGTTCATTTCCTTAGCCCATTTGTTGATTGGGTTATTTGTATTCTTGGTGTAGAGTTTTTTGAGTTCTTTATATATTCTGGAAATTAGTGCTCTATCTGAAGTATGAGTGGCAAAGATATTCTCCCACTCTGTAGGCCCTCTCTTCATATTGCTGATAGTTTCCTTTGCTGAGAGAAAGCTTTTTAGTTTGAATCTATCCCAGTTATTGATTCTTGCTTTCATTTCTTGTGCTATGGGAGTCCTGTTAAGGAAGTCTGATCCTACGCCAACATTTTGAAGAAATGTTCAACATCTTTAGTAATAAGAGAAATACAAATAAAAACTACCCTAAGATTCCATCGCACCCCAATTAGGATGGTGATTATTAAAAATACAAGCAACAATAGATGTTGGTGAGGATGTGGGGAAAAAGGTACACTCATACGTTGCTGTTGGGGCTGCAAATTAGTGCAGCCACTCTGGAAAGCAGTGTGGAGATTCCTTAGAAAACTTGGAATGGAAACACCATTTGACCCAGCTATCCCACTCCTTGGCCTATACCCAAAGGACTTAAAATCAGCATACTACAGAGATACAGCCACATCAATGTTCATAGCTGCTCAATTCACAATAGCCAGATTGTGGAACCAACCTAGATGCCCTTCAATTGATGAATGGATAAAGAAACTGTGATATATATATATATATATATATATATATATATATATATATATACACAATGGAATATTACTCAGCCATAAAGAATGATAAAATTATGGCATTTGCAGGCAAATGGATGAAATTGGAGAATATCATGCTAAGTGAGATAAGCCAATCTCAAAAAATCAAAGGACGAGTGATCTCACTGATAAGCGGATGATGACACATAGTGGGGGATGGGAGGGGGGCAAGAATGGAGGAAGGAGGGACTGTATAGAGGGAAAAGAGGGGTGGGAGGGATGTGGGGGAAGGAAAAAAATAAGAGAATGAATGAAAAACTATTACCCTAGGTAAATGTATGATTACACAAATGGTATGCCTCTACTTCATGTACAAAGAGAGAAACAAGATGTATCCCATTTGTTTACAATAAAAATAAATTCTAAAAATAATAATAATTCCTGTCCCTGCATATGGGTGACTTCCTCTGTCATCAACATTCCCACCAGAGTGGTACTGTTACTGTAATTGATGGACCTATGTTCAAATTCCATTCTCATCTAATGTGTAAAGATACCACTTTAGTATTCTACTGAACAGTTTCACTGCTCTAAAAATCCCCTCTACTATGCCTGTTTATCCCTTCCTTATCCATAATCCCTGACAAATTAAGAATTTTAAAAATTCTTAATATTATATTAAGCAGGAATATTATGAAGCAGGTATATTTTTTGACTTATTACTTTATTTTTTCCTTCCTATAATTATTGAGAAAATTGTATGACTCTTATTAACTCTGTAGTATTTTATATTAATGGAGATTTTAATGACCCTTGTTGTCTGGATGACATCATTTATTTATACAATTAGTATTTAGTTTGCTGACATTTTAAAGATATTTGCATCTTTGTTGATACTGTTTTCCTTTTCCACGTTGACGTCTACATTTGATATAAAGTTTTCACTACTTTTTTGTTCTACAGTTTGTGAAAAAATAGAATTAACTGCCCTTGTTTTTCTGGTAGAATCCATGTAAAACTCTGAATATTTCATTAGTTTCCTACTGAAATGGCATTAAGGTAGCACTTATATTTAATGAAAAGACTGATAATATTTCAATTCCATCTGGAAAAGTAATGAATCTGTATCTCCATATTGCCCCACACATCAAGATAAATTCTACATGGTTTAAAGATTATTTATTTATTTATTTAGTGGTAATGAGGATTGAAACCAGGTCCTCTACCATTCACCTACATCCTCAGCCCTTTGTATTTTGAGACAGGGTCTCACTACATTGCTGAAGCTGGTTTTAAACTTGATATCTTCCTGCCTTAGTCTCCAGGTTCCTGGGATAATAGGCATATTTCACCACTTCGTGTTGTAAAGATTTAAATATGAAAAACAAATAGGTAACCCTTTTAAAAGAAATTGAAAGACATGGTTTTATGACCTTGAATTCAAAATCATTTATTAAATGTGACAATTTTAGAAGGAAAATATTGATGAATTTCACCACATTATAAGTTTTTGTCCTGTGTGATATAAATAAAAGTGAAAACAAAGCCCTTAATCAAAATTTATAGTTGCATACAAAACTGCACTTTTCTCATTTGTTGTGCAAATGAGATAAAGCTAAGAATATTCTTGGTTTCTAGCATGACTAAGGAACACCAAATGCTTTCAGAAATTATCACTAAAAAGCAAACGCTTGAAAATCCATTGTACTTCTCACCAAACTAAACACAAGATGTCAGAAAATACACTTTCTACATGTGATGAAATTTTTAGACCAACATTGAGATTTATAGAGTATTTCTGCTCTAAATATTAGATAACTGAAAATGATTAAACACATATTACTTTTGTTTAGTAGTATATGCATTGCTTGATGGAATAAACCCATAAAGAGGCAACAGGAATGGGCTCCATATGATTGAGGAATTTAGTTAGCATTATCCATCTTTAGAAGTGTACTTGATATCTTTGGATTTATTACTCAATAAAGAAATAATGCTGATTGTAAACAAAGAACAGACGTATTGTGCAATGTTCCCATTTTACTAGAGAGATTCAGTAAATTTAGTGCCTCTGTTATAAAATGAAAATAGTTTGAACATCTCTCATTCCCTTGAGATAAAATTGGATCTTTTTGGATATTCTCACACCTAATTTACATTAGATGACATCATTGTCATATGTCAAATCCACTGCCAAAAGATGGTGAGGACATGGGAAATCAAATTAGAAAAAAAAAATGAGAAAGGCCAAGAACGTGGCTTTCCAAATTTTCTCTTAACTGTATTTCCCAACAGTTCCTTTGGGGAAAAAGAAATTACACTGAATAATTGTGGCTCAGTTTAACTTCCATCTTAGTGTTCAAATTCCACTCATACTCCCTAATTTAAATAAATGTAGGTAGAATTACAGGCATGATTACGCTCCTATTGCATTTGCTATAACTGACTTTTAAAATTTAGAATGTTGCCATAAAATCATTCAGACACAAATTATATTTTTAAGAAATCAAGTTTCTGGACCATATGCAGAACTAAATAGATGAAGTAATTGTCTTTAGATTCTTAGTTCAAATTGTTGAGAGCACTAATCTGAATTTGTTTTAATCTGAGCTGTCATGTTATTATGATTTGTTAAAATGTTTAACTCTCAATACTAGACTGAGGAAGCTCACAGATAGATCATAGGGGAAAAGTTCCTAAAGCAGCTTCTTCGGACATGCTTGACATAACCTCATTGTGAAATGATGGTGGCCAACTAATTCTTCATATTCTTCAAGTTAAAGCATTTTCCCTTGTCAATCGTGAGAGTCATTAAAATAACAATCTAAGTCAAGTAAACATTACTTAAAAAGTAACCTAAAATCAGAGTCACATCTTGTTTTAAACACATTCATTTTTTAAATTTATTTTAAAAAATTATTATTTTTATTTTTATAGACTGCGTTTTAATTCATTATACATAAATGGAGTACATCATTTCATGTCTATTGTTGTACACGATGTAGATTCATACCATTTGTGTAATCATACATATACATAGGGTAATGATGTCTGTCTCATTCCATCACTTTTCATACCCCTCCCTCTCATTTCCCTCTACGTAATCTAAAGTTCCTCTGTTCTTCTCTCACTCCCCTAACCCCCATTATATATCATCATCCACTTATCAGGGAAAACATTCAGCCTTTGGTTTTTTGGGATTGGCTTAATTCACTTAGCATGATAGTCTCCCATTCCATCCATTTATCTGAAAATGCCATAATATTCTTCTTCTTCTGTGGATCACATATTCTGAATGAATTCTTGGAGACTATTGAGAAATCATTTTCACCTTCTAAACCACAGAAGACACACAGCTGAAAGCAATTCCAGGCCCTAACAACTTCCAGTCTGAGAGACTTTTAGAGCATGAATTCAAATTTTCTCCATTGTTTTGGACTTCAGACTTCTTGCATGATTACTTTTCCAAGCCCAGTGTGATGATTTTGCATAAAGAAAGGGCGTATAAAAGGTGACAATGGAATGAGAAGTCTTTAACAGTGATTGTACTGCTACACATCTTATAATGATTCTTTAATGAGTCTCACATAGGTACACAACTGACACTCCACCAAAGAAATATGAGGGTATTCATTGTGGGCACAATTGTTTGCATTTGCCCATAGTTCTTTTGTTACTTTTCGAAGTTGTAGACTGAGTTTTAACTTCTTCCTGTTCTGATATATTTTATTTTGCTCTACTTTTTGTCATTATTTTTCTTTCTTTTTCTCCTCCCTCCCTCCTGCTCTTCCTTTGGTTACTTCCCTTCTTTTCTCAATTTCTATGAGATCAACTTTTTTTATATTGCATGAGTGAGGTCCTGTGGAATATGTCTTTTTGAGCCTTGCTTACATGATGATCTCTCTAGTTTCATCCATGTTGTTGCAAATGACAGGATTTCATTCTTTTTGTTGACTGAATAGTATTCCATTGCATACATGTACTACATTTTCTTTCTCTTTCTTTCTTTCTTTTTTTTTCCCCATTTTTTACTGAGACAAAATATTTGTACGTAGTTTTGAAGTCCATTATGATAATTTAATATATTTGTATGATGTGTAAGAATAAAATCAATGTAATAAATATTTCCATCACTTCAAACATTAATCAGTTCTTTGTGTTTGGAATTTCACACTCTTCCAGTAATTTTGAAATATATCATAAATCATTTAACCTATAGTTACCTTACTGTACTAAAGAAAAAACAGAAGTCATTCCTCATTCTAATTGAGTTTTGAATTTCTTTCCATTCCCCTTAATCCCTACTCATCCCAGTTTCTAGTGACCACTATTTTATTCCATTCTTCTAGACGATTGACTTAGTTTCTACAAATGAGAGAGAATATGTTTGTACTGCATTTTCTTTATCCATTCAGCATTTGATAGTCACTTAGGTTGTTTCCAACAACACTGTGAATAATTCTGCAATGAATATGGCAGCACAGATATCTCTTTGGTGTTGTCAAGTTAGATATGATTAGAAAAGCTGTTTAGGATCACAGTGTTAAAGACTGGATCTAATTATAGACGTCATAAACTGTTTCAATATATTTTGGACTCATAATCTTCATCATACTTTAATAATATGAATTTATCTGACAGAATGATGGTGGAATGATACAATGAGAAAACAGCTGGTTGTGAAGACAGCAGCTTAGAGCAAGTTTAATTTGAGGTATCAAGTTAGAATAGATCTGCAATGCTTTCTGTTTAAAGATTCATCTCTTCAGAGAGTGGTCAGAATTTGTGACCTGAGGTTTTGGAAGCCAGCTACATCTAAGAAAATCAGTGTTTACCTGCTACCCATCACAATAAATGTAAGGAACTTGTGTGTTTTTCATCCAGTGTTTCTTTTTTATAATGCTCAAGATGGCTTTACTGTTCTCAGCTTGACTAGACTTCGGAAAAATTTCTTCCTCACTCTGGACCCTGACCTCTCTTTGCTCAAAATGTTTCTTTTCTCTAAAAGAAACAATTGCAATTTCTTCTTTTATCTCCCCTTGACATGCAATTCTTTTACCAACCTTTTGTCAGATCTATGCCTCAGAACTGTCTTTCTACATTGCAAGAAACATATTTCATGCCTGGTTGCCTCTGGGGAATTTTTATAAACTTTAAAAATTTTCTTCTGTTAAAATTCTCTCCATTTCTAGATAAGATTTTTGTCTTCAATACAACTGAGTATATAACAATTTTGTGAACTTTCTTCCTTCTCAATTCACACGCGCACACATACACACACACACACACACACACACATTGTTTATTTGTTCATTAATCGATTCCATCAATTATATGTAGTGAAAACTACAGTTTAGACACTGGAAAAAAAAACCTTGAAAATGAAATGTCATGTTCTAATTCTAAAAAGATAATTGGTCACAGGGCTGATTTTTGATTCCAGTAAGAAGACAACAGTTTCCGTTGGGTCCAGTGGCACATGCATGCAGTGACAGCAACTGGTGAGGCTGAAGCAGGAGGATCTCAAGTTCAAGGTCAATCTCAGCAATTTAATGAGACCCTGTCTCAAAATAAAGATGCAAAGGCCTGAGGATGTAGCTCAGTGGTAGAACAGCCCTGGTTCCAATCCCCAGTACCATATAATAAAGAAAATTGTGCTTACAGAGGGATAGGATAGCCCATTTTATGTCAGGGTGTTAAATAATTAATTGATCATTGTATGGGACTGAAAACAATGGTAGGTCTTCCTATGTGTGTCTCTATGTGTGTACCTCTGTGTCTGTTGTTTTGTAGATGAAGTTGAATGCTCCAATAGTTTATATTTATTCTGCCAAATTCATAGTTAGCCCACCTTTTCTTTTCTTGAACCCATGTTATTGATGCTATGAATAAAGTTAGCTATGGGGAGAGTTCTGAGAATCTAAGTCTAGACTCTTAGGTATTCTGACTTCTTTAACTCTCCTGTCTTTCATCAACACTGGTGGTCATTTGGTATATTCCTCTTGTCTGATAAACACACATCTTTGTGTGAAAACAAAACAAAGCAAAAAACAACAACAAGGAAGAGCTGCCTACAATGGTATGCTAGAAATGACTCTACTGCTTTCCAGGAATTGATTGTGCTCATCTCTTCACAATCCACTTTCAGCTGCATCTCACCAGTGTAGTGCAATGACACCGCAGACATGGGCAGACACTGGGAGGAGAGCCAACGGTCATGCACCGTAGATTCCAGCCAGTGGCCGTTGCTTGTGATGAAGGGAAGCATAAAATGTTGCCGTTTCATTTTACAAAGAATTCATATAGAAGGCGATGGTGACAGTCACCATGAGGAGACGATGTCCATGTTGACATTCTGAGTACTCACATGTCTCCCACTCTTTTCCAAGTGCCTTAGACACATTCGTTCATCTAGTCCTCATAAACTGATAAAGTAGGCGTGCAGAGGAATCTTGTCAATCCCACCCAATAGATGGTTAAACCAAGGACTAGATGAGGAAACCAATGAGAAGGAATTTATATTCCATCCATTTGAATAGCACTTAGTTACAAGTACTTATTATCCTTTTGTTAAATATTGGACAATGATTTTTGAAATGATGATTACCTCAAAATTCTTTCCTGGTTTTAAATATTTCCTACATAGGAAATATTTCTGAATACATTTCAACTTCACAAATAATTTTTTTCACTAGGTAGCTGCATATTTTATCATTTTGAAAAATGCAGAACTCAGCCTAACTTCTGTTTATCTTTTTCAGCTTCTAAATAGCACACTGCTGATAACTGCCGCACCACAGCAATTTTGAGAGAACTTTGTTCCTTTGTATGCTATGATTTATGAATAATAGGGAAGATGCCTTTTGAATTCATGGAATGATGTAAATTTGTGTGCTTTTCATATTTGCCTTTCCTTTTCTACTTGACAATCTATCAACAATATTTATATATTGTTCACAGTTCAAGAAGTATTTCATGAGAAATCCTGAACCATAAATAACTTGTTACTCACTCTAGTACTCACGAATGCAGTGTTGCCCAAGAATGATTCTCTATTACAATAAAAATATCTAACAGAAAACATAAATTTGATGGAAAAGCACTCTAACTAGAATTTTACTTGTATGAATGCCAAGCTTCCCTTAGACATCATGGTAAGGCCACTGCAGAGAAAAGGAGATTAAAATGAGAGATTTTTCCCAAGCACTCAAAAACTTTGGTTCCAGCTTATCCTGACCTTGAATCAATTTTGTCATCAACTGTTTGACTGAAACCCAGATCCCCTGCTCCATTTCTATAGATGATGGGTTGGGGCTCTATTTGAACCTCAGAAACCAAAGGTATAGAAGAGGCTCCTAAACAAAATCACCCACTGTTATGAAAAGAAAGCTAAAACACAACAAGGTTCTAATTAACAAAAATAAAAATCTCTGAGAAGTCTTGCAGGATAAACCTATTTTAGTATGTATCCTAAGATTTCAAATACTTCTCCTTGAGCTAACTATTAACAACTCAATCTATTAAAAACTTATGGGACAGCAATGTTCTGAAAAAAAATTGTTGCAAGATATTAATCTTACAATAAAAATGAAAATCTTACTCCTTAGTATTAAAATGTTAGCTATTTTACCCAGATAATTTGGGTGGTTCTTATTTTTATTATGTGGAAAATGCAAATTGCTCATAAAAGATGTGACTAACATCATACAACTAAATAGGTATGAATTATCTTACATCTTTAAAATCAAGGAACTTATATGCTCCAATAGCATCCACATAATGATGCTTTTTATAACATTCCTAATAAAGTATTTAATGGGGAGAAAGTCACATCATCTAGAATTCCAGCCAGTGACTGAAGGGCTCTTTTGTAGATAAAACTCTTACTTGTGACACTAGAGCAAGCAGAGTATGGGAAATTTTTCTGTAAAGGGCAAAATAATAAATATCGTAGTCTTTGAGGGAACAAAACAAATGTTGAGGATATTTTTAGGTATTTACATAATCATTTAAAATATAGCCATAGCTGGGGGCAGTGGTTCACACCTGTAGTCCCAGTGGCTAGCGAGGCTGGGGCAGGAGCACTTTGAGTCAAAGCCAGCCTCAGCAAAAGCCAGGCACTAAGCAACTCAGTGAGATCCTGTCTCTGAATAAAATAAAAAGTAGAGATGGGATGTGGCTTAGTGGTTCAGTGCCCCTGAGTTCAATCTCTGGTACCCCTCCCACCAAAAAAAAAAAAAAAAAAAAAATATGTGTGTGTGTGTGTGTGTGTGTGTGTGTACATATCCACATAAAATTATATAATCACTTTTAGCTCACAGGCCCTGTGCAAACAGCTGCATATCTATGGGCAGATATGGCCCATAGATAATAGACATGTGCCAGTCAGATTTGGCCCATAGATAATAGACATGTGCCAGTCTCTGGACAAAAGCACCCTGAAAAATGGGAGAAAATAAGGTTGCTCGTTCAGTCCCTGTACAGCAATGCAGGACAGCATTCTGCTTTTAGATCATCAAACGAGTCCAGAAATCCAATTTACTCTCCTCCAGTGATCAGATTTTATCTCTTTTAAGTGCTTAGGGAACCTGTGTAGCTTAAGTGTATCTTATTAATGGACAGAGTTTGTCCTTGATCAGTCCTATGTCATGTACCAAATAAAGAAAGGGATAGTGGTGCAGATTGTGATGTGGGGTTGATCGAGGATGGTTTAAGAGTGAGAGTAAGCCCCAGCTCTCACTTATAGCAAGGCTGCCAACTTGCTGTAGCAAATCTGAGGGTAAACAGTCAAGTCTTTATTAGTGGAGAACCTTGTCTGTATGTACAGAAACTTTAAGTGACTGAACAGAAACTTTAAGTTAATGCTCCTTTGACTCCCTCAACTCTTTCAGTTTCCTACAGATAATTCAATTCATATATACAATAATTTCCCCAGTTAGAGGTAACCACAGGATATTCTCTAAACCATCAAGTTTTTGCCACAAATACAGCCAAAGAATACTTCTATTATTTTCTCTAGTTAGTCAACTTTTCTACCTTAACAAAATACCCAAGACAGGCCAACTTTATAAAGAAAAGAGTTTTATTTAGCTCACATTTTGGGAAATCCAAGGGCCTGGTGCTAGCCTCACCTCAGTTCTCCAAAGGACATTTTCTGCTCAATCACATCATGTTGTACCGCAATGGTAGGAGCAGGAGCGGAAGCAAGTGATCACATCTCTATACAGGAATCCAGAGAAAGTTCAAGGGTCAGACTCAGGTTTTTATAACAATATGCTCTCTTGAGAATATATTCCAGGAGAGCAGCATAGCTTTCAAGGGCAGAGCTCACAAGCACATTCCACTCTGCCCTACCCTTTAAAGGAACCAGAACCCCATTACTGGACAAAGCTTCCCACACATAGACCTTTGGGGGATAAACCAAATTCTAACCACAGCCCTGGGTAAAGATCTGCTCCCTATTGATTTTGGCCTTCCTAGACTCATACTATCTTTTCATTAGCTCTTCTAATTCTAAACAAATATTGGTCTCTACATTTTTTGTAGAAATAGTTCTTCCCATTCAAGAAGGCCCTGGGGTGTCTTATGAAATGGACTTAATTTATATGAGGTAAGGAATGATGCAAGGATGAAGTACTCATTCAGGCAAAGGGTCTAGTCTCCCTAATATTTACTGTGAGATCATTAAAGTGATTATTCATGACTTATGTGCTTATGCATTGCCTGTGCTGAAGGAGCTGAAGGCATCCTGTCATACACAAAAAGATCTAAACACTAATTTCATGTGTGAACAACTTGCATATTATGACAGTGGGTCAGTGTAAAGGGAGTACTGAGGAAGCATGGTAAAAAATTTACCTATAGAATATATATAAAGGCCCAGAATTTATAATTATGATAATAGATTGATATGTTCTAGATGTTTCTTTATAATTTCTTTAAACATATTTCAAGATTTTCCTAAGATAGTTGATAAAATGTACTTTACAAAAACTAGTACTAATGGAATATATTAATGTGATCAAGGAATTGAAGCTTTTGGAAATATGCAAGCCAGTTATTCAATAATTATTCATTGTAAAGTTGGACTCCTGTTGCATTGTTACTAGTGCATTTTAACATCATTACTTCTTGTTGTGGCCTGATTTACATGTGAGAACAACTGGTTTCAATCCTAGTTATTCTTTTGACATGTGGTCTTTAGGATGAAAATAAATACCTTTCCTATTTATTATGAGTGAAGTTCAGTCAGGACAATTCATTTAAAATTATATTGATTGTATTTCATCAAAATTTATATCTTTTGCAATATTCCTTCTCTCCAGAATATTTTATTTTGCTAAGTGTAAGTGCTTCAGAACAAAGTCAGCAATCTAACAGAAGAGAACAGCTGTGTTTTCCTTGTGTGATCATTGCTACTGACTTTTCTTTAGGACAATATTTTTTATTAACCTAAATTCTATATATCTTTCACTTCAAAGTTATGTGAAGGTTTTCTTCAAGACTAATGACTATTTAACTTGTAATTTTGTACTGACTTAGAATCACTTATTAAAGGAACTATATTACATTTATCTTTATTAAACCTTTCCATATGAATATTGGCATCCTTTTCTGATTTATCAAAGAATAATAGATTAAATTATTTCATTTATTTTTCTATAAACTTGATTGCTGTCTTATACTATTCTTTAAGTTTCAATCAGCAATTTTTTTCTTTTTTGTAATATTAGGTGCCTTGATGGAGCTCTTTAGAAAATTACAGAAATAACATTTGAAAAACAAATAACACACTAGTGATTTTAAACAGTTATCATATTATTTCAATGTATAACTCTATGTGTAGGGAGTTCATTACCCACTAATGGCACTCTTAAGACATAAGAGCTACTTAACAAATTTGTTTTATTATCAACAAAACCAACAAAACATAACATGCCAGGCATTGTTCAAAGTGTTTTTGGATGCCCTTTGCACATATGAATTCTTAAATCCTCACAGAAACCTGAGAACAGATGCTATTATTGTCATTCATTGTTGAGAACATTGAAGCAAGGAGAACTGAAATAATCTGCTTGGGATCAGATAGCTACTAAGTGGCAGAACCAAGGTTTGAACCCTGGCCTTCATTCTTCAGAATGAGTTCATTAGCCCTAATCAGCCTGCGGGGCTAAACCTTTAGAGAGCTAAAGACCTGCAGTGGTGTATTATAAATACAGAACCATGAAATCTAGGATCATCTAATGTTAGTGGATTATTTTATAGTATTGGCATATTTCTCATTGTTCACATATATTCTTTAGATATATATTTATACATAAATAGAAACTACTTAGATATATGATATATAAATAGATATATTTATGTCATTTAAACATGTAAATAGATATCTACATAGATATTTATATATAAGTACATATATTTATATATATAAAATACATCAAATACATATATAAAATACATCAAATATATATAAAATACAAAATATATTTTATATGTTATAAATAATATTTGATACTATTTATAATGGTATTGATAACTTTTTTCCAAATCCTTTATAATAGGAAAATCCAACATAAAACTCAGGATACTCAGTATATTTTACAACATACTTCTTGGGGTTCATGCCAATAATGACTTTTCATAGTGTATTTTTGGGTAATTTCTTTTCCCGACTCCACATCATTTGTCTGCAAAGTAGCAGGTGCAGATAGTTGCCTTTGTAGTTCTTTTGGCTCCTTCACTAGAATTTATGTGGTCAGAATTCTGACTCATATTTTAACATTGTCATGTGGTATGAGTTCTAGGTTGCTTTGAATAACCTGCCCTTTGGTAAAATTCAGATGACTTAGATATTAATCCCAGGCAGGTACTCCACTTGTTAAGGGCTTTATGCCATGCTTCTGAGAAATTTACTCTTTGCTACATTATTAATCAGATCATACAGTATTTTGATAGTTTCACCATTATGATGCAGTGTAATTCTTGACAGTTGCAATATCAAATGACACTGGCTTGAGACCCATCAACTTCATTAAGGTGAGATGCCATGAAAGTCTAGGCTAATTAAACAGAATTTATGGCCTTGACTAATTAACATTTAGAGAAAGATTATTCTCTAGAGATGAGAAGGAAGAATGGCAAGCCTTTAATGATGCTAACATTTACTGAGCATTTACTGTGTGTCCAGTAATGCTCTCGAGTTACTACATTCATAATCTCATTTAACCCCACAGGCAGGTATTATATTTATTTGTACTTTACAGATTAGAAAACAGAAAGAAACATGGAGTAATTTAAAGAAGAGTTAGCAGTCTTCACTGCTTGAGCCACATGTTTGGGAGAGCCCCAACTCTCAGTTCCTGGCTCCCATTTAAACCTGGCTCCACCGTTTCCTAGCTATGGGAGAGTTACATTCTCTAGGCCTCAGTCTCCTCACCACTCAAAAGAAGAAAAATAACTGCTTCAAGGGCTGTTGTGATATTACATACATTAATACATAAACAGAGTTAGAACAATAAATGCTTACTTGGACCTAGCTAAGCAAGTGATCAGATTGGAATTTGAACCTATTAAGTATCACATTCTGGATTTTAACTAATGTGTCATTTTACTGATTGTGGATTTTACCATCTGTTGTTTGTCTCCATATATAGAATAACTTCCTTCTAGAAGCAAAATTAATTCCCACACTACTGTCCCCCTGTAAAAATTCTCCACTTTGAGAAGCATTTCCAGCTTCATGCCCAACGGATGACCCACTTATCCCTACCCCTTGTGCAGGGAGAAAGATCAGGCTTGAGGGTATAGCTCAGTATGTACAAGGCCCTGGCTTCAGTCCACAGCAGCCTGGGTTGAAGTCCTGTACCTTCCTCAAATCCCTCTCACTACAGAATTAATTCATTTGCTTTAGCAGCTGTGGAGTTTTTGAAGAGGGACGTTCATTGGAAAGGCATAATGTGAAAAGGAATTTGGGTAACTAATTCTACTATGGATTCTATTTTGTAAGCTTGGGCAGGAAAGAAAGTCAAACCATTCAGTTACTTTTCTTTTTTCTTTTTTTTTTTAATCTGCAACCATAAATACTAGCTCTGTTCTGTTCTTTACCCTAGAAGCTCTTTCCTGTTCTCTGTAGAGATGGGGTTGTGCTTTTCCTTTGTGAGTAATGGCTCTATTTGATTCAATAAATACTGTTTCACACTAATGCAGTTCACAAGAGGATTTAGAAGCCATTAAGAATGTACTATTTAAAATCCCACAATGGACCTTATCACTGCTCTCTGGAATAAATTATAGTTTTTTGCACATTAAAATTATACCTCAGGAGAGGATTCTCTGAACATTTTCCAAAAATGGGCATTTAGTATCTTATTGAAAAAATAATGGAAAAAAGAATAGAGCATTTTCAATGCAAATCACCAAGGAAAGAAGTGTTCAGTTTTCCATATAAAAAAATAATACCAGGTAAAAATAGATTTAATCATTTTACTTTTTTATATTAAAGGATACCTTATTCAATTACTTAATAATTCCCTTTTTGATATATCATAATATGGTTTACCACTACATAGGGTAGAACCGATGAATAACAAACTAAAAACTTTCAGAATATCTCTAACTTCAGCTCTTTTAGAAATAAGCAGTCCAAGAAACATTTATGAAACACTGTTATTCCTTCATAGCTGACTAGCTTGCTGACTTCCTCTTTCTTTCTTTAATTTTTTTCTTTCCTTCCTTCCATCTTTTTGGATTTTTTTCTTTCTTTCTTTCTCTTCCCTTTTGTGACCTTGACCCTCTCCAGTGCTCTTCCAATCTCTTTGACTGTCACTGTCCTTAATTGCAGTGACTCAAGAGCATGCATTCTCTTTAATTTCATCCCCTCATCTTAAATTGATCAAATTATTTTATATGCATATATGAATATGTAACAATGAATTCACTACTATGTATAATTATAATGCACTGATAAAAAATAATAAAAGAAAGTATATAAAAAGATAAATTAAAATACTTCCCCAAAATAAAATCATTTGCTCTTGTTCAATGGATTATCCTGAAAACTAGCCTGTTGGATATGCTGTCCCTCATTTGTCTTTTCAGTAAAGTACAGATCTAGAAGAAAATCCAATACAGTGAATATTAAGAATTCTTTTTAAAAACTGAAAGTACTAGTTAGGAGCCAGAGAGGGCTTTTTGCATTTGTCCACATCATACAGTTGAGCTACTGGCTTAGCTGTAAAAACAAGCTGAATCTGTGGCTGGGTGATTTGCTCAGACTGCTTTGATGGGGATTAATGAGCAATGGGTTCTGAAGAGGAAAATGAACCAATAATTATTCTACCAAGATTCTCCTCTTGGGAATGATAGACAGTAACCCCCCAGGACAGCAGAGAAAGAGATTTTGGTTTACTAAGAACAAATCCTGGTTTAGGATCAGCTACATAAGTGGAAAATTCAAAAATGGAAATTTTAATTTATGAAACTCACCTAAGTCTGGTGGTGTGTGCCTGTAGTCCAAGTTATTTGGGAGGCCAAGGCAAGAGAATTCTTTCAGTACAGGAGCTACAATCAAGCCTGGGCAACATAGCAATACCTCATTTCAAAAAAATAAGCAGGGACTCCTGGCTCCAGGGCCCCTTTTCTTGGGAGAAGTCTGTCTCTGTTACTTTTGCAATAAACCTGCAATGTGCTTGCTAAAAATAAAATAAATAAATAAAAAAATAAAAAAAAAGAAAGCACCATAGCATAAAATGACTGAAACTGGTGTCCAAGGTACCGAAATTCAGGTTGACAATGGAAAGCACTTATTAGATGACAATTTACCTATACTGTTTATTAAATGTGATTGAATCTATCTGAAATTTTACTTAGTTGGTAGTAAGTACTCCAACAGATGAATACAGATAAAATTTCAAAAGTTCCCAAATCATAGAATAGCCTAAGTGATAAACTTGCCTTCCTAATAATTGGGCAAAATTTATAAGAAGTTATTATTTCATGCATAGTTCCATACTAATTATTATACTAATTTTCATAAATCTGTAGAGTTAACCATGCTGTCCACTAACCATGTGTGGAGATCCAGTACTTTGCATATTGAATTGAGATGCACTATAATTATAAAACAACACACTGGATTTTGAAGACTTAACACCAAAACAGAAAAACATTTCGATTTTCATATGAATTATAACATAGGAATAAGCACATAAGCACCTCATTTCTTTTGAAAATATGAAGGAAAACACAATCAACAATATCCACCTATAACAAGAAAATGCTTTGATTTATGCTTTTTCCACTAATAAGCAAGAAAGACATTAAGGACCCTATTTATATGTAGAAAATTTATCAACATTATCAATATTAAAGTCATATTTAAAGTGTGTTTTCACTCAGCTTAGAAATACCATAACAGAGAATCCTTATAATTGCAGGAAGGGATAAAACCCATCTTTCCCTCAAAAAAATTTTTTGTCCTACTCCTCAGGGAATTATTTGTGTGCTTCCTCTCTGAACAACACAACACAACCTTCTATGAAAGAAAGCTAATGATTGTTTAGGACTCCACAGGGATCCCCACATAGGGATGGAGATTCCCTGGCTTTGCATATGTCAGATTGCCACTTGCCCTGCCCTCTCTGTCTCAGGGGTAGCATTTAAATCCATGAGAAACTACTTTTCATAAATATTTATATGACATAAATATATAGGGAATTGGGTTAAAGAATTTCTCAGAAATAATCAGCAATTAAATAAGTGTCCTCTTTCACTAAGGATAGGCTGTCATTTGTGAGACAGACAAATTTAGAGATTTGTAAGTAATCAAGCTTACAATAAAATAAATTTGTTTCAAGAATCTGTGCTTAATATCTACATAAGTCAAGTAAACACAGGCTAAGTACTTAGTTAACAGCTTTATATACTGATATCCTCTCAGTGTGTTATTCTAATATTTTCTGCAAAATTGCTCTGTCTCATCTCCATAGGTTCACCTATTCTGAGAAATGGGAATGAAAATAAATTATAATAAGGCACTCAAAGATACTTAGTTATTCATGATAGGTATTTTCTAATCTCTTATAAATGTGCACAAAGTAAGCCCCTTTCAATTTCTTTAGTATGTGAGTGCTCATTCAAGGCAAGACTATGGGGCATTGTAAGCCCCGTGGTTAGGACTCATATAATCAGAAGTCCCCTTATTCCAGTGCTTTCACACTAGTGAGGAAAGAAGTTTCAAATAAACATAGGCAATGGAAAAATGTTATAATAGTGATACAACACATACAGTCAAGAAATATTTAGATCACAATAGCTATAGTTTGGACCTGAAACCTATACAAAAAGAAAACCAAAAAAACAAAAAACAAAACAACTAAAAATCTATGAAAAACTCCCATGTGATGATTACTGGGTTTTTATTTGGTGATGTTAAGACATTTGTGAAAGGGACAAAAGTGGTATCTTTAAACCTTTTCCTGAATGCTTTTATGCTTTTTGCGAAAAACCCAGCATCAAGTAGAGAGATCTAGTAGAATTAATCTTAGGGATTTGTATGTCCTATCTGCCACCTCTCTGAAATATTGCAACAATGTGCTTGGTTGATGTTAATGTTAGTTTCCTCTTTATACAAGGAGTCATTTCTGAAATCTTTTACAGGAGCACATATATGTTTCTATCTTCCTGTTCCTAATTATGCATATGTATATGGAATCAGAAAAGCAAAATGACTAAGATGTTTCAGTGTTGCTTATAAGGAAGAATCTCTAATAGCAATGTAATCTTTTTCATCTTCATAGAAATGAAAATTCTAAGATGATAAAATCCTTATTCCCATGAACAGGGATGAAATTTGGGAAAATGACCCCTTTAGGAATGTGGCACATAGCATGGGTTGAATTGAGAAAGATTTTCATCCCCTTTTTTCATTTTCTTTATTTCTTAGACAAATAAAACGGTCTCCCTTGTTAGTGAGAGAGAATAGCAATGTCGCTCTGAACTAGAATGTATATTGAATTATGAGACAGACACCAATAAAATATTAATGTATGAGTATTTATAGCCTCCCTCATTTTGTTCCATTTTAGAAAATAAAATGCTGAAATAATGTTACTTTTGAAGACAATATCATCTTAATAGGCCTATGAGCAACCCAGAATTGTGCTAATTATAGGTGGTTTGGGGACACACTATTTTAACTTGGGATTTTCTGTAATGGTTGAATTGAACTAGAGAGAGCAATGCTGTAGTCATCACAATTAATTCTGAAATGTGCTTGTGTTTTCTAAAATTGATGATGCTGCACTGGTGCTGATTTTCTTGTGTTCCCTTTTGTCTGTATGGAAATTTGGAAACTTAGACACACATTAGAGGCTTGCAGTTTGAGTAAAGTAGCTTTGTGTACACTCAGATGTTTACATCAGTTCCAAACGGAAAAAACACTGGTCAAATAGTAATGAAAACCATACACTCCAACTGGGACTCTTAATAAGATTACTCTGATTTTACTGGAATAGAAGAGGAAGATGTACTTACAGTGATTTTTTTTTTTTCTGTATTTGGTGATAATTTATTTTTTCTCTATGATCAAGAGGATTTGTTGAGAATGATTAACATAAACTTTAATTTGGGGTGAAAATGCAGCCTTCTAACATTGAACTTCACTCTCCTTGTATCATTTCTCTGTCTCTGTTTATCAATTAGAATAGAGTAACTTAGTAGGTAAAGTCAATATATTTATTTCTTGGTTATGCTATATATCTAATGTGGATGTCAGGGAATTTTGTTCATTGTTGTTCCCATTATGTATGGAAGTAATCTGACCTGCAGCATAGGTTAGGGCAGATTTCTTGGTCTGGTCTGAGAGGTGGTCTTATAAAGAAATGAAAAGAAAATTGAAAAGAAGTTTTCTGAACCATTTTAGAGAAAACAAACAAAAACATTTTCTCTGAAACCTCTAAGGAATGAGAAATCTCATCTCATTCTCTCCCACAGAGATTCAAAGGAAAGTTTGCAAATTTTAAGAGCAGAAATTTTATATTTTTCCCTGGTCAACTGTTTTCAGCTAGTTGTCTGTTTAACAACTTAACAGAATAATAAAAAGTGAAGTAGAATTTTCCACTGTGTGAGAGAGGCTCAGAGTGCCTTGCCCTCAAGAATGAGAAGTGTTACTAGAGCTAGGTTTAGTCCAGAATCCAAAATGTTAGATGATGAAATTTTTACTGCAGCAAACGAAAAAGTTAAAATCAGCATTTTTTGGTAGTGGTCTTTTTGGATTTCTTCTACCACCTCACTTTTTAAAAGCCTTTGTCCAACTTCTTAGTCTCTTTGAAACACTTGTCCCTCCACTAGCATGACAAACTGACCTTGGGTCACTTTCATTGAGTGTGAAACCCCACTGAATTTTACTTTTGTTTAGTTGGACTTGCCTAAACATTATATTGAGTTTGCAGACCAAGGTGGCAGTTAATGATAATGACACATTTGTCTCAAGTTGATCTCTACACATATCCTCTTTAGGGGACTTCCTGGGTGTGAAAGAAGGGACAGGGAGCAGCAGGAAATTCCCCATGGACTCAGGACATTTGAATTCCATATCGTGATAATCACCTTGCCCCACTTTTTCTTATTCTTTATAAGCTATGTTTACATGTAAAAATAAAACATTTTTAAAAAAGTCTCAGTATTTAATAAAGATCATGTTTGTTTGTTGTAGTCTACCCATGTATATTAATAGAATTAACTTATGACTTTATACCTGATTTTAAGACTGGATTTAATTGTAGAAAATAGAAATTACTAGCTAATAGTCATACTTGTTAGGGTAGAGAAAAAAAATAGATCCCAAATGTCTAACTATCTTGCCATTTCAGAAATATTTCACAGCATCTTTAGTGATATATTTGCAAACTTGTGAGTGAACTCATTTTGATATGACAAAGTTAGAATGTGAGAAAAATCAATCCCTTTCTAGTTAACTGTTTCCAGGGAGATTCAATGAAAGGAATATACTTAGATGCTGGTTTTGCTATGGATAGACAGAAGAGTTGCATTTTCAAAATCTTACAAGGATTACATAAGAAAAATAATATGATTTTACTGCTAGTGACAATGAAGTATTGGTTAAATTTTGGATTACCTTTTATGAAAACAATTGCAGTAAAAAGTTTTTGTACTATTTTATATCAGATAGATAAAAGAAAAATCTTACTTAAAACCTAACTCAAATAGAAAAAGTATACATTTATTTAAAGTCTACACATTTTTAGACAATGGGATTTTGAAAACTTTTATTAACTTTTAATGTTTCAAAATATAACATATTTTGCCCTCGTTTATCACATCTGTGCAATTTGAGCTACATGAATTGAGGAAACTTAAGGAAATAGTGCTAAACTGCAATCACACTTCATCTTCAGAGCAGTCAGTGTTTTTTTTTTTATTATTATTTCATCACATAAAAGAGCAAAGCAGTGTTCAAAAGTTTAAAGTTTTATGCCAAAAGTCAAATGAGTAAATTAAATACCAACTTTTAAAAAAACGTGTTGCTAATATTAATATTCATGATCTGTATTACTTCATAGCTGACCCAAACTTAACCAATGGAGATAAATTTGCCTTTTAATCAAGTGAACTGTTTCATCCCAGTAATTATCCATCTTGTTGGAGAGGCCAAAAGCAGTATTCTTTGGAAAATTTACTACTAATGTATTATTCATGTTAGATAGTCAATAAATATTCATTAATTAATTCATTAATTACAAACTACCCTCTTTTTTATATACAATGAACAGATTTATAAAAATGTACAAATTTTGAAAGAGTCGTCAAAACATCACTTTTTCTATACTGACCTTGGCTTTGCTTTATTGCTGAAACCAAGTGGTTGAAAATTTCAATTGGGTAGTTCATTTTTAGTAAATATAACATACTCTCTCTCTCTCTCTCTCTCTCTCTCTCTCTCTCTCTCTCTCTCTCTCTCTCTCTCTCTTTCTCTCTCTCTCTCTGTACACACACATATATATGTACACACACACACACACACACACACACACACTTGTTCTACCACTGAGCTACATCTCCAGAATGTTTTATTTTCTATTTTGATACAAGGCCTAAGTTGCCCAAACTGGCCTTGAACTTGTGATCCTGTTGCCTTAATTTCCCCCCCCCCACCAAGTGCTTGGGATAATAAGCATGTGTCACCACACCCAGATTCTAAATCTTATTGAGATAACATTTGTCAAATTAGGTTTGTCAAAGCCTTCTTTAGGCCTCCATGTTTATTAAAATGTAATGCTCCTAACTAGAGGATCCTCCCTATTACAATGCAATAGGTAAGAAGCAGTAAAATAAATGAAGGCCAAATACCCTAACTCAATTGGATGTCAAGGAATAGCACAGTTGCAAATTTTCATAACAGGATACTAGCACCCACTCTGATGATACCCATCAGGGATTCTTGGCAAAGTCAAGGAATAACCAGTCATGGCTGACATTGCTCTCTGACCAATAGTCAAATTCCATATTTGCTTTTCACTTTTTTCTTTAACAGTGGTATCAAAACATTCCTTTATGGTAAACATGCATTTGTAAAAATATCTTTTTATTCTGTAGACATCTTTTTGTGTTTGGGTAAGTCTGGTGGAGTTGTCAATCAAAAGGGCTACACTTAATCTACCACTGCCTAAACAATTAGGGACCTCCACCCTCCTCTGTCCCAGACATAGCCACTGATCCAGAGGTGGCTGCGCGACACAGCACCAGATTGGGGCTTCTCTTTTCTCCTGATAGAGATTTAAGTTCCTGGAGAAATCCTACAAAAAAATTCTGTCAAAGAATAAAGAGAGAATTTTAGGAACAGAGCCAAGTTGGGTAGGGAAGCAGAGAGGAGCTGGCTAATAAATTTGTTTAGATTCTTTGTTCTAGTCATTGATATCAGTCATGCTTGAATTTTCATTGTCATTTAATTTAGAGTTTTGTCATTTCTAACTAAAAAATGTCATATTCATCTTATATGGAATTTATCTTTATGGCATGCAAAACTCTACTGCTATTTCAGAATGAGAATCAGTTAAATTTTGATTTTGATTACTAATAATTATAATCACTTACAATTATTATTATATTTATTATTTATATAGCATTTTGCAACTCCACCTATGTGACCTCATTCAACCCTTACAATAGTTCAATTATTTTAGAGTTACTATAATCTCCACTTTACAAGTTGAGGAAATGATGTACAGAGAAGACAGTAAATTTTCTCAGGATTATCCAGCTGGTAAGAATCAAAAGTGAGACACAAATGCAGACAATTTGAATTTAAAATTTATCCTCTAAATCAATGAGCAATTTCTTTCATAAAATATATGGGCAAAGAGAGGGAGAGGGAAATACCTTCACGTAAACTTAACTTCTGTATGTAATTATTGCAAATTTTCTTTAGCATACTGCTTAACCAATGCATTTCAAGGTTTCTTAGATAATGGATTTGTACTTGGAGAGAAATGTGGTTATGTGCACGTTAGCAAAGTCTGTTTTTATCCTTCATCAAAAGCATGAAATGGTGCATATTTTCCTTTTTCATTATGAATACAAGCGTTATGGCAAAATTCATGAGTTTCAGTCCACAAGTTCTAAAAATATATTTAGCAGGGAATGAGAATGTTTAAGAGCTTATGATGAATACTAGGTAGTGATACTTCTCTCTGGAAAAGAAACTTAGCAGATTTTTAAACAATCTAGTAATGCATTTTATACATGATGAGTAACATACACATCTTTGTGTGGGTCTGGATGTATTACAAAAGCAAATTTATGTGTACATAAATTTGAAGAGGATGCTGAGGAAAAATATTTCTATTTGTAACCAGCATGATAAAGGAAGTTTTCTTTGCTTGCCAACTTCTTATAGAATTGTGTTGGTTGAAATTCTTCATCATAATTTAATTCTTCTCTGAGCTAATCGAGGCAGAGATCAGGGTTCAAAAAGATGGACTTGAATTTATTCTTTGAATTTAAAAAAAAAAAAAAACTTTAGAAATGTGCTTTCATTATCAGTAAGGAGGAAAGAGCCACTCCTTTTGTGTGCTATGCCCTACCCAAATCCTGGTAAAGAGTATCATATGTAAAGTTAAGCATCAAAAAATGGGAAATACTTTGGGCCACTGTTTATGTCTGTGCATGTTGTACAAATCCTATGGAGACGTTTAAAGACTACTGAAGCCAAACTGAGAGATTTAACTACTGGTAAGCCAGCCACAAATGAAATTACCCCGCCACTACCAGTAAGTCAGCCTCTAGTAAGTACAGAGAAGAATGACACAAAACAAGAAATGTGCAGTGTAGCTGACAGGATCAATGTCTTTATTAAACTGCTGGTCTAAGCAAGAGCACGCCCACATTCTACCACTGTGATCTTGGCAACCTACTATGTTTCTTGAAGAATGGATATGGTATTCTTTTCTTCAGTGACTTGTTGAAACGTTTGAGTACAACTATCCAAGAAAGAGGATTAGTACAGCATCAGAAATACGGTGAATTGTCATCAAATGTTATGTGTTGTAGTAAGAATAAATCAATAATCCAAACTTCCTTTCTAATTCTATACTCAAATTCCAATTCTGAGTAATTCATGAATGATTTATGATTGTCCTCTATCATAAAAAATTGATACCCATAGTATATAGTTTGCCTGATGAGTCCTAACATGTGCAGATCTATCTACTCACCTCTCTATTTTCTGAGCACTCATAAATCAATAACTTGGCAATATTTTATGAAGCTTTTTTATCATAATTTCAAATTATCAAGTCACCTGATTCATTATAATTTTTTAAAAATTTTAGAAGATAAAAAGTGGTCTAGATTAAAAAAAGAATTTAAAATATCCAGAATTAATTATAAAATCATTAGAATCTATGAGGTTATAATTATCCTCTTTTACTTGATAGTAAACTTATTTCAAAGAATTTAGATTACTGAATATTGAATTATGCTACACCAGACAAACATAAGACTTTTAATTTAATAGAACCTGTTTTATTGAGAATCCATCTTAGACTTAGGATAATAACTATGCTCATAAATTGAAATTGTATGAGAAAATTTTATCCTCAGAGAACTAAAAAGCCATTTGTACCCAATCAAGACCATAATTAGACTCCTGGGCTCTATTTCATAAGAACTCAAAGAACAAAATGCAGTAATCTATTCATGTGAACTTATTTTTCTTGTGAATGCTTGTAAACCTCCACATTTTCCACTTAGAAATTCAAGTTTTAATATTACTTATCAAAGACTCTTCTGGGAAGATCAAATAAGATATTTCCTATGCTAATTTTGTGTCATTTTTCTTTCTTAAAAGTGAAAGAAGGGCTGGGGTTGTAGCTCAGTGGTAGAGCACTTGCCTAGTATGCATGAGGCACTGGGTTTGATCCTCAGCATCTCATAAAAATAAATAAATAAAATAAAGGTATTGTGTTCATCTACAACTAAAAAAAATTAAAAAATAGTTACAGTATCTTGCTTAAGGTCCTCATTGTTAAAAAAAAGTGAAAGAAGATCAAATTTTTTAAAAAATATTTTTTAGCTGTCAATGGATTTTAATTTAATTTATTTATTTATATGCAGTGCTGAGAATCAAACCCAGTTCCTCACACATGCGAGGTGATCTACCACTGAGCTACCACCCCAGCCCAAGAAAATCAAATTTTAAAATTACCCACAAATAAATTTTGATGCATATTAGAAAGCTGTAACTTGTTCCAACAGAAAATTGTTTATTGTTAGTGATTTCCTTGTGAAATGATGTTTGGTTCGAACCTGAAAGAGTAAACACTGTGTGGGACCTACACAGTGCTTCTGATTATTTAGGAAGCATAATGACTTACGATGCAGGAGACAATTTCTTCCTTTACTAAAGTCTAACTTAGTCATTGAAATGATGTCAATTTCCTTGTGAAAATGGACACCTGTAAAGTACTGGTAAATAGCAGCACTCTAAGATGTTAGCGGGAAGGATGGCAGTGGACCACAATTTGCTGCAGTGGTGGCAAGAGAGTATGATATAGTACTCCAACTACTAGAGTCTGAGTTATGAGGTTATCCTTATTACAAATTATATATCATATAAATTCAAAGACCAAATGACACTCAAAAAAACCCAATTATATTATAAGAAGTTTATCTGGGAGAGAAGATGGAAGATTAGAGGAAGGCTTCACTTCCCAGAGTTCCTCAGCATCCAACTTAAAAAAGCAGGAAGACTGCTCTTCAGTGAGGTGGATAACTGAAGGAACTCACTGAAATTCAGTACTGGACAGTAAAAGAAACCATGAAAACAAGAAGTCAGAAACTTCAGACATACTATGACATGCACCAGCTTGGCTAGTGGTGGCAGTGGTAGAAGCTGGCTGCTGTTGGGAGGGGTGATGCTGGCAGAGAGAGGACTGCACAGTGGAAAAATGAAGATAAAAATGGCTTGGGGAATCCTAACAAACGGACAGGATGACTGATCTTAACAGACTCAGAGTTGGTGGGGGAAGTTGTTGAATGAAAAGCAAGCAGAATTGCTTGGCCCATGGATGGATTGTTTGGTGGGAATGGTTTGCCAGCATGGAAACCATTTATAAACACTGCATAGCTGTGAGCAAAGACAGGAGATTGGAAACTCAAAGGGATTTACCAGCTGACCAAGCAGTTGCCTATTAGGAGTTCCAGAGTGTGCCTGATCAGTGTGACTGAAATAGGCACAAAGAATATTGTGCTTAGGTCATGCAGGCTCTGGATACCAAAGAGAGAGAGAGAGAGAGAGAGAGAGAGAGAGAGAGAGAGAGAGAGAGAGAGAGAGAGAGAGAGAGAGAGAGAGGAAGAGAGGGAGAGAGAGGGAGAGAGAGTGAGAGAGAGGGAGAGAGAGAGATCCCTTTGTTGCTAGTGCCCCATTAGAGCTTTTGGAAAGATGCCCATAGTGCCCAGACAGGAGGATCTGCACTCCAGGGTTAATACTGGCAATTCATATCCATATCTGTGAATGTGAAACCTGTGATGACTTGGATCCTATACCCTAAATGTGAAATGTATGGAAGGCCCCAGATACCCTTATATTCAGTAGAGACCAGCATCTCCCCAGCAACAGGGGATGTGGATCAAATCTCAAATACACATTGACAGAGTTCCAATAATCAGCCAAGACTAAATTCCAACTATTGGAAATTCTAATATGGAAATCTGTGTCACTCCTGCCACAGGAATACATAATATGTTAGCATTCCCCAATCTACTGTATCTTACACTGGGCAATGGGAAACTGAGTGCTACTACAACCAGTCTTTGCTCCTGCCCACAAGGGCTGGAAGCTAAGTAAGGAACACAAAGACATTGGACCTAACAACACCTATCCCTTGACCCAAGTGTTAGAGAGCCAAAAACTGAATACAAAGAAAGAAAATCCATTCTTGTCAAGTTTTGACCACCTCAGATGAAATAAGCCTTTTGTTCTCATTAAGATTTTTGAATATTTTTCTCTGTATTCCCCCACTTAAAATCTTTTCTATTATTTTAACTTGAAATTTATTATTATTTTTTTTATTTTTATAGATTGCAGTTTGATTCATTGTACACAAATGGAGTACACCTTTTCATTTCTCTGGTTTTATATGATGTAGAGTCACACCATTTGTATACTCATACATGTAAGTAGGGTAATGTTTGTCTCATTCCACCATCTTTACTTCCCCCACCACCTCCCCTCCTCATTTCCCTCTACACAATCCAATATTCCTCCATTCTTCCCTTACCTCCCCCACTTTATATACCATCATCCACTTATCAGAGAAAACATTAGGCCTTTGGTTTGGGGGATTGGCTTATTTCACTTAGCACGATATTCTCTAAATCCATCCATTTACCTTCAAATGCCATAGTTTTATTCTTCTTTATGGCTGAGTAATATTCCATTGTGTAACTATACCACAGTTTCTTTATCCATTTATCAATTGAAGGGCATCTAGGTTGGTTCCACAATCTAGCTATTGTGAACTGAGCTGATATAAACATTGATGTGGCTGCATTACTGTAATATGCTGATTTTACGTCCTTTGGTAATAAACAGAGTAGTAGGATAACTAGGTGAAATTGTGGTTCCATTCCAAGTTTTCTGAGGAATCTCCATACTGCTTTCCAGAGTTGGGATTTCCAATTTGCAATCCCACCAGCAAATGTATGAGTGTACCTTTTTCCCACATCCTGGCCAACACCTATTGTTGCTTGTATTCTTGATAATAGCCATTCTAATTGGAGTGAGATGAAATCTTAGGGTAGTTTTGATTTGCATTTCTCTAATTACTAGAGACGTTGAACGTTTATTCATATATTTGTTGATCACTTGTATATCGTCTGTGAAGTGTCTGCTCAGTTTGTTAGCCCATTTATTGATTGGGTTATTTGTATTTTTGGTGCTAAGTTTTTGAGTTCTTTATAAATTCTGGAGAGATTAGTGCTCCATCTGAAGTGCGAGTGGTAACAATTTTCTCCTGCTCTGTAGGCTTTCTTCACATTATTGATTGTTTCCTTTGCTAAGAAAATCTTTTCAGTTTGAATCCATCCTAATTATTGATTCTTGCTTTCATTTCTTGCACTTTGGGAGTATTGTTAAGGAAGTCTGGTCCTAAACTGACATGATGAAGATTTGGGCCTACTTTTTTTTTTTTTTTTTTTTTTTTCTATTTGCTGCAGGTTCTCTGATTCCTAGGTCCTTTATCCATTTTGAGTTGAGTTTTGTGCAGGGTGAGAGATAGGGGTTTAATTTCATTTTGCTGCATATCGATTTCATTTCCCCAGCATTATTTGTTTGTAGGTTTTTGGCACCTTTCTCTAGTATGAGGTAAGTATATTTATGTGGGTTTGTCTCTGTGTCTTCTATTATATACCATTGGTCTACCTGTCTATTTTGGTGCCAATACCATGCTGTTTTTGTTACTATTGCTCTGTAGTATAGTTGAAGATCTGATATAACGATGTCTCCTGCTTTACTCTTCCTGTTAAGGATTGCTTTGGCTATTCAGGGTCTCTTATTCTTCCAAATGAATTTCATGATTGCTTTCTCTATTTCTATGAGGAACATCATTGGGATTTTAATTGGAATTGCATTGAATCTATACAGTGCTTTGGTAGTATGGCCATTTTGACAATATTAATTCTGCCTATCCAAGAACATCGGAGATCTTTCCATCTTCTAAGCTTATCATTAATTTCTTTCTTTAGTGTCTATAGTTTTCATTGTAGAGGTCTTTCACTTTTTTGTTAGATTAATTCCAAAGTATTTTTTTTTGAGACTAATGTAATTGGAGTAGTTTTTCTAATTTCTTTTTCAAAGGATTCACCACTTATGAGTAGAAATGCATTAGATTTATGTATGTTGATTTTATATCCTGCTACTTTGCTGAATTCATTTAGTAGTTCTAGAAGTCTTCTGGTGGAGTTTTTTGGATCCTCTAAACATAAAATCATGTCATCAGCAAAAAGTGATAGTTTGAGTTCTTCTTTTCCTATTCGTATTTCTTTAATATCTTTCTTCTGTGTAATTACTCTAGCTAGAGTTTCAAGAACAATGTTGAATAGAAGTGGTGAAAGAGAGCATCCTTGTCTTGTTCCAGTTTTTAGAGGGAATGCTTTCAGTTTTTCTCCATTTAGAATGATGTTGGCCATGGTCTTAGCATAAATAGCCTTTAAAATATTGAGGTATGTGCCTACTATCCCTATTTTTTCTTATATTTTGATCATGAAGCAGTGCTATATTTTATCAAATGCTTTTTCTGCATCTATTAAAATAATTATGTGGTTCTTAACTTTAAGTTGATGTGATGAATTACAGTTATTGATTTCTAGATGTTGAACCAACCTTGCATCCCTGGAATAAACCCCACTTGATCATGGGGCATTATTTTTAAAATATGTTTTTGTATGGGATTTGCCAGGGATTTTGTTAATAATTTTTGCATCCGTGTTCATCATGGATATTGGTCTGAAGTTTTCTTTCCTTGATGTGTCTTTCTGGTTTTGGTATCAGGGTGATACTAGCTTCATAGAATGAGTTTGGCAGTTTTCCCTCCTCTTCTATTTCATGGAATACTTTGAGGAGTATTGATATTATTTTTTCTTTGAAGGTCTTATAGAACTTGGCAGAGAATTCATCTGGTCCCAAGCTTTTCTTGGTTGGTAGGCTTTGATGGCATCTTCTATTTCATTGTTTGAAATTGATCTGTTTACATTGTGTATGTCCTCCTGATTCAGTTTGGGAGGGTCATATGCCTCTAGAAATTTGTTGATGTCTTTGAGATTTTCTATTTTGTTTGAGTATAGATTTTCAAAATAGCTTTTAATTATGTTTTGTATTTCATTATGTCTGTCATATTTCCTTTTCATCAAAAATTTTAGTAATTTGAGTTTTCTCTTTCCTCTTGGATAGTGTGGCTATAACTTTATTGATTTTGTTTATTTTTTCAAAGAAGTGACTTTTTATTTTGTCAATTTTTTGAATTGTTTCTTTTGTTTCAATTCCATTGATTTCAGCCCTGATTTTAATTATTTCCTGTCTTCTCCTACTTTTGGTGTTTATCTGTTCTTCTTTTTCTAGGGCTTTGAAATGTAATGTTAGGTCATTTATTTGTTGACTTTTTATTCTTTTATTAAATGTGCTCCATGCAATGAATTTTCCTCTTAGTACTGCTTTCATAGTTCTCCAGAGACTTGGATATGTTGTATCATTGTTCTTGTTTACCTCTAAGAATTTCTTTTTATGTCCTCCTCTATGTCTTCTGTTATCTATGCATCATTAAATAGCATATTATTTATTCTCCAGGTGTTGGAGTATTTTCTTTTTTAAATTTTATCATTAATTTCTAGTTTCATTCCATTATGATTTGATAGAATACAAAGTAGTATTTCTAGTTTTTCTGTATTTGCTGTGAGTTTCTTTGTGGCATAACATGTGGTCTATTTTAGCAAAGGATCCATGTGCTGCTGAGAAAAACGTGTATTCACTCCTTGATGGATGGAATATTTTATATATATCTGTTAAATCTAAATTATTAATTGTATTATTGAGTTCTAGGGTTTATTTGCTCAGTTTTTCTTTGGAAGACCTGTCCAGTGGTGAGAGAGGTGTGTTAAAGTCATCCAGTATTATTGTGTTGTGGTCCATTTGATTTCTGAAATTGAGAAGGATTTGTTAGACATACCTGGATGCTCTATTGCTTGGAGCATAAAATATTTATGATTGTTATGTCTTGGTTTATGGTTCCCTTAAGCAGTATGAAATGTCTGCTGATTAAACCAAATGACTGATTTTGGCTTAAAGTCCACTTTATTTGATATGAGGTTGGAAACCTCTGTTTTTTTGCTGAGTTGGTATGAGTGGTATGTGTTTTCCCATCTTTCGCCTTTAGTCTGTGGATGTCTTTTCCTATGTGATGAGTCTCTTGAAGGCACCATATCGTTGGGTCTTTTTGAAATCCAATCTTCTAGTCTATGTCTTTTGATTGATGAGTTTAGGTCATTAACATTTAGGGTTATTATTGAGATATGATTTGTATTCCTGGTCATTTTGGCTTATTTTTGGTTTTAACTTGACTTGGTTTCTACTTTGATTGACTTTTCCTTTAGTGTATTTCCTCCCTTTGCTGACTTACATTGTTGTTTATCATTTCCTCCTCATGAAATATTTTGCTGAGAATGTTCTGTAGTGCAGGCTTTCTATTTGTAAGTTCTTTTAACTTTTGTTTACCATGGAAGCATTTTATCTTGTCATCAAATCTGAAGGTTAATTTTGCTGGGTATAAGATTCTTGGTTGGTATCCATGTTCTTTCAGAGCTTGAAATATGTTATTCCAGGCTCTCCTAGCTTTTAGGATCTTTAGGATCTGGGCTGAGAAATCTGCTGATAACCATATTGGTTTCCTCCTAAATGTAATCTGATACTTTTCTCTCCACAACCATTAAAATTCTCTCTTTATTTTGAATGCTGCACATTTTCATTATATTGTACCTTAGGGTGGATCTGTTGTAATTTTGTACATTTGGTGTCCTGTTAGCCTCTTGTATTTGATTTTCCATTTCATTCTTCAGCTTTGGGAAATTTTATGATATTATTTCATTGAATAGATTGTTCATTCCTTGGTTTGTGTCTCAGGGCCTTCCTCAATTCCAATAATTCTTAAATGTGATCTTTTCATGTTCCATAATTCTTGGAGGTTCTGCTCATGATTTTTTACCATCTTCTCTGTGTGGTCAACTTTACTTTCAAGATTAAATATTTTGTCTTCATTTTCTGAGGTTCTGTCTTTCAAGTGATCTAGTCTGTTGGTTATGCTTTCTCTTGAGTTTTAATTTGGTTTATTGTTTCCTTCATTTCAAGGATTTCTGTTTCTTTTGTTTTAGAATCTCTGTCTCTTTATTGAAATGATCTTTTGCTTCCTGCATTTGCTCTTTTAACTTTTTATTAAAGTGATTTTTCTTTGCCTGCATTTGCTCTCTTATATCATCCTTTACTTTGTGGATTATTTTTAATTATGTACATTCTGTACTCCTTTTCTGACATTTCTTCTACCATGCTGTCAATGGATTCAATTAATATAGCATCTTGGTTTTTTGGGGGTGTTTTCTTCCCTTGTTTTTTCATGTTGTTTGTGTATCTTCCCCTCTAGCAGTGCAGATCTGTGGTATTACAGTTTCCCTCCTATAGGTTTATAGTGTCCCTACAGGTTTCCAATACCTCACCTTTAAGGAGGAGATCAGTATTAGCAGCACCCACTACAAACAATATGCAGACTTAAACCAAAGAGCCCCTATTAAGACGTCAATAGTATTGTCGTAATAAAAAGAGTGCAATTATTATCTACAGTATAAACAATAGGTTTGCAATAAGGTCTACAATTTCTAGTGGTGGACAAAGATGATGGTGAGGGGTGTAGGATGTAATGTTAAAGATATAAGAAGTGATTTTATAGAGGTACTAGATTATAGGACAAGTGGAAGTGGATTTGTGGATTGGAAATTCCAATACTTCTAAGATGTCAGTTGTCCCCAAATTGTTTTTTAGGTTTAACAATTCCCATTTGTAACTGTAGCTGGATTTTGTTTTGTTTTGTTATATAATTTGAAAACCTGAATCTGAAGTTCATATAGAAAAACCAAATATTTTTGAAAATATTTTAGGAAAATAAACCTTGAAAGACTTACATGACTGGAATTCAAGTATTACTATTAGCTAGAGTAATCAGTACAGCATGGCACTGGTTTAAGAAATGATAGATACTCATTGGAACAGAAGAGTTCAGAAACAGTCCCACTTACATAATCACTTGATTTTTTAAATAGGTGCTAAAACATTCCAATGGGGAAAGAAAAAATTTCATCAAACGGTTCTGGAATAACCATAATAAATAAATGAATCTCAACCTTACCACATCATTCAATCCCAGTGTTAGAAAGATAGCGGGGGGATTCAAGATGGCGGACTAGAGGGTGGCTGCATTTCGTGTTGCTCCAGGACTCAGGACTCAAGAAGAGGAGATATAGAGAGCCTTGGGACCAACTCAAAGCAGCCGGGCGAGAGTCCCCCACTGGGCAGGTGTCCCGGACGGGGCAGGAGTCCTGGACGGGGCGGTAGCCCCAAAAGCAGGGATCTTTGCAAAGTAGAACGGCCGGCGAGGCGCCCCTCCCCCCGCCGGAGCAGTGATCGCAGACAGCTGGGAGCATTGAAGAGGGGGCTGCCCAGAGGAGAAGGAGAAATACGGGCTCGGCACGTCGCTTGGAATTGGATCAGCTGCGCCAGGGCTCCGGGCGGCTATCCGGAGGAGCAGCGTGGACGCAGGACTCAAGAAAAGGAGATATTGAGAGACTTGGGACCAACTCAAAGCAGCCGGGTGAGTGTTTCCCACTGGGCAGGCATCCTGGACGGGGCGATAGCCCCCGGACAAGGTGGTAGCCCCGAAAGCAGGGATCTTTGCAAAGTAGAACTGCCGGCGAGGCGCCCCTTCCCCCGCCAGAGCAGTGATCGCACACAGCTGGGAGCATTGGAGAGGTGGCTGTTCACCACAGCGCTTGGACTCGGCGCAACCCACCCGCACTCTGGGAGGCTGCCCAAAGGAGAAGGTGCTTGGTGAGCTGTTTGGACTGTACGTGACCACCCCTGAACACAGGGGGCTGCCCAGAGGAGAAGGAGAAATACAGGCTCGGCACGTCGCTTGGAATTGGAGTAGCTGCGCCAGGGCTCTGGGCGGCTATCCGGTGGAACAGCGTGGTGAGTGGTTTGGTCCCAGAGCATCCGCTCCTGAACATAGGGGGGTTGTCTGGAGAAGGAGGAGGAGCGCGGCGGGGTGCTTGGGCTCGAAGTGACTGCACCAGGGCTACGGGAGGCAGTCGGGACAAGAAGGTGCACAGTGAGTTCTTGGGACTCGTGACGCACCAGATCTCTGGGTGACTGCCTGGTGGAGAAAGTGGTGCGTGGTGGGTCACTTGGTCTTAGAGCGACCGCACGGAACAACAGGTGGCTGCTGGAGGAAAAGGCGTGTGGTGGGTCCCTGGGACTCGGAGTGATTGTAAGGGGCTCCAGGTGGCTGCTCAGAGGAGGGGCCGCATAGCCAGGCGAAAAGTGCAGAGCAGGGTCCTAGACGGCTTCTTGGTGGAAGGGCCCCACAGACAAACTGAGGGGCAGAGCGAAGGCTCCAGGACTGCAGGCAGCTTCTCTGAGGAGAGGCAGCTGAAGGAGATTCGTTTGCGAAGGGTGAGGCTTCCAGGCCCAGGAGGTAGTTCCGGGTCCCTGGGAACATTGCAGAAGAAGGCTGCCCAGCCCAGGCGGTAGTTGTGAATTGAACAGAACCTCTGGGAGGAAAACCGACCAGCGAGACCTCCCCACCGGGTGACTCCTCCCTGTTGGGTGAGGTTCTCCCAAAAGGACTGTAAAATCAGAGACACAGGCCCAAACTGGTCTTGCATCAGCCCACAACCTACTTCCCTTCTGGATGACCATTCATCAGCAAGTGAAGGTACCTCTGCCCACTAGCAGGGAATATACCCCACCAGAAGGCCACCACCCCTAGGGAGTCAGCTCCCTTGTGGAGCACTGCATTATCAACTTCCTCCAAGATTTCAGGCTACTGAAGACTAAGAGGGGATATAATAGAAATCTTCAGGGATATTATAAGACAATAGAGGAAATCTGCAATATCACAGCGGTCAACTGATACCTGAACAATATGAGAAAACAAGGAAAGAAAAATGCTGCAAACAAATCTAGATGTTACATCAATGAAACCCAACGACAGCATGGCAGAAGAAATGACAGAAAGGGAGTTCAGAATGTACATAATTAAAATGCTCAGGGAAGCAAATGACGAGATGCAAGAGCAAATGCAGGCACTGAATGATCGCACTAATCGACAGTTAAAAGAGCAAATACAGGAAGCAAAAGATCACTTCAATAAAGAGTTAGAGATATTGAAAAAAAACCAAACAGAAATCCTTGAAATGAAGGAAACAATAAACCAAATTAAGAACTCCATAGAAAGCATAACCAATAGAATAGAACACCTGGAAGACAGAACATCAGACATTGAAGATAAAATATTTAACCTTGAAAACAAAGTTGAACAAACAGAGAAGATGGTAAGAAATCATGAACAGAATCTCCAAGAACTATGGGATATCATGAAGAGGCCAAATTTGAGAATTATTGGAATTGAGGAAGGCTTAGAGAAACAGACCAAAGGAATGAACAATCTATTCAATGAAGTACTATCAGAAAATTTCCCAAATCTGAAGAATGAAATGGAAGATCAAGTACAAGAGGCTTATAGGACTCCAAATATACAAAATTACAACAGACCCACACCAAGGCACATTATAATGAAAATGCCCAACATACAAAATAAAGACAGAATTTTAAAGGCCGCAAGAGAGAGGAATCAAATTACATTCAGGGGGAAACCAATACGAATATCAGCAGATTTTTCAATCCAGACCCTAAAAGCTAGAAGGGCCTGGAACAACATTTTTCAAGCCCTGAAAGAAAATGGATGCCAACCAAGAATCTTATACCCAGCAAAACTTACCTTCAAATTTGATGATGAAATAAAATCCTTCCATGATAAACAAAAGCTAAAAGAATTTACAAAAAGAAAGCCAGCATTACAGAACATTCTCAGCAAAATATTCCATGAGGAAGAGATGAAAAACAAAGAAACAAATCAGCAATGGGAGGAACCATCCTAAAGGAATTGTCAAATAAAGGAAGAACCAAGTCGTCTCAAAATAAATAAATAAATAAATAAATAAACTGAACCAAATGACCGGGAATACTAATCATATCTCAATAATAACCCTGAATATTAATGGCCTGAACTCATCAATCAAAAGACATAGACTGGCAGATTGGATCAAAAAGAAAGATCCAACAATATGTTGCCTGCAAGAGACTCACCTCGTAGAAAGAGATACACATAGACTAAAGGTGAAAGGATGGGGGAAAACATATCATGCACATGGACTCAGCAAAAAAGCTGGGGTATCCATCCTCATTTCAGATAAGGTGGACTTCAAGTCAAAACTAGTCAAAAGGGATAAAGAAGGACATTACATACTGCTTAAGGGAACCATAAATCAGCAAGACATAACAATCATAAACATCTATGCCCCAAACAGTGGCTCATCCATGTATGTCAAACAAATCCTTCTCAATTTCAGAAACCAAATAGACCATAACACAATAATACTAGGTGATTTTAACACGCCTCTCTCACCACTGGACAGATCTTCCAAACAAAAATTGAACAAAGAAACCATAGATCTCAATAACACAATCAATAATTTAGACTTAACGGACATTTATAGAATATACCATCCAACCAAGAGCGAATACACTTTCTTCTCAGCAGCACATGGATCCTTCTCTAAAATAGACCATATATTATGCCACAAAGCTAATGTAAGCAAATACAAGAAGATAGAGACACTAACTTGTATTCTATCAGATCATAATGGTTTGAAGTTAGAAATAAATGAAAGAGTAAAAAACAGGAAGTACTCCAACACCTGGAGATTAAACAATATGCTATTACATGATGAATGGATAACAGAAGATATTAGGAAGGAAATTAAAAAATTCCTAGAGGTAAATGAGAACAAAGAAACATCATATCAAAATCTTTGGGACACTATGAAAGCAGTACTTAGAGGAAAATTTATTTCATGGAGCGCATTCAATAAAAGAAGTAAAAATCAACAAATAAACAACCTAACACTTCAGCTCAAAGCCCTAGAAAAAGAAGAACAGACCAACACCAAAAGTAGTAGAAGACAGGAAATAGTTAAACTCAGAGCTGAAATCAATGAAATTGAAACAAAAGAAACTATACAAAAAATTGACAAAATAAATAGTTGGTTCTTTGAAAAAATAAACAAAATTGATAAACCCTTAGCCACTCTAACAAAGAGAAGACGAGAGAAAACCCAAATCACCAAAATTCGGAATGAACAAGGAAATATCACAACAGACACAATTGAAATACAAAACATAATTAGAAGCTATTTTGAAAATCTATATTCTAACCAAATAGAAAATTTCAAAGACATCAACAGGTTTCTAGAGACATATGAATTGCCTAAATTGAACGAGGAGGACATACAAAATTTAAATAGATCAATTTCAAGTAATGAAGTAGAAGAGGTCATCAAAAGCCTACCAACAAAGAAAAGTCCAGGACCAGATGGGTTCTCAGCCGAGTTCTACAAAATCTTTAAAGAAGAGCTCATTCCAATACTTCTCAAAGTATTCCATGAAATAGAAGAGGAGGGTACCCTCCCAAACTCATTCTATGAAACCAATATTACCCTGATACCCAAGCCAGACAGAGATAAATCGAGGAAAGAAAATTTCAGACCGATATCATTAATGAACATTGACGCAAAAATTGTCAATAAAATTTTAGCAAATCGCATACAAAAATATATTAAAAAGATAGTGCACCACGATCAAGTGGGTTTTATCCCAGGGATGCAAGGTTGGTTCAACATCCGGAAATCAATAAATGTAATTCACCATATCAATAGACTTAAAGTCAAGAACCACATGATTATTTCAATAGATGCAGAAAAAGCATTTGATAAAATACAACACCCCTTCATGCTCAAAACACTAGAAAAAATAGGGATAGTGGGAACATTCCTTAACATTGTAAAGGCCATCTATGCTAAGCCCATGGCTAATATCATTCTAAACGGTGAAAAACTGAAAGCATTCCCCCTAAAAACTGGAACAAGGCAGGGATGCCCTCTTTCACCACTCCTATTCAATATCGTTCTTGAGACTCTAGCCAGAGCAATTAGACAGACCAAGGAAATTAAAGGAATACGAATAGGAAAAGAAGAACTCAAACTATCCCTATTTGCGGATGATATGATTATATACTTAGAGGAACCAGGAAATTCCACCAGAAAACTGTTAGAACTCATAAGTGAATTCAGTAAAGTGGCAGGTTACAAGATCAATGCTCATAAATCCAATGCATTTTTATACATAAGTGAGGAATCCTCAGAAAGAGAAATTATGAAAACAACCCCATTCACCATAGCATCGAAAAAAATAAAATACTTGGGAATCAATCTCACAAAAGAGGTAAAAGACCTCTACAATGAGAACTACAGAACACTAAAGAAAGAAATCGAAGAAAACCTTAGAAGATGGAAAGATCTCCCATGTTCTTGGATAGGCCGAATTAATATTGTCAAAATGGCCATACTACCAAAAGTGCTATACAGATTCAATGCAATCCCAATTAAAATCCCAATGATGTACCTTACAGAAATAGAGCAAGCAATCATGAAATTCATCTGGAAGAATAAGAAACCCAGAATAGCTAAAGCAATCCTTCGCAGAAAAATGAAGCAGGGGGTATCGGCAATACCCGAACTTCAACTTTATTACAAAGCAATAGTAACAAAGACGGCATGGTACTGGTACCAAAATAGACAGGTAGATCAATGGTACAGAATAGAGGACACGGACACAAACCCAAATAAATACAACTTTCTAATACTAGACAAAGGCGCCAAAAATATGCAATGGAGTAAAGATAGCCTCTTCAACAAATGGTGCTGGGAGAATTGGAAATCCATATGCAACAGAATGAAACTAAACCCATATCTCTCACCCTGCACGAAACTCAACTCAAAATGGATTAAGGACCTTGGAATCAGACCAGAGACTCTGCAGATTATAGAAGAAAAAGTAGGTCCCGATCTTCAACATGTCGGCCTAGGACCAGACTTCCTCAACAGGACTCCCATAGCACAAGAAATAAAAGCAAGAATCAATAACTGGGATAGATTCAAACTACAAAGCTTTCTCTCAGCAAAGGAAACTATCAGTAATGTGAAGAAAGAGCCTACAGAGTGGGAGAATATCTTTGCCAATCATACTTCAGATAGAGCACTAATCTCCAGAATCTATAAAGAACTCAAAAAACTCTACACCAAGAATACAAATAATCCAATCGACAAATGGGCTAAGGAAATGAACAGACACTTCACAGAAGAAGATGTACAAGCAATCAATAAACATATGAAAAAATGTTCAACATCTCTAGTAATAAGAGAAATGCAAATCAAAACCACCCTAAGATTCCATCTCACCCCAATTAGAATGGCGATTATCAAAAATACAAGCAACAGGTGTTGGCGAGGATGTGGGGAGAAAGGTACACTCATACATTGCTGGTGGGGCTGCAAATTAGTGCAGCCACTCTGGAAAGCAGTGTGGAGATTCCTTAGAAAACTTGGAATGGACCCTCCATTTGACCCAGCTATCCCACTCCTTGGCCTATACCCAAAGGATCTAAAATCAGCATACTACAGAGATACAGCCACATCAATGTTCATAGCTGCTCAATTCACAATAGCCAGACTATGGAACCAACCTAGATGCCCTTCAATTGACGAGTGGATAAAGAAACTGTGGTATATATACACAATGGAATATTACTCAGCCATAAAGAATGACAAAATTATGGCATTTGCAGGCAAATGGATGAAATTGGAGAATATCATGCTAAATGAGATAAGCCAATCTCAAAAAGACAAGGGACGAATGATATCACTAATAAGTGGAGGATGACACATAATGGGGGGGAGGGAAGGGTTAGTGTTAGGGTTAGAGTTAGGGTTAGGGAGGGGGGCAAGTATGGAGGAAGAAAGTACTGTATAGAGGGTAAAGAGGTGTGGGAGGGGTGGGGGGAAGGGGAAAAAAATAACAGAATGAATCAAACAACATTGCTGTATGTGGATTTATGATTACACAAATGGTATGCCTTTGCGCCATGTACAAACAGAGAGGTAACATGTATCCCATTTGTTTACAATAAAATAAAATAAAAAAAGAAAAAAAAAAGAAAGATAGCATCTTTGTAAGTATGATAAAGCATTTAATTTAGTAAAGACAAAGTTCCCTCTTTCCCTAAAGAGCTGTAAAGAGGAAATGAGTAACAAACCTTGATTTTGGAAGTTACAGCCTTGGCATGGCATTCTCTGGTGTTAAGAGAAGGTGCGATTCTGTCAGCTGTCAAGTAGTGCTTAGGGAAGTCTACTAAGTTATTTACTATAGTCTTAAACAAACCCTTTCATCTTTAACAGGACATTAAAGAAATGGACTCCAGTCATCACATTCATTCCCTTCATGGAGCATGCTTCTGCTATCAAGTCTAAGAATTATTTACTAAGTCTCAGGGCAATATGTTTGTGTACTATCAAGGCTGAACTGAAATCTCTGTGGATCGGGTCCAGGAATTGACAAGCTAAAAAACATTTGATGTAAATTTTAGACACCAGAGGTTGAGACTGCATCTATGTGGTATCTGAGAAAACGGGGAGGCAGTGACAAAAATAAGACAAACTCAATCTCAGGGAAACAGCTTGGTCTGGGGCGGTGATTTTCAATCAGTTAGCTTCTGCTTTTCTATTTCTTGATGATTCCTCTGGTTTCTTTTTCTATTTAGGAGAAAGAATTCCACTGAAACAGAAAAATCTCAAATCCCAAGTTCTTCCTTCTAAAGTCTGTCACTTTAAATCATGTCTCCCAAGGAGAAAAGTGACCATAGGAGAATGTCAGAAAACATTAAAAATGCTTGCACTTCCCCTTGTTTCCAAAGGGCTCTTTTCAAGGATGTAGATCTCAAGCTAGAACTATGGAGGTACACTTTACTCTCTGAAAAGGTATGTGGAAAATGTTGGACTTATAGTGATTATTAAAGGGAGAGAAAAATCTCATCCTGCCTTTCTGTTGAGGTGAAATCGAAAGTAGATTATCAAATTCAGTTTGTGTAACTGGATCCAGAGGGTCAGAGTGTTAGGTGAAGTTGCATAAACACCTGTATTTGGGGATGGGGATCATTCTAGAGTTGTTCTAGCCTACAGGAAATAATATTTTGTACATTGAGTCTGAATTAGGACTTTCTAACAAGTTTGAATGCCAGAATTAGAAAGGAGTTTGAGAAGGAACTATTGTGAGAATATGTTACTTTTTAAAAGGAATGACTATGTTCTTAGAAAAACCCAGGATTGGCAACATTTTTGTTGGTTATCTTTTATTCTTATAGCATTCAGCCATTTAAGTGCCCTTGTCTTTTAATAAATCCAGTGACTTATTTATAATGCTCTTAAAAGCACACAAGATCCAGCTTTAAATACAGAACAAAACTTCACATAATCAGGAAAAAAGAGCATTTGCTATGGCAGCGGGCATGACCATTTTTCAATTTTGTGCTTTGATTCCAATTCTGGGCTATAGCGCTTGTAATTACAGCTGAAAATTATGCCTACCTAGCCATTTGGCCTACCTAGCAGTCAGGGGAAAGGGTAACATTTTGCATTAGAAAAGTGACCCAAGACATCAATTACTACTGAGGACATTAGCTATGGAAGTTCACACAAAATGCAAGAAGCCTGTTTGGAAGAGAGGGCTCTAAGGAAACAAAACAAAACAAAACAAAATGAAACAAAAACTGGCAGTCATGACAGCAGAACAATTTTAACACCAATCAAAAAGCGACCCTGGGAATCCTCCCTAACATCCCATGTTAGGCCTCTTAGAGACATGAACACTCTATTTAAAGTAACTGTGGAAGAGCACCTGTGCAGGTTTTAGGATTATAATCTGTGATTGTTTTGCCAGTTCTTCTATGAGGGCCCTTACTTCAGAATTGTGGTTGTCTAGACGGGCACTCAGGAGAAATGGTATTCGTACTGATGTTTCACTTACAACTCAAGCCCTGTTTATTTGAACACAGATTTTGTAGCACTGACAATTTTCTAGTTGTCATGGAATTTTAATCAGGAGTTGTTTGAAACAAGAGGGCTGTGTGTAATTTTTTACTTAATTTTAAAATTTTATTTGTTTTAATTAGTTGTAGATGACAGTAGAGTGCATTTATACATTTTGATAGATCATACATAAATTGAGTGTAATCTCTTATTTTTCTGATTATACATATTGCAGGATCACATCGGTCATGTAGTCATGCATGTACATGTGGTAATAATGTCTGTTTCACTCTACTATCATTCCTTCCCCCAAAACCCTTTCCCTCCCTTTACTCCCCTCTACCTAATATAAAGTAATGATTCTTCCCTATCCACCCCGCTTATCGTGAATTAACTTCAGCATAGTAGAGAAAACATTTGACCTTTGGTTTTGGGGGTGGCTTATTTCATTTAGCATGATATTCTCTAACTCCATCCACTGGGATGTGTGTATTTACATTACACCTTTACTACCCCAAATGAAACCTGACCTGTCTTTTATCATTTTTATTTTCCATGTTATTTGCTACCTATCCTACTTATTATTGTTTTATTTGGATCTATAGTAAACTAACTTGATTTAGGAAAAGTAATTAAAACACATATAAAACCCGTTTCTGCATTCTAAATTGTCTTCTAATAGGACTAAACTAAATTAATGTTGCAGTGAAATCTAAAAACAGTTAAATATCTCTGAAATTATGGTATCAAAATATTTTAAATATTTTTAGTTAAATCTTATTTGTTGGTATTTTGTATAATTTATTAAAATATTAACACGACTGTATTACTGACAATAATACTGAACTAAGTTAGCAATGAGTGTTATAATAATACCAGACTATAAGCAATGTGGACTGGGACTGAACCTCATGTCCGATAAAATTGGAACCATCTCCCTTCTCCTAGCAATAGCAGCAACTGCTAGTCTATTTTCCAGCTTTCTACATCATTAAGAATGCTATATAAATGGAATCATAGAGTAAGAATACTTTCAGATTGGATATTTTCACTCAACATAATTTTCTGGAGATTTATACAAGTTGAGATGCTTATCAATAGTTCTCCTTTTTGTTGTTAAGTAGTTTAGATTTACCACAGTATATTTAATCTTTCACTGGAGAAAGAACATCTGGGTTGTTTCCAGTTGTACATTATTACAAGTAAATCTAATGAATGATCATTTGTGCACAAGTTTTTATGTGACTGTGTTTTCATTTCTAAGAGATAGATACCCAAATGTGTAATTGTTTGGTTATATGGTAGTTACACATTTAGGTTTTTCAGAAACTATGACATTGTTTTCTGAAGAAGTTTAACCATATTACATTCCCATCAGGAATGTTTGAGTGACCAGGTTTCTGCACATCCTCACCAGTACTTGGTGTTGTTTTTAGCTTAATTAGTCATTCTGATAGGTGTGTGGTGATGTCACATTGAGTTTTAAATTATGTTTTCCTAATGGCTGAAGATGATGAACTTATTTTCATGTGCTTATTTGCCATCTCTTCAGTGAAATGTTTGTGTACAATTTCTAATGAGCCTTTCTATTTACTGATGAGTCTTGGAAGTTCTTTATTTAAAGACAGTCTCTTGTTGTATTTTTGTTTTGCAAATATTTTCTCCCAGTTGTCATATTAAGTTTTCAACCTCTTCACAGGGTTTTATGCAGAGCAAAACTTTAGTTTTGATGACATTTGGCTTGTCAGATTTTCCTATCATGGATCATGCTTTTGGCATCAAGACTCAACACTCTTTGCTTATTCCTAGGTCCTAAAATTTCTCTCTTTTGTTTTTTTTGTGTTGTTGTTGTTTGTTTGTTTGTTTTTTCCCTGAAAGTTTTGTTTTCATGATTCATTTTATGATAATGTTAATATAAGATGTGAGGTCTAGGTGAGGGTTTTGTTTTTGCCTATATTCAGTTGGTTCAGTAGCATTAGATGAAAGGTTGTCTTTCCTGCATGGATGTACTTTGGCACCTTTGTCAAACCATTGTAACACAGGTTGGGCTGTTTGTATTGCTCTAATTCTAGCCTGTGCTTATCTTATAAAATGATTTGGCAATGTTTCCTCTTCTTGTTTTTAGTAGAGTTTGAAGAATGATCGACTCTCCTGAATGTTTAGTAAGATTTGTCTGTGAAGCCCTCTGGTCCCAGACTTATTGTTGGGAGATTTTAATTTTTATTAGTGATTCAATCTCATTTGTCATTGCTCTATTCAGACTTTCTGTTTCTCCTTGATTCCACATTAGTAGGTTGTATATTTCTAGGAATTTATCCATTTCTTCCATGTTGTTCAACATGCTAGTGCATAATCATTCATAGTAGTTCTTCATGATCCCTTTTATTTTTCAGGCATCAATTATAATGTGTTCTCTTTCATTTCTGTGAATTGGGGTTTTCTGTTATTTTTCTTAGTTAATCTAGATTAGGAAGGTTTTGTAATTTTATTTTTTCAAAATGCCAACTCTCAGTTTTATTGATTTTTTCTGTTTTCCTTTCTCTAATTCATTTATATCTGTTATAATCTTTTATCTGTGTGGGATGGAAAGTTCTCTTAATGTCTGTTGGTTGGTTTGATGTTGGGTGTATATGTATTATAATTATTATGTCTTCTTATTGAATTGACCTTTTCAGCATTATACAATGATCTTCTTAGTCTCCTGTGATCATTTTTGACTTAAGACCTATTTTTTCTGATATTCATATGTGAACACCTCAATCTTGTTTGCTTACCATTTGTATATAATATCTCCTCTGCCCCTCTGCTTTTAGCCAAAGGTGGCCTTTAGTCTAAAGTGAGACTCTTGTGGTAAGAATTGTAGTGGGTTCTTGGTTTTTACACAGTCAGTCACTGAATGTCTTGATTAAGAATTAAGCACATTTACATCTAATGTAATTATTAATAGATCAGGACTTAATATTGCTAAAGTGTTAATTGTTTTCCATTCCTCTCAGTTTTCTTCTCTTGTATTTTTTGTGATTTGATATTTTGTAGTGTTCTGTTTTGTTTTTTTCTTTCTTAATCTTTTGTGTGTGACTGGTTACTATGGTATTCACATAAAACATTTCAGAGTTACAGAAGTCTATTTTAAGCAGATAGCTGCTCAACTTCTATCATGTATAGAAAGACTACACTTTACTTCTCCCCCAACATATACTTCATGTAATGGATGTCAGATTTTACTACTTTATCCATTAACACATTTCTGTGCTTATAGTTACTTCTACCACTTTTGTCTTTTATATATTAAATTTAAGTAACTTATGAGCAATCATTACAATAGTACACTATTCTATGTTTCTCTTAATATTTAACAGTGAAGTTCATGCTTTTGTGGTGATTAGTATCTTTTAAACTTCATCTTTAAGTGCCATCTTTAGCATTTCTTGAGGATGTAATTATTAAATGACAGCTTTCCTGGGTAAGTATTCCTGGTCGTCAGAATTTTTTTCTTTCAGTTCTTTGAATGTATTATTTTACTCTTTCCTTGTTTGCAAGATTTATGGTGAAGACCCACTGATGGTTTTACAAAGTTTCCTTTGAACATGACAATTTGGTTTTCTCTTGCAAAATTATTTTCATATGACTTTTGATAATTTAATTATAATCTCAGTCTAGACTTCTTTGGATGCAACCTATTTGAGAATTTCACGAATTAAAGCATCTACTTTCCTTCCTAAATTTTGGGAAGCTCTAAGAAAATATTTATATTAAAAAAGAAAAAAAAAGCAAAAAAACAAACAAACAAAAACATTTCTATCCTTTTCTCTTTCTTCCTTCTAGGATTTCAGTAATGTACATATTATTTTTCTGAATGATACCTCATAAGTCCTGTGTATTTTCTTTTTACTCTCTCTCATTTTTTTTTCCTTTTTGTTTCTTTCAAATGAATTATCTTTGAGTTCAGTGCTTACTCTTCTACACGATTTAGTGTGCTATAGGTCTCTCTTAAAATTTCTAGTTCAGCCATTTTATTCTTCAGCTCCAGAATTTTCCAGGTTACTTTTATGCATTCTAATTTTTAGTTAAACTTCTAATTTTGTACATATAATTATTTTCCTAATTTCATTTAGCTGTTTCTGTTCTCTTATGGCTCACTGAACTTTTTTAAGAAAACTATTTTGAAGTCTTTTTCGATCAATCAGAGATCTCCATTTCTTTAGGATTGGTAACTGAAGCTTTATTGGGCAGTATCATGTGTGCTTGGTTCTTCATATTCCATGTAGCTCTGCAGTGGTGTCTGTACATTCAAAGGATCAGGTGAGACTTCTAGTCTCACAGAATTACCATCAGATAAACCTTCTACAGTCCAGGCCTGAGGGACTTCTTACATTAAAAACAGGGATGCAACCAGGTTCCGGAGCCACTTCCAGGCCTGCAGTTAGGACCATGATTGGTGAGTCCCAACTTCCTGGTCTTTGACTCCACTAGGGTTTCGGAACCTTCTGTCTGGATTCCAAGCCTCCCCAAAGGCACATTTATGTATAGACAGCTACAAAATCATTGTTTCTGTGGGAAAGAAAAAATAGCTGGTCATCTCTTATTTCTACAATCTTACGAACATCACTGTTAGCAGTGGTGTTTTTAAAGCACTCCCTGATTGATTTAATGTATAGCAAGGTTAAAATGAAGGTTTCTTTGGGTGAGTCATAAGATCCATAGGATCAGTAGAGTTTTTCCAGGATGATGCTAACTATTCACAGAGGATATAAGCCTGAGGTAGGGATAGAAGAGCAAAATCTAGTTTGCTGAAGGGCTAGAATTGGTGACAGCTTTATTAGGGGATGGGGCAATCAGGCGGATGTTCAGCGTAGCTCAAATCAGAGGAGACTGAAATACACCTACAGGTACAAGAAAGAATACATAGTGTTTTGCAGGGTATTCTTTTCACTCAGCAATATATCATAGGCTTTTGTTCATTTCACAAATATTTTAGTTAGCTCTTATTTGGCCACTGTGACCAAAAAAACAACAAGAACAATTTTAGAGGAGGAAGAGTTTATTTGGTGCTCACGAATTCAGAGGTCTCAATCCATAGACAGACAGCTTCATTATCCTCGGCCTGAGATGAGACAAAATATCATGATGGAAAAGTGTGGAGGAGAAGAGCAGCTCAGGCCATGGCAAACAGGAAGCAGAAGGAAGCATCTCTCAACAGGGAAAAAATATAAACCCCAAAGGTATTCCCCCAATGACCCACCTCCAGTCAAGTTCTACTTGCCTATAGTGACCACCCAGTTAGTCCACATCAGTGGATTTATCCCCTGATTAGGTAACAGCTCTCATGATTGAATCATTTCACTTCTGAATGTTCTCGCATTGTCTCATGCATAAGCTTTTGGGGGAAACCACATATGCAAACCAGAATAGCAAATCTATTTTTATACTAGAATATAGAAAATATTACATAGTGTACATAAGCAAACTATTTTTTTCCCTTCTGTTATTTCTGGATACTTCTATTTCCATATTTTAAACAAATAGATTACTATGTTTATATAAGTATTATTGTTTAAGTAAAATAAATTCAAATCCCTTATGTAAGTTTTCGATGGTTCTCAGACATCTTAATAGATCTGTCTATATTATTTGTGTTTATAAAGTTAATATAGGTAACTTTAATATCATGTACCCTTAGAAAAATATTTTCTTTCTATGAGATATACAACATACGGGGTTGCCCAAATATGGCTTCTTACTGTTGTACCAATCCAGAACCCTTTCATCAGTGAAGTCTGTTTTCACCATAAGCAATTTGGCCTAGTAACACTGCTGATGTTTTACCTTTATCAAGTTTCCTCTGAAAGACATCTATAATGTTAACTATCATGTAGAAAGGGAATAGTTTTGTTAACTTTATACCTACAATGCTATATTTTGCTAAATTCTGCTAAATTATATGTCAAAAAGTTTACATCCATTTATATTCAAGCAAGGAAAAATAATAGCATTATTTTCCTCATAACTTTTCTAACAGTGTATATTATAAATATAGTTTCATTTTTCATTATAATGATTCATTATTTTTATTTTCAATACCCTGCTCCTGGGGAATTTTGAAATTACTTGTTCTTTTAGTCTGCTTTTTCACTGGTGTGATGAAGACTCAACCATAACAACTGCAGAGGAGGAAGAGTTTATCTGGGGGCTCATAGTTTTGGCAGTCTCAATCCATAGATACCAGGCTCCATTCCTCAGGGCTGAAGGTGAGGCTGAACATCATGGCAGAAGAGTGTGGCAGAGGGAAGCAGCTCACATCATGGTCAGGAAGCAGAGAGAAACTCCACTAGCCAAATACAAAAAGATACCCCCAAACCACACCCTTCCTCCCTCTAGTTACCACTCAGTTGATCCCATCAGGGGATTAATTCGCTGATTGAGTTAAGGCTCTAGCAACCCAATCATTTCCCCTCTGAACCTTCTTGCATTGTCATACAAGTAAGTTTTTGGGGGACACCTCACATCCAAACCATAAACCTGTTAGTTATTTTAAACATTTTTAAGGAGTTGCTCACTCATTTGATATTTTTCTTTTGGATTGTCTTTTTCTTATTGATTCTGCATAGTTTTTGTTTATTAGAATGCTATATTTTTGTCTATTATATACAAACTGTATATGTTCCCCATGCATTCATCTTTTACCTTTTTACAATATACTTGGTCAAAAAGAAAGAAAGCTAATTACATGGTAAAATATGTCAATATTTTCTTCATGACTTCTGGAATTCGTATTAGGATGATTAGTTTTCTCATTCAAGCTTCTAATGGTATTTATCATATTTTCTGCTGGAATTTTTACCTTTTATGAAGAAACTACTTATTCTATTTCCTTGATCTCTTTGAGAGAACTCAGTGTCTATTTCCTAACTGGAAGTTGACAAGAGCATTGCCCTACTTCTCTTCCTGGCAGTCTGGAAGTTCCCTAAGGTGGGCTTCTCATTTACTTTAGAGCTCTTTAGCTTGTGCCTGAGTTGTATTCCAGCACAGCAGTTCCTCAGCACTTTAATTAATTACCTTGCCAATTGCCCCAGGGACTGCTTTGGCTCCCAAGTTAGACTTTCTCAGATCTTGGAGATTTTTGTGTTCTAAAACTTTGTTTTTTTCAGAAGTTCCTATAGAGTTGTCAGTTGCTCACCTCAGTGGGGTTTCTTTTTCAATTAAATCCCATCTGTTTTACATATTTAAGAAATTCTTCAATAATCCTTGTCCTCTGAAAGCATCCTTTCTGTTTTTCTGGACTGATTCTTCTGTTATTTCAAAGAGTTTTAGGGAGGAAAGCAAATTAAAACCTAAGTAGTTAGTCAGCTTTGACCTAGAAATGATGATGGATTTAAAAAAAAAATCTTTTTGCATTCTAAAGCTTAAGATAAGGGATTAATTTCTAATTGGATTAGTATTCAAGAGATATATTTAATATACAAGATTTAGATTAGATAAGAATAGTTTCTTTTCATATATTTAAAATTTTACATTTTCAAATATGCAGCTAATTGGGTAAAAATATTTTATTTATTAGTTTTGAGGTTAATCAGTCCTTAACCTGATTACCTAGTCAAGGTAAAAGCAACTTAAATTATTAATAATTAATGTTTAAAAGAGTGCCAGTTAGAAACAACATTAAATACAATTATTAAAATACCACGAAGATTATGAATTAAAGAATAATTAATGGGGCTTGGAATAATTACTTAAGATCCATCTTGAGATCAAACTCAATTTTGAACTATTATCTCATATCTTATGACTGTAACGACACTACTTGACTCTATGGTGGCACAAGTCACTGTCAGGAGGCAATGGAAGGACATTTTATGGAAGATCTTGGAGGATCATAGTGCCCTGGGAAACTTTATTGAGAAATAACGCTGCAGCAATAACATTCTCATGCATCCTTTAGGGAGCAGTGAAAATATGGCCCTTTGCACAGAAACAGTAAATGCACCAGCTGAGAGTGGTGAAGGAAACCAGAAGAGAGGGAAATCTGTCAGTTCAGAAGATTCCATCAAGGACACATGAACTACACATTATGACTCCCACAAAGGAGGTGGCAGGATCCTAAATTAAGAATTCTGTTAGGAACAGTATTTATTTATTTATGGCATTGGGGATTGAACCTCAGGAACACTGTACCACTGAGCTATATCCCTTGCCCTTTTTCATTTTTTATTTTAAGACAGGATCTCCCTGAGTTGTCCAGACTGGCTTTGAACTTGTGATCCTCCTGCCTCTGCCTCTGCAGTAGCAGGGATTACAGGCAGATGCTACTGCGCCTAGTTAGAAAATGCTTTAAATTTCTCCTTTGACTTTCTTGTGGTCATGTCATGGTATGTATATGTATTTGTCATGTAGATGAATATGTCATGTAGTAAGCATATGTATTTCAAAGCTAGAAATGTTCATTGTAGTAAACAATATTTTCATGAAGGTAGACAAAAAAGGAAGAGGAGCTCAGAGATTCCATTTAGAGCAATGTTTGTCAAATGTGAAAATATAATTACATATCAAATTTTGTATTTTTTGTATCTAGATCAGCATAAAAACTCTCATAGAAGTGCGACAGTTCATTAAAACAAAATAAGATGTTAACTTTAAGTTTGAAATTTTTTTGTTATAGTATTCTGGAGCACAGTTCATTTTGTATGCATTCAGATATTATTGTGTCAATTCTTGCACTTTCATTCTTGTGGGAAAGGTGTTCACAGAGACCTGCACCAATACTGAATTGAATTAATTTAATCTAATACATATGTAGCATGTTCCCAGGGGGAGTATCTATTGTGCTTGATTCTTGTTTCGGTGGGTACAACCTTCACAGCACAGACCCTAAATCGGAATATATAGCTTTAGTGGAGAGAAAATAATGTATGCAGGACTGATGAAAAAAACAAAGAGATGTGGTGAGTGTGGTGAGTGAAATTGAAAGACAGAGAAAGAGAGAGAGAGAGAGGAAAATTGAAAGTGTCAGAATTTGGAAAAGTTGAGTCAGTGAGCTGGTATTTAGTTAGTTCCTTAAAGAAATATAATTTTTGAAGTCAATGTACACAGAAAATTGATGAAGGAAAATGAAGGAAGATTGTGAGTCAAAAAACCATTTCCATGAGAAAGCATGACAATAGCATTGGAGAATAAGTGTTAGCTGAGAGTGTTTGGGAATGAGTCCTGGGGAGCGGCTAGTTTATGAAAATGATATTGACCATGGTGTACGTTTCAGTCTGTCCTTGACTTCGCTAATATGTTTTCAAGAAAAGAAAAACATCAAGAACTATTGATATATAGTTATTCAGCATTTTATTGCAAAAGGGGATAAGATGGAATATTTACATCTCAAAAATTATAAGTAATGCTGTACTTTGTAGTTTTCTCATCTAACCTGAATTAATATTTCAAAGGGGTTTGTAGGAAGTTGTTATGAGGGATAACTTTGTTCCTCTCTTTCTACTTTTAAGTATTTTAAGATTTTTTTATAAGTACATATAAATTTCTATTTATAAAAAAGAATTTTCTACTTATGAAATATAATACGTATCTCCACATACTCATCTTTCCTTCATTTATTATTAATATTATTTATGAAATTTCTTTGCACTTAGATAAATGAGTCAAAAAGTGTAGACATTTTATGATTCTCCAAATATGTCCCTATATATTTTTTCTAAGGACAAGGTACCAGTTTTCATTGGACTAGAATTTTTTTCTCCATTTTCCTGAGCGCATTTTCAACATTGATGTTTTAAGGGTATATGTGTTTTTGTCTATTTTCTGTGTAAAATATTTGCAAATATGCCTGGTATATAGTAGTATCTGGCAATTTAAACTTTTAAATGATAAATTCAAGGAACTAATTTATTGATTTCACTGAAGGATCTCCAGAACATAGCTTAGTTGTTTGTATTCAATAAATGTGTGTTCAGTGCTTTCATTTAATCATGCATTCATTCATAAATATTATTGGGACATTATGCCATAACTGCCAAAGATACTATGATAAATACTTCAAAAGGAAGCCAAAGTCAGGGACTGTAATGACATATCTGGAATGAAGAGATTTTTCTTTCTCACCCGCTGTCAGACAAACCACAGCCAAGGCATGAGAGGCCAGCAGAGTTCAAATATTTGCCTTGAAATTTATTATTTGCAAAGGAAGCCAGTTGTACTCACTGAAGGATTGGATGTGGAATATTTTCCACTCTTTTTGTATATCCTAGTATGACAGTAAGATTATAATAACAAAACCCATAAAATACTTTCAAAAGACAAGTGTTTTAGTATTGCATTTATTATGTTCTTATTTTCTCTACATTATAAAAAGAAAACTTGAAAAATGTTATAAGATACTCATTAAATTACCCCAGCAACAGAACAGTTTTGAAGCTAAATCTTCCATAAATTTTTTAAAACCAGGATTGTTTAAACTAGGAAAATGTGTTTAATATAGAGTATAAAATTGAGTAATTTAAAATTATAATTTAAAATTTTGTAAAAGGCAAACAGTGCCATTTGGAAGTTTAAAAACCTCAGAAAATAAAGCCAATCACATTTATGTATTGGTTGGATGTAGTATTCAAATTTAGGTTTCAAGATTTCTAATAAAGTAGTGATTTATCCTAAAAATATTCTTTTTTCCCCTTCAATTGAAAACAGACACTATAAGTACCACTATTCATCTGAAGCCAGCTTCCACATATTAGCTGTGCAGTGTCTCATAAGCAGTCTTGTGAGCAAATAACTATGAAGTACTTAGAACTGAGTCTACAAAAATCCTTTTTTCCTCTCAGAAAGGGTAGATGGGTCTGCAATAAATGATAAGTTGCTCACATGCAGTACCTAATTTATTCGTCCAAAATAGCTTGTGAGGTAAATCTAGAAGGAAATGCAGGAATAGAGCTGACTTGCCAAGGTCACATGCCATCATAGTGTCAGGGACTGCTATAGTATCCCATCTGAATTTAAAACCTGGAATTATTCTTCCATTCGTAGCAGTTGTCCATAATTATAAGAAGTAACATTTGAGGTAGATTGTGACTGCCAGGTAATTCTTACTGTGAAAAGGGATGTCATTATAGACAGGGAAAACACAGGGAAGATAGCTAGAGAGGCATGACTGTCTAAAATATGTCAAAAGGTCATCTGTACCTGTATCTCTGTTTCTCCCTCTTTAGCAAACGAGTTAAGAGATTACCAATGGCTTGGAAATTTTCAAATTCCTCTCAGCCTTAAAGAGCTAGAAACTTCTCCTTTTCTGATCTTTCTGACTTTGTCTTTGATAGAAACTTTTTAAAGTTATCCTTGGTTTATTTTTGTCCATTATCTCTTCTCTCTACCATCACCTTACTCTGTTACTAAGGCTTATTTAACAGTGCTTAAAAATATCTTTTCATTCTGTCCCTCTGCTAATCCTTACTGCTGTCACTTAACAGTATGAACAGTTTTAATCCCAAACCGACTCTCACAACAGTCACCTCCTAACTTCTCTTAAGCTTATTTTCCTATTGCTGACCATAATCTTTCTAAATCACAGTTCCAACTATACCAGTGTCTTTAGAAACTACTATCCAAAAATGAAATAAACTACTGGAGTGGACAAGAACATACAGCAGGAATTGATTTAATGCATAATTCTTCCTTCCTGTGTTGGGACTCATGCTAATTCTCCACCCAACTATTTATTCAATGGTCTTACTGTTTCACAACTCTTAGGCAGAGCCACTCTGAATTGATGTTTATTCTTTCTCTTCCCTTGGAAATGCTTCCCACCTTTTGTGCACCTGGCAAATGTTTATGCCACTCAATTTCAAGCACAAATATCTGTGTATTTTCGTCTGGTCCTGTCAGCTTTCCATATTCTATTAAATAATAGTTTCCTAATTTGTATTAACATACTATTGAGAACTAACCACTCTTACAGCATCTACCATACATTTCATTTCATTCCCACTTGACTGTGCTTCTTGTAAATGATGAGGAAATCTAAGGAATTAATATTAGTTTAAATATTTCAGTTCATAACACAATGCCTTGCACATTATCTATGTTCAATAAATAGCTGTTGTTTCATTAAGCAAGAATAAATTATTTCTATTTTGTTTCTATGAAAACATAAACCATTATAGAAAATAAGCAGAAATAATTGCAAGATTAAACAAAGTTTAATTTTGAATTCCCTTCAATGTGATGAATTTTGCTTTTCCAAAATAACCTTCTTTAAAGAATTTTGAAGGCAGGGTTTCTAATTTCCAAAGTCTGACTCTGTCTGTCTTAACTATGCTCTAGTACCTCATTCCTGTTGTAGGTATGAGCCAATGACTTGTCTTGAATGCTTTTCTTATTAAAATCTTAATGATTTTGAATGTTTTTATTTATAAATATAGCATCTCGTATGTTACTGTTTATACTCTATTTTCAGCAGCACTAGATAAGGTAAACACGATTTAAAGTTAATCTTAGTAGACTGTAGTGATGTAATGATTGAAAAGTAAGAACAATCCAAGACAAAAGTGCAGTTTTATTATTCCAACTGTTGTCATAAAAATTACTGCTATTTATAAAGAGGATGATGGTAAAAGTGATGAAAATGATGATGTGATAACTGCAAGTTCACATGCATAGCCACCAGCAAAATGACAACAGCAGCAACAAATCTTTAAGAAATAGAGAACCGAATAAACACACATTTTTTAAAAAACATATTTAAGCATAAAATCCCAAGGTCCTCTAATGGGATAGTAACGATACAACTTTTAAAATTGTAAATCCAATTTGCCTGTTTAATATTTTCACTCTCTTCAACAAATGATGATAAACCATTGCAATTATCTTGCTTTAAATCATGGTTGCCTTTTAAAGTTTGACTAATTTTAGGAGAAAAAAGAATTCTGAGAATCTCCCTTTTAGTCAGATCATTAACACAATAAATAAATATTAAGTATATATTGATGCAAGGCACTAAGTGTATAGTAGTAAATAATAGTTTCCACTCATATGGAAAAATACAGATAAATTACTTAAATTATATAGCATAATAAAAGCTCCCTAAAGGTAGATGCAATGTTAGTGGGTCAGTAGGTACTTGAATAGTTACTATCAAGTCATGTGACTTCATAAGCAAAGAGTTGCATAATCATCTTGTTTGAACATATGCCTTTGGTTCATCTTTAGCTGACTCCCTACACTAAGATTTAAAACTATGCAAAAACATTTCTTCTCAAATTCTGGACTTTTCACATATATGTACACTATTATTTACTTCACAAAATCTTAGAGTATAACTGCATAAATGATTACAGTATATTGATGACATGTATGTTAGAATATTGAACAAAATAGGTATATTAAAAGCAGCATTAAGATTTTCTCCAGGATCTGAATTCCAATCAGATCCAATTTAAGAGACGAAGAAAGTTCTCAGACTTTGGTGTAGGGTGGATTCAATTGTCACATCTTCAAAAGTTTCCTGGAGCTGGGATATAACCACTCATAAGAATTGATTTTGTGTATCATTTTTTGAAACCCCATGTTCAGTGACAACATATCATGACTCAGAATTGGTCATCATGGCAGTATTCACAAATCAGCAAATACTATAAATCTGCATTCCCCCTTCCTCCTTCTCTTCCCCCTCCCCTCTTCCCCTCCTCCCCACTCCTTCCTCCCTCCTTCTGAGAGTCAGTTTACCTCCACGGTATTGCTTAGATCTGATGCCTGACTAGCAATGTGGTAGTTGGAAGACACTTTATCTCAGAAAACTTTCCCACTGTTCTCTGATTAGACGGGTACTCTTTCTATTATGTTTGGGTGTCTTATCCCCATTACTGACACAATGCTGAATTTCTTACATACATAGGTTGATTTCACTGAATTGAATTTTATCCTTCAAACATATGCAAGTTTAGGTTCACCTTCCACATCTTTCATTTATGCCTAAACCTGAAATGTGACACTGGTGACTCATACTGAGCACTTTCTTCCCTCTCAGGCTTAGTAAAATTTCAGCAGTAATTCTGGCAAAGAAGCCTTGCCAATATGGCTGTTGTTACTTTGTACTATTTTTACTTTTATTAGCTTTTTAAAAAATCACAGACTAAATTGTTCTATGAACCCTGGGTTAGTTTCAATAACCATGCTTTTACTGCTTAATCACATCATTAGTGATTGCTAAGTACATATTTAGTAGTTCATGCCAAACACACAATGACTTGACTTTTTTTTGGTAGATTCTAACATTTTAAACAATTTAACCAAATATACATGCTGGATGGCTACCCTGGACACTTTCTTCCACATCTAGTCACCAAATGATAAATATCGAAGTGTTTGAATGTTTTTCTCATGGTGTGGAACTCGTAAATAACACAATTCCAGCAAACCATTAAGTTTGCTATGGATACAAAAAATATTCCTGGCAAATGAGTTACTGAACAAGGAAACGATTAGAGGTCTTTTCAAAATTGCCTGTTCTGCATATAATTTTTAGGCAAATTCAAAAAATAAAATTATGCATATATCCTTTAGAGAAACTACCGTATTGTTGTATGGGAACCACATTTTTCATTTCTTGTTGGTGAAATGATAGCTCACCAAAAGCAAAAGTAATTTGTAGAGTAGGATTCAGTTTCATCCTCTGTGGATTCCTAAAACATCTCTACCATATTGAGAAGTTTTAAATGGTAAAGTTGTCGCTGGCTCTTTGCGGTACAAAATCCATGGATATTTGTCACCGCTTGCAGCAACAATTTGCATGGGTCTTATGGGTGGTGGACTGGAAACTGAGCTACTTCTTTCTCTTTAGTGCACTGCTTTCTTACTTGTTTGTTTATAGAGGATAGAGGAAATGAGGTTTACTTGCTTTGAGAGGAAAGAGAGAGAGAGAGAGAGAGAGAGAGAGAGAGAGACAGACAGACAGAGACTTTGCTTTCAGAGATATCTATGTCTTCTTAGTTTTCTGCTGCTTCTTACTGGCGCATCCTGCATCCTGTGAACCAAGGGTGCGTCTACCTAAGGTGCTTTACTGATGCGTCTCAGTTCTCCACTCTGCGATCTGCTTTCCGCCATTTTCTACTAGCTGCTGCTCCGCTGTCTTTTCTTTCTGCTTGCCACTTCTGCTAGCTGCTGTGTTCTTTCTACTAGCTGCTGTGCTCTGCTAGCTGCTGCGTGTGTTCTTCTACTAGCTGCTGCTCTGTGTGTTGTGCTGTCTCGCTCCGCTTAGGCTTATATCACCTCCAGGAGGCAGAGAGCAGGGCCACGACTCTTGCGCAAAGATTAGGCCAGACACTAGATGTCCGAGCAGGCACAATTAGGAGTGCTTGAGAACACATGTGCATACATTGTGTGTGTGGATGATAAATCACCTGAGTGTGCTTATGCCAATTAACCTCCTCTCTGCTGATGTGATCAGGCGCCATTCTGGCGCGGTCAACATGGCACAGAACAAAAGTTGAGGTAGGGTAGAGACAGATCGGTTGCATTTGCAATTACCACCAAAAGAAAAGAAATTCTGAAAATCTTCCAGGTCCTGGGACTCCCACATAAATATCCCCAAGTCAATATTTAAACACTAATATTAATTCTTTAAGGCCTCTTCTCTAGTCTACTGAAAATCTGAGAGTAATATAACATGTCTTCCCCTAGGTTTAAAAAAACCTGTGTTATATGTAGGCCATATGTTCCAAAGTCAAGAATGATTACTCTAATCCTTATCATGTCTGTGATGGAAAGAATTTTTTCCCTGACTCTTATATTGATGTAAGTTTAAACTTCTACATTGTATTTTTTCACTCTTAGTTTAAGAAATCTCCCAGCATTATCACTTGATTTTCATACATTATTTTGTAATATAAATTGCAATATTATCTAGGTCAGTGATTCCCATATCCTTGCAGATCATCAGAAACTATTGGGAACTTTTCAAAACATTGTGGACTATCAAATTCCTCTAAGTAGATTCTGATAGAATATTCTGAAGAATATGGGTAAAGGGAGTAGAGAGGAGGAGGATGGGTGTGTCAGGGCTGTGGGTATAACATGGAGTGTGTATGTGTTATATAATACTTCCCAGATGCTTTGGGAAAATAGGAATCTAAATTTCCTTTTATGAACTATACATATAGAAATTCAACAGTAAATTATTAATAGAATATTTTGATGGCAGCTGAAGATTAGGAATGAGAACAGTATAAAGTTTCTCTTTTTTTCCTTTGGGAACACTGCAGGCATTCTATAAAATAAGAAGAGAAAGATCAACAACTGAAACAATAAAAACAGCACATCTAGCTTTCCTAAGGGCCTTTGGAGAAAATTCAAAGAAGGAGTGAGAAATCTCTGAAACTGCATGTTGTACAATATTCAGTGATTTGTTCTTTGAAGAGATTTATGTTTAAGCAATGCTTTTCTCTTACTTTCCTGATTATTTAAGAATGCCCAACTTTAAGGAGAAAAAGCACAGCATCAAACTTTTTTTGTGCAAATTCTACATAGTCTCAAATGATCTCTTCCCAAATATTTATTACAACACTAGTTTTAAGAAATGTCACAAAAGTTTGATATCCTTCCCTTAGGAGGTGGAGCTGAATTTATCTTGTACCTTGAGCATGGTTGGAACTTAGTGATTACCTTCTAAGAAACAGAATATGGAAAAGGAAAAAGAGGTGAAGAATCTGACACACACTATTTATCCAAGTGGTCAAGGTCCACGTCACCAGGAATAAGTCATGTTGATATCATATAACCACTGATAGGATATATTGAGGACATTTAATCTGTCTGGTATTCCTTCCCCAAATACAAAAGTCCATCTCACCATAGTAAAACATCTGATAGACTCAAGTTGAGGAACATTCTACAGACTACTTCATCAGTATTCTTCAAAAAATGCCCTTAGAAACAGGGAAGGAGTAAGAAACTCTCACAGCGTAGAGGAGACTAATGAGACAAGACTACTAAATGCAACCTTGAATCCTGGATTGGGTACTGAACGGAAAAAGGATGATACTAGAAAAACTATTAAATTCAAGTAAAAATCATTGCTAAAAGAAACAAATAGTTACTAAATGAATACCCCATCAAAAAGTAGGAAAAATTTGTAGAAAGATGTGGGAATGGCTCTTAATATGCTTATTCATATATACCTACCTTCAATATTTTGGTGACTTCTCCTGTCAAAAATGTGTGAAGTTTACTTAGTTTGGATCATAATAGCATTAGATGTTGAATATACCATAAATATATATCCCTTATTCAAAATTAGCAAATAATATAACTGACCATTTATTATTATAAAAGTCACTAGGACTTTAATATTGCTCTTCCACATTTCTATTCTTAAATCATTATGGTCAACATGTTTTGTTTTGTGGAGTTTTTAATGCATCCTATATTAAGTTGTTTGAAGTGATCTTCTACAATTGACTTTTTTGGGTATATTCTCATCAGTATCTCCCTTTCTATATACTTAAGATATATTTACTAGAAACCATAATGATTTTTCTGTAACTCATCTTTGAACATATAGGTATACATGGCAACATGTAGAGAAAGTGGGCTATTCTGTTCATATTCTCATTTTAGTATATTTAACCCTTATTTAATGATCGTCACATAATTGGGGTAATTTTAGGACTGATGAAATCTAGAAGTTTGCTGGAAAATTAGGGCGACATTATGACCAAACATCCAACAAACACAAAGGCCTTGATCCTGAAGGAACTTCCCTGCAACAAGAGGCAGGGACTCAACACAAGACGTGGAGAGTCCAGAAGAAAGTAGATCAGAGAAGAGACACCTGGTGATACACAGGAGTGAAGTGGGGATGGGGACTAAGAGCGCCTTCAAGGTGCACCCACCTCCCCCAAGACAGCACCTCTGATGCTGCAAGCAAAGCGCCAGCCTGTTGACACAAGGGTGGGCTTAATGTCCAGGTCATGAAGGGCTCTGCATGGAAGGGTTGAGGGGAATCTAAATTACTTTTTCAAAATGGTGGCCCAATAGTTCTAAGAACAATTATCAAGTAACTGTTAATTTTCCCACTGATTTGATATATAAAATTTATCAGTTGCCAAATTCCTAGATCATTTGAATCTGTTTCTGGACTCTTTGTACTGGCTCTGTGCACCCATATCTTACAGCAACAGAATTTTTTAACTTTGTGGTTGCAATACCTTTTCATTTTTCCAAAGAAAAAAACAAATTGTGTTTCCTTGCATTTTAATATTTTTTTTCATGGAATTTAAAATCATGTTTTTAAAAATATCTTTATTTTGATTGTGTAAGTTTAGAAAATAATCCTGGGACAATTCATGTTTTATATCCAGAAACCTGGTTGGAATTAGATGTCTTTTACAACCTCTAGTAGCATTTTAATGTTTTCTTTACAAAGATATTGCACATTTCTAGTTGCTACTGTAAATGGAATATTTAATTTCATCTTATAAGTAGCTATTGTGAGCATAGAAATACTAGAGATGATCGGATTGAATAAAATAAATTAAAGATCTAGCCATTTGCTGTCCATCTGGATCATACAGGGCTTTTAGACCTTTCTCTTAACTGGATTATGTCCTTTTACAGCATCCTTTCATACAGTTTCCTTCTACTTTTCTTCTTTTTTCTCTTCATTATCTTCTCTTCTACCTTTTCTTGTCTTTTTCACTGGAACCTCTTTCTCTCTTCCTCTCTTCCCTGTCCCTCTATCCCTTCTCTCACCTGCTCCTCTCCCCCCTCCCTGTCTTGCTTATAATTTCCTTTATCTTTCTACTTCATTTCCTCTTTATGTATTTTCTTTCTATTCTTTCTTCCCATTCTCTCTCTCCTCCTCTTATTTTCTTTGATTTTATTTGGTTCTTTCTCATGTATTGTTCACCCATTTCCAATATCTTTTTTCCCTCATCTTTCTTCCTAATTATTAGGATTTGTCTTTTGTTTCTAAATTCTAAAATTTGTTATCTGATTTTGAAAGGCAAAAGTAACAATACACTTAAGAGTAAAAATCCATTAATTTTAGCATTTTGTTATACAAAATGGCCCTGAACATTAAAAGCATATTTCAAAATAGGTATTTATTTTTTAAATCATCTGCATATTCTTAAAATATATAAGTCCATATCCATTAATTATATGAATTCTTTTCTTTTTGAAGGGAACATTTTCTTTTTTGAATCTGCTGGTTAAAGCACCATGGAAAAATACATTATAGAACAAACACAACCAAATAATAACTGTGATCCTTTAATAAAGCTTTATAAATTTCCATAAATGTGTGCACAGGTCATGCAAAGTATTATGCTCAGACTCTCAATGTGTTTTATTTTGCATTTATATACTCTACACTTTGTTCCAGGAAACATGGTGCATAAACAGGCTCATCATGTTCACTCTATTATAATTTTATATTGTGCTAAAGCAATCTCAGTTTCTTCCATATCTGTGCAACTCCTATAGTCTTAGCCCATTGCCTCTCCGTACTAAATGACTCCTTACTAAAGAACAGTGCTATAGATCAATCAAAACTGTATAAGAATTTGAATTGTATCATTACAGCACAAAATATTCCAGCAAAGTCTTTTCACCTTGTTCAGGTTAAGGCTTCTGCCAGTAGGTTTGATTTGTTATTGCTCTGTAATCAAGAAAGCAATATACTGTATTCATGCATGCATGCACACACACACTCACAAGTGAATATATATATAATTCATAATGAACATACATATATATGAGTACTTCCTATCTTTTTCACCTTTGAGGTCCAGGATTTAAGTCTCTAAACAAAGGGAGTCATCTTTAAATTGGTCTCTGAGGCATAGTTGCCAGGTCTGTTAGTAAGCAGCTCCATTCTCCCCACAGATGGAAACACTTTTGGGGTCAACCAGGTCACTCTCCTTTGGCAATGAGCAGAAGCCACAACAGAGCCTACAGATGGTATTGCATCAGAGAGTTCAGCAATTAATTATAGTGGTCTTCAGAATCATATCACCCTGATTCTCCTGAGTCTACACTGACCATCAATTTATAATTAAAAATTATGTGTTCATTTTAGACACAGAGGTGTGGTTAAATGATCCCAAAGGTTTATTCCATTTCTAAATTCTTTTGACAAAATCAGTGAATGATTTTTTGCATGAAATGAGTATTAAAATATACTAACAGAAACTTACCTTGCATTCTTGTTTTGGATCCTATGACATAATTCAAGGCCACAATTGAGCATTTGTTACCAGATGGCTATTATCAGTTGCTCATTAGTATGTGCAGTCATTGTTGAACTGAATGGAAGAAGGGGAAGTCTACTTGTACTGCATTAATCCTTTTAATTTGCATTTAAAGGGGTATGTGTTCACTACAGAATCCTAGTATGAGTGTATCACATGTAAACTGTGAGCCAGATTTATTCCTGCCAACAAGTGCCATCAAAATATGTAAATATGGAGTTACTTCTTTCTATTTATGAAAGACTAGCAAACCTGTATTTAGGATAATTATACTTAGTTGACCTGAGAAGGATATAGTGCTAATTCATTATTTTCCTCTTATTTAAATTCATTATTAATTTGTTCTGCCATATTTATGTTCATGCTTCCACAGGCTTTCATTTACTATGCCGATGCAAATATTATTTCATGACCTTAGTTTTTTTTCTTTTTTATTCTCTTTTCATATTAACAGTTCTTACCCCCAACCCTTCCAGTTTTCCTTAAAACAGAATTTTTATTTCATCATGTACAAAATTCAACTATTCTTATTTCTCTCCGCAAGGGTTTTCATGTGATCTGAGAAATCATTCTGAAGACAAAGGTGAGGATAGTGATAGAGAAGAATAAAATTCCCCGATTTATCTTAAAGATCCACTTTCCTTTAGAAACTGTGAGGCAGAGTAAAAGAAACACTAAAAAAGATATTATTACATCCTAATAAAGTGAATTTGGGAACTTAATACATTTGAGTAATATTCTGGTCATGTAAAATGATTCAGACAAATACTTAATTTGCAGAGTTACGAAGATTAATCGACATGCCACATTTGCAGCTATTGAGATAAACTGATATGCCACAAAATACCTATCATGATTTTCTCACATTTCTAAATCATCAAGTTTTTTCTTGCCCTCCTTTCACAGCCTTTTGAGTTTGTCATAGCTCAAATCACATGTGACTAACAACTGAAATAAGGATGTCCCTATAGTTGTGGAAGGACCTCGAAGATAGAAATGATACATTACTCTGTAACCAATAGAATACAATGTAGATGTTAAGCAAATGTTTATTGAGCTGAATTGTTATTTGTACTGTTTATCCATTCAAGAAAATAAGGTGCATTATATATGTAGTAGAAACCAGGAAGTTTTTATCAGTAAACAGAAAGTTTTTCTCTTATGCTTAATGTAAACTAAGGAGTTATCCAGCTAGAACAATAGTTTGGTTTTAATGGCATCATCTGATTACCTTGAAAAAGGGAATCGAGGCACATAACTATACTGTACACCAATATTTCTTTGTTACTGCATATGTAGCTATGTGCTGACCATCTCATGTGTTTTGTTACATGCTTCCTCTACCCAGGTGCTTCCTTTACTGTTCCACATGCCTGCCACGTAATGTATCTACACTCTGGACTCAGATCCAGGAGGCAGAAGCTGGGTCTACCTTTAACTGTGTGCCACATTTTATATTCTACAATGTACTGTCTCTTGAGTTTTTTTTAAATATACTAATTAGTGAGATTTACAAAAAACTTAAATTGTCTTTTCACATGCCTTATTTATAATACTGGGGATTGGACAATCTTTTGATTCTAGTCAATTGAATATTTATATGAACAATTTGTCAAAAATAAAGACGTACATCTCCTCTTATTCTGAATACTCCTAGTCAGCTGTTTTTCAGTTGATCTGATTAAAATACTTCATTAAAAGATAATACATTATAAATGAAAAACTAAGAAAGAAAATAAGCTTATTTTTTATTTAAGAAAATATTTTCTTCTTAAAGTATGGACCAATAAATATCACTCTTTTAAAAAAAATTTTTATAGTAGTGTCAATTTGCTTTGGGTATAGAAAAGTAAATCTTGGGTTTGCTGCGGTGATTATTTTAAATAAATAAAAATACTTATATTTAAATTTTTTCCCCCAATATCCAATCATGGAGGAGACAAACACTGTCACTGTTTTGATGAGTTCATTCTGATCCTCTAGTGACCCTTGACATCTGATTCCAAAGACTATTTCTTATGAAGGAGGGAAAGACCACACCAGCAAGTCTGTTTTTCAAGCAGCTGATTAAACAGCCACTCACTGTTTTGTAGACATTGTTACCTTTTATGAGTGATTTTCTTGGATCTCTTCACACCCTTTTAACTTGGGCACCTGTAGAAGGCATTTCTCAACCACTTCTTCAGGCCTCTTGGGGTCCTTGGTTTTCTACCCACACCTTCCTTCCTAGCCATCTTCCTTTGAGAACAGAGAAGAGGCTAAGTGGAAGCTGGTAGAAGTGGAGTCAGTTTTGAGTGGCTTTCTCCAAATTATTGGCAGTTTCATTTGGAACTGGTTGGTTTCTGGTTCATTGCTGTAAGTTTTGAGTCATAGTAAAAATTATAAGGGACCAAAGAAAAACATCCTCAACATACTATGACAGTGTGATTCCTATGTTACAGGATGAAATGTGATTTATTTATTTCTCTTTTCCCTGTGACATATGGTTGGTTAGGATTTTTTTCTATACCTCTTATTCATTTCAGAGATCTCACTTATTATTATCAAAGTTTATTTCTTCTCTGATTTTTTGCTTTTAAAATAAATGCAATACAAACATGCATTTACTCATTTTAATTATTATATTCATATCAACTTTTAGATTTAACTCTCTCTCTAGCTTTTTCCAAAACTTTTCACAGTATGGAACTCTTCATTCAAGGAAGTCTTTCATAACTATTCTCTTTCTCCCTCTTTCATTAAAATTTACTGCCAAACTGCTGAGTCACCTTCTCTAACAAATCCTTGTGACAGAAGAAAGGCCTCCTAATTTTTTACTATTGCTTTCCTCCAAAGAATGATGCAAGAGTTATTATTGCATCCCACTGCATGGACTCCTCCATATAGAGTCACTGAATATCTATTTCAAGAACTGGTACATTGGAAAATGAAAACTTCTTGATAGTCCTTATGGTTTGTATATTATTTAATAACTCAATCATTATTTTTAATTCATTCAAAACATACTTCTTTAGTATTGCCTATTTACCAAACAGAAGCAACGAGTTCTTTGCTGACAAGGAACATATAGTAGAGCACCAATAAAACAAATCAAAATTCAAAATCATTGCTATTATTTAAGATTTCAAATTTATTGTCTGACTTACCATCCAATTGCCTAATATATATAGCCCTAAATTGTATGGTATAATTCTCTTTCAATAGAATAATAACTTTTTTGTTATTTCCATTACTCTTTCCAAAAAAATATTCAGGAAGAGAAAAAAATTCAATGAAGATTTTAAAATTATTTCATTAATTTTTATGTCATTTTTCTTTCTTTAAACAAATACTTTTTCTTTAACAAATCTTTTTTGAGAACATTCAAAAGTGTGTTGTGTGAAAAGCTAAAACAACAAAAGCAAGTAACTATCCACACAGGTGCTAGTCTGACTTGAACTCAATTTTAATACCATCTGGGAAAATGAAGTCAGGGACCAAAAAAAAAAGTCTTCTTTTTCTTTTTCCTTCTGAACAGCATGTGGGAGGATTTAGGTCAATATGTAAATGCTGTGTACGTGAAGAGGAAGCACTATCAGCTGTTTCAGAATGCCAAGTCACATTGGAGACAGAGAGGAAATTGTTACACAGGGCAAGTCTGTTGCATGCAAAAGGGAAGAGCTGATGATGTCAGATGTTACCCACATGACTTTATAGCACCCTAGCAGTTATTCTCTTAAGAATATAAATCATTTTCCACTTAGAAATTTGTTTCAAGATTTTTCCCTTTATTTTGTCAACATATGCTAAATTGGACCACCAATTGATTCTGTCTCCAAACTCTTTCACCTGGTGGTATATTCCAAAATTGATTAAAAGGGTCTAATTCTGAGCAGCACAAGTTCAAAGTATCAAAACCATAAATCTGTGCCTGTGATTCTTAATTTTTCTCCTAGTATATTGAAGAGTACTTTTTATGGCAAAAAAATAATGTTTACCCTGTTTGGAACATATTGCTCCAAAAGTAAATGCTCCTCCCTTGGGTAATCCTCCTGGTTATTGGTCCCAGATATGGCATGAATGGAAGCATTATGTGGGAATTTTTACACCTGACACAATCTTGAAGCAAACTCTTACATAAGCAGAGAAAAATTAATGACTACATGTAGCTTATATGTAGACTGTGCTTCATGCTCAATGCTCAGTGAAGGACATTGGAAGGAATCATCAATCTTTCTTGGTAGATAAAATAAGTGTCTTGATGATTTAGTAGTTTCCAGAAACTGCTACTATGCTGACATCTCTTGTTTTAAGTATCAAATAGGCATACCCTATAAGTGTATTTAAGTAGTTCCTTAAATAAAGACAAACTTAAATGTCTCCACTCTCCTTGATTCCTCCATTCCTGAAGTCCTCCTTCTTTCTGTTATTTTGTCCATACACTAAAATATTGTCATCATAGTATTGAAATTTTCACATTTTTCTCCCCTGTGGACTAAATCTATTTCAAAAAGAGAGTGCAGCATATATTAATTTTTGCAACATCAGGTCTAGTACATAAAACTTAATTATATTCAATAAATGAAAAAAATGAATGCTACTTTCATGTCTACCTTCAGATTACATTAATTGCTTTCATGGAAGCATGTATGTATAGCCCAGAGAATATGAATCTGTATAGCTCAAAGCTAGTAAGTTTTTAACAATGGCTAAACTGGTGTCTGTAAATTTAACTTGGTATAATATTATTTATGCTATGGTATTGCTGTTATAAATGTTGTTCTTACTCATGACTCTAGCATAACATTAAGCATTTTTAAAGTCATCAAAATTATAAATATATAATATGATCACAAAACAGCTTGGTCTGTGTAATTAGTGCCTTGGCACTTAGTAGTGTCCTCCTATTTCTTTTGGCTCTTTAAAAATCAGAACTAGCAACTACTTGAGACCATACTCATCGAAATATCTGTTCATGAACTACAAAATCAACTTTTTTTAATGTACCATATTCTGACTCTGCACATGCATTTTTCTTTTGTTTTTTTTTCAATATTGATTTTTAGATATTATTTTAAGGATCATAATGCATTTTACTTTCTTTCTCTTTAAGTTACTTGGGTCAAAACACAATTTTCTCAAATATCAAAGAGTGTATCAGGAGATTAGCCATATTTCTCCCGTGTTTGGGCCACTGTAATCTATTAGCACTGGCTAAAGTTAATGTTTCTCTTTTATTCTAAGATATATTTGATTGATATTTCCCCTAAATAAAAGCTGTCCAACCAAGGTATTTATATTTGTCAGCATGTCTTTTCCCCCCACAAATAATATGAGATTTAAATTGCTAGTTTGCATTTGTATCACCAGTTGGAAACATCATTCAAGACACTAAATACTTTTACTCTATCATGTTCTACATAGAAAAGGTTTGATATCTGAGAGGGAAATTATTTAACCAAATTCTATAATAAGTCAGTTGCAGGGTAGAGTAAGGCCTAAGGAAGTTACTCATTTGAGACCTGTAATAATCATACTGATAATCTCTCTTGAATCTTTGAAAATATTACTAGCACAACAAAATTTCATGTTCTTTGCTAACTTACCATATTCCCAGAACATTTCTGAGTGTTTAGTTTTTACTAATTCAATACTCTCTCAAAATTCTTATGAAAGAGTTGGTATGATTTTTCATATTTTAAAAGGAAAATTAAGCACCAAGGGATTAATTTCCTGATCTAATTTCATAAGACTATTGAGTCATACCTGAATTTGGACCCATTAACTCTTCTTTTCTAGAGTGCTCAGGGTCCCCCTGTGGTATTATTCTTGGAAGCTGAGCAGTACACCTGCTTACCTGCACATGTGTACACCTGTATGTGAAAGTCCAAAGTGCTTTAAACCATTCTATTATATTGCCTCTCAAGCAAAATTGGCAAGCCTGTGTTTTTCTAGAAAAAATTTGAACACATATCTGTTTATTTGAAATGGTATAAACATGTCAATTTAATTATATCCAATTGTACTATTACTTTAAAAATACTCAATATAAACTATTTTATAAAGCAATTAGTTCAATAACACTTTTTAAGCACTTTTTATAATTACATTCAGGCTACTTTTTAAGATAGCAAGAGAATTTTTGAGGTCTATGAGAAGTGGTTAACCTTTCAGCAGTTATGACCACAGAGCATAAAATGTGATAAAAACTAGATGATGATTAGACTAAAATAAAATCATATTTTCCAAATTGTTCTTTCTAATCACTTTAAAGTAGAATATGCACATAGAACCATACCTTCTGGATAATAACTTTCAGGCTTTCACAGCCAGATGCAGGACCAGGTACTAGTATGGGCCTAGTCACAGGTTGGCTGCATTAGGACCTGACACTAATGTGCTGAGTGACACTTTGCAATCCTCTCAGAGCAACATGGAATGCTTTTGCTGCTACTGAGCATCTTGTAAAATTGACTTCAAAGAAACATTCAATAAGCATCCATGTGTATGATGTGATTCTCTTAAGACACATTCTTCAGTATGATTTGAGCTAATGATCTATGTTTGGAAACTCTGTTTCTAGTAAAACATTCTTTAAAACCTTGTTTCCTTTTATTGAACCTGCAATATATTTAGTTCTTTGCACCTGTATGAAATTGTGAGGAAAAAAGAGACTATTATTATTCTTAGATTAATGCTCCTGAGCCAAAGGAATCAGAGATAAGATTAATTTTATATCTTAAAAAGTCTTTAAAAGTGGACCTATCAATTTTTTAGTGCTCAGTATAATGAATAGTGGGTTTGTTATCCAAACCTTTCTCCCATGAAGACAGGCTGTTGTGGATGTGGTTCATTGTGGTTCACTGCTGTATCCTTAGCAGTTAGAACGGTCCTGTAACATGCTGCAGGTCCTCAATAAGCAAATGGTAAGTTCATTCCTTTCTTAAAATTTAGTACTATACTGTGAATTTCCTCAAATCCTTAAATATCCTTAGAAAATGCAGTTTTAAAACCTAAATACATATGTCTAGTTGATGGTATGTAATTTTTGATAGAATCCCATGTTTTTGAAACTTCAGTTTGTTTTGTGTTTTACTCTAATATGAACTTTATGATACTGAACATTCTTGTTTGATTTTAAAATTCTCTCTTTGATTTTCTTAAATTGACTTTGCTGACTCAAAATACATAGCAATATTTTTATGTTGACGATTGAACCCAGAAATGCATTAGCACTTTAAAACCTGCCAAGGACATGTAACTATTTCATTTCCAAACATCCTCACTAACAGAACAAAAATCTTTTAAAAATGTTTTATAATTTGATAACTAATAGCATTTCATAGATAGTTGAGCAACATTGTTGTTGGGTTTTAAAATGCCAGTGGATTGTTGAGGAGAACAGATTAGTTCGTTGGGCTCATATTCTTACTTCACTGAGAGGTCTGAGAGGTCTCAAATTATCATGGTTTTCCTAAAAGGCCTGACTATCCTGAACATAAGGCCTATGTTATGTAGACTATGCCATCAGTGCAGGAAAAAAAAAAAAAAATAGCTACTAACAAATGTCTTGTCATTCGAGGGGAGAGATCTGGAGATGTGAATAATCATTATACCTTTACTTATCACAGATATTTTCAATTTCCTAAAGGAAGACAGTATATATACTATTTTAGATAATCAACTTGATATATAAGTACTTGAAATGTTGTCAATTTCCTTAAAAGAAAAAACAACACTTAAATGTAAGGAATTGAATACTAAGTATACTTTTCTCTTTTTCTTTTCTTTGTTTCTTTTTTTGGCCCACAATTGTTTTTATTATTATTATTATTATTATTATTATTTTGGTACCAGGGGTTGACCAGGGGTGCTTAACCAACGAATCACACCTTAACCTGCTTTTTATTTTTTTATTTTGAGATAGGTTCTCACTAAGTTGCTCAGGACCTTACTGAGTTGCTTAATCTGGCTTTGGAGATTCTCCTGCCTCAGCCTCCCAAGTCGCAATTGTTGCTCTATGACTAAATACTTTGAGAAATATTTTATCGGGCAGACTGTCAGTGTTTGAAAATAAGTAAATATCATGTCATGTTACTGCAAACAGTGCAATTTAATTAGTGGCCTTCCCTGGCACTTTGTGGCCTTTATGGCTGCCCCTTCCCTGCGGTGGAGAAATTGTCCTCTTGATGAGTCTCGCCAACAGGCAGAGTTCCACTTCCATTGCAGAATCCCAGAAATCCACAGGCCTTATTTTTCATATGTGTTGATGAGACCAAGGAATAGCCCATAGTAGAATCCAATCCTGACCTTTCTTCCCAGGACCCGACTCTCAGATGGATAACAAGTCATAGCCAGGGATTCTGTAAGTCTGCAGCAATGGCGTCAGCAGGAGTGTCGCATACCAGTGGTGACAGTGGAAATGGCCTCCCCATATTGTAACTGTGAACTAACCATGGTGTGATTTTTGCCTGCCTTGTTCTGCAGACCACATATCAGATAAACGAAGCTTGTTTCTCCTATAAATTCCCAGGTCATTCTGTAAGCTATCTCATTGCCTTCCAGTAGTTTCCTTTTCAACTTTGGAGCCTGAATCAGTTTCTGTTGCAGTTGCTAATAACCCTGACTGACACAGAATTGAAAACCTAAAATTAAAATAATTAATTACTGCAAATATAATAGATGATGGAAGGTGTATGTCTCTGATGAGCACCTTCATTTACAACAAGGTTAATTGCCCAAAAAAGAACTGTGGTAAGCAGGGTACTGAAAATAGGGTATCATGCTAAAAAGATTAATTACAATGATAGATGGAGGTCATAGCTAAAATGACTAAGGATTGGTAGTTTGAATAGCAGAAGTCATTTTGAGGACTCCCAGGCATTCTGCTCACATTTATGTGTTCGCGTTTGGCAGGCTTGAGCTGGGAACTATCACATCAAGTGTTTTCCATAAAATATTTTACCATGTTACTCATGTCACCATGAGTTTTTCACTATGTGGCAAAGTCACCATCTCATAAACCTAGAGGTACACTGACAATACATTCCTGTTAGTATATTGAAACTTTATTCCAGAATATTTACTATTTTTTCCTTTTCAGAAATATAAACTTTAGGACTGAGGATGTAACTCAGTATTAGAGTGCTTGTCTAGTAAATAGAGTGAATATGAGGTCCTGGGCTCCATCCCCAGCACTGAAAAAAACAAAACAAACAAACAAACAAACAAACAAACAAAAAACACACACATACACACACCTGTGTGTGTATAAAATTTAGCAATTTGTTTTGTTTTTGCTCTACTTCATATAGTTTCATATAGGTATGTTTCATTTCAGTCTTAGTGTGAAATTTGCACCATCACTCCTTACAGAGTAATTATTATTCTTTGTATCATTCATTTTGTCGAGATGACATTGATCAGTCTGGAGGATAAGTTAACATGGAATCGTCTATAAATATTCCTATATCAGGGCTTTGGAGGCACGGTTCAAAAAAGGGAAAGATTTTCTAAGAGATTCTTTTGCATTCTGTGAGAAAACCTGCATTGCAAGGGAATTGCTATTTCTAGAAGCCTCTCAGAAGATAAGAGAAGTTCCTTCTGGCTTTTTGACTGATGAAGTCTTCAATTTGTCACAGCATTCATTTACCACTGCAGGAAAGAAATTCTTACTGATAGATAAAAAGCACTTATTGGAACAGATCTTACATGTCTGTTACAAACTAATATATACATTTTTTTCTGTTGTGATTTACGAGTTTTGAAACAGAAAATTTCTGTAAGTTTATGTTCTCTAATTTTTTTTTGTTTTCTAATATATTAATAAAAGTTGTTATTTGCTTATTTTTATCCAATACTGTCAAGTATTTCATGTAGAGTAACATTTAATTCTTGAAAAATGTGTAGTATACAATATTGTAATCATTTAAGATGATAGAATTAAATGTTGCATATTCTAGTTATTCGTAATAACTTTGCATAAAACTAACAAGAAGACCACGTAAAATTGGCATGATCATCTGAGTTACATGGAACCTTTAATTCTCCTGGAGGAGTCATGATGAACTAAATACACACAGACATTAGAGAAAGTCCTGATTTCTAGAGGCAGTTCCTGAAATGTGAAAACAGTAAGTACTGGTGGTAGTGCTGTGGTTGCTTGCAATATATATGATCCTTTCCAATGCCAAGAAAATTTCTTTCTCATTATACTTTTGTTTAGATATTACAGTGAACATGCAACAACATAAAGGCAGCTTCAGGCCCTGATGTTAAACATGGTATGTCCTGTAGAGATCTTTTTCCTGGCTCAGAAAAATCTCTGGTCTCTTCAAAGAAAGAGAATTTTCATTCACTTTTTTTCATTATGACCATTATTTGTAAGTTTCTCCACTTTCCACCACTTTTTCTTCTCACCTTTAAAAAATGGGTCTTGTTTTCTCTCTGTCACGATGAGACTGAGAAGCTATAATGATATGCTGTATCATGGGTACACTGCTCACTTGTACTGTCCTTTACTTTTGACTCCTAAGCTTAAGAGAATCCTCCTGCCTCAGGCATGGGTATCTGTACCACTTTCCTACAGGTTCCACTAGCTACTATCTGGTGATAACCAAAGCTGCTGTTTTCTCTGGTTCAGATCAGGGCTGACAACTGCATAAAAGAAGAAAATGTCTATTCCAAAAACAATAAAGTACTCCAAATTTTACCCTTTTTCCTTTTAAGTAATAATACTTTTTTAATTTCAAGTTTTTAAAGACACTTTATTAGTTCATTATATAAAACATACAGAGGCATGAATCCTGAAGAAATAGAAAACCTAAACAGACTAATAAAGAACAATATTAAATCAGAGATAAAAAAATAACCAAGGGGGGTGGGAAATGAAAGGCCAGACGACTTCACTGCTGATTTATACCAAACAAATAAAGAAGACCTAATACAAACTCTACTTAAATTTTTCCACAAATTGAAGAGAAGGAAATTCATTCAAACTTGTTCTATGAGGCCAGCATTACCATGATACCAAAAGCAGACATGGACACAAAAGAAAAGAAAGCTGCAGGCCAGTATCCCTTATAAACATAGATGAAAATATTCTCAAAAAAAGTAGTGGAGAGGGCTGGAGATTTAGCTCAGTGTTGGTGTGCTTGTTTAGCATAAGCAAGGCTCCAGGTTCAATCCTCAAAACTAGAAATAAAAAAAAAAAAGTACTTGCAAATTAAAACCAACAGCAATTTAAAAAAAGTTTATTCACCATAATCCAATGGGATTCAGAATACTGAATCATTCAAATTAATAAATGTGGCACACCACATCAATAGAAAGAAGGACAAAACCGATAGGATCATCTCAATAGATTCAGAAAAGGCATTTGATAAAAGTAAATCAATCTTTCTTTCCTCCTTTTTTCTTTCCTTTCTCCTTCCTTTCTTTTATTCTTTCCCTTCCTTTCTCCTTCCTTCCTTCCTTGCTTCTTTCCCTCTTTCTTCCTTTCTCCTTCCTCCCATCCCCTGCCATCTCTATTTCTTGCTGGAGATTGAACCCAGGGTCTTGCAGATGCTAAGCATGTGCTTGACCACTGACCTACACCCCTAGCCCCAACATCTCTTTATGATGAAAAGTATGAACAAATAAAGTATAGAAAGAACATACCTCAATATAATAAAGCTACATATGACAAGTCCACATCATGATGAATGAGGAAAAAATAAAAACTTTCTATGTCCTGGAACAAGAGGTTCACTTTTGTCACAGTTACCTAATACAGTACCAGAAATTCTAGCCAGAAGAATCAGGCAAAAGAAAGAAATAAGACACCCAGATTGGAAAGAAGAAAGCCAAATTATCAGTGTTTGCAGATGACATGATCTTATATAGAAAACCCTAAAAACTTCACCAAAACCTATTGGAATGAATAAACAAATTCAGCAAAGTTTTAGGGTACAAAATCAACATACAAAAACTAGCAGTGTTTCTATGCATAAGTAGAAAATTATTTGGTAATGGATAAAAAGAAGTTACATTTACAATACCTGTGAAAAATACCTAGGAATGAATTTATCAAAGAAGTGAAAGATTTCTATACTGAAAACTATAAAACATTGATGAAAGAACTTGAAGAGGACACAAAATAAATAGAAAGACATCCTGTGTTCCTGAATTGGAAGAGTCAATGTTGTTAAACCATCTACACTACCTAAAATGATCAACAGAGTCAACGCCATCCCTATCAAAATACAATGACACTTCACAGAGATAGAAAAGGAATCCTAACCTTCATATGGAAGCACAAACACCCCAAATAGCCAAAGAAATCTTCAGCAAAATGAGAAGAGAAGAAGACAATATTACAAAGCCAAAGCAGTCGAAACAGCATGGTACTGCAATAGAAACAGACATGCAGACCAATAGAACAGAGTAGAGAGCTTGGAACTAAACTCATGCATCTATAGTGTTATAGATATAAGGATTCCCCCCAAAGCTCCTATATTAATGCAGGAATATTCAGAGGTGAAATGATTGAATTATGAAAGATGTAACCTAATAAATGTATTCTAGTTTGAATGGACTAACTGGATGATAACTCTAGCAGATGAGGAATGACTGGAGGAGGTAAGTCACTAGGGACATACCCTGGAAAGGTGCATCTCCCCTGAAATCACTTCCCTTCTGCTTCCTGTCTGTCATGAGTGTAGCAGTGCTTCAATGCCATGCCCTTCTGCCATGATGTTCTGCTCACCTTGAGCCCAGAGCAATGGAGTCAGTTGGCCATGTACTAAAAATTTCTGAAACCATGAGTCAAAATAAACTTTTTCTCTTCTAAGTTGTCTTTTTCAGGTGTTCTGGTCACAGAGATTTTCTAAAAAGTGAACACATACAGTAAATAGATCTTTGACAAAGTTACTAAGAACATGCATCAAGGAAAGGACCGTCTCTTCAGTAAATGGTGCTGAGAAAACTGATATCAATATGCAGAAGAATAAAACCATACCTCTATGAGTCACTAGTTATAAAAATCAAATTAAAATGGATTAAAGATTTAAATATTATAAGACCCAAAATTATGAAGCTATTAGATTTCAGGACATTGGAATGGGCAAGAATTTTTTGGAAAAGACTCTAAAAGCACATCTCATAAAAACAAAATTAGACAAATAGGATTAAATCAAACTAAAATTTCCTGCATAGAAAAGGAAACAATCAATAGAGCAAAGAGACAACCAACAGAATGAGAGAGATTATATGCAACGGGTACTTCTAAAAGGAGATAATAACCAGAATACATAGGGAACTCAAAACCTTAATAGCAAAAGAAAAAATAATCTGATTAAAAATGGGCAATAGACTTAGAGATTTCTCAAAAGAAGACATACAAATAACCAATAGGTATATGTAAAACCAAATGCTGATAACCCTAATCATCAGGGAAAATTAACTAAAATCCACAATGAGATATCACATCACCCTACTAAAAGATGACTCTGATCAAAGTGCCAGTGAAGATTTGGAGAAAAGAGAAGCCTTGAACATTGTTGATGGACAGGAAGATTTGGAGAAAAGAGAAGACTTGAACATTGTTGATGGACAGTAAGGACTTTTGAAAACTTTTAAAACAATTCTGATTCAGCAATCCCACTACTGGACATAGAATTATGTTAATCAGCTTTTGTCACTGTGACCAAAATACCTGACAAGAACAACTTAGAAGAGGAAGTTTATTTTGGCTCATGATTTCAGAGGTTCAGTCCATGGTCAGCTGACAATTTCAGAGTGGAAAGGCATGGTTCAAGAAAGCTGCTCAGCTAATGGCAGCCAAGAAGTTGACCACATAGAAACTGAGAGTACAATAGTAGTGATCAGGCTAGGAAGAGTAGAGGGAAGGGAGGAATGGGGAAAGGTTGATTAATGGGTACTATGTTACAGTTAAGAAAAGATGGTGTGCTATTTGCACAATAGGGTGACTATAGATAATGTACTATATATTTCAAAACATCTAGAAGAAAGGATTTTGAATATTTTCAAATGAATCAAAATGCAATCTGTAAAAGTAAAAAATAATTTAAAAAATAAAATAAAATACAAGTTTCACAAAAAAATAAATAAAATACACATTATAATTAAAAAAAAAAACAGAACAACAGAACATACATTTTTCATGGGTAAAACTTAGTGAGACCCTGTCTCTAAATAAAATACAAGATAGGGCTGGGGATGTAGTTCAGTGGTCGAGTGCCCCTGAGTTCAATCCCTGGTTGTAAACAAAAACAAAAAAATAAATAAAAAGAAAAAGAAAAAAAAATGATAAATGTTTGGAAGACAGATATACTTCCCTAAGTTGATTATTACATACAATACACATGTGTTGAAACTTCTCATAGTACCTCATAAATATGTGCAAGTACCTCATAAATATGTGCAATTTTATGTGTAAATATAAAAATAAACTAAAAATGCATGTGCACACTTGCATACACACACAGATTCACAACACAGTGTTAGTTTCTCCTGGAAGAGTTAATGCATCAGGTAAACCTATGTTAACATGATGTTGAAATTCCCATGTTGTACAAGAGGTTTCAGAAGAGAAGAGGCATCTTCGATATCAGACTCTGGCATCTTGATTTGAAGACATGCATGGTTGGTATATTACATATCATAATCTAGCATTTCAAAGCTAGAGAAGAGAATGGTTGAGGATGATCCTGTCCCTTTCAGTGGACATGGGGAACTCAATTACAGGGAAGGGGTTTCAGGGTAACTCCCAGATTTTGAGAATAGTAAATATATTCTTTTCATGTTTTTTGTTGTTAAAAATTAGTAAACAAAAAATACTAACTTCCGTCCTTACAATGTGAAATCTTGGCATCTTGGATATCATTTGGGAAATAAGTCCCAAGCTAATCCTCTATGACACCTTTTTTTTTGTGGGGGGGTAATGGGTATAATTTAGTGAACACTTCCTTTAATGCTGGGAAAATTGAACTGTTCCTGTGATTCTTCCTCCTTGGTGGTTTTGGCCTGGGGCTTCAGATGCCTTACATGTACAATGGGGAAGGCACTGGTCAACCTGGAGTTGATTTAAAATGCGTCTTCTTACCAAGTCTTTTGGAGTCAGTCTTGTTGCAGGAATACCGTTCCTTGTAAACAAAATGGTTGTTTTCCAAATATCTTGAAATAGGTCAGCAGTTTTAAAAAATTGGACATATTTGAATGCATCTTTTAGTGATTTAAATATTCTCATAACCAGAAACTTATAGCTTCAAGGAAACAACAACATGGGAAAGTAAGCAAAATTGCTAATCAAAACGAGAGTTGGAACAAACCCTAAAGAGTTTTCTCACCCCTAACAGGTTTGATAACTTTTGTCTTTGTTGACAATTGTTTAATCAGAATCTCAGAAGAATAAAGTTAAAGTTTTCAGGTGCCAGAAATAAAGGCAGAACTCAAAGCACTGACAGAAAGCTGAGCATCTCACAGGTGTAAAGATAAGGATGAGCAGAAAGCATCAAAGACATGGGCTCCTGACCTGGGTGGGTGTTGAAATTCGAATCATCGCTGAATGCCTGGAGCCAAGAGTTTTATTCTTTGCTAGTTGGAAAAATTTCCCTGTGAACCCAGAATACAACATAGAAAGAGCACATGTTCCCTAGGCACTGTGTAGAAAAGGAATTACCCAGGAAAACTCCAAATGTAAAACTTGCTATAAAGACTGGATGGAGTAGGCAGGGGCTGAGACTGGGCTGGATGCCTCAGAAAGGCCAGGGAGACTGGCCACACTGGACTGGCTCCAGATCTGGGGCAAGCCTAACGTCCCCAGGAATGACAATTGTCACTGAGCACCCAGATTCAATTTACAAGGTTTATAAGGAAATATGTCCACAGGAGAGGAAGCAGAGTTTGAAGATGAAAATTTTATCCTGAGGAATTACAGAAAATAGAAAAATCTAAAGGATTCATTCCTCAGAGATCTCTATTTTTTTTTTTTAAGGAATGATAGGTCTGGGTAGTTTATTAGTAGATTTAAGAAAAAATAATGTTGGGGTTTTATTTCCTTCCCTGTATATCAGATAAAGAAGAGTTTAAGAATTAAGTTTTATAAGATAATGCAATGTTTTATTTCTGTACCATTCTCTTTGGTAGGGTAACAGGTTTTGATGTGATTTGCATATATGCACACATACTCAGCTGTACACACACATGTGTATGGGTAGTTAACTATATGTTTAACTATAGACTTAATGAGTTTAACTACTGTAAATTTTTAAAAGATGATCTTTGGTTAAAGAAATGCTATATGTTAGATCATAGATATTTTAAAAGTATTCCTGTTTTCTTTTTACTTTGCACATGTTTAATTTTTAATCACCAGTGACATGTTGAGATCTGAAGAGCTTATATCTTCATTTTTTTTTTCCAGGAGTTCATAATTACACAGCCTTCAGGATAACATACATATTATTTGACATGAAAAAATGAAGCCTCAGTCCAAATTAATGCATAGTATTATATATGGCTACATTTCATACTCTATGTTGTAGTTTGGATATGAGATACCCTGTGTTAATGCAGGAATATTAAGAGGTGAAAATGATTGAATTGTGAGAGCTGAGACCTAATCAATCCATCCTCCTTTGAATGGACTGACAGGTGGCGTGGGCTGGAGGAGGTGGGTCTCTGGGGATGTGCCCTGTAAGGGTGCATCTTCCCTCTCTCTCTACTTCTTGGTTGCCATGAGGAGAGCAGTTGTTCTCCACTGTAAACATTGCCCATGATGTGCTGCATCACCTCAGGCCAGCAATGGAGTGGGCTGTCTATGGACTGAGACCTCTGAAACTGGGCTCCCAATAAAATTTTCCTCTTCCAAGTTGTTCTTATCAGGTACTTTGGTCACAGTGACACAAAAGCTGTAATAAGACATTACATATATGCATCCTTTGTAATGTTAAATTGCATTATGAATGCACTTTCACAAATGTGAACCCAGACCTAATTTTTCTTATGTGAAGCAAATGAATGTATTTTACACTTATTCTTCTGTATGTAAGGCTCCTTTATGGCTACCCTTGTAGAAAGATTCTCATAACCATCCTGCATCTGGGAGATTTTCAAAACTATAAACAAGAATCAAAATCAATCTGAATAGGATTAAAATTTTTATTGTAATTATATATTAAATAAAGGTACATCTATTTGTATTTTCCTAGATAATTGCATTTATTCTTATTTTTGAATTTTTCATGATCTTCTTTATACTTAGGAGTCATCTCATGTCTTAACAAAATTAATGTCAATTTGTTACTCAAAGAAACAAAACATGAAAAAGCAATCAAGGTTCTAGAAGAGAATAATCTTCCAGGTTTTCTTTGAGGGCTTATAAAATCATTATAATATTCCCTGCTGAATACAAAACAGAATCCATATGTCCTCATGTAGGTTCCGTGGATTCTTCTGCAACTAGTTTTGCTGCAGTCAGGCTGTGTGGCCTTGAAGGACATTAGCCGACTCCCCTCTTCTGAAGAGAATGTGGCTCAAGTTACCTGAAGCCTGAAGTGGTGACTGGAATTCTACACCTGGATTCTCCTCTGGCTATCTCCTGATTAATCCTTACCCCTCCTTATCTCCCTGGCAAGACCTTACACTCGTAGCATTTCACCTTATTGAAGCATTATCACATGCATGACTCATTAAACCTGAAGACAGTTTGAGAGAAGAATATTATTCCTTTCACTGTTTATATGAAATGTGTGGAGGGTGTTTGTGTAGAGGCACAGCGAGCAGCTAGGGAAGAGCCAAGCAGGTGCTGCGGGCCTCTGTTCTCATTTGCCTCTCTGCAGGACACTCTGGCCTTCCTGTGGCAATGGGAACATCCTTTGCAGGCCTTCCCCTTTCTGCCCTCATTTATTTGACAGTTTCCTTTTTGTAAAGCCAAAATCAACACTATATTCAAGTTATACTTGTATATGTTATCTGTTTAAGGAAACGTAACAAATTGATAAATGAGTATCAAACAGATCTTTACAGAGAGCCATGATAGCAGAAAATTAATATAATGTATAAACTATTTGAAGATGCAAGAAAGGGTCTCATCATACACTCACAGTTGATACCAGGCCATTTTACTCTTTTCTCCATGTTCACTTGTTGAATTGTTAAAAATATATTAATGCTTTCAACTTTAATAAGCATAAGACATTAAGTAATAATTTATGAGCAGGGGATAGAAGAAAACAAGGCAACACAGTAGAAGCTGCCATTCTAATGTTATGTCTCTTATATTTATTAAGTTATATATTAGACAAATATTTGCTTATCACTAAAGTGGTTGTCAATAAAATATTGCTCAATATAAGTAAATACATAAATGTTTGGAATTAAGTATACTCAAACAGGACTTGAAATTGTAGAGAATGATTACTTTCTTATATTTATTTCCACCTCAAAAGACTAGTCATATGTATATTAAAATATTCACTGACAAATCTTGAAACATATTCTTGAAAAATCAGGGCCCCTAAGAGCATGTCAGAGTAATTTTTCCAATTAAAAAAAATATGACAAGGTAAGAGTATTTCAGTCCTGTGGAGAAACACTAACCTATTCATATAATACTCTGCCATTAATGGGAAAAGCAGAGATGGTTGAAAGGAAACAAATGGAGGACAAACAGAAGCTGGAAGAGCTTTGCCTGCAGCCTTGCCAGTGGTATTAAAGATGATGTTCCCTCTAATCTGTCTCTTCTTCATTTTCATGGAGCCGAAAGCATCAGTTAGCACTGACCATGGATAGATTTTTCGGCAGTAACTAAATTATAAGCAGGTAATGTGGTAGTTAATACTGTAATACAGATAAAGTTACAGTTAGCACAAGAAGATATTCAAAAGCAGACACTAGATGTTAGAATGATGGGAATCAGAGTTGTGATTCACTAATGAATAATTTGGTCCAAGTCACCTGGTGATGTTTGTGCCCAACCCTATTCATTGTCACTAAGCTAGTGAAGACTTGTGATCACCCTAGCAGCGGTGTGCTTTGTCTCCTAGTGGCTCACAGCCTCACTCTTCTGGGTGAATACCCCGGTCGGACTAGAGCCACGCAGCACAGCCATTCCTGTGGTGTTGTTTTCATCCCCTGGGGACAGGCCACAGCCACAGTGGACCAACAGCGAGAGATGCATTGGTGGTTACATTCCCTTCTTGATTCCCAGTAAGATTAGGCTGATTAGGCTCAGTTGCTTTCCTACCCCATTTTGCTGCCCTGGCTTCCTTGCAAACTACTCCTGAGAGCACTCCCTCAATCAAAAATGCTGTGCACAACAGTTCTGTCATGAGTATTGTTTTTAGGGAACTTAGGCCACACAAATCGCAGAGTAAGATCTGAAGATCTGTTTGTTGCACAGCACGATGACCACATGTGTTAATAGTGTATGCTTGAAAATTGCTAAGAGGAGATCTTAAATATTCTTGCCCCAAAAGAATAAGTATGTGAAATGATTAATACTTTAATTAGCTTGATTTAATCACTCTGCAATGTTTATGTAGCTATGAGCCACATAACACTTGTCTATAAATATTTGAAATAACAGCAACTCTTCAGGTTGACTTAGTCCTCTCCTCAGAGGGCCTGCCCTGCAACTTCCTTCAAGCAAGATTCATCTTAAATTTCAGGCAGGGATGGGAGGCTTATAACAGACAGGATCAGATTTAGCTTTAATTAGGCCTGAAGATAGATATTCTCAGCCCTATAATGTTTGGAAAAGCTGAGAAGTGACATTCACAGAGTTTGCTCCCTTAATTGTGGGGCCATGCAAAAGTAGGCCAAGAAACTGAGGACAGCATTTGTTTTGCTTTTATAGATGTGATTCAGAGAAATTAAATGGTTGCTCTGGATCCCAGAGCTGGTAAATGACAACAGAGACCCTTTTCTTCAGAATCCCAGTGGTTTCACTGGAATGGTGGGGTGAGTTGAGGTGCTAGCAGGTTCTGCCTTGCTTCCTTGGGCATAATGAGATGTAGTCAAGGGAGAAGTGATATCAATTCCACGACTTTTTCAATAAGTCAAGAATTTTAGATTCTTACTAGAAACCCATGCTAAATTAAGATTCCTGTGTTCCATTACCTTTTCTCTTCAAGGAATCCCTAGCACAGAGCTGGTTTTATTTCTTTCTTAGTAACAACCATTCTCCTTGACAAACTATTTCCCCATGGTTAGGACTAGAGTTGAGCTGCTTCCACAGTGTTTAGAAGATAAACATCATTCCTTGGATTTTATGTACGTACTAACTAATGACAATTCCAGAATACCTGGAGGAAACAATAGCTGTAGAATAAAATAGAAGATTTTTGTATTATTTATTCCCTCAGTCAACTATTTTTAGTTTCTAGGAATAAGTGCCATAGGAGATTTTGGACCATTAGCAGAAGAGTCACAAGTCCTGAAGTGCTATACTTCCCCCTAGTGGAGCAGTGAAAACATAAGCTAAAAGATACTCCTTCAGGACGTAAATCTGCTATTTAGAAGTTTATTTGGTATACTTTATGCTTTGAAAGAAAGCAAACTTTTGTCTTAAGTGAAAATAGACCAGATAAGAACAAGTCAGCTAATACCCAATGCTCTCACTTCTTTATAATGAGTGTCTTTGTACATTACGATTTTCAATTGCAGGCTATAAAATTAATGTGCCTCATCCTAGATATGATACTGTGAATATTAGAGTTAATGTATATGAAACAAATGGCTTTAGCCAAAAACTACCTCCTTTTTCTTCCTCCCAACTTGAAAAGTACCGAGTTCTTTGTTCCTTCCTTTTGGTCACCGTGGAGACCCATCAGAGGATAATCCCCACTCCTCATTTTATTCTTGGTTCATTCTCCTCTCCTTCCTGTATTGCCAACCTCTTCTGTCTCTGGCTTCTCCCTATCAGGATCTAAACTTTATCAATTCTCCCCATCTTTAAATATTTAAAAATAAATAAATTCCTATCAAAATAATAGCAGCAAAGGAGCCCTGGATCAGTCCTAACCTTCAACTGCTAGGTCCCAGCTCTTCTCCCCACCACCCCATCTTCTCTTTAGTCAACGAAGAACACACAACTTATTGTACCTACAATTTCCCACCTTGCCTACAGGCATTGTATAGTTTATAGGTAAGTGAGAAATCAAAGGAAACTGGCACTTCTCCATTCCCTTGGATTTAATGACCCACTTTGGCATAGATTTTGACCAGCCTGTACAGAAACAGTGTAACCTCCTGCCCCTGACATTCACCACTGACTTTTGTTTAGGCAATCAATATCTGGACATGTGTGTGAGTGTGTGTGTGTGTGTGTGTGTGTATAATGTATATATTATATATTTTATTTCTATATATTATTATATATATTTTAAATTTTTATTTTTTAAAAATATTTTGTTTTGAGTTGAGTTTCATGCAGGGTGAGAGATAGAGGTTTAATTTCATTTCACTGCGTATGGATTTCCAGTTTTGCCAACACCATTTGTTGAACAGGCTATCTTGTCTCCATTTTATGTTTTTAGCTCCTTTGTCTAGTATGAGGTGACTATATTTATGTGGGTTCGCCTCTGTTTCTTCTATTCTGTACCATTGGTCTGCCTGTCTACTTTGGTGCCAATACCATGCCATTTTTGTTACGATTGCTCTGTAGTAGAGTTTAAGATATGGTATGTTCTACCTCCTTCTTTAATTTTTCTACTCAGGATTGTTTTGGCTACTTGAGGTCTCTTGTTCTTCCAGATGAAATTCTTGATTGCTTTCTCTATTTCTATGAGGAATGTCATTGGGATTTTAATTGGAATTTCATTGAATCTGTATAGCACCTAGGGTAGAATGGCCATTTTGACAATGTTAATTCTGCCTATCCAAGAACATGGGAGATCTTTCTGTCTTCTAAGGTTTTCTTCAATTTCTTTCTTTGGTGTTCTGTAGTTTTCATTGTAGAGGTCTTTCACTTCTTTTGTTAGATTGATTCCCAAATATTTTAGTTTTTTTTTTTTTTTTGAGGCTATTGTGCATGCAAAATCTCAACTCAAAATGGATCAAGGACTTAGGAATTAAACCAGAGACCCTCCACCGAATAGAAGATAAAGTAGGCCTGAATCTTCATCATGTTGGCTTAGGGTCAGACTTCCTTAATAAGACTCCCAGAGCACAAGAAATCAAAGCAAGAATCAAAAAATGGGATGGACTCAAATTAAAAAGCTTTTTCTCAACAAAGGATACAATCAATAATGTGAAAAGAGAGCCTACAGAGTGGGAGAAAATCTTTTCCACATGTACTTCAGATAGAACACTTATCTCCAAAATTTATAAAGAACTTACAAGGCTTTACACCAAAAATACAAAGAATCCAATCAATAAATGAGTCAAGGAACTGGACAGAAACTTTTCAGATGAAGACATACAGGTGATTAATAAACATATGAAAAAGTGTTCAACATTTCTAGTAATTAGAGAAGTGCAAATTAAAACAACTCTAAGATTTCATCTTATTCCAATTAGAATGGCTACTATCAAGAATACACACAATAATAGATGTTGGCATGGATGTGAAGAAAATGGTGCACTTTGACATTGCTGGTGGAGTTGCAAATTGGTGCAGTCACTCTGGAAAGCAGTGTAGAGAATCCTCAGAAAACATGGAATGGACCCACTTTTTGACCCAGTTATCCCACTCCTCAGTTTATACCCAGAGGACTTAAAATCAGCATACTACAGTAACACAGCCACATCAATGTTTACAGCAGCTCAATTCACAATAGCTAGATTGTGGAACCAACCTAGATGCCCTTCAACAGATGAATGGATAAAGAAACTGTGGTATATATATACACAATGGAATATCATTCAGACATAAAGAAGAATAATATTATGGCATTTGCATATAAATAGATGGAATTGGAAAATATCATGCTAAGTGAAATAAGCCAAACTCAAAAAACCAAAGGCTGAATGTTTTCCCTGATAAGTGGAGAATGTTATATAATGGGGGTTGGGGTGGGGAGTGAGAGAAGAATGGAGGAACTTTAGATTATGTAGAAGGAAATGTGAGGGAGGGGGTATGAAAAATGGGGAATGAGACAGACATCATTACCCTATGTACATGTATGATTACACAAATGGTGTGAATCTACATTGTGTACAACCATAGAAATGAAATGATGTACCCCATTTGTGTACAATGAATCAAAATGCAGTCTGTAACACATTAAAAATAAATAAATAATTTAAAAAATTTTTGTTTTAGTTGTAGGTGGACACAATACCTTTATTTATTTATTTTTTTAACGTGGTGCTGAGGATCAAACCCAGGGCCTCACACATGCTAGACTAGTGCTCTACCACTGAGCCAAAACCCCAGCCCTCAATGGTTTAATATTGATCTTACCTGACCACAGAGCAATATTTAAAATTTTTAATAATTTCATAACCTAGATATATTTCTTCCTTTCGAATTCAATTTCTTACATGTACAAAGGAAAAGTGACTATGATATGTGAGAAGTGCATATTCAATTTCTTATCCATAGAGAGGATTTTCAACTTTTAATTTGAAACAATTAAAACGATTGAGGAATGTATGTACAAGTAAGTAGTTTAAGTTATTTGAATTGCCCTAATATAGTAATTATCTCTATAATCTTTTAATCTTTTAAACCACATTTCTAGTCTGTAGTAACTAGGTGGCAAATCACCTTAAAAACTATGCCTTTTATTTTGAGATAATTGCAGGTTCATCTGCCATTAAAGGAAATAACACAGAAAGATGTCATGCATGCTTTATGCAACTTCCCCAATGGTTATACTTTGCAAAACTATAGTACAATATCACAACCAGGATGTTAACATTGATAAAAATGTTCTGATCTCATTTAGGTTTTCCCAGTTTTGAATGGGTTTAAAGTTTCATGCAGTTTTATCATAGGTGTAAATTCATGTATCCATCACCATGTTCAAATGCCAAACAGTTTCACTACCTCAAGGACCTTTCATGTTGCCCTCCAAAGCCTCTTGTACCTCATTTCCTTCAAATCTCCCCTGCCTGTAACTCCTGACCGCCACTGTTGGTTATCGTATTGTATAATTTTGTCATTTCAAAATGTCACATAAATCAAATCATATAGTATATACCTTTTTTTTTTTTTTTTTTTTTTTTTTTTTTGTGGTGCTGGAGATTGAACCCATTGACCCAGGGCCTTGTGTACTTTCGAGGCAAGCGCTCTACCAACTGAGCTATATCCCCAGCCCAGTATACAGCTTTTGGTCAGTTTTTCCCCCCTCAGCACAATTTTCTGGAGACTTACACATGGTATTTTGTGTATAAACAGTTTGTTCATATTTAAGTCTAAGTTGTATTCCATCCTAAGGAAGTTCCACTTTGCCTGCCCACTCCCCTATTGAGATGTTCCAGTTTGGGACTATCATGAATGATGCTGCTGCGAATATTCACACACGGTTTTTAAAATGCACCTGTGTTTACATTATTGTAGGATAAATATCAAATTTTCCTCTATGGATCATGCTTTTGATGTCATGTTTAAATTATTTGCCTGCTCCTAAATTCTAATGATTATCTCCAAGTTTTATAAAACTTTTGTAGTGTATGTTTCACATTTTAAGTTTATGATTTTTTTTTTTTCTTCTTAGTTTTGTTTTTTATAAACTGTAAGGTTTAGGATGATGTTTGTTTTTGCCTATAGACGTCCAATTGCCCCAACACAATTCGTTGATAAGATTATCTTTCCTCTACTCAGGTTTTCCAACTTTGTAAAAACAAATACAGCTAAAGAAACTTAAATTATTCGAAGTGTCTTCAAATAGGAGCTGAACTTTTAACCTTTCAAATCATAGTTCTCACTTTTGAACACTAGGTGGCGAGATTGGCTTTTTAATATAAATGAGTAGCAACAGGTCTCTGAAGTTTTCCTGTCCTCCATGAAATTTGTTTTATACCCAGAGCCTCTAATTTGTTGTAGTTGTTTAAAAAAGAAAGGAACTTATTATAGGAGCTCTAAACATTTAAGTAAGGAGAAGTGCAATAGGTGAGCATTTTGGAATGTTAGCTATACCATTCAGTTTTAGTGAACTTAGAAAATGAGACCAGAAAGTAGACGAACATTAAACATTAAGGTGGTGTGCATCAGAGTGCCCACTAGTCAATTTTTCATATTATATAATTCCCTGAAAAAATAGAATAACTCTATGAATCTTTTTTCTAGAATAAAATGTTATTCATTTCTTATAATTTCATATCCATATTTACCTACTGTAGTCCTTGATTTCTCAAACCTAACCTTTTCAATTAAAGAAGTGCTTCTGGATTTTGAGAACAGAGATGAAGAATGGTGATTTTTCAAGTAAATGAAGTAAAAATAAATCTATTGGGAAATAGTTATATTTTAACACAGCTCTGTTAAATGTTTATAACTTTTTATGAAAATATGTTATTCATTTTACTGGTGTTAAGTATTGTTAGCTGCAATTATGTCAGTAAAATGAAGATATTTACTAGATTGTGCTTCCAGGCTGTCTTTCATCAAAAAGAAGTATGAGATTGGCAATTACCTGAAGACATTGAGTAGCAGGGAGAGGAAAGTCTGGGAAGCTTAAAGGGGAAAAAATTCCCCATGTTTCTTTAATAGTGTTTCACAATGTCTTACCTGCTACTAGCAACTACTGTCTATAGATTTTATCTCAAACTTGTTTAGTGTGATATTGAGAGAGGTACTATGACATATTTTTCACATATTCTAGAGAAATGTGGGATCTACTGCATACATACAAAAGTATAACAATAATTTTATAGTTACACATATACTAATTATAGTTTTTTAAATTGCCAGATTTTGGTCAGCTGGGGAAAGAAGTGTTCAATGGCCTAATTTATATTTATTTTTTTCTTCTCCTTATTTAACTTGTGGAAAAATCAAGCTATTACTTCAATTGTTGTAATGTAATCTTTGATCAGCTTCATGATTCTACCATGTCATCATGGAGTCTTTAGAAGATCAATGTAGAAGATCAATATTGTACAATGGAAAAATCTTAATTTAGGACTTTGGTTCAAGACCTAGATCTTGTCTTTTAACTTAGTATGTAGTGGTTTTTAAAAACATTTTTCTATGTTAGGCACTTCTCTGAGCAGTTGCTTGTCTTGCTTCATCTTAATAGTAACTCTATACTGCAGGAAACAAATAGTATGCCCATTCTATAGAACATGAAGCCCTGGCTCAGAGGCTTAAGACTCTGGCCTGGAGAAACAAGTGGTTAAGTGGCAGATGGAGTATTTGAGCCCATCTCATTCTGAAGCCTGGTTTCCCTCAATTTATTCTTCAACCAATCTGGACTAGCTCTATTGTTTCTCACATGCAAAATGGGAGGATTAGAGAATATGCATTCTAACAGCCCTAGCCCTCTAAAACTTTCTTTGTGCCATGAAGGGAAATTTTCAGCTACTGAGACCGTTCTTGTTCACTGAGGCTTTACCAAAGTGGCACTCAATAGAGACACAAGGATAAAAATAATAGGTAATATATTGGTGTGAAAGTAGCAATACCCTCTGTTATCTTTGATAGTGTCATAATCCTATGGATAAATATGTAGCATTTTCTTTTCTGTAATATAAACTGCTCTAAGGACATGTTAATTAGTAGAAAAGAGGAGAGATGAACTAGTAAATGAAATGGAAAAGAACATTTCACTGATAATAGTGCAGAGAAAAGAAAAATGATGGCCTTTTAATCACAATGTGGATATTAGTTGAAAGTGTCATACCCAATAAATAATCAAATGGTTGATCAGAAACAACTGAGAACCCAGATTCCATATGACATCTTATGATCCAGGAAAAAAAAATCCTGGTACCAGATCTAATTCCATAGTAAAAAGAATACCTACTGTTTTCATCAGCTTTTTTGTCTCTGTGACCTAAAGACCTGACAAAAACAATTTTAGAGGAGGAAAAATTTATTTTGAGATTCGTGGTTTCAGAGGTCTCAGTCCACAGATGGCTGACTCTGGCGCTGGGCCTGAGATGAGGCAGAACATCATGGTGAAGGAAAGCAGTTCAGGAGTTCAGGACATGGTACCAGGAAGCACAGCTCACCGGGTACAAAATGTAAACCCCAAAGGCACGTTCCCAATGACTCACTTTCTCCAACCACACCGTACCAACCTCAGTTACTGTGTATCAGTGGATTAATGATTAACTGATCATTTCACTTTTAAACTTTCTTGCATTTTCTCACACATGAGCGTTTGGGAGATACCTCCTATCTAAACCATGCTACTACTAACAATAATACTTCATATGTTGTATTATTTATACTTTGCATAGATTTTGTTCTGCACACTAGTTTTGCTCATTTTTATTTCACCAGGTAATAAAAAATTACTCCTTTTGTTGGCAAATTGAAAGTCCCAAAATCATGTTAGTAGAATTAGTAGAACAGAGCCCTTGCCTGCTCCCTAAAATAACTGAGAAGGAAGGAAAGAACTCAACAGTCATAAGCGATTTGTTTTTAAAATCACTATATGTAAATATATATTGAGTAAGTAAATTATATTGAGTTTTCCAACCACTAGATGGAGAACTTGCTTTGCAAAATAATATGTAAAGATGGGAAATCAAGCCAACTTAACTTTGCTGCCTGGGCAAATTTTGCTAATTTGGGTCATATATTAGGCTCTTCTGTTTTAGTGGTCAACGTGGTTCAATTTCAAGGGAGGACATAATTTGCACAATAACTAAAGTTGAAATTAATACTTAGAAACAAACCTTACCCTATTTAAAACAAACCCATTAAGTTGTCTGCTTTAGATGAAGAAGCTGACCAATGGAGATAGAGCCAATTAGTTATACTGGAACAGCTGAACTGGTGAAAAAATTAATATAGCACCCAGCAATCGAAGGATGGGTTTAAGCTCCAATGAGGTCACTTTGTTTTAATTTTAACTCTTAAGGAGAACATAGCAGTCTAACCCAGGGATCTTGCCTGAATCCCAGCTGGCTGGATTCCTCCGCTGGCTGGCATAAGAAATCGATAAAAAATGGAAAAAGGAAAATGAGCTTTATGCAATTTGATCAAATTGGGGACAAGCAGCTAGATGACCTCTCCCCTCAGGTCCCACAGATTCAATTACAATTTATAGACACAAAAACCAGATGATACACATATGTAGATTTAGTTAGCCTGTGCTAGACTGACCAGGGCAGGGGCAATCTCCAATTTTAGCATTTCAACTTTCTTGGCCCCTGACAGGGCAGGAGTGGTGTGTGTGTGTGTGTGTGTGTGTGTGTGTGTGTGTGTGTGTGTGTGTGTGTGGTGGGGGGAGGGGATGGTGAGCCCTTCAGCTTCAATTCTCAACCTGAGGATGTAGTTCTTGATTCTGTAGGGGTGAAACAAATTCATTTTATTTCAGTAGTTCAAACTATTTCAAATGGTGCCTGGGTTAAAACTACTGTAAAATACATATCCAGCAACAGTTTTTTAACCTAGTAATTATGAAAAAAAAAAAAAAAAGTTTCAAATCCCTTAATTTCCAACTTTTAAACAAACTCATCTGAACCTTAAAATCAATAACCTATACAGTTGGCAATGTACCTGTTTTTACATATGCTTGCTCAGCCTTCAACTATTCCAAATAGGGCAGAGAAATGTTAATGTTACTGTAGCATAATAATTGCAGATGTTTAGAAATTACATGAAATTATGTCTACTAATGCCAATGACTTGGTGTATCATAATAGAAAACCATTTCAAATCTGATTCTGGCCCTCTTAGTCAAGTGTTTATCTTGAAAGTCCATATTGGCAACTCATTTATATGGGGAGGGGGAGGAAGAAGAAGAGGCAGCTCTATGAATAAGTGGGCAGCGTGGTAGGGTTTTGATGCCAGGGGAGATGCTGCATGTTTTGGGAAGTTTTTCCAGTGTTATTGTCTAAGAATGGAAAAGTAACTCTTGCCAAGATAATTCAATATTCTGCAAGCATAACACCATATGTATATACCAGAGTCAAAGTAGCTTAAGAGTCTCAATTGTACCACACAATTTTGTGTTGATTGTAATGATTATCTTTTTAGTAAATGTCATTGATAGCCTCCATGCTAAAAAACAATTGGAAGGTTCAAAAACACACTTTTAAAAAGTCTTAAAAATTTTCAATTACTTAAAATGATATTACATGCATATGACTTAATATTATATAACTTACATTGTAGCATATATTATCATATTTGTAAAAATAGTTTGTATCATTTTATATTATCCAGAAAATGTCTATTCTGCAGCATTTGTCAGGTGTAACAAAATAGACAAAAGCCCAAATGAAATGCATAAGGATAAATGTTTCCCAAATTCTCAACTTCAATAAGAGGATAGCATTTAGTGTTTCTTTTATTGTTGGATTAGGGAGAGAGATTCTATGATAAGCACTTATCAGAATCATTTAGAAAGATTTGTTTTCATTTTTTATTTTCTTTTAATACAGATATTTCCTTTAGAAACTTATAGATTATAATGTAATATATCTGAGAATTTTCTCCAGATATTTAGACTTGCAAAGCCTGCATTAGACCATGTACCTAGAGTTGAGACTAGGCCTTCTCTGCCATCATAGAATTTGTGCCATTTGGCTCAAAGTAGGAAATTTGAATGAGTGGATGAGAAGAGGTATTCTCATCTGTAATAGGAGTGATATTGCATTAATTTGTGAAAATGTATTGTCCTTATTCTTCATTTTTTCACTTTTTTTGTTTCACCAGTGCCTTGTGCGTGGACTACAGTATAGAAAATGCTAATGATTGCTTGTTTAGTGAATATGTAAATATTCCGAATGCCTTAAAAATGCAGTGCTGCTACCAACGCACAGAAAACTTATGAAATTCATGATCAAACCATTCACGGTCTCATGTTTGTCCACCCAAGGTATGGTTTTCAGCAACTTGAGCCTTCTCCCTCTTAAGAGATTTATCCTCACCAAAATTCTCCAAAATGTTGAATGTGTTTCGATTGCAGAAATTTGACAGACCTGGTGTGAAATAACCTATACCAAGCATATTGTTAGTAATTTGAGAAACACAATGCTAAAATTGGATTTCAGTCTTTTAGTATTTATTTGTATGTATTCTTCCCTCATACTATGATAACCTAAACTAGAATAATATAATAACTTATTACATTTTGTTTGTAGAATAATAAGGATGTGACATGTTAGAATTTTTTCTCCTACACAGCCTTTTCTGTAATTTGATGAGGCGATTGCTGCCTCAAATATAGGGAAAATGGAATTCAAATATAGATCATTTTATGACTGTGTGAGCTTAACATTTTGTGACCTCAAACATTTGTATTCCAATAATTTAATATTATTTAATTCTGTATTTTGTTATTTAAAATTAAACTCAGGAGTAAAGAAATTACCTCCCCAGTCTGAAAAAGAGAGAGAGAGAGAGAGAGATAGAGAGAGAGAGAGAGAGAAAGAAACAATCTAAAACAATCTTTGAAAGTCTTCATCCTATTTGAAGAGGAATCAATTAGCTGTGTGCATGAACATTTTTTTTTTATCCATGCAGTTCTGTCCGAATTTCATTCTGTTTCACTAGAGCCCCACTTTAAGAACATAAACCAAGCTTATAAAAATTGGATATGATAGTTTCTGAACTATAAGAAACTTAAAAAATAAGTGGTGTCCCATTCATGGCTATAATATGACTTTTCAGAGAAGGGTTTTGGTGAGAAAAAAATTCCATATGTAGCGGCCAGGAGTCAGATGTTTGGAAATAACTTTAAATATTGTACCTTAGATTTCCTAGGGTATCATGAGGCATGATGTTGAAAAGTCAATAAGAAAATGTCAAGGAGAACTAGAGAATCTCCTCCTGGTTTTGTGGTGAACATATTGAAGACTTTTTTGGAATCCTCTCTAGGGTTGCAAGGAGGTAGGATGTAATCCAGAGTTCACAATACTGCATGTTTATTTTCTTAAGCCTCATTTCTTCCATGTCCTCTCTTATATGTATTCATTATAATTGACATAAAATTCTCTAAAGCACTTGGATGTTGCATATTAAGGTGTAGTTGCTCAAAGCTTAGATACCAAAGATGCTTCACCCAAACCTTAATTGTCTAATTGGCTAATTCATTCTCCAAAGTACAGGTATCACCTTTTCTGATCTTTCTGTAACTCAGAGTGGTTGAATTGCAATTCCCTTCCATATGTTTCTTTAGCTTCACATGCATACATACACGACAGGAGTTCTGAACTCACCTATGCATTGGAATCAGGTAAGGATCTTCACCCATGAAGCCTATTTAACTGGATTGAGTCAACTGTGTGTTGGGATTTTTAAAAGCTTCCAAGGTGATGCTAATGTACAACCAATATTGAGAACCACTGCTCTATGTTTTTATCATATTAAAACTTTCTTTTTGTATGTTTGAAGTTTCCACGTGTCATTTTTCAGTTTCCTTACAGTCCAGCATATAATTACTTCCATGAAGCATATACATCCTCAAAAACAGTTGATGATTAATCTGAATTAGCAGGGAGAACCAAGAGAGAGCCATACTTGACGGTCATGAGGATTCTTTTAAGAGATTGAATGTGAATAAAGAGAGAAATGGGTAAGGTTATTATGGGTGGAGTAGATTGCATAATATGTTTTTGTATAATTAATTGCAGAAATAGAGTGGAAAATTGAAAGCCTCAGTATAGTTATTTTATATAGTATAGTAGATAGAAGGAACTATGGACAAATACACAGATACCAAATACAGACTTATATGCCTTTGACTTTCTTTCCTTTTTTTTTTTTTTTTTGATACTGGGGATTGAACTCCAGGGTCCTGCTAAGTTGCTGAGGCTGGCTTGAATTTGTGATCTTCCTGCCTCAGCCTCCTGAGTTGCTGGGATTACAGAATGCCCAGTAGCTTTTGAACGCTTATAGGAAGCTGAAGCATGACTGAAGTAAAGATTTCTTTTAAATTGAAAAGCAAAGTTACCAGTCACATCACTAACCTAATACCAGGCAGCATTTTAAAGAGGAAGAGCTACCTTACTATTGACTTCTCCCAGAGTGAGCAAATCCAACAAACTAAAAATTTACAAAAATACTTATAATCCTGAAACACAAACTAGTGTGAACTAAAAACCTAGAAAATACAGCTCCTATAAAGCAGTATGGGTGACATCTTTATTTTGTAGAGGATTTTATTCTCTATTACTTCCACTACATTTGCCATTTCACCAATGCCCTGATTCTGCTTTCTTTTCTTTTATAAGGAGTCCTCTGAGATATTTAATTTGCAGGAGCACTAGAGGAAAGATTTAACTGAAAATTGAGGAAATAAACTGAAATTTAAGCAATGACCTTCCCTTCCCCAGACATACACACATGTAACAGATTTATATGCCTTATTGTAAACATTCTGCTACATCTTTTCTCCACCTGCTAGAGGGAGTTAGAGAATCTGCTTTTAACAAGAAAGATAAATGCACCAAATGTCACTGAGCCTCAAGGGGATCAGAGATGGTAACACAAGTGGTTTAATGTTCTGATTTCCTTTTTTCTAATGCATGCACTGAGTTATGTTTTCAACCAATCTCTGAAACCACAAGGCTGAATCTTGCCTCTGCTCCAGCTAGAAAATGTTTACACCAATCAAGCAGAGAATCAAGCAGAGAAGTAGTCATTTGCTCACTTTTAGGTATATGAATGGTATGGAATGATGTCAGTAGGTGAGGATGTTATTTAATTGTATTGGGTAAGGAATGTATGTGTACAATACAACAACAATATATACATAGAAAATTTTACTGTTTCTAAGCTGGTTTCTTTAGGCTCTAGTTATTGTAATGTTACTCTTTTTGCGTAGCTGACTTCTACATAATAGAACAGACCATTATTGATGACTAATAAGGTTTCAAGACAGGGTAGTTAGTGTGCCTTCTTGGATCTCACAACTTATTACCATAGTTAGAATGAAGTTACCTGAAAGTGAGGCTGATTTATATCAGTCATGAACAACACTGAGTTCAACAACAACAACAACAACAACAACAAAAAAAAACACACACAGAAAGAAAGAATGAAAGTAAAAAAGTCAGAAAATAAGAAAGACAGATAATCTCCAGGACTGAGGGATTAATTCAATTGAAGGAAGAAGAGTTGAGGTTAAATTTAAGCCAAGCTTCAAAAAGATTGTGGTAGCATTTTGACAGGTGAAGAAAAGTAATGATCAACGGCACAAAATGATTAAGTTTATGAAATATGAAAATTTTAATTGTAGTGGGTACCTTGCATTTGTGTCAACTTTTTGATCAGTGTCCTGTGTACTTATCATTGATGATTTGGGGATTACTGTGAAAGGGTACCATTGAGGATAAGCTTGATTCATGGGAATACAAAATATACTTTTAAAATTTTAGCACAGGAGATATATCTTTTTGATTAATATATTTATACTTAGGCTGGAGTGGTACCATGCCTCTCAATTTTATTCTTTTGGCAATAAGTTTTAAGATAGTATTTAAAGAAAATATTTCTGAGAGCCATTTGATTAATGAATTTAAGAAGGAGGTCATGAATGAGTTAGGTGAATATTATAAATATCCATGGAATGTTAGCAAGGAAAGAATACTTTTTCCTTTATCTACCATTTAGATGTTCTTCAAAGAGGAATGTTTCTAAGCAAAGTAACTATAACAGATCTGAAAGTAGATTTTTTTACATTAGAGTAAATTGTTCATTTTGATGTTATTTAATACATTATTATATATTGAATTATATTCATACACACACACCTTACATCTACATGTGTGTATCTAGTTATACAGCTATACATATACATGTGTCTATAATTTATTAATACGTAAATATTTTAAGGGTCAGATATGGAAAATATCTGGCAGCCATACTTAAAAGTACTTTTGCTAGTGCTTTAATATTTAAGTGCTTTGTCTCTCCAAAACTGGAAATATTTCAACATATCCTAATTGTAAGTGATTTCATTACCTAATAATACTGTTAACCCCTTTGCTTAATTACCTTTTAATTGCCTCTTCACTTATATTACCATAAATCCATAGTTCCAAAACTGAAAACTCTAGGTTTTCTTAACTTTATATTTACCTATATGACAGTCTCACTCCTACCCATTTCCTGATATAAATCCTCTGGTAAACTCAATGGAGAGTGTCCATATTTGCAGAGCGTGACTTGCTTTCTTGCTTACTCATTAGCTTCTGCTCATATATATCCTCTCTGCCAGGAATTCTTTCATCATTTTCATCTTGTCTTGTAGAATTGTATCCATTTGCCCCCAAATAAACTGATTCTTCTTGATGTTATATTCTAATCATTCCAGATAATCATTCAAAATCCTGTACTCTCTTAATTAATTAATTAATTTATGCCCAGGGATGATTTACCACTCAGCCACACCCCAGTCCTTTGCAGTATTTCATTTTTGAGACGGGTCTCACAAAGTTGCTTAGGGTCTTGATGGTTTTGAACTTGCAATCCTCCTGCCTCAGCCTCCTGAGCCCCTGGGATTACAGAAGTGTCCAGCCTTTCCTACTTTTTAAAAATAAAAACAAAAACAAAAACTCACAAAAACAAAATAGTACATTCATTTTCCTTTATTTAAGCCAGGATATACGTGGTACCCAAAGAGATTTTTATTGAATGATAACTTACAAGTTAAAAAATAGAAAAATTTGAAGTATTTGAAATTCAGCAGTCACTCAAACCTTAATTTTTGAAAATTATTTGTGAATATATTTAGGAGTTTCCTTTATGGATGATGTTAAGCTTAGAACAATATGATGTGTGTGTGTACGTATGTGTGTGTGTGTGTGTGTGTGTGTGTGTGTGTGCTTGGTTTCATATGTTGAACAGTAGCTTCAATGTTAAAATTTGAAACTAAGTTCCTAGTGGAAAGCATCATTAACTGAAGAGAAATATGTTGAGTTTTGTCTACTTTGCCATTTCAACATATGCTGTCATTGTTATCACTAATATTACAATCCAGAATTAGCTTGACTAAAATTGTTCTACAGTACTTGCATACTCTGCTTTCCATTAAGATGTTCAAATCCTGCAAAATCCAAGAGTTGTTGTGTATGACTGCTGGCTCCAGACCCTGTTTTCCCAGTCTTATACTTTCATACTGCAAATATTCATTATCTATTTTGATATCACCATTGTGTTAGGAATGAAAGTTACTAAATAAAAAGATATTTGCATATCCTTGATTTTTAATAACTTGCATTCAGTTATGTGTTTATTTATATCTTCTGTGGCCACTGGTAAATTATTAGATATTTGAGTACAGGAATGATATCTTAGTCATAGTTTTCTTTTGTTTGTTTGTTTCCTAACATCTTTTGTACTGCCTAAAACATGGAAAATTCTTTGATGTGTGTTTGTTGAAGTGAATTGAATGGATTCAATGTCAGTTTAAGGAAAAGGATTGAGATGTTACAGTAAGAGACACACTGGTATATCTAAAATATATTTCTACTACTCTGCATCTGTATTTCACATATTGTTAGTACCATATGTAGGTAGTAGCATAGATGGAAGGATTTAATTTCTATTTTTCATCTTCATATCAGAACTAAATTCCTTCCTTGTGATTGTTTACTTTGATGGTGAAGTGTGTGCTTATTATTCTTAAAGATATCAGCCTCTAATATTTCGTTAACCATTTAATCTGGTTTATTGGAACTCACTATATTCTGTATGTATTTTTATAAGCAAGCACCACATTACCTAGTTGACTACTCTAGAGATGCTTAGAGTGGTATGTACATGAAGTTAAAGTGTTTCGTAGAATACAAACATGTATTTCAAACCAGTTTTCCCAGCTGTTACATTGGTTTTTTTCTTCTCTTTTCTTTTCTTTTTTCTTTTGGTGGTTCATGGTTACCACAAGGGAAAGTGAATAATACTGAAACAATTATGAATCACATGTCACTCCATTGGTGATGAAAAATGGGCTAGACACAGAATGTCATCAACTTCACTAACTACAGACATTCCATCAACCTTAGGAACTGAATGAGTATTTCTAGGCAGCCAGACTTGCTTAATGACTGTCAGGTTGTGCACTGACAATTTGGTACTCCCTTAGGGAGTGGGGAATAATCCCTCAAGGTTTGAGCTGGGTGCCTGCTTTCAACATACACAGATCGACATGCAGGCAACTCTTCATCCTGGTGTGCTGTCAGTTGGGTATTCATTGGATTACAATTAAGTGAGGCTTCACTTCTGCATATAGTTTTCTACACTCGTCATATCTTTTTTATGCTAAAAAGAATAAGAAAATAAATACAGCAGGAACAAAATGATGTCATCATCTTCGGGGGAAAAAAGCTTATAGGTATTTAAAACAAACACACAAAAAATGTCCTCCTCAATGTGAAAGATCTGGAGATGTCTTTGGAAGTATCGTCTGTGCTATCTAAACTTGAAACTATACTTTCATGTTCCTGTGGCTCTCTGGAAGCCAGAATGCCTCCAATCTTTTCATTTATTTTTTTGGGGAAAGACAATGAAGAAAGTTATTAACAAGTGGCAATAGGAAGGGGATTTAAGATTCTGTAACAGATACAGTTACATTTATTTAATAAAGGTAAGAAAGAAATGATGTTTGCAAAAATGCTATTCTCATGCACATATAAAATAATATTTGTTGGAAGGCTTCTGACAAAATGTAAAGTTTACATTGCTTTTTATATAATCAACCTGTTTCTATAAGTCTTTCTTGCATAGTTTGGATGTGACCTAAAAGTGTAAATCAAGTAGAAAAAAATATTATCACATGGACAATCTTTGAAAATCTTTAATTCCCAAAATCAGGAACATAATAATAGCAGTCACATGAGTTTGTAGTGCTATGTTGCTGGCTCTATAATACGTATCACTGTATTTTTATTGTTAATTCTCACAAAAAATCTCATGCAAATTGTTATTATTTTTATCACTATATTTACACATAAGGCAACTAAAGTTCAGAGCTGGTAAGTAGTTTGCCCAAGTTGTACAGCTAACAGAGTAAAGATGGGATCTGAGCCCAGGCCATCTAAGTCCAGAGCATCCTCCAGATTCTCTCTTATCATTAATTAAAGAGTTAATTCCACTCTACTGTTCATGTGGAGGACAAAATTGACTCTAAAACCTCTCAATATACATAAACTGCCTGACTCATCCCTTCCTTTGAAATTAGTTTAGTACCTGCACTATTAGATATGTGATCTTAGTAACTGAGACTTAAAATTTCTCTAAAATTATTTCATTAATTCATTTCAAAAACAGTGAATGGAAGGCAGTTTCACAGGTGGTAAGGACACACTGCTGAAACAACCACAGCTTATCCTTCATAGAATCTCAGGGGAAGGCAGCATACAGAAATGCAGATAAGAACAGGAAAGGTTCTTTAAAGAGCATAACACTTGCCAAATTTAAATTAAAATCTTTGCAGGAAAGCTCCCTTTCTTGAAAATTGAAATAATTCTGTCAGTTCACATAAGAAAACTAAAATCCTCTAATTTTATTAAGATTTAATTATTCTTTTAGAGTAAAGTGCACAAACTGTAGGTAAAATTGGGGCCATTGTCTATTTTTGCTTTACATTTTTAAATTGTTACTTGAAAATGGTTATATATTTATATATAGAATGTCCTGGATATTGTCTCTTATTTCCCAAGGCCTAAAGTATATTTCTCCTGAGCTTAAAATATTTGCTAAATGTCCTCGAGAAAAAGCTTGGTGATTCTATCTTAGAGTATTTTATGATTAGTTAATATGTGATTAAGAATTAAGAATTCAACCAACCCTTTAGCAGTTTATGATTTTTAATTGACCTTAATTGCTATTAAAAATCTTATAAATCAAAGTATTAAAGGGATAAGGAAGTAGTCATTGTGGCCTAAAGCATTTCTTTTTAAACTTTCTATTCTACATCATGGGTCTTGTTTTGAAATCTGGAATTCCTTTGCAGATATATGAATCAGCATGTTGAAATTTTCATATATTTCCAGCAGAATCTGGTTTCTATGTCATCTTTATGTAAAATTTCAAGGAACACATATTTAGATATTTTACTCTTTTTTTTGACATAAGTTCAGTTGTTATTTAGATCAACAATGAATGCAAATTCCATAGAGACAGATTTTTTTTTTTTGTTTGCATTATCTGTCTGCTTTCCTTTTAGATGGAGGAAATGAGCCAGCCTCAAATAAGAAATTGATTGATAGACATTTCTGCTTTTCCCCCTAAGTTTGATTTTGAAGTTGATTTCAGTGACTTCTCTTCCTTCAATGGCTGGAAGATCTTTTAAAAAGTAAATTATAAATACAGAGAATATAAGAAGCTACATTATGATTCTCCAATTGAATTGCTGTCTTTCATCTTTCATTGGAATAGTAAGGAAGCAAAATATTTATGTCAAAATAAAACCCTTGATAAAGCTTTTAGGACTTTACTTAATGCACTTCAACCTCCTAGGTTTGGCTCCATCCTCTGAAGCTGAAAATAGCTAACAAATAGCTTTCCAGCACTGCTTGAGTTCTATTGTATTTCTGTTCTGCTTGTTGGCATGCATGATATAGGGAGATGACATCATATCAATTAAATCTCTCATTAAGAAACTTCAGGTTTTTTTGAGAGATATTTTTGTTTCATCTTATCTATAACTGGGATATTACAGGATAAAATCATGTTAGAATCCCTTAAGAAATACTAAAAAGGCAAAATATCTATGATAAATGTTCAAAGTCTAATTTATACACATATCTGAAACACAGTCTCGTAGTGTTTCTTTCAATATTTGAATATTCTACCTTAGGGAATGAGAATCTCAAATAAATATTCCAAAACAAAATTTACATTAAATCTTCTTGCTGGAGAAGTGAGGAAGATAGTTTTTTTGTTTGTTTGTTTGTTTTTTGTTTTTACTGTTTTGTTTTGTTTTTAGGCAGAATAGGATTTATAGAAATAAAATGATATCTTCATTTTGTACCACCTTGGATGGAGCGAGATTTGGGGAAACAATTTCTGTGAGCCATAGGAGAACTATTAAGCACTGTACCTGGTTGTAGAACAGAAAAGAAAGCTCTGAGAAAGCAGAAGACTATGCCTTGGCAGGCGTGGTTACCCAATCCCTGTGCTAATGCCATTTTATAAAGTTATGATAGTGTCTTTGAAACCCAACACATATTCAATATTGTGAAATTTGGGCAAAGTTATTATGGAAGATCCATGGAAAGTGTAAAGATAAACAAATCTTTGTTCTCTAAGAACTTACAACAAAAAGGGTGAAAGAAGTTAAAACATGGAAAATTCTAACAGAATGCAAAATAGAATTTCTGAAAAAAACAGAAATCTGTCTCAAATTGTAGTAGCAGATGTGTCACAAAATGAAAGAATGCTTCCAAGAATTTTTATTGAACTCTGATCATTTACTCCTTTCATGACTTTTTAAGGCCCACATTTGGCAAACATATTTAGGTTTGCTTACTCCTCACCGCCCAGAAGGTACCCATCTTATAGTGAAGTCAGTTTTTAAGAATTTTAATTCACAATACAATGCCAGTTCAAAATTCCTAGGATAAAGATTAGTTCCTTGCTTAAATTTTTAGTCAGAGACTCATTGAACACTATTTAAAGTCATTTAGTTCCTGTTCCTATTTCACAATAGATATAATGCGAGAACACTCAAATCTGTGTGATGTCTGGCTTGAGTGCAAACTAATTGTGAGGAGCATCTTGAAACAATGAGAGAAAAGGCAGCAGCTGGCAATACTATATTTCAGGGGGAAAAGAGAAATGAGATGGAGGACAATAACATATTGCCAAAATAATTGCTTTTCATAACAATAACCTACAGTGTTTGAATAGATTAAATAATTTTCATTATCCTAACCATGGTAAGGTGGGAAAATATATTCTATATTATTGAAAGATATCTATCAAAATTTAATTAAAAGCACTTTTAGAACTCGGAAAAAGAAAACTTTAGTTACCTGGAAGATTAGTATATCAGGAACACTTTATAATTCATCTCTGTCAAACAATAGTATTATCCTAAAGAAACAGAAAGATGATTAAAGAAAGACCATATCTTCATATCTTTTGTAATCAGGTAGTTAATTCAAGTTTGATTTGCTGACTAGTTGAAACCTTAAAGAAATATTTAGTATTTTAAAATGTATACCCTGTCCAGGACTAATTTGAAAGCAAAGAAAATAAAAAAAGAAAGCTATTAAATTTTTGTCTCCAAACTTCAGTGTCTTTAATATAAACAGTAAGTGATTACTTTTGTAACATAGATCTTATTGTCAGTTTGAGAACTCTGTGTGTGTCTTTGAGAAAGTCATGCTGAATCATAAAGTGACCGCTTTGAGCATCAAAGAACATCATGTGAATAGACACATCCCAAACTTTCAGATTCTTAGAGTTCACCCTTTAAAGAAAGCATTATGGGCGATCCGAGATGGCGGACTAGAGGGTGACTGCATCTGTAGTTGCTCAGAACCCAGGATTCAAGAAGGGGAGGCATTGAGAGACTCAGACTAAAATAGAGCCACAGGGTGAGTCTCCCCCATCGGTGAAGCTCGGCCTAGGCGGCAGGCACGGATAGGGACGGCTTATCAGAGCAGGGCAGGGCAGCTAGAGTCTTCCCCATGTAGCCCTGCTCACTCAGTGGTGGGCTCCTCCACACGGCCAGCTTCTTTGGAGCAGGCCCCCCAGTGAGAGCCTTTCCACACAGAGCCAGCTCCAAGCCCTGGAACCAGTAGAGGGCTAGGGGCAGATTTCTTCGGAAGCACTGCATTATCAAGTTCCTTCAAGAGTTCAGGCTACTGAACGATGGAGGAGATATACTGGAAATATAAAGGGACACTATATGCTAATAGAGAAAATCTGCAATATCTCAGAGTCCCACTGATATCTGACCAATATGAGAAAAAAGGGAAGAAAATGTCCCAAACAAACCTAGATACTATATCAATAAAACTCAAAGACAGCACAGCAGAAGAAATGTCCGAAAGGGAGTTCAATGTACATAATTAAAACAATCAGGGAAGCAAACGAGGAGATGAAAGAGCAAATGCAGGCATTAAATGATCGCACCAATCAACAGTTAAAAGAGCAAATACGGGAAATGAGATCATTTCAATAAAGAGTTAGAGATACTGAAAAAAAAACAAACAAACAAACAAACAAACAGAAATCCTTGAAATGAAGGAAACAATAAACCAAGTTAAAACTCCATAGAAACATAACCAATAGGATAGAACACCTGGAAGATAGAACCTCAGACATTGAAGACAAATATTTAATCTTGAAAACAAAGTTGAGCAAAGAGAGAAGATGGTAAGAAATCATGAACAGAATCTACAAGAATTATGGGATAACATGAATAGGCCAAATTTAAGAATTATTGGGATTGAGGAATGCATAGAGAAACAAACCAAAGGAATGAACAATCTATTCAATGAAATAATATCAGAAAATTTCCCAAATCTGAAGAATGAAATGGAAAACCAAGTACAAGAGATTATAGGACTCCAAATATACAAAATTACAACAGACCCACACCAAGGCACATTATTATGAAAATACCTAACATACAAAATAAAGACAGAATTTTAAAGGCTGAGGAAAAGAATAAATTACATTCAGGGGGAAACCAATAAGAATATCAGCAGATTTTTCAATCCAGACCATAAAAGCTAGAAGGCCTGGAACAAGATTTACTAAGCCCTGAAAAAAACGGATGCCAACCAAGAATCTTATACCCAGCAAAACTTACTTTCAGATTTGATGTGAAATAAGATCCTTCCATGAAAACAAAAGCTAAAGGAATTTACAAAAAGAAAGCCAGCATTACAGAACATTCTCAGCAAAATATTCCATGAGGAAGAGATGAAAAACAATGATGCAAATCAGCAACGAGAGGAACTAGCCTAAAGGAATAGCCAAATAAAGGAGAAACCACATCATGTCAAAAAAACAAAATGAGTAAATGACTGGGAATACAAATCATATCACAATAATAACCCTGAATATTAATGGCCTGAACACATCAATCAAAAGACATAGACTGGCAGATTGGATTAAAAAGAAAAATCCAACAATATGCTGCCTGCAAGAGACTCATCTCATAGAAAGAGATACCCATAGACTAAAGGTGAAAGGATGGGAAAAAACATACCATGCACACAGACACAGCAAAAAAGCTGGAGTATCCATCCTCATTTCAGATAATGTGGACTTCAAGCCAAAACTAGTCAGAAGGGATAAAGAAGGACATTACATACTGCTTAAGGGAAGCAAATCAGCAAGACATAACAATCATAAATATCTATGCCCCAAACAGGCTCATCCATGTATCAAACAAATCCTTCTCCATTCCAGAAATCAAATAGACCACAACACAATAATACTAGGCGATTTTAACACACCTCTCTCACCGCTGAGATAGATCCTTCAAACAAAAATTGAATAAAGAAACCGTAGATCTCAATAACACAATCAACAATTTAGACTTAACCGACATATATAGAATATACCATCCAACAAAGAACGAATACACTTTCTTCTCAGCAGCGCATGGATCCTTCTCTAATGTAGACCATATTTTATGCGACAAAGCTACTGGTAGCAAATACAAGAAGATAGAGATACTACCTTGTACTCTATGAGATCATAATGGATAGAAATTAGAAATAAATGACAGAATAAAAACAGAAACTTCTCCAATACCTGGAGATTAAATAATACACTATTATATGATGAATGGATACAGAAGACATCAGAGGGAAATAAAAAAATTCTTAGAAGTAAACGAGAACAAAGACACATCATATCAAAATCTCAGGGACACTCTGAAAGCAGTCCTTAGAGGAAGATTTATTTCATGGGGCGCATTCAACAAAAGAAGTAGAAGTCAACAAAATAAACGACTTAACACTACAGCTCAAAGCCCTAGAAAGAAGAGCAGACCAACACCAAAAGTAGTAGAAGACAGGAAATAGTTAAAATCAGAGCCGAAATCAAATAATTGAAACAAAAGAAACAATCGAAAAAATTAACAAAATAAATAGTTGGTTCTTTGAAAAAAATAAACAAAATTGATAAGCCCTTAGCCACACTAACAAAGAGAAAGAGGGAGAAAACTCAAATTACTAAAATTCGGAATGAACAAGGAAATATCACAACAGACACGAGTGAAATACAAAACATAATTAGAAGCTACTTTGAAAATCTATACTCCAACAAAACAGAAAACCTCGAAGACATCAACAAGGTTCTAGAGACATATGAATTACCTAAACTGAATGAGGAGACATACACAACTTAAATAAATCAATGTCAAGCAATGAAATAGAAGAGGTCATCAAAAGCCTACCAACAAAGAAAAGTCCGGGACCAGATGGGTTCTCAGCCCAGATCTACAAAACCTTTAAAGAAGAGCTCACTCCAATACTTCTCAAAGTATTCCATGAAATAGAAGAGGAGGGAACCGTCCCAAACTCATTCTATGAAGCCAATATCACCCTGATAATAAACTAGACAAAGACACTCCGAGATAAGAAAATTTCAGACCAATTTCCTTAATGAACATTGACACAAAAATTCTCAAAAGATTTTAGCAAATCGCATACAAAAATGTATGAAAAAGACAGTGCACCACATCAAGTGGGTTTTATCCCAGGGATGTTGGTTCAAATCCAGAAATCAATAAATGTCATTCACCATATGAACAGACTTAATGTTACGAATCACGATTATTTCGATAGATGCAGAGAAAAAGCATTCAATAAAATACAGCATCCCTTCATGCTCAAAACACTAGAAAAATTGGGGTAGTGGGAACATTTCTTAACATTGTAAAGGCCATCTACGCTCAGCCCATGGCCAATATCATTCTAAATGGTGAAAAACTGAAAGCATACCCCCTAAAAACTGGAACAAGGCAGGGATGCCCTCTTTCACCACTTCTATTCAATATCATCCTTGAGACTCTAGCCAGAGCAATTAGACAAACCAAAGAAATTAAAGGGATACGAATTGGAAACGAGGAACTCAAACTATCCCTGTTTGCTGATGACATGATTATATATTAGAGGAACCTGGAAATTTCACCAGAAAACTCTTAGAACTCATAAGTGAATTCAGTAAAGTAGCAGGTTACAAGATCAATGCCATAAATCCAATGCATTTTATACATAAGTGATGAATCTTCAGAAAGAGAAATTAGGAAAACTACCCCATTCACAAGAGCATAAAAAATAAAATAAAATACTTGGGAATCAATCTCACAAAAGAGGTGAAAGACCTGTACAATGAGAACTACAGAACACTAAAGAAAGAAATTAAAGAAAACCTTAGAAGATGGAAACTTCTCCCATGTTCTTGGATAGGCAGAATTAATATTGTCAAAATGGCCATACTACCAAAAGTGCTATATAGATTCAATGCAATTCCAATTAAAATCCCAATGAAGTACCTTACAGAGATAGAGCAAGCAATTATGAAATTCATCTGGAAGAACAAAAACCAGAATGGTTAAAGCAATGCTCAGTAGAAAGAGTGAAGCAGGGGGTATCGCAATACCAGATCTTCAACTCTATTACAAAGTAATAGTAACAAAAACGGCATGGTATTGGTACCAAAATAGACAGGTAGATCAATGGTACAGAATAGAGGACATGGACACAAACCCAAATAAATACAATTTTCTCATACTAGACAAAGAGGCCAAAAATATGCAATGAGAAAAGATAGCCTTTTCAACAAATGGTGCGGAAAACTGGAAATCCACATGCAACAGAATGAAACTAAACCCCTATCTCTCACCCCGCACAAAACTCAACTCAAAATGGATCAAGGACCTCAGAATAAGACCAGAGACCCTGCATCTTATAGAAGAAAAAGTAGGTCCAAACCTTCAACTTGTTGGCTTAGAATCAGACTTCCTTAACAGGACTCCCATAGCCCAAGAAATAAAAGCAAGAATCAACAACTTTGATAGATTCAAACTAAAAGCTTTCTCTCAGCAAAGGAAACTATCAGTAATGTGAAGAGAGAGCCTACAGAGTGGGAGAATATCTTTGCCACTCAAACTTCAGATAGTGCGCTTATTTCCAGAGCATATAAAGAACTCAAAAACTCTACACCAAGAATACAAATAATCCAATCAACAAATGGGCTAAGGAAATGAACAGACACTTCGCAGAAGAAGATGTACAAGCAATCAACAGATATATGAAAAAATGTTCAACATCTCTAGTAATAAGGAAATGCAAATCAAAAATACCCTAAGATTCCATCTCACTTCAATTAGAATGGCGATTATCAAGAACACAAGCAAAATAGGTGTTGGCGAGGATGTGGGGAAAAAGGTACACTCGACATTTGGTGGGACTGCAAATTAGTGCAGCCACTCTGGAAAGTAGTATAGAGATTCCTCAGGAAGCTTGGAATGGAACCATCATTTGACCCAGCTATCCCACTCCTTGGCCTATATCCAAAGGACTTAAAATCAGCACTACAGAGATACAGCCACATCAATGTTCATAGCTGCCAATTCACTATAGCCAGATTGTGGAACCAACCTAGATGCCCTTCAGTTGATGAATGGACAAAGAAACTGTGGCATATATACAATGGAATATTATTCCACCATGAAGAATGATAAAATTATGGCATTTGCAGGCAAATGGATGAAATTGGAGAATATCATGCTAAGTGAGATAAGCTAATCTCAAAAAACTAAAGGACGAATGATCTCGCTGATCAGCGGATGAGGACATATAATGGGGGGTGGGAGGGGTTAGGGTTGGTTAGGTTTAGGTTATAGATAAGGAGGGTGGTAAGAATGGAGGAAGGAAGGACTGTATAGAGGGAAAAGAGGTGGTGGGGGGGGGGGGAAGGGAAAAAAAACAGAATGAATCAAACAACATTGCCCTATGTAAATTTATGATGTTAATCAGCTTTTGTCACTGTGACCAAAATACCTGACAAGAACAACTTAGAAGAGGAAGTTTATTTGGCTCATGATTTCAGAGGTTCAGTCCATGGTCAGCTGACAATTTCAGAGTGGAAAGGCATGGTTCAAGAAAGCTGCTCAGCTAATGGCAGCCAAGAAGTTGACCACATAGAAACTGAGAGTACAATAGTAGTGATCAGGCTAGGAAGAGTAAAGGGAAGGGAGGAATGGGGAAAGGTTGATTAATGGGTACTGTTACAGTTAAGAAAAGATGGTGTGCTATTTGCACAATAGGGTGACTATAGATAATGTACTATATATTTCAAAACATCTAGAAGAAAGGATTTTGAATATTTCAAATGAATCAAAATGCAATCTGTAAAAGTAAAAAATAATTTAAAAAATAAAATAAAATACAAGTTTCACAAAAAAATAAATAAAATACACATTATAATAAAAAAAAAAAAAACAGAACATACATTTTTCATGGGTAAAACTTAGTGAGACCCTGTCTCTAAATAAAATACAAGATAGGGCTGGGGATGTAGTTCAGTGGTTGAGTGCCCCTGAGTTCAATCCCTGGTTGTAAACAAAAACAAAAAAATAAATAAAAAGAAAAAGAAAAAAAAATGATAAATGTTTGGAAGACAGATATACTTCCCTAAGTTGATTATTACATACAATACACATGTGTTGAAACTTCTCATAGTACCTCATAAATATGTGCAAGTACCTCATAAATATGTGCAATTTTATGTGTAAATATAAAAATAAACTAAAAATGCATGTGCACACTTGCATACACACACAGATTCACAACACAGTGTTAGTTTCTCCTGGAAGAGTTAATGCATCAGGTAAACCTATGTTAACATGATGTTGAAATTCCCATGTTGTACAAGAGGTTTCAGAAGAGAAGAGGCATCTTCGATATCAGACTCTGGCATCTTGATTTGAAGACATGCATGGTTGGTATATTACATATCATAATCTAGCATTTCAAAGCTAGAGAAGAGAATGGTTGAGGATGATCCTGTCCCTTTCAGTGGACATGGGGAACTCAATTACAGGGAAGGGGTTTCAGGGTAACTCCCAGATTTTGAGAATAGTAAATATATTCTTTTCATGTTTTTGTTGTTAAAAATTAGTAAACAAAAAATACTAACTTCCGTCCTTACAATGTGAAATCTTGGCATCTTGGATATCATTTGGGAAATAAGTCCCAAGCTAATCCTCTATGACACCTTTTTTTTTGTGGGGGGGTAATGGGTATAATTTAGTGAACACTTCCTTTAATGCTGGGAAAATTGAACTGTTCCTGTGATTCTTCTCCTTGGTGGTTTTGGCCTGGGGCTTCAGATGCCTTACATGTACAATGGGGAAGGCACTGGTCAACCTGGAGTTGATTTAAAATGCGTCTTCTTACCAAGTCTTTTGGAGTCAGTCTTGTTGCAGGAATACCGTTCCTTGTAAACAAAATGGTTGTTTTCCAAATATCTTGAAATAGGTCAGCAGTTTTAAAAAATTGGACATATTGAGTGCATCTTTTAGTGATTTAAATATTCTCATAACCAGAAACTTACAGCTTCAAGGAAACAACAACATGGAAAGTAAGCAAAATGCTAATCAAAACGAGAGTTGGAACAAACCCTAAAGAGTTTTCTCACCCCTAACAGGTTTGATAACTTTTGTCTTTGTTGACAATTGTTTAATCAGAATCTCAGAAGAATAAAGTTTAAAGTTTTCAGGTGCCAGAAATAAAGGCGAGAACTCAAAGCACTGACAGAAAGCTGAGCATCTCACAGGTGTAAAGATAAGGATGAGCAGAACGCATCAAAGACATGGGCTCCTGACCTGGGTGGGTGTTGAATTCGAATCATCGCTGAATGCCTGGAGCCAAGAATTTTTATTTGCTAGAGGAAAAATTTCCCTGTGAACCCAGAATACAACATAGAAAGAGCACATGTTCCCTAGGCACTGTGTAGAAAAGGAATTACCCAGGAAAACTCCAAATGTAAAACTTGCTATAAAGACTGGATGGAGTAGGCAGGGGCTGAGACTGGGCTGGATGCCTCAGAAAGGCCAGGGAGACTGGCCACACTGGACTGGCTCCAGATCTGGGGCAAGCCTAACGTCCCCAGGAATGACAATTGCCACTGAGCACCCAGATTCAATTTACAAGGTTTATAAGGAAATATGTCCACAGGAGAGGAAGCAGAGTTTGAAGATGAAAATTTTATCCTGAGGAATTACAGAAAATAGAAAAATCTAAAGGATTCATTCCTCAGAGATCTCTATTTTTTTTTTTTAAGGAATGATAGGTCTGGGTAGTTTATTAGTAGATTTAAGAAAAAATAATGTTGGGGTTTTATTTCCTTCCCTGTATATCAGATAAAGAAGAGTTTAAGAATTAAGTTTTATAAGATAATGCAATGTTTTATTTCTGTACCATTCTCTTTGGTAGGGTAACAGGTTTTGATGTGATTTGCATATATGCACACATATACACACACATGTGTATGGGTAGTTAACTATATGTTTAACTATAGACTTAATGAGTTTAACTACTGTAAATTTTTAAAAGATGATCTTTGGTTAAAGAAATGCTATATGTTAGATCATAGATATTTTAAAAGTATTCCTGTTTTCTTTTACTTTGCACATGTTTAATTTTTAATCACCAGTGACATGTTGAGATCTGAAGAGCTTATATCTTCATTTTTTTTTCCAGGAGTTCATAATTACACAGCCTTCAGGATAACATATATTATTTGACATGAAAAAATGAAGCCTCAGTCCAAATTAATGCATAGTATTATTATGGCTACATTTCATACTCTATGTTGTAGTTTGGATATGAGATACCCTGTGTTAATGCAGGAATATTAAGAGGTGAAAATGATTGAATTGTGAGAGCTGAGACCTAATCAATCCATCCTCCTTTGAATGGACTGACAGGTGGCGTGGGCTGGAGGAGGTGGGTCTCTGGGGATGTGCCCTGTAAGGGTGCATCTTCCCTCTCTCTCTACTTCTTGGTTGCCATGAGGAGAGCAGTTGTTCTCCACTGTAAACATTGCCCATGATGTGCTGCATCACCTCAGGCCAGCAATGGAGTGGGCTGTCTATGGACTGAGACCTCTGAAACTGGGCTCCCAATAAAATTTTCCTCTTCCAAGTTGTTCTTATCAGGTACTTTGGTCACAGTGACACAAAAGCTGTAGTAAGACATTACATATATGCATCCTTGTAATGTTAAATTGCATTATGAATGCACTTTCACAAATGTGAACCCAGACCTAATTTTTCTTATGTGAAGCAAATGAATGTATTTTACACTTATTCTTCTGTATGTAAGGCTCCTTTATGGCTACCCTTGTAGAAAGATTCTCATAACCATCCTGCATCTGGGAGATTTTCAAAACTATAAACAAGAATCAAAATCAATCTGAATAGGATTAAAATTTTTATTGTAATTATATATTAAATAAAGGTACATCTATTTGTATTTTCCTAGATAATTGCATTTATTCTTATTTTTGAATTTTTCATGATCTTCTTTATACTTAGGAGTCATCTCATGTCTTAACAAAATTAATGTCAATTTGTTACTCAAAGAAACAAAACATGAAAAAGCAATCAAGGTTCTAGAAGAGAATAATCTTCCAGGTTTTCTTTGAGGCTTATAAAAATCATAAATATTCCCTGCTGAATACAAAACAGAATCCATATGTCCTCATGTAGGTTCCGTGGATTCTTCTGCAACTAGTTTTGCTGCAGTCAGGCTGTGTGGCCTTGAAGGACATTTGCCGACTCCCCTCTTCTGAAGAGAATGTGGCTCAAGTTACCTGAAGCCTGAAGTGGTGACTGGAATTCTACACCTGGATTCTCCTCTGGCTATCTCCTGATTAATCCTTACCCCTCCTTATCTCCCTGGCAAGACCTTACACTGTAGCATTTCACCTTATTGAAGCATTATCACATGCATGACTCATTAAACCTGAAGACAGTTTGAGAGAAGAATATTATTCTTTCACTGTTTATATGAAATGTGTGGAGGGTGTTGTGTAGAGGCACAGCGAGCAGCTAGGGAAGAGCCAAGCAGGTGCTGCGGGCCTCTGTTCTCATTTGCCTCTCTGCAGGACACTCTGGCCTTCCTGTGGCAATGGGAACATCCTTTGCAGGCCTTCCCCTTTCTGCCCTCATTATTTGACAGTTTCCTTTTTGTAAAGCCAAAATCAACACTATATTCAAGTTATACTTGTATAGTTATCTGTTTAAGGAAACGTAACAAATTGATAAATGAGTATCAAACAGATCTTTACAGAGAGCCATGATAGCAGAAAATAAATATAATGTATAAACTATTTGAAGATGCAAGAAAGGGTCTCATCATACACTCACAGTTGATACCAGGCCATTTTACTCTTTTCTCCATGTTCACTTGTTGAATTGTTAAAAATATATTAATGCTTTCAACTTTAATAAGCATAAGACATTAAGTAATAATTTATGAGCAGGGGATAGAAGAAAACAAGGCAACACAGTAGAAGCTGCCATTCTAATGTTATGTCTCTTATATTTATTAAGTTAATATTAGACAAATATTTGCTTATCACTAAAGTGGTTGTCAATAAAATATTGCTCAATATAAGTAAATACATAAATGTTTGGAATTAAGTATACTCAAACAGGACTTGAAATTGTAGAGAATGATTACTTTCTTATATTTATTTCCACCTCAAAAGACTAGTCATATGTATATTAAAATATTCACTGACAAATCTTGAAACATATTCTTGAAAAATCAGGGCCCCTAAGAGCATGTCAGAGTAATTTTTCCAATTAAAAAAAATATGACAAGGTAAGAGTATTTCAGTCCTGTGGAGAAACACTAACCTATTCATATAATACTCTGCCATTAATGGGAAAAGCAGAGATGGTTGAAAGGAAACAAATGGAGGACAAACAGAAGCTGGAAGAGCTTTGCCTGCAGCCTTGCCAGTGGTATTAAAGATGATGTTCCCTCTAATCTGTCTCTTCTTCATTTTCATGGAGCCGAAAGCATCAGTTAGCACTGACCATGGATAGATTTTTGGCAGTAACTAAATTATAAGCAGGTAATGTGGTAGTTAATACTGTAATACAGATAAAGTTACAGTTAGCACAAGAAGATATTCAAAAGCAGACACTAGATGTTAGAATGATGGGAATCAGAGTTGTGATTCACTAATGAATAATTTGGTCCAAGTCACCTGGTGATGTTTGTGCCCAACCCTATTCATTGTCACTAAGCTAGTGAAGACTTGTGATCACCCTAGCAGCGGTGTGCTTTGTCTCCTAGTGGCTCACAGCCTCACTCTTCTGGGTGAATACCCCGGTCGGACTAGAGCCACGCAGCACAGCCATTCCTGTGGTGTTGTTTTCATCCCCTGGGGACAGGCCACAGCACAGTGGACGAACAGCGAGAGATGCATTGGTGGTTACATTCCCTTCTTGATTCCCAGTAAGATTAGGCTGATTAGGGCTCAGTTGCTTTCCTACCCCATTTTGCTGCCCTGGCTTCCTTGCAAACTACTCCTGAGAGCACTCCCTCAATCAAAAATGCTGTGCACAACAGTTCTGTCATGAGTATTGTTTTTAGGGGAACTTAGGCCACACAAATCGCCAGAGTAAGATCTGAAGAATCTGTTTGTTGCACAGCACGATGACCACATGTGTTAATAGTGTATGCTTTGAAAATTGCTAAGAGGAGATCTAAATATTCTTGCCCCCAAAAGAATAAGTTATGTGAAATGATAATACTTTAATTAGCTTGATTTAATCACTCTGCAATGTTTATGTAGCTATGAGCCACATAACCTTGTCTATAAATATTTGAAATAACAGCAACTCTTCAGGTTGACTTAGTCCTCTCCTCAGGAGGGCCTGCACTGCAACTTCCTTCAAGCAAGATTCATCTTAATTTCAGGCAGGGATGGGAGGGCTTATAACCGACAGGATCAGAATTTAGCTTTAATTAGGCCTGAAGATAGATATTCTCAGCCCTATAATGTTTGGAAAAGCTGAGAAGTGACATTCACAGAGTTTGCTCCCTTAATTGTGGGCCATGCAAAAGTAGGCCAAGAAATGAGGACCGCATTTGTTTTGCTTTTATAGATGTGATTCAGAGAAATTAAATGGTTGCTCTGGATCCCAGAGCTGTGTAAATGACAACAGAGACCCTTTTCTTCAGAATCCCAGTGGTTTCACTGGAATGGTGGGGTGAGTTGAGGTGCTAGCAGGTTCTGCCTTGCTTCCTTGGGCATAATGAGATGTAGTCAAGGGAGAAGTGATATCAATTCCACGGACTTTTTCAATAAGTCAAGAATTTTAGATTCTTACTAGAAACCATGCTAAATTAAGATTCCTGTGTTCCATTACCCTTTTCTCTTCAAGAATCCCTAGCACAGAGCTGGTTTTATTTCTTTCTTAGTAACAACCATTCTCCTTGACAAACTATTTCCCCATGGTTAGGACTAGAGTTGAGCTGCTTCCACAGTGTTTAGAAGAGATAAACATCATTCCTTGGATTTATGTACGTACTAACTAATGACAATTCCAGAACCTGGAGGAAACAATAGCTGTAGAATAAAATAGAAGATTTTTGTATTATTATTCCCTCAGTCAACTATTTTTAGTTTCTAGGAATAAGTGCCATAGGAGATTTTGGACCATTAGCAGAAGAGTCACAAGTCCTGAAGTTGCTATACTTCCCCCTAGTGGAGCAGTGAAAACATAAGCTAAAAGATACTCCTTCAGGACGTAAATCTGCTATTTAGAAGTTTATTTGGTATACTTTATGCTTTGAAAGAAAGCAAACTTTTTGTCTTAAGTGAAAATAGACCAGATAAGAACAAGTCAGCTAATACCCAATGCTCTCACTTCTTTATAATGAGTGTCTTTGTACATTACGATTTTTCAATTTGCAGGCTATAAAATTAATGTGCCTCATCCTAGATATGATACTGTGAATATTAGAGTTAATGTATATGAAACAAATGGCTTTAGCCAAAAACTACCTTCCTTTTTCTTCCTCCCAACTTGAAAAGTACCGAGTTCTTTGTTCCTTCCTTTTGGTCACCGTGGAGACCCATCAGAGGATAATCCCCCACTCCTCATTTTATTCTTGGTTCATTCTCCTCTCCTTTCCTGTATTGCCAACCTCTTCTGTCTCTGGCTTCTCCCTATCAGGATCTAAACTTTATCAATTCTCCCCATCTTTAAATATTTAAAATAAATAAATTCCTATCAAAATAATAGCAGCAAAGGAGCCCTGGATCAGTCCTAACCTTCAACTGCTAGGTCCCAGCTCTTCTCCCCACCACCCCATCTTCTCTTTAGTCAACGAAGAACACACAACTTATTGTACCTACAATTCCCACCTTGCCTACAGGCATTGTATAGTTTATAGGTAAGTGAGAAATCAAAGGAAACTGGCACTTCTCCATTCCCTTGGATTTAATGACCCACTTTGGCATAGATTTTGACCAGCCTGTACAGAAACAGTGTAACCTCCTGCCCCTGACATTCACCACTGACTTTTGTTTAGGCAATCAATATCTGGACATGTGTGTGAGTGTGTGTGTGTGTGTGTGTGTGATAATGTATATATTACTATATTTTATTTCTATATATTATTATATATATTTTAAATTTTTATTTTTTAAAAATATTTTGTTTTGAGTTGAGTTTCATGCAGGGTGAGAGGTAGAGGTTTAATTTCATTTCACTGCGTATGGATTTCCAGTTTTGCCAACACCATTTGTTGAACAGGCTATCTTGTCTCCATTTTTATGTTTTTAGCTCCTTTGTCTAGTATGAGGTGACTATATTTATGTGGGTTCGCCTCTGTTTCTTCTATTCTGTACCATTGGTCTGCCTGTCTACTTTGGTGCCAATACCATGCCCATTTTTGTTACGATTGCTCTGTAGTAGAGTTTAAGATATGGTATGTTTCTACCTCCTTCTTTAATTTTTCTACTCAGGATTGTTTTGGCTACTTGAGGTCTCTTGTTCTTCCAGATGAAATTCTTGATTGCTTTCTCTATTTCTATGAGGAATGTCATTGGGATTTTAATTGGAATTTCATTGGAATCTGCTTATAGCACCTAGGGTAGAATGGCCATTTTGAACAATGTTAATTCTGCCTATCCAAGAACATGGGAGATCTTTCTGTCTTCTAAGGTTTTCTTCAATTTCTTTCTTTGGTGTTCTGTAGTTTTCATTGTAGAGGTCTTTCACTTCTTTTTGTTAGATTGATTCCCAAATATTTTAGTTTTTTTTTTTTTTTTGAGGCTATTGTGCATGCAAATCTCAACTCAAAATGGATCAAGGACTTAGGAATTAAACCAGAGGACCCTCCACCGAATAGAAGATAAAGTAGGCCTGAATCTTCATCATGTTGGCTTAGGGTCAGACTTCCTAATAAGACTCCAGAGCACAAGAAATCAAAGCAAGATCAAAAAATGGGATGGACTCAATTAAAAAGCTTTTTCTCAACAACGGATACAATCAATAATGTGAAAAGAGAGCCTACAGAGTGGGAGAAAATCTTTTCCACATGTACTTCAGATAGAACACTTATCTCCCAAATTTATAAAGAACTTTACAAGGCTTTACCCCAAAAAATACAAAGAATCCAATCAATAAATGAGTCAAGGAACTGGACAGAAACTTTTCAGATGAAGACATACAGGTGATTAATAACATATGAAAAGTGTTTTCAAACATTTCTAGTAATTAGAGAAGTGCAAATTACAAACAACTCTAAGATTTCATCTTATTCCAATTAGAATGGCTATATCAAGAATACACACCAATTAATAGATGTTGGCATGGATGTGAAGAAAATGGTGCACTTTGACATTGCTGGTGAGTTGCCAACTTGGTGCAGTCACTCTGGAAAGCAGTGTAGAGAATCCTCAGAAAACATGGAATGGACCCACTTTTGACCCAGTATCCCACTCCTCAGTTTATACCCAGAGGACTTAAAATCAGCATACTACAGTAACACAGCCACATCAATGTTACAGCAGCTCAATTCACAATAGTAGATTGTGGAACCAACCTAGATGCCCTTCAACAGCTGAATGGATAAAGAAAACTGTGGTATATATATACACAATGGAATATCATTCAGACTAAAGAAGAATAATATTATGGCATTTGCATATAAATAGATGGAATTGGAAAAATATCATGCTAAGTGAAATAAGCCAAACTCAAAAAACCAAAGGCTGAATGTTTTCCCTGATAAGTGGAGAATGTTATATAATGGGGGTTGGGGTGTGGAGTGAGAGAAGAATGGAGGAACTTTAGATTATGTAGAAGGAAATGTGAGGGAGGGGGTATGAAAAATGGGGAATGAGACAGACATCATTACCCTATGTACATGTATGATTACACAACTGGTGTGAATCTACATTGTGTACAACCATAGAAATGAAATGATGTACCCCATTTGTGTACAATGAATCAAAATGCAGTCTGTAACACATTAAAATAAATAAATAATTTAAAAAAATTTTGTTTTAGTTGTAGGTGGAACACAATACCTTTATTTATTTATTTTTTTAACGTGGTGCTGAGGATCAAACCCAGGGCCTCACACATGCTAGACTAGTGCTCTACCACTGAGCCAAAACCCCAGCCCTCAATGGTTAATATTGATCTTACCTGACCACAGAGCAATATTTAAAATTTTTAATAATTTCATAACCTAGATATATTTCTTCCTGTCGAATTCAATTTCTTTACATGTACAAAGGAAAAGTGACTATGATATGTGAGAAGTGCATATTCAATTTCTTATCCATAGAGAGGATTTTCAACTTTTAATTTGAAACACTTAAAACGATTGAGGAATGTATGTACAAGTAAGTAGTTTAAGTTATTTGAATTGCCCTAATATAGTAATTATCTCTATAATCTTTTAATCTTTTAAACCACATTCTAGTCTGTAGTAACTAGGTGGCAAATCACCTTAAAAACTATGCCTTTTATTTTGAGATAATTGCAGGTTCATCTGCCATTAAAGGAAATAACACAGAAAGATGTCATGCATGCTTTATGCAACTTCCCCAATGGTTATACTTTGCAAAACTATAGTACAATATCACAACCAGGATGTTAACATTGATAAAAATGTTCTGATCTCATTTAGGTTTTCCCAGTTTTGAATGGGTTTAAAGTTTCATGCAGTTTTATCATAGGTGTAAATTCATGTATCCATCACCATGTTCAAATGCCAAACAGTTTCACTACCTCAAGGACCTTTCATGTTGCCCTCCAAAGCCTCTTGTACCTCATTTCCTTCAAATCTCCCCTGCCTGTAACTCCTGACCGCCACTGTTGGTTATCGTATTGTATAATTTTGTCATTTCAAAATGTCACATAAATCAAATCATATAGTATATACCTTTTTTTTTTTTTTTTTTTTTTTTTTTTTTTTTTTGTGGTGCTGGAGATTGAACCCATTGACCCAGGGCCTTGTGTACTTTCGAGGCAAGCGCTCTACCAACTGAGCTATATCCCCAGCCCAGTATACAGCTTTTGGTCAGTTTTTCCCCCCTCAGCACAATTTTCTGGAGACTTACACATGGTATTTTGTGTATAAACAGTTTGTTCATATTTAAGTCTAGTTGTATTCCATCCTAAGGAAGTTCCACTTTGCCTGCCCACTCCCCCTATTGAGATGTTCCAGTTTGGGACTATCATGAATGATGCTGCTGCGAATATTCACACCCGGTTTTTAAAATGCACCTGTGTTTACATTATTGTAGGATAAATATCAAATTTTCCTCTATGGATCATGCTTTTGATGTCATGTTTAAATTATTTGCCTGCTCCTAAATTCTAATGATTATCTCCAAGTTTTATAAAACTTTTGTAGTGTATGTTTCACATTTTAAGTTTATGATTTTTTTTTTTTCTTCTTAGTTTTTGTTTTTTATAAACTGTAAGGTTAGGATGATGTTTGTTTTTTGCCTATAGACGTCCAATTGCCCCAACACAATTCGTTGATAAGATTATCTTTTCCTCTACTCAGGTTTTCCAACTTTGTAAAAACAAATACAGCTAAAGAAACTTAAATTATTCGAAGTGTCTTCAAATAGGAGCTGAACTTTTAACCTTTCAAATCATAGTTCTCACTTTTGAACACTAGGTGGCGAGATTGGCTTTTTAATATAAATGAGTAGCAACAGGTCTCTGATAGTTTTCCTGTCCTCCATGAAATTTGTTTTATACCCAGAGCCTCTAATTTGTGTAGTTGTTTAAAAAAGAAAGGAACTTATTATAGGAGCCTTAAAACATGTAAGTAAGGAGAAGTGCAATAGGTGAGCATTTTGGAATGTTAGCTATACCATTCAGTTTTAGGTGAACTTAGAAAATGAGACCAGAAAGTAGACGAACATTAAACATTAGGTGGTGTGGCATCAGAGTGCCCACTAGTCAATTTTCATATTATCTAATTCCCCTGAAAAAATGAGATAACTCTATGAATCTTTTTTCTAGAAGAAAATGTTATTCATTTCTTATAATTTCATATCCATATTTACCTACTGTAGTCCTTGATTTCTCAAACCTAACCTTTTCAATTAAAGAAGTGCTTCTGGATTTTGAGAACAGAGATGAAGAATGGTGATTTTTCAAGTAAATGAAGTAAAAATAAATCTATTGGGAAATAGTTATATTTTAACACAGCTCTGTTAAATGTTTATAACTTTTTATGAAAATATGTTATTCATTTTACTGGTGTTAAGTATTGTTAGCTGCAATTATGTCAGTAAAATGAAGATATTTACTAGATTGTGCTTCCAGGCTGTCTTTCATCAAAAAGAAGTATGAGATTGGCAATTACCCTGAAGACATTGAGTAGCAGGGAGAGGAAAGTCTGGGAAGCTTAAAGGGGAAAAAATTCCCCATGTTTCTTTAATAGTGTTTCACAATGTCTTACCTGCTACTAGCAACTACTGTCTATAGATTTTATCTCAAACTTGTTTAGTGTGATATTGAGAGAGGTACTATGACATATTTTTCACATATTCTAGAGAAATGTGGGATTCTACTGCATACATACAAAAGTATAACAATAATTTTATAGTTACACATATACTAATTATAGTTTTTAAATTGCCAGATTTTGGTCAGCTGGGGAAAGAAGTGTTCAATGGCCTAATTTATATTTATTTTTTTTCTTCTCCTTATTTAACTTGTGGAAAAATCAAGCTATTACTTCAATTGTTGTAATGTAATCTTGATCAGCTTCATGATTCTACCATGTCATCATGGAGTCTTTAGAAGATCAATGTAGAAGATCAATATTGTACAATGGAAAAATCTTAATTTAGGACTTTGGTTCAAGACCTAGATCTTGTCTTTTAACTTAGTATGTAGTGGTTTTTAAAAACATTTTTCTATGTTAGGCACTTCTCTGAGCAGTTGCTTGTCTTGCTTCATCTTAATAGTAACTCTATACTGCAGGAACAAATAGTATGCCCATTCTATAGAACATGAAGCCCTGGCTCAGAGGCTTAAGACTCTGGCCTGGAGAAACAAGTGGTTAAGTGGCAGATGGAGTATTTGAGCCCATCTCATTCTGAAGCCTGGTTTCCCTCAATTTATTCTTCAACCAATCTGGACTAGCTCTATTGTTTCTCACATGCAAAATGGGAGGATTAGAGAATATGCATTCTAACAGCCCTAGCCCTCTAAAACTTTCTTTGTGCCATGAAGGGAAATTTTCAGCTACTGAGGACCGTTCTTGTTCACTGAGGCTTTACCAAAGTGGCACTCAATAGAGACACAAGGATAAAAATAATAGGTAATATATTGGTGTGAAAGTAGCAATACCCTCTGTTATCTTTGATAGTGTCATAATCCTATGGATAAATATGTAGCATTTTCTTTTCTGTAATATAAACTGCTCTAAGGACATGTTAATTAGTAGAAAAGAGGGAGAGATGAACTAGTAAATGAAATGGAAAAGAACATTTCACTGATAATAGTGCAGAGAAAAGAAAAATGATGGCCTTTTAATCACAATGTGGATATTAGTTGAAAGTGTCATACCCAATAAATAATCAAATGGTTGATCAGAAACAACTGAGAACCCAGATTCCATATGACATCTTATGATCCAGGAAAAAAAAATCCTGGTACCAGATCTAATTCCATAGTAAAAAGAATACCTACTGTTTTTCATCAGCTTTTTTGTCTCTGTGACCTAAAGACCCTGACAAAAACAATTTAGAGGAGGAAAAATTTATTTTGAGATTCGTGGTTTCAGAGGTCTCAGTCCACAGATGGCTGACTCTGGCGCTGGGCCTGAGATGAGGCAGAACATCATGGTGAAGGAAAGCAGTTCAGGAGTTCAGGACATGGTACCAGGAAGCACAGCTCACCGGGTACAAAATGTAAACCCCAAAGGGCACGTTCCCAATGACTCACTTTCTCCAACCACACCGTACCAACCTCAGTTACTGTGTATCAGTGGATTAATGATTAACTGATCATTTCACTTTTAAACTTTCTTGCATTTTCTCACACATGAGCGTTTGGGAGATACCTCCTATCTAAACCATGCTACTACTAACAATAATACTTCATATGTTGTATTATTTATACTTTGCATAGATTTTGTTCTGCACACTAGTTTTGCTCATTTTTATTTCACCAGGTAATAAAAAATTACTCCTTTTGTTGGCAAATTGAAAGTCCCAAAATCATGTTAGTAGAATTAGTAGAACAGAGCCCTTGCCTGCTCCCTAAAATAACTGAGAAGGAAGGAAAGAACTCAACAGTCATAAGCGATTTGTTTTTAAAATCACTATATGTAAATATATATTGAGTAAGTAAATTATATTGAGTTTTCCAACCACTAGATGGAGAACTTGCTTTGCAAAATAATATGTAAAGATGGGAAATCAAGCCAACTTAACTTTGCTGCCTGGGCAAATTTTGCTAATTTGGGTCATATATTAGGCTCTTCTGTTTTAGTGGTCAACGTGGTTCAATTTCAAGGGAGGACATAATTTGCACAATAACTAAAGTTGAAATTAATACTTAGAAACAAACCTTACCCTATTTAAAACAAACCCATTAAGTTGTCTGCTTTAGATGAAGAAGCTGACCAATGGAGATAGAGCCAATTAGTTATACTGGAACAGCTGAACTGGTGAAAAATTAATATAGCACCCAGCAATCGAAGGATGGGTTTAAGCTCCAATGAGGTCACTTTGTTTTAATTTTAACTCTTAAGGAGAACATAGCAGTCTAACCCAGGGATCTTGCCTGAATCCCAGCTGGCTGGATTCCTCCGCTGGCTGGCATAAGAAATCGATAAAAAATGGAAAAAGGAAAATGAGCTTTATGCAATTTGATCAAATTGGGGACAAGCAGCTAGATGACCTCTCCCCTCAGGTCCCACAGATTCAATTACAATTTATAGACACAAAACCAGATGATACACATATGTAGATTTAGTTAGCCTGTGCTAGACTGACCAGGGCAGGGGCAATCTCCAATTTTAGCATTTCAACTTTCTTGGCCCCTGACAGGGCAGGAGTGGTGTGTGTGTGGTGTGTGTGTGTGTGTGGTGTGTGTGTGTGTGTGTGTGTGTGTGGTGGGGGGAGGGGATGGTGAGCCCTTCAGCTTCAATTCTCAACCTGAGGATGTAGTTCTTGATTCTGTAGGGGTGAAACAAATTCATTTTATTTCAGTAGTTCAAACTATTTCAAATGGTGCCTGGGTTAAAACTACTGTAAAATACATATCCAGCAACAGTTTTTTAACCTAGTAATTATGAAAAAAAAAAAAAAGTTTCAAATCCCTTAATTTCCAACTTTTAAACAAACTCATCTGAACCTTAAAATCAATAACCTATACAGTTGGCAATGTACCTGTTTTTACATATGCTTGCTCAGCCTTCAACTATTCCAAATAGGGCAGAGAAATGTTAATGTTACTGTAGCATAATAATTGCAGATGTTTAGAAATTACATGAAATTATGTCTACTAATGCCAATGACTTGGTGTATCATAATAGAAAACCATTTCAAATCTGATTCTGGCCCTCTTAGTCAAGTGTTTATCTTGAAAGTCCATATTGGCAACTCATTTATATGGGGAGGGGGAGGAAGAAGAAGAGGCAGCTCTATGAATAAGTGGGCAGCGTGGTAGGGTTTTGATGCCAGGGGAGATGCTGCATGTTTTGGGAAGGTTTTTCCAGTTGTTATTGTCTAAGAATGGAAAAGTAACTCTTGCCAAGATAATTCAATATTCTGCAAGCATAACACCATATGTATATACCAGAGTCAAAGTAGCTTAAGAGTCTCAATTGTACCACCACAATTTTGTGTGATTGTAATGATTATCTTTTTAGTAAATGTCATTGATAGCCTCCATGCTAAAAAACAATTGGAAGGTTCAAAAAACACACTTTAAAAAGTCTTAAAAATTTTTCAATTACTTAAAATGATATTACATGCATATGACTTAATATTATATAACTTACATTGTCAGATATATTATCTATTGGTAAAAATAGTTTGTATCATTTTATATTATCCAGAAATGTCTATTCTGCAGCATTTGTCAGGTGTAACAAAATAGACAAAAGCCCCAAATGAAATGCATAAGGATAAATGTTTCCCAAATTCTCAACTTCAATAAGAGGATAGCATTAGTGTTTCTTTTATTGTTGGATTAGGGAGAGAGATTCTATGATAAGCACTTATCAGAATCATTTAGAAAGATTGTTTTCATTTTTTATTTTCTTTTAATACGATATTTCCTTTAGAAACTTATAGATTATAATGTCATATATCTGAGAATTTTCTCCAGATATTTAGACTTGCAAAGCCTGCATAGACCATGTACCTAGAGTGAGGACTAGGCCTTCTCTGCCATCATAGAATTGTGCCATTTGGCTCAAAGTAGGAAATTTGAATGAGTGGATGAGAAGAGGTATTCTCATCTGTAATAGGAGTGATATTGCATTAATTTGTGAAAATGTATTGTCCTTATTCTTCATTTTTTCACTTTTTTTGTTTAACCAGTGCCTTGTGCGTGGGACTACAGTATAGAAAATGCTAATGATTGCTGTTTAGTGAATATGTACATATTCCGACTGCCTTAAAAATGCAGTGCTGCTACCAACGCACAGAAAACTTATGAAATTCATGATCAAACCCATTCACGGTCTCATGTTTGTCCACCCAAGGTATGGTTTTCAGCAACTTGAGCCTTCTCCCTCTAAGAGATTTATCCTCACCAAAATCTCCAAAATGTTTGAATGTGTTTCGATTGCAGAAATTTGACAGACGGTGTGAAATAACCTTATACCAAGCATATGTTAGTAATTTGAGAAACACAATGCTAAAATTGGATTTCAGTCTTTTAGTATTTATTTGTATGTATTCTTCCCTCATACTATGATAACCTAAACTAGAATAATATAATAACTTATTACATTTTGTTTGTAGAATAATAAGGATGTGACATGTTTAGAATTTTTTCTCCTACACAGCCTTTTCTGTAATTGATGAGGCGATTGCTGCCTCAAATATAGGGAAAATGGAATTCAAATATAGATCATTTTTATGACTGTGTGAGCTTAACATTTTGTGACCTCAAACATTTGTATTCCAATAATTTAATATATTAATTCTGTATTTGTTATTTAAAATTAAACTCAGGAGTAAAGAAATTACCTCCCCCAGTCTGAAAAGAGAGAGAGAGAGAGAGAGAGAGAATAGAGAGAGAGAGAGAGAGAAAGAAACAATCTAAAACAATCTTTGAAAGTCTTCATCCTATTTGAAGAGGAATCAATTAGCTGTGTGCATGAACATTTTTTTTTATCCATGCAGTTCTGTCCGAATTTCATTCTGTTTCACTAGAGCCCCACTTTAAGAACATAAACCAAGCTTATAAAAATTGGATATGATAGTTTCTGAACTATAAGAAACTTAAAAATAAGTGGTGTCCCATTCATGGCTATAATATGACTTTTCAGAGAAGGGGTTTTGGTGAGAAAAAAATTCCATATGTAGCGGCCAGGAGTCAGATGTTGGAAATAACTTTAAATATTGTACCTTAGATTTCCTAGGGTATCATGAGGCATGATGTTGAAAAGTCAATAAGAAAATGTCAAGGAGAACTAGAGAATCTCCTCCTGGTTTTGTGGTGAACATATTGAAGACTTTTTTGGAATCCTCTCTAGGGTTGCAAGGAGGTAGGATGTAATCCAGAGTTCACCAATACTGCATGTTATTTTCTTAAGCCTCATTTCTTCCATGTCCTCTCTTATATGTATTCATTATAATTGACATAAAATTCTCTAAAGCACTTGGATGTTGCATATTAAGGTGTAGTTGCTCAAAGCTTAGATACCAAAGATGCTTCACCCAAACCTTAATTGTCTAATTGGCTAATTCATTCTCCAAAGTACAGGTATCACCTTTTCTGATCTTTCTGTAACTCAGAGTGGTTGAATTGCAATTCCCTTCCATATGTTTCTTTAGCTTCACATGCATACATACACGACAGGAGTTCTGAACTCACCTATGCATTGGAATCAGGTAAGGATCTTCACCCATGAAGCCTATTTAACTGGATTGAGTCAACTGTGTGTTGGGATTTTTAAAAGCTTCCAAGGTGATGCTAATGTACAACCAATATTGAGAACCACTGCTCTATGTTTTTATCATATTAAAACTTTCTTTTTGTATGTTTGAAGTTTCCACGTGTCATTTTTCAGTTTCCTTACAGTCCAGCATATAATTACTTCCATGAAGCATATACATCCTCAAAAAACAGTTGATGATTAATCTGAATTAGCAGGGAGAACCAAGAGAGAGCCATACTTGACGGTCATGAGGATTCTTTTAAGAGATTGAATGTGAATAAAGAGAGAAATGGGTAAGGTTATTATGGTGGAGTAGATTGCATAATATGTTTTGTATAATTATTTGCAGAAATAGAGTGGAAAATTGAAAGCCCTCAGGTATAGTTATTTTATATAGTATAGTAGATAGAAGGAAACTATGGACAAATACACAGATACCAAATACAGACTTATATGCCTTTGACTTTCTTTCCTTTTTTTTTTTTTTTTGATACTGGGGATTGAACTCCAGGGTCCTGCTAAGTTGCTGAGGCTGGCTTGAATTTGTGATCTTCCTGCCTCAGCCTCCTGAGTTGCTGGGATTACAGAATGCCCAGTAGCTTTTGAACGCTTATAGGAAGCTGAAGCATGACTGAAGTAAAGATTTCTTTTAAATTGAAAAGCAAAGTTACCAGTCACATCACTAACCTAATACCAGGCAGCATTTTAAAGAGGAAGAGCTACCTTACTATTGACTTCTCCCAGAGTGAGCAAATCCAACAAACTAAAAATTTACAAAAATACTTATAATCCTGAAACACAAACTAGTGTGAACTAAAAACCTAGAAAATACAGCTCCTATAAAGCAGTATGGGTGACATCTTTATTTTGTAGAGGATTTTATTCTCTATTACTTCCACTACATTTTGCCATTTCACCAATGCCCTGATTCTGCTTTCTTTCTTTTATAAGGAGTCCTCTGAGATATTTAATTTGCAGAGCACTAGAGGAAAGATTTAACTGAAAATTGAGGAAATAAACTGAAATTTAAGCAATGACCTTCCCTTCCCCAGACATACACACATGTAACAGATTTATATGCCTTATTGTAAACATTCTGCTACATCTTTTCTCCACCTGCTAGAGGGAGTTAGAGAATCTGCTTTTAACAAGAAAGATAAATGCACCAAATGTCACTGAGCCTCAAGGGGATCAGAGATGGTAACACAAGTGGTTTAATGTTCTGATTTCCTTTTTCTAATGCATGCACTGAGTTATGTTTTCAACCAATCTCTGAAACCACAAGGCTGAATCTTGCCTCTGCTCCAGCTAGAAAATGTTTACACCAATCAAGCAGAGAATCAAGCAGAGAAGTAGTCATTTGCTCACTTTTAGGTATATGAATGGTATGGAATGATGTCAGTAGGTGAGGATGTTATTTAATTGTATTGGGTAAGGAATGTATGTGTACAATACAACAACAATATATACATAGAAAATTTACTGTTTCTAAGCTGGTTTCTTTAGGCTCTAGTTATTTGTAATGTTACTCTTTTTGCGTAGCTGACTTCTACATAATAGAACAGACCATTATTGATGACTAATAAGGTTCAAGACAGGGTAGTTAGTGTGCCTTCTTGGATCTCACAACTTATTACCATAGTTAGAATGAAGTTACCTGAAAGTGAGGCTGATTTATATCAGTCATGAACAACACTGAGTTCAACAACAACAACAACAACAACAACAACAAAAAAAACACACACAGAAAGAAAGAATGAAGTAAAAAGTCAGAAAATAAGAAAGACAGATAATCTCCAGGACTGAGGGATTAATTCAATTGAAGGAAGAAGAGTTGAGGTTAAATTTAAGCCAAGCTTCAAAAGATTGTGGTAGCATTTTGACAGGTGAAGAAAAGTAATGATCAACGGCACAAAATGATTAAGTTTATGAAATATGAAAATTTTAATTGTAGTGGGTACCTTGCATTTGTGTCAACTTTTTGATCAGTGTCCTGTGTACTTATCATTGATGATTTGGGGATTACTGTGAAAGGGTACCATTGAGGATAAGCTTGATTCATGGGAATACAAAATATACTTTTAAAATTTTAGCACAGGAGATATATCTTTTGATTAATATATTTATACTTAGGCTGGAGTGGTACCATGCCTCTCAATTTTATTCTTTTGGCAATAAGTTTTAAGATAGTATTTAAAGAAAATATTTCTGAGAGCCATTTGATTAATGAATTTAAGAAGGAGGTCATGAATGAGTTAGGTGAATATTATAAATATCCATGGAATGTTAGCAAGGAAAGAATACTTTTTCCTTTATCTACCATTTAGATGTTCTCAAAGAGGAATGTTCTAAGCAAAGTAACTATAACAGATCTGAAAGTAGATTTTTTTACATTAGAGTAAATTTGTTCATTTTGATGTTATTTAATACATTATTATATATTGAATTATATTCATACACACACACCTTACATCTACATGTGTGTATCTAGTTATACAGCTATACATATACATGTGTCTATAATTTATTAATACGTAAAATATTTTAAGGGTCAGATATGGAAAATATCTGGCAGCCATACTTAAAAGTACTTTTGCTAGTGCTTTAATATTTAAGTGCTTTGTCTCTCCAAAACTGGAAATATTTCAACATATCCTAATTGTAAGTGATTCATTTACCTAAATAATACTGTTAACCCTTTGCTTAATTACCTTTTAATGCCTCTTCACTTATATTACCATAAATCCATAGTTCCAAACTGAAAACTCTAGGTTTTTCTTAACTTTATATTTACCTATATGACCAGTCTCACTCCTACCATTTCCTGATATAAATCCTCTGGTAAACTCAATGGAGAGTGTCCATATTTGCAGAGCGTGACTTGCTTTCTTGCTTACTCATTAGCTCTGCTCATATATTCCTCTCTGCCAGGAATTCTTTCATCATTTTCATCTTGTCTTGTAGAATTGTATCCATTTGCCCCCAAATAAACTGATTCTTCTTGATGTTAATATTCTAATCATTCCAGATAATCATTCAAAATCCTGTACTCTCTTAATTAATTAATTAATTTATGCCCAGGGATGATTTACCACTCAGCCACACCCCAGTCCTTTGCGTATTTCATTTTGAGACAGGGTCTCACAAAGTTGCTTAGGGTCTTGATGGTTTTGAACTTGCAATCCTCCTGCCTCAGCCTCCTGAGCCCCTGGGATTACAGAAGTGTCCAGCCTTTCCTACTTTTAAAAATAAAAACAAAAACAAAAACTCACAAAAAACAAATAGTACATTCATTTTCTTTATTTAAGCCAGGATATACGTGGTACCCAAAGAGATTTTTATTGAATGATAACTTACAAGTTAAAAAATAGAAAAATTTGAAGTATTTGAAATTCAGCAGTCACTCAAACCTTAATTTTTGAAAATTATTTGTGAATATATTTTAGGAGTTTCCTTTATGGATGATGTTAAGCTTAGAACAATATGATGTGTGTGTGTACGTATGTGTGTGTGTGTGTGTGTGTGTGTGTGTGTGTGCTTGGTTTCATATGTTGAACAGTAGCTTTCAATGTTAAAATTTGAAACTAAGTTCCTAGTGGAAAGCATCATTAACTGAAGAGAAATATGTTGAGTTTGTCTACTTTGCCATTTCAACATATGCTGTCATTGTTATCACTAATATTACAATCCAGAATTAGCTTGACTAAAATTGTTCTAAGTACTTGCATACTCTGCTTTCCATTAAGATGTTCAAATCCTGCAAAATCCAAGAGTTGTGTGTATGACTGCTGGCTCCAGACCCTGTTTTCCCAGTCTTATACTTTCATACTGCAAATATTCATTATCTATTTTGATATCACCATTGTGTTAGGAATGAAAGTTACTAAATAAAAAGATATTTGCATATCCTTGATTTTTAATAACTTGCATTCAGTTATGTGTTTATTTATATCTTCTGTGGCCACTGGTAAATTATTAGATATTTGAGTACAGGAATGATATCTTAGTCATAGTTTTCTTTTGTTTGTTTGTTTCCTAACATCTTTTGTACTGCCTAAAACATGGAAATTCTTTGATGTGTGTTTGTTGAAGTGAATTGAATGGATTCAATGTCAGTTTAAGAAAAGGATTGAGATGTTTACAGTAAGAGACACACTGGTATATCTAAAATATATTTCTACTACTCTGCATCTGTATTTCACATATTGTTAGTACCATATGTAGGTAGTAGCATAGATGGAAGGATTTAATTTCTATTTTCATCTTCATATCAGAACTAAAATTCCTTCCTTGTGATTGTTTTACTTTGATGGTGAAGTGTGTGCTTATTATTCTTAAAGATATCAGCCTCTAATATTTCGTTAACCATTTAATCTGGTTTATTGGAACTCACTATATTCTGTATGTATTTTTATAAGCAAGCACCACATTACCTAGTTGACTACTCTAGAGATGCTTAGAGTGGTATGTACATGAAGTTAAAGTGTTTCGTAGAATACAAACATTGTATTTCAAACCAGTTTCCAGCTGTTACATTGGTTTTTTTCTTCTCTTTTCTTTTCTTTTTTCTTTTGGTGGTTCATGGTTACACAAGGGAAAGTGAATAATACTGAACCAATTATGAAATCACATGTCACTCCATTGGTGATGAAAAATGGGCTAGACACAGAATGTCATCAACTTCACTAACTACAGACATTCCATCAACCTTAGGAACTGAATGAGTATTTCTAGGCAGCCAGACTTGCTTAATGACTGTCAGGTGTGCACTGACAATTTGGTACTCCCTTAGGGAGTTGGGAATAATCCCTCAAGGTTTGAGCTGGTGCTGCTTTCAACATACACAGATCGACATGCAGGCAACATCTTCATCCTGGTGTGCTGTCAGTTGGGTATTCATTGGATTACAATTAAGTGAGGCTTCACTTCTGCATATAGTTTTCTACACTCGTCATATCTTTTTTATGCTAAAAGAATAAGAAAATAAATACAGCAGGAACAAAATGATGTCATCATCTTCGGGGAAAAAGCTTATAGGTATTTAAAACAAACAACACAAAAAATGTCCCTCCTCAATGTGAAAGATCTGGAGATGTCTTTGGAAGTATCTGTCTGTGCTATCTAAACTTGAAACTATACTTTCATGTTCCTGTGGCTCTCTGGAAGCCAGAATGCCTCCAATCTTTTCATTTATTTTTTTGGGGAAAGACAATGAAAGAAAGTTATTAACAAGTGGCAATAGGAAGGGGATTTAAGATTCTGTAACAGATACAGTTACATTTATTTAATAAAGGTAAGAAAGAAATGATGTTTGCAAAAATGCTATTCTCATGCACATATAAAATAAATATTTGTTGGAAGGCTTCTGACAAAATGTAAAGTTTACATTGCTTTTATATAATCAACCTGTTCTATAAGTCTTTCTTGCATAGTTTGGATGTGACCTAAAAGTGTAAAATCAAGTAGAAAAAAATATTATCACATTGACAAATCTTTGAAAATCTTTAATTCCCAAATCAGGAACATAAATAATAGCAGTCACATGAGTTTGTAGTGCTATGTTTCTGGCTCTATAATACGTATCACTGTATTTTTATTGTTAATTCTCACAAAAAATCTCATGAAATTGTTATTATTTTTATCACTATATTTTACACATAAGGCAACTAAAGTTCAGAGCTGTAAGTAGTTTGCCCAAGTTGTACAGCTAACAGAGTAAAGATGGGATCTGAGCCCAGGCCATCTAAGTCCAGAGCATCCTCCAGATTCTCTCTTATCATTAATTAAAGAGTTAATTCCACTCTACTGTTCATGTGGAGACAAAATTGACTCTAAAACCTCTCAAGTATACATAAACTGCCTGACTCATCCCTTCCTTTGAAATTAGTTTAGTACCTGCACTATTAGATATGTGATCTTAGTAACTGAGACTTAAAAATTTCTCTAAAATTATTTCATTAATTCATTTCAAAAACAGTGAATGGAAGGCAGTTTCACAGGTGGTAAGGACACACTGCTGAAACAACCACAGCTTATCCTTCATAGAATCTCAGGGGAAGGCAAGCATAACAGAAATGCAGATAAGAACAGGAAAGGTCTTTTAAAGAGCATAACACTTGCCAAATTTAAATTAAAATCTTTGCAGGAAAGCTCCCTTTCTTGAAAATTGAAATAATTCTGTCAGTTCACATAAGAAAACTAAAATCCATCTAATTTTATTAAGATTTAATTATTCTTTTAGAGTAAAGTGCACAAACTGTAGGTAAAATTGGGGCCATTGTATATTTTTGCTTTACATTTTTAAATTGTTACTTTGAAAATGGTTATATATTTATATATAGAATGTCCTGGATATTGTCTCTTATTTCCCAAGGCCTAAAGTATATTTCTCCTGAGCTTAAAATATTTGCTAAATGGTCCTTCGAGAAAAAGCTTGGTGATTCTATCTTAGAGTATTTTATGATTAGTTAATATGTGATTAAGAATTAAGAATTCAACAACCCTTTAGCAGTTTATGATTTTTAATTGACCTTAATTGCTATTAAAAATCTTATAAATCAAAGTATTAAAGGGATAAGGAAGTAGTCATTGTGGCCTAAAGCATTTCTTTTTAAACTTTCTATTCTACATCATGGGTCTTGTTTTGAAATCTGGAATTCCTTTGCAGATATATGAATCAGCATGTTGAAATTTTCATATATTTCCAGCAGAATCTGGTTTCTATGTCATCTTTATGTAAAATTTCAAGGAACACATATTTAGATATTTTACTCTTTTTTTTGACATAAGTTCAGTTGTTATTTAGATCAACAATGAATGCAAATTCCATAGAGACAGATTTTTTTTTTTTGTTTGCATTATCTGTCTGCTTTCCTTTTAGATGGAGGAAATGAGCCAGCCTCAAATAAGAAATTGATTGATAGACATTTCTGCTTTTCCCCCCTAAGTTTGATTTTGAAGTTGATTTCAGTGACTTCTCTTCCTTCAATGGCTGGAAGATCTTTTAAAAAGTAAATTATAAATACAGAGAATATAAGAAGCTACATTATGATTCTCCAATTGAATTGCTGTCTTTCATCTTTCATTGGAATAGTAAGGAAGCAAAATATTTATGTCAAAATAAAACCCTTGATAAAGCTTTTAGGACTTTACTTAATGCACTTCAACCTCCTAGGTTTGGCTCCATCCTCTGAAGCTGAAAATAGCTAACAAATAGCTTTCCAGCACTGCTTGAGTTCTATTGTATTTCTGTTCTGCTTGTTGGCATGCATGATATAGGGAGATGACATCATATCAATTAAATCTCTCATTAAGAAACTTCAGGTTTTTTTGAGAGATATTTTTGTTTCATCTTATCTATAACTGGGATATTACAGGATAAAATCATGTTAGAATCCCTTAAGAAATACTAAAAGGCAAAATATCTATGATAAATGTTCAAAGTCTAATTTATACACATATCTGAAACACAGTCTCGTAGTGTTTCTTTCAATATTTGAATATTCTACCTTAGGGAATGAGAATCTCAAATAAATATTCCAAAACAAAATTTACATTAAATCTTCTTGCTGGAGAAGTGAGGAAGATAGTTTTTTTGTTTGTTTGTTTGTTTTTTGTTTTTACTGTTTTGTTTTGTTTTTAGGCAGAATAGGATTTATAGAAATAAAATGATATCTTCATTTTGTACCACCTTGGATGGAGCGAGATTTGGGGAAACAATTTCTGTGAGCCATAGGAGAACTATTAAGCACTGTACCTGGTTGTAGAACAGAAAAGAAAGCTCTGAGAAAGCAGAAGACTATGCCTTGGCAGGCGTGGTTACCCAATCCCTGTGCTAATGCCATTTTATAAAGTTATGATAGTGTCTTTGAAACCCAACACATATTCAATATTGTGAAATTTGGGCAAAGTTATTATGGAAGATCCATGGAAAGTGTAAAGATAAACAAATCTTTGTTCTCTAAGAACTTACAACAAAAAGGGTGAAAGAAGTTAAAACATGGAAAATTCTAACAGAATGCAAAATAGAATTTCTGAAATTAAAAACAGAAATCTGTCTCAAATTGTAGTAGCAGATGTGTCACAAAATGAAAGAATGCTTCCAAGAATTTTTATTGAACTCTGATCATTTACTCCTTTCATGACTTTTTAAGGCCCACATGGTTTGGCAAACATATTTAGGTTTGCTTACTCCTCACCGCCCAGAAGGTACCCATCTTATAGTGAAGTCAGTTTTTAAGAATTTTAATTCACAATACAATGCCAGTTCAAAATTCCTAGGATAAAGATTAGTTCCTTGCTTAAATTTTTAGTCAGAGACTCATTGAACACTATTTAAAGTCATTTAGTTCCTGTTCCTATTTCACAATAGATATAATGCGAGAACACTCAAATCTGTGTGATGTCTGGCTTGAGTGCAAACTAATTGTGAGGAGCATCTTGAAACAATGAGAGAAAAGGCAGCAGCTGGCAATACTATATTTCAGGGGGAAAAGAGAAATGAGATGGAGGACAATAACATATTGCCAAAATAATTGCTTTTCATAACAATAACCTACAGTGTTTGAATAGATTAAATAATTTTCATTATCCTAACCATGGTAAGGTGGGAAAATATATTCTATATTATTGAAAGATATCTATCAAAATTTAATTAAAAGCACTTTTAGAACTGGGAAAAAGAAAACTTTAGTTACCTGGAAGATTAGTATATCAGGAACACTTTATAATTCATCTCTGTCAAACAATAGTATTATCCTAAAGAAACAGAAAGATGATTAAAGAAAGACCATATCTTCATATCTTTTGTAATCAGGTAGTTAATTCAAGTTTGATTTGCTGACTAGTTGAAACCTTAAAGAAATATTTAGTATTTTAAAAATATATACCCTGTCCAGGACTAATTTGAAAGCAAAGAAAATAAAACAAAAGAAAGCTATTAAATTTTTGTCTCCAAACTTCAGTGTCTTTAATATAAACAGTAAGTGATTACTTTTGTAACATAGATCTTATTGTCAGTTTGAGAACTCTGTGTGTGTCTTTGAGAAAGTCATGCTGAATCATAAAGTGACCGCTTTGAGCATCAAAGAACATCATGTGAATAGACACATCCCAAACTTTCAGATTCTCAGAGTTCACCCTTTAAAGAAAGCATTATGGGCGATCCGAGATGGCGGACTAGAGGGTGACTGCATCTCTAGTTGCTCAGAACCCAGGATTCAAGAAGGGGAGGCATTGAGAGACTCAGACTAAAATAGAGCCACAGGGTGAGTCTCCCCCATCCGGTGAAGCTCGGCCTAGGCGGCAGGCACGGATAGGGATGGCTTATCAGAGCAGGGCAGGGCAGCTAGAGTCTTCCCCATGTAGCCCTGCTCACTCAGGCGGTGGGCTCCTCCGACATGGCCAGCTTCTTTGGAGCAGGCCCCCCAGTGAGAGCCTTTCCACACAGAGCCAGCTCCAAGCCCTGGAACCAGTAGAGGGCTAGGGGCAGCTTTCTTCAGAAGCACTGCATTATCAAGCTCCTCCAAGACTTCAGGCTACTGAAGGCTGGGAGGTGATACACTGGACATCTACAGGGACACTATAGGCCAATAGAGGAAATCTGCAATATCACAGAGTCCCACTGACATCTGACCAATATGAGAAAAAAAGGGAAGAAAATGTCCCAAACAAACCTAGATACTATATCAATAAAACTCAAAGACAGCACAGCAGAAGAAATGTCCGAAAGGGAGTTCAAAATGTACATAATTAAAACAATCAGGGAAGCAAACGAGGAGATGAAAGAGCAAATGCAGGCATTAAATGATCGCACCAATCAACAGTTAAAAGAGCAAATACGGGAAATGAGATCATTTCAATAAAGAGTTAGAGATACTGAAACAAACAAACAAACAAACAAACAAACAAACAGAAATCCTTGAAATGAAGGAAACAATAAACCAAGTTAAAACTCCATAGAAAACATAACCAATAGGATAGAACACCTGGAAGATAGAACCTCAGACATTGAAGACAAAATATTTAATCTTGAAAACAAAGTTGAGCAAAGAGAGAAGATGGTAAGAAATCATGAACAGAATCTACAAGAATTATGGGATATCATGAATAGGCCAAATTTAAGAATTATTGGGATTGAGGAATGCGTAGAGAAACAAACCAAAGGAATGAACAATCTATTCAATGAAATAATATCAGAAAATTTCCCAAATCTGAAGAATGAAATGGAAAACCAAGTACAAGAAGCTTATAGGACTCCAAATATACAAAATTACAACAGACCCACACCAAGGCACATTATTATGAAAATACCTAACATACAAAATAAAGACAGAATTTTAAAGGCTGTGAGAGAAAAGAATCAAATTACATTCAGGGGGAAACCAATAAGAATATCAGCAGATTTTTCAATCCAGACCATAAAAGCTAGAAGGTCCTGGAACAAGATTTACTAAGCCCTGAAAAAAACGGATGCCAACCAAGAATCTTATACCCAGCAAAACTTACTTTCAGATTTGATGGTGAAATAAGATCCTTCCATGATAAACAAAAGCTAAAGGAATTTACAAAAAGAAAGCCGGCATTACAGAACATTCTCAGCAAAATATTCCATGAGGAAGAGATGAAAAACAATGATGCAAATCAGCAAAGAGAGGAACTAGCCTAAAGGAATAGCCAAATAAAGGAGAAACCACATCATGTCAAAAAAACAAAAATGAGTAAAATGACTGGGAATACAAATCATATCACAATAATAACCCTGAATATTAATGGCCTGAACACATCAATCAAAAGACATAGACTGGCAGATTGGATTAAAAAGAAAAATCCAACAATATGCTGCCTGCAAGAGACTCATCTCATAGAAAGAGATACCCATAGACTAAAGGTGAAAGGATGGGAAAAAACATACCATGCACACAGACACAGCAAAAAAGCTGGAGTATCCATCCTCATTTCAGATAATGTGGACTTCAAGCCAAAACTAGTCAGAAGGGATAAAGAAGGACATTACATACTGCTTAAGGGAAGCATAAATCAGCAAGACATAACAATCATAAATATCTATGCCCCAAACAGTGGCTCATCCATGTACATCAAACAAATCCTTCTCCATTCCAGAAATCAAATAGACCACAACACAATAATACTAGGCGATTTTAACACACCTCTCTCACCGCTGGATAGATCCTTCAAACAAAAATTGAATAAAGAAACCGTAGATCTCAATAACACAATCAACAATTTAGACTTAACCGACATATATAGAATATACCATCCAACAAAGAACGAATACACTTTCTTCTCAGCAGCGCATGGATCCTTCTCTAATGTAGACCATATTTTATGCGACAAAGCTACTGGTAGCAAATACAAGAAGATAGAGATACTACCTTGTACTCTATGAGATCATAATGGATAGAAATTAGAAATAAATGACAGAATAAAAACAGAAACTTCTCCAATACCTGGAGATTAAATAATACACTATTATATGATGAATGGATAGCAGAAGACATCAGGAGGGAAATAAAAAAATTCTTAGAAGTAAACGAGAACAAAGACACATCATATCAAAATCTCAGGGACACTCTGAAAGCAGTCCTTAGAGGAAGATTTATTTCATGGGGCGCATTCAACAAAAGAAGTAGAAGTCAACAAATAAACGACTTAACACTACAGCTCAAAGCCCTAGAAAAAGAAGAGCAGACCAACACCAAAAGTAGTAGAAGACAGGAAATAGTTAAAATCAGAGCCGAAATCAAATAATTGAAACAAAAGAAACAATCGAAAAAATTAACAAAATAAATAGTTGGTTCTTTGAAAAAAATAAACAAAATTGATAAGCCCTTAGCCACACTAACAAAGAGAAAGAGGGAGAAAACTCAAATTACTAAAATTTGGAATGAACAAGGAAATATCACAACAGACACGAGTGAAATACAAAACATAATTAGAAGCTACTTTGAAAATCTATACTCCAACAAAACAGAAAACCTCGAAGACATCAACAAGGTTCTAGAGACATATGAATTACCTAAACTGAATGAGGAGGACATACACAACTTAAATAAATCAATGTCAAGCAATGAAATAGAAGAGGTCATCAAAAGCCTACCAACAAAGAAAAGTCCGGGACCAGATGGGTTCTCAGTCCAGATCTACAAAACCTTTAAAGAAGAGCTCACTCCAATACTTCTCAAAGTATTCCATGAAATAGAAGAGGAGGGAACCGTCCCAAACTCATTCTATGAAGCCAATATCACCCTGATACATAAACTAGACAAAGACACTCCGAGATAAGAAAATTTCAGACCAATTTCCTTAATGAACATTGACACAAAAATTCTCAAAAAGATTTTAGCAAATCGCATACAAAAATATATGAAAAAGACAGTGCACCACAGTCAAGTGGGTTTTATCCCAGGGATGTTGGTTCAAATCCAGAAATCAATAAATGTCATTCACCATATGAACAGACTTAATGTTACGAATCACATGATTATTTCGATAGATGCAGAAAAAGCATTCGATAAAATACAGCATCCCTTCATGCTCAAAACACTAGAGAAAATTGGGGTAGTGGGAACATTTCTTAACATTGTAAAGGCCATCTATGCTCAGCCCATGGCCAATATCATTCTAAATGGTGAAAAACAGAAAGCATTCCCCCTAAAAACTGGAACAAGGCAGGGATGCCCTCTTTCACCACTTCTATTCAATATCATCCTTGAGACTCTAGCCAGAGCAATTAGACAAACCAAAGAAATTAAAGGGATACGAATTGGAAACGAGGAACTCAAACTATCCCTGTTTGCTGATGACATGATTATATATTTAGAGGAACCTGGAAATTTCACCAGAAAACTCTTAGAACTCATAAGTGAATTCAGTAAAGTAGCAGGTTACAAGATCAATGCCCATAAATCCAATGCATTTTTATACATAAGTGATGAATCTTCAGAAAGAGAAATTAGGAAAACTACCCCATTCACAAGAGCATAAAAAAATAAAATAAAATACTTGGGAATCAATCTCACAAAAGAGGTGAAAGACCTGTACAATGAGAACTACAGAATACTAAAGAAAGAAATTAAAGAAAACCTTAGAAGATGGAAACTTCTCCCATGTTCTTGGATAGGCAGAATTAATATTGTCAAAATGGCCATACTACCAAAAGTGCTATACAGATTCAATGCAATTCCAATTAAAATCCCAATGAAGTACCTTACAGAGATAGAGCAAGCAATTATGAAATTCATCTGGAAGAACAAAACACCCAGAATGGTTAAAGCAATGCTCAGTAGAAAGAGTGAAGCAGGGGGTATCGCAATACCAGATCTTCAACTCTATTACAAAGTAATAGTAACAAAAACGGCATGGTATTGGTACCAAAATAGACAGGTAGATCAATGGTACAGAATAGAGGACATGGACACAAACCCAAATAAATACAATTTTCTCATACTAGACAAAGAGGCCAAAAATATGCAATGAGAAAAGATAGCCTTTTCAACAAATGGTGCTCGGAAAACTGGAAATCCACATGCAACAGAATGAAACTAAACCCCTATCTCTCACCCTGCACAAAACTCAACTCAAAATGGATCAAGGACCTCAGAATCCGACCAGAGACCCTGCATCTTATAGAAGAAAAAGTAGGTCCAAACCTTCAACTTGTTGGCTTAGAATCAGACTTCCTTAACAGGACTCCCATAGCCCAAGAAATAAAAGCAAGAATCAACAACTTTGATAGATTCAAACTAAAAAGCTTTCTCTCAGCAAAGGAAACTATCAGTAATGTGAAGAGAGAGCCTACAGAGTGGGAGAATATCTTTGCCACTCAAACTTCAGATAGTGCGCTTATTTCCAGAGCATATAAAGAATTCAAAAACTCTACACCAAGAATACAAATAATCCAATCAACAAATGGGCTAAGGAAATGAACAGACACTTCACAGAAGAAGATGTACAAGCAATCAACAGATATATGAAAAAATGTTCAACATCTCTAGTAATAAGAGAAACGCAAATCAAAAATACCCTAATATTCCATCTCACTTCAATTAGAATGGCGATTATCAAGAACACAAGCAACAATAGGTGTTGGCGAGGATGTGGGGAAAAAGGTACACGCATACATTGCTGGTGGGACTGCAAATTAGTGCAGCCACTCTGGAAAGTAGTATAGAGATTCCTCAGGAAGCTTGGAATGGAACCATCATTTGACCCAGCTATCCCACTCCTTGGCCGATATCCAAAGGACTTAAAATCAGCATACTACAGAGATACAGCCACATCAATGTTCATAGCTGCCCAATTCACTATAGCCAGATTGTGGAACCAACCTAGATGCCCTTCAGTTGATGAATGGACAAAGAAACTGTGGCATATATATACAATGGAATATTATTCCACCATGAAGAATGATAAAATTATGGCATTTGCAGGCAAATGGATGAAATTGGAGAATATCATGCTAAGTGAGATAAGCTAATCTCAAAAAACTAAAGGACGAATGATCTCGCTGATCAGCGGATGAGGACATATAATGGGGGGTGGGAGGGGTTAGGGTTGGGGTTAGGTTTAGGGTTATGGATAAGGAGGGTGGTAAGAATGGAGGAAGGAAGGACTGTATAGAGGGAAAAGAGGGGTGGTGGGGTGGGGGGGAAGGGAAAAAAATAACAGAATGAATCAAACAACATTGCCCTATGTAAATTTATGATTACACAAATGTTATGCCTTGACTCTATGTACAAATAGAGAAACAACATGTATCCCATTTGTTTACAATAATAAAAAAAAATAAAGAAAGAAAGCATTATTATACCATTTAACATTTACTAGGTTTGTAGCTTCATCTTAAATTGAGAAGTTGACTTCAGGCTGGGGAAAGCTTAATTTCTTCTATCATTTAAACATCATTGTCATGTTTATAATTATAAACTGTAATTAATAAGTGCATAAAATATTTTTAGCTTTTTATGAGTTACAGAAATTAATATACATGCAAACAAATACCAGTCGTCTTTTATTCTTCAGGATGGCTACAATCTTTAGATGTCCCTGAAATGTAGTGAAGATAATGGCAAATAAAATCTACATGTCATTTTTACGTGTCTTATTATTCACTTACTAGTCTCTTGAAGTAAAGCCTCTTCCATCAATTCATTTGCACTGTGAGAAAGGTGTTTGAACCAGGATACATGATAAACTCCATTCAGGCATGGTGTGTACCTCATAAAATGCAATATTATTTGATTATATTCTAAATGTGTACATGTTTTTGGTGGGGTTATTTTTGAATAATCTCTATGGTAAATAATTTAGGTATTAGATTGGTGTGAAAACTAGTATGTGTTTAGAAATTACACCCTTAGATATTTACCCTACAGCCCTATTCCTATTTTTGAAAGATAATCTACTAGAAAACTGGGAGTTTCATATGATTATACCTACTATATAATCTGGCAATCACATTCCTGAGTATTTCCAAATTTGGAATGAAAACTTAGGTTCACATCAAAAAATTTCATGAATGTTCATTGCAGTTTCACTGTAATAACCAAACCTATAAATAATCCATATGTTCTTTAGTAGGCAAATGAATAAACATTGTTTTTTATCTGTGTAGTTGAATATTACCCAGCAATAAAAAGGAACAAACTGTTGATAAAACCGAGAGGACTGATGCATCTCAAGGGCATTTTGCTGAGAAAAGAAAAAAAAAAAAAAAGCCTTCCAAATTTTCAAATATCACACATAGTATGATTTCATTTGTATTTTGATCTGACAAAGTTGAAGTAATGGGATGAGGTCAGTGTTTGCCTGGATTTGGGAGGAGGGGAGGAAGTTAGGATTATAAGGGGAAGCCTGGAGGAGCTTCTTTGGGGTTATGGCTCAGTTGTGCATTTGGTTTGTGGTGGTGTTCACAGTAATCTATACATACAAACAATAAAATGTCATTGAACTATACACAACAACTGATAAAATATAAGTAAGGACTATAGTTTAGTTAGTTGTATTGTGCCAATGACAATTTCCAGGTTTTAATCCTTGTACTTTATTCACAAGATACATGCTACTTTTTTTTGCAACGACTCTGATTCTACAATGATTTAAAAATAATTATTTTAAATGGAGGCTTTCATGTAATACTCCCTCAATATTTTAACACTTACCATATGAAAGTCTCTGATGCCTGTGCCCACACGAGTTTCCTTCTAAGTTAGTGCAGTAGTGCAACACTCCTCCTCCCATCCAAGACCAGGTTCTCCAACTGAACTTTCTGTCTTGTCCCTTTACCACTTACCAGAAATCTTATCCTATAAATTATTTTGGCTATATCTTGCTCTTATTTGGATCCTTCCTCTTAGTTTTTAAATTTACTCAGAATAGAATCTACATCGTGCACAACCATAGAAATGAAATGATGTACCCCATTTGTGTACAATGAATCAAAATGCAGTCTGTAAAAAATAAAAATTAAAAATAAATGTAAAAAACAATGAGAGCATTTCCTTCATTTGGTCTAACACCTCTTTCCAGCTACGTGCTATCATTTTTCTCCTCATTTTTGAAGTCAGACTTCTCACAAATTTGAAATTGTTGTATACATATGGAAACCAGCTTCACCTATCACTTTGACTTCAACCTGCATCAGTACTCATGGGTGAATTTCAATGATCATGGGGGAAGGGTGATTACCAATAACGCTCATCCCATGAATCCAGTGGACACCCTCATATTGCATGCCATAGGCCTCCTTTTACACTTGTGCGATTAACGTGTACCTCCTCACTAGACTGAGACAAAAGATTAATTTTTTTATTGTTACTCTTGAAATGTATTCAGTTATCTAAGCCTAAATTTATCAACTATAAAGAATCCTTCAAAAATACAGTTCTCTAACTCAGAGGAACTCATTCATCCAATGACTTATCACTGCAGTTGTCACTTGGTAATCCAAATATATCTCATGATTATCATGTACAAAACTGAACTCCAGATCTTTTCCCTAACTTATTCATACTAGTACTCTCCATTTTAGGATTGTTACCCCTCATCATCCAGATATGTAAGCCTGGAATGCAGGAGTAAATTTATATGTTGATGAGCTGCAACATCACAAACCATCCTCAAGTCATGCAGATTCATGTCTTAAACATTACTTGAATGGGGGTTCCCTTACTTTTGTTGAGATGCTATGTACTATCTCACTTATTATCTCCTATTCAGATGGCAATTTTCTCCTAACTGGCCTTTACACTTCTAAATATTAGTATATGTAAATATATTAATATATATTACATTATAAGAACATTAGTGTAGTATATGTTATGATGTTATATGATACACAATATATAATCGCATACTGTATTTCATATATTGAATATACGCTATTAATATTAAATATTTTATTAATGACATGTAACATTATTTACTGATAGATTAGTATACATATTAACATACAGAAATTGAAGACTAGTTATCATTCATAAATATATGTGTACATGGATACCTACCAAATCAATCTTGAGATTGTTGGACTCACAAACTGTGATGGAGGCACTACTCTGTGTAAGGCAATAAGATATGTGATGTATGGAAAATGCCCAAGTCGGGTTCCCACTTTGCATCTCTCAGTCCAGAACTGCTTCAGTTTGTCTGATTGACTTTGTTGGAAGTATGTGATCATATATTCTGATTACTTGGACATTCTTTGTTATGGGCTGAGTTGTGCCCACCCCCACATTCATGTTAAAGTCTTAACCCCCAGCACTATCAAAGGTGACTGTACTTGAATGGGTGTTTTGAAAAGTACTTAAATTAAATGAAAGTGGATCTTAATCAATGTGACTGGTGCCCTTATAAGAAGAGATTAGTGCACAGAGAAGACCACAGAGACCATCCGAGGACATAGCAAGAAGGCAGAAACCTACAAGTCAAGGAGAGAGGCCTTACCAACTGTATTCCCATCTTGATCTTGGATTTTCTGCTTCCAGAACTTTGAAGAAATTAATTCATTTCTATGTTTAAGCTACCTTGTCTGTGGCATTTTGTTATAGCAGCCCTATTAATAATTCTCTTCTCTCCTTTGCTACCGGTTCTTACTGTTATGATCTCAGCATGCTATATAATAAAACTGACTTAAGATATTTTAATAACAATAACTGAAGCTTGAATAGTGCTTCAAAATTTTAAGTAACTACATGTATAACACCTTATTTAATCTGAACACCAACCTGAAGATACTAGTGTTGTTATATCCTTTTTTCACAAATTACTATCCCCTGAGCTCTCTCAGTTCTTAAGCTATAGGGCCTGGATTAAAATCCAGCAATTTGATTCTCAAGCTTATGATGTTTAAACAATTGCCTGAATATTCCACAAACTGTACAATGAGCAATGAGGAATTAACCGTAATTGGCTTTCTTCATAACAAGTGGTTAACACCATAGGCTTCTTTTATTTGTTCTCATTGCAGAGTTGAGATGTGCATGTGTGGGGCGGCGTGTGAGTCTGTAGCCTCTGGTGCCTCCTGAAACATTTACAATCAATCGAAATCAAACACCTCGCAACAGTATTCTCCAAATGATGTTCATTAAGTGAAGCTTTCTTCTCTCACAACCTAACATAATCTTGTTTTGCAGAAATAAACAAGAAGAGTGGCCTGAGGATATTCAGAGAAGATTCCACCACAGAAAACAGAATGTGGAAATCGTTAGTCTTTTTGCCTCTATGAGCTGTTATGATACTTTGTGTTTAAAATCACAGCCTGGAAAACTCAGTTTATCAATAGTCTGGATACCCAACTCTACTCTTGATACCCTCCTTACTAAGCTGTGATTAAAAGCTGTACAGGAATAACTTGGAATCTACTAATATCCCATTTGTTATTAATGTATATTTATATACCCAAAGCAGGATTTCTGTTTGGGATTTAATGAAGTAAAACTTTGAGGCATTCTCTATATGAGAGTATAGGTTCTTGCTTATTAATAGAGGATGTTGTTTCCAAAATGATGTTTTCTGTTTATCTCTGCATGTCAATATGTTTATGAAAAGCATGACACATATTTTAAAGGTTTCTCAAAATCCAGAAATAGGAATCATCAAGAAAATCAATAAAGTTAACTGTGGTCTTTACCACACAGATCAAATTTGTAGTGTTTCATTTTTGTCCATACTTTGGAATGTTATATAAACTACTCAATAACTTCAATTTATTATTCATTGCTATTTATTCAACAAAATTCATGGACCCTTACCACTATGTGAGGTTTGTTATCAACTTTAAGAATGAAACAGTTCAGCAAGTCCTCAAAGGACTTAATCAAGTTGAAAAAAATAGTACATACATAAAATAGTTGTCAATATGTGTATGATTCATAAATTGATGGATTTAAGAGAAAATCTCTTAATATATTATTGTGATTTGACTCTTTTAAAAATCATAAACAGATTATTTAGCAGGTATTTTATTTGTGTTGTTATTAACTATGATTATTAGTGACCAAAGAAATCCTTAGTATGTGACCAAAGCATGTGGAAGTCCTAAATCACTAATTATCAACAACATATCAACTCTAACAGAATGAGTATTCATATATGTCCTGGAAGAACCAAGGTGCACAAGTTGACATGCAGGGGCACAGAACAGTGTTTCTCAAAGAGTAATACAGGCAACACTGACTGTGCTATTATTTCAGGAAACATTTTGTATTTCATTGTGTTAATTTTAAAGTACATTAGAAAAAACACATTTTATCTATCCAACAGTGTCTTTATGGTTATTGCTTAGAACAAAACAAAATTAAATAATAAATTATTTCAAGTTAACAAAGTCATGGAGGTAGTTTTCCAACTTCTGATGTTTGGAGACCTGGAATAAACAAATGCCAGGAGCAAGATGTTCCGTTTAGGATAAGAATGAAGCACGTATTAAGTGGAACTAACGATTTCCTTAATAAAGTTTACTTTCTCTAAGATGGAGATAGACTTAGGCAAATAGTTTAAATCTTGTCATCAAATGAACAAAATGGTAGGGTAAATTTTTCATGGAAAAGTCTTCAACATGTGAGGTTCAAGGGAGGTATCGGCTCTGAGGGGTGTTCCAGGACATCAGTTCTTTGGACATCTGCAGATTCCAGTGTTTACTGTGGAAGAATGTGACTTTAATATGGGGCTGATATTAAAGTTTGTGCTGAGGGAAAGTTTCAAAATCTTCAAGTTGGATGTGGAAAGGAATGTAAAGAGATTCTATACAGAATCAGGCAGTCAATTTTTTCCCCTCAACCTTGAAGCTGCTTATATAGAAGACTTCCGAGTTTAAAAGGAACATTCAGAGGAAAATCCCTCTGCTTTCATCAGTTTAAATGCAAAAGTTCACTAATGCTGTGATAACTACAAACAGACGATTTACTATATGGGAAAAATATGTACAGGGAGTTTTTTTTTTTTTTTTTCTATTATCTTTCCCATTCAAGTAAAAGGAAGTTCAATTCATGAACCATATGTGGCTTTCATAATAGTTTTTCATGGACAGAGAGTTATGAAAAAAAATAGTTGTTACTCAAAATGTATTAAAAAATTTTCATTTAAAATATTTATATACCTATGTATTTTATGTTTCAAAATTAAGGGGTTGATTATATTTAAAATGTAATTTACTTTTAAAATCCTCTTTGGGTCAAATTAATTTGTAAATGAAATTCTTCATGATACTTAAATATATTTACCATGATCGCTTTTGAAAATTTGGTTAATAAATACTAATCACTTCTTAGAATCTTGTCATGTATAAGTGATTACTACATATTCAAATTTATGAGAGGATAAACTCTGTAAAAAACAGAAATATAAAATGTAGTCTATGAAATAGTCTTTTTTCTCTTCCCAACTAAGATGTGTTGGGAAGAGAATGGGCAGAAAATATACACAATTGAAACAAGTATATTGTGAATGTTGACAGTTTTGAATTATTATATTTAGTACTTAATGTAATACTAAATAGAGATATTTCTATGTATCATCTTCCAATTTATGCCTTTAATTTCCTTTATTGTCTAATTTTCATGTCTAGTATCTGTGAGGCAAAGTTAATTTATAGTAGCAACAAGAGTATATTTGCTTTTCTTCTTTCTTTTGTTTTGGTTCTGTATTAAGTAGAATACTTGTTTGGTTTAGGTATTTTTATATTAAGATCTATTAGTAAATTTCTATCTTATCAGGGTGTTATAATAGGAATACATGTTATAATAGGAATAATAATAATACTGTCAAATAAAATGTTTGCTCCTACAAAAATTATATTAAGGATGTTGTTCTTAGCTATATTAGAATGAAAGATTTTATTAAGAGACTTCCTAATAGGGGATTAATACTGTGAGTGTGTCTTTGGATTCTGCTTTTAAATGTTTGCATGAATAATCAAAAATGAGATTGGGCTATAATCTTTTTAATTTTTGTTTCAATATTTTAGATAAATGATTTGAGAGTGTCTTTCTATAGTTATGTTCTAAAACAGTCTAATATTGGAATTATCTAAAATGAATAGAATTACTCTGCTAGACTTTTAAACTTCATGCACTATTTTACAAGAAGGCTCTTTTACAACTTATTTCTTCCATGGTAATTAGTATATTTAGACTTTCTTTCTCTCCAGGGGTGAATTTTGTCAAGTGTATTTTTAAAAACTATTTATTTTATTAAGGTTTTTTTTTACCCAAGAATTGAACCCAGAGCCTCATGCATTCTAGGGAAGGGACTTACCACTGAACTACATTTCTAACCCTTTGTTCAAATTTTATTTTGAGACAGAGTCTCATTAAATTGCCAAGACTAATCTCAAACTTGGGATTTTACTGCATCAGTTTCCCATATAGCTGTAATTACAGGAATGTGGCACTGTACATATTTAGGATTAAAAATGAATTTTGTCTAGCATTATCAATAATAACTTTAGTTTTTACTTTTGTTGTTTTGATGTGTTTTCCTTTCTTTGTGCTCTCACCTTTTTCCCTCATTAGTTTATTAAGTGTATCTGTTTTGTTAATTTTATCATGGATCTACATGTGAGATTGATTTGTTGGTTCCATGCTTTATTGGTTCATTTCTGTTTCATTAATTCTTACTCATTTCTTCTCTCTCTTAATACACCTGATTGTACATATTTTAGTTTTAATTGTTTTAATGGTGAATTTTTTAATTAAAAAGTTTTATATAGCTATTTAATGTTATCAGTATAATTTTCCAATTGCCTTAGTTCTGTCAATATCCTAAAATTTTATTTTTTAAAAAATAAAATATAATGCTTTGTTTATATTATCATTTTAGGCAAGCAATTCCTTTTTTTTTTTTTTTTTTTTTTTTTTTTGTAGTTCCCCTTTGACCTGAGGTTTATTTAATAACTCTCTGGTTTAAGGGTCTCTTTTATTTTTGAAAATTTTAATTTTTTTTTCTTCTTTCTCTTGTCAATACGTTACAAGTATACAGAATACTGTGATACTTTGTAACATATTTGTGCATGCACATAACGTAATTTGATTGATTTCATTTTGGAGTTCTTCTCCTTTGCCTTGCCCTGCCTCTGCCTCCTCCTGATCCCCTCCCTCAATTCTACTGGTCTCTAAGTATCTCCTGAAAATGATTTTGTGATTTCTGTAAAATTATATAATATTTTTACTTTAATTAATGAACATTATAATTAATATTAGTTTTTTTACCATTTCTTGGAAATTAAAACACAGTCATATTATCTAATTGCTGCATATTCACAGGGAAAGTTTATTCTTTTCAGTGAGTTATGCAGCTGGATCTATACCCATAATCAACTTTATGGCTTACTTTTACTTTCCAACTCTTTAGTCTTATGTTGTGAGAGGTATGTTAATACTTACAATTATCAATTTAATTATTTCCTTCTTTTACAAATGTAGTTTCTGCTTCCTATAAATTGTTGCTGTTCTTTTTACATAAATATTAGTAGCTGAGCATCATTATAACCTATAACTTTTAGTATTATAAATCATGTTTGTTTTATGCTTTTACAACTAAATACATCTCATCGGATATTAAAATTAAAATTCTGACTTTCTCTTTGAGTTTTTGTACATGTTTCTTCTCTGTTCACCTTTTTTATTTTAAACCCTGCTGAATATCTTTGTTTTGGGGTATTTCATATACTGTATCATGTGGATATGTGATTTTTTTTTTTAGCCAACCTGAAATGTTTTTTTAATATGTTGATTAAACTTTTCAATATTTGCTGACTTGAACAGTATTAGTCCAATTTTGCAATATTATTTTATATTACATTAATATATATGTGACTATTGCATAATCATCATATGATAGCAAAATAATATGAAGTTCAAATATATAAAAACTATTTCCACTTGTCATATGCATTCTTTTATGATATCTTTGCTTCTTTAACTGAAAATTAGGATTATCAAGAATATATACAGAAAAACTTACTGGCTTTAGAGATAAAAAAAGTAATGATTTAGTATAATATCATTAATATTACCTTTGTCATACATTACCATGTAACTCTAACTTTGTGAATCTTTGTAGGTTTTTACAAGTGAGGCACTTGCTACTTTGAGCCTGATTATTTTATAATCTGATTATTCACAGCTTGCTAATTTGTAATTGGACTTTTACAACTAGAAAAGCTTTAGATTTCAGAAAAGCTAATTTATTTTTTTCTTTGGTTAATTGTAGTGTTCACACTCAAAACAGTGAAGTGAGATGACTTCTAGTGGGTTTTGTGCAGTGTTCTGGAACCAATAAAATATATTATTGATTGCCTAATGAAAAGCACCATGTTCATACAAATTTACTGTGTCTGGGCAGGGATACAACTGCTACTTTTATTCTGTTTAGAGAATCACCTGCCATGTTACCAGGGTCTCTTGCTACATATCAAATGTGCTTTAAATTAGTTTGGGGTTACCTACAGGGAACTTTGTTAGGTGTGCTTATCTTTTTCCTTTCCAGCAGAGCTACCCATTGCTTCTAATTTAGCCAATGATCATCAAAAATAATTATGATTGAGAGGTATAAAAAGTGAAACAAAGTACAAGTTAAGTTCTTTTGACTTTCTTGAAATTATGGGATAGCATTATATTTTTTTACCACTTTACCATATAAGGCCTCAGCAAACTGACCAGATAGGCAGATTGAATTCATTGATTTAAAAACCATAATTTGAAGAAAGCATCTAGAAAAGATGGTACAAAGAGAGCTGTGCTTACCAAGACCAAAGGAAAAATGAAAATATTTTCATTTTATTAGAACTCTTGACTAATGTTCTTAAAATACAGTCAATGTAGACTTGTTGCATTTTGGAGAATAAGAACAACATATGAGATTTTATCATTGACTTCTATGAATAAATAATCTAGACAACCTTATATGGCATTTGATATAGTCAAGTAATAAAGTAAAATAGTATTTATATCAATCAGAAAAGTCTAGATTATCTGTGGTAACAAATATCACTGAAATATGTTGCTTTTAAACAATGAAAATTTATTGCTCATTTATGCTACAAATTTAATTCAGGTTGGCAAGAGGCTATGTAAGCTCCCCACAGCTAATCCAGAACCTAGGCTATGTCAATGGAAGAGACTAAAAAGTATCACACTGGCAAGTTAATGTTCTAGTCCAGGACTGACACATGTCTCTTCGGCTTACAGCTCATTTACATGACTCTATCCACTCTCAAGGGGCCAGTAATTTTAGTCCTTCTTTGTGACAGGAGTTGGTTGAACAGTCAATAGTTATTAAAGAATGCTAATAACTGTCAGAGACCATAAGGATTAAATTAAGCAGGAAATATTAACTTCTATTTGGGAAAAGACACAATTGAAATACTAAACTCTTCTGTCATTCTTCAACAAAAAAACTGATTCTTATCCTGTTGGTCCCAGATATTGCCTTAAATACCTTAAGATACATAGAGCTTGCAATTGCAAAACTGTATACTTACATTATGGAGTCGGAATAGGGACATCATATTGGGCTGTTTATACCTAGATGAGTTCATACATACTATTTAAAGTAAGGTGATCCTGAGCTGTAGAACTGTGCAGGGATGCTTTTGTGGGCAATTACAGACAGCATTTTTGTGGGACCAAGAATACATCTCTCCACCCTCTATATTAGGAAAGAGGGAGACCAGAGTTTTACATAGTTCAATGTTAAGAGATTTCTATGTTATCATGTATAAGGAATAAAGTCCAGAAGGTGGGTACCAGAGAAGTAAATTCTTTTTGCCTTTTTCCTAGCATTACATGAAAAATTAACACCTGTCATGGAATTCTAGCCAGTGAGTACCTAAGTGATATTTTCAGAGATACCCCTGAGATCACATTGCAAAGTATTACAATGGCTTGGCACTAGGAAGTCACTTAGATGGCTTGGAATGTTTGTTTATTTGTTTTTAAAAAAAATAAATAAATGCTATTTCTATTCTAGAGCATATCTCATTTTCTTTCAACTACTATCTGTTGTCCCAATAGGGTTTCCCTGTCTTTATAATCAATATAAAAGATACATAGGACTTTAAGAACATGATGTACTTAGGAATGTTTTGCTCAGATCTTAACCATGAACTGTGATTTACTTTTGTGTATTCCAAGTAGTTACTCAAATTAGCTTATGTTGAGAAATAGAAAAATGTCTACTAGTTGTTAAGATTTGGGTAAAGATAAATTTGTGGAAAGTAAAGAGGTAAAGAGGCAAGGTAGGTTTTCACCCTAGAGGTTTCAAACTATGGCCCTACTTTCATCTTGATTTAGGACATGTAGCCTCCAGAATTGTTTAAGAACAAATTTTAATGCTTTAAGTTACCCAGTTTGTGGTACTTTGCTATAGCAGTCCTAGAAAATTGGTACAGGTTAGATATTTCTGGTTATGTGGTTTGTGTCTAATTCTAGTTTTTTAAAAAATTACCTATTGGATTGTCCTTAATTTCTTTTCTAAGCTCTAATGCTGGTTGGATACATTTATTGATTGATTCACATAGTAGATGGACTACTACTATCTCTGTGTGTTGCCTGTATGAAAGACAATGCATAAATTTCCATACTGCATCTAAATAGGTAGCTTTGTTAGATAATAGATCTGTGAATGTACAACTGAGGATTATGAGACAGAGTTAACTTCTTAACAATAGAAACAGGATGAAACAACAGAAGGAGCTCCAGACTAAGAATCAAAAGAGTTGGGTTCTAGTGTTACCGCTACTATTTACCCATGACTCCAGACAAACCACTTTTGCACATGTATAGTCAGATAATAAAAATATCAGGTCTATTTTCTCACAGAATTGTTTGAGGAATGAATAAACATACTTGAACTACTTTATTTAAGAGTATGACCATAGGAAATTTATTTCATTAAAATTATTTAAGAAGATACTTGAAAATATGCATAAATAATAGCAAATCACTGTTCACTGTGCTTGTTTTAATGATTTAGAGAGGAGACTCTTAGGGGCAAAATTATTTTAATCATTCAGGGTGTCATTTTCACAGGGTCATTTAGAACATTTTGCAGACCTAACAGCAAGAGGACAAGTAGCATCTGTAATTGGTAACTTTGATTGGATTTATAGTACACAAACATGGAACCAGTGATTCACTAAATTAAAAATCCTTTTCATACTTTACAGAAATATCTCTCAAAATTCTGTCAAGAACAAGGGCTTATCTTCCCAACCAGCTTTTTTTTTTGTATTTTTAGACATGAGCAATTTATTATTTATTTATTTATATATCCATCTATTTATTTATTTATTTTTACAGACTGCATTTTAAGAAAAATGAAGACAGTGCTGGTGTTATCCAAAGGTTTCCTAGGAGGAGAACCATAGAGATGTCAGTCTATTGATGTAGTTGCTCAATTGATGGCAGAGAAGAATATTTTTATTGTTCATTTTTAGACTGTTATCAGTTTCTATATAGAATATGATAAAGGGGGAATAGTCTGATATATATCTTCATGCAAACAGAATTAAGAAAATTTATGAGCATGGGTAATTTTCAGATAAGTTGTCTACACTTCCATCATTTTGTGTGTACTATTGGCATTTTGACACTTGTAGATCTTGACTTCACCAGCTGTTTAGAGCAGGTGCACACTCTGTCTCACGAGGGTATGGTTCTTAGGCACTATACTTCCCTTCATAAGTAATTTCCAGAACCTCCACCCCAGGATAGAATTGAATATTCCCATTAATCCTGTATATTTCTTTCATGTCACACTCTGTATCTTATTTATGTTCATTAATATGATAATTGGAAAATTTATCTTCTTTATTCAACACTCTTAAAATCCAGGATTTAGTATAATTTACTTCCTTTGCCCCCTCAGTCACTCCTTTTTCCTTTTCAATGATAGGGTGTTGTAAATGTAACAGAATGAGTACGAAATCAATGAATACCTCATCGGTTAAAATCTCCATTATGGTTCTTTAATATATTTAATAACATGAACATAATTAAGTGCTGCTTAATGTCAACTGATTTTATTTAAAATACAATTCTTAACATTTTTCATAATTTGATTTTAGTTCTGTAGACATCATTTACTTCATGCTTTATGAATTTTAAACATGTACTTAAAACTAACAATAACAGTGCATTATTAAAATATGAAAACATTGATACCATTAGCTAAACCTGATATCCACTAGGAGGAGCTGAGTACTTTGTCAAGAATATGTAATATTTATGTATTAAAATATTTAGTAACATATCAGTAGGTTGAACTTAATACTGATAAAAGTAATCTTAAGTTGAGGTGAATTGCATGCCATGATTTTATAATAACTTAGGAACTTAAGGCAGCTGAAACCACAGAGTAGAATTTATTCTTTTCCATTAGCTTCACATTTATTATATAATCATTCCAACTTATTTTGGAAGGCACCTATGATGAGATGAAATTTGGGTTGATTACTGAAAAAATGAGAAAGCTAGGCAGTCATGGGGCTGATAAAAATACTTTTCATGTAGAAGAACGAACCAGTAATATCACAAGGAAGGGATCAATGCAAGACAGTGTTGGATGAGTTCAGAGTGGAAATTACATAGGGCATTGCCAGAACAATGGAAGGACTTTGGCTTTTATTTTCACTGAAATGATGAGCCCATGAAGGTTTCACTTACATAGGAAAATGACAAATGTTAATAATACATATTTATACAATTTATATCATTTTAGACAAGCATGTTATTATCATCACAATCATCATATACAGGGGTCCACTCAAAAAAGCAAATCAAACTGAACAGACTACTACTCTACATTCTTCCCTCAAATTCATCAACTAGCAATCATGGCTGTATATATACAAAAACTCAAAACTGAAGAGTAAATCACTTAGAATAGCACAGGCAAAAGATTTGAATGGAAAATAAGTACAGAAACAGACTTTCTTAATCATTACAGAAATGATAATTAAAAACCTTATTGAAGAAAATTTACATTCCTATAAGTAGTATGATTCTTTTAATTATTGAATGGTATTCCATTTTGTTTGTCAATATATTAATTGATGGACATTTGGATCCTATTTTTGGCTATTACAAATGATTTTTCCAGAAACATTCACATACAAATCTCTGTATGGATGCAAATTTCATTTCTCTTGGGAATTACTGGATCATATGGTAAACTTCAATTTAACTGTTAAAGAAACTTCTAAATGGTTTTTCCAAAGGGTCTGAACCATTTCAAAGTCCCACCAGGAAGAGATGATGATTTCAATCTTTCCACATCCTTGCCAACAGTGTGTAATCTGTGTTTATCAAAATTATAGTCTCTATTAGTTTCTTACAGCAAATTGCCATTTTGCACACATACTTACAGGCCTCTTTTTCTGTGGGAGGAGTACACTGGCAGGCTTGTGGTGAAGTCTCTCCTCTGCATGTTACCTTGCCAGGGTCAAGGTGTCTACCAGATTGGGCTCTTAGTTGAAGGCCCTAGGAAACAACCCATTTTGAAGCTTTTTAAAATGACTGGCAGAATCTAGTTCCTTGTGACTGAAGGTTCAAGGTTTTTGGTTTCTTTGATGGCTACTAGCCAGGGGATGGTTTCTGATCTTCCAGGTCACTTACATTCCTTTTTATGTGACCCCCTCACTCTTCAAATTAGCAACAGTGCATCTAGTCCTCACACTTCAAATCTTATTGGCTACTTCATCATTCCCTAACTTATCATTTGGTATCTCATTTTTTGTTTTTGACAAGCAGAAGAAAACTCTCTTCAGTTAAAGGTCATGTGATTAGCTTAAGCGTATTTTTGCCATATAGTGTCACATAATCATTGGTGTAATGTCTTATATTCATAGGTTCACTCAGACTCAAAACAAGGGAGCACCACTGGGAGCTAGTTTTAGAATTCTGCCTACCTTGTAGTCCTTTCCATGGGTAGGAAGAAATGATATCTCATTGTGATTTTAACTTGCATTTTTCCAAAGATTAATAATGTTGGGTAGCTTTTTATGAGCTTTCCAGCCATTTTCATATCTTTTTTTAGTGAAATATGTGTTCAAATCTATGCTCATTTAAAAAATTATGTTGTTTTCTTATCAATGTCTTTGTGTGTGTGTTTATTTTTTATCTATTCTTTTTTGTTATATACAACACCTGATATAATCACAAAAGGAACCCTCTTCAATTCAGTTCCCAGCACTTCTCCCTCATTCCACCCTCCCTCCACTCAACCAATCCTCCTCCACTCCATTTACAGTTTACTTTTTTTCCTCCAAAATTAACGTCCTGTGGATACACCCAATGCTGGAACCCCCCATGCCACATCCATGCATGCACATATAAAGTTTGGTCAGATTCACTCCCCTGTTCTTCTCCTTTCCTATCGCTTCTTCCTCCTCCTCATTCCCCTTCATCTCTTCTACAGATATTTCCTCCTTTTTGATGAAATCCCCTTCCCCTTTTTTAGCTTTCTCTATTTTTTTATTCTCCTCTTCTTATTTTAGATTAGCTTCCACATATCAGAGAAAACATCCCACCTTTGACTTTTGGGGACTGGTTTAGTTCCCTTAACATGGTAGTCTCCACTTCCATCTATTTACTGGTGCAGGTGTCGAATATCACTCTTCTTAATGGCTGAATAATATGCCATTGTATATATATGCCACATTTTCTTTACCCATTCATCTGTTGAACAGCACTTACGTGGGCTCCATTGCTTAGCTATTGTGAATTGAACTGCTATAAACAGTGATGTGGCTAGATCACTGTAGTATACTGATTTTAATCTTTTATATATACACTGAGGAGTGGGATAGCTGGGTCATATGATTGTTCCATTCCTAGTTTTTTGAGAAATCTCCCTGCAGGGATTTCAGCCGCATCCAGTGTGGATGAGGGCAGGGTTAACTGCTGGAAGACAGTAGTGCTGGTAATACATCAATTAATTACCAATAAACTTATCTAATCAATAAACACATAAGAGCCAATACTCTTTTCAAATGGGAGAGGTTGTGAAGGATCAGGCCATACCATATTTGGCCTCTAACAAGATGGAATAGCCCACCTCTCATTTATTTATAGTCACACAGGTAAAGGGCCCCAGACCAGGAGGGGCTTCTGTGAGGAACAGGTTGGGGTGGAGTAAGGGAAGCCATTTGTTTAGGGAACTAGCACATCATCAGACAGTAAACCACTCCCACACAGGGCCACTTACTCCTAGGCTGTCTGGAACAGTCCATCATGGCTGCCAGTTCCTGGGAGTCAGGCCTCTGTGTCCCATAGCTCAACCAAGTCTGATTCTGCTAGATATGGATGGCTCCCCACATCTCCATACTGCTTTCCAGAGTGACTGCACTCTGTAGTCCCACCAACAATATAAAAGTGTACTTTTACCCCTCACATCCTTGCCAACATTTATTATTATTATTTTTATTCTTGATAATTGGCATTCTGAATGGAGTGAGATGAAATCTCAATGTAGTTTAGATCTGCATTTCCCTGTTGCACATTTTTCTCTTATTTGTTGACAACGTGTAGTTCTTCTTTTGAGAAGTGTCTGTTTAATTCTTTTGCCCATTTATTGATTGGGTTATTTGGTTTTCTTTTCTTTTTCTTTTTCTTTTTTTTTTTTTTTGGTGTTAACATTTTTGAATTCTTTATATATTCTGGATAATAATGCTCTACCTGAGGTGCAGGTGGCAAAGGTCTTTCCCCATTATGTAAGCTCTCTTTTCACACTCTTAATTGTTTCCTTTGCTGTGCAGAAGCTTTTTAATTTGATGCCATTACACTTACTAATTTTTGGTTTTACTTGTACTTCAGGAGTCTTGTTAAGAAAGTCCATTCCTGTGCCAACATGTTGGAGTGTTGGGTATCCATTTTATTTTAGCAAGTGCCTGGTTTCTTATCTAATTCCTAAGTCTTTGGGTTGATTTTTGTGCACAGTGAGAGATAGGATTAATTTTATCCTTCTACATATGGATTTCCAGTTTTCCCAGTACCATTTGTTAAAAAGGCTTTGTTTTCTCCAACACATGTTTTTGGCATCTTTGCCTAGTAAGAGATAACTGGGTTTATGAAGTTTTGTCTCTGTTTCTTCTGTTCTCTCCATTGGTCTTCGTATCTATTTTTGTACTAGTACCATACTGTTTTTCTATTATATCTCTGTAGTATAATTTGAGGTTTGATACTATGATGGGTCCTGCTTCACTTTTCTCACTAAGAATTGCTCTTATTTTTTCCAAATGAATTTCAAAACTGCTTTTTCTAGTTCTTTGAAGAATGTCACTGGAATTTCAATGGGGATTTAAATCTGTATAGTACTTTTGGTAGTATGGTCATTTTGACAATATTAATTCTGCCTACCCAAGAACATAGGAGGTCTTTTCATTCTCTAAGGTCTTCTTCAATTTCTTTCTTTAGTGTTCTACAGTTTTCATTGTAGAGGTTCTTCACCTCTTTTTTTACATTGATTTCCAGTTTTTAAAAATGTTTTTAAATTAATTTTTTATTTTTACAGACTGCATTTTGATTCATTGTACACAAATGGGGTACATCTTTTCATTTCTATGTTGTGTACAATGTAGATTCATACCATTCGTGTAATCACACATGTACATGGGGTAATGATGTCTGTCTCATTGCACCATCTTTCATACACCCCCTCTCATTTACCTCTATGTAATCTAAAGTTCATTTGTGTTTTGAGCCTGTTGTGTGGGATAGGTTTCCTAACTTCTTTTTCAGAAGATTTGTCATTGGACTATAGGAATGCCATTGATTTATGAGTGTTGATCTTGTATCCTGCTACATTGCTGAATTCATTTATGTGCTCTAGAAGTCTTCTGGTATTTTTCGAGGTCTTCTAAATATAGGATTATGTTGTCAGCAAACAAAAACAATTTGAGCTCTTCTTTTTCTATTTGTATTTCTTTAATTTCCTTCTTTGTTTTGGTTAGAGTTTCAAGGACTATGTTGAATAGTAATGGTGGAAGTGGGTACCCTTGTCCTGTTCCTGTTTGGAGAGGAAATGATCTAAATTTTCTCCATTCAGTCTTATGTTGTCCTTAGATTTGTCATATGTAGCCTTTACAATGTTGAGGTAAGTTTCTTCTATCTCTAGTATTTCTAGTGTTTTAGACATGAATAGATGCTTTACTTTATCAAATATTTTTTCTATACCTATTGAGATAATTATGTGATTTTTGATCTTGACTCTATTTATGTGGTGACATATTTATTGATTTCCTTATGGTGAACCAACATTACATTCCTGGGATGAAATTACTTGATCATGGTGCACTACTTTTAAATGTGTTTTTGAATATAATTTTATTAGGGATTTTTGCATTTTTGTGTATCAAGGATATTGGCTAAAGTTTCCTTTCCTTGATGTGTCTTTGGTTTTAGTATCAGGGTGATATTGGTTTCATAGAATGAGCTTGACATATTCCCTTCCTTTCTATTTCATGGAATAATTTGAGGAGAATTGGTATTAGTTCTATAAATTTCTGACTGAGAATCCATCTGGTCTTGGGCTTTTCCTTGTTGGAAGACTTTTGATAGCTATTTCAATTCCATTACTTGATATTGATCTGTTTTGCGTTTTCTATATCCTCCTAGTTCAATTTGGTTAGGTCTTATGTCTCTAGAAATTTATCCATATCTTCAAGATTTTTCTAGGTCATTGAACTATAAATTTTCAAAATACTTTCTCATGATCCTCTGGAATACAGTAGTGTCTGTGGTGATAGTTCCTTTTTCACCTCAAATATTGTTAATGTGAGTATTTTCTCTCTTTCTTTTGATTAGTTTGGCTAGGAGTTTATTAATTTTGTTTATCCTTTCAAAAACCAACTGTATGCTTCTTTGATATTTTGTATTTATATTTTTTCTCTATTTTATTGATTTCAGCTCTGATTTTAATTACTTTCTGTCTTCTACTAATTTTGGTGTTGGTTTGTTCTTCTTTTTCTAGAGACTGGCAATGTAATGTTAGATTATTTACTCGGTGTCTTTTTATTCTTTTGATTTATGAACTCAGTACTATAATCTTTCCTCTGAGAACTGCTTTGATACTGTCCCAGAGATTTTGATATGTCATTATTCTCATTTACTTCTAATGATGTTTTTATTTCTCCTCTTATTCCTTCTGTTATCCATGTGCCATTCAAAAGTGTATTATTTAATTTCTAGGTGTTAGAGTGGTTTCTGTTTTATATCCCATTATTGATTTCTAATTCTTTCCATTATCATCTGACAGAATGCAGTGTATTATCTCTATTTTTGTATTTGCTAAGATGTGCTTTGTGACTTAAAGTATGCTCTAGTTTAGAAAATGTTCCATGTGCTGACTAGAAGAAAATGAATTCAGTCATTGATGGATGAAATATTCTCTAGATGTCTGTTATGTCCATATTATTAATTATATTTTTTATTTCTGTAGAACCTTTACTTAGTTCATGTCTGGATGATCTATTCAGTGGTGAGAGAAGTGTGTTATAGTCATCCAGTATTATTTTATTGTGGTCTATTTGATTCTTAATATTAAGAAAGATTTGTTTTATGTGCATAGACACACCATTGTTTTGGGCATAAATATTTACAATCATAATATTTTGTTGATAAATGAGTCTCTTCAGCAATATGAAGTGACCTTTGTTTCTTCTGATTAATTTTGAATTGAAGTTCACATTATCTGATATGAGAATTGTTGCCGTTGCTTGTTTACAAATACTATTTGATTGATGTGCCTTTCCCATTCTTTCACCTTCAGTTTGAGGATGTCTTTGCCTGTGAGGTGAATATTTTGCAGATAGCATATTGTTGAGTCTTGTTTTGCAATCTAATTGGCCAATTTATGTCTTTTGGTTGAACAGTTTAGATAATTATATCCAATGTTCTTATAGAGAGATAATTTTTATTTCCTGCTATTTTAAATTATTTCTAATGTTTAAATCAGACTTGACTCTCCTTTACTTCTCTATTCTTCTAGTTAAATTGGTTCCTATGCTGGTTTTAATTTTTATTTTCCATTTCTTCATTAAATATCTTATTTAATATGTGCAGACTTCCTGGTTATGAATCTTTTACCTTTGGTTTATTGTGGAAGGTTTTTATTTCATCTTCAATTCTGAAGCTTAATTTTGCTGGGTATAATAGTCTTAGTTGGCATTAATTTCCTTTTAGAGCTTGTTATATATTAATCCAAGCTCTTCTGGTTTTTAGGGTCTGGGTTGAGAAATCAGTTGAAAGCTGGATAAATCTGGATTGTTTTATCTGTAATCGTGACCAGCCATTTTTCTCTGACAGTTTTTAAATTTTTCTCCTCATTTTGAATGTTAGGCATTTTCATTGTAAAGTGTCTTGGAATGAATCAATTTTGATTTTGGTATTGTGATTTTAGTGGTATCGGAGTTTTATATTCCTCTTGTATCTGAATTTCCATCTCGTTCTTAAGGCTTGGAACGTTATTATCTCATTGACAAGAAGTGCATCCCTTTTGCTTGTATTTTGGAGCCTTCAGCTAGACCAATGATTCTTAAATTTGGCTTCTTGATGTTATACTATCTTTCTTGAATAGTCTGTTCATGGTTTCTTTCCCTCTTTGCTTTAAGTCAACTTCATTTTCAATATTATATACTTTGTATTCAAGGTCTGAAAATCTATCTTCTAAGTGGTTTACTCTATTTTTTTATGTTTTCCATTGAATTTTTAATTTTGTTTATTGAGACTTTAATTTCCAGAATTTCCATTTGGTTCTTCTTCAGAATCTCAGTTTATTGAAGTGATATTTTACTTCCTGTATTTTCTCTCTAATTTCACTCCTTACATCTTCTTTTAGCTCATAGAACACTTTAACTATTAACTTTTTAAGTTGTTTCTCTGACATTTCCTTCACTGTGGTGTCAAGAGAGTCAGTTGTTAAAGCATTATGGGTTGTTTGGACTGGATTGTTGTCTTGTTTTTTTTTTCACGTTATTTGTATTTATACACATATATTGGGATAGTTATCACTACTTTTAAGCAAGGGACTACTTCATGAGGTTCTCTTTGAAGCCCTGGGTTGGGTAAATATCCAGATATTGATATTTTAAGCCAATGTGTGACCTCTGATGATCCCAATATTACCAACACCTTGAGAGATGCCATTGAGATCTATTTACTATAATAATGGTATAGCCAAGCCATGTAATATTCAGCCTTATAAGAAACAATAACTTCCTGATATGGTTCTTCATAGTTCCTCAAATCCAGGTATAAATTCATAGTTAAGTTCTGGAATAGGTAAATAAAATTGTTACTAATTTAGCAAATTTGCTATAACCTCATGTGAGGGTTGAAGGGGGTAGATAGGAAAGATTGGGCAAAAAGAGAGAGAAAAAGAGAAAGAAAAGGTAGAAAATAATTATTTACACCAAACTAAAAAGGAGAAATTGATGGTAGATATTTGAGTTAGTATCAGATAATGCAAGAGGATGAATAAGTGTAAGAGGAACAAATATGAACTAGAGCTAGGAAAACAAACATTGGAAGATTGATTCTAATTAATGCTTTAAACCATTAGGTGAAATACATTCAAATGTGTTGAAGGTACATTGCTGGCTATTATGTAAACAACTATTGTTCAAGGTAGAGTTCTTTAGATGATCAAGTTGATGTTAGGGTAGAGTTATTTGTTGTAAACGATGCCAAGGTGAAGAAAATTCTTCTTGAATCTTGGTTTAGATTGCATGAGGGTTTAGATAGTTAGAAGGTGTCCATCATTCTTTGGCTGTCAATCTCTCCAGAGTTGCAGGGGCACAGGAGCCAATTCCTAAGTTGCTATGGACTTCCTATCAGATGGTTCTGTTTTGTTAGCTCAGAAGCCTGCAGCTGACTGCTGGGAGGGCCCAGTGTTGTGGCTTGGTTGTTTCTATTGTGTGCAGTTTAGACAGCAGGCTCTGGAGTGTCCTGGCGATTTCTGTAGGTCACCATGTAGATGTTCCCCTCTACAAAATCTTTTTCATTGTGCTGTAGATTCTGGTGGCTACCTGTGAGGACAGGATCTCCAGTTGTGGTCTTTTGTTGCTGCTGTTGGACAATTTTTTATTTTTTATTTTGAGATGCACATGACAGTAGAATGTATTTTAAATATTATTCATACATGGAGTTTAACTTCTAATTCTTGTGACTGTACATGAATGATGGGAAGATACACTAGTCATGTTTTCATATGTGAACATAGGGATGTTATTTCTGATTCATTCTACTGTCTTCCCTATTTCCACCTCTTTCTCTTCATTTCCTTTTGTCTAATTCAATGAACCTCTATCCTTCCTTCCCCCACCCTTATTGTATAGTAGCAACTGCATCATTTGGCTTTTGGTATTTGGGGACTGGTTTATTTCACATAGCATAAAAGTTTCCAGTTCCATTCATTCACCATCAAATACCATAATTTTATTCTTCTTTATGGTTGAGTAATATTCCACAATATGCCACATTTTTGTTATCCATTCATTTGTTAAAGACCACCTAGGTTGGTTCCTTAGCTTAGATATTGTGAATTGAACTGCTGTAAACATTGATGTGGCTATTTCCTAGTAGTATGCTGATTTTAAGTACTTCGAGTTATGTGCCAAGGTATGGTTCCATGCCAAATTTTCTGAGGACTCTTAATACTGCTTTCCAGAGTAGTTGCACAAATTTGCATTCCCACCAGCAATTTATGTGTGTACCTTTTCCCTCACATCCTCACCAACATTTATTGCTACTTGTACTCATTTTTTGAGGGGGAGGAGGGACACCATGCACTCAACAACTGAGCTACATCCCCAGCTCTTTTCTTTTGTATTTTATTTAGAGACAATATTTCACTGAGCTGTTTAGTACCTCTCTGTAGATGAGTCTGGCTTTGAACTTGCAATCCTCCTGCTTCAGTCACCTGAGCTGCTGGGATTACAGGTGTGTGCCACCATGCCCAGTGTTACTTGAATTCTTGACTGTTACCATTCTGACTGGAGTGAGATGAAATCTTGGTGTAGTTTTAATTTGCATTTGTCTAATTGCTAGAGATGTTGAACATTTTTTCATATATTTGTTGGTCATTCATATTTCTTCTTCTGTGAAGTGCCTGTTCAGTTCCTTTGCCTATTTATTGACAGTTTTGTTTGTTTGTTTGTTTTTTTTTTTTTTGGTGTTAAGTATTTTCAGTTCTTTATATATTCTGGAGATGAATGCTCTATCTGAAGTGCTGGTGGCAAAGATTTTTCTCCCATTCTGTTGGCAGTCTCTTCATGTTCTTGGTTGTTTCCTTTGCTGTGAAGAAACTTTTTAGTTTGATACCATGTCACTTATTGATTTTTTTATTTGTTTTAATTAGTTATACATGCTGGCAGAATGCATATTGACATATTGTAAACAAGTGGAGCATAACTTCTCATTCCTCTGGCTGAACATGATGCAGAGTCACACCAGTCTTGCAATCATACATGTATATAGGGTAACAATGGAAGTATCATTCCACCATCTTTCCCACTCCCACATCCCATCCCATCCCTTCACTCCCCTCTGCCCTATCCAAAGTTCCTTCATTCTTCCCTAGCCCCCCAATTATTAATCAGCATCTGCATGTCAAAGAAAACATTTGGACTTTGGTTTTTGGGAATTGGTTTATTTTGCTTAGCATGATATTCTCCAGCTCCATGCATTTATCTGCAAATGCCATAATTTCATTCTTAAATAATTTCATTCTTATTTAAGGCTGTTCAAGGAGTGGAAATACTGTTTCTCTGCAAGGCGCCCTTCCCTGCCTGTGAGTCCCCTGATGATTGCCAAACATTTGTCCACTTTTCACCTGCCCACTGCCCACTGTTCACCCTCAGACCACCCACCTTTCACCATCAGATTCCCCTGCTGCTCACTGCCTGCTGCTGCCTGGAGGTCCATTGTCAGGGTACCCACAGGTTTGTTTACACACAACCACTGCCCAACTTGGGTCACAAGCCAGGACCTGGGAGTCCAGGGCCAAGGGGCCTTCAGGTTTGCCAACATCACTACTTTCGTCACATGGTCATGCTGCCCTAGTCTGGGGACACTGACTAGGGCCTGGATGTCTTTATCAGGGTCCTGCAGGACTGGTTGTGTCTGAGGTCTTCCTGCTAGGTGTGCTAGTGGGTGACATTCTGTTGACTCTTTGCAGGTCACTCCTTTGTGTGAGCATATCCCTGGTGATCTCTCTGCAAGTTGGAATGGCACTGAGATCTTGGGATTGCAAGGCAGAACCTGGGGAACTCAAATACCTGATCTGTCAGATTGTGACTGGGTCTGTGTTGACCAGTCTAGGTGTGGTAAGCCTTAGGAAAGCCAGAGACTGGGGGCATTTCCACAGGGAGAGCAACACAGCTTGGAGAAACTGGAGAGAACTAGGCTCTTTCTAGCTCAATGAGTCCTAAAGGGCTTGGAGACAGAAAGGACCAGCACTTATGAATCCTTGATTTTACTTCTTGTGCTTTAGGAGTCTTGTTCAGGAATTTGGTTCCTAAGTCAACATAATGGAGAGTTGGCCTTACTTTTTCTTCTAGTAGGTGCAAGGTCTCTGGTCAAATTCTTACTTCCTTGATCCACTTTGAGTTGAATTTTGTTCAGGGTGAGAGATAGGGTTTTAATTTCATTTTGCTACATATAGATTCCTGGTTTTCCCAGCACTATTTGTTTAAGAGGCTATCTTTTCTCCAATGTATGTTTATGGTGCCTTTGTCTAATATAAGATAGCTATATTTCTGTAAGTTTGTCTCTGTGTCTTCTATTCTGTACTATTGGTCTTCATTTTTTTTTAAAAAAATTGTTCTAATTAGATATATATTTTTAGAATGTATTTTGACATGTTATATATATATGGAGTGTAACTTCTCATTCTTCTGGTTGTACATGATGTAGAATAACTTTGGTCATGTAATCATATATGCACATAGTATAGTAATGTCCAATGCATACTACTATCTTTCCTATTCCCATTCCCACTCCCTTTACTTCATTTCCTTTTGTTTAATCTGATGGACTTCTGTTCTTCCCTATGTCTCCCCCCTATTGTGAATAAGCATATACATATCAGAGAAAACATCCAGTGGTATATTTGGGAGATTGCTTATTTCACTTAGCATGATAGTCTCCAGCTGATCCATTAACTGGCAAATGCCATAATTTCATTCTTTATGGCTGAGTAATATTCTATTGTGTATATATACACCACATTTTCTTTGTCCATTCATCTGTTGAAGGGCACCAGGTTGGTTCCATAGTTCAGCTATTATGAATTGAGCTACTATAAATATTAATGTGGCTATGTCATTATACTATGCTGATATTTATGTCCTTTGGGTATAAACTGAGGAGTGGGATAACTGGGTCAAATAATGGTTCATTCCAAGTTTTCGAGGAATCTCCATACTGCTTTGTAGAGTTTTTGTGCCAATACCATGGTTTGTTTGTTTATTTTTACTATAGCTCTGTAGTATAATTTAAGGTCTGGTATTGTGATGCCTCTTATTTATTTCACTTTTCTTGCTAAGCATTCCTTGGCTATTCTGGGTCTCATTTTTCCAAATGATTTTCATGACTAATTTTTCTATTTCTATGAAGAACATCATTGGAATTTTAATAGAAATTGCATTAAATCTCTAAAGCACTTTTGGTTGTATGGCCAATTTGACAATATTAATTCTGCCTATTCTAGAACACGGAAAATCTTTCCATCTTCTAATCTTCTAAAGTCTTTTTTAATTTTATTCTTTTGCATTCTGTAGTTTTCATTTTAGAGGTCTTTCACCTCTTGTTATTTGATCCCAGATATTTTTTTTTGAGATTTTTGTGAAAGCAATCTCCCAAATATACCACTGGATGTTTTCTCTGATATGTATATGCTTATTCACAATAGGGGGGAGACATAGGGAAGAACAGAAGTCCATCAGATTAAACAAAAGGAAATGAAGTAAAGGGAGTGGGAATGGGAATAGGAAAGATAGTAGTATGCATTGGACATTACTATACTATGTGCATATATGATTACATGACCAAAGTTATTCTACATCATGTACAAAATTAGTTATCCTAATTTCTCTTTCAGTTGATTCCTCACTGATATATAGGAAAGCAATTTATTTATGGGTATTAATTTTATACCCTACTACTTTGCTGAATTCATTTATGACTTCTACAAGTTTTGTGATGGAATTTTTTGGGTCTTCTAAATATAGAATATTGTCATCACCAAACAGGGATAGTATGGGTTCTTCTTTCCCTGTATCCATTTAATTTCTTTCTTCTGTCATGTTGCTCTGGTTAGAGTTTCAAGAATGATGTTGAAATAAAAGTGGTGAATGAGGACATTGTTTACTCGCTCCAGTTTTTAGAGGGAAAGTTTTCAATTTTTCTCCATTGAGAATGATGTTGGCCTTGAGTTTAGCGTATATAGCTTTTGCAATGTTGAGATAGATTCCTACTATCCCTAGTTTTTCTAGTGTTCTGGGGATGAATGAATGCTAAATTTTGTCAAATGCTTTTTCTTCATCTATTGATAAAATCATGTAATTCTTGTCTTTAATTCTATTGATGTGATGAATTGCATTTATTTATTTCCATTGTTGAACCAAACTTGTGGTGGGATGAACACCACTTGATTATGATGCTTCATCTTTTTGATATGCTTTTGTGATTTACCAGTATTTTATTAAGAATTTTTGCATCTATGTTCATCAGGGATATTGGTCTCCAGTTTTCTTTTCTTTTAGAATCCCCTGCTTGTTTTCAAGATCCATGTAAATGATATGTATTTTTCCCATCCTTTTAACTTCAGTCTATGAATGTCTTTGCCTGTGAGTTGAGTCTCTTATAAACAACATATTGTTGGATTTTGTTTTTTAATCCAATCTTCCAGTCCGTCTTTTGATTGATAAGTTTAGACCATTTACTTTCAATATTATTATTGAGAAACTATTTTATTCCCTATCATTTTTGTTTATTTCTGATTTTTAATTTGAGTTAGTTTCTCCTTTGATTGACTATTATTTTAGTGAAGTTCATCTCTTTTCTGGTTTTCTATTTCATTTTTTATTTCCTCTTCATGAAATATTTTATTGAGTATATTTTGTAGTGCAGGCCTTCTAGTTGTGAATTTTTATTTTTGTTTATCATGGAAAGTTTTTACTTCATCATCACTTTGGATGCTTAATTTTGATGGGTATAGTATTCTTGACTAGCATTCATTTTCATTAAGAGCTTGGTATATATTATTCCAAACCTCTTTGATTTGAGAGTCTGGGTTGATAAATCAGCTGAGATTCAGATTGGTTTCCCGCTAAATGTGACCTATTTTATCTCTCTAGAAGGTTTTAAAATTCTATCCTTTTTGTGTATGTTAGCTATTTTCATAATAATGTGCCTTGGCATGGGTCTGTTGCAATTTTGTTGATTTGGGGGTCCTGAAAGCCTCTTGTGTTTGATCTTCCATTTCATTCTTTGGGTGTTTCAAGATTATATATTTTGCCTTCATTGCCTGAAACTCTGTCTTCCAAGTAATCTAGTCTGTTGGTGATGTTTTCCATTTAATATTTAATTTTGTTTATTGATTCTTTCACTTAGAGGATTTCTGCTTATTTTTTTTTTCAGAATCTCTATCTCTTTAATAGATTGATCTTTCCCTTCCTGTGTTTTAGCTCTGATTTCACTTGTTACATCATTTTATGATCAGTTTAACTATGTATATTCTAAACTCCTCTGACCTTTCTTCTAAGGTGTGGTGTTGATGGATTCTGTTATTGAAGTATCTTGGTTTATTTGGGGCAATTTGTTTCCTTTCTTTTTCTTCTTCTTTTGTTATGGGGGGTTATTGGGGGCTTAACTCAGGGGCATTTGGCCACTGATCCACATCCCCAGCCCTATTTTGTATTTTATTTTGAGACAGGGTCTCACTGAGTTGCTTAGTTACTTGCTTTTGCTGAGGCTGGCTTTGAACTCACAATCTTCTGGCCTAAGCCTCCTGAGCTGCTGGGATTACTGTCATGTGCCACCATGCTCAGCTGCCTTGTTTTTCATGTTGTTTTTGTGTCTACCTATCTAACTGTGTGGATCCGAGGCAGATTTTCTACTCTGTGGATTTATGGTGTCCCTGGAAGTTTCCAGTACCTTACCTTTTAGGGGAAGACAAATGATAACAACAACAAAAAAATGCAAATAATATACAGCATTAAACAATACAGTTCCTGCTATGATATCTGTTATGGGCCAGGCTACATGGGCAATGACCAAACAGACTCTATTTTACCCTGAGACTCCATGTCATGTAGGAAATTCTTCTCCCATTGGAACACCCTGCCTTTGTACTCATTAACAGTTGCTTAGCATAGCATGTTTGGCAAAAAAAAAAAAAAAAAAAAAAAATGACAATTCTTATATAATGTAAAATTGTTCTCTTTTTTGTTCTTATTTTTCTTGGGCAATGTACCGTGTCAGAGAATGATTGTCTAGATGTTAGTAACCATTCTTTTTAACTTGTGTCCGGCAAGGTTGTTTTTACGCACTTCCCCTTCTGCTTATAGTTTTAGTTCTCAAGAAATTTGTAGTTTTAAATCATAGCAACAACCACTTAAGATTAATGTACCAATATGCTTTACTTATGGTATAAAATCCCCTGCAACCCTATGCTTGGGGCTGTCCTACCAATAGCCATTTTGGGCATTGTGTGAAACAGTCTGTGGTTGGCTAATAAAGACCCTCAGGTTTGGACTTCCCAGTGGTGATTGGTCTGTTCTAAAGTTGTGCCCCACAACAACATCTACGATGTTCATTATCACAACAAACATAAACCATATGATCAGTTATTGCCTACAATAAAATCAGTAAGTTTGCAAAAGGGTTTACAATTTCAAATGGTGGACAGGGTGAGAACAGAAGTGATGTTGGATGTGATGATTATGAGGGAGGAGGAGAGATCATACAAGGAAAAATTTAAAGGAAGAGGAAAAGAAAGAAAAAGTGAGATTGGTAGTTTGCAGAAAAAAGAGTGAAAAGAGTCAAGGGAAATAAGTGACAGAAAAAAATATATATAAAGTAAAAATATAAAAAGTAAAAATAAAAATAAAAGAATATAAAACAAAACTGAACTGTACTAATCAAACTTTCTAGTCCTCAAAATACTGATCCATGTAAAATAATTGACTTCAAAAATGCTAGAAATTAGAAAAAAAAATGGATATGTATAAATGTCCATGAATCATTAAGGTCCCAATTAAACAGAGAAAAGAAAAAAGAAGAACGAAATTAAAAATAAGATCTTGATATGAAGTTAAAGAATTATTCTGTTGGTGTTAAAATGATTCTCAGCATTCTGAAGATCGGGTGGTCTGTGGTATGATTCTTGAAAGAGGTAATTGTTGAAAGAGGTAATTCCATAGACAGAACTCCTGAAGCTGAGATTTAGGCTTAGGTAGTTTCCAGGTTCTTCACTGAATGCCAATAGATCCAGAGATTTAAATCAGTGCACATCCAGGGTCCAGCAAGTGCTGATCTATGCTGGAAGATGGTACCCCCAGGTTCCACTTGTGTTGTGGAAGAGCCAATTCTTAGTCCACTACATCACCTGTGGACTCCATTATTCCTGGTCTCAGGTTTAGTCTCCAAACTCAATCTCTCCTCCCCCTGCCCTTTCAAATTCCTGCTTAGGTGCATCCTTCACAGTTGGTCCTCCAACAGTTGGATTGGAGGGGGAGGTGAAGAGCTGGTGGGCTTCCACAACCAGTATTTCCCTTTGTAAGACCCTTTCCATGTTTTATTTTCTCCTAGTCATTTAGGCACACTCTATGTCATATAGTGTTCTTTTTCCAGGCCTATATTTTGGCATAAACTTGGGTTTGCCAGGAACTGGCTTTCCAAGCTGCCAGTCCCTGCTGGCAAAATTGTTTCTTCCTCTGTCTTCTGCATGCAGCTGGGAGAGATGTGGCTTCTTTCCTGTACTAGGATATTGTGCGGCACACTTTTCAGGCAACATCTTTGATCTCTAAACTCTCCATACAAAGACAAACCTCAGGCCCCCTGAAAATGTGGGTCCTTTCAATCCCTTATCCCTCTACTTTGCTTGTAGAGGTAATGCTCTGGCTGTTGTCTCTGACAGTGGCAGCAGCTGGAACATTTGGAATTTCTCCCTTATTTTATTATATCCAACCACTGGATTCCCTGATCTGTTTTGAATGTCCAAAATTAAATTCTAGAAAAGTCTCTCCTCCCCTTTTTTCACCCACCTTGATTAGAAGCTGCCTATCTGCTTTCTTGGTTTCATGCCACAGAGCAGCCAGGAAAGTGAACTTCTCTATTTCACCAATGTGAAACTGACTGTGGATTTTCCACAGGTTTTCTGTGGTACAGATTATTTCCCCTGGTCAATGCTGCTCTTTGGAGTACTGTAGTAAAGTATGCAGATGGTTCACCTGGGTTCTAGTTTCCATTGCCCCAAGTTGTAAATGATGGTTGCTGATTTCCTATGTTGACTATGACTGATGCAACGTTTAGTCAATGTCCAAAAAATGCCCTTTCACTCAGCAGTTGTGATTGTGAATTGGGCTGGTAGTCAGTAAAGTATGGGAATAGCCACTTCCTCTTAATTCATTAACTGATTTCCCTCTGGCTCTGTTTGCAGATATCTTATGTTTAACTTTCCTGGGTTATTCAGGGTACTTGTAGCAGCCTCCTGCCTGTGGCTCCTCCATCTGGGAATAGGATCTCTATGTCACTGGATATTCAGGCAGTTTCCCTCTTGTCTGACCCAAGGAAGGAGAGACAGTCCCTAGGCTTTCCATGTGATTCCCTACAATGGTAGTGGTCAGGGGCTGGCATAGTTTTGATGGATTTGCTCTCCTGCTTGGAATCACATTTGCTTTGCTGCTATGTCACCTCTAGGTCAGTGACTGCTATGCAGAACTTTCCACCTTTGCCTGGGTCACACTGAACAGTGTTAGTGCACTTCTCTGCACAGATCCACACCCCTTCATTCCTATTATTTATAGTTAAAGAGAGAGGGAGAGGGCTTCAGCAATTTTGGACTAGTTGTGCTTCCTCTAGAAGTACTTTTCTGACCAGTTTATTAAGAGGTCCCACTGTAGTGGACTTCCCTCTGGCTTAATTTGCAGCTGTCTGGATGTGGGAAGAAGACCTTTTAATTTAAGGTGGTAACTAGTCAGTTAAGTGCCCCAGAAGATGACTGTGGACCTCTGGTTCAGTTTTCTTTTCAGACTTGGTTTTAAGCTGTTTGATCTGTTTTAAGGACCCTACCATTCCCATCATGCTTTAAATTTTGTCTTAACAAATGTGTTTAAATGGGTGAGCTTATGAGTTTGTCCCCTCTCTTTCTTTCTCTCGCTCACCCTTCTCCCTTTCTCTGACCCTAGTTCAAGCTCTGGGTTAGGGAACTCTACACTTTTTTTCTACTCTGGTAACTGATCTTCAAGTTTCTCCAGGTCTCAGCTTTAGTGATATTGAGTCTTATAGTATTTTTTTGTCACTCTGTAATTGAAAGGTTTATCTTTACTGCCTCCTTTCTGTGATGTGAGGAGATCAGGAATTGCTGTCTAGCTCCCTTCTGCCATCTTCAAAGGTCTTTGTCACTGTCTTTTAAGACTTTCTGTCAAATATATGCTATATGTAATCTCTTTATTAGATATATGATCTGTAAATAGTTTCTCCAGTCTTTGACTTATATCTTTATTTGCTTAATGTTATATTTTGATATAGAGCAGGTTTTGATTTGACAAGATCCAATTTATCTTTTTTTTTTTTTTTTCTTTAATGGATAATGCTTCTGCTAATGCATCTAAGAACCTTTAACCTATGGTCACATAAATTTTCAACTTTTTCTTCTTCTAAATGTTTTATAGTTTTATAGTTTAAAATTCTCTTAATTTTAATTGTGTAATACACACACACACACACACACACACATTTTTTCCTGTCTGGGAGTTGAACACAGGGGTGCTTGAGCCCTGAGCTGAATCCCCAGTCCTAATTATTTTGAGACATGGTCTTCCTATGTAGCAGAGGCTTCCCTCAAACTCTTGCTCTTCTTGCCTCAGTCTCACTAGCAGCTGGGATAATAAGCATGTCATGTTCTTAGTTACTTTTGATTTATGTATGAAACAAAGGCATAAATTAATCATTTTACATTGGCTATTAATTTGTCCAGGAACTATTTACAGAAAATAATCACTACAACAATTACTACTACAACTATAAAACCCCTCTTCTTTCTCCATTGAAGTTACTGGTCACCTTTGTTGAAAATAAGTTTTACATATTTTTTTCTCCTATTCCATTTATATATTATTCTATACTTACCCTACTGCCAGACTGCCTTATTTACTGTGATTTTGTATTATTATTTAAAGATTGGAAAGTTTTAATCTTCTAATATTGCTCTTCTTCAATCTATTCTAGTTTTTAAAAATTTTTTCATATAAATTTTAAAATCAGTTAATCAATTTCTGCAAAAATGACTTCTGGGAATTTTAGAGATGGCCCTACCTATAGAGATCAACTTGGGGTAATTACCATAGTAGCATATTGAATCTTCTAATCCATGGACATGGAATGTATCACTGTTTATTTAATCAATCCTTATTTTTTATGAGCAAAGTTTTAAATTTTAAAGAATTCAATGTTAATTTATTTCTAAGTATTTAACCTTTTATACTATGTGAATGGATCTCTTTTCTGAATTTTACTAAAAGGTTGTTTGTCTATTGTTGAGATTTTCAATTGATTTTTGTATATTTATTTTTTATTGTGTATATTTGCTGTGCACACTTTCTAATTCCTTTTTTCTAGTTAGTTTTAATTATCTTCTCCAAATATTTCTTTAATAATTGAGATATAATTTCATATACTAAAGTTCACATATTTTAAGTGTACAATTTGATTAGTTTTCACATGTTTACACCTCCATCAACCCAGCAAGTTTCCTCATTCCTCCCACTCAATCCCTACCACCTTCCCCATCAGAGGTGACAATTGCTCAAATTTCTTGTTGCCGAGTGGTATTCCATTGCATGAAAATTCTTCTCCTTTTGGGTATAATTATTTTTGCTCTTTTTTTATTGAGATATAATATTTGTACATCTTTATAGGTCCATTATTCTCAGTAATTTGATACATGAATACAGTGTAAAATAATCAAATCAGAGTAATAAGAACTTCCATCTTTTCAAACATTAACCATTTTTATATATTGGGAATTTCATATTCATCTTTTTTAGTCATTTTAAAACTTATAGAATTTTGGCCACTAGTTACCCTATTGTGTAGAGAAAACCAGTTCTAATTCCTTCTCTGTGTTTTGGTGCCCCTTATCTGAATTTTACCAGTCCCACACTTTCCAATTAAAATTTGCTGTGCTCAGGATCATTTTTTTTCCCCAAATCAGGACAGTATCACTTCTTCCATTCAAAAGTCTTAGTTATTGTTCTTCCCTAGTTGCACTGATTAGCACTCTTACTGCATTCTTGAATAAAAGTGACAAGGACAGGTATTGAAGTCTTATTCCTAATCTTAATAAGAACATTTGGGGGGAGTTTTCAAGATGGCGGCCTAGAGGGTGGCTGCATTTCATGTTGCTCCAGGACTCAGGATTCAAAAGAGGAGATATTGAGACGCTTGGGACCAACTCAAAGCAGCCGGGTGACTCTCACCCCCTGGGGAGGCACCCCGGATGGGACGGGGGTCCCGGAACGCAGGAAACTTTGGGAAGTAGAACTGCCGGCGAGACTCCCCTCCCCCCGCTGGAGCAGTGAACTCGGACAGCTGGGAGCGCCGAAAAGGAGGCCGCTCGGCACAGCGCTGGGACTCGAGCAACCACTGGGACTCCGGCGGCTGCCCAGGGGAAGAGTGGTGAGGAGAGCTGTGTGGACTCAGGACACCGGGGCCTGCCCTGAGGAGAAGGAGAGGAGCGTGGCCACTTGGATTCGGAGGGACTGCACCAGAGCTACAGGCGGTTGCCAGAGGAGAAGCTGCGCGGCGAGCTGTTTGGAATCAGAACGACGCTTCTGAACACTGGGGCCTGCCCTGAGGACTAGGAGGAGGAAGAGGAGCGCAGCCGCTTGGATTCGGGTGACTACACCAGAGCTACAGGCGGTTGCCAGAGAAGGGGCTGTGTGGCGAGCTGTTTGGACTCTGACCACTTCTGAACCCCGGGGCCTGCCCGGAGGAGTAGGAGAAGGAGGAGGAGGAGCGCGGCGGGTCCTTTGGACTCGCAGTGACTGCATTAGCGCTCCAGGCAGCTGCTCAGAGGAGAAGGCGAGTGGTGAGTTGTTTGATCTTAAAGTGACAGCTCCTGAACACAGGGGGGCTGCCTGGAGGAGAAGCGTGGTGGGACGCTTGGTCTTGAGTGGGCGCACCTGAGCTCCGGGCGGTGCCCAGAGGACCCGTGCAGCGGGTCACGTGGATTCAGAGCCACTCAGAGGGACTGCTCCTGAATACCTGGGGGGTTATCTGGAGAAGGAGGAGGAACGGGGAGGGTCACTTCGACTCGGAGTGATTGATTGCCCCGGGCTACGGGTGGTCGGTGGGAGGAGGAGGCACGAAGTGAGTTTCTTGGACTCCTAGTGACCGCACCGGCATACTGGGCGGCTGTCTGGAGGAAGAGGCCTGTGGCGGGTCTCTGGGACTCAGAGCAATTGTTCGGGGCCACAGGTGGCTGCTCAGAGGAGGGGCCATGCAGCCAGGCGATTAGGTGCAGAGCAGGGTCCCAGGATCTAGGAGGCTTCTGGGTGGAAGAGCCGCACAGAGACAGGCTTAGGGCGGAGTGAAGGTTCCAGGCCTGTGGGCAAATTCTCTGAGGAGGGGCAGCCTAAGGAGATTCATCTGCGAAGGGTGAGGCTCCCAGGCCCAGGAGGTAGGGCCGGGCCCCTGGAAACTTTGCAGAGGAAGGCAGCCCAGCCCAGGCAGTAGCTGTAAATTGAGGGGAACCTCTAGGAGGAAACTGACCAGCGAGACCTCCCCACTGGGTGAGTCTTCCCTGCCTGGTGAGGTTTCCCCACAAGGACGGTAAAACCAGAGACACAGGCCCAAACAGGCCTTGCCTCAGCCCACAGCCTAGGTCCCCTTTGGATGACCATTGGTCAACAAGTGGAGGCACCTCTGCCCACTAGCAGGGAATATACCCCACCTGAAGGCCACCACTCCTAGAGAGGCAGTTTCCTTGTGGAGCACCGCATTATCAACTTCCTCCAAGACTTCAGCCTACTGAAGGCTAAGAGGGGATATATATAGAAATCTTCAGGGACATTGTAAATCAACAGAGGAAATCTGCAATATCTCAGCGGTCCACTGATACCTGAACAATATGAGAAAACAAGGAAAGAAAATGATGCAAACAAATCTAGATGTTACATCAATAAAACCCAATGACAGCATGGCAGAAGAAATGACAGAAAAGGAGTTCAGAATGTACATAATTAAAATGATCAGAGAAGCAAACGATGAGATGAAAGAGCAAATGCAAGCATTGAATGATCGCACCAATCGACAGTTAAAAGAGCAAATACAGGAAGCAAAAGATCATTTCAATAAAGAGTTAGAGATATTGAAAAAAAACCAAACAGAAATCCTTGACATGAAGGAAACAATAAACCAAATTAAGAACTCCATAGAAAGCATATCCAATAGGATAGAACACCTGGAAGACAGAACCTCAGACATTGAAGACAAAATATTTAACCTTGAAAACAAAGTTGAACAAACAGAGAAGATGGTAAGAAATCATGAACAGAATCTACAAGAACTATGGGATATCATGAAAAGGCCAAATTTAAGAATTATTGGGATTGAGGAAGGTCTAGAGAAACAAGCCAAAGGAATGAACAACCTATTCAATGAAATAATATCAGAAAATTTCCCAAATCTGAAGAATGAAATGGAAAATCAAGTTCAAGAGGCTTATAGGACTCCAAATACACAAAATTACAACAGACCCACACCAAGGCACATTATAATGAAAATACCTAACATACAAAATAAAGACAGAATTTTAAAGGCTGTGAGAGAAAAGAACCAAATTACATTCAGGGGGAAACCAATACGCATATCAGCAGATTTTTCAATCCAGACCCTAAAAGCTACAAGGTCCTGGAACAACATTTTTCAAGCCCTGAAAGAAAATGGATGCCAACCAAGAATCTTATACCCAGCAAAACTTACCTTCAAATTTGACGATGAAATAAAATCCTTCCATGATAAACAAAAGCTAAAAGAATTTACAAAAAGAAAGCCAGCATTACAGAACATTCTCAACAAAATATTCCATGAGGAAGAGATGAAAAACAAAGAAGCAAATCAGCAAAGGGAGGAATTATCCTAAAGGAATTGTCAAATAAAGGAGGAAACAAGTTGTGTCAAACAAATAAATAAACAAAATTTTAAAAATGAACCAAATGACCGGGAAACCAAATCATTTCTCTATAATAACCCTGAATGTTAATGGCCTGAATTCATCAATCAAAAGACATAGACTGGCAGACTGGATTAAGAAGAAAATCCAACAATATGTTGCCTGCAAGAGACTCACCTCATAGAAAAAGATACCCATAGATTAAAGGTGAAAGGATGGGGAAAAACATACCATGCACATGGACTCAGCAAAAAAGATGGAGTTTCCATCCTCATTTCCGATAATGTGGACTTCAAGCCAAAGTTAGTCAAAAGGGATAAAGAAGGTCATTTCATACTGCTTAAGGGAAGCATAAATCAGCAAGATACAACAATCATAAACATCTATGCCCCAAACAGTGGCTCATCTATGTATGTCAAACAAATCCTTCTCAATTTCAGAAACCAAATAGACCACAACACAATAATACTAGGTGATTTTAACACACCGCTCTAACCACTGGACAGATTTTCCAGACAAAAATTGAACAAAGAAACCATAGATCTCAATAACACAATCAATAATTTAGACTTAACGGACATTTATAGAATATACCATCCAACCAAGAGTGAATACACTTTCTTCTCAGCAGCACATGGATCCTTCTCTAAAATAGACCATATATTATGCCACAAAGCTAATGTTAGCAAATACAAGAAGATAGAAACACTACCATGTATTCTATCAGATCATAATGGATTGAAGTTAGAAATAAATGAAAGAGTAAAACACAGAAACTATTCCAACATCTGGAGATTAAACAATATGCTATTATATGATGAATGGATAACAGAAGATATTAGGAAGGAAATTTAAAAATTCTTAGAGGTAAATGAGAACAAAGAAACATCATATCAAAATCTCTGGGACACTATGAAAGCAGTACTTAGAGGGAAATTTATTTCATGGAGCGCATTTAATAAAAGAAGTAAAACTCAACAAATAAACAACCTAACACTACAGCTCAAAGCCCTAGAAAAAGAAGAACAGAACAGCACCAAAAGTAGTAGAAGACAGGAAATAGTTAAACTCAGAGCTGAAATCAATGAAATTGAAACAAAAGAAACAATACAAAAAATTGACAAAATAAATAGTTGGTTCTTCGAAAAAATAAACAAAATTGATAAACCTTTAGCCACACTAACAAAGAGAAGACGAGAGAAAACCCAAATCACTAAAATTCGGAATGAACAAGGAAATATCACAACAGACAGGATGGAAATACAAAACATAATTAGAAGCTATTTTGAAAATCTATACTCCAACAAAATAGAAAATTTCGAAGACATCAACAGGTGTCTAGAGACATATGAATTGCCTAAACTGAATGAGGAGGACATAAACAAGTTAAATAGACCAATTTCAAGTACTGAAATAGAAGAAGTCATCAAAAGCCTACCAACAAAGAAAAGTCCAGGACCAGATGGGTTCTCAGCCGAGTTCTACAAAACCTTTAAGGAAGAGCTCATTCCAATACTTCTCAAAGTATTCCATAAAATAGAAGAGGAGGGAACCCTCCCAAACTCATTCTATGAAGCCAATATCACACTGATACCTAAACCAGACAGAGACTCATCAAGGAAAGAAAATTTCAGACCAATATCCTTAATGAACATCGACGCAAAAATTCTCAACAAAATTTTAGCAAATCGCATACAAAAACATATTAAAAAGATAGTGCACCATGATCAAGTGGGTTTCATCCCAGGGATGCAAGGTTGGTTCAACATCAGGAAATCAATAAACGTAATTCACCATATTAATGGACTTAAAGTCAAGAATCACATGATTATTTCAATAGATGCAGAAAAAGCATTTGATAAAATACAGCACCCTTTCATGCTCAAAACACTAGAAAAAATAGGGATAGTGGGAACATTCCTTAACATTGTAAAGGCCATTTATGCTAAGCCCATGGCTAATGTCATTCTAAATGGTGAAAAACTGAAAGCATTCCCCCTAAAAACTGGAACAAGGCAGGGATGCCCTCTTTCACCAATTCTATTCAACATCGTTCTTGAGACTCTGGCCAGAGCAATTAGACAAACCAAAGAAATTAAAGGGATACGAATTGGAAAAGAAGAACTCAAACTATCCCTGTTCGCTGATGACATGATTATATATTTAGAGGATCCTGGAAATTCCACCAGGAAACTCTTAGAACTCATAAGTGATTTCAGTAAAGCAGCAGGTTACAAGATCAATGCCCATAAATCCAACGCATTTTTATACATAAGTGATGAATCTTCAGAAAGAGAAATTAGGAAAACTACCCCATTCACAATAGCCTCGAAAAAAATAAAATACTTGGGAATCAATCTCACAAAAGAGGTGAAAGACCTCTACAATGAGAACTATACAACACTAAAGAAAGAAATTAAAGAACACCTTAGAAGATGGAAAGATCTTCCATGTTCTTGGATAGGAAGAATTAATATCGTCAAAATGGCCATACTACCTAAAGTGCTATACAAATTCAATGCAATTCCAATTAAAATCCCAATTGTGTACCTTACAGAAATAGAGCAAGCAATTATGAAATTCATCTGGAAGAATAAGAAACCCAGAATAGCTAAAGCAATCCTTAGCAGGAAGAGTGAAACAGGGGGTATTGCAATACCAGATCTTCAACTCTACTACAAAGCAATAGTAACAAAAAACGGCATGGTATTGGTACCAAAATAGAAAGGTAGATCAATGGTACAGAATAGAGGACACGGACACAAACCCAAATAAATACAATTTTCTCATACTAGACAAAGGGGACAAAAATATGCAATGGAGAAAAGATAGCCTCTTCAACAAATGGTGCTGGGAGAATTGGAAATCCATATGCAACAGAATGAAACTAAACCCATATCTCTCACCATGCACGAAACTAAACTCAAAATGGATTAAGGACCTCGGAATCAGACCAGAGACCCTGCAGATTATAGAAGAAAAAGTAGGTCCAAATCTTCACCTTGTTGGTCTAGGACCAGACTTCCTTAACAGGACTCCCATAGCACAAGAAATAAAAGCTAGAATCAACCACTGGGATAGATTCAAACTAAAAAGCTTTCTCTCAGCAAAGGAAACTATCAGCAATGCGAAGAAAGAGCCTACAGAGTGGGAGAATATCTTTGCCAATCATACTTCAGACAGAGCACTAATCTCCAGAATCTATAAAGAACTCAAAAAACTCTACTCCAAGAATTCAAATAATCCAGTGGACAAATGGGCTAAGGAAATGAATAGACACTTCACAGAAGAAGATCTACAAGCAATCAACAAACATATGGAAAAATGTTCAACATCTCTAGTAATAAGAGAAATGCAAATCAAAACCACCCTAAGATTCCATCTCACCCCAATTAGAATGGCGATTATCAAGAATACGAGCAACAACAGGTGTTGGCGAGGATGTGGGGAGAAAGGTACACTCATACACTGCTGGTGGGGCTGCAAATTAGTGCAGCCACTCTGGAAAGCAGTGTGGAGATTCCTTAGAAAACTTGGAATGGAACCACCATTTGACCCAGCTATCCCACTCCTTGGCCTATACCCAAAGGACTTAAAATCTGCATACTACAGAGATACAGCCACATCAATGTTCATAGCTGCTCAATTCACAATAGCCAGACTGTGGAACCAACCTAGATGCCCTTCAATTGATGAGTGGATAAAGAAACAGTGGTATATATATACAATGGAATATTACTCAGCCATAAAGAATGATAAAATTATGGCATTTGCAGGCAAATGGATGAAATTGGAGAATATCATGCTAAGTGAGATAGGCCGATCTCAAAAAGCCAAAGGACGAATGATATCGCTAATAAGTGGAGGATGACACATAATGGGGGGGAGGGAAGGGTTAGAGTTAGGGTTAGGGAGGGGGGCAAGTATGGAGGAAGGAACTACTGTATAGAGGGTAAAGAGGGGTGGGAGGGGTGGGGGGAAGGGAAAAAATAACAGAATGAATCAAACAACATTACTCTATGTAAATTTATGATTACACAAATGGTATGCCTTTACGCCATGTACAAACAGAGAAACAACATGTATCCCATTTGTTTACAATAAAAAAAAAAAAAAAAAGAACATTTGGTTTTTCAGTATTAAATCTACTGCTATTTGCAGGTTTTTACAGATAGTTTTATCAGATTGGGAAAGTTTCTTTCTATTCTTAGTTTGTTGAGTTTCTTTCCCCTTTAACCCTGAGTGGTTGTTGAATTTGTTTAAAGGTGTTTTTCTGTTTCCTGAGTTACCTCGAGAGTTTTGATTTTTATTATCTTAATCAATTTTTGAATGTTAAACTAACCTTGCTTTCCTCATATAAATTCCTCTTGGTTACAGTGTACAATATATGTTACTGGATTTCATTTACTAATACTTTGTTGAAGTCCTTTTGTTTATATTCATGAGAAATATTGGTACTGTGTGTAGTTTTCTTTTATTGTTTATCTTTTCCTGGCATTAGCATTGCTGCAACATGGACCTCTTAGAATAAGTTGAGAAATGTTCATGTTCTAGTCTCTGAAACATTTTACAGTAGTTTAGATCTGAAATGTTCCCCCAAAGCCCATGTTTTAAAGACTTGCTCCCCAGAGTACTACTTTTGGGAGGTGGTGGAGTCTTTAGAAGGTGGCTCTAGTGGAAAGTCTTTAGGTCATTGGAAATTGTGACCTTGAAAGGATAGTGAGACCCTGTCCCTTCCTCTTTGACCATGAGATCAGCAGTTTTGCTGTTCCACCTGTTACCTGACATGTCATAAAGCCTTTCCATAGGTGAAAGCAGTGGGACTAATTCATCATGGAATCAAAGTTCCACAACTGTGAGCCAAAATAATTCTTTCTTTTTATAAATTGAATATGTCAATTATTTAATATGGTAATGAAGAGCTGATCAACACACTTATAAATGATTTACATTATCTCTTTTTAAAATACTTGATGTAATTTGCCTGTGAAAGCATCTGAACTTGAGTTTTTCTTTGTTAAAAGCATTTTAATTATTAATTTAAGTCATTTAGTTGCTATAGTTCTATTCATATTTTCCACTTTTTATTTCATCAGCTTAAATATTTTTTTTTTCTTTCACCACATACAGGCACTTTGCTTCCTAAAAGGAGAATTAAAATGTTTCAGGGTTTACTAAAAATTAGAGAAAAATCATTTTGTTCACCTCACAGATCCCTTCATGCAATCATTTGAGATAATCAGATTCTTAATTAAAACTTAATAGAGCAAAACATCCTTCCTGATTGTTATCTGTCCTCAAATGTAATTTGACCTTTGGTCATTTTGAGAAATTAGTTTTTTTCCCTATTCTATAGGAACAGATAATAAGCTTTCCCATTTCCCCCCAACTTTAATGTCACACTGTTCCATGTATTTTAGAGAATAGAGAAGTTGCCAAAAGGAAGATATTGACGAAAAGCACAAACTCACTTTCTAAATGTAGTCACTGCCAAATACAGTCTCTAACTTTAAATCATTTTATAAAATGATTATGTTCCATTTAACATTTTCAAATGCTTTTTAAAAAATGAAATGGTAATCCCTTGGCCACAATTGGGCCAAGTTTGACTTGTAGACTTCAGTCAACATTGATGTCATATAATATCCAGGACTTGAAAATGGTATGATAAAGTATGGTGGTGATATTCAAATTACATCATCCAGCTTTCATTATATTATCTCCCATAACATTTTTCTTCAAGATGCCTATGTTTATTTCAAAATTTAAATGAAAGTTCTTAGTGACATTGATGATTATTATATAGCTCCTCATAATTTTCTGAATGATGAAATTGAATTCACATTTCATGGAATAAATCTACCAAATTTATTAAAATTGAGTTGTGTCTCAAGAAAATAGAGTGCTGATCATAAATCAGGTTACATCTCAATAAAGTAAATAGAGGAAGGGAGGTAATTAGCTTTAGGTGTTTGATTTGAACAAAATGGTATTCATGTTAACTAAACAGGAATGAAGTATGGCTTTAAATCTCCTAGAGAATGATTGTTCAAATATGAATTAGAAAGCTACCCAACAACATTTGGTCCTGAGCAAGTGGATATTTTGAGCACAAATATTCATCAGCTCTACTGGGAAAGTTAATTTGTTTAAATGTCTATAGATATCAAAAACATTTTCTTATTACTAGATCCTTTATATTTAGGAGAAGGTCAGAGAGGACATTTACACGATATTATTAGATCCAGTAAAGCAATTTCACATAAAAATCTAATCTAAGCATGTTGTCAAAAGAGGCACAAGATACTTTCTATAAAAATTCTGGCACTTTGTAAGTATTCCATAGCCAATGGTATTGAAAACTACATCGAGAACAAATTGAATATATATTCAATTAAATTGATATTCTAATCATGAACATTCAACTATTTAATTAATGGTAAAGATTTACAAGAGTTTGATGAAACCCAATTAATTTTATCAGCAATTCATATACCATGATATTTAATATTAATTAAAAATCAAATCATTTTATGATTTTCTTCTATAGAAGTATACTACACTTGGTGGTGGAAGTACATTATCACTACTGATAAACAACATTTAATGAAAACCCTTCATACTTATTAATTTCCATGTCTTCATACCCACACATACTCTATTATATGATGAGACTGATAAATATTTATAGCATTAATTAGTAAATACATTTTTTATGAAATTTAAATTCTTTTCATCAGTCATAGATTAGAAATCTTCAACAATAATATGGCAAAGGTATTAGTATTACTATAGGTACAGAGAAATTTAATTAGTATATTATTCATTTACATTCATTTATTTAGTGAAATTGATTTAATATGTGCCAAATCTTATAGTATTTATGTGAAAATAAATTATGTATACCTCCAAAAGTCCTTGGGTCAGTCCATTTATGCTCCCAGTTTAAGGCAAAACTAGGTCATTTTTCTATTTCCTGGGGAAAAAGTGACTGTGAGAGCAATTTTTAAATATTTCTGTGATTCTAGTTAATGATTCAACCAATCTCATCCTATATTCTATGTACTAATGATGAGTGAGTAGGAAAGATTTAATTATGTGAAATAAATGACAGTATCTCAGAGGCACAGAAGTCAGGCATATAAAAAGTTCTTGCAATAAGACTATGCTTATACATAGACATTTAAACAAATAGAGTCAAAAAGGAAGTTCTCCCAGGAATAACAGACGCAGAATAAACTGAACAGGTTTTCCCCATTAATGCCACCAAACAGTCCTTAGATAGGGTTAACACTCAATTTAGAACAGTTCAATGAAAGAAATATCTTTGTACATTTCCTCTGTACTTAACACTGTCCTATGAACTAGGACAGATATATGCCCTATCTTACAAAGTTCTTTATATGAAGCAGTTAATAAAAGTCAAAATTTTCTGAGAATAAAGTTATATTTTAGGAACTGTTCTTGGTATATTTATTATTTCTGAAACCCCAAAATAGTCCTGGGAGCTGAATGTTTTTATCCCTGATTTACTGATGAGAATTACTATTCCCTCAGGACTTAAATCTAGACCAATTTTAATGAGTACTGTGATACAAGAGCACAAGAATCCTATTTATAATATATGCATTAAAATAAATAATAGCAAGATAAACAAAATACATGGTAGCATGTGAACAAGTAATATAATGAGTAGTGATAACAACTGTGGAAGAAATCAGTAAGGATTGGGGTAACCAATGGGGGCTTTGAAGAATTAATGGAGAAGAGTTTAGGTTATAGATACAGGGTTAGAAAGTCAGGGAAATCTAAGAAGCCATGATAATAAGCATGGATTATTTGGGATAGTATATGTGGCCAAATCTTTGAGTGGTTTGAAAGATGCAAATATATTTGGTGGATGACTTGCATGACAGTGTGGAATTCAGACAGAGTTAAATGGAGATGATTAAAGTTGTTAAACATAAAATTCACAGAGTGTTGGAGGACTAATGAGATGCGATAATTGAAGTTTGTGAAAGGATAAGAGAGGCAGACCAGTTAGAAGACCTGCAGTGCTTCAGGCATGAGATGGTGAGGACTGGTTGAGCACAAATGAATAAAAGATATCTGAAAAGATCAAAGCTACGTAGAAATTGGGAGGGGAGTAGAAGGAATGTTATGAGGATGCCACATAGTCATCCAATGAGACTGTAAATCCCAAGTCCTCCGAAGGGATATTAAATGCTCCTTTCCCCCTAATTGACTATGACATCCTGCCAGCTGCTCTCTAGCTAGATAGGAGATCTGCCAAAATTCCATTTTACTGAAAAAGCAGCCATGAATTTGTCCCAGGTGCTTAGAGAATGTGAAGGAGAGGGAGTAGTGGCACATGGAAAGTTGTCTGGGAACCATACCTGTGGTGTTGACTTGAGAGCGAGGCTTCCTATGACTGGAGGTCAATGAATTTGGGGGAGACAGGCTGGCCATTACTTTAGCTAAAGTGCAGAACAAATGAATGTGCATCAGTGTCACAAAATATTGCCTAGAATTTATTTTTACTTATAGATTCTATTATTAAGGAGGATGGGAGTAAAGGAAAATGTGATTTAATCTCCTTTTTCTTTGCCATGGTAGTTATTTAGATGTTCGGTGTGATTGATGCCTGTTAAGAAAACATGCTACTGGGAGTTAGAGGCACCGCTTGTTGGAGTCATAAGTAGGAGTTATGTATTACCCTTTTAATCATGCCATAATGTTCTCATCTTCTTCTCTCTCCAGTTTTAAATTTTAATGCACCCTCTCACCTTTCTCTCCATTGACACCCCCACCCCAAGAAGGGCTTAGTTTTTTCAAATCTAAGAAAGAAATAGTGCAGGTCCTACATAACCAGTGTTGAGCATCCTCATATTATATGAGAACCAAATGACTGACAGCAATCATTGCTTCTGGGATGGGCTGGACAAGGTTCTTCTGCATCTGATCTTCAGGTCCTGACTGACTGCGTTCTAGTCAATCATCCTGCATGTTAAGAATGTCTGTGACTATATCAGAAAATTGTTCAATGGAGAATAGCCCCATCCAAGGTCATCTACATATTTTATTCTCAAAGTGTGAGTCCATTGAGCAGCTGTTTGGACACCTGTACATAGACATTGTAGAAATTCAGAATCTCAGGCCTTGCCTTAGAATTACTGAATCAGAATCTGCATCTGACAACATCTCTTGTGATTCATGTACATATTAAAACTATATTCCTTTAATTGCTTTGATTATCTTTCTTGTTTTCCTGGCTTATGTATTCCTTAAATACTCAGTGATATAAGTGTAATCCCTAATGAAATTCACTTTCAGTCACTCAGGACACTTCCTAAGGCAATGTAGACACTTATAACACCAGTACTTATGTAAATCTATACTATCAAGGAAAATGGAAAATCAACTTTATTTCCACCCTAAAAGATAGCTTAAGTCACTATGACAAGAAAGAGAACAAGGTACAAAAAGACTATTTGCAAAACCTAGATCTTCAACACAACACAATCTTATGCCTGATAAAAGTAGAAATTTGTCATAACTTTCTTTCAGAGAAGCCCATCCAGTGTATTCCCTTAGAAAAGTGTCTCAAAGGTGTTTATGGAAAATTTATACTCTCATGGGGCTAGATGGATATTGATTGTGACTAAATTAAGCCTCTGTTAGTTCCTGGAGGAAAAATACTTAGACATTGCTTGTGACATCACATTAACAATGAATAATTCAGTTGGATTCAGTGTAAGAAAAGATATTTAGTTTGACGCTTTTCTACATGATATACAAATATATGTCAAGGAATTCACTTTCAATTTCCAAACATCAAAAATTATCTTTATGTCTGTATTGAAAACGAGTGGAATGGAAGACTATGCATGAGATATGGAAATATAGCAACTATTTAATTATATATATCAACTACACATATTCTCCCTGTATATTCTGTTAAAATATCTTGAGGTTTCTATCAAGTTGTATGTAGAATCAGTTTATAAAGAATCATGTGGGTCACAGGATGGCCAAATGTAGAACAAGATTCCAAATTATAATACCCCACATTTCAAAACCGGCTGCTGATAATTTGACCAGTTTATATTTCTTTGGCATCAGCAGCAGTTCTGCTAAGGCAAAGTAAATGTCATAAAATGTTTTGTTTTCCAGCAGCCATTGGCAAATAATTGGCATCTGTTTTCTGTTGTCTAGCTGCAGTTGTGTTTTCTGAAACAGAAGCTTCCACTTCTAATCTAATACCTGTTGATTTAGGACTCTCAAGGGACCCAAAAGGAAAAAAAAAAAAAAAAAAAAAAAAAAAAACTTGTTTGAGAAAAGAAGCCTGAAACATTTGAGCTTTAGAAACCTGGGTGGATTCACCGTGCATTCCGTCATGGTGATGTGGACTCCTCTGTCTCCAAAAAAAGTAACTGTGTTAAACCTGAACTGCAGCATTTCTCTGTTGCAGAGTCAAAAAGAAACAAAAGGTCCCCTTTAAAATAGTTTTGTTCTCATTCACCTTCAACTACTTTTTAATAAGAGCCAAAATGTCTCAGAGGGTATAAAGAAAAGAGGGAGCAAAACTCCAGCGTGGAGAAATTGGGTTTGCCTTGAATTTAAACATTTTTAAAAGCACAGTTAAGTGGGGGATGTGATTATTTGTAGAGCAGGAAAGGCACTTAGAAATGCAACTGTGGGAGGCTCTCTGTTTTTAATGCTTAAGAGCAGACAAAATGCCACTTTCACTGACTTCAGGCGTTCTTCTGGCTGAGGACTAGGCCATTAATAGTCATTAACACTCTTTCAGATGTATTGCCAGAGTGGTAATGAAATCAACACCTTCTAATTTTTATACTGAAGCTCTGCCAAGGCGCATTTGGTCTTGTCACTACATAGCAATGTGCTGTGCGATGTGCTTGCTACTTAAGATATCAACATAAACACTGAATAAAAACATAAATCTTTTATGATGTTGGGACGGGCTGCCATTTCATTGTAAATCAACATAGGTCAATTATTCAAACCTAGCCCATTGTTTAACAGATGAAGGGCAAACAAGACACTGCTAGTGTAAATTGGGTATATTTTCCTGTTCTGACTTGACCATCAATTTAGGTTTCTTTTCTTTTTCTTTTTCTTTTATCCCCACCCCACCCCCCCTTTTTTTTTAAGGAGAATCATTAGCTGAAAAGCTGTCCTTAGAAATTTGATTCCATGCCATTTTCCCATCATTTGTCACTTCGGGAAGATGTCTGACATTATCAGTTAACATTATGAGTTCAGTTTTCTTCTTTCTGAACAGTACCTGATCTAATCTCAGATGTTAATGGTGGTAAGATTCACCTGAAAGAAGATGAACAGATTTAGCACTCAATTCAACCCCACCCTCCTTCATAATTATGTGATTCAAGTAATTTTGTTGAATCTGATAATAGAGAATACTTTTTCAAGAGAAAGGAAAACAGAGTAGGAAGGGAGGAAAGAAGGGAGGGAGGGAAGGACAGGAAGGATAGGAAGAAGTCTTGCTTCTTAACCTGCTTCATTTAGAATTTGGCTTTCTTTCCTTTTCTTTCTGATGGTTCATTTAAATTGTATGTGTAGGTTAGAAATACACCTTCTTTTTCCAGTCCCACCTCCTAACTGTGATTGGTGGAGTGAAGAAACAAGTTAGCAAGAGGAGCAGAGACACTGTGTCCACCCCTTCCTCTTCTACCACAGCAGCTCCCTGAAACCAAGCTGGTGGGGGGAGGGGGTCCCTGCCCTACTCCACCTTCTTCCTTTCTGGCCTCTTCCTCCACTTAGCTGGTGAACCTCCTTCTGGCAACTAAGGTCTAGGAGGTTTGATGTGTGTTGTCTTTAGAAGAGAACGTGTATCTTATTCTAATCTCTGTTTTTGAACACTGATCACTATGATTTACAAGGGTATTGTGCTTTCTCATAGAGGGATTGAGGTGCATAAAATAAATATTTTTATCTGTATTCAATACCAGTTGCAACTATCACCAATGATCTGAAGTAAATTGTTCACTCAGTTCACAGGCTGGTAAGATCGAGAAAACTCTATGTATCCCTTCTGTTTTGCTTTGGGCTAGAGAACTGCTTGCATATTCATAACGTTTGATTTTTAAGCAGTTCCTGAGCATGATTAATACTGGATATGTCTGTATTAACAGGGCAGTCCTTGACCTGTGTAATTCAATATTCTAATGAATATTGAATGAATGAAAATATGTTCATAAGCAATAGACTATACTATTTTGAAATGAAGTGATATTATATGGTATGAATAAAGTACTGCTGGAATGGTAAGAGGAAGGTAAAAGATTTCATTTGGCTCCAAAGCATTTCACTATTCTCCTGCTGCCATTATACAAATAAATGGTTATTTTGGCAGAGAGAATGCAGACAGAAAACTTTAGAGTAAGAAGAAAACTAGTGAAATGGAGAGCTAGAGCCAGCATTTTGAGCAGTGCCCTTCAGTAAAGCAAAGGCTTCCATGCAGACAGTTTGGTGAAGACCCTGAATCACATGCTGTACTTTGAAATGTATAGTCAAAAACTCTGCTTCCTGAAGTCAGAGTTGAAGAAGAAAATGTGAAAAGCAAGAGTTCAAGACAGACAAGCCTGAGAGATACCACCAAGTCTTCACTACTAACTGGAGGTGGGTATCAAAACACAAATGTATTCAAGAGTACATTTAATTTAGAAGAAATGCTTTGATTTTAATAATTCTCTATGAAAGATAATAAATGTTAAGACTTACCTAAACACATCACTTACATGCCAGAAACTGATGATACATTTAGATATAATCAAAATACAAAAGAGGTATTTTATGTAAAATTTGATTTCCAAGATTTTTCTGGTACATGTTCATGGAAAGCCTGTAGTCACTCTTACATGTTAGATAGCATTAGGATTTATCAACTTTCGAACCAAGAGTGATTACAATATTTTAAAAATGTTATTTCAGGGTCTATACTAAAATGAACTAACTCCTTTTAGATGGATTATTTTAAAAAAACATAAAATGAAATATTAATATCATAGTTCTTCAATAATGTTCCAATATCTGAGAAATTTTACCCTTTTAGAAGTATTCAGACCCTCTGAACTCTTCCATAGACACTACCTTTGTCTCTTGTATGTATAATTGTCAAACTTTCATAAATGCCTTCCTTCACATACTAAAATACCTTCCATCTTTTCTCCAGCCTTGGTAAAGGAAGGTGCCTCCTCACCCACAATTTTCACTTGTTCTGTAAAGAAGTGACATGTCAAGTTTCGTTTTAATTGTCTGTGAAGAAAGGGGTAATATTATGAAAATACTCTAATAAAAACTATTCAAGTCTTGCTGGGACCTGAAAATTAAAAAGGAAATTCAGGCACAAATATTATGATTTACTATACTGTGAAACTCTATTGTTTCCCTGTTAAAATGTTTGACCTGGTGGACTCTACAGACCTTCCTCCTGACCCTTTCTTACCTTCCATTTCAAATATGTGCACTCTACCTTGGAGTTCTTTCCTTGAGCAACCTAAGTAAATGAATTTTAGAGTCCTTCAGTATGCTCTTGGAAGGTATCTACCTAACTATGAATGAAATACTCTAATTTATTCCCTGTAATTATTAATAAATATCTGAAAACTAAAGGTTGGCATAAAGATATTCCTTGCTCAATTAAAATATGCTTGAATGAATATTTGGTATATTGTATAATGAAATTTATCTCAACCATATGTGCAAGGGAGCATGTATATCATCATCATAAGTTATGTCAGTGCTGATTTTTTCTAAAATGTTGTTTCATTGGTACATTTTAAACTTTATTATCATTAAAAACTGTATTTCAATTTCACAAACAAGATTCTCTTTAGATCATGTGGTCATATTATAGGGCTTAGTTGCAGCGAAAATTCTCATATTCAAGAATACATTTAATTTAGAAGAAGTATTTTGATTTTAATAATTCTCTATGAAAGATAATAAATGTTAAGACTTACCTAAACACATCCCTTACATGCCAGAAATTGATGATACATTTAGATATAATCAAAATACAAAAGTGGTATTTTATGTAAAATTTGATTTCCAAGATTATTCTGGTACATGTTCAGTGAAGGACCTCTGTCCTTATTTAATAGTTGAGAATGTTAAGAGCCAAAAGGTGTAGGACTCCCAGGGTCATGTAACTAGTTAACAGAGAGCCAGAATAAAACATGGCAAGCTGAATTCTCTCTGTATTGACATATCTCTGATAAAAGCTCAAATCTATCTAAAATTATGCACTTCAAAATTTATTTCATAGACTACCATACTCAGATCTTATAGCATTTTTGTGTGAAATGAATTTTTAATAGTCATTAATATATAAGCAAAAACCCAAGTAGGCTAAGGATACTCTGTAATATTTAACAAAAAATATGTAAACAATGTAAAACAACTAAATATTTTAGAATTTTTATATAATACCTGTTGAATTTTAGGAGTCATCTAAGTTTGAAATTCCCAAATTTTCTATATGAAATACTCAATTTGATTATAGTTTTTGATACAGTTCACTTATTCTTATAAAATCCAAGGAAACATGTTATCCTGGTAAGTCTAAGTAAAGCTGAAAGTATAATGACAATAATACATGGTGAAGAAAAACCGGGTATCTATGCTAAATTTTGGTCCCAGAAACAAAATGGAAATTTTCATTTCATGAATAATCATACTTTTTTCAGTAGAGATTCTGATGATTTCAAATTGCATATAGAACCAGATATCTTGTTAAAACGTTTTTTTAAAAAATCTATGCTTCTGTAGCATGTTTAAGGAAAAAAAAAATGGTAAGCCAAGTACTGGAAGAAGTACTCTTAATATATTTGCCTGACAAAAGACTTACCTAGATTAGATTAAAAACTATTACAATGACCAAATAATAATGAAGCGCTCAATAAAAATAGGCATAGAACTTAAAGAAATGGTGTTGCAATGGTCAACAAGCATATCAAAATTACTCAAAACTATCAGTCAACAAACAAGGGAAATGCAAATTAAAAGGACCTGGCAGGGCATTAGTCTCCAGGATATATAAAGAACTCAAAACAACACCAAAAGAACAAATAACATAATGAATAAATGGGCAAAGGAACCAAACAGGCACTTCACATCCTAGAAGTTATGATTTCTATATCTTATTTATGGATGTTCAAATGTAAATGGAAATATCATTTTGAGACCAGAAGGAGTCACTCCAACTTCAGTGTGAATTGTGAGATTTTGCTGTGATTTTTATGAATATAAGAATGTTTTTAGCTCCTACCTTCTACTTTAGGTTTGTTGTATATTCTCATTCCGCAAAAGTTTTATAAAATGAAAAGACTGAGGAAAAAGAAAAGAAAAATATGAAAAACTTTTCTACCCAATAAGTTAATTCCTTCATCTATTCAGACAATGTTAAGTACTAAGTATTTAATCATATTCTAGAATAAGAAATACATCTTCCCTTTGACACTGGAGTTGGGAATGCCAAGTGAGCACAAATATGCAAGCAAAGCTTTACTTGGTGAAAAAAGGTGTTTTAACTTGTATTTAAGACTTCACCTGCAGATAAAGGGGGCAGTTCTGACCACAGAGTAATCAAAATTGCCTAGAAACAAAAGAATGACCCAACCTTTTTGAGTGGCTAGTATGGGAAGGATCTGATATTTTAATGATAATTCCTTTAGGGAATTTCTTTCCTGTGGAAGAGATTCTTGTATCTCTTAGCATGGCCATACATCTGATGTTATGGTTGATTTAAAAGAGAATGAGAGGATAAAAAAAGTCACATTCCATACCTTGCAAGAATAAGGGAGTAGGAAGAGACTTTTAGCAGGTAAAGACCACATATGAAGCCCTAAGTGTTTATCTGCCATTTGTCTACTGTCTGGTTACTGTCTCACTTTGAATACGGTTGCACATTTAGTGAGGCCAATGACCAAACAGAAAATGATAACACCGTGAGTAAGTTATTGTGTTTAATAAAAGATACTGAAACAGACCATGTACCCACACCCAAAGACCCTTGCCATAATTAAGCTTCTCCAAAGACCCTCCCCATAATTATGATTCTTGTCACCAAGATTTTATAAACGTGTCAAAAGAATGTCAGTAGGGTTTCTGCAGAGGGCATTGTGTTTTGAAGCTTCCTCTTTCTTGTAAGTGCCAGGTTTGGAGACACAGTGTGTGATAGATTCTGTTTCAAAGAGCTTGTTGCTATGCAAAAGATACTATCTGTGTTTTCTTGGCAAACACTAGTAAAATTTCTGTCTAACCTAAGAATATGGGACAAAGAATAAGTGTTATGTACCCTCCCACAGACATGTAACCATCCCTCCGAGTATAAAGTTAAAAGAATTTCCAGACTTGGGGTCCAGAGAGTTTTAGGCAGGACCCTCTGGACCCCTACAGCTTAAAATGAGCCTGCTTCCTGAAAATTCTTTGGGAATCGGCCTCATCTGTCCTATGTCAATACTACTTTGAGGAAGGGTTTACAGTTGATTACAGATATTCCAAGGTCACCTCCAAAACTATGTAGTGGAAAGTTTATTCTGAGATCTTTGGCAAATGCTGATATGTTCTACTTAGAGTTTAAGATGATTCAGTGTGTGTGTGGGAAGATCTCTGGTGTCACTGTGTTGAGAGGGAATTGACTGGCTCACAACTATAAGCCAAAAGTGTGGGTGTAAGTCCTGAGCACTTTTCCAGGCATAGATAACAGTGGCTTGTAACTGTGGTGTGAAAGACTGAGGAGAATATTAAAGATCTTCCCTATGTTTCTGCCGTGACCTCTGCATATTCTTGATAGAACATCTAAAGAGTGCAGACTTCTCAGTAGGTTTGGCTCACTCACTCACTCATGAGAACTCATTCACTTATCTCAAGGCTATGGTTCCCTCCCTTTGGGGATCTAGCCAGTCCTTGTCCTTGAGGAGATCACTGGGTTATACAGATTATTAGAACAGAGACTTCTTTGTTCTAAATTGTATTTAAGGAATCCCTCTGGGAAAAAGACTTTGGAGTATCACTCGTGGACAATCTGCCCAGGGTTTCCAGGTCAGGACCCTGGAAAGCTGCTCAGAATTCCCCAGCTATAAGACTTCAGGTGTTGGCGTTTCCTCCCATCTGGTGATGTATTTTTTTTTCTCTTTCTCTTTCACTTATCATCTTTGCTTTTGCTGTCATATTATTTTTTAAATTTATTTTTATTGTAAACAAATGGGATACATGTTGTTTCAGTTTGTACATGGAGTAACAGCATACCATTTGCATATTCATATATTTACATAGAGTAATGATGTTTGATTCATTCCGTTATTTTTTCCTTCCCCCCCGCACCTCCCATCTCTCTTTTCCCTCTATACAGTCCCTCCTTCCTCCATTCTTGTCCCCCTCCCACCCCCCATTAAGTGTCATCATCTGCTTATCAGTGAAATCATTCCTCTTTTGGATTTTTGCGATTGGCTTATCTCACTTAGCATGATATTCTCCAATTTCATCCATTTGCCTGCAAATGCCATAATTTTATTATTTATAGCTGAGTAATATTCCATTGTATATATATACCACAGTTTCTTTATCCATTCATCAATTGCAGGGCATCTAGGTTGGTTCCATAGTCTGGCTATTGTGAATTGAGCCGCTATGATCATTGATGTGGCTGTATCTCTGTAGTGTGCTGATTTTAAGTCCTTTGGGTATAGGCCAAGGAGTGGGATAGCTGGGTCAAATGGTAGGTCCATTCCAAGTTTTCTAAGGAATCTCCATACTGCTTTCCAGAGTGGCTGCACTAATTTGCAGTCCCACCAGCAATGTATGCATGTACCTTTTTCCCCACATCCTCGCCAACACTTATTGTTGCTTGTGTTCTTGATAATCGCCATTCTAATTGGGGTGAGATGGAATCTTAGTGTAGTTTTGATTTGCATTTCTCTTATTACTAAAGATGTTGAACATTTTTTCATATATCTGTTGATTGCTTGTAGATCTTCTTCTGTGAAGTGTCTGTTCATTTTCTTAGCCCATTTGTTGATTGGGTTATTTGTATTCTTGGTGTAGAGTTTTTTGAGTTCTTTATATATTCTGGAAATTAGTACTCTATCTGAAGTATGAGAGGCAAAGATATTCTCCCACTCTGTAGGCTCTCTCTTCGCATTGCTGATAGTTTCCTTTGCTGAGAGAAAGCTATTTAGTTTGAATCTATCCCAGTTATTAATTCTTGCTTTTATTTCTTGTACTATGGGAGTCCTGTTAAGGAAGTCTGATCCTAAGCCAACAAGGTGAAGATTTGGACCTACTTTTTCTTCTATAAGATGCAGGGTCTCTGGTCTGATTTCAAGGTCCTTGATCCATTGTGAGTTGTGTTTTGTGCAGGGTGAGAGATAGGGGTTAGTTTCATTCTGTTGCATGTGGATTTCCAGTTTTCCCAGCAACATTTGTTGAAGAGGCTATCTTTTCTCCATTGCATATTTTTGGCCCCTTTGTCTGGTATGCGAAAATTGTATTTATTTGGGTTTGTGTCCGTTTCCTCTATTCTGTACCATTGATCTACCTGTCTATTTTGGTGCCAGTACCATGCCGTTTTTGTTACTATTGCTTTGTAGTATAGTTGAAGTTCTGGTATTGTGATACCCCCTGTTTTATTCTTCCTGGTAAGGATTGCTTTAGCTATTCTGGGTTTCTTATTCTTCCAGATGAATTTCATGATTGCTTGCTCTATTTCTGTGAGGTACATAATTGAGATTTTAATTGGAATTGCAATGAATCTGTATAGCACTTTGGTAGTATGGCCATTTTGACAATATTAATTCTGCCTATCCAAGAACATGGGAGATCTTTCCATCTTCTAAGGTCTTCCTTAATATCTTTCTTCAGTGTTTTGTAGTTTTCATTGTAGAGATCTTGTACCTCTTTGGTTAGATTGATACCCAAGTATTTGATTTTTTTTGAGGCTATTGCAAATGGAGTTGTTTTCCTCATTTCCCTTTTAGTTGTTTCATCGCTTGCGTATAAAAATGCTGTAGATTTATGCATGTTGATTTTATAGCCTGCTATTTTGCTGAATTCATTGATGAGGTCTAGAAGTTTTCTAGAGGAGGTTTTTGGATCCTCTAAATATAGAATCATGTCATCCGCAAAGAGTGACAGCTTAAGTTTCTCTTTTCCTATTCGTATCCCTTTAATTTCTTTAGTCTGCCTAAAGAAATTGTTACGCTTTAATATTACATGGTAGTAGCAGGTAAACTGGAAAGTAAAAAGAGGAAGATTTGATAAATATTTTGAAAGTGATTTGTATGTATGTCAAACACTTCATTTGAAAATAAGAAGCAGATATTACTGAAGTGAGAAAGAAAACATAAGAAATAGAAAGGAGACAAAGGAAGGACAAAAAAATAGAGCTTTAATTCAGAAGTTCTGCATACTTTTCTAAGCCAGTCTCTAAGTAAGTCTCTCTCCCAGGCCCATTACCCTCCAAATTCCTGGGAAATCTCTAAATCTATCAGTACACTGTTAATTAACCCCCAATAAATAGCAAAGAGAGATATAATATTGGGTGGGGGAGGTGAACCAACGATTAAACTCAGGGTGCTTAACACTGAGTCACATCCCTGGCACTTTTTAAATTTTCATTTTGAGGTAGGGTCTCACTAAGTCCTTACGACCTTGCTAAGTTGCTGAGGTTGGCTTTGAACTTGTGATCCTCTTGCCTCAGCCTCCCCAGCCACTGGGATTACAGGCATGTACCACCGCGCCAGGCAGTGATAATTTATGGGGGCTTTCCAGCACTATATATTGATCAGATAATGAAGACCAGAACTTTGGAATATCACTGAACTGATATCATTCCTTTCCATACCCACCCATTACCAACTTTCCTTTAGAAGAAGAGCTGGGAATCCACACAGTGCATCTATTCTTCTCAAGATGTCTCTCATTCTTCCTTGAATAAGTACAACTTTCTTTATCCCAAAAGGCATCTCTCTCTTTAGATTGGCTCCATTCTTCCTTGAATGTATGCCTACTTTCCTAAGTAAACCTTTATCTCTCTGTCTTGTGGCTGCTGAAATTCTCTTCTGTCACATATGCCAAACCCTGCCGGTCCTGAGCTCCCACTTCTCTCCGGGAACTCCTCAGACCTTTTGAAGACACTTCTTCTCATGTGACATTATGATCAGGTGTTTCGGGCTTGGGGATGACAGAGTATTATTGTATAGATTTAGATTTCCAGAAAGTGTCCAGATTTTGTCATTTTACAAAAATATTACATTGTTAATCAAAATTAGTATACCAGAGTTTAGAGAGATTAGACTTTTCCATAGGAGTGATTCACAATATGTTTTAGCTTAAGATTTTAATACTCAATGTTCTAATCTTGCATTTTCTTTAACAATAAACTCAAAACCTTGTGGATGATTTTCATAAATTTTTAGGAAAGATTATCAATCATTGGAAATATTGCCTATAAGGAGAAGTTAAATACTGTTGCTTTGTTAAACACTTTCAGTAGAGTCATCTCAATATTTCAGCAATACATCTATTTAAATGTAGTCTTATGTTGATCTAACTTTATGCTTTAGGAGATTTTTCTTTATAGAGGTCTGCTATAGTTTGGATATGAGGTATTGCCACAAAGCTCCTGTTTTAATTTCAACCAAGAATGTTCAGAGGTGAAATGACCGATTGTGAGAACTTTAAATTAGTTTATTCTAGAACGGACTGACTGGGTGGTAACTGTAGGAAGGTGAGACCTGGCTAGAGGAGGTAGTTCCCTGGGGGCATGCCCTGGAAGGGTACATCTTCTGTGGCTCCTCTCCATGCCTTTTCTGTGTACTCCCTGGCTGCCATGAATACGGAAGCACTCTTCCACCTTCTTCCTAAGTTGTTCTTATCAGGTATTTTGGTTGCAGTGACATAAAGCTGACTGACACAAGGTTCCATTGTAGTTTGCATTTTGAAAAATTTTTTAAAATGTCTCAACATTTAAACTTTTTCAAACTTTCAACTTTTTCTTTCACTTTAGTATTGTCTTTTTAAAATATTTATTTATTTTTAATTTTTTACAGACTGCATTTTGATTCATTGTATACAAATGGGGTACATCATTTTGTTTCTATAGTTGTACATGATGTAGATTCATACCATTCATGGAATCATACATGTACATAGGGTAATGAAGTCTGTCTCATTCCACCATTTTTCATACCCCCTCATTTCCTTCTACATAATCTAAAGTTCCCCCATTCTTCTCTCACTCCACACATCCCCACCTCCATTATATATCATTCTTCACTTATCAGGGAAAACATTCGGCCTTTGGTTTTTTGGAATTGACTGATTTCACTTAGCATGATAGTCTCCAGTTTCATCCATTTATTTACAAATGCCATAATATTATTCTTTTTTATGGTTGAATAATATTCCATTGTGTATATATACTACAGTTTTTTTTTTTTTTATCCATTCATCTGTTGAAGGGCAGACATTTTATGGAAGAGACATACAGGCAATTACTAAGTATATGAAAGAGTGTTCAACATTTCTAGTAATTAGAGAAATGCAAATTAAAACAACTCTTAAGATTCCATCTTACTCCAATTAGAATGGCTATTATCAAGAACACAAAAAATAATAGATGTTGGTGTGGATGTGGGGGAAAAGGCACACTTGTACATTGGTGGTAGAATTGCAAATTGGTGCAGGCACTCTGGAAAGCAGTGTGGCGATTCCTCAGAAAACTTGGAATGGACCCACCTTTTGACCCAGTTATCCCACTCCTCAGTTTATACCCAAAGGACTTAAAATCAGCCTACAAAGTCACATCAATGTTTATAGCAGCTCAGTTCACAATAGCTAGATTGTGGAACCAACCTAGATGTCCTTCAATAGATGAATGGTTAATATTGTCTTTTAATTTTTCAAATATTTTCAAAATTTGTGAATCTGAGAGATCATAGATTGTTCTTCAGTAGGCTTCCTACTTGTTGCAACTCTGAAAATATTATAAACTGAATATAATTGCTATAATGCTTTCTTGGGATGTTTTTTCCTTGATAGAATATTAAATATTGTATTTCAACTATCCCTGTACTAGATGTAAAGCTGATTGATAAATAATTTGTTGTCACTCCAAGGATCTAAGAGTGATCTTTTTCTCAGTATGTTTATTTTAACCTGGACAAGTTCTCTGTACTGACACATTAAAATGCAGAGAAAATATATATTGTTTTAAAAAATATTGCCCAAATCTAAGTACAGATTATTTGCTTTCTTTCAGATTAAACATAATTAGTTTGTGTCTCACTACATAAAAAATTCTTATTCACCTATGATTTCATTTGTTAATTCAACAAACTGCTTGGGCAGCTAATATTTGTCAAGCACTAGCTGTAGACTGCTGAGTAGAATAATGCTCCTGCTTTCAGGCAGCAGTCAATCTCATCTATCAAATATTCAATGAGTGCATTCTATGGACCACACTTTTCTAGGCACTTTGAATACATTGATAAAAAGGACAGTATTTCCCTAATGGGCAGTACATTTTAACAGGATAAGCAATAAACATGATAACCATATAAATTTTAATGTGGTGGCATGAGTGCTATGGGATTAAAAAAAGGTAGAACAGATCAAGAGGACTTGAATGTACCTGGTAAATGGGTGGAAGAGTGAGCCACATACAGCATTAAACAGGGTGTTCAGAGTTAGTCTTCCTGAGATGATATTTGAACAACTACTTAAAAGATGCAAGAGAGGTGGGAAGTGGATATCTAAAGGAAGAACAATCCAGGTAGAAGGAAAAGGCAATACAAAGTTCCTAACATAGGAACGTGTGGCAAGTCAGTTTCAGCAAGGGAATCAGAATGGCTGGAGGAGAGTAAGCAAGGTGGTAGTAGAAGCCTGCCAGCAATGCAAAAATCCATAAGCCAATATATTTTTGTTAACTCCTCGGTAGTATTCTAGAATAGAAGACATGGAGATATCTTGATACCTGCTATTTCTTTGTATTGTGTTGCAGTTAGCAGAATTTCTGTCTTGTGTGTTCTGTTTTCTCCTTCATTTTCATTACAATGTGCAAGACAATTTTCTTGAATATATTTGAATGAGTTTCCAAATTTTATCTAGCATATAACAACATATGAGGAAACAGAGTCACCATTTCACTATATATGCCTTGTAGGTACATCAGAAAAAATTAGTGAGAAGGAAATTAAATCTACCTGGTTTCTTTTTGGTGTTCCTCTAAGGACAAAAATAGGTGTTGGTCCTTTAGCTGATGCTGCCATTTTGGGTCCATTTTTTTCCCCTAAGGACTGGGAGTCTGAACAGAGGACTGTAGTTCTCAATTAGTTATGAAACAAGGGAGATATTTGCTTTTTTAAGTCAATGGCTTTACAGTATTGCTTTTAGTCTGCCCCAGTAGAAGTTATACAAAAGATATGATCTAGAAATCCCAATTACTTTTTTTTTGATTGAGCTTGAAAGACAATTTTCAACTGATTATTTCTGAGAGTAAAATAATAATTTTAAGGTTTAGATTACCTTTTAATAAAGCTTCAGTTTCCCTGTAGCTACTAGAAAGAGGCCTACTAACTACAACACTCATGAAGTAAATTTCTAAGTGTAAACCTCCTTCTGTCTTTGTCAAGTAGAATAATATCTTGGAAAAATTAATCTGGACTTCACTCCAGGCTGTGCGTCCGGCTCTGACCACCATCAGTTTATGCCTATGTGTTGCCCACATCTGCTTTGCATCCTGACTTGCTCACAAGTTCCTCAACGTCTGACTTTCTTCATTTGTGGAATACTGCAGTTGTTTCCCAAGTCTCTGATATTTCCAGTGAGGGTCACTGTATTTATTCAGTGCCAATAAACGAGGAATAAATTCTTACATGTTGGGTAGGATCTTCATTATTGTTTTGCAAATTAACTGATTGAAACAAAATAGTGATAATGTGCTATTATGGTTAAGGTTAATAAGCTACTGATTACCTCTAGAGGATACAATTGCAGACACATTATTTAAAAGGCATATTTTGTTGAACTAGCTGATAAATGAGCAAAACGCTTGTGTATGTGGTCTATTAGCCGAGGCATGGAATTTTGAGCCAGGTAAAGTTACTTAAAATTCTTTCCATCCCCAGTGTTAGCTCCACCCTTATATTGGGTCCCTGTATTTCCGAAGTCTTATAATCAATTAGAAACCCCCCAAGTTACTTCACTTCTATGAGCCTCAGTCAACTTATTTGTGGAGTTAGATAATGTCCGCCCGCCACTGTCCATAGAAGAGACTGCTATTTAAAAGAGTTATGCACCATCTGGGATCCTGTGTCACAATTTTCCTGCTTTCTAATGTGCCAGTTAAAAAGATAATTTATAATAATAACTCCTCTTCACTATAAGCAAACAATAAAGATGATCACTAACTCCTTTCAGGTTAATCTTTAACAAAATAATATTTCTGTTGCTTTCCAGAGTGGCCACACCAATTAAATAAGCTTTGGTATATATACACAATGGAATATTATTCAGCCATAAAAAAGAATAAAATTATGGCATTTGTAGGTAAATGGATGGATTTGAAGAATATCATGCCAAGTGAAAATAAACCAATCCCAAAAAACCACAGGCCGAATGTTTTCCCTGAGAAGTGAATGATGATACATAATGGGGATGGGAGGGATGGGGGCTTAGAGAAGGATGGAGGAACTTTGGATTATGTAGAGGAAAATGAGAGGGGGAGGAGTGGGGGTATGAAAGAGAGTGGAATGAAACATACCATTTTGCTATGTACATGTATGATTACCCGAATGGTGTGTATCTACATTGTGTACAACCATAGAAATGAAAAGTTGTGCCCATTTGTATACAATGAATCAAAGTGCAGCCTGTAAAAAAAAATTGTCATTACAATAAGAGAACTCTCATAAGTAAGGATTCAGGGGCATTACTTGAAAGCTGTCTTGGTCTTCATTGGAATTATTATATTGTTTTATTGAACAGGTATTCATTGATCTATTGCTTAGAAATGCAGCACTATAATAGATTAGATATCTGTTCTCTACCAAGTGAAGAAAGAATTCTTCAATTCTCCCTCCAAATACTGACTTTGGATAGGGTATTTTAAATCCTTTTTATGAGTACTGAAAAACATCCTAGACATCTCTTCATTCATTATTGCCAATGACTGTCAGTAACTGACTGTTGGAAAACATGATGCCATTACTTATCTAATAACTAATGAGTAAATATTTTAAAAGTTATCAGTGAAGACATCAAAACTGAGTATATATGACATTGACTACCCTCAAACAAATATGAAAAAAATAGATACCCAATAAGTTAGAGGTAGAGGTAACTGACAGTTTGGCTTCCCCATTCTGTGGGAAGATAGAGCACCTTAGAATGATGCTGAAAGAAAATATTATATGAAATTACTTGAGTTTCTCCTCAATCTGAATTTGAGCAGAATCATTTATATGGTATAATAGATATTGTTGACTGTTTATTGGACAAGAATCAACACTGATCCTTTCCTTCCTTTTTTTTTTTTTTTTAACAGCACCCAGATATCCTCTCCAGTTTAATCTTTTCCATATAGTTTCTTTATTTCTGGAGGTAATCTAGATACATTAAACCAATAAGCACATTTCACTCCTCTGAACACAATCATTGTATCAAGTATTGGCATGAGATCTAATTGGTCCAATTAGGATGATTCTAGGGATTCTTGCCTGGGGCTTGTTATTCTTTTTACAAAAGTGAAAAAGAAAAGAAAATATGGTGCCTGCTACTCCTAGGAGAGAATCTAAAGCTACACAGGGACACAGCCTTATGCAGAATAAAACACTGAGGATGGCAGAGAAAAGACTGGAATGGAAACTGAGTTCCTGATGCTTTCTTGAGCCTCTGCAGTAGCCCATCTTGAAGCACACTATCCTCCTGGAATTCCAGCTGGAAAGCATTTTCTGATTGCCTTGATATGTCTGGACACATTTACTGGGGCCAGAAAGACCCAGCCCTGCGTGCTTGCGCATGTGTGGGTGCTGGGCAAGCATGGGCCCAGGAAGGTGGGAGGGCTGGGCAGTTGAAGTGCTTAAATGGGCTTCTCACATGTCTGTGCTACCCATGGTTTAGAGGTGTCACCTTGGAAAATTCATAGTAATTCATCAACACCTTAAATATTGCCTGAACTGGGAACCACGGAGCTTGTTTTTCCTGGCAGTTTCCACATAAAGTGAACATCCAGAACACTTCAGATAGTTTACTCTATCACCAAAATGACTCACTCGATCATTATATGATTTTAGCTAACATATGCAGCATCAGTGATTATGTTTTTTATTGAAATTCTTCTCACAAAAATAAATGATGCCTTTGTGGCCCTTTCACACTGAGACTTCCAAGCCGCCCTGTGGCCCCTGTCATGGCTGACAGAACTTTAACGTCTTTCACATATTTTCATTGCTTTACAACCACAGTGGCAAAGTCTGGTTTAAAACTTGCTCTGGCTCTGATACACCCTGTCTACAGAAACTGGTAGAGATGATAAGAGTTAGACAGTAATTTTAGCGTAATAATAACCATTTTTAAAAGACTCCCCGGAACTTCTCAACAGGTTAAGCATTTGCTACTATAGTGCCATGTTCTATTCCATCTATGACAACTTGTAAAATGATAAAATAATTGATTAACTCCTATTTCCTGAGTTGTTGGGGCAACTCAGGAATTATGCCCCAACAATAGAAACCTTTGTCTAGAAACACTTGCCATTAGCTTCCTAAATCCTAGCACATTGTATGGCACTTGGTAGTCTCAATGTGTATTGGATGAATGAGAAGAGAAGGGATGTAGCAGAGTAGGATAGAGTTAAATAGTAAGCAATGCCAAGAATAAAGCAAAGCAAGAATAAAGTCATAACACTAGACCATAAAATCTGGATAAATTTCATTTAATCTTTATTATAGAATCTAGGAATGCAAGGGAATAAATTTTAATTCATAACTAAGTACAATTTGAAGTCAGTAAATAAATCCCATTAATCTATTTAAAATTTTTAAAAGTGTAATTTCATGTGGATTCTATTTTTCTTTTTATATTCCATGTGTAAATCACTTCAAATATTGGATCCAGATGGTGCAGTCTCAAAGGTTTCATATTTACACACAGTTCAATATTCTTTTCCAAATCAAATGTGAAAGCAACATTTCATATAAATCCTGAAACTTTGAGCAAAAATAAAGATTATTTGGACTTACCTTGCTTTTTTGAGAATGAAAAAATCCTTTAATTCTATGAGTATTTCATCCATCCTATGAAATCACTGTCCCTGCTTTCCTCTCTCTTCCTCTACCTTCTTATAGAAAAAACAGACTTTAAATAATGGATTAAAAAGAAAAATTTTCATTTCCTTCTCTCTCTCTCTCTCTCTCTCTCTCCCCCCCCCCACCTAACCCACCCCCCACATCCTTGCATGCACATACCCATGCAAGCACATGTAGAGCAATGTGAATGGATTTTGAAATGTGTTTACGAGTAAATGGAAAAGTGTTTCATTTTTCTTTGAATGAAGACTTTCCATTGTTTCTTCTTTATGGACAAAAATATTATAATTGTGGTGATTGCTACCTGTGTGTATGAACAGTAATCAACAGTCAATTAACTGCTATATACCTAACAATGCTCTCTTTGGTTTGGGGAAGTAGCTACTATTTTTTAGACTCTTCCCTGTGTGCAGTTCTGTTCTCACTTATTTATGAAACTCACAGATTTTGCTAAAAAAAAAGAAAAATTGCAGCTAGTTTTTCATATCCTCGTGCCATCTACTCTCACCACTACTGTCTTTTTTTTGATGGATACTGTAGCTACACTGCATTACCAGAAGATGAATTTTAAAATATCCTCCTAGGTCCACATTCCACTTAGTGTAGTAACTATTATTACTGCTGTGTAGGATTTTTCACTCAATTTCATTTTTTGTATGACATACTAGTTTTTATATTTGATTCAAGTGGTTAAACCATTTACATTTATTGTCATATGTCATGTTTTCTCTTAACTCTAATTTTTAATTTTTATTTTAATGCTTCCTTGTATTTTTTCCTTTCTGTTTTCAATTTAAATGGGAAGATTCAATTGCTTCAAATAATTAAGAACTTTATTAATTTGAGATAAGACAATCTGATGTGTTAAAGAATAAAAATAACAGGGATTCTGCAGATGGCTGTTTAGCATTCAGTTCAACTCTCTTATTTCAGAACCTTGCAACTTTTCACTTCAGGGTTTCAACATCTATGTAATTAAATGAAAAGACATTTTCACCCTTACCTGTCATGTCTCATTAATAATGTCTTTGCTCGCCAATTTTCCTTCTTCTGCTATGGGCTTATCTTTCTCTTACTCCTAATATAAGTATTGTGAAGGATTCAGCTAATTGCTACCATCAGCAAAACTTTATGATAGAACTCTTTATGGGCAGCTGATTTATGTGTACATGAACTCTTTTGTGCCACACCCTTACCCCTAGTCTAAAATGGCATAGAAATCCAGGGTTAAATGGTCTCACTAGGTTGGTCTCATTAGGATTGTAAACAGTGCTGTTTCTCATGGAATGAATTTTTGTATGATATATTTCACATGACAGTCTTTGATTTGTACCATTTAAGTCTTTGTATTCATGCATACCATTGCAGTATAAAGTAAACCAATTTAGATTTTTACTCTGATTTAAGTTCCAATGGCTGTAACCCAAAATATTAATGGCTTCAGAAAGATAGAAGTTTATATTTCTCTTGTGCAAAACAAATTTTCTACTGTCTCTTCCTGTATCTTAGCTATTTCATTTTTTATCTTCTTTTATTGTAAAGTGTGTTCTTTAATCACAGCTATTGTTTAGTTAAAATTCTATGCTGAAAATATGATATTCAGCTAAGTCCAGGGATGATGGTACTGATAGGGACTTGATAAAACAAAAATAAAAATGAAAAACTCAAATCTTTAATAATTATCCATTACTGGTAGGGCCATTGTGATTTTTATCCTGCTTTAAATAAGTAGTAGTTCTGTACTAGGTCTACTGACTAATAGATATTTTCTGAAAAATCTGTATATTTTTTGAATTTTTATATAGAAATTTGAACATATGTATCTCGTTTCTAATGCTAACAAATTTTCCTTTGTTTATAAAATTCATGTTCTATATTTCTCTATCAGTATCATGAATGATTCATGGTTTATTGACTCTGTATTATGCAAAAGGAGGAAGTTAGCCCACTTTTACCTCCTCCCACTTCTATTAATGCTTTCCAATTTTTGTGTTGATATTACGGTACTCTAAATATATAATATTATAAACATGGCCTTTTATTACATGTCTTAAATTTTTTAATAGAAGAATAATTCTGGAAATGTGGCAGTCAGTTATAGATGTATCTCTTCTCTAGTATCTAATTATCTGCCACTACTAATCTAAATGGATCTGGATAACTGGAGATGTGTGATCTTTGCGGAGATCATTAGTGTAAGTATGAGGATTCTGGGACTTTCCCTTTTTAGAAGAAAGCCTAGAGATATAACATTCAGTGGTGATCACTAATATTAGCATTTAAAGACGGTACTAGAAAAGCTAGGCACTCAGCTATTTGAGGACAACCAAGTATCAACAACCCCGTTTCTCACATGGTTTCTCACACTTTGGATATATGACATTAACCATACATAAAAATGTATGATTTTCCAGAAACTCAAGAGACAGAGTGGGAACTGACTATGTGCAATGAGTCCCCCTGTTCTGGAGAATTGAATAGTTAGTAGACGAGTAAGGAGCTGGCAGATTCCCTCTAGCCAGATAGGCAACTGCTAAATGGACAAGGAACTCATCTCTTTCCATTGTTTGAGGGACACTCACTCCTTCCTGGGATTTTCCCAGTTGGTGGAACTCACCCTCGGAAGCCAACAATGACAGAATCAAAAACTAAAACAAATAACAACACAAATAAAGTGCTTAGTAGCCTGTGAGAAAGATTAAAAATTGCAAAGAGTCAACCAGAAAAGGCAGAGGAAATCTGACCAGATAATAAACGAGTTTAAGCAATAAGAAAAACCTAAAACCACCATTCTGGATCTGGATATTATGACTTGGGGAGTTAAAAACCATTGTAAATAAATTAAAGAAAAACATGGCCACTGAAGAGAGTAGAGTAAAATTACTGCTATGAAGAGGTAAAAGTAAAAGACACCTCTCAAAATCTGAGGCATCTACACATTGGTCTAGAGAGAAATCATTAGTGGAAAAGTAGGGCTCTGGATGAGAGTCCTAGACAAGTTCAAAATAACTCTCCCTTCTGATTCTTTATCAATAGAATTAGTGTAATACTATCTCATTGGACTGTTAAAAGGAATTAAAGTGTTCATATTTATAAAGTACCCTAAATAGTTCTGAGTACCCTAAATAGTTTAATAAGTGTTACATAAGGACTTACTATATAAATAAATGAAACAGATATAAAGGTGAAATCCAAACACTGGTTATTTAAAAATGGTCAATAAAATAAATGCTTCTTGATGCTATTTTTTGTTTGTTTTGTTTTGTTTTGGAGAAAAAGGAAAAAACGCAAATTTGAAATGCAAAAGTAAAAATGTTCAATAAAAAGAAACTTAAATGAGTCATGTGAGAACCTATGGTGGCAATTTGAAAACCATGATTAACAAATGATTTCCCACTTAAGCATAAGTTATCAATATTGATTTGGCAAGAAGTTAAAAATTGGAATGATCTATTACCATAATACAAACTGTGAAGGGCAACAGAAGCAGTATTTTCAATTATATTCTGTTTAAACTTAAGGTAACTTCAAATTGTTGTAATTATTTCAAACCCAAACTGGAAACTCTTCAAACTCATTTTATGAGGGCAATATAAATTAACACCAGAAACTGATTAGAACTGAATAAAACAGAAAATAAAGACAATCTCACATTTAATGGACATGTTCAAATTCAAGACATTATAGTTGCAAAAACATTAACTGAACTTGCCTAAGATTATTCACCTGGTGAGAGACAAAACATTTTATACCCTTACTTGTCAACTCATATTACTAATAACAATAACAATGAAAATATTACCATTTAAGCAGCAAACCTCTATTGAAACTGTTATATGTGGTATGTCTTAGCAGTTAAAAGATTTGTCTTACAATTTTGCCATTAGCTATTGCAATGTGAGATGAAAAAGCAGTTTTTATGTTAGGACTGAAATCATTTTTGAGGTTAAATGTAAAAATAAAATGTTTGCTGTAGATATAGGAGAGTTGAATGAGAGAAAAAAGGACAAAGAGAAACGTTTTTAGTTTTTGGCTTGACTGAGACTAGATAGGTTACTTGTGATCTACTCTCAGCAGAAGTGATAGAGGGGAAAAATATACAGGAAAAGGTTTCCCAAAAAGTCAAGGGTTGGGCTAAAGAGAAGCAGAAGTGGCAGTATTATTACTGTGGAAGATGAATGTAGTGGCACTTCTAATTTATTTAGTATTCAGGATTTCAACCTTAATTAGGATTCCTTTGTCACATCATTCATCAAATATACTTGAAGAAGTGGAAATTAACCTCAAAGTTTCTGTCGCCTCAGGCATGCTTTTAATACTTTTACTCATTTCTGGGTATTGTGAAGTATAGCGAGCTGACTTGGAAATGTTTAAAATGGAATAAGTAACATCCAGATGAAGAAATCACACATTTTAAGCACTTCTGACAGGGACAGCAAAAGTAGTCATTTAAATGGTTACTGTCACCGTTTGTTGTTGCCAGTGCTAAGAACATTAAACTTTTTTATATATGTATTTGTATGCTTCAGAATGTTCTGTTACTTCTCTTCCAATGAACTGATTTTCAAAAGTCCTTTTTCAACCTTTTTCTTTCTAGCAATGTTCCAGACATCCCTCAGAACCTTGTTCTGTATCATAACTTCTTTGATAACTCTGACCCAGATAGAATGGAGCCTTTTGCTCCTTTGTATCTGTGGCACACAGATCTTATATGCATTACCCATGTGTATAAATGTCAGACGTATATATAACACTCATATACCTGTATGGAATATAAACATTAAAAATGGTGAGAAAGTGTTATGTATTTCTATATGCATAAAACTAGTGACTCAATAGGCATTTAATAGATATTTTAACTTCCTAAATAAGGAAGTGAATAAATAAATAAACTTTAAGTCATAGTACAATCATTATTAGATATAATCATGCCATAGTGGTTTTTTTTGGGTGATTATGAGAACAAATATTTTTAAGTCTTTCTAAAGTAATATAGAGTGTAATATTTCATTATTGGTTTCATCATGGATGTTTGTGAATTTATAATTCATTATCCTATAGTACAATCCTATAGTACAATCAATGCAATTTCTATATTTGGGTTAAGCAAAAAGTAGACTTGGAAACTAGTTTGAGTCCCTGATTTAGTACTTACCAGCTCTAGTATGACAGTGAAAAAGATTTGAAACTGTTTTACACTGGTTTGTTCATCTGAAAAATGTGAATAATAATGCAATATATTTCACAGGCAACTTGTTTAAACTAAATGAGGTAGATAAGTAATGTGCTGAAAAAATGTTTAACGCATAACAAGTCCTTAATAACTTTAGTTGTGATTGTTTTAATAGTGATTGACATCTTTAAAAAAATCTTAGTTAATTCCACTAAGCAAATACTCTTCTATCTACATCTTAAAATAAGAACTGAATTTCTAATGCTTGAATTATATAGCTTCTCATACTCTTTCAATAAGCATTATGTAAACTTTTTCCTTATTGAATTATTGTATTTGATCCCCAAATGTGAATATAATAATTAAGACAAAGAATTTCATAAGCTTTCTTGAAGGGGCTCTATAAGAGCATTTTTATTTTTTTCTCTAAATAAAATAAAAAGTTCCTATGTATAAATATCCACTGTGGGTTTCTGGAACCAAATCTGAGTGTTGGGTTAAGAAACCCTAACATATTCTCACCCCTCCAATAATGTTCTCTGAGTCTTATACTTCAAAGCTGTCAGTCAGTATTTTTGATCATTAGCCATCTGTGATTATTTTAATTTTTGCCAGCAGGAGAAGGAACTCTTTTCTACCCAGGAGTTCTGTTATTACAATATAATTTATATGTAAAGAGCTCATTTCATCAGCGAGAGAAACTTTTACACAGTTTTTTTTTTTTAAGGTTTGAAAGAAATTCATGGCATCTTGGTTTTCACTTTCTTTAATTGTATACCAATGTTTTTCTTTTATAATTTATATGTATCCTAATATCCTTCCATACAGAATTCTATGGCACCTAGTTGGTACTTTTAAGAGCAGGATTGAAGTTAAGTTTATTTCCATATATTTTTAATATAAATCTCATATTTATTATGATTGCTATCTTAAAATTTAAAACTCATAGAGAAAAACACAACTTTGTAGTGACTTCTGTATTTAAAAAAAAACCTTTATTTGAGAATTCCTTATTGATAGTTTATTAAAATGCCATAATGACATTTAAGTTACAATTATGTAATAAGGGCAAGTTTTGAGAGAGGAAAAAAAAAAGAATTTGAAAATTACAAAGTTGGCCTTTTTAAGTCACATCATGAGTTAGGACTTTCAGTTATGGGATCACTTCCTCTACCTCATCCCATGTCTGCTTCTGATTTCAGTTTGACCTTCAGCAAGTCAAGAGTTCCCTCAATCACTTTACCTAAAATGTGGGATAATAATGGTTGACAGGATATGGTTATTACAAAGATTAATGAATTATTGGTCATAAAATGTAGTCCGTATATTGAAAGTCTCTGCACTAGGAGAAGACAGAATGCCTGGGTCACTACTGCAGAGTGGCTAGTGAAGCGAAGTGACTTATTGATCATCTACACAAAATCTTAGGTCAGGAACTTTAAGAAGCAAGGATAGCAAGATAGATGTTGTTAGAAATTAGTACTTTCCGGGATCACATCACATTTCTTGAGGAATCAGAAAATACAATTTTGTTTTCTTTCCTGGTGCAAGGGCGAATTACATTCTAACAGAGTAGACTCCTGAGGAATGACTGGTGATTTGAGTACATTCCTGTTGTATTTCTTTTCCCTTTACATATTTATCTCTCATTCTCTATCCCTAATTCTATGTATCTCCATCCCTGTCTATACACTCTTTGGGAAAAAAGGACCCAGAGATCTCACATTGTGCATGTAGAGCTACCAAACCATCTCGACATGGTGGTAGGGAGACTGCAACAACAGCAAGCACATATTTCCTTCTTGGACATTCAGACACCTGGTTTAAAAAATAATTCAAAGTGACATCCTGTGTTCATTAGGCAAGTTTTACTGAGAGGCTTTAAAATATTGCCAAGGCTGTCTCTGCTGTTTGTTTTCATCTAGGAGTGATGACGGACAGGAGGGTGTGTAAACACAAGTTCACACACACACACACACAGAGTAGTGGAATACAGAAGGTCAGTTCTTGAAATATGATCAGTTTGAAGAAGTGTTGGGGTCTTAAGCCCCCTTGCTCTTCTCGACCAGCGACAAGGGAAGGGGACACTCCCCAACAAGGTCAGACCGGGATAGGTAAGGCCGACTGACCGCTCGCTCCCAGCCCTTCGTTCAGAGGACAATCAGACACGTCAGGGAGACTCGTCACAGCAGGAACTCATTTATTGAGGAAATCACACAGCCTTTATGTAGGGTGGGGGCTAGGCGGGAACCAATCAGCTTAAAGGTCAGCAAGGCATGGGGTGTTCACGCAGGCAAGAGTCCCATAGGACTATATGGCAAGCACGAGCTGATCACGTTCGCGGAACTATTGTTAACCAATCCCTGACGGTGGTCCGATTCATCGTCATTAACTATTGAAACCGCCTTTGAGGCCTTGATCTTGCTCACTCACCAGGGAGTAAGGAGTCAGCCTGAGTTAGTTAACGTGTCATTAGTCCCAACAAAGAAGCAGCAACATCTTCTGAGAAATAGCAGGGAAAGTAGACAAGTGCTCAAAATAATCCTTAGTCACCAGGTCTGGTCCCATTGTAAACTAACCTAATCTGTGCCCAGTTCAACATCTGAACTTAATTTACTTGGATCTAATCTACCCAGAGCATCTTCTCCATAGAAATGTTGAAATCAGTCACAAATAGCCAGAAATGTCAAGAGGAATGGCAAATAGGTACCACATACAACCTGCCTCTTACAGGTGATATCTTCATTTCAAATAAACAAACTTCGAGGCATGGAACTATATGATGCAATCTGTGTCTGAATGCCAATCATTTTTTAAAGAATGGTAAAATGAGCTCAATACCGTTAGAGACATAATTTTGTCCCAATACCCAAACTAAAGAGTTATTATTTAGATTTGAACAAAACAAAAGTCTTTCTATTGTTTACATGTTGTAGCTGCTAAAAGATGGAGACAATTTGCTCATTCTGATATGAATTTTCTTGACCCTGTCCAGAGCTGTTAAAATCATGACTCTTATGCTTTGCCTAGTTATACAGTCAAGTAAACAATGGGATGCATTCCTGTCTCACAGTGACTAGGGTTCATGGCCCGAAAGCAATTCCACTCACCAATAATCAGAATCCTCAACTCAGGTAAGCCAAAAGTGAGAAACAATCAGGTTGAATAACAAAAAAAAACTGTAATTAAGCTCTGGAAGATTTAAAAAACAAATGAGTTAATGATTTTTATTTCTATGCAAATAACAGATCTTTGGGACAGATCAAATGCATTTTTCACTTCCATATTGCCAAACTTTGATTTGATTGATTCTATATTTATCCCCATGTGGCAGTTGGAGCACTCACTTTAGAGGGAAACTTTCCTAATTCCAGCCTATCAAGGAAAATCTGCAAGTTAAAAACTCACTTTTATCAGCAGGCATTCGGAGAATGGCAGGTGGCAAATAAAGCTCTTAGTGGATTATTCTAATTGCATTTTCTTTTACCTTCACAACTTAAAAAGTTGTAAGCAGAGGGAGAGGGCAACTTTCTATGGTTTTAAGAGTTGCATGTGTATATTTCTCTAATATACATTCCAAAGTTTACAGAGATTCTAAGTGTGAACTAGCTTGAGGGTATCTATGATTTTTATAATGAATATATTGAAAGAATTAGAAAAAATTAAATGCATCAATTATATCAAACTATTTACTAATGTTTATTACAAATATTTCAGTGTCTTTTTTCTTCTTTTATTTACTTTTTCAGTTTTCTTTACTGAGTTCTTATTTATGTTGAGAAAAGACAATTAAAAAGTGAAATAACAGAACATCATTTAAATAAAAGACATAAATTAGGATGAGGCAAAATTAGGAGTTGTAAATGAAGCAATAATTGTATTAACCTGCATCTTCCTTTTATAACAAAATTAATTTTAATTATAAATCAGCCCTCCCCAGATCTGTTCATGTTATTACTCTGGTTATTATATATCCAAAAGGAACTACTACTATAAGTTTTACTTAATTAGTCAAGTGATAATCCCATTTAAATATGACAATGATAATTTGCTAACAATTTCATATTTTATAAATAAGGAATCTTGAGGTTTATTCTAAGTGACAAATTCATAGTAACCACCTACCCAGTAAATGTAGTTTCCTATTTAGCTTTCTTTAAAGTAAATGTGCATTATCATTTATTCAGAAATATGCAAGCACTTACCGTTTTCCCATTTTCTAGAAGACTCTGAAAGATAAATGAATTCATGTAAGTTAAGGTTAAGTAAAAAGTAGAATCCCACCAAGAACATGTGCTTCTAACTTTTATCTTTTTGTTATGGGAGAAGCAGTGTCTCCAAGATAGGATCCATGGAGTTCCTGGAGAGAAGAGGTAACTCAGCTTAGGACCAGTGGGGTTCTTTGCATGCATGGCAGAAAGAATTTCAGCATACACCAGAGAGGTAGACAGAGGCTTATTTAGGAAGTACACACATTCAAGGGAGAATATGGACCATCTCCAGACAGAGAAGGAGATTAACCCCATTGATGTGGGGTGTTTATATTCATAGAGTCACTGTTGCTGGAGCAGAGTTGGAACCAGGGAAGAGTTAAGCAATTTCATGCCAGTCTTCCCTGGGTTTGCTCATTGCCCTCACCTTACTTTTTGTAAACAAAGGCATGGATCAAGTGCCTGGGCCAAGGTCAGTGAACTGGTTGCTTAGGAGTTGCAACTGTTTATAGGGCTTTCTGCATTTCAGTGGTTCATGGGCATTTTCCATATTTCAATGCTTTGTGGGCACTTCCTTTGAGATTCAGTTTATCTTTCCCTTTTTTGTGTCCCCCTAAATTTATATCTCAATTCTACCTACTTCACATTATATTATGGCTTTATATATTTATTCTGTCTTCCCAACAGTGTCCCTTACATTTATTTAAAGTTAAGTATTCATTCTTCACCAAAGAACAAATGTTTATCTTTACAAGTTTTTAAAAAGTATGCATTCATTATAATCCCCACAGAAATTTTTCCAAAATTATATTACTTTTCTTAAACAGAAAGCCAAATTGCTTCATTGGGGATAAATACAATGTGTGAGGGAAATAGAAGAAAACAGTTCCCACACTTGACTGAATGAATTAAGAAGAGCTTTCAAAGAGATTGCATTTTTTGTTGACAATGACAGCAAATTTAAATGGTGATCAAAATCTCATGTGAACAATGTATAGAAAAATAACTGAGTATGGTTTGTTCTGGGAACTATGAGTAGTTCTTTATTAAATTTGTCTGAAAGTATTCTATTTGTTTTCTCTAGCATTTCGAAACCTTGCAAAAATGACCTTGGAAGACTGTGGTCAGAGAAAAGCCTAAATGGTTAGGTGGTAACTCATTCAAAATGACCCTGTGTGTAATTTGTAAAGGGTATTAGGTCTTTATAATCTCATTTTAGTTCCTTCCCTCTATAAGACCTCATTCTTAAAAACCAACAAAGATTTGCTATCAGTCAAGCCTTCCTCAAATGACACAAAATTCCCTTCTCTTTCAACAATTATCAGTTTAAAAAGTAAGCAATATTTGTTTGTATTTCTTCTAGGAAAATAACATTTCTTCTAATATTAATATCAAAGCAGTGACTTTAAAATAAATAAATCAGTGTCTTTTTATAATGTGCATGTACAGAGTATTTAATACAGTCTGTGTCCTCTGTCCTGCTTTGGCGAAGTTAGATTGCACCATCGTTGGAGATGTCTTATTATAATTCCAAAGGTATCACTTTAGACCTCTTCAGACCTAGCTGTGCATTTCCTTGCCTCCTTGAGAGTCTACTATTAATGTCCAGTACAATGTGTGTTATTGGGATTGATGCATAAGGACAAACATACAACAATATTCACTAATTTATCCTCAAGGGGAGAACAACAACAAAACACCATTTATTGCTATAAGAAAATGGCAGAAACAACCAAAATCGAAATGATAGACATTATCCTCCAGATTTATCTGACAGTGTGTACTATTTGTGTCTCTCCTGCATGATTTATGCTTCTGTTAGAAAATATAAATAACATTGAAGAAAAGCAAGTTAGCATTAGTGAAAGATAAGTAATACATGGCAATGTCCAGAGGTGGGTGCATGTGAATGGAAAGGAGAAAGCTCACAAAAACAAACAAACAAACAAACAAACAAACAAAAAAACAATATCCCTGCAGAATGAGCACATGTAGCAAGCCAAGTGGAATCTGAAAATAAACAATCAAGGAGATGACTGATGTGTGATTAATCTCTAGTCAATAAACATAGGCCATGAAAGATGCTAAACTGATTTGATATTGGAAAAATGTCTAATTCTACACAGAGGCTGGACAAGGAAATGGGCAGTTTCCTGTTTTTGATTTCAAGAAGCAGAGATCAAAATACTATATACCTTAGTCTAAGTTCAGAGTTAACTGAAAGAGTGAGAAAGCCAAACAGATAGGCACCTTTCTGAACGTGCTTAGGTGTAGGCATTTGAAAGTGAATCTATTACAAGGATATCATATGCTTTTTAAAGTTACCTTGGCTGCTAGAACTCAGCAACTATCAGATATACCTTCTCTGCATGAAATAGACCAAAGTCTCCTGGTGATAAGAAATAGTCTTTCTTTAAGAAATACAAAGTGGAGTGGAATAAAGAATGTCTCTGTTATAAACGCTTTGGTTTCAATACCTAGGTGTCAAGAATACTCAATTTGATAATCATCAGACAGTTTGTGGAAAAAAAAAATTTTAAATGTTGTTTGTCAAGGATGGAATGTTTTTTCATTTGACACATGGCAAGAGTCAATTGTAATGTATATATATATGTATATAATATATGTATATGTATAATATATGTATATAATCTGGTTAACACTTTTAGGACAATTTTATAAAGTACTAATACTGGGCCTGATTGGATTTGCTTCAAATCTGTACATTCTGTGTCATTAATAAGTGTAGAAAATGAAAACTTCTAACATAACTACTCAAGGGTGAACGACAGATGCTTCAGGTAGTTGTGGGACTCTTTTAAGGCAATACTTCAAAGTTTTTAATAACGTATATTTAGAAGGTGATTTGAAGTGTGGAATGAAGGCAATATAAATACACAACTAGACACAGTGGTTAGCTTCTTAACTAATTTGAGCACTTCCTCACTATATGCAAGTTATCTAGAATTATTCAAATGACACGTAGTGCTCAGTACTTGTAATTTTGGTAACTCATATTATACCACTACTAAATTCTATACTGAAGATTCAATATTACAGAGTGGTAACACTAGTCTTACAGAACAGTGCGAATGTCAGCACTGAAAACGTACACTATGGATAAAATTTATACTTTGATATCTGAAATAAGAAAATATTTTCTTGACAAGCACATTTATATATTTTCAAAATGTGTACACATATGAGAATGCACATGTGTACATATTATTTACATAGCGATGTCATTGTATTTGACGATATATATGTAATTAAATAATCACAAACAAAATTCATATAAAATGTGTCTTAATTCATCTCCAACTTAAGAAGATTGGAAAGGGGATAAATTAGAAAAATAAACACACTAAACATCTTTGACAACCCACTTGATCAAAATAATGAGTTGCTACAGACAAAACACATACAGAAACATTAAGGAAATATTTCTAGGAACAGCAAATAACTATCTTTGTACTATAGAAAGAGAGCAGAAATCTTGAGTGGGAATAAGGACATATCATCATAGGCATAGAGAAAATATTTAAGTTTACTGCTTTATTTCAATAAGAATTCTAGAAAAAAATAAGTGAAATGATAATAAAAAGAAAAGTTCAAAAGAAAAATTCATGTCAGAGCTAATTTAACTTTGTGAGAGAACACAGGGATAAATCTTTTGTAAGTTGTGGTTTCTTAGTTATGACTTCAAAAGCACAGGCAAAACTAGAAAAATCAGATTGATTTGCCTTCACTGAATTAACAACTTTTGTGTTTCAAGGACATCATGAGAAAAGGGAAACACACAAAATCAGATAAATATTTGAAAATCATATACTTGATGAGATACTTGTATTGAGAACATAAAATAATGCTTAGAAGATGGCGGACTAGAGGGTGGCTGCATTTCGTGTTGCTCCAGGACTCAGGATTCAAAAGAGGAGATATTGAGAGACTTGGGACCAACTCAAAGCAGCTGGGTGAGTCTCTCCTGTTGGGGAGGCATCCCGGATGGGGTGGTAGTCCCGGAACACAGGGAACTTTGTGAAGAAGAGCTACAGGGCAAGACACCCCTCCCCCCGCTGGAGCAGTGAACTCGGACAACTGGGAGCATCGTAGAGGAGGCCGCTTAGCACAGCGCTGGACCTCGGAGCAGCCACTGGGGCTCCGGGCGGTGGCCCAGAGGAGGAGCTGCGAGGAGAGCTGTTTGGACTCAGAGCAACCACTCCTGAACGCCGGGGTCTGCCCGGAGGAGGAGGAGGAGGAGCGTGGCCGCTTGGATTCGGAGTGACTATACCAGAGCTACGGGCGGTTGCCAGAGGAGGAGCTGCATGGCGAGCTGTTTGGACTCAAAGTGACCGTTCTTGAACACAGGGGGGCTTCCTGGAGGAGGAGGAGGGGGAGCGCAGCGGGTCCCTTGGACTCGCAGTGACTGCGTTGGAGCTCCAGGCGGCTGCTCAGAGGAGGAGGTGAGTGGTGAGTTGTTTGGACTCAGAGAGACCGCTCCTGAACACCGGGGGGCTGCCTGGAGGAGGAGCGTGCTGGGTCACTTGGTCTCAAGTGGCCACACCAGAGATTCGGGCGGCTGCCTGGAGGAGGCGTGCAGCGGGTCACGTGGACTCAGAGAGACTCAGAGCGACTCAGGGTGACTGCTCCTGAACACCTGGGGGGCTACCTGAAGGAGGAGGAGGAATGGGGCGGGTCACTTGGACTCGGAGTGACTGCCCAGGGCTATGGGCGATTGGCGGGAGGAGGAGGTGCTCAGTGAGTTCCTTGGACTCCTGATGACAACACCAGAACACCGGGCGGCTGTCTGGAGGAAGAGGCGTGTGGCGGGTCTCTGGGACTTAGAGCGATTGTATGGGGCTCCAGGTGGCGGCTCAGAGGAGGGGCCGCATAGCCAGGCGATTAGGTGCAGAGCAGGGTCCCAGGACCTAGGAGGCTTCTTGGTGGAAGAGCCGCACAGAGACACGCTTAGGGGCGGAGCAAAGGTTCCAGGACTGCGGGCAGATTCTCTGAGGAGAGGCAGCCTAAGGAGAATCACTGCGAAGGGTGAGGCTCCCAGGCCCAGGAGGTAGGTCTGGGCCCCTGGGAATGTTGCAGAGGAAGGCAGCCCAGCCCAGGCAGTAGCTGTAGATTGAGGGGAACCTCTAGGAGGGGAACTGACCAGCGAGGCCTCCTCACTGAGTGAGTCTTCAATGCCAGGTGAGGTTTTCCCACAAGGATGGTAAAATCAGAGACACAGTCCCAAACAGGCCTTGCCTCAGCCCGCAGCCTAGTTCCTCTTTGGATGACCATTGGTCAACAAGTGGAGGTACCTCTGCCCACTAGCAGGGAATATTCCCCACCTGAAGGCCACCACCCCTAGAGAGGCAGCTTCCTTGTGGAGCATCGCACTATCAACTTCCTCCAAGACTTCAACCTACCGAAGGCTAAGAGTGGATATACTAGAAATCTTCAGGGACATTATAAGTCAATAGAGGAAATCTGCAATATCTCAGCGGTCCACTGATACCTGAACAATATGAGAAAAGGGAAGAAAATACCCCAAACAAATCTAGATGTTATATCAATAAAATCCAATGACAGCATGGCAGAAGAAATGACAGAAAAGGAGTTCAGAATGTACATAATTAAAATGATCAGGGAAGCAAACGACAAGATGAACGAGGAAATGCAGGCACTGAATGGTGAGAGGAAAGACCAAATGCAGGCATTGAATGATTGCACCAATCGACAGTTAAAAGAGCAAATACAGGAAGCAAAAGACCATTTCAATAAAGAGTTAGAGATATTGAAAAAAAGAAACAAACAGAAATCCTTGAAATGAAGGAAATAATAAACCAAATTAAGAACTCCATAGAAAGCATATTCAATAGGATAGAACACCTGGAAGACAGAACCTCAGACATTGAAGACAAAATATTTAACCTTGAAAACAAAGTTGAACAAACAGAGAAGATCATCAGAAATCATGAACAGAATCTACAAGAACTATGGGATATCATGAAAAGGCCAAATTTAAGAATTATTGGGATTGAGGAAGGCTTAGAGAAACAGACCAAAGGAATGAACAATCTATTCAATGAAATAATATCAGAAATTTCCCATATCTGAAGAATGAAATGGAAAATCAAGTTCAAGAGGCTTATAGGACTCCAAATACACAAAATTACAACAGACCCACACCAAGGCACATTATAATAAAAATACCTAACATACAAAATAAAGACAGAATTTTAAAGGCTGTGAGAGAAAAAAACCAAATTACATTCAAGGGGAAACCAATACAGATATCAGCAGATTTTTCAATCCAGACCCTAAAAGCTAGAAGGGCCTGGAACAACATTTTTCAAGCTCTGAAAGAAAATGGATGCCAACCAAGAATCTTATACCCAGCAAAACTTACCTTCAAATTTGACAATGAAATAAAATCCTTCCATGATAAACAAAGGCTAAAGAATTTACAAAAAGAAAGCCAGCATTACAGAACATTCTCAGCAAAATATTCCATGAGGAAGAGATGAAAAATAAAGAAGCAAATCAGCCAAGGGAGGAATTATCCTAAAGTAATTGTCAAATAAAGGAGGAACCAAGTCATGTCAAATAAATAAATAAATAAATAAATAAATAAATAAATAAATAAATAAATAAAATTTAAAAAATGAACCAAATGACTGGGAAACCAAATTGTATCTCAATAATAACCCTGAATGTTAATGGACTGAATTCATCAATCAAAAGACACAGACTGGCAGATTGGATTAAAAACAAAGATCCAACAATATGTTGCCTGCAAGAGACGCACCTCATAGAAAAAGATACTCATAGACTAAAGGTGAAAGGATGGGGAAAAACATACCATGCACATGGACTCAGCAAAAAAGCTGGAGTTTCCATCCTCATTTCAGATAATGTGGACTTCAAGCCAAAGGTAGTCAGAAGGGATAAAGAAGGACATTTCATACTGCTTAAGGGAAGCATAAATCAGCAAGATATAACAATCATAAGTATCTATACCCCAAACAGTGGCTCATTCATGTGTGTCAAACAGATCCTTCTCAATTTCAGAAACCAAACAGACCATAACACAATAATACTAGGTGATTTTAACACACCTCTCTCACCACTGGACAGATCTTCCAAACAAAAATTGAACAAAGAAACCATAGATCTCAATAACACAATCAACAATTTAGACTTAACCAACTTATATAGTATATACCATCCAACCAAGAGCGAATACACTTTCTTCTCAGCAGCACATGGATCCTTCTCTAAAATAGACCATATATTATGCCACAAAGCTAATGTTAGCAAATACAAGAAGATAGAGACACTACCTTGTATTCTATCAGATCATAATGCATTGAAGTTAGAAATAAATGAAACAGTAAAAAAACAGAAACTATTCCAACACCTGGAGATTAAAGAATATGCTATTATATGATGAATGGATAACAGAAGATATTAGGAAGGAAATTAAAAAATTCTTAGAGGTGAATGAGAACAAAGAAACATCATATCAAAATCTCTGGGACACTATGAAAGTAGTACTTAGAGGAAAATTTATTTCATGGAGCGCATTTAATAAAAGAAGTAAAACTCAACAAATAAATGACCTAACACTACAGCTCAAAGCCCTAGAAAAAGAAGAGACCAGCACCAAAAGTAGAAGACAGGAAATAGTTAAACTCAGAGCTGAAATCAACGAAATTGAAACAAAAGAAACAATAAAAAAATTGACAAAATAAATAGTTGGTTCTTTGAAAAAATAAACAAAATTGATAAACCTTTAGCCACACTAACAAAAAGAAGATGAGAGAAAACCCAAATCACTAAAATTCGGAATGAACAAGGAAATATCACAACAGACATGATTGAAATACAAAACATAATTAGAAGCTATTTTGAAAATGTATACTCCAGCAAAATAGAAAATTTTGAAGACATCAACAGGTTTCTAGAGACATATGAATTGCCTAAACTGAACAAGGAGGACATAAACAATTTAAATAGACCAATTTCAAGTAATGAAATAGAAGAGGTCATCAAAAGCCTACCAACAAAGAAAAGTCCGGGACCAGATGGGTTCTCAGCCGAGTTCTACAAAACCTTTAAAGAAGAGCTCATTCCAATACTTCTCAAAGTATTCCATAAAATAGAAGAGGAGGGAACCCTCCCAAACTCATTCTACGAAGCCAGTATCACCCTGATACCTAAACCAGACAGAGATACATCGAGGAAAGAAAATTTCAGACCAATATCCTTAATGAACATCGACACAAAAATTCTCAACAAAATGTTAGCAAATCGCATACAAAAACATATTAAAAAGATAGTGCACCATGATCAAGTAGGTTTCATCCCAGGGATGCAAGGTTGGTTCAACATCAGGAAATCAATAAATGTAATTCACCATATCAATAGACTTAAAGTCAAGAATCGCATGATTATTTCAATAGATGCAGAAAAAGCATTTGATAAAATACAGCACCCCTTCATGCTCAAAACACTAGAAAAAATAGGGATAGTGGGAACATTCCTTAACATTGTAAAGGCCATTTATGCTAAGCCCATGGTTAATATCATTCTAAATGGTGAAAAACTGAAAGTATTCCCCCTAAAAACTGGAACAAGGCAGGGATGCCCTCTTTCACCACTTCTATTCAATATCGTCCTTGAAACTCTAGCCAGAGCAATTACACAGACCAAAGAAATTAAAGGGATACGAATAGGAAAATAAGAACTTAAATTATCCCTATTTGCTCATGATATGATTATATACTTAGAGGAACCAGGAAATTTCACCAGAAAACTTTTAGAATTCATAAGTCAATTCAGTAAAGTAGCAGGATATAAGATCAATGCTCATAAATCTAATGCATTTTTATACATAAGTGATGAATTTTTGGAAAGAACAATCAGGAAAACTACCCCATTCACAATAGCCTCGAAAAAAATAAAATACTTGGGAATCAATCTCACAAAAGAGGTGAAAGACCTCTACAATGAGAACTACAGTACACTAAAGAAAGAAATTAAAGAACACCTTAGAAGATGGAAAGATCTCCCATGTTCTTGGATAGGAAGAATTAATATTGTCAAAATGGCCATACTACCTAAAGTGCTATACAAATTCAATGCAATTCCAATTAAAATTCCAATGACGTACCTTACAGAAATAGAGCAAGCAATTATGAAATTCATCTGGAAGAATAAAAAACCCAGAATAGCTAAAGCAATCCTTAGCAGGAAGAGTGAAACAGGGGGTATCGCAAAACCAGATCTTCAACTCTACTACAAAGCAATAGTAACAAAAATGGCATGGTTTTGCCACCAAAATAGACAGGTAGATCAATGGTACAGAATAGAGGACACGGACACAAACCCAAATAAACACAATTTTCTCATACTAGACAAAGAGGCCAAATATATGCAATGGAGAAAAGATAGCCTCTTCAACAAATGGTGCTGGGAGAATTGGAAATACATATACAACAGAATGAAACTAAACCCATATCTCTCACCATGCACGAAACTAAACTCAAAATGGATTAAGGACCTTGGAATCAGACCAGAGACCCTGCAAATTATAGAAGAAAAAGTGGGTCCAGATCTTCAACATGTCAGCTTAGGACCAGGCTTCCTCAACAGGACTCCCATAGCACAAGAAATAAAAGCAAGAATCAATAACTGGGATAGATTCAAACTAAAAAAGCTTTCTCTCAGCAAAGGTAACTATCAGCAATGCGAAGAAAGAGCCTACAGAGTAGGAGAATATCTTTGCCAATCATACTTCAGATAGAGCACTAATCTCTAGAATCTATAAAGAACTCAAAAACTCTACACCAAGAAGGCAAATAATCCAGTGGACAAATGGGCTAAGGAAATGAATAGACAATTCACAGAAGAAGATCTACAAGCAATCAACAATCATATGGAAAAATGTTCAACATCACTAGTAATAAGAGAAATGCAAATCAAAACCACCCTAAGATTCCATCTCAGCCCAATTAGAATGGCAATTATCAAAAATACAAGCAACAACAGGTGTCGGCGAGGATGTGGGGAGAAAGGTACACTCATACATTGCTGGTGGGGCTGCACATTAGTGCAGCCACTCTGGAAAGCAGTGTGGAGATTCCTTAGAAAACTTGGAATGGAACCACTATTTGACCCAGCTATCCCACCCTTTGGCCTATACCCAAAGGACTTAAAAGCAACATACTACAGAGATATAGCCACATCAATGTTCATAGCTGCTCAATTCACAATAGCCAGACTATGGAACCAACCTAGATGCCCTGCAATTGATGAATGGATAAAGAAACTGTGGTATATATATATACAATGGAATATTACTCAGCCATAAAAAAATGATAAAATTATGGCATTTGCAGGCAAATGGATGAAATTGGAGAATATCATGCTAAGTGAGATAAGCCTATCTCAAAAAACAAAGGTCGAATGATATCGCTAATAAGTGGATGAGAACACATAATGGGGGGAGGGAGGGAGGGGTTAGTGTTAGGGTTAGAGTTAGGGTTAGGGAGGGGGGTAAGAATGGAGGAAGGGAGGACTGTATAGAGGGAAAAGAGGGGTAGGAGGGGTGAGGGGAAGGGAAAAAATAACAGAATGAGTCAAACAACATTACCCTATGTAAATTTATGATTACACAAATGGTATGCCTTTATGCCATGTACAAACAGAGAAACAAATGTATCCCATTTGTTTACAATAAAAAAAATAATGCTTAGAACTCAATAGGAGATAAATAATTCAATTAACAGTGTGCAAATGTTTTTAGTAGACATTTTTCTATAGAAAACTTATGATTGTCAATAAGCACATAAAAATACTCAACACTATGATTATTAGGGAAATTCAAGTCAAATTACGATAAGGTATCACTTCATACTCACTAGAATGACTTAAGTAAAAATATAAAAAGACACACCAATGCAAGTCTTTCCACATTTTGGAGAATTTAGAATCCTCCTATATTTGTGGTACTATAAGTTTGAAAGTTTCACAAAGTATTACATGTAGTCATATACTTAAAAGAATTAAACATATGTCTGCAAAACAATTCATACAGTTTTCCTAGCACCATCGTCCAAATTCCAATAACTGGTTAATGGATCAGAACAAATTTTGATCATGTGTAGTCATGCAATTGAAGGATGATATACCCTGGCATGGATGAACCTCGAGAACATTGTAAGTAAGAGAAGCCATGTACATTTAAAAGGCCAGTATTAAACAAGTCCATTTATGTAACCTGAGAATATGCAAATGCTCTCACATGTAAGTTAGATTTACGTTTCCCATGGGTTTTGGAAGGAGTGAGGAGTGACTGTTCTCTTGTGTCTTTTGGGGGTGTTAAAATGCTGTACATCTAAACAGTGGTGGTTGTTGGACAATTGTGTAAATATGCTAAAAATTCCTGAATTGTACAAATATGAAAGGGTGATTTTTATGCCTTACATACTATACTGCAATATAGCTGTTATTTAAAACACAGGAGATTAGTGTTCAGAGGACATCTTGTATACTTGTGATTTGTAGATAAATGAATTTAGAAAATGACAAATCATCTGCATGTATGCATATAATCTTAATAAGTGAACAATTATGGTACTATTTTTGATTATTTTGTTGATGATTTTTACTGCTTATTTTGTTCACATCATTATGATTTTTAGATGTGTTTATATCCTTCCAGTATTGTTTAGATTCTTAACATTTCACATTTTTTACATGGATCAGAAATCAAGAAAATATCAGTGTTGTAGATGAGGTTAAAAAGAGTTAAACAAAATAGATAAGGGGATACTGAATAAGTACTAACATACAATAGTAAAAATGAAAAGCAAAGCTACAACTTAATGGCTCTTTCTTTGCCAAGGAGAGTTAGTCATTGTAATTTGCCTCTTTGAAGTTAATACTAAATGTCTCCTGTCATATTTCTAATTGGGCAAGATTAGTAAACTAATAAACCTAGGAGCAGATATTTGTTATAAAATCACCAAGCACTAGTTCAATCTTCTTCCTTCTGGCCTCATTAACTACAGCTTAATTCATTCTACTTTAAAAATCAGCTTGTACTTTTAGCTCAACTACATAATTAAACATACAAAAGTCACATAAATATATTGAAATTAATTTTCTGAAATAAATGTGCAATGATTTCATAATCAGAAAATATTATTTTATATTATTATAGATATTATTTTCTATAATCTAAAAGAAAATTTATATATTAAAATTTGAATAAAAAAGTAAATCCCCTTTTTATAATCATACTTCCTATTGATTCTGTTCTAGAGAACCCTGACTAATACAGTGGGGGACCTAGAATTGAAATACAAAGTAGTAGCCTATTGCTTATAGATATCATACTGAACTTTGAAGAGAAAAAAAAATTCAGGCTATTAAATCACTCAGTGTTTAAGAAAACACAAATCCACGAATAAGAGCACTGCAAGGTATGAGGTCACTATTGTGTGCATAACTTATTTAGCATACTTTTGTGAACACTTAATTGCATGTTGCAGTGAAGTTTTAGAAACCTTAAAGAAAGCAACTCTCAAGAGACTAGAAAGTTATATAACATTTGTATTTGTGTTCTAGTGTTTCAGAAAAAAAAAAAATTAAAATTCCAGGTTTACAAAAGCTTTTAGTGTTACTCTTGAAGGTTTATATCCTTACAAATAGGGACACCTGAAAATGGACCAATCTTGATTGAACGAGATTTGCTTATTTTTTTCTTCCTGACAGGAGAATCAATATAACGTTATCCAGTTCCATATGTACTTTTAGAAAGATTCATTAACATTAAATAAAAAAAGTATCATGTCAGGGAGTTAGTCCAAAAGATCAGAGAGTCAAAAGGAAATTAGATGATGATTATGGAGAAAGAGAGTGGGGAGAGAGAGAGAGAGAGAGAGATTTCAGATCAGTCACTGACTTACAATAAAATATGACTACTAGATTCCAAAATATATGAAAATATGATAAAGCATGGTAAAATTAGTGAAATTTCACCAAATAAATGGAATGTGTAAAAGATATTAAAATAGAATTTTTGAAAGAAAAACACAATAGTAATTAAGTAAAAGAACAGAAAAATGGAAAAGAAAGTTAGTGATACAGAAGGTACATTGAATAAAATGTGATTATTGAAAAATACAGAAAAAAACAAGAAATACATGAGACAATATAAAAGGAACACAAATAACACATACAGCATGTAATAAAATCACAACCTGCTTATATTTGATTGGAATCTCAAAAATAAGAGAGAGAGAAAATGAGAGAAAGAAACAAAGGAACGGAGAAAGAGAAAAGAAAGAAGTAGGAAGGAGCAAGGGAGACAGATAAGGAGTAGCGGAGATAAAAGTAATTTTTGAAAAGATAATTTCTGAGAGTTTTCTTAAAAATAGAAAAGACATTGATCAAAAGATTCAAAACTATTTACATATATCCCCACACAAAGTCAAAGAAAACCACATATAAACACATCATAGAAAAACTACTGAAAAACAGAAAATTTAAAAGCAGAAATAAAACATTCACATTATCTTCAAATGAGAAATTCTAAGACCAATGGAAGATTTATGAGCAGAAGCAATGAAAGTCTGATGACAATGGAATGTATCATTAAAATATTTAGAGAAATAAAAACTAAGCTGCCTTTCCACACCTAATGAATATATGCTTAAAATCTGAAGATAAATTAAAGATGTTATAGAGGGAAAAAATGAGAATATTAGCAGTATACTCATCTGATAAAAGTGTAAGAATAATGTTTACTGAGAAAAGAAAAATATTTCTAGATCAAAACAAAATAATCCATGAATTCCAGAGAAATATAATTTTGTGGGTAAATATAAATAAATATTTACTATTAAGTAAAATGATATTATCTGTATCTGGGTGTCAAGAGAAATATACAATGATGTTTGCGCATTATTGTTGAAATTTATATATGACTGAAATAACAAAAACTCAATTGGAATATGTATAATAATCTCATCAAACTACAATTTGTGAATGAAAATGTTAAAGGTATGAAGAACTTCATATCAGAATAAAATGAATTTTCTACCTATGTCCAAAAACATTACAATCACTCATGAAATTAATAGCTTAATTTATACTTACATATAAACCTAATATATGACATATACTTGAACCTTATAAGGAGAAAGTGACAAATCCACAATTTTAATAGATAAAAGAACATGATTAAAAAAGAAGCCAATATATTGATTTGACAATTTGAAATAGAAATTTAAGCAACATCATTAATAGGTACATATTGACTCTTGTACCCCAACATGGAATACTTATCTGCATGGATATATGAATGTATATAAATTATTGATCATCTAATAAGCTGTAAAGCAAGTGTCCAAATAATTCAAGTTTCTCATGTAAATGAAATTAGAATCAGAACAAATTCAGTACATCTAAATTCAAACTGAACACTCAAAAGCAAGTAAAATACATTAAAACAAAATGAAATTTCTCGAGAATTAAAAATGAATCTCTAAGTGATTTATTTGTGATAAAATAATTGCAATAGTCTTGATAAGTTTTACAAATAAAATACAAAGAATTGCCTTATACGCATTCTTATATGCATGACAAAGTCAAAACTCAGTAACGTTTTCAAGTCGAAAACTGAGAATGTTGAAGGACGTTGCAAAATAAAGAATAACTTCAGTAATTTTAAAGAAAGAAAATAAGGGATAGTCACTTTACTAAATATCAAGATATACTTTAAGGCAGAGTGTTGGAGACATCATGATACTGATATATGGGTTAAAACACAAGAATTAGAGCAGAAATTTGTCATTATTTTATTTAAGGGGATGAACAAGAAAAGAAAAATCATCCAAATGGAAACCAAAAATCAATCATTTGCTTAATAGAGGCCAGTAGTTATTATGCCCCCCAAAAAATGATAAAGAAAACTTTGCTAATTAGGAATGAATAGAAGCATCCTCACCAAACAATAAAAATATTCATGAATGAAATACTGCTGTGAACTGACATGAAGTGCTCTAATCCTGAAATGTGGTAATGATGACTGTTCTTGCCATTTAGAAATTAGACTTGTAAGAATTGGAAAGAAACTCCTGAAACTGTCTTTATTTGCTGCATCATGTTGGATTCAGTAAAGAGGCAAAAGTCACAAGTGAAAATGCAGTAAATGATGATGATGCTCTTAAGGTGGAAAGAGCAGAGGCAGCTCCATGATCATGGGGAAGAGAGGAAGAAAGTTACTTACTCATTTTTTAAATTTGGAAGTTTGAGGAAGAGTCAGGGCTTCACACTTCTGAAAAGGGACTGTTCTGTTGCTGATGATTTTCCAGAGAACTCTAGGGAGGGGACACAATAAGATTGGATGAAGATCTCTGCAAAAGGCTAAGAGAAGGGCAGGGAATTGTTGGAAACTAAATTGGAATCAACTGCTGCCTCTGATGGGACAGCTGTGCAGGGGTGTCAAAGCCTTGTTTTAGAAATAAATAAAATAAAAATAGAAAATAAAAAAGGAATAGGAAACAAACATGAAGAAACATATCCCTCCTTCCTCAAGCAGTTCCCAGGCTCCTTCTGGTACTCTATTGACAGAATCAAACAAAGAATCAAGTGGCAAAGGAAAAATAGGGATTTTAGAGTCCTACCCACAGCATGACCCTGCAGAGGACAGATGAGTGGACTGGAAGCCACCGTGTAAGCTTGATCATTGGCATGTTTCCCAAATACATGACTGTCCAATTGCAAAATAAAAGACCCTGTGTCTAATCACAATGTGTACGTGTGCGTGTATTCTATTACATGTTCTAATGATATGAATAAGACATAATTATGAAAGCCCTATTTAAGGATATAAAGAAGATTTAAATAAAGAGTAGGAGCATGGACTGAGGGCTTAATATTGTAAATCCATCAATATTCTGTAAAGTATTCTAAAAAAATTAATGTTCCCACAATCAAATTTCCAACTGATTTCCCCAAGAACCTTAAAGAATATTTCAAAAAATATACAGGATTAAGAAATAAACTTTAAGAATTTGAAAGAAGAAAACAAATGCAAAAACTCACTTTAGCAAATAGCCACATATATTTTAAGGCACAGCGATTAGTATATTCTAATATTGACATATGGACAGTAAAATACATAAATAGAACATAATGAAAACTCCAAAATCACTTCCATGCATATTTAAAAACTTGATATATGTCAGAGGCAGTATTATAAATAAGGAGAGAAGGAATTTATTATGAAGTAAATGTTGTTCATAAGGAGAAAATCGAAAATGGATGAACTATTTCAGAGGACACAATGAGTAGTTTTCAGTGGACAAAGGACTAAATTTGAAGTGAACAATTTTAACACTTTAAGAAAAAATATCCAATACAATTTTTGTGGTATTGTATTAAGAGGAAACCCAAAATAAATGAAAAAGTGATGCATAGGATTATATTATGATAGTTTATAGCCACAAATTGCCATTCTAAAGATTAAAAGATAATCCAGGAATTTTAGGATATCTTTTAAAAAACATAAAATGGTAAAATTATTTCCTTCTTGAATATAACAGAATCATAAAACACTGAAAAATTTTAATAATCCAATAGATAATAGAGCAAAACATATTAACAATAAAGTCATAGTGAATGAAATACAAGTGGTCAGTAAACACATAGACTGATGTTCAACAATTCCATGTTCATGAAACAGTTTTTATATAAATTACAATATTATATATTTTTGACTATATGGAATAATGAGGACTTCATATCCTTGTGGTGAACTGTTAAATTGCTACATCCATTTTTGAAAGTTATTTGATAATATGAATTACAATTTAACATACTCATCCTTCATAACCCAGAATTTTTATTTCAGATACATGACCTAGATAAAATCTTATACATATACATAAGGAGTCAGGTGCAAAAAAGAATCCTTTCCATGTTATTTCTTAGCAAAATATGTAAAATGCTTAAATAGGTATTTGTCAATAAAAGTATGAATAAGTGAATTATGATACAGCAGTAAAATGAAAGAAGCAAGTCTACATATATCAGCAAGATTAAATTTCATTCATTCATGAAAATTACAGAATAAGGACTACTTTTTTAAAAATTTATTTATTTGGATTACATTGTACACAAATGGGGTACAACTTTTGATTCTCTGGTTGTACACAAAATAGAGTCACATCATTTGTGTAATCATACATGTGCATAGGAAAATGATGTTTGTCTCATTATGTTATTTTTCTTCCCCCCCAGCCCCTCCCCACCCCTCTTTTTCCTCTATACAATCCATCCTTCCTCCATTCTTGCCTCCCTCGTTATGTATCATCAACCGCTTGACAGAGGGATCATTCCACCTTTGATTTTTTGGGATTGGCTTATCTCACTTAGCATGATATTCTCCAACTGCATTAATTTACCTGCAAATGCCAAAATTTTATTTTCTTTATGGCTCAGTAATATTCCATTGTGTATATATACCACAGTTTCTTTATCCATTCATCAATTGAAAGACATCTAGGTTGGTTCCATAATCTAGCTATTGTGAATTGAGCAGCTATGAACATTGAAGTGGCTGTAACACTGTAGTATGCTGATTTTAAGTCCTTTGGGCATAGGCTGAGGACTGGGATAGCTGGGTCAAGTGGTGGCACCATTCCAAGTTTTCTAAGGAATCTCCACACTGCTTTCCAGAGTGGCTACACTAATTTGCAACCCCACCAGCAATGTACGAATATACCATTTTCCCCATATCCTCACCAACACCTATTGTTGCTTGTATTCTTGATAATCGCCATTCTAATTGGGGTGAGAAGAAATCTTAGGGTAGATTTGATTTGCATTCCTCTTATTACTAAAGAGGTTGAACATTTTTTTATATCTGTTGTTTGCTTGTAGATCTTCTGTTAAGTGTCTGGTCATTTCATTAGCCCATTTATTGATTGGGTTATTTGTATTCTTGGTGTAAAGTTTTTTGAGTTCTTAATAGATTCTGGAGATAAGTGCTCTATCTGAAGTTTGTGGGGAAAAGATTTTCTCTGATTTTGTAGGCTTTCTCTTCACATTTTTTTTAGTTTAATATTTTTTAAAATTTTAATTAAAAATCATAAATTTACATAGGGCAATGTTGTTTGATTCATTTTGTTATTTTTTCCCTTCCCCCCTCCCCTCCCACCCCTCTTTTCCCTCTATACATTCCTTTCTTCCTCATTCTTACCACCCTCCTTATTCCTAACCCTAAACCTAACCCTAACCCTAACATTAACCCCTCCTACCCCCCCGTTGTGTCCTCATCTGCTTATCAGCGAGATCATTCCTCCTTTAGTTTTTTGAGATTGGCTTATCTCACTTAGCATGATACCCTCCAATTTCATCCATTTGCCTGCGAATGCCATAATTTTGTCATTCCTCATGGCGGAATAATATTCCATTGTATATATATATATTTATATATGCCACAGTTTCTTTATCCATTCATCAACTGAAGGGCATCTGGGTTGGTTCCACAATCTGGCTATAGTGAATTGAGCAGCTATGAACATTGATGTGGCTGTATCTCTGTAGTATGCTGATTTTAAGTCCTTTGGGTATAGGCCAAGGAGTGGGATAGCTGGGTCAAATGGTGGTTCCATTCCAAGCTTTCTGAGGAATCTCCATGCTGCTTTCCAGAGTGGCTGCACTAATTTGCAGTCCCACCAGCAATGTATGAGTGTACCTTTTTCCCCACATCCTCGCCAACACCTATTGTTGCTTATGTTATTGATAATCGCCATTCTAATTGGGCTGAGATGAAATCTTAGGGTAGTTTTGATTTGCATTTCTCTTATTACTAGAGATGTTGAACATTTTTTCATATATCTGTTGATTGCTTGTACATCTTCTTCTGTGAAGTGTCTATTCATTTCCTTAGCCCATTTGTTGATTGGATTATTTGTATTCTTGGTGAAGACTTTTTTGAGTTCTTTATAGATTTGGGATATTAGCGTTCTATCTGAAGTATGATTGGCAAAGATATTCTCCCACTCTGTAGTCTCTCTCTTCACATTACTGATAGTTTCCTTTGCTGAGAGAAAGCTTTTTAGTTTGAATCTATCCCAGATGTTGATTCTTGCTTTTATTTCTTGGTCTATGGGAGTCCTGTTAAGGAAGTCTGCTCCTAAGCCAACAAGTTGAAGGTTTGGGCCTACTTTTTCTTCTATAAGATGCAGGGCCTCTGGTCAGATTCTGAGGTCCTTGATCCATTTTGAGTTGAGTTTTGTGCAGGGTGAGAGATAGGGGTTTAATTTCATTCTGTTGCATATGGTTTTCCAGTTTTCCCAGCACCATTTGTTGAAGAGGCTATCTTTTCTCCATTGCATATTTTTGTCCCCTTTGTCTAGTATGAGAAAATTGTATTTATTTGGGTTTGTGTCCGTGTCCTCTATTCTGTACCATTGATCTACCTGTCTATTTTGGTACCAATACCATGCCGTTTTTGTTACTATTGCTTTGTAATAGAGTTGAAGATCTGGTATTGCGATATCCCCTGCTTTGCTCTTTCTACTGAGGATTGCTTTAGTTATTCTGGGTTTCTTATTCTTCCAGATGAATTTCATAATTGCTTGCTCTATTTCTGTAAGGTACATCATTGGAATTTTAATTGGAATTGCATTGAATCTATATAGCACTTTAGGTAGGATGGCCATTTTGACAATATTAATTCTACCTATCCATGAACATGGGAGATCTTTCCATCTTCTAAGGTTTTCTTTAATTTCTTTCTTTAGTGTTCTGTAGTTCTCATTGTAGAGGTCTTTCACCTCTTTTGTGAGATTCATTCCCAAGTGTTTTATTTTTTTGATGCTATTGTGAATGGGGTAGTTTTCCTAATTTCTCTTTCTGAAGATTCATCACTTATGTATAAAAATGCATTGGATTTATGAGCATTGATCTTGTAACCTGCTACTTTACTGAATTCACTTATGAGTTCTAAGAGTTTTCTGGTGGAATTTCCAGGTTCCTCTAAATATATAATCATGTCATCAGCGAACAGGGATAGTTTGAGTTCCTCTTTTCCAATTCGTATCCCTTTAATTTCTTTGGTTTGTCTAATTGCTCTGGCTAGAGTCTCAAGAACAATGTTGAATAGAAGTGGTGAAAGAGGGCATCCCTGCCTTGTTCCAGTTTTTAGGGGGAATGCTTTCAGTTTTTCACCATTTAGAATGATATTGGCCATGGGCTTAGCATAGATGGCCTTCACAATGTTAAGGAATGCTCCCACTACCCCAATTTTTTCTAGTGTTTTGAGCATGAAGGGATGCTGTATTTTATCGAATGCTTTTTCTGCATCTATTGAAATAATCATGTGATTCTTAACACACAACTTAAATAAATCAATTTCAAGCAATGAAATAGAAGAGGTCATCAAAAGCCTACCAACAAAGAAAAGTCCGGGGCCAGATGGGTTCTCAGTCGAATTCTACAAAACCTTTAAAGAAGAGCTCATTCCAATACTTCTCGAAGTATTCCATAAAATAGAAGAGGAGGGAACCCTCCCAAACTCATTCTATGAAGCCAATATCACGCTGATATCTAAACCAGACAGAGATACATCGAGGAAAGAAAATTTCAGACCAATATCCTTAATGAACATCGACACAAAAATTCTCAACAAAATTTTAGCAAACCGCATACAAAAATATATTAAAAAGATAGTGCACCATGATCAAGTGGGTTTTATCCCAGGGATGCAAGGTTGGTTCAACATCCGGAAATCAATAAATGTCATTCACCATATCAACACACATTGTTGATTGTTTCCTTTGCTGAGAAAAAGCTTTTTAGTTTGAATCTATCCCACTTATTGATTCTTGCTTTTTTTTCTTATTCTTTGGGAGTCATATTAAAGAAGTCTGGTCCTAAGCGGACATGATGAAGACTTGGACTTACTTTTTCTTCTATTAGGTGCAGGGCTTCTGGTCTAATTCTGAGGTCCTTAATTCATTTTGAGTTGAATTTTGTGCAGGGAGAGAGATAGGGGTTTAGTTTTATTTTGTTGCATATGGATTTCCAGTTTTCCTAGCACAATTTGTTGAAGAGGCTGTCTTTCTCCATTGTATGTTTTTGGCATCTTTCTCTAGTATGAGAAAACTGTTTTTATGTGGGTTTGTCTCTGTGTCCCCTATTCTGTACCGTGGATCTACCTGTCTATTTTCGTGCCGAAAATATGCCGTTTTTCTTACTATTGCTCTGTACTATTGTTGAAGATCTGGTATTTTGATACCCCCTGCTTCACTCTTCCTGCTAAGAATTGCTTTAGCTATTCTGGGTCTCTTATTCTTCCAAATGAATTTCATGATTGTTTGCTCTATTTCTATGAGGAAATCACTGGGATTTTAATAGGAATTGCATTGAATTTGTATAGCACTTTTGGTAATATGGCCATTTTGACAATATTAATTCTGCCTATCCTAAAACATGGGTGATCTTTCCATCATCTAAGGTTTTCTTTAATTTCTTTCTTTAGTGTTCTGTAGTTTTCATTGTAGAAGTCTTTTACCTTTTTTGTTAGATTGATTCTGAAGTTTTTTTTTTTTTTTGAGACTATTGTGAATGGGGTAGTTTTCCTAATTTCCTTTTCAGAGGATTCATCACTTATGAATAAAAATGCATTAGATTTATGTGCATTGATTTTTATATTCTGCTACTTTACTGAATTCATTTATGTGTTCTAGAAGTTTTCTGGTGGAAATTATCAGCTCCTCTAAATGTAGAATCATGTCATTGTCAAATAAGGATAATTTGAGTTCTTCTTTTCCTATTCAGATCCCTTAAATTTCTTTGGTCTGTCTAACTGTTCTGGCTAGAGTTTCAAGGACAATGTTTAATAGAAGTGGTGAAAGAGGGCAACCCAGGCTTGTTCCAGTTTTTAGGGGGAATGCTTTCAGTTTTTCTCCATTTAGAATGATATTGGCCATGGGCTTATCATAGATGGCCTTTACCATGTTGAGGTATGTTCCTACTCTCCCTATTTTTTCTAGTGTTTTGAGCATGAGGGATGCTGTATTTTATCAAATGCTTTTTCTACATCTATTGAAATAATCATGTGATTGCTGACTTTAACTCTGTTGATGTGGTGAATTACATTTATTGATTCTTGGATGTTGAACCAACTTTGCATCCCTGGGATGAAACCCACTTGATCATGGTGCACTATCTTTTTAATATGTTTTTGTATGCAATTTTCTAAACGTTTGTTAAGAATTTTTGCATCTATGTTCAATAGGGTTATTGGTCTGAAATTTTCTTTCCTCGCTGTGTCTCTGTCTGGTTTTGGTATCAGGGTGATATTAGCTTCATAGAATGAGTTTGGAAGGGTTCCCTCCTCTTGTATTTCATGGAATACTTTGAGGAGTATTGGAATGAGCTCTTCTTTGAAGGTCTTATAGAACTCAGCTGAGAATTCATCTGGTCCCAGACTTTTCTTTGTTGGTAGTCTTTTGATAACTTCTTCTATTTCCTTGCTTGAAATTGATCTATTTAAATTGTGTATGTCATCCTGATTCAGTTTTGGTGGTTCATATGTCTTTAGTAACCTGTTGATGTCTTCAAGATTTTCTATTTCATTGAACTACAGGTTTTCAAAATAGCTTTTAATTCTGTTTGGTATTTCAATAGTGTCTCTTGTGATATTTCCTTTTTCATCCTGAATTTTAGTAACCTGAGTTTTCTCTCTCCTTCTCTTTGTTAGTGTGGCTAAGTGTTTATCAATTTTGCTTATTTTTTCAAAAAACCAACTTTTTATTTTGTCAATTTTTTGATTGTTTCTTTTGTTTCAATTTCTTTGATTTCAGCTCTGATTTTAACTGTTACCTGTCTTCTACTACTTTTGGTGTTGATCTGTTCTTTTTCTAGGACTTTGAGCTGTAATGTTAGATTGTTTATTTGTTGACTTTTCCTTCTTTTATTAAATGTGCTCCATGCAATGAATTTTCCTCTTAGTACTGCTTTCATAGTATTCCAGGGATTTTGATATGTTGTATTTTTGTTCTTGGTTACCTCTAAGAATTTTTTAATTTCCCCCTGATGTCTTCTGTTATCCATGCATCATTCAATAGCTTAATATTTAATCTCCAGGTATTGGAGTAATTTTTATTTTTTATTTTCTCATTGATTTCTAATTTCATTCCATTGTAATCTGATAGAATACAAGGTAGTATCTCTATCTTATTGTATTTGCTAAGAGTATCTTTGTGGCATAATGTATGGTCTATTTTAAAGAAGGATCCATGTGCTGCTGAGAAGAAAGTGTATTCGCTCATTGATGGATAGAATATTCTATATATGTCTGTTAAGTCTAAATTATCACTTGTGTTATTGATATCTATGGTTTCTTTGTTCAATTTTTATTTGAAAGATCAGTCCAGTGGTGAGACAGATATGTTAAAGTCACCTAGTATTATTGTGTTGTGGTCTATATGATTTCTGAAATTGAAAAGGATTTGTTTGACATACATGGATGAGCCAATATTTGGGGCATAGATATTTGTGATTGTTATGTCTTACTGATTTATGCTTCCTTTAAGCAGTATGAAATGGCCTTCTTTACCCCTTCTGACTAATTTTGGCTTGAAGTCTGCTTTATTTGATATGAGGATGGATTCCGCTGCTTTTTTAGTGATTCCATTCATGTGGTATATTTTTTCCCATCCTCTCACCTTTAGTTGGTGGGTATCTTCTATGAGATGAGTCTCTTGAAGGTAGCAAGTCATTGGGTTTTTCTTTTTAATCCAATCTGCCAGTCTATGCCTTTTGATTGATGAGTTCAGGTCATTAACATTCAGTGTTGTTATTGAGATGTTATTTGTATTCCTGGTCATTTTGGCTTATTTTTGGTTTTTAAGTTGACTTGGTTTCTCAGTTATTTGGCTATTCCTTTAGGGTAGTTCCTCCCTATGCTGAATTACATTGTTGTTTTTTATTTCTTCCTCATAGAATATTTTACTGAGAATGTTCTGTAGTGCCGGCTTTCTATTTGTAAATAATTTTAGCTTTTGTTTATCATGGAAGGACTTTATTTAATTGTGAAATCTGAAATCTGAAGGTAAGTTTTGGTGGGTATAAGATTCTTGGTTGGCATCCATTTACTTTCAGTGTTTGAAAAATGTTGTTCCAGGCCCATCTAGGTTTTAGGGTCTGGATTGAGAAATCTGCTTATATCCATATTTGTTTCCTCCTGAATATAATCTGATTTTTTTCTCTCACAGTCTTTAAAATTCTATATATTTTTTGTTAGGTAATTTCATTATAATGTGCTTTGGTGTGGATCTGTTGTGATTTTGTACATTTGTAAGCTTTGTATTTGATTTTCCATTTCATTCTTCAGATGTGGTAAATTTCCTGATATTATTTCATTGAAAAGATTGTTCATTCCTTTGGTTTGTATCTCTGTACGTTCCTCAACCCCAATAATTCTTATTTTGGTCTTTTCATGATTTTCCATAATTCTTGGAGTTCCATTCATGATTTCTTACCATCTTTTCTGTTTGGTCAACTTCATTTTCAGTATTAAATATTTTTTCTTCAATGTCTGAGGTTCTGTCTTCCAGGTGATCTAGCCTATTAGTTATGCTTTCTATTGAGTTTTTAATTTGTTTTTTTTGTTTCCTTCATTTCAAGGATTTCTGTTTTTTTTTTCCCCCTGGAATCTCTATCTCTTTATTGAAATGATCTTTTGCTTCCTCCATTTGCTCTTTTAACTGTTGATTGGTGCTATCATTCAATGCCTGCATTTGCTCCCTTATCTCATCATTTGCTTCACTGATCATTTTAATTATGTACATTCTGAACTCCCATTCTGACATTTTTTCTGTCATAGTGTCATTGGATTTTATTGATGTAACATCTAGGTGTGTTTGGGACACTTTCTTCCCTTGTTTTCTCATATTGTTCATGTATCTTCCCCTTTAGGAGTGCAAATATGAGGTATTGAAACCCGGGGCCCAGGGTTACGCCACGTGCATCCGAAGATGGCAACTGGCAGAGAGCAAACGGCATTCTGAATATGCATGGAGAAAGGCAGAACGCGTTTACAATTGGCTGTATTATAATCAGTTCAGCTGCCTACCACGTGGACAGATATACTTTACATGTATGCTCCAGTGAGTGACTGCTTGACCTTTAACAAGATTAGATGGACATATTTGGTTACAATTGCTTATGCATGAGACTGCTTATATATTGAGGGTGTTATTTGAATAAACGGGAAGCTGCTTCATGAACTTCTAAAGAGTACGTGTCTTCTATCCCGCTGGTCGGGCCATAAGCGCGAGGAGCGGTGGTTTTCTGCAAGCAGTTTTTGGTAAGCGAAAAGACAAAGAAGGCGTGGTTTCCCATAAGAGAAGGCACGCGGTGAGCCACTTGAAGCAGCCCTGTTGGCAAGCAGCAGCGGCTTTCCGTAGCAATTTTCCCCCTATAGACTTATAGTGTCCCTGCAGGTTTCCAATACCTCATCTTAAAGTGAGAGATCATATTAGCAGCACACCATACAAACAATATGCATCCTTAACTCAAATAATCCCTTTTAAGATATTAACCATATTGTCTTAATAAACAGAGATTATGAGTTCATTATCTACAGCTTAGCCAATAGGTTTGGAATAAGGACCACAATTTCTAATGGTGAACAAAGAGGATGAGGAGGGGTGTAGGATATAAAGTTAATGAGGTAAGAAGTACATCTATAGAGGTACTATGTCATAGGAGTAGTTAAAGAGGAATTGAAAGTAATTGGTTGTTAGTATGTGAAAAGGGAGAGAGTCTCCAAGGAGACAGATAGATATGAGGAAAATCGAGAGGATGAGAAAAACATTAATAAAAGAAAAAGAAACGCCAGAATAATAGTATGTATAATCAGAATAATTGTACTACTAATAATAATAAAAAAACTACAATAGAAGTATACAGTAGTGTTCAAACCTCCTAGTCTTCAGTAGCCTGATGCCTGGGAGGAAGTTGATAATGCAGTGACTCAAGAAGAGTGCTGCCCCCCTAGGGCTGGTGGCTTCCTGCTAGTGGGCAGAGGCGCCTCCACATGTTGACAGATGGTCAACCGCAACATGGGTGCTAGACCTCTGGCTGGGGCTGGGCTGGGCCAGGCCTGGTTCTCGGGGCTAGGACTCCTGGGTACAGAAGACTTGGGCAGCTGCCCTGGGCTAGGCCTGGTGTCTATCTCTGGGCCTTGCCTCTGGTGTGGAAGTCTGGCCTGGTGGTACTGGGCTGGGCCTGGTTCTCTGGGTCAGGTCTCCCAGGCATGGGAGTCTCACGCAGCAGCACTGGGCTGGTACTGGGTTTCTGGGTCGGTTCTTCCCAGGGTGGAAGTCTTGTCCAGCAGTGCTGGGCTGGGCCTGGTTCCAGGACAGTACAATATTACATGGAGTTTTAAGGTATGTAACTCAGAACCTCATAAATATATCCTTAGGTATAAAATACTTTAAGAAAAGTTTGATTAGATTAGATTGACAAAAAAAAAAAAAAAACTTAAACAGTAATAACTTCTCATGGAATGGGATTGGAGATGAAAAAATAGTGGCCTCAAATGTGTTAGTCAGCTTGTTTTTACTCTAACAAAATCCTGAGAAAAGTCAATAAGAGAAAAGTTTTATTTTGACTTACACTTTTGGAGGCTTCAGTCCATGGTCAGTTGGTGCATTGATTTGTGGACTTTAGTGAGGCAGCATATCTGGGCAGGGAATGCATGATGGAGCAAATAGCTCACCTCAGGGTGCCTGGGAGCAGGGGGAGGCAGACAGACCCCTGGAGTCTAAGCTCTCCTACTGGGCCCCACTCTTAGGCTGCATTGACTCCCAGTTGGCCAGGGGGCCAAAAACCAAGCCTGGAACACATGGGCTTTGGGGGACATTGCAAATTCAAGCTGGAGAGTCATGTTAATCTGCAAAATGTGTAAGTTTAGTAAATAAAGGCTCTGAAACAAATATTGCATAGATTTAAGATGTGGTAAATGAAGTCTGTGAGGAGAATTCAGCTGTTCATTACTTATGTTTCTTCCTCTCCAAACAGCTGAAATATTTAACTACAAACCTGTTGGACACTCACAATTGATAAAAATGTAATATAATCAATACCTCATATTTTTATATGAAACTTAAAAAGGCTTATCTAAATGTAAAACTTAAAATTATAAAACTAATAGAAAAAAAAGAAGAAAATCTTCATGACTGGGTAGATGTTTCTTAGAATTTATACAAGTACATGATTTATAAAATAAAAAATTTGATAAATTGAATATATAAAATTTAATGAGGTCAATTATATGAAAGATACTTTTATTAAGAGAATAAAAAGATGAACAATAGATTGAGAGAGAATATTTGTGGATCACATATCAAAAATGTCTTGAATGTATAAGGATATCATATACATTTATGACATAATATAATAGGGTATTTGGATATATAAAGAATTCTCAAAACTCCACAGTCCAGTCAGGATACAACTCAATAAAATACAGGCAATACTTTTAAAAGACTCAAAGAAGATTTACAACCCTCAAATACATGAAAACATACTCAGTATCACAATGAGTTACCACTGTGCACCTATTACAGTGAAGTAAAAAATAAAAGAAAATCTGGCAGTGTCAAGGGCTGATATGGATAGGGAACAACTGGAGCTTTCAAACATTGCTAGTTGGAATGCAAAATGGTACAGTCAATTTTTTAAAAAAAGTTTTGTAGTTTTTTGTGAAGTTAAGCACATGATTATAACACAGAATTCCCTCTCCTAGGTGTTTACTCAAGAGAAATGAAAACATGTGTTCACATAAAAATTAGTACACTTATATCAGTTCTACTAGAATCGCCCAAAACTAGAAACAACTTAAATGTTCCTCATTTTATCAACAGATAAAATGATAAACACATTGTGGTGCATATACACAGTTGAATATTACTTAGTGATAAAAAGGAGATACAGGCACAACATGGAAGACTCTCCAATGTGTTATGTTCAGTGAAAGAAGCCAGACTCAAAGCCAATAAACTCGATGATTTCCTTTATATGACACTATGGGTAAGGCAAAATTATGAGAAAAGGGGCTGTCACAGGCTAGGTCAAGAGAGGTGGCTTTATTAAAAAGAGCCAGCACATCAGTGTATTATATGGTGACAGACTTGTTCTGAGTCTTGATTGTGGTCTTGTATGCCTTTGAGTAAACTTGGAGCTGAACACTAAAAAGAAAAGTGTTGTTTGTATGTAAAGTACAAAGTGAGTGAGCTATTATATATGCATATACACACATATATATGTATAAATATATTTTATGAATAATGTAAAATTTTTATTTAGCATTTTTCTGTCACAACATAGGGGACCACCTGTATTCTAATTTTCCATATTTTAAGGGCTGCTTTTCTGTTAATTCAGGGAGAACAGAAATGTTATGAGTTGTTGAAATTCAGTAAAAATACCAAGACCATCAGAAAATTTTCAGAAGAAAAAAGGAAAGAAAAAAAATGTCTAAAATTTTCCATGATTCACTTGTCTTTATTCTGCCTTGTTACTAAAATGCATGTGTCTACAGGGCTCTAGATGCAGTGTGTTCAAGCGACCATCACAGTGTCCTGGGCATTTTGGGGGAGCTGTGGTGAAAACAAAGGAAACTGTGGTACTTAATCAAATGGCAGAAACTTAGCAAGTTGCAGAACAGATGAGTGCTAAATGTTAATGAATGTCTCATATATGCATCCAGACTCTTCTGTTTATATTAATTGATAAAGTTAATTAAAAGTAGATATAATATGATAATGAATTTCAAAAAAGAACACTGTGCATATTTCTCTCTGTAACATTGCCCATAATGTACTTGGAAAATATTACTTATTTGTTCTTTTTGTAAAACAAATACTGTTTTTGATAGATGTTCAGGCATCTTTCAAAAAAGACAGACTACTTCTTCAAATGCAAACCTAAAGGGAATTTGGAATAATTTTATTGCTCTGTAAGAAGATGTTCCTGAGAGAAAGCATATTTAATAGAGGAAACGTGTTGATTTCAGTAATCACAGATGTTTATTCCAGTCTATTTATATTTGGCTCTACATTTTTATTACATATAAATAAATTTCATAAATTTGGTGTTAATGAGAGTATGTGATGTTGATAATCCTAAGTACAGTCAGGGAAAGTGCATATGGTCATTTTCCAAGTTTGTTCACACACCTCTACCCCCACACTCCTTCACATAAAATCTCTAACACTCCCCAGATTCCATCACTTGGCAACTATTGTACAAGGACTGGCAACTGTACTAAATTACTGGGAAGGAAGAGAAATATCTTTCTATAGATTGAGATTATGATGCTTATAACCTTTCACAGAGTTATTTACTTTCTTCCAAGATAGTATTTGTCAGTGACTAGTCACAGATTCATTGCTAAAGTTGATCCGCAATAGATTCCATTTTGTGGATTCTAAAATAACATCATTTAGAGTTGCACGCAGGAGTGCAACCTTAGAAGTTTTGGTTTTCCTCTTTTCAGTTACCTCTAGTCAGCCACAGTCTGAAAATATTAAACAGAATCTTTCAGCAACAAATGGTTTATAAGTTAAGTTGAGCCCTCTTCTGAGTCATAGCATGACAAAATCTCACACCCTCCTACTTCATCTCACCTGGGACATGAATCATCCCTTGTCCAAGGTATCAAGTGTGTATACTACTTGCCCATTAGTCAAAATACAGTGTTCCTCTTGTCTGCTGACACAATACTTATGTTCACATAACCATTATTAGTGTGCCTAATTTATAAATTTAACTTTATCAAAAGTACATAGGTATAGGGGAAAAAAGCATAGTATTTTCCAGGTGCAGAACCATCCCTGGTTTCTCACTGGGCTTTTTAATGTATTTCCCATGGATGGAGGAGTGGGTGTTGTATGTCCAATTCAAGTCTTGAAATTTCTTAAGCAGCTCACACTTAACTTTTGAAGAAATTTTGAAATGGGAACTCTGAGGTATTTCATTGTGTGTGTGTGTAGTGATATATAATCATATATATTAAAAATACTCATGAACATTCTCTTAAAAGAATACTGCTCTAGGAGAACATAGAGAAAACTAATATTTATTAAGCATCCATTTAGAAAAATTATAATTTTTTCCTAAGCTTTGTCTGATCATAAGAATTTCCTACAGCACATTTTTGCACACCAAATTATGATCCTTACCAACCTATTGTATTGCACTCTAGAAGTTGAGGTCTAGAAATCTATAATTTAGCAATCGCTAGAGGTGAGTCTTATTCAATACAGTTTGAGAAAAACTGAGAAAAGTCCATTTAAACTTCACCTTCATCTTGTAGACATTCTATCATTTTGCATGTAAACTAGAAGTCAAATATATCAATAAATATGGCCAATGTTAATTTATAAGAGGTAGGATCTGGAGTGCAAAGTAAATCTGTGAGATTCAAAAACCCACAGGTTCCTACCCTCACTGCACTTGCCTTAAAAAAAAAAAAAAAAGGGTTTATTTATTTTTTAAATTTATTTATTTTTTTGCGGTGCTGGGGATCGAACTCAGGGCCTTGTGCTTGAGAGGCAAGCACTCTACAGACTGAGCTATCTCCCCAGCCCTAAAAAAAGGTTTATTGATATATAACAAACATGATAAAATTAATCCATGAAGTACATTCACAGAGTTTTGCAATCATTCCCCCTTAATCACAATTGAAAATATTTTTATTATTTCAAAAATAAAATTAGTTCTATTAGGAGTTATTTCTCATTTTATTTCTCATTTCCTTCTCCCCTGGCTAATGCTAATCTACTTTCTACCTTCAACTATAGCTCACATTCCATATAAATGAAAGCATGCAATATGTGGCCATTTGTGTCTGGCTTCTTACAAAGTTTGCAGGGCTCATCCATATTGTAGCACATATCAATATTTCAATGCTTTCATATTTTGTATTGAAGTTTTTGTTTTTCAATCCTCTTGAATAATTTAGAGAACTGCCAGGTCATATAATAATTCTATGTTTAACATTTTGAGGAATTCCCAGTCATTTAAAAGTGTATGAAATGTTTTACAATTCCATCAGTAATATGTGATGGTTCCAACTTGTCTCTATACCTGTAAACACTGCTCAATTGCTTGTAATTCTGCCATCCCAATGGGTGAAAAATGCTATCTCATTTGATTGTGATTTGCAGTTTCTTAATGATTAATATTGCCCATCCATTTTTAGCTGTCTGTTGAACTGCTTGAGATTGCTTGAGATAAAAGTCTATTTAAGTTCTTTTCACATATTAAATATTTTTGTATTTCTTGTTAATTTATAATGTTCTTTATTCTGGATATAAGACTCTTATTAAATATTCTATGCAAATATTTTCTCCAGTTCTACAGATTATCTTTTTTTTCTTGGCCCTATACTTTGAAGCACAAATGCTTTTTATTTTGATAAAGATCAATTGATTCTTTTCTTTTATTAATGAGCTTTTGTTGTCATGTTTAAGAAACCATTCCCTAAATCAAGACCATGATGATTAACTCCTATATTCTTTTCAAAGAATTTTGTAGCTGTAATTCTTAAGTTTAATCTCTAATCCACTTTGAGGTAATTTGTGTTTGTGGTGTAATGTAACATCTAACTTTGTATCTGTGTGAGGATGTGCAGTCGTTCAAGTACTATTTGTTCCAAAGACTGCTCTTTCCTGTTTTATGTCATTTTGGTAGTTTTGTAATATATCACTGGACTATAAATGTGTTTATTTCTGGATTTTTAGTTCTAGTCCATTGAACTGTAAGTCTCTTATGAATGTAGTACCACACTATTTTAATTACTCTGTCTTTATTACCAAAGCTTTGTAGTTAGTTTTGAAATCAGGAAGTTTCTGTTCTCCAACTTTGTTCAAGACAAATGTTGTTTTGTCTATTCCAGGTTACTTGCTTTTCTATATGAATTTTATAGTACATTGTTAATTTTTTGTTGTTGTTTTTTGTTTGTTCTTTTTAGATATGCATGACAATAGAGTGTTTTTAACATATTATACATAAATAGAATAAGTACAAATTGTTCCAATTAGGATCCCATTATTGTAGTTGTATATGATGTGGAGTACTTAGGTCATAAATTTATTAATTTCTTCAAAACAAATATCAAAAATTGTCATAGGGAACACATTGAGTCTTTGAATTACTTTGGAAAGTATTGCAATCTGCAATCTTATTAATAAAAAGTAGATAATGAAATGGACTTGTTTTTCTCTTCCATTTTGTTTTACCTTTCTTATCACACAAGATTTCTGTCTTTCCATCTCATTCAAGAATATTTAGTTTTCAACTGTGTAATATAATTCATGATACAAGTATTACAGGCTCAGTATAAAAGGTGTAATACATTTTTTGGACCAAGTACCTTTTACATAGAGGACAGCAGGAATATATGGTAAAAATCTGTGCATAAATTAGGGAAAAGAATTACATAATTAAAAATTCACAGCAGGGCATTTACATATTTTAGAGCAAATATTGTTTTAAAAATATACTTTATTTATGGTCTAAATTTTGTATGTTATGAAAACACAAATATTTATATTTAAAGTGAAAGCCATAATTTATAATAATAAAACACTTAAATATCTACCATTTTATGCACTAAATTTTGCCCATTTAAAAAATTTATCTTCAATGCCAACTTTAAACCCAGTTTAAAGAGAAAAATTATGCTGGAAAGGATTTAGTAACTTGTAAGATTATGTAATTATGAAATATGTGTCTGATAATTGTTATGTAATTATTCAAATATTCTGCTCATTCAGTGTAATATTAATAGTGAAATGAGCAAAAGATCTAAGAAACAAATTTATGTCTTTGTGCTAACCCTCAATCACTAACTGGTAACTCTTTTCATATCTTTGATTTTCAATTTTTGCTTTTGTGACATGGGACTAATAATACTTCACAATCTAATGATGTATTCCCCAGAAATGCAAGACTATTTTACCATTCCAAAATAATGAGAATAATTATCACACTAATGAGTAAAGGAAAAATCGTATGTAACACCTTACTTGTGGTAGAAAAAAGACCTTGAGAGTCAATAACTCTCAGGCAAATTCTTTTATTGCTAGGAATACAATAGAATTTTGATTTAGAAATAATTCCTAGAGAACATATAATCAGTATAATTTATAGTGAATTATTAAAATAATCTTAATATTTGAGATCATGCAAAAGACAATGTCTGCTATTATCAATTACATATGATATTGTAGTGGAGATGCTACCCAGCATAATTGTGGCTTGAAAGAAAAAGAAGGCAAAATAAATTTAAAATAATAGGACTACCATCATTTGAATGTATTATCTTATTCACATAAACGACAAAAGAATAAAAAGGTAAAAGATTAAAAGGAAAGAATGTATTTATTTTAATTGCAGGTTACAAGTTTAATGCAATATAAATGCATTTCTATCTACTTGCAACAAAAAACGCAGTTTAAAAATGACAACATTTGAAATAGTATGCAAAGATGTCATACATGTGGAAATGTAATAAATTATAAATAAGACATATGAAAAAAAATGTTAACTATTTAGAGTAATTAAGATCCATATACGTGAAACAATAGATCATGTTCATAAATTTGTTATAAAGTGCTGTCTTCTATATTTTGAAATTAAGAAGTGAATTTAAAATATATATGAAAATCAAAATCACCAGAGGCACCAAGATGCTTTTGAACAAGAGCAAGGTGAAAGTTCTTGGACTATCAGACAGCAACACGTTTTTTTTTTAAATTATTTATTTTGAATCATTATACACAAATGGAGTACAATTTTGTTTCTCTGGTTGTACACAAAGTAGAGTCACAATATTTGTGTAATTATACATTTACATAGGGTAATAATGTTAGTCCCTTATGTTATTTTTTCTTCCCCCCACACCCTCCCCACACCTCTTTTTCCTCTATACAATCTATTCTTCCTCCATTCTTGCCTCCCTCCCCTCCTTGTTACGTACCATCATCAGCTTATCAGAGATCATTCTGCCTTTGGTTTTCTGGGATTGGCTTATCTCACCTAGCATGAAATTTGCCAATTGCATGCATTTACCTGCAAATGCCATAATTTTATTCTTCTTTATGGCTCAGTAATATTCCATTGTGTATATATACTACCGTTTCTTTATCCATTCATTAATTGAAGGGCATCTGGGTTGGTTCCATAATCTAGCTATTGTGAATTGAGCAGCCATGAACACTGATGGGGCTGCATCACTGTAGTATGCTGATTTTATGTCCTTTGGGTATAGGCCAAGGAGTGGGATAGCTGGGTCAAGCGGTGTTTCCATTTCAAGTTTTCTAAGGAATCTCCACACTGCTTTCCAGAGTGGGTAAACTATTTGCAACCTCACCAGCAATGTATGAATATACCATTTTCCCCACATCCTCACCAACACCTATTATTGCTTGTATTCATGATAATCGCCATTCTAATTGGGGTGAGATGGAATCTTAGGGTAGTTTTGATTTACATTTCTCTTATTACTAAAGATGTTGAACATTTTTTCATATATCTGTTGATTGCTGGTACATCTTCTTCTGTGGAGTGTCTGGTCATTTCCTTAGCCCATTATTGATTGGGTTATTTGTATTCTTGGAGTAAAGTTTTTTGAGTTCTTTATAGATTCTAGAATAAGTGCTCTACCTGAAGTGTCTGTGACAAAGATTTTCTCCCACGCTGTAGGCTCTCTCTTCACATTGCTAACAGTTACCTTTGTTTTTTAGTTTGAATCTCCAGTCGCTCCAGAAACCAGGATTCAAGAAGGGGAGGCATTGAGAGACTCGGACTAAAACAGAGCCATGGGGTGAGTCTCCCCCACCGGGTAAATCTCGGCCTGGGTGGTAGGACCTGATAGGGGCAGCTTATCAGAGTAGGCCAGGGTAGCTAGAGTCTTCCCCAAGTAGCCCTGTGCACTCCGGCGGTGGGCTCCTCCCACACGGCCAGCTTTTTGGAGCAGGCCCCCCATTGAGAGCCTTTCCACACAGAGCCAGCTCCAAGCCCTGGAACCAGTAGTGGGCTAGGGGCAGCTTTCTTCAGAAGCACTGCTTTATCAAGCTACTCCAAGACTTAAGGCTACTGAAGGCTGGGAGGTGATACACTGGAAATCTACAGGGACACTATAAGCCAATAGAAGAATTCTGAAATATCACAAAGTCCCACTGACATCTGACCAATATGAGAAAACAAAGGAAGAAAATGTCCCAAACAAACCTAGATACTATATCAATAAAACCCAATGACAACACAGCAGAAGAAATGTCAGAAAGGGAGTTCAGAATGTACATAATTAAAAATATCAGGGAAGCAAATGAGGAGATGAAAGAGCAAAGGCAGGCATTGAAGGAGAAGATGAAAGAGCAAATGCAGGCATTAAATGATTGCACTAATCAACAGTTAAAAGAGCAAATATGGGAAGCAAGAGATCATTTCAATAAAGCGTTAGAGATACTGAAAAAAAACCCAAACAAACAGAATCCTTGAAATGAAGGAAACAATAAACCAAGTTAAAAACTCCATACAACGCATAACCAATAGGATAGAACACCTGGAAGATAGAACCTCAGACATTGAAGAAAAAATATTTAATATTGAAAACAAAGATGACCAAAGAGAGAAGATGGTAAGAAATCATGAACAGAATCTCCAAGAATTATGGGATATCATGAAAAGGCCAAATTTAAGAATTATTGGGATTGAGGAAGGCTTAGAGAAACAAAACAAAGGAATGAACAATCTATTTAATGAAATAATATCAGAAATTTTCCCAAATCTGAAGAATGAAATGGAAAACCAAGTACAAGAGGCTTATAGGACTCCAAATATACAAAATTACAACAGACCCACACCAAGGCACATTATTATGAAAATACCAAACATACAAAATAAAGACAGAATTTTAAAGGCTGTGAGAGAAAGAATCAAATTACATTCAGGGGGAAACCAATAAGAATATCAGCAGATTTTTCAATCCAGACCCTAAAAGCTAGAAGGGCCTGGAACAAGATTTACCAAGCCCTGAAAGAAAACGGATGCCAACCAAGAATCTTATACCCAGCAACTTACTTTGAGATTTGATGACGAAATAAGATTCTTCCATGATAAACAAAAGCTAAAGGAATTTACAAAAAGAAAGCCGGCATTACAGAACATTCTCAGCAAAATATTCCATGAAGAAGAGATAAAAAACAACGATGCAAATCAGCAACGAGAGGAACTAGCCTAAAGGAATAGCCAAATAAAGGAGAAACCAAATCATGTCAAAAAACAAAAGTAAGTCAAATGACTGGGAATACAAATCATATCACAATAATAACCCTGAATGTTAATGGCCTGAACTCATCAATCAAAACACATAGACTGGCAGATTGGATTAAAAAGAAAAAATTCAACAATATGCTGCCTGCAAGAGACTCATCTCATAGAAAGAGATACCCATAGTCTAAAGGTGAAGGGATGAGAAAAAACATACCATGCACACGGACACAGCAAAAACGCTGGAGTATCCATCCACATTTCAGATAATGTGGACTTCAAGCCAAAACTAGTCAGAAGGGATAAAGAATGACATTACATACAGCTGAAGGGAAGCATAAAACAGCAAGACATAACAATCATAAATATCTATGCCCCGAACATTGGCTCATCCATGTACGTCAAAAAAATCCTTCTCAATTCCAGAAATCAACTAGACAACAACACAATAATACTAGGCAATTTTAACACACCTCTCTCACTGCTGGATAGATTGTCCAAACAAAAATTGATTAAAGAAACCATAGATCTCAATAACACAATCAACAATTTAGACCTAACCGACATATATAGATACCATCCAACAAAGAATGAATATACTTTCTTCTCAGCAGCACATCGATCCTTCTCTATAATAGACCATGTTTTATGCCACAAAGCTACTGTTAGCAAATACAAGAAGATAGAGATACTACCTTGTACTATAACAGATCATAATGGATTGAAATTAGAATTAAATGACAGAATAAAAAACAGAAACTTCTCCAATACCTGGAGATTAAATAATACACTATTATATGATGGATGGATAACAGAAGACATCAGGAGGGAAATAAAAAAATTCTTAGAAGTAAACGAGAACAAAGACACATCATATCCAAACCTCTGGGACACTATGAAAGCAGTCCTTAGAGGAAGATTTATTTCATGGGGCGCATTCAACAAAAGAAGTAGAAATCAACAAATAAACGACTTAACACTACAGCTCAAAGTCCAAGAAAAAGAAGCGCAGACCAACACCAAAAGTAGTAGAAGACAGGAAATAGTTAAAATCAGAGTTGAAATCAATGAAATTGAAACAAAAGAAACAATTGGAAAAATTGACAACATAAATAATTGGTTCTTTGAAAAAATAAACAAAATTGATAAACCCTTAGCCACACTAACAAAGAGAAAGAGGGAGAAAACTCAAATTACTAAAATTCGGATTGAACAAGGAAATATCACAACAGACACGAGTGAAATACAAAACATAATTAGAAGCTATTTTGAAAATCTATACTCCAACAAAACAGAAAACCTCGAAGACATCAACAAGTTTCTAGACACATATGAATTATCTAAACTGAACGAGGAGGAAATACACAACTTAAATAAATCAATTTCAAGCAATGAAATAGAAGAGGTCATCAAAAGCCTACCAACAAAGAAAAGTCCAGGACCAGAAGGGTTCTCAGCCGAGTTCTACAAATCCTTTAAGGAAGAGCTCATTCCAATACTCCTCAAAGTGTAAGGAACCCTTACAAAGAGGAAGGAACCCTCCCAAACTCATTCTATGAAGCCAATAACAGGAGAGAAAATTTCAGACCAATATCCTTAATGAACATCGATGCAAAAATTCTCAACAAAATTTTAGCAAATCGCAAACAAAAACATATTAAAAAGATAGTGCACCACAATCAAGTGGGTTTTATGCCAGGGATGCAAGGTTGGTTCAACATCAGGAAATCAATAAATGTCATTTACCATATCAACAGATTTAAGTTAAGAATCGCATGATTATTTCAATAGATGCAGAAAAAGCATTTGATAAAATAAAGCATCCCTTCATGCTCAAAACACTAGAAAAAATTGGGGAAGTGCAAACATTCCTTAACATTGTAAAGGCCATCTCCGCTAAGCCCATGGCCAGTATCATTCTAAATGGTGAAAAACTGAAAGCATTCCCCTTAAAAACTGGAAAAAGGCAGGGATGCCCTCTTTCACCACTTCTATTCAAAATTGTACTTGAGACTCTAGCCAGAGCAATTAGATAAACCAAAGAAATTAAAGGGATACAAATTGGAAAAGAAGATCTCAAACTATCCCTGTGCACTGATGACATGATTATATATTTAGAGGAACCTGGAAATTCCACCAGAAAACTCTTAGAACTCATAAGTGAATTCAGTAAAGTAGCAGGTTACAAGATCAATGTTCATAAATCCAATGCATTTTTATACATAAGTGATGAATCTTCAGAAAGAGAAATTAGGAAAACTACCCCATTCACAATAGCATCGAAAAAAATAAAATACTTGGGAATCAATCTCACAAAATAGGTGAAAGACCTCTACAATGAGAACTACAGAACACTAAAGAAAGAAATTAAAGAAAACCTTAGAAGATGGAAAGATCTCCCATGTTCATGGATAGGCAGAATTAATATTGTCAAAATGGCCATACTACCTAAAGTGCTATACAGATTCATTGCAATTCCAATTAAAATTCCAATGATGTACCTTACAGAAATAGAGCAAGCAATTATGAAATTCATCTGGAAGAATAAGAAACCCAGAATAGCTAAAGCAATCCTCAGTAGAAAGAGCGAAGCAGAGGGTATCGCAATACCAGATCTTCAACTCTATTACAAAGCAATAGTAACAAAAATGGCATGGTATTGGTACCAAAATAGACAGGTAGATCAATGGTACAGAATAGAGGACATGGACACAAACCCAAATAAATACAATTTTCGCATACCAGACAAAGGGGCCAAAAATATGCAATGGAGAAAAGATAGCCTCTTCAACAAATGGTGCTGGGAAAACTGGAAAACCATATGCCACAGAATGAAACAAAACCCCCATCTCTCACCCTGCTCAAAACTCAACTCAAAATGTATCAAGGACCTTGAAATCAGACCAGAGACCCTGCATCTTATAGAAGAAAAAGTAGGCCCACACCTTCAACTTGTTGGCTTAGGATCAGACTTCCTTTACAGGACTCCCATAGCAGAAGAAATAAGAGCAAGAATCAAGAACTGGGATAGATTCAAACTAAAAAGCTTTCTCTCAGCAAAGGAAACTATCAGTAATGTGAAGAGAGAGCCTACAGAGTGGGAGAATATCTTTGCACTCATACTTTAGATAGAGCACTAATTTCCAGAGTATATAAAGAACTGAAAAAACTCTACACAAAGAATATAAATAATCCAATCAACAAATGGGCTAAGGAAATGAACAGGCACTTCACAGAAGATGTACAAACAATCAACAGATATATGAAAAAATGTTCAACATCTCTAGTAATAAGAGAAATGCAAATCAAAACTACTCTAAATTTCATCTCTCCCCAATTAGAATGGCGATTATCAAGAATACAATCAACATTAGTTGTTGGCGAGGATGTGGGGAAAGAGGTACACTCATACATTGCTGGTGGGGTTGCAAATTAGTGCAGCCACTCTGGAAAGTAGTATGGAGATTCCTCAGAAAGCTTGGAATGGAACCACCATTTGACCCAGTTATCCCACTCCTTGGCCTATACCCAAACGACTTAAAATCAGCATACTACAGAGATACAGCCACATCAATGCTCATAGCTGCTCAATTCACCATAGCCAGATTGTGGATCCAAACTAGATGCCCTGCAGTTGATGAATGGATAAAGAAACTGTGGCATGTATATACAATGGAATATTACTCCGCCATGTAGAATGATAAAATTATGGCATTTGCAGTCAAATGGATGAAATTGGAGAATATCATGCTAAGTGAGATAAACCAATCTCAAAATACTAAAGGACAAATGATCTCGGTGATAAGCGGATGAGGACATATAATGGGGGGTAGTAGGTGTTAGTTTTAGGGTTAGGGTTAGGTTTAGGTTTAGGGATAAGGAGGGTGGTAAAAATGGAGGAAGGAAGGACTGTATAGAGGGAAAAGAGGGGTGGGAGTGTTGGAGGGAAGGGAAAAAATAACAGAATGAATCAAACAACATTGCCCTATGTAAATTTATGATTACACAAATGGTATGCCTTGACTCCATGTACAAATAGAGAAACAACATGTATCCCATTTGTTTAAATAAAAAAAAAAAGGCTTTAGAAAACAAAACAAAACAACAACAAATAATGTCATCCAGTGTTATTGTGTTGTGGTCTACTTGATTCCTGAAATAGAGAATTTGTTTGATGAACATAGATGCTCCATTGTTTGGGTCATGAATATTTATGATTGTTATGTCTTGCTGATTTATGCTTCCCTTAAGGAGTATGAAACATCTTTCCTTATCCCTTCTTACTAACTTTGGCTTCAAGTCCACTTTATGTGGTGAGCATGGAAACCTCCACCTTTTTACTGAGTCCATGTTCATGGTATGTTTTTCTCATCCTTTCATCTTCAACTGTGGATGTCTTTTCCTATGAGATGAGTCTCTTGAAGGCTGCATATTTTTGGGTCTAGTTTTTAATCCAATCTGCGAGTCTATGTCTTTTCATTGATGAATTTAGGCCTTTAACATTCAGGGTTATTATTGAGATATGATCTGCATTCCCCATCACTTTGGCTTATTTTTGGTTTTTAACTTGACTTGGTTTCTCTTTGACTGACTTTTCTTTAGTGTGTTCCTCATTGTTGTGAATTTTCATTGTTGTTTTTCATTTCCTCCTCATGGAATATTTTCCTGAGAATGTTCTGTAGTGCTGGCTTTCTATTTGTAAATTTTTTTTAGCTTTTATTTATCATGCAAGGATCTTATTTCGTCTTCAAATCTGAAGGTAAGTTTTGCTGGATTTAAGATTCTTGGTTGGCATCTGTTTTCTTTCAGAACTTCAAAAATGTTGTTCCAGGCCATTCTAGCTTTTAGGGCCTGGGTTGAGAAATCTGCTGAAATTTGTATTGGTCTCTCCCTGAATGTAATCTGATTTCTTTTCTCTTGCAGCCTTTAAAATTCTATCTTTATTTTGTATGTTATACATTTTCATTATAATGTGCCTTGGTGGGGATCTGTTATAATTTTGTATATTTGGTGTCCTGCTAGCCTCTTGTATTTGATTTTCCACTTCAATCTTTGGAGTTGGGAAATTTTCTCATATTATTTCATTGAATAGATTTTCATTCCTTTGGCTCATATCTCTGTGCCTTCCTCAATCCCAATAATTCTTAAATTTGATCTTTTCATGACATCCCATAATTCTTGGAGGTTTTATTCATGATTTCTTAACATCTTCTCTGTTTGATCAACTTTGTTTTCAAAATTAAATATTTTGTCTTCAATGTTTGAGGTTCTGTCTTCCAGGTGATCTAGCCTATTGGTTATGCCTCCTATTGAGTTTTTGATTTGGTTTATTGTTTCTTTCATTTCAAGAATTTTTGTTTGTTTGTTTGTTTGTTTGCTTTTTGGTATCTCTATCTTTTATTGAAATGATCTTTTCTCCCTGCATTTGCTGTTTTAACTGTTGCTTGGTATGATCATTCAATGCCTACATTTGCTCTCTTATCTCATCATTTTCTTCTCTGGTCATTTTAATTATTCACATTCTGAACTCCTTTTCTGTCATTTCTTCTGGCATGCTGTCATTGGATTTTATTGATGTAGCAACTAGGTTTGTTTGGTACACTTTCTTCCCTTGTTTTCTCATATTATTTATGTATTTTCCCCTCTAGGAGTGCAAATCTGAGGTATTGCATTTTCCCCCCATAAACTTATAGTGTCCCGGCAGGTTTCCAATACCTCACTCAAATAATTCCTTTTAAGATACTAACCATATTGCCTTAATAAACAGAGATTGTGAGTTCAATTGTTATCTACAGCTTAGCCAATAGGTTTGGAATAAGGACCACAACTTCTAATGGTGGACCAAGAGGATGGGGAGGGGTGCAGGATATAATGTTAATGAGATAAGAAGTGCATCTATAGAGGTACTATGTCATAGTAGTAGTGAAGGAGGGATTGAAGGAAATTGGTTTTTAGCATGTGAAAAGACAGAGTCACCAAGGAGATAGATAGCTAAGAGGAAAATAGAGAGGATCAGAAAAACATTAATAAAAGAAAAAAGCTGAAATAATAGTATATATAATAGTATTAATTGTACTACTACTGCTAATACAAAATATCTACAATAGAACTATACAGTACTGTTCAAACCTCCTAGTCTTCAGTATTCTGATGCCTGGGAGGAAGTCAATAATGCAGTGACTCAAGAAGGGTGCTCCCCCTCTAGGGTTGGTGGCCTTCAGGTGGGGTATAATCCCTGCTAGTGAGCAGAGGCGCCTTCACATGGTGACAGATGGTCAACCGCACACAGGGGCTAGACCATGGGCTGGGACCAGGCTGGTCAGGACCTGGGTCTCTGGGCCTGCCTCCCCAGAGTGGAAGTCTTGCCCAGCAGTGCTGGGCTGGGCCTGGGTCTAAGCAACACTTTTTTTTTTTTTAATCTATAATAATTAAGATAGTACAAGATTAGAAATATAGATCATGGGAATAAAAGAAAATCTGAGTACAGACCTCAGATACAACTATCTTTGATTTATGGAAGAAGTGGTATTGCAAATTTGAGGAGAAATGATAGAATTTTCTATATATATTGTGTGAGGATTTTATTCATACAAAAATATGAAACCTGATTTTTTATATCAGAGAAAATTTAATTATTGTGATTATTGATAATAGTGTGAAAACAAATACAATAAAACTTCTAGAACATAATGTAAGAAAAAAGTTTTTACAAATGTAATGTAAATTTTAAATTACCTGTAATTGTCAGCAATGAACAACGAAAAGAATCTCTCTCTCTCTCTCTCTCTCTCTCTCTCTCTCACACACACACACACACACACACACACACACACACACATACTTTCTGCTTAAAGGAAGGAAAAGGAAAAAGAATCAAAGAAATCATCAAATAATAGCTTTCTTCATAAATTATAAATAAAGAAATCTAATTCACTTTCATAAAGAAATTATATTAGCTATGTTCTGCTTGACCCAATGTAAATACTGTGCATTGCTGATTGAAATAGAAAATTTAAAAGGTTCATGACTGAGAACATTTGACATTGCACACTAATCAGATTCAGAAAGTGGTTGTATTAATTATTGAAAATATGTCAAAATAGAACAAATATAAATAGATTTATTCCCTCATAAACCAAATATCCTGTTTCACCTCCAACTACTAACACACCATTAAAGAGTCAATTATACTAAATTATACTAGTTCTAAGTGAGTTATCAATCTTACAAATTATTCTAAGATTAATTTTCCTAAAAAGTGCTTGTTGTTTTTTTTTAACTGTATAAGGATGAAACCTAGGTTCTCACATGATAGGTAAATGCTCTAGCTCTGAGCTATACTTGCAGTCCCTAAATAATGCTCTCCAACCAATACAGTATTTTAAGTGTCTGTCATTCTCAAATTTTTATTTTGTGTTCACCATCACCTATTACTGGGATAATTTTCAGAGAAGTAGAATTGTGTGTTACTAATTTTACTTTCCTTTCTTTAAATCTTAAGATGGAAAGTCAATCTGCTATTATATAATGTGTTACCAAATCACATTATATAATAAAATATTCTGAATACACCAAATAAATATTAAAACAAGACATTGGAAAGAGACATAATCAATAGTGCAGTAGCATTACTATTTTAAGAAAACATGCACATTCTTGGATTAGGAAATAATATGTTGTTACCCAAAGGAAATGAATATTTATGGTTTATTTTCACTTTAATTGCTGGAATGGTTCTATGAATCATACAGAAAAATTCTATTAACTGGCCATATTTTTGGGGTGAAAAACTGTGGACTTTTTATCATGATGGAATTAAATATCTCCAAGGCCCTGTCAATTATTCCAGAATGAAGAGGTCAGCAGTATTGTGTGTCAAATCATCCTCATGGAACTTGGGTATTTTAATTTAAATGAAAAATAGCATTAAATTTCTACCAATCTTATTTTAAAGATAATTTTCTAAATTTATTTTCAACACTTTTTTCTAATCTTCTGCATGTTTTCTGCTTACTTACATAAATGTAATTTGGTGAAACTTAACAAGAAAGAGAAATTGAAAGTAGTATAGAAAGAAAAGAAAATCTGCCATAAAAAGCAGCACTTATTTGTCATCATGGATAATAGCAGAAAATGTTTATTTTACAATATAAACTATACATTTTTAAAATTTTTTTAAATTCGTTCTAATTAGTTGTACATGACTACGGAATGCATTTATAAATTTTGATAAATCATACATAACCTGTATATTTTTTAAAGTTTTCTTTATCATGTGTTCTCAGCAAGAACAGTCTGATGGTGGGTATGTTTTTCTGCATTTACATTTTTTTCTGTCTTAATGCAGTCCTCCCTTGATGGTCTGGACAAATGTTATATCCTCTAGCCCTTTCCAACACAATGAAAATAAACCTGTTTCCAGTTACACTATGCAGTTTGCTTTCACCTGCTGCTCAGCATAATTTGTTCAATGTAAATGAAAACTTCAGTAGTTATGGAAGGAAAAAGATACAAAAATGTACAAAAAGGTATAAAAACAGTCCTAATTGAGCCAAAGCATCTAAAAGGCACATATGAAACCTTTAGGATTTCACAATTATAATTAGAGCAGCCATTAAAAATAATTGCTGTAATCTAGAAAATCAACCATTTCTGGCAAATTAAAATTCAATTTTCTTGAATTAGTGACAATGTATTTTTCACTTTCTTCTTACACTTTATCAAGAACGTAGAATGCTGTTCATTATCATAAAAACACTTCTAAATTTTAATCCTTTTTTTTTCTAAAAAATAATTCCTAAGATTTAAAGTTGATGATTTCTTGAAGTATATGACGAAACATAGTGATTCTTCTTTTTTAAAGCAGGAAACAGATAATATTAAGTAAATTCTATGAGATGAGCTATATGTTTTCAATGTCTTAGCATGAAAAAAAATATTCCTTCCCCATTCTCTCACTCTCTCTTCCGTTCCCCTCTCCCTCCCTCCTTCCCTGTCCCCCATCTCCGTTCTTAAGAAGTAAATAACTATTGACATGATAACAAAAATCAAGGCTTAATTCCAGTCTAGAAAATGTCTTACATTTCCAGCCCATAAAACCCGACTCAAACAATATTGTTTAAGGAGAATGTTTGTTATTTTAATTTGACTCTCATCTTAGTAATCAATATTATTTATTATATGAAAGAAAACTGAAGACAATAAGGCTGTGGAGAAGTAGCTTGGTGATTGAACACTTGCCTAGCACGCATGATGAACTCAGTTCAATCCTCAGTACTGCAAAAATTAAATAAACGAAAAACTGAAACCAGGGTAATTTTGAAAAGTCATTGAAAAGTATCAACATAATGTCAGAAAACAAATATTATCCGATTTAAGTTAATGGTTTAAGGGGAGAATTGTAAGCCACTTTATGGTGGCTGTGAACAGATAGAAATTTTAAAGTATCTTTAACCTAAAGCCACTGACACTTCTTGTTAACTTGTAAATGCAGAAGATTCTCCTTTATATATACTAAATTTATACTAAATTTCCCATTCAATTCTCAACTTATTTGGGTTTATGTGGGAGAGATCATGTAAGTGCTTTTTAACAGTGAAGTTGAGGACTGCATATATTTTTTCTTACATAAAAGAATGTCTTTCCTGATAAAAATCAAGCTTTTGTCCATGCAATGCTTTGGCAAAATCTCAGTGGTATATTTTGTATTGGTCTTTATTTAAATAGATTATGGATCAAACAGTAACCAATCTCAATTTCTTTCAATCTTCTGGTCCAGTATTTCTATATTATTTAAAATAAATAGCTAATCAAGATAATTATTGTTTAGGGAAAAAATAACTTAATGGTCTAACATTATTTGGAAGAGGATAGGTATAATATTTCACAGAAGCACACAATTCACCCAATTTTAAAATTAAAACATGGGATAGTCTTTAATTATTTCATAAAGTGCAAACTTAATACCTACTGATAGAATGTTTTAAAGACCATTTGGCTACATATTTTTTTTCTCACTTCTTATTTTTTCACACATCCATCTCCTTACATAGTTAGATTTTGGTCCCCCTGTACTTGAAAATAAAGATATACTCTCATAGTAAATTTTAAGCCCAGAGTACAGAATTATTAACTACATTAACTGAAACTGCACTTTGACCAGCATTTCAACTTTGCTTTCACACTTAAACTCCCCACATCTGGGAGTCAATACTCAACTCGCTGCTTCTATGACGTTTAGTTTTTTACATTCCACATACAAGTGAGATCATGCAGAATTTATCTTTATATGGATTACTTTACTTATCATAATGTCCTTCAGCTCCATCCCTATTGTCACTAATGGCAGAATTGCTTTATTATAAAGACTTAATAATATTCTGTTTGACGAGTACTCCACCATAATTTCCTTATGCATTCATCTGTCCATAGTCACATACATTGTGTCCACATCTTGCCTATTGTGAATATTGCCACAGTGAATGTGGGAATGGTCATGTCTATTTAAGACAGTGGCTTCGTGTTCTTTGGATATATACCTAACAATGGGGTAACTGGATCATAATGTAGTTCTTTCTATAATTTTTTTGAGGAATGGAAATGTTTCCAATCATGAATACATAAATGTACATTTCTACCCATGAGTCCAAGGTTCCCCTTACCTCCACATCCTTGTCAACATTTCTTATCTTTTGCCTTTTTTATAATAGTTATCCCAACAGGTTTGAGGTGATAGCATACTGTGGTTTTGGTTTGCATTTTCCTAATAATGAATGATGTTGAGAACTTTTTTGTTTGCATCTTGGTCCTTTCCATATGTTTTGGGCAAAGTCTATTTCAGTTCCTTTGGCCATTTTTTAAAATTGCATTTCTTTTTGTTTTGATATCAAGTGTTCTGAGTTTATTACATATGTTGGATGTTAACTCCTCATCAGATATAAAGTTTGCCATTTTTTTCTCAATCTGTAAACCTACAAACCTCTCTTCATTCTGTTGATTATTTCTTTGTTGTGCAGATGACCTTTTGTTTGACATAGTCCCACTTCTCTACCTTTACTTCAGTTGCTTTTATTGTAGCTCATATGTTTTGGTGTGGTGTGCTTTTGTTTCAGGTTTTTAAAATTCTCTTGATTTATTCTTTAACCTAATGACCTAACAGTTGTTCAAACAGTTGTTTGTGCTTGTGGTGTTGTACTCAAAAGAAATCATTGCCTAAACAAAGATCACCAGACTGTTCGCCTATGTTTATTTCTAGTTCTAGGACCTTCTTCATCCTTGTTTGGTAGAATTCCCTGAAATCCTATGCTACTCTTTATTGGGAGGATTTTGATTATTATTTGTCTCCTTGTTTGTTACTGATCTCTTCAGGATTTCTGTTTCTTCTTGATTCACTCTTGTTAGGTTGTATGTTTCCAGAAATTAACTCATTTCTTCCAGGTTGTTCACTGTGTTGACATCTAATTATTTTTCGTAGTTGCTTGTGATTATTTTTGTTTCTGAGATATGTTATAACCTCTGCTTTCTTTTTTGACCTTATATGAGCTTCTTTCTTTTTCTTCTCAGTCTAGCTAAGGGTTTGCCAATATTGTATGCCTTTCAGAAAAAACTAACCAACCAAGCAAACAAACAAAAACTTTCAATTCTTGGATTAGTAAAATCTGTTTTTTTCTAGTTTCCTGAGATATAAAGTTAGGTTAGTTGTGGTCTTTTTTTTTTTTTTTTTTTTCTTTTAATGTAGGCATTTGCCATTATAATTTTCCTCTTAATAGTGTTTTTATTGAATCCCATATGTTTTCAATGGTGTGTTTTTGTTTCTTTCATCTTCAGGTATTTTTAAATTATCTTAATTTATTCTTTAACCTAATGACCAAACAGTTGTTCAAGATTGTTACTGAATTTCCATATATTTGTGAATTTTCCCATTTTCTTTTTACTGTTAATAATTTCTAATTTAATTCCATTGTGGTCAAAAAAGATACATGATATGATTTTTTCTTATTTTTTTTTTAGCTTTTAATTTTTTACAGACTTCATTTTGATTCATTGTACACAAATGGGGTACATCATTTTGTTTCTATGGTTGTACACAATGTAGATTCACACCATTCGTGTAATCATACACGTACATAGGGCAGTGATGTCTGTCTCATTCCACCAACATGATATGATTTTATCTTATTAAATTTGTGAAGCCTTGTTTCATGACCTAATACACTATCCATTCTGGAGACTGTTCTGTATACATTTTTGATTTAGTCAGGTTTTTCCCTGCTGCGATTCAGGGATCTGACCAGAACAATCGTAGAGAAGGAAAAGTTGATTCGAGTGTTCAAGATTTCAATGGTCTCCATCTACAGATAGCCTGTTTCATTCCTCAGGACTCCAGGAGGCAGGAACAACACGGCAGAACAGTGTGGCAGAGGGAACCAACTCCCATGATGATCAGAGAGCAGAGAGAGAGAGACTCCACTCACCAGATACAAAATACGTTCTCCATCGCCCCAACCCCACTCTGCCTTCTCCAGTGTCACTCAGCCAACCCATCAGGGATTAATTCTCTGGTTAGCTTATGGATATAAACCAATCATTTCTCCTCCAAACCTCCTTGCATTGTCTCACATGGGAGCTTTTGGGGTATACCACATATAAACCATAACAATTTGAGAAGAACATGTCTTCTTCAACTGTTGGCAAAAGTTCTATATATGTTAGGCCCATTTGGTCCATAGGGTTGTTCAAGGTTACTTTTTATTTTCTGTTTAGGTGTGCTAAGCTATGCTAAGCTCTGTTCCTAAAGCTTTTCCAAATTTCATTTCTAAACTTTTAAAAGTTCCTCCCACAAACCAGCAATAAAATCTTCTGAATACATAGTCAGGTTAGTCACAGCAATAACCCCATTTCTCAGCACCAATTTCTGTTTTGGTAAGCTTTTGCATTGCTGTGACCAAAATATCTGAAAATAACAACTTAGGTAAGAAAAAATGTATTTGGGGCTCACAATTTCAGAGGTCTCAGTCTGTAAATGACTCCACTGCTTTGGGCCCAAGGCCCAATAGTGAAGAACCCAGTGGAGGAAAGCTGTTCAGCTCATGGTGTGGTCAGAAACACAGAGGGTGCGGGAGTAGAGGAACCACGGTGAAGATGTACCCTTCTAGGGCATGTCCCCAATGACCCACCACTTCCAGTCATGCTCTACCTGCTTACAGTAACCACCCTAGTCAGTCCATTCTAAATAGGGTGGACTGATTAGGTTATGTCTCTCACAATCCAATCATTTTACCTCTGAATATTCTTGCATTAAGAGGAGCCTTTGGGGGACACCTCATATTCAAACCATAATATAGACTTTGGGTCTTCTTTTTGTTTCTTTTATGAAACTTCTATTGGTATTTTCTTTGTTGTTACTAGGGGACTTTTAAAATATCTTAGAATTATAATAGTCAATTTTAAGGTAATTTCAACTTAATTTCACTTCTATACAAAAACTACACTTTTACCTTTCCTCCCTTTGCATTGTGCATTATTTATCACAATTTACATTCATTTATATTTTATGGCATTAGCATAGTTTCAGTTATTCAAATAATGCTATCTTTTAAATTTTATGAAAGAATTGAAAACAAATTTACCCACTATCATTATAGTCACATAACTTTCTGTTTTGTGTATGTATTTATTTCTGGTTTCATATCTTTTTATGCTAGAGTGTTGCTGTTTGGCATCCTTTTATTCTATATTCAAAAGCTCCTTTTAACATTTTTTGTAAGATGAATTTTTTGTAAGTGTTACTGATGAACACTTTCAGGTTTTGTTTGCATAGAAAGCCATATGTTCCCTTTATTTTTGAAGGATAGATATATATTTTTAAAAATTTGTTCAAATTAGTTATATATGACAGAATGCCCTTTGACACATTGTACAGAAATGGAGCACAACTTCCCATTCCTCTGGCTGTAAATGGTGCTGAGTCACACCAGTCGTGTAATCATACATGTATACAGGGTAATAATGTCCATCTAATTCCACTGTCCTTCCCATCCCTATACTCCTCCTCTCCCCTCACTCCCTTCTGCCAAATCCAAAGTTCCTTCATTCTTCCCTACCCGCTTCCATTATGGATCAGCATCTTCTTATCAGAGAATAAATTTGGCCTTTTTTTTTGTGTTTGGCTTATTTCACTTAGTATGATATTCTTCAGCTTCATCCATTTACCTGAAAAAGCCATAATTTCATTCTTCTTTGAGACTGAGTAATATTCCATTGTTTATATGTACTACATCTTTTTATTTATTCATCTCTTCAAGGGCATCTAGGTTGGTTCCATAGTTTAGCTACTGTGAATTGAGCTGCTATAAACATTGATGTGGCTGCATTACTGTAGTGTGCTGATTTTAAGTCCTTTTTGATGGGTATGGTATTCTTGGGTGTTAATTTATTTCTTTCAGCACTTTGAATATATTGTCTCACATCCTTCTGAAGTGCAAGATTTCTGTTGAAAGAAACATTGCTAGTCTTATGATAGTTCCATTACTTATTAGAAGTCCTTTTCCTGCTATCATACTTCTTTCTATGTCTTTAACTATTGAAAGTTTGATTATAAATATCTTGGGCATTTTGGGAATCTTTTTATTTTTATGTCCTTTGGTTTCATGAATCTGAATGTCTATTTCCTTTTTCAGATTTAAGAAATTTTCAGTCACAATTTCTTTGAAATAAGAAAATTTCCCCTTTTTCTTTTTATGCTCTGTTCGGAACATTCATGATGCATATATAGACATGCTTGATGAAGTCTAATAAGTATCATAAACTATCTTCAACCTTTTTCCTTTTTTATTTCTCTAATTGGATGATTTTTTAGTAACTTTTTTTTGAGTCCAATGATCCTTTCTTCTGCTTGATCTAGTCTACTGCCAAACCTCCTCTCTATTGACTTATGCAATACAATTGTATTCTTCAACTCTATAATTTTTGTTTGCACCTTTAAAAATATTATATATATATATATATATATATAAATATATATATATATATATATATAATCTCATTGTTCATGCATTGACCTGTCTGGTCATCTTTATGACTATTATTTTGAATTTTTGTTGAATTAATGAGTTATCTACTTTCTGGAGATTTAACATAGTCCTTTATTTACAACTCATTTCCTTCTCTTTCCCATTTACCTTGACTTTCTGTACTGGTGTTTGCACATTAGATAGACAAACACCTCCCCCCGTCTCCACTGTCCTGTCTCATGTAGGAGATGAACCTTACCAATTATCCCAACCTGAGCTTCTGGTAAACCTAAAACTTTTGTGCCCCTTCAAGCTGCTTTGTTCTTAGTGACCCCAAGAAATCTAGAATGTGAAAATTCCATCAGTGCTCCAAGTCAGGTGAACTAGAAGTCAGTCCTTGGAGTAGGAACCACAAAAAATGTAGCAATATGTTTGTGGTCCAATTCTTTTGTCCTCAGAAAGAATCTGGGAGCTAGAGTTTACCACCTGCTTATTCTATGTTAAAACAGTGTGAAGAATATGGTGAATGCCTGCATGCCCTTTCATAGTACATGCTGTTTCATACATGTTCTATGCTTTGTTTTCCATTGCCCCTAGGTACCTAGAACATGCTGGGTTCTGTCAGCTTTCAGAGACAGGCAGACAATAAAAGTTGGGATGCTAGATGTGTGGTCAAACTTCTCCCTGTAAGAAGCTTGGTTTAATTAGTGGAGGAAACCAGGGTGAACAACTAGTTGAGATGCCCACATGCATGCTCAAGTTCCCAGAGGAGTAACAATGGCCTGCCACATGGGATTCCATATGCAGGGTAGTTGGAAGCTAGACCCTCAGACTGCAACTGGAAATATCAGTTTATTACATGTGAGGTCTAACCCCTTCCAAGGAGAACCTGGGACTGGCTTTTATTGCTGTATGTTCTGCACAAAGTAGAGGAAAATTTTCAGGAAGTGCACATGTCCTGTTTAAAACTTCCCTTTTTTTTTTTTTTTTTTTTCTCTCCATATTCTAGGGAAGCAGCAAGTACCAGGATCCATTCATTCCCAGAGATAGACAGACTAGGAGTCAGACTCCCAACCGAAGCTGTGATAGTTGGGGTGTGAGATATGTATTCCAATTTGGATAAAATGCAGAACTCTAATTTGAAATAACATTTAACTGAATAAGCTACAGAATAACGTTTTCAAACTATAGAATAATGTTTTTAAGATTCTTATATCTTTTAATAATGTATTGGAGGAGAAGAAAATGAAAAAGGTAAGGAAAGACACTAATGGGTATGAAAAGAAAAGTGACAGGATACAGATCTGTTTTGTCCAACAGTCCATTAAGGAGTCTTCCTTTGCAATTTATGCTGGTCACTAATCACATGTAACTAAAAATTTTAAATAATTAAAATTTAATAATACTAAAATTTTCATTCCTTAAAACATTCTAGGCACTTTTTCAGTGCTCAATAGCTACATGTGTATACAGGCTAACATATTGGAGATGAAATTATGAAATGACCTATGATAGTGAGCAAACTTCAGGAGAAAATGTACTTATATATATTTAGCACTGTAAAGGTCCCCAAGGGTTTTCTGATCCATTTTTCTTCTAAGAAAGGTAGCAAATAGCCAACTATTTCAAAAGTTCTATTCTATTAGCCATGCAGTTCTCTGGGATTATGTGACACATATGACTTTCCCTCTATATTTTAACAACCCATGCTTGTTTTTGATAATAGGTAACATATAAACCCAGTTTTCTTTTCATATCTATCTTCTTAATTCGTCTGCTGAGAGTTTGTATGTATTTTTAAAACACTGAAACTCATTTTGCTGTGATGTGCCTCTGCTTTGGTTATTTTTATGTCTTGCTATTCTTTTCCATGTAGGCTTGGCCAACATGATTTAATTACAAAATCCTGTCTTCTGTGTGTTAATTTTTGAGATCATCAAAATATCTCAAATATAGACTTTATTTTTGGGACTTTTCCTGAAATCATTTTAATTTTTAAAAATTTCAACAATCTAACCTCTTAAATATTATACCCACTCAGTTGATGACATTATATCCTGTCTTGCTTAAGGTGTGAAAAGAATCTACTCCATCAAGGAAGGATTTGTAATCTTGATTTTTTTTTCACAATTGTGTGCAATTCACAGGTCTAATGTAAATTATTAGAATATTTTCTGTTTCAGTGCATACCTTTTCTTGTCTGCCTCTCTCAGTGTCAATTTTTCTGTAGAAATATAATACACAGAAAAAACATCATTAATAAATTTGTTAAATTTAAATATATATATTATATATATATAATATATATATATATATATATATATATATATATAGCATATGAAGTTAAATGTGCACTGGTTTGATTCCCAAATGTTTGCTCTCTAATGCCTGAAAGCTAACAGCATTGTAATCTAGCTAAATGGTTCTGTCATTCATATTCCCAACTTCAAAGTATATTGTATCGTTTCTAATTTTTAATGAAAATTAGTTAAAATGTCTACAGTGCAAGCCTGTTAGTTATTTTATTCAGTTAATAAAAATACTAAAAATTGTCCTTACTTTCAAATTAATAAGGAAAAAATAAAATGGAACCATTTCAGGGGAAGTTTTGTGAAAAAAGGATGTCAATATATATTTTTATTGCATAGCCTTAATTCGTTTGCAAAATGGCAATAATGTATGTCCTGATGACTTTATAAGGCTTTTGTGAGAGTAAAATGGAATAATTCAGGTGTAATAAGTTTGAAGACTACGCTGATGTAAGATATTGAAAACACTGGGGATATTTTTGTGAAATCAGCAGCTCTTCCCATTTCTTGGTCAAATTTACCAAGAGACTCCCAAAGATGTAAGCATGTGGTCTTAATGCTCAAATGTAAGAATAGCACTTGAATGTTATTTAAGGTACATCGATTCTGTAAGTTTGCTAAGAAATCTGGCATGACACTAACATCATAAATCAAATATGTTATATATTTCAAAAGAGCAAGAAGAGAGGTTTTTAAATTCATTTCCTTTAATATAAATCCATTGGTTTTATAGCCTTAACCTAGGGACACCAGTACAAGTTCAATCATTAGTTGTATGTAATTTTGTTTTACCTTACTGTTTTAGGAAAAAAAGTGATCATATTACTTCCATATTGTCAAAATGTATACATTAGCAAAACAAAATACTAAATGTTAATTTGAAACTTTGCTTCTTTTTCTGAGAATAAGTATGAATCAAATTTGAGATTTCTAGATTTAAGTTCTTGATCCTCCAGGTCCACTTGGGTCTTACAGTTTGTATTTATAATGGCTAATTTTGTTTTTCAAAAACACATGATCTATACCCTAAAATGCAAAAGAACCTTAAATGTTATAAATATGCTATTCTTTATATATTGATTCTATATATATGAAAATTAATTCAATTTATGACACACTTTTAGTCTGAAATAATCACTGAACTTTTTTAATAAGCAACTACATTTTTGTAATATTCTAAATAAAAAAGTGCACTTCAGATTTAAACATAATGCTGTATTTATTTCAAATAATTAGAATCGTAATCCATAAGTCACTAGTGCATAAAATCATTTTCTGACTTTGTAGTTAATTAAGAAAAAATAAGTTTAAGTCTAGAAAATGATGGATCCACAACTGTTTATTTGCCTGTTTCCATACTGCCAAATCTGGGCCCAAATAAAGACATAAAAGAGAAACATTTAGTTCTAGTGAATATGAAACAAAAATTTTATGATCTAATGAGTACAGGTAGAGAAGGAAAAGCTTCTCTACTATTTGAGAAACATCGAGATTAGAAGGGTAATAACAACCTGAGGAAACAGACAAGAAACTTGTTCTAAGATCATAACTCAAGATTCTACAAAGCAAAAGAGTAAGGCAAAGAACATTCTGGAAGCTTAAAAAGCAATTACTGCTATTTTAGGCCAGGCCTTTATTTATTTAGGTACTGGTAGTTGAATTCAGGGACATTTTACCACTGAACTACATTTTCAGACCTTTTTATTTTGGGACAGGGTTTCACTAAGTTGCTTGGGCCCTTGCTAATTTGCTGAGGCTGACCTTGAACTTGTGATCCTCCTGCCTCTTGCCTCCTGAGTGGCTGGGATTACAGGCCAGTGCCAATGCACCTGGCTCTGGGCCAGGTCACTTAAAACTTAGACATTCTTGTCAGCTGTAGATGCTGACATAACAGTGTTGAACTGCCCCACCTTTCCAAAGATGACTTGACTTGCTATGAAGAACTAAGATGAAGAAACAGGGTTATACAAAGCAGCTTTTTTGGTGGTAAGAGAGACCTTTGCTGAGCTTTGATGCCTTTCAGGAGATTCATGAAGCAGGGGGACAAAAAGCTTAAGTTCATTTACAAAATTTCAATCAGCTTTCAGACTTAGAGTGAACTCTAAGGTCTGCTCTGTGTGCTTCAGTTCATTTTGCTCTACAATTTCATGCTTATAAAATGAGGCCACAAATACATTATCTAAAATAAAGAGCATGTTCTTTTTATTTAACTTTTAATGCAAGGTCTCACAAACTTTGTCTATAAAAAGTGATGGGAAATATTTAGGATTTGTGGACCATTTTTAGTCATTATTCTTCTTTCCCACTTTATTCTTTTTAATTTAAAAAATGCAGAAATATAAAATTTATTCTGTTACTTTCTGCTTTAAAACTTTAGGAAATTCCTCTTTCTTACTGACTGATTGTGTTCTATCCATATTTTTAATAATATAAGTACTATAACAGATCATGTATCCAATGGATAAAATGAACTCATTCATATAATCACTAGGCACCATTCATTTATAGCATATATTTTAATTAAGTTATACAGATGTAGAAAGGATAAATGTCATTCCCCAAATTTAGCTATAGTAGAAATATAACATTTCAGTAATGTCATTCATAGTAAGTTCCACTGGGGATATGAAAAATATTTAGAAAAACTTGTACAATGTCATAGGGCATAGGCAAGACTTTGACTTTAATAGTGAAAAGGAAAACTCATAAGGCAAAGAAAGACAGAGACCCATTTAAACTCCAGTCTGTCATTAATTCACAGAGAACCAGTCAGACCTAGATCTAGTATGGATTTTGTTCCAAGGTTGGATCCCTCCACTTTTTGTACTTTCCTTTTGCAATGCAAGGGTTATTAGTAGAAGAATGATCAAATTGTTTGCTGCCAGGGTTTCATTGCCAAGTATTCATACATTACCTAGAAAAGCTAATTACCCTCTAATTTGAAAAATTTAGGTAAAACATTGGAAGTTGTAAGAAAACTTAGCCCCCCATTTCAGAAGGTGAAAGTTATTGGCTGCATGGAAAAGCAAATAGGAGTGCTATCCTTCCATAGGAAAAAGCAAAGTTCAACTCTCAGGACCCCCTTCAATCTTTATGCAGGAAACATGACTGAATGCATAAAGTCTTTATCAGAAAATTTTGCTCCTCACATGATAAGTATGTTATTAAATACTATTGAAATCAGACTTTGAGTATCCTCAGAAGCTCCCAAGTCATGCTGTTTTGACTGAGCTTCCCTTAGGATTAAGCAAAAGTCTCATAATCTTATGAACTGCCAAAATTCAAGCTAGTGCATTCATGTGGAGTTAGTACTAGTTGAGGCTGAAATATTTATCACTGTAGTCCAGTTTTTTGGTGGCAGTGTGCCTTGCCTACTTTGTGGAATATGACATCACCAGGATTCATTCACCCTGGCTTATTTTGTCATCTTTTATGGGTTCTTCTCAACTGCCCAAATGCTAAGATGGAATGGGACATGGTCTCTCCTAATCACATATACCAGTCTTTTTAGGAGTATTCTCTTGCTCCTTCTTCAATATGTATTTTCTCATTGCACACTGTTGGCATCACTATAAACATCAGGCATGATCTTTTTTAGGGACTTTAAGCTTTTGCAAAGTTAAAGTATCTTTTTGGAAAATAAGCCCTGACCCACCACCCTAAAAGAAATCCATGAGGTTACAAAATATACAAAAGAGAACCATCCAGGTAGAACACATCCATGTATCTCAATGTGACATCTGATATCCTACCACTTAGGGAAACAACTATCAAGAAAGGAAGATCTTGTTTGAGAACTCCCTCCTATACAGGAGAATTGATTTTTCTCTTCCAAAGAAAATATAGCAATTTATTAAATATGTTAAGTAATAAGGGTATAAGGGTACAGATAGGAACAATGTAATAGAAATTGTTATGAGTAGCTAAAATTCATTGTTCCCTTGGTGTATTAAGATTAAATTAGTTTTACAGCTTGTCTTGGGAATTTAGATCTAGAGAAAAATGAGTTTGAGTTTCACATAACTGCCTTACAAGCAAATAACTGAATGCAACCTGTTTGTAACGGAATAGCCAGTCAACATATGAATGAGTGAACAAAAGCACAAAATCTTTAATTTGCTTTTCCTGCCTGTGAACCTGTTTCAGCTAAGAAATTTATTATTCAAAGTATTGTAATTCATCAGGATGATAATGTTAAATTAGGTACTTAGATACATGAAAGTATGCTCAGAAACCCAAAGCAAGGAAGAGGGAAGGATGGAGAGAAACAAAAGAGAGAAGAAAATAACTAAAATTCAAATAATTATACTTAATCAAATAGTTATATACACAAAAGACTTATAAGACTTTCTGTAAATATCAGGGACATTCCTATATAATTTCTAAAAATAGTACAGATAAAAAAGGATGAGAATAAACTTACAAAAAAGATTTGCATTTCCTAATGAATAGATAATAAAACTAGATAATCGAGAAGTAAACACTCAAAATTAATTATATTAATCCTCCCACTCATTTTAGAGCAGGTTAGATATCATAATAAATTGGATATAGCATAAGATCTCAGGATAGGGAGATCTTTGAGTAGAAACATCAGTAAGACAAGAAAGAACTAGTTCTAAGTTAAAACTGTTTGCATGCTTTGTAGTCAAATATTCTTCCTTTTCAATGTTTATGCTAACTGCTAAAAATAATAGAAATGGACACAGGGAGTATAAACCTTCTTAGTTGCTACGTTTTTATGGGTTAATTTCTGTTCTTGGATAAGTTTTGCATGTTCCCTCTGAAGTCGGTAGGGGTGATGAGTGTCCAGCCAAAGACTTACTTGGCCTCCTGGTTCTTGGGGAAAACAGATGTCCATGTTAGACTTCAAGAAAGATAACAGTCGAAAATATGGCAAAACATATAAATTATATAGCTAAATATACTGGAAAAAATACTAAGTATGTAAATTATGTATGATGTATTTATTGCGGAAATGCATTGTATTTATTTATAGACAGTGAGAAAAAAGAACAGCAGAAAAGACAAAAGAGGGAAGAATCATTGGTGAGTGGAATCTGTATAATAGCCTTTTTGGAAGTCAAGGCAATAGATATAGTTGACTAGCAGAAATAGTTTTGTATCATTAAAATTTATTAATTTCTGAAATCATGAATCTATACATACATTGTTCAGCACCACAGACATCTACTAGAGTAAAAAACGCTACAATTAAGTGTTTGCAGAAACAAAAAAGTGTATTGTAAAGATATTTGGTCGGCCTTTCACAGATGGTGGTCCCTCCCCTTTGGATCATCTTTCTGACTTCCGGAGCTTTCATTCAGTACTGGATGTTTCATAGGCAAAGTTGCTCATCATTCTAGTGTGTCCTATGATACCCTCTTGCTCACAGTCTCTTTGCCTTCTGATGGACTTTGAGTGACTGTACCAAATATTTGTTAAAGAAATTTCCTGGAATTAATGCAGTCTAGGATATGTGGTTGAGTAAGACATACAGGAGAGTCCTTTCTTCTAGTTTGCTGTGCCTCCAGGCTCTCTAGATATTAGAAGAGTTTTGGGACCAATACTTAAGTTCTTGATTATCCTTTTCTTTATTCTTGCCTTATAGTTGTTTTGACTGCCATGGTCAACTCCCCACAATGCTTATAGCTCAAAAGGCTTATAACAGGGAGAATTATGAGTGACACTTTCTGTACTGGACAAAATACCTGTTCCAGGCTGTTTTCCTACATGGATGAACTACTTCCCTACGTTTGCCTCAGATGAACATGAACAAACCCTGGAGATGAAAATATTATTTCTCACTACTCTCTACTGTTTCCTATTGCATTGTTAGAGGCAAGTCTCCTATACTTATGGTATAAGCTCATTCCTAACTTAGAGGAAATGACTTTGAGAACAACCCCTGAGATCAGAACCATCAACTAAGAAGTTACAGATATTTTGAGTGAGCCCCAGAAATCTAGCCCCAGAGAAGAAACTAGACTCTAACAAAACAGCTTTAACCTAATACTTAAGGCACTCAATTATGTCAAAATACTGAAGTGGCAAATTAATTCACAGGCACACCACATACTGATGTAACTACAAGGAAAAGGCATGGGTCCCAGTCCTCTGACATCATTGTAACCAGAAATGATGAGTTTGCTGAAAAGACTGGTGGTCAAATTTTTGCCATGTTAAACTGCTGTTATCTATAAGGAATTGTTATGGCTTAGGCATTAGGTGTCCCCCCAAAATTGTTGTCTGAGACAAGGTAAGAATTTAGAGATGAAATGATTGGATTATAGGAAGTTTGATCTAATGAATGCATTAATCCTCTGATAGGAATTAGTTTGAAGGTTACTATAGGCAGGTTAGGTGTGACTGGCAGAGATTAGTCCCTGGAAGCTGCCCTTGGTGTATACATTTTGTCCTTGTTGAGCACATTTCTCTCTCTCTGTGTTTCCTGGTGTGATATTCCCAGCTGCTTTCCTCCATGACACACTTCCCCTCTGATGTTCTGCTTCATCTCAGGACCCAAAGAATGGAGTTGGCCATTAGTTGGCCATCTATGAACTAAGGCCTCTGAAACTGTAAGCCCCAAAATAAACTTTATTTTCCCTAATTTTTCTTGTCAGGTCTTTTAGTCAAGCATGAAAAAGCTGATTAAAACAGGGATGGAATGGAGGAAGGAATGGAAGGGAAGGAAGATGGGAATAAGAAATAGAGTAGACTGAATAGACATAACTTTCTTAGGTTCGTATATGAATGCACAACTAGTGAAACCACATCATGTACAACTGCAGGAATGGGGTCCTAATTAGCATAAGTTATACTCCCTGTATGTATAATGTGTCAAACTACACTCTACTATCATGTATACCTAAAAATAACAAATTAAAAAAAAAAAAAAAAACAGGAATGGATCTATATCCTCTGATAAAGCCAGAGGAAAGTTTCAATAACTGCAAATGTTGAAGGAGCAGAATAGGACAGGAGTTTGAATGCCATGGGAGGTGATAGACTTGTATCTACCACTCTTCTTTGATCCCTCACAATGAAAGATGGAGAAAGGCATGGCTTATTTTAGTCCATGAATCTTTTTCTGTGTAAATTTTATCCTGTTGAGCAAGAAAACAAAATATTAAATATACAATGTTTCTTTGTATGATCTCCCTTGCTGTTGTGGACCCAACTTTTGATATAAATAACATAATAAAAGGATATAAATATATCTGTGACATGAATATGTAGTACATTATATAATATATAAATACATTATGAAATTAAGATGAATGGAAACTGATAGCATTGCCCAACAGAATTTCAAGGTAGTTTCTTTACCATAGGAATTCCGAATACTGTGGACTCTGACGGAATTCCAGATGAAGGTCTCCTCAGGGATGGAAAGTTTCACAAAGGTTATATAAATTCTCATACTGAAATACTTCCCAAGTGATTTTCCCACTGTTCTGTCTGAATATGACTGAGAGGACGAGGGTTTCAGTGTAGGCACATGTATCATGATTGCTACCCACCTTTATCTCATGTCCTGGTTGGTCTCAGATCCTATCAAGGCTCTCTGAGTGCTTAGTATTTTTAAAATGTGCATAATAATCTAAAAAAACTCAAAAATTCTAAATTGTAGATATTTTTATATCATAGGATAGGCAAATTCCTTAACTTTCCCACAAAAAGACTTCCTTATTCACATGGAGGTTTCATTGTGTTCTAGTACTGAAAGACTGTCAATCTGATTTTCTCAATTCAATTAACAAATGTAAAATAATTATTCAAATGTATTCTGATTCTGAGTGGGGAAGGAAAGAAATTACATAATTTTTGTTCACCTTCTAAGGTCTCTACTAAGCATAGTTAATATTTGGGCTTTGTATAAGTAACGATTATATAACAGTAACAATATATCATGGGCTAGTCAGAATATAACATTATAAAACATTATGATAAATGCTTTGCATACAAAATAGTAAATAGATTTGATATATAAATATATTAATAGTAATTGCCTATTAGCTTTCAGAATATGAGCTTTTTTTGTTGTATTTTTCTGAATCTTCTAAATTATCTAGAGTAATACTATCAAAATAATAAATATTTTGTGAATCCAAAAAACTGAATTTCCCACTCTTTTTTTTTCCACATAACTTATTCCCTGAAATCAGAAGCAGTCCAAAAAGTATGACAAATAACGGAAGTTAGATAGGAGTCATTTTACACATCTTAATCTGCATGATTTTTATTTTTATATCTACAAAATATGTTAATACTTTGACTTTCAACTCAGTAAGCATTTTATGGAGATATTTAGCTTTCTGTTGTTGGTGGTTTTAGTGTTTGCTTTTGGCAGATATCTCACATCGTATTATTTTTGGAGTATAGTTTAATTTAACAACCTACACTTACCCTGCATTTAATTCTTTAAGGTTAAGCCTTCTCTTGAGGGCATAATTCCACTGTGAAGGAAAAAAAAATAACTTATTTTGAGAGAGAGAAAGAAAATAAAAATGTCCACACTTTGTGGAAGTAGAGGACGGGGGACACCTGTGGCTCATTTGGAGTCTATAAGTTCTGCTTGCTTGGGAATTCCCAGAGTCCCTTAAAAACCATTTCCCAACATTTGGGCTGGCCCACTTATTTCTCAGTCAGTGGTACGATCATTTTATCCTTGTTGTTATTCATGGTTACATTTTACTTCTTCATCAGGAACAAGGGTTCTGCATGTGACTTGGATTTAACAGGAGCAAGAAACCTAGCAGAGTGCCTGACATGGGAAGATCTTGCTTGCTATTTAGAGTGATAGTGCTCTAGATTGTCCAGAATTAAGGCACACCAATTCAGCGTCAAAATTGGAAATCCCTCAATATGGACACAGAGTGTATTAGTCAGGATTCTCTAGAGGTACAGAACCAACAGGGAGTATGATTATAAAAGGGAGATTTATTAGATTGGCTTATACAACCAGATGCTGAACAGTCCACGTATAAATTTGTAGAAATTATTACAATTAAAAATAGAACAAACTCCTTTATTGTGTGGCTGGTTGCTGACACCATCTTGGCTCTGCTCCAGGACAGTGAGTTCACTATAATGTGAGAGTCCTCCTCATACTTCCAAGAGCCAAGGAAATGAACACATCACTGCTCTCTTTAAGAGAGAGGGAGAAGATGGTGGAGCAAATCTAGGCGGCAGCCCAGGACCACTTCACAGCCTAGAAAAGAAACAGTGAAAGAAAACTGAACAGAGTGGAGGGTGACAGAATAAATACTCTTCAAACTCAATATTGGATAATTTGGAACTTGTAGGGACTTGGATTTGGGTTACAAGAGCAGAAAATAAGGACAGAATTCCTTAACCCTAAACCCTGACCAGGGAGGACTTGGGGTAAGGAAAAAATAAATAAATAAATAAAATAGAGAAAGAAAAAAGAAAAGCCCATGATCTCTTTTCCTTAACAAAAGTTGAAGCAAAAAGTAGAACATGTTAGAATGGGATAGGATATCACACCATTTAGCCTATATTATGGACTAGAATCTGCCACACAGGACAATCATTTTGTAGAATCCACAGCCAGCCAGCCTCCACAGAAGAAATTAGATTGGGTTGTCTCAGCAATCTGCCTAGATTGCTCGTGGAGGGATTCCTGCTGGCTGAAAGTTACTGAAACCTCTTCCCTCTTACTACAGATGAGGGGAGTAGGGTGCAGCTGATCCAAGAGCAAGTCACTCTTAGGGAGTGCTAGTGTTATGGGTCATACTGTAGATGCCTCGAGCAGACAAATTCCTTTTACCCTGAGACTCAATTTCATATAAGAAATGCTTCTCCCATGAGAAAATCCCTCCTCTGCCATCCTGCTTAGAACACCCCGTTTAGCACCACCTAGTGGTTAAAACATGTTTATTTATTTTTTTCTTTTTTCTTTTAACAGACTGCATTTTGATTCATTGTACACAAATGAGGTACATCTTTTCCTTTCTATGGCTGTGCATGATGGAGATTCATACCATTCGTGTAATCATACATGTACATAGGGTAATATATCTGTCTCATTCCACCATTTTTCATTCTCCTGCCCCACCTCTCTCATTTCCTTCTACATAAAGTTCCTCCATTCTTCTCTCACCCCCAAACCCCTCCACCACCATCATCCACTTATCAGGGAAAACATTCGGCTTTTGTTTTTTTGGGATTGGTTTATTTCACTTAGCATGATATCTCCAATTCCATTCATTTATCTGCAAATGCCATAATATTATTCTTCTTTATGGCTGAATAATATTCCATTGTGTACATATACAGCAGTTTCTTTATCCATTCATCTGTTGAAGGGCATCTAGGTTGGTTCCACAATCCAGCTATTATGAATTGAGCTGCTATAAACATTGATGTGGCTGTGTTACTGTAGTATGCTGATTTTAAGTCCTTTGGGTATAAACCGAGGAGTGGGATAACTGGGTCAAAAGATGGGTCCATCCCAAGTTTTCTGAGGATTCTCCACACTGCTTTCCAGAGTGGCTGCACCAATTTGCAACTCCACCAGCAATGTAAGTGTGCCTTTTCCCCAACATCCACGCCAACATCTATTATTGTTTGTGTTCTTGATGATAGCCATTCTAATTGGAGTAAGATGAAATCTCACAGTTGTTTTAATTTGCAGTTGTCTAAGTACTAAAGATATTGAACACTTTTTCATATATTTATCACCTGTATATCTTCTTCTGCAAAGTGTCTAGTTTCTTAGCCCATTTATTGATTGGGTTCTTTGTATTTTTGGTGTAAAGTTTTGTAAGTTCTTTCTAAATTTTGGAGATTAGTGCTCTATCTGAAGTGCATGTGGAAAAGATTTTCAATATAAGATATTCTCTTTTAGTTCCCATTTTTCTTGGGCAGTGTACTCTACCCTGAAATGGGTCATTCTGACCCACTTTCTATGTTGCTTGGTTTTGACTTACTGGTATCTTGCAATTTGGGGCTCTAAAAGAGATACCCTACATCTATAAGGGGTCAAAGGGTACAGAGGTGACTTGTTTGCTGCCCCTTGGCCATCTGGTGAATAAAATTTCCATGTCTTGCTTCAAAATTGACCCAGTGATTTATTTCAAATGCTCCACAACACTAGTTCCAACACAGCACTCCCCAAAGCCTCACAGGGACTCAGGCAAGGGTGAGCCAACTAATGTCTACCTCAATCACTGTGACTGGCCAAACTCTGGTGAGCTTCACCAACCAAAGGGGAGGCTTGTGTGCCACAGAAGAGCCACAGAAAGCCTGCGTCCACAGGCATTTTGTGATGGTGTTTCATTACCCACTCAAGACATCAGACCTGCTAATTTTTACTTGAAATAGTATTTTGGCATTTTCTTATGTTATTGCTCCATGTTTTCCCTGTAAATATCATTTCCCGATGATCCAACCATGCATTCCCACATATTTTGGTCAGCTTTTTCACTGCTCTAAAGTATCCAACCAGAACGATTTTAAAGGAGGGAAAGTGTTTTTTTTTGAGGTCTCACGGTTTCAGAAGTCTTAGTCCATAGAAGGCAGCTGAATTTCTCGGGGCTTGAGGTGAGGCTGCACATCATGGTGGGAGAATGCGGCAGAGGAAGGCAGCTCACATCCCGATCTGAAAGTAAGGAGACTCCACTTGCCAGATAAAATATGTACCCAAAGCCACACCCTAATTCCCATCTCCTCCAGCCACACCCTACCACTTCAGTTACCACTCTTTTAAATCCTATTAGGTTTTTAAATCACTGATGGGGTTAAGACTCTTACAACCCAATCATTTCTCCTCTGAACCTGCTTTCAGTGTCTCACACATGAGTTTTGGGGGGACACTTCACATCAAGACCATAACACCCCATTTACATTGTTGATCTGCATCTGCCTAGTCATGGTACTACATATTCCAGGGCCCATTTGGGGAGATTTTAAAAACGTTGACACATTGATGTTTATGACTTCTGTGCTGTTTTGACCCTGCTATTCTTAGCTCAGCCCAGGTGTTCTTTCATAATTAAAATTTCTTAGTTATATTTCTGAAAAAGACATGTCTTTAAAAGCAGTGCTGCTACTTTGATGGAAGCTGAAACATTAACGTGAAACTTACTCCTCTCTACAAGACATGAGAATAATTGAGAAATGACATTACCTTATGTTTTCTTAACAGTTGAACCAGTTGGTTAAAGATCTATTCCATTTGCACTGTCAAACTGCAGGTCATTTCCTGTATGGCTTGTCTTGACTCTTTATTTTCATGTAAAAGTTGAGGGTCTCGTAGCAGCAAGCTGATCACCTTTGCTTTCTTTCTTTCTTTTTTTTTTCTTTTTTTCCACCAACGGAAGCCTTTTGTTGTACCTGTGTCTGCTTAGTTGCAAGAACGTTTGTCCATTGTTTATGGAAATTGTCAAAACCAAAGAAAAGTTTGAGAGTGGTGGTATCAGCCAATTCTCTGAAAACGCTTACACAAAAGTATTAAAAAGAAAAAACTTTTAGTTTGCTTTTGGCACAGTACATCTAGATTGGTGAGAGAAGACAAGAATAGGTGGAGGCGCTTCAATGAGTTTGTGTGAACAGAATTAGTGCAGAAAAGACAAAGCAGCACATACAGCACATGAAATCTGGCATAAATATGTGACGTTGTGAAAACAGTCCTTCTATAATTGAAATGTAGAACATGGGCAGGATTTGAGGGGTATGATGGGAAAGAAGGGAGTAGTAGACACATTTACTTGAGGGTCTTCTTGTCTTGTGTGCAGTTGTTTTGTCTTCCATTAACTGGAATTCTCAGTACCTGTTTTGAGGACCATAGTTCCCATTCTAGCTGAACTTGGAAGTGATATTCTCCCTATCACAGACATTAGCAAGAATGGAGTTTATGCCAAATTTCTTACTTTAAAAAAAAAGTAACCATGATTTCAAACAGGAAACATATATTAAAACCTTAAAATCCATGCAATGAATATATTTCTGGGGACATGCAAACTAAATGGAGATAACCTAAAAAAAAAAAAAAAGAGATTTACTTTAGATAAAGTTATAATCTGAATATTATTTTAAAGCATAATGTATATTTAATGCTTATATTTTTAATAGTTTTAAAGAAGTGCAAAAAAAGAAGATATCAGCATATATTTTCCTTAATTTTACAAGTCGTTTATCTGAATATTTTTAGTGTATTTACTTAATCCATATCTGTAAGTAATGATATTTTTAAAATTCTGTATTACATTTCCTGACTCCTTTATATATATATATCACAGAAATTATCTAAAAATAGGCAAGAAAAAAGTGGTGTACTAAACCAAGGAGAAATTTTGCTCTTATATGATTAACAATTTATTAGTATTTTTGCTGAGAAATATGAAAATATTTTTAATTCATGCTAAAATTATAAAAAAATTAGTTTCATTGTGAAGAGTGAAAAATATTTACAGTACATTCAGGTAACAGGAAAATGTCATTTAAATTACAACATTTGAATTCTCTCTAGGTTCTGTGATTCCTAAGTAACATATTTGACAACTAGAAAGGGTCTTGATTTCTTTGTGGACACAACTTGCCATGGAGAGCAGTACCTAAATGACCTGAACCCACGTAGCATGAACCCACCAAGTCTGGCCCTAATATTTTCAAAGCAAAAACACCTTTTTCTTTCTTTTTCTACTTGAGTATTTTTTGAGCAAGTGTTAAGTACAAGGTAGTGCGAGACATGCTGTGGATCAAAAAAAAAAAAAAAGAACAGGGTGGGGTGGGTGGGGATTAAATAATATACTGACCTTCTAAAAGGACACAAGCTATAAAGACTTTTGGAAAATTCAAATTTCCTGACAGAGAAAAAAAATAATTTGAGATGTAGAAAAAGAAACAAAACAATACACATATATTTTGAGAAGTTTTCAATCAAAACAAGAAAGTAAACATGTTGAGCTTCAGAGGGACTCAGAAGGATAATAGCCAGAGACTCATTTTCTTTTGTATTTGGAACTTATTTATTCAGGCTATAAGCAGTGTGAATCCAATAGTTGGTTAAGATATATGACACAGCAAAGCATTAAAAAATGAATAGATGAACAGTGACTAAATAAACAAAGTGAAGGCAGTATCTTAAGAAAATTTATAAATTAAAAAATAATTAGCCTTGACACGATGATGCCCAGTTAATAGATATTTCAAATCAAATGTATCAGTTCTGCATATTTTTCAATTCAACTTGACAATTTTAAATAGTTCTAATATATTTCATATTACTAGCAGCAATGAAATTGACCTAACACAAAATTTAAAATATTCCCACTACTGAAATTATTATGACATCATTTAAAGAGGGTTTTTATCTTAACACATGTATATTAACTCTTGTTAGATTGCATTAAGTTGTACTATATTTGTAATTGGCAGTTATTTCTTTTATAATATGAATATTTTCAAACTAAAAATATTTTTATTTTTGGAAATGTTGCAAATTGCTGGAAAGTGAAGACCTTTGTACACCTCTATTATATCTGAAACAACCATGTCAAGTATTGTGAATTTAACTCTGCATAATGCACCATTTTTTCTTCTGTACAGCACCAGAAACAACACATCACGAGTCATGCCTAGCACTCATTTAAATGCAACCTCAGAGTCACACTGCATGTTACAAATATCTGGGAGCTGTGTGATTAGTTAACATCTTGTGCATAACCTTTAAAATTATAGCAAGTTCTCAGGAGATAATTAGTCTACTCTGTTCCTATATTAAAATGAACTATGCTTTAGCAATGACTCTCAGGAATAGTAGCAGGAATATGTCTAAATCATATTAATTCAAGGATTTCAGAAGAAAAAATGGAAACAATATAATCAAGTATTTTCTTTTTCTTGTACAAATGGACAATAAGATAGCAGAAAAGTGACACTGCTGAATGTGGAACTTGCTACCAATTCCTACTTCCTGCTCCACAATGTCTTATGTACAGGAGAGAAAGCTAAGAAGCACAGGAGAGCTTCAATTCCTCTTCTTTCTGTAGAACTCAACAGATGTTGGGCTTCTGCTTCATGCAGAAACCCCAAGCTAAATGATGCTTTAAGTTCACTGAAGTTCATTCAATTCAGAGTGAAATAGAATTTCCAGTGAAACTATGCTTCAGGTTTCACTCCATTGCTACATTTTGAAAGCAATACAGAGACAGCCTTGTTATAGGGATTGAATGTCACCTACCATTCTTAACCTACATGTTATGTTGTTAGTTGGGCACTTCAAAAATCTCATGACCCAAATAACATGCACATCAACAATAACAACACACGCAAAAACAAAACTGCAACAGTTGTCGATGTCATATATCATGCATATAAATGTGAGAAGATGCAAGTCCAAGATGACATGTTTGTCCATATCTGTGTGAGACACATGACTCTAGAATTGATGCCTCCCCCCGCACTTTTTTTTTTTCCCCACGTTAAATTCCTTAAAGAAAGAGTGGTTTTGGCATAAACCTGGCAGGCTAAAGGCTCAATATGATGATTCCTAGTTTGGTTCCTCATTTTCAAATAAGTAACAAGAATCCATCATGGTGTATTTTAGCATTTGAAGGTTGAATAAAATTTACACTTAATTGTATAACACACTTAATAGTGTGAGATTTATCCACAACAAACAAGGAAGTAGATAATTCTCACTTAAGGGCTCAAGTTATATCAGAAATCAAGCTAACACCCAATCTAATTGCATACATTTTACTCAAAGCACAAAATTCTCAGGATGGAGGCCAGTTGATTTCTAATCAAATGCCTGCTACCATGACCTCCTTCCTTAAAAAAAGGAGTGGGAACTATTTTATCCTAAATATGTATCCAGTATTTAAAAACAAAACAAAAAACTATTAGTAAGTAGTTAAGGAAAAAAAAAAAAAATAGAACTGTGTCCCCAAATTCATACTAAGGAAACTTATCAGCTTACAGTAAAAATTAATTTTAATCTTAAAAGTAAAGGTGAAAGCTGAAGTTTGCCATCTAAAAATTTACATATTGCATCCCATTGTTTCCTAACCTTGAGAAAAATGTTATGGCTAAATTTAAAGGTTATTGAACAACTTAGTAACAAGTGCTTGGTAGGAATTTTATGATCTGCACAGGGTCTTCTTATGATAAAAGGAGAAAACAAATAAATAAATATTCACTTAGTGAAAATGATTCTATAGCTTGGCAGAGTAGTATATGCATGCAAATAGCTGTGTGGTGATAAAGTTTAATAGAAATATTTGAAAAATTTGAGCAGTGATTATCATATACTTTGGTTTACTGCTTTTCCCAAACTGGTCAAAGAATTTATGTCATTGTGATAATATTTTCAGTCATCTATATTACATATAGAAAACATAAGGACAGTTTAGTATTTTTCTCATAGATGTAATTTACTTAATTTAAGGTGATGCTTTGCATTAAGACTATTACCTAAATTATTCTTAATAAAATGTCTTTTTGTTGTTGAATTATGGTTATAGGGTAGCATAATTTGGGATTTTATTCATTTTATTTGTTTTTAAATGTGCATTCCTGGGAACAGGAAAGAATGCTTGGTAATCTCTTATTGGTATTCTTTATTCCTCCAGTGATTTTTCAGCTGAATTTATCAGTCTAGCTTGAGGTCAACAGTAAGTACTCAAGAAACAGATAAATATTTTATGTTTCTTAATGAAAAATATTTTATATACTCTGGACTTTAGAATTTTAGATAGTAATAATAATTGTTTAATTGTGGAACTTGTTTTGTTTATTTGCTTTTTACTAGTAGAAAACACCACTTTTACCAAAAGAAGAAAAATATATAATGTAATTTTTTTCTCACTTTTCAATTCTATTCAAGTGTTGCAATTAGTTCTCTATAAAAAATACAGAATTTAGTTTTATGTGGTAGAAAAACAATTTTTTGATATTATAAGGGCATTAAAAGAATGGTTGAGATGTTAATATGATTGATAAAAACTTCAATTTTGGACAAAACTAATAAGTAGATAGTGATAAATTATGTGTAATTGTAAGTTTAAGTCTTACATAACTAAATGTGAAAATCTGATAAATTTGTTTAGTTTATTTCATCTGATACTAGGATTTGTTTTTTACTTTAAGTGATGTCTTTGACTTTAATACAAGGAGTGTTTAACTCTTTTCAAATGGTTGTCAATGTATTCAAGTTACTTCAGAAGACTAATTCCATAATATAATTAGGACCATATGAAAATATGCTTGCTTTTCCCTGCTACAGATAAAAGTCTAAAAAAATTCATAAAGCTGAACAAGTATCATTTAAACATAATAGAGACTGGGTGCCTGCTCTATCATTCTAGTCTTTTCCTGACTAGTATGATTCTTAGGGCAATCATAATAACTGCTCCAAATAAAGGTTCAAAGATTCAAATCAATATGAGATTCCACACCTCAGCTTATGTACAAAGACATGATCAGTTGAATAAATAAGGTGGAATATCAAATTATTTAACCCTCCATTTATTATGTAATACAGACAACAAAAGGGGAGTGAATGATTGGAACTAAAATCTTATTCCTGAGTAAAGATGCTTGATTGAAATTCTATCAAATTTAGTGCACATGAAATTGATGCTGGGTTTTGAAGAGTCAGATGGAAGATTGTTGTTTCTATAACTTCAGGTCACTTAGGGCTACTCTTTTGATAGGTGGGCCAAAACTTTGTTTTCCATGTCATGAGCTGCCAAGGGATACAAGTAATTGTCACAACTGGCATGACATTTACTCAGTTTCTCTGAACTGGACTAATGAGAAGACTGGAAAAAGATGAACAAACACAAAAAATAGAGAAAAGCAGGATCCGGTTGTTCAGCTGACCTCTGATGGAGGAGGACTGCACTGAGCAGGTTTTTAAGTCAAAGGGATTCATTGTGAGAAAGTTACTTTAAAACAGAACCAAGGTCAAAAGCTTAGACCACCCAATTACAGTCATCAGCTAGTGCCCACAATTCTCCACCCCCAGGCATCTGGCACCTGAACTGATAAGGTCTCGAACTGATAAACTTCATGGAACCCATGGAATTTCCCTTTGAGCAGGGCATCACTATACAAATGAGCTGTTTTCTTGACACCTTTGCACGAGTCCCAAGGGAGGTGTCAACCTCTGTCTCTGGGCAAATCAAAGGCCCATAATTCATTTGCCACTCACAGCAAGTAATAAAAATATTTTGAAAACATAGTATTTAATCTTAGGGAGTGCTTAGGTTACTGCTACCCACAATTCCTCATATCAAAATTGCTTTTTCACTGAAATAGCCTCATTTTCCTTAGTGATTGTCCCTATTTGAATATAGCAGAAAAACTGTTTCTTACAATTCAGGAGGAATGGAAAATATAAACACCTGAGAGCCCACCAACTGGTGGTGTATTCCATCTTTAGAAACTTTAACTCCTTAATCTACTCATAATATACAATGGGAAAAGTAAAGAAGGTATCATCCCTTAAAATTAGGGAACTAAAAAAATTTATAGTCTTAAACAAACATTTTTTAGAGTAAAAGGAAACATAAAAATAATTACACAGAATGACAGACCAAAACCAGGACTTTCATAGGAAAAATGAAAAGGTACAGCACTCTACTTAGATTCATTTTTGATTAGAGAAATGGAGATAGGCAAAACATGCCCAGTTATTAAATAACAAATTATTCATTTATAGTTTTTTGGAAAAAATTCATGTCAGTAGATTAATATTAATTAAATATAATGGGAGATTTCTATATATTTGCTCCTTTTGAAGGCAGTTATTCTAAAAAAGTATGCTTCCTTAATAAATGTTGCCCAATTAAAATCTTCCATAGAAAGTTTTTAGATAAGATTACCTCAAATACTAATATTTACAACATCTAAACTACAGGTATCAGTTAGATGGTATGCAGAAAATGTCTAAAAAATTTATAATAACATACAAATTGAAACAACCAAAAGTTCACATGTTGGAAACTTATTCCCCCGAATCATATATTAAGAGAATTTGGAGGTGGAACTTTTGGTATGCAATTAGGATTAGATTAGGCATGAGGGGTCCCCAGATTGACACAAGTAGCTTTATAAAAGAGAAATCCAACTTGCATACTTGCTTCTCTCACCACATGATGCTCTCTACCATGTTATGATACAGCAAGAAAGCTCCTGCTAATTGCAAAACAGATGCTAACTCCATGGTCTTAGATTTTCCAGTCTTCAGAATTAAATAATTAAAGCCTCATGAACTCAATAACATTCTATTTCAGATAAATTACCCAGTTTATTACAGCAACAGAAAACAGACTAAGACAAGGATTTTTGCACTTAGAAAACTGGACCATAAGGGCTGGGGAGATAGCTCAATCCATAGAGTGCTTGCCTTGCAAGCACAAGGCCCTGGGTTCAATCCCCAGCACCACAAAAAAACAAAACAAAAAAAATGGACCATAGAGCATATGAAAGACAGAGTTTAGAATACCAAAACTGTTCTTGGTTTTCAATATCATTGATCACATTGATCAAAATATTGAGAATACATTTTAAGACACCAGCTTAGATAAAGACTAATAAAAATGGATGGAGAAAATGTAGTCACATAGAATGAAGAATGTTTCTGAGAATAAAAGTGGAATTGAATCCTATCTATGATGTAGTACAGATATGTGACAGAAAAACTCAAATAAGATGAGACATTAATGCTAAGATAGCTTCCTCTTCAATTTTCAGAGGAAATCCCAGAAAACTATGAAAAAATGACAGAGTGGCAAATGCTGCCTGGTGTGTACAGGCAGGTGGCCTGAAATGGCCTCAAGTAGTTCATCCATAGTTCAAAGATGGCATGAGGACTGAGGTTGTGGTTTAGTGGTAGAACGCTTGCCTAGCATGCATGAAGCACTGGGTTCAAGTCTCAGGACCACATATAAATAAATTAATAAAATAAAGGTCTATCAACATCTAAAAATTATTTTTTAAAAAGATAGCATGAGAGCAGTGAAATGATTTTTATATATTGAGAAGTAACATAGGGCCTCTCCTCATGCAAGAATAAGGGCACGAATGTGTTTGCCTCAGAGATAAAACATAAGTGGAAACTAAGAGAAACTTATAGCTTAAGAAATATAAAGACAGATGTAACTGGGACAGACAGGAATAATGATTTTGATCAGGGTCAGCAGTCATGGATGGAACTAGGCCAGCTATTTTATTCCCACCACAGTAACTTGGCATTGACTTTTCATATAATTCAAAATAACCTTTTGGAAAGTTGTCAAGTTACTTTAAGTTTATCAAAATTCAATTTCAGTGACATGACAAAATGAAAATTAGTGTTATAGAAAAAAAAAAACTTTTATATTTCTAGTACCTAAGAAGTATAAACTAAGAGAATTCAGATGCAGAGAATGATATCCACCTAATAGTTACATTCAACTCAGAGAAGAAAATAATCCCACAGTATAGAAAACCAAAACTCCCCCTAATGTATTACATATGAGAAGCAGCAATACCAATTTTTGGCTAAGTATATGGACACTAGAAATTCAGTATTATTATTTTTCAATTATAAAATTTTAGACATGAAAAAGACTTGAAATCAACTACTCAAATTTCCAAAATAATATGTGTGGAAAGAGACTGAAAAATAAGGAAAATGATGAGCCTAAAATTGACTTTCGTAATGTTATTCCTCTGAGGGCCTCATCTTCTAGGTTGCTTCTTACAATGTCTAACAATATCAGTTTCTCACTGGATTAAATTCAGCAACATTTATACCCATTGTTTGAAATGAAAAGATAATCTCTAATGAGTTTTTAAAGAGTAAGAAACACCATTAATTATACCCATATTAGTTGACAGAAGACTTGGATTTAATCCTATTCCTACCATATACTATATGTGTGCAAATCTTAAAACTCTTGTTAAAATGAGGAAGCTCAAGAATAGTTTGCTCATATCACATTACTTTCATACTAAGAAGAATATATAGCTAAATATGTATTTGTACCTATCTACAGTGAGTCCTATAAAGAACTTCATAATTTTGCCTTAAAACTTACATGTTCAATATTTTTGTTGATCACTTAAGCCGATGATCATTCCCTTTCTCCAAACATAGGCCATTGCTTGACATCTTTGGCCCATATACTACCATTCTATGTTAACAAATAAGTGTATTAAAATATGTGTGGAATGCTCTTAAAAAAGAACAGTAACACATGGAAGGAAAATTGAATTAGTCATAGTATTTCACCTCTTCACTAGCATTTCAAGTTTTTAAGTTCAAGTCTGATATATAGCCTTATTAAAATTCTTGGCTCATGTGGTTTAGAGTCTCTTGCTGTATTGTTACCTCATAAATGATTTTATATAAATTAAAATGTTCTATGCATCAGTACACATATTTTTACAAAATTAAAATTGTTGGCAGTACTATTCATGTGTTTGACCTATGCCTTTGTTAAAAATAAATGCTTGCTAAATTCCTTCTCATTATAGCTAATCATATTTTTTTAAAAAACCTGTATTCAAAAGTTTGACAATTTCAGGTTTATTCTCTTCTCAGAATTAATACCGGAGAGAGTATAGTCTTAATCTCTCATTTTTAAACATGATTTTGAAAGGATACCTGTGACCAATAGTTTCCTGTTTTTACATTATTTATTTTTTTGGATATTATTCCATGACAAACTGTGTAAAAATCACAAGCTGACTTTGAATATAGATAAATACCATCAGAAAATAGTGAAAAATACATAGATCTAGCATAGCTAGAAAACAAACCAAGTCATTACCCTATGTACATGTATGATTACACGAATGCTATCAATCTACATCATGCACAACCATAGAAACGAAATGATGTACCCCATTTGTGTACAATGAATCAAAATGCAGTCTGTAAAATATAAATAAATTTTTAAAAATTAGTTGAAATAAATGTAAACTGAATAATGAAAAAAAAAAAAGAATCCTTTTGCTTTAATGTCACAAAATTAAAGCAGAAGTATTGACAGATAATAGATTGATAGTCAACAATGACCTGGAATAGTATAAGACAGAAGTAGAAAGTAGGGTAATGTTCATTGTCTAAAAACTCATCTTTCCAAAGAGTTATTTTGAGGTAGATGAAAAGTAATAAAGTAATACAACTTTATTAGGGTAGGGGTATGATATTTGGGCCTAGCTTCATCACCTATGACAGTTGGAAGAAACTTGAATTCACAACTAAGTTGTATGAAAAACTTATCAATCACTTATTTAAAGAGAAGACCTAGTTTTCACACACTGGAGTAAAATTTTAGCTTCTTTCTTTTCCACTTCCTCAATAAAATGAATAGGGATTTTAATCATTCAGTCTAATGCCTCCAATGTGTACATCTGAGGTGGTTTATTATTCCCTATGTAGACTTAGGAAAGACTGTTGGCAGTAATTAACTCTTAACAAAAGATTGCTAGTTTGTGTTTGGTGATATATTTGGGCTTCATAAAAAGTGAAGCTGATCTAAAAATATTATGCAGAAATAAGTGAGAATGCTTTCATGATTATTTTACCCTGTTACTTTGAGGATTCAAATTGCTCCTACCCCAAAGCTAAGACAAGATTTCAGTATGATGTGTCCTAATGTTCCTGATAGAAGAGTCTGGGGTTTTGAAAATTTCTATAGGAGGAATCATATCGGGAACGGAAGGCTGGGATTTGGAAGCAAATGCCCCCTGGGAGGAGAGGTAAAGGATGGGGAGGTGTCAGCATTCCTCCCTGCTGAAGTTTGACCAGGGAAATCCCTTTCCTTGTGTAGTCAGGTTCAATGACTTGCAAGCAATATTCCTGTAGATGACACCTCTCTTTTCCCTTATTCACTGTGCATAATTTGGACTTCATTATTGAGAATTTCAAGTAAAGTTTTCATGGAAGTTCCTTGCAAAAGTTCTATTCCTATGAGAGAAGAGTACCCTCTGATATATTTGCTTTGTTCAGAATCTTTGATGTAATATTTCATGTTTCATTTCATAGTGAAGAGATCACTCACTAGTGTGGTTCACCAGGTAGAGAATGAACCGTAAGAACACTGCTTTCTCAAAAGCAGAACCACAGACCTTCCCTGGGGCCCATGGAATGGGTGTCAAGTTTATAGGCCACCTATATAAATTATTCAATTTTCTACCCTTAAACCTCCAGCTTTTCCAACCATCAATTTTCCTTAGTAAGTTACTGAAGTTCAAGATAGCCTCACTTCCCGACCTTGCCATTACACATTATTTGGAAACATTTCCATATGCTTTGCATCATTAAGGCTTTTTCTCAAACCCCAGGACAAATGCATCAGTTTTCCATCTTTAAGTGGCCATAAGAAGAAAAGTAGATTGACAGAGTCTATTATGACCCGGAACAGTACCAGACAGTGGTAGAAAGCAAGGCACTGAACATTGTTTAAAAAAACAAATCAAATTCATTAGGAAAAAATAAGTACATACTCATAAGTAAAATATTCATATGCAAACATTATGCAAATGATTTACCAGTAAACAATGTCTAGTTCTATCACTAGTCATTTTGTATTTCTTTCCCGTGATTCTTGTCTGGGAAATTAATTTCAAGACATTACCATCTTTGGAAGTATTTTACTCTATAATCATCTTCAATGAAGAAGAGAGAGGGAGAATTTGCCCTTTTGTCAGTTTTTGTCTTGACCATGTGACATTTCTTTACTAAGAGGCTTTTGCTGGAAAAAGCTTTGAGTGTCCATAGGTAATTAGAATCCCTTAGAATGTGTCTAAAGCCAAGCACATCTGCAATATTCCTAGTGAGGGCTACAAATGCACCAGCTTGTTTTAAAATACATCCTGATATATTTGTGGCTGAGTCCATTTGGAGAAACATCATTGACCTTCATTTTCCAGATCTGCAAAGTCAGTCTAATGGCTTTTCATCACTCATTCTTTAGCCTATATTGAGGAAGTGGCTTAACCCCTATCTTTTGCATTTTTAACATTTGTTATACAATCAACCCTCACCTCAAATTTTACATTTAAAACTTCAAATAATATTATTTTCTTCTTGAACAGGGACAGTTTGTGGTTTATAAAGAAAATATTGTGTTGGAGGGATGGCGAATTTGCTATACTCTGTCTGCATGATTGATAAACATTGAAATAAATATATTAGTCATATTAATTTATGGTTGAGTATTTACACAGTTAAAATATCTGGGTAATTATTTTTTTAATTGACAGAGAAAATTGTATGTATTTGTCATGTAGAGCAGTTGTTTGGGAAGTATGTAACTTTGGGGACAGGCTAAATAAGATAACATATGCATTACCTCACATACATACTTTGTGGTGGAACACTTAAAATCTATACTCAGAGTTTTTCAAAAATATCATATGCTTTTTTGTGGGGGTGGGTACCAGGGATTGAACTCAGGGGTGCTTGACCACTGAGCCACATCCCCAGCCCTATTGTGTATTTTTTTTAAATTTAGAAATGGGGTCTCCCTGAGTTGCTTAGCCCTCGCTTTTGCTGAGGCTGACTTTGAACTCATGTTCCTCCTGCCTCCACCTCCTAAGCCACTGGGATTATAGGCATGTGCCACTGCACCCGGCCTCATATGCATTTATTAACTATAGTCACCATGTTACAAAATAGATCTCAAACCCACTTATTCCTCCTATTAAACTGAAGTTTTGTGTCTGACCATCTAGGTGATTGGTTTTAAAATTCTCATTTGAGAATGGGCTCCACAGTTATATAAATTAGCATAGAAATTTCATATTTTAATCTTTTACCTTCCCTAATGTTTGTATGATATAATGTTCATCTCATACAAATGGTTTGCTTACTTTAAATCTTTGAAGAAACCATGCCCAGAGATTTGACTCAGTATGTAATAACAACAATAAGCATTAACAATTGGCATTTACTCAGCAAATTTTCTATGTTCATAACTCTGTGGTTTTCATTTCAGCAATTAAATGAATTAGGTTCTATTCTTTACCCATTTCCCTGAAGATAAAGTGGTTTACAGTTGTTAAATAATGTACTTAATGTTACATAGGTTTGATGATAGTGATTTAAGATTTTAAAAAAATGGTTTGGAATATAATTTTCAATCAGTATATTTAATGGAATAAAATGGACATAATTTGATACCATATTCTAATTAAAATATTACAGGTAATGAGACCAAACACATTACACACACAAACACAATAATAAAGGTATGAGGGTTTGGTACAAACACTTTAGAAAACACTATAGCACTTTGTAAAACTGAGTATTCATTTGCAATAGGAATCTGCAAATCTACATGTAGTACATACCTTAGAGAAGTTATTGCACACATATACTAGGATATGTATAAAATGTTCATACCAGCACTGATCATGATAAAAGGTTCTACAAATATCTCAAATTTCCACTCGAAAGAATGACACAATGAATGGTGCCACATTTACAAAATAAAATGTCATATAGAAGTAGAAATGAATAAATTCTATCCATGTTGACCACATGGATGATTCTCAAACAATGTTGTTGGAACAAAAAAGTCAAAGAAGATGAACAACATGTGATACCAGTTCAAATACTCTATAAGTAATTATGTATCATTTATGGATATTTATACATTAGATAAAGAAAATAATAAATACATGAAAAGGATAAATACACCCTAAAGGCAGGGTGATGAGACAGGGGAAAAGAAGAACACAGGAGATGCACCCTTATCTACAGCTGTCTAACTCTTAATACATGTCTAAAATTCAGGATGATTTTTTTCCCTGATTCATAACATTTCATCTATTGTGTTTATGAATCCAAGAAGATATTGAGGACAAGTAGGTGTGGACCATGATACAAAAACTCTACAATTTACATGGAAGAAATGTCAAGAAACTTTTGGGTTCCAAAGAGGAACAGTGAAGAATGAGGACTTGTCCTGCTGCATATTAACTATATCATAAAGCTTCTAAAATTAGAAATTTAAGATATTAGCAAAGAAATAACAATAGATGAAAGAAGCAAGATAAAAAGTTCAGAAACAAATGCATGTATGAGAATGCATGAGGTTTGCATATAAATCTATTGATCTTTTCATGAGATAAATCATGTTGAAAAACTTTATCTACTTAAAAGAATATAAAATTAGATCACTACCTCTTATCATATTTTTTGAGAAGTTCTAAATGGAGTAAGCCTATAAATATTAAAGTGAAAACTATACAGCTTTAGAAGAACATAAAAGAAAGTAATGTTTTCATAACTTCCATGTAGTGCATATACTAAGTAAGCTAGAAATTCAGCAGTTTGTGATAAAAATAGTCTATTACATAAAAAATTATAAAATACTTCTACAGACAAAAGAAAGGGCAGAGATGTAAGGAGAAGTTGAAGGAAATATTTTCATTTAAAAATTAAAACAAGAGGCAGAAAATAGCAACTCCTTAATTTTTATTTCTTATTGATTTCCTTAATTAAAAGAAACTTTACTTCATAAACAGGCATCATGAGGATTTAGAAGGAGCATTATTGAGTGTGAGAATTTGTCATGTCTACTGATTAGAATGTAGTTAACAGAAGTTTTATAGATCTACTTAAGTGAGATTTTAGGGTAGTTGTAATGAATGTACAAAGGACAATCTATCTCAAACTGACTATCAGGTGGCTCTTTTAAAGGAACCATTGTTGCATATCTGTACCTGCACCGAAGAAAGAGTCACAACATTCTCATGCAAATAATCATCTGCATGTTGGATCAATCTGTAATAAAATGAGAAGGGCCAATACATCAGAATTAGAATAAAGAAAGTTTTCAACCAAAAATTACAGTTTGATTTGGAGGGCAGCAGAAGAACTCAGTAATGGTGTAGACCAACACACCATGAGTTCAAGCTGTGCTCTTACAAGAAACACCCAAATTCCTAACACCTTCTTTTTCACATGTCAGCTGTTTAAGAATTAGGATCGAAGTCTTTTACTTACAATGATTTTGCTGCTGTAAATTAATGATCAAAGTGATTTATTATTCAGTTGTTCAACTGCTGCTTTATTTCTGTTGATCTTTGTTTTTCTGCTTAATTTCTATAAATTACTGTACAGTTTCCCATAAGGTATAATTAAGCAGAATTGCTTAAGTTTTAATTATTGTGTATTATAGATGTTGAAAGCAACATTAGCACTTGGCTTTTAAAAATGTGATCGTATATTTATAAGAGAGCATTTATAAACACATTTACATATAGTTAAGATGAAAAAGGTATTTGAATTGTAGTCATTAGCATTTCTTCAAACATATGGCAGAGCAGCAGAGGCCATGGGCCATGCCTTCATTAACTGAACACTGTTTCATCAGTGTTTCAGCTTCCTGCTGTGCCACCCTGTGGCGTCCCCTTCTGTCCCTGAGGTTTCAGTGACAAGGGACAATATGTCCCCAAGGTGAAAATCTGGAAAATATAGCAGATTAGCCCTTAGAGAAGTTCTTATGATTATTTAATCATACTTAGGGAAGAAACACACAGCACCATTAAACCGTGTTTTTCTGTCAGTCTCCATTTCTCAGTCACAGGGGCTGAAACTATTTGCACTGAACAGAAGTGAGGTAAAACAGGACATGTGTATGCCACCATTATAAGGCTGAACGGTTCCACATTTTATGACTTAATAGTCAGAGGTGACATAGGTGCTTCTATGTATTGTGGATTCAGTGTTATCTGTTACTTCTAGTTTTCAGATGATAGATCAAGATGAAACTTTCCTGATGTCACATTTTATCACTTTATTTTCTATAAGGATTAGAAAATGAATAAAACCACCATTTTATAAGTGTCAAAATCATGTTTTATTGGTATACTTCTCTAGTACATAAAGAACTCAATCTGAGAAACAAAGGCATCTGTATTAAGATATAAGTCCTAATGGCACATCTACTAAACATATTATATTGATATGAGATTGTACCTGGAATATCTCTGGTTTTAGATCATGTGATCAAAGCTGACACAGTTCCTTACATGTATCTGAGTTAATTGTGATCTCTTACTTCTAGTTTTCAGATGATAGATCAAGATGAAACATTCCTGAATGGTGTCACATATGATAATTTACTTCATTAGCTTTTAATCTGAATCTAATAGCAAATGCTTACATTACCTCAAAAAGATATTCAAACATGAATATTTTTGGTCATACTTTTATATGGTTAAGTAATTGTCATTAGTTTTCAGTAGTTGGGAACATGAGATCCAAGAACACTATCATGAAGGTAAGGAAATTACTGAAGACATTGTACCCCTTCTCCTTAATGAGTGACCAGGGATATTATACTTGGCAGATTCTTGGGGAAACTGGAATATTAACTGTAAACAAAATCATTCAGAGATATTTCAGTGGTGGGAGCCCTGGAAAAAAAGGAGAAAGGAGAAAGAAATTTGATTATCTATTTGAACAACTAGTTTTTTATGAAAAGAATTATTACCAGCAACTTATTTTTAAATCATACACATGGTAGGTACAGACCTTCAACGAAACACTGATTCCTTTGAAGAAACTGTCACATATAACAGGAATTACTAAATCCTGTTATTTTGCCTCTAGTTTCATCCTAAACACACCAATACAATATCAAAAAGTTTTTGAACCTTGTTTCTTATCTGTAAAATCCCTTCCTTTCCTACCGATATGGTCATAGTTCATATTTGTTTTAGTAAGGCAGTGTACTGCACTATAGAGAAAACAAAAGAACCAAAGACACAATTCATCAGTTCCTTTCTTCAAGGAGTTCTTCTGTAAGTCGGTGAACCAAATACACAAGCATTTGTTGATGGGTTAGGCTATGACAATTACTCTCCTGCCATTCCTTTCAATGATGAGAGCTTTGCTTTCTTTTCTGTAGCATCGTATTTAGAACACAGACTATGGGCCCAATTGCTTCAGTATGATATCCTTCTCTACCACAAATCCAGCCCTTGAGCAAGTTATTTAAGTGTTCTATGACTCAAGTTTCCTCACAAAACAATTTTAGCTTCTAGGCAAGTGGTTTGTCCAGAGGATTAGATAAATACATTAAACGCCAGTTAAGTGTTCAGGAGAGTGCCTAGATATACTAAATCTTTCATTATTATTGAAAGATTCGACATTAAAAAATTGAATTTTTTTTCATCTATTTTCACCCTCTTTTCCCCAGTATATACCCCAGTTTTGATACCAACTCTTTACTCCTTTTCAAAACCAAATGTTTTGACAGAAGCCACATCATGACAACAGCGTGAGGGAGAAGGACAAAAAGTGAGAAATACAGGTGTGGAGCCTTTTGGCAACAGCAAATTCCATAATATGGAGCCACACACAGAGAGTGGCTTTAGACTCATCAAGTAAGAACTTCACCGAAGTTCACTTTTGACACAGAGCATCCCATGTCACCTTTCGCTGCAATTATGTAGTATTATTGGTGGGATTGAGGACAGACACTGCTTGCACCAGGATTGCTCTATCTGTATTTGTTGAGCAGATGAAAGGACAAAGAAAACATAAACAACTAATGTATATCATAAACCACAAGTGTTTAAATAGTATGATCTATGGTCTTCTTAATATTTATCAGAATATGCTTACGTAAAGTATTAATTAAATGGGATATCTCTGTGTGTGTATGTGTGTGTGTGTGTGTGTGTGTGTGTGTGTGTGTGTGTGCTTGTGTTTATGATGGATCAGTAAGATGTGGTATCAAATCATATAAATATATTTGCTTTGGGGAATACCCTTTTGGACACTTTTATATTTCATCATCTCATAGCACATCACAAGTCCCCAGAAATATGCCATCCTAATATTGCCAACTGAGTTCTTCCAAGCAGAGATGACATCAGCCATCTGTCACACAGTACTAATGCTGGGAAGCAAAGCCAACTATAGGGAAAATAAATACCTTTCATATCGATTAGCCAAATATTTATGTTGAGAATGAAATGATTAAAATCTCACTATTGAAGCTAATTACCCTAAGTGAATATTTGCCTCAAAGTGAACGACATACCAGCAGTGTGCTTGCCTTCTGACTTTCCTGAAACCAGACTTTATTGTGAACGTGTGTGCTGCATGAGGGACTGTGCTAGACTTTGCAAGGTGCTGCAGTTCACCACAGTAACTATCTTTCAGCCTGCAGGAATATCTCCTGCTGCCTCGGTAGATTCCATCTATATGCTGTGCTGCACTGGTTTCCAGATGGTTGCTCTCTTGTTCTATTTCAAGTTACTCAGTCTCTTAAAGTCGGATGCTCTGGAGCCAGTCACTGCAGGGTCAAACAATCAGTGTTTACAAGCACTGCGTTGATGCTGAAGCATTTTTCTAGAAGTGTTTAAAGATGGACAAAATAGCTACCTGGCTTGATCACAGGCCAGGATTACATTATTTTCTAAATTGGGTAACTCTATTCAAAGATGTGAGATGCTTTCCAAATTCAGTCACTGCTATTGTGGTTACACTGAGTCATTCAGCGTCAATAGGGGAGACATTGGCTGAACTTGCTGTGTCAGCTTTTATGGAACACATATGTAAAACAGGGGCCTGAGTTTACTCTACATAATATCTAAGTCTGTGAAGATATGAGCTATTTTATAACTGTGTACATTTTCCTTATGGGAAAAGAGTGAATTCAGTGGTTTATAATTTGATTAAGCCATAAAAGGTGCTTTGAGTCCACTTCCAGGTTATTTAAAGGTCACAGTATAGAATGCTTTTGTAAACTCAAGTATTTCCATTTAGTTTGGCATGAACAGCATCCTTTTCTAAAATAAATGAAACACGAAGAAACAAAAATATTTTGGGAAAGTCTGCAGCTTTATATAGTAACCAAAGTCAAAGGGTTATGTGACCAGCCTAGGAGATCAATTACACTTAAGTCACTCTGGACAGCTATTCTGTGTGGTTTCCAGGAGAGCCCAAAATACAATTGAAATGAATAAATACTTCATCTACTGTTTCTTTCCAAATATCAAATTCTTCAGACACATAAAAATGCAAGTAAATGGATCATCTCAAATATTTGTGTTGGCCATTGAAATTTTTAGACAAAAATGAATCAAGCCCTATGTATGGATATGTGAAAAATAAATTTAACAAAATATCCCATCTCTTTATCTAACATCATGCTACTAATCTTTTTAATACTAATTTTCACAGTAAGGGAATTAATCTGTCCTAGAACCTACTTGAAAGCTACACAGTTTTCACTTTGGTACATTATTCTACAATGTTTATTAAAACAAAGTAATACATATTTATGAATCAGTTGAGAAAGAAAGCAATGCACAGTGAGTTGTGCATTAGGTATAGCCATCCATGCAGCTGTGGGGACATGACCAATACCTTCACAATGGCTGCTCCATTACTCACAGCGGGCAGAACCGTGCCCCTCGTATGCAGACAGGCACAGGGGCTGCTGCTGTAAGTCAGATAATTTCAATGATGGAAAAAAAAATAAGTCGCTCTTAAACAGATCCATTTATTCTCCAGAAATCTTCTAATCACTGCCTCTAGGTGGAATGAGTGAAGAGTTGGTAAAAGGAAGGTCCCCTATTTCCGGCACTTCTACATGGAAACTAGGAGAAAAATGGCCAACATGCTGCTTTTAATAAATTCCTTTCTCATATACAAATAGAATAAGTTTCTTTGTTTTAACTAATCAGTGTAAAATGCGAAGTGTATATTTCCTTTTCTTCAGGCAAAAATAAAGTTATATTGTAGCAGTTATCTTTGCTGCATGACAAAACTTAGGAGCTTAAGTAAATGATTATTTGTTCATAATTTTGTGGATTAGCAAATTGGATGAGGCTTGGCTGGGTTACTCCTCTGTGCATCTGCTGAGGCTAGGTGCCTCCACTGTGCATTTTTGTCAGTTGTAATGTCCCCTTGGATTGGATTGTCCTGGGTAGTCTTCAACACATGCCTGGCTTTCATTGTTAGATATACAACTTTGGCTGTCCCTACATGATTTCTCATCTGCTAGAAGTTATAGCAGGTATAGTTATATGATGATAGAAACACTTTAAGAAGGTGAAAAGAGAAGCTTCAAGGTCTCCTAAGGCCCTGTCTCAGAAGTCACTTTATTTCTTATGAATTCTATCAGTTAAATCATGGGGTCAGTGAAAAATTCAAGATGTGAGTATGCATTGGGAGCTACTATTATATCAATTTATCATGCAAACAAATATAAATGCACACACAGAGAAGGAGAGGGAGACAGAGAGAAAGAACACTAGAATCTAAAATAAAGAAGTAAATATTACTGAAGACCTTTATTTTTGTATTTTCATTCTATATCTGGCTTCAGGAACTGAAAGCCAAAGTAGATAGAGAAATACTGTCTTACCTAATTTCTACTTTTTCCTTAAAGAAAGCAGACATTTTTGTGTGCAGTTATAAAACTTTCCTGGAAATCTCAAGTAACAATTATTAATTATTTACATGAGGAATGATCACTCACAACACATTTGATCAAAAAAATAATCAGTGCCCAAAACAGAGAAATACTGTTGTATAAGCCTTACTTTGGTCTGTGAAGACAGAGTTATTAGTATTAAACTTAAGCTTGGAACCCTGAACTACCCTCTCTGGGCATCAAGGCATCAAAGTCCTGGTCACTTTTATTTCCTTTTTATTTTTTTTTAACGATACTAGGGACAGAACCCAGGGTCACTCTACCACTAAGCAACCTCTCCAGCTCTTTTAATTTTATTTTTGTATTTTTAATATGCTCTTGCTAAGCCCAGCCTGCCTTGAACTTGTTATCTTCCTGCCTCAGCCTCCTGAGTCACTGGCAATATAGCCAGCCACCACTGTACTTCAGCTCTGACATTTACTTTTGAATGACTTCAGAATAGGAAGAAAATTCTTGGAAAAGTCTGATATTTTTCCTTTGGCTTGTCTTTGTCAACATCAATTTTAGTCAGTTACTGGATTATGATCTGTTTGTCACTGATTTATATTACAAGTAACTGTAAAATAAACAGTTTATCTCTCTTGATTAAATTGATTGCTACATATTTCAAATATTATATGTGATCTGACTTGAGTCCAAGTTTCCATCAGCAACCCCAAGATAATTACATACCTTCACCATTACTGTGCTTCCCCAGCTATAAAAGAGTGTTCATTTATTCACTCATTCCACTCATATTTATTGATTATCACACCTGTCAAGATAGGTTTGGTTTTGCTGTGGTAACATAAACTCCCTAACTCTCAGTGGCTACATGCTACACGTTTACTTTCCTGTTGTGCAAACCCACTCTAGATCTGGGCCATTCTCCAGAACAGCTGTCCCTCAAGTGTACACTCAACATTCCAGGCTGCTTCAATCTTTTGGCACCCCCCATGTAAACCTGAACTTTCAAGACCTCCACAACTGAAAATTTAGAGTCCACATTGAAATGAAACCACTCAGAAGCAACACAGAAATTTTATTTTCTTTTGGAAAGGTATATCATGTCTGCCTCCAACTTCAGAGCTTTAGTAAAGAGCAATTCCTCCAAGTGATAAAAGAAGAGTAAACTGTGTCTTACTGGTCACTAAAAGTGCTCACCTCAGTCACCCTTAGGGCATCAAGTGCTGTTTAAAATTCATTGGAGCAGGAAGCCAGAAGTTCAAATTTCTGAGTTCCATGGATCTTACATTGTAGTTATGGTAATGAGGGCTGGGGTTTCCTTTCTGTCATCTCATTTATGTCAGTCATCTACTTGCTTCTTGATATACTAATCTAAATCTTCTTGTCTCATGACCTTCAGATTTCTTTTTCCCTCTTCCAAAGATCTGTAGTCTTCTGCCTCACTTTCTTAAGGTCCCTACTAAAATATTGTCTTATCAGTATAATATTCCCGACTTCCAACTAAATAAAAAACATCATAGGCAACTATTGTCACCTCCATCCTTTCATGTGCTGTTCCAATAATTCTATGATCTTTTTCCCTGTAATACTTGGCACTCTGTGATGTGTTGAATATTTCAATATGTCTATTTATTATCTGTATAATCTTGCCCTCATCACTAGAACTCACATAAAAGTAGATAAATAGATAAAATGAATAGTCTCCAGTTCCCAGAAATTAACCCACATATATATATATATAGTCAATAGATATTTAAATATGGATGCTAAAAATGCAGAAAGGATAAAAGATAGTCTCTTCAATTAGTGGTGTTGGGAAAACTGCATGACCACATACAAAGAAAGAAAAATAGATAAATATATAGGTAGATACATATTGAACCCTTATCCTAAACCATACATAAAAATAAACTCAGAATGGTTTAAATATCTAAATTCCAAACGTGAATGGTCCTAAAGAAAATGGAGAAAAATTTCTGTGTCATTCATCTTGGCAATTACTTCTTGCATATGATGCCAAAGCATAATCAAAAATAAAATAAATATTACTACATCAAAAGGAATAACCAATAGAGTGAAAATTTAACCTACAGAATGGGAGAAAATATTTGCAAGTATCTAATAGGATGTTAATCTCTTAACTACTTAAGGAACTCCACCACTCAGAAGCAAACAAATAACTTGATGTTTTAAAAAATGAGTAGAACTCGAATACGTATTTTCTAAGGAAGACATACAAAGAGCCAACAATTATATTAAAAGATGCTTAGTATCATAAATCATCAAAACCACAATGAGATATCACCTCATATTTCCTAGGATGACTTTTGTTAAAAATACAAAAGATAGCAAGTATTGATAAAGATGTGGCAGAAGTTATGTATGGACAGTCAAACAAAATAGTGCTTCCAGAGGGAGGTTGTAATCAACTGCTAAATGTCATTGGTAATTCAAATAAAGGCCAAAGAGAGGTCATCATTGGTATTAATGGCCAATTTATAAATATTTTTGAGGGATAGTGGCATGATATATGAAAATCACTACTAAGTATAGTATTTATTTAATAATAATTTAATAAGTGTTTATAAATATTACTTTCATTATTCTCCTATGAAAGTTCACTCATGTACTGTGTTTAATCTTAATGACATTCAACTGAATAATATTCAGGGAACTCAGCTACTACTGGAAATGACAGCTGGAACATCTGCAGGGGGAGTATCTATCTCAGCCTGCCATTTCCAAATGTTGCAGTAGGGAAAGAAAAGTTATCCATATGATTATAGAAAAAGGACAGATAATAGGTAAAGGTATTGAAAGTAAGGAAAGATGACAGGCATATTATAAGATCTTAATTGTTTAATTGCTGCAATCAAAGGAAACGAAGGTATATTGTGATGACAGAAGGGGAAACTATATGTCATTACACATTTCTAAATTTGTTCTCAGACAAAAGGAGGAACACTGAAGAGTTTTAAACAAGAAAGAGGCATCTGATAAATGTATGGGACTAGAAGCTATCATGTGAAGTGAAATAAGCCAGATTCAGAAAGTCCAAGGTCAAGTGTTTTCTCTATTACATGGAAGCTAGTCTAAAATAAAGAGGGGTGGGGGGTGGGGAGAGAGAGAGGAGAGAGAGACAGAGAGAGAGAGAGAGAGAGAAAGAGATGAGGGATGGGGGGAATTCCATCAAAATAAAACAAAGATCAGCGGAGTAGAAGAAGGGGACTGAGGGGGTAGGGAAGAGGGATGGGATATAGGAAAAAGAGTAGAATGAATCTGACCTATATTTCTTTTGCACATATATGAATATAGCACAGCAATTCTCACCATTATGTATATCCACAAGATGCTAATTTAGAAAACAACTGTAAGTTAATAGAAGAAAGATCAGTTTTGTAGAGGAAAGGGAAGAGGGGGGGAGAGTGGGGGGGATAATGGGAAGTACTGGGAGCTGAATTAGAGCAAAATATATTCCATGCACTTATAATTATTTCAAAATGAATCTTAATGTTATGTATGACTAATATGAACCAATAAAAATGGAAGAAATAAAATAAAAATATAAAGGCAAAAATAAAAAAGAAAGAGGCTTAACATTTTCCAATTAGTTGTTGAAAATTGCTCTCACAAAAAATCGAATATGGATTTGAAACATCAAAAATGGAATCTAAAACTAAATAGGGATTCATTATAATAATCAGGGTTAAATATTTAGCATTTTATTAAGTTATGACAACAAATTGAAAGAGATAAGAGGAACTAAAAAATATTTAAATGGCAAAATAAATTCAATTTGATAAATTGGATGTAGATTATATAAGAGTAAAATTGAAGAATCATAGATGACTTCCAAATTTATGACTTGTTCTACTCAGCAATATGAAGATACATTAAGAACACTATGGATTTAAACTGAAACAGAACAATTTTCCTTATGATTAATTATATTTAAAGACCCAGGGGAATGGCTGAATATTGTTGGAAGGGTGTTTTAAATTTAGGAAAGAGATGTGACTTTCATTATGGAGTTAGAAGACATGTACAAAAAACATAATGATTGAAGCTAATTTTTCCTCCTTGGGGTAACTCCTCAAGTATCCATAGAGTTAGAAAAGATAATGCAGAGATTGAACTCGTTGTTAAAACTACTAAAACATACCATCCCATGTCAATAGACATATTATTTATTCATTGGGCCAACATGAATCTAAGCAAAGAGTCTTAGTTCTCTTAAAGCTTCTAATCATTTTTGATCCAATGGGTGAATAGACTACTTAGCAAAAGGTGGAAAAGGGGATGGTAGTAACAGACAAATGCTTCATTTTTAAAAAAATTAGTATGTAGTATGAAGTTTAGATAAAAATGGTTTCACTCTACAATGAATTGAGGGGCTTATTCCAGAAGGTATATCTAAATATAAAAATTAGGGAATGACTTACGTCAGCAATATCACTTTTATGCTACTAATAGGAATTTTATCTCTACAGGAATGAGGAAAATGTATGTGTATATTTTTCAGGACATTTGCTTGGCATTAACAGACTTATTCCATATGTCTAAAATTAGAAATGTATTTTCTGGTTGGCTAAGGTAAGAGAAGACATATCTAATTTACTGCACAATAATGCTAGTCACACAGGATATTAGCAAAATATCTGTGGATAGCTGTATGGAGTTGTAGAATAATGCAGTAATGGATGAAGCTAGTGTATTCTGAGCTTTAATAATGATTTTGTTTTGCATTATATTAAATAGAGGAACAGAATCACTTTTGGAAATGAAAATATGGAGAAGGATTTATATATATGATTGGCATATAAAGTAGTGGACAACTCTTTTACTAAACTCCAAAGCAGTCTGAATTGTAGTTCATCCAGAGAGAGTAGGACATTCCCTAAGTTAAGCCAACAGGAATATTTGCCCAGAATCAGGTGACTGATATAAAGATGGAAGAAACAGCCATCACATATGAAGGATTCTCACCAAGTTGTTTGTTCCATAAGATTATTGCTGTGGTTCTTGCTGACTAAGCCTCTAGGTAGATATCCTTTGTGCCTTGACATCTTCACCATTTCTGAACGGTTTCCCTACTAACATCCTCCTAATAAGTTGCCTTAGCTTGTATTTATCAGTGCTACTTTCTGTTCCTCAGAATTAAGACACGAAAATTTATTACATTATGCACATTTAAATTATTTGGTGCTTGATTGTAAATTCAAAAAGACGTGTAATCTAGGATTAAAAATTAAGTTTAAAATGAGGAGTATACTGAAAACACACACACACACACACACACACACACACACACACTCCTCAATGTGCCTTTCTGCTAAATTGGCTTAATGTGCACAAAGGGGGTCATTCTTTATCTTTGCAGTCTCAATATAGCTTGCTTATTTTGACCATCTCAGTGAATAGATAGGTAATAAAATAAATGGACTAATTTTTACAATTCCATTGTGAAGAAACTGTGTTTTCAAGGCACATATCCTGATATTAATTGTTATTTTGATGTTCTCTATGAAGTTATTTGGAATCATTTGCATAGCTGAGGTTCTGATTGCTTTGGAACATCAGAGGATCCTTGGCTATTTACAAAATTCTTAGAATGTTTACCTTGGAGAGCTAGGCAGATTCGGTAAAGAGGATGTATTCAAATCCAAATGATTTTCTAGATACTTTTCTAAACTTCTGCTTGTTGAATTTTTTTCACCTGTTTTTTAAAGACAACATGCAATATAAAGAAAATAAATGATATTTCATTAGCTGTCATTCATAGCAATTGAATATCTGATAATACTGAGTATCTGAGATAATTTAGTTGTTTGGTTTCCTAAAAAGTCTCAAATTTAAGACACCTGAAGATACACTACATATTTATATTTTAGATGTTTAGAAAATCATAAGATTTCTCCAAACATTTAATGGGTAACTTTACTTGATAGTCAATTATTAATAAAATAAATTACAGTTAATAGCATCCTAGAGTTTTAAAATTCACATGTATTATTAAATAATCATATATTAATGACATCTTAACTTCTAAGGTTAATTATATTTGAGAAATTTGGTTTCGCATGTAGGTAAATAATTATAAATTGTGGTTGCCGGTTTTTATTATCATTCATTAATTTAATTTTAATCTTACATGGATTTTCTGTGAATCTTTAACAACAACAATGAAAAGTCAGACATATGAAAACAAAATATATAAGCAAAAACTCTCATCATTTATCTATAGTGTTGCTTAAGGCTTCCAGGATAATAGGAGATATTTCAAAGCTAAGGACAAATTTGTTGCTATAAATCAATATGTAAACCAGAACATTTGGCATCAGTTTTTCTTGTGCAAACTTACCCAACTCTAGGTTTAAGGAAACATCCATATTAAACATAGATGTGTTCTGTTTAAGGCCACGATGTGACAACTAAGCAATTTGAGTTCAAAATCACATGTTGATATATTTGTTCCTGTCATATGGTAAATTTTTATTTCATTCTCTGACATTTTTTCTGAAGTAACTTCACGTTTCAATAAATGTAAACATTAACTGTTACTATTATCCTAGTTTTGTTTTTAAAGAATTGTATTTACTATACCTACAATAGTTCACATGAAGTAAGAAACCTAATATTTATATTTTTATAATAAATATTATGAATATCTCTCTCAGGGAAAGAAACTGTTTAGATAATCTGCTTTTCACATAGAAGACCTTGATTTTAAATTAAAAAACTATAGTTTTTAAACTTTTTTTCCTTTTAAAGAGAGTTTTTACTGTAAAAGTAAAATAGTGCCTTTTAGGTATAGTTAATAAAACTTTTTTTTTTTTTTGCAAAGGGGAAAAATTATGGAAGCTGTAAATAAGTAATGATTGCCAAAGATCAGAGGAATTTTACATAAGACCAAAGCAATTTAATCTGGTGCTTTGATACAAATTTGTAAATAATTCAGTACAATGATAATAATGGCATCTCGAGAATTGCCAACAACTGATTTGCCCTCCAAGGTATTAGAAGATGATTAGAAATGGAATAGTTTTAGGTCATGAATTAATTTTTGAATCTTTTCTAGAAGTGGGTGAAGTGTACTCTTTTAAATAGTTGCTACCCAATCTCTTTAGTGAAAATGCAAAAAATGGTAAGACACTGGTCCTCTGTGTAGTAGAATCCACTTAGCCAGAGGCAGACTAGCTTAGTTATTTCCCTTAAAGTCAAGAATTCAAAAGCAGTTGTTTTCTTAAAAATTTTCTACTTTGCAACCTCATTATCTAAATTTTCCTCATGACCTTATTCACATGCCTATTTATACGATTTAAAAATCCTGATTCTCAGACAAGTGTGCATCAGTCCCTACTGGATGGGTCCCTTTGTCCTTCTTTCTAACTGGCTTCATCTTAGGCAGGTTAATTTTTTTTCCAGGAGCTTAAATTTTCACATGGGCAAAATAAAAAAAGGAAAAAATTTTAAATTGGGCTCTCTGATCTCAATGACCTCCACCAGTTCTGAAATGCTCTAAGCACACAGCTCTTTAAATAACTTCTGAGATGAGACAGCCCTTCATTACCCAACCCTTCCCATTTGTCCAGCCAACCATAGTATTACTGACAGTTTTGTAGACCCCAGTCTGCTTGACAAGGCCCTGTTGATTCTTCTGTAAATGGAAAGTCCTTTCTGCTTCACATCACAAGCAAACACCTACTCAATTCTTCATCTTGTTCAAATGTCTTCCCTCTTAAAAATGTCCTCATTCCAGCCTTACAGATTTCAATTCTTCCTCTTTGAAGCCATCACTTTAACAATACATTCCTCTATCTTCATACCTTCATAATCAGTCTAAAGGGTAAAATTATTTAGATATTCATGTCCCCACCTTTTTCCTTTTATGTCCATAAGCAATGCATTTTATCTTATTGATACTCAGTAAAGGCCTCATAAATAAAGGAAAGTAAGTATTTAGTAAGGCAGGCTTATATTAACGAGAGGAAGGCTAGAGAATATAAGATTGAGATTATTGTATCAGTTCTGTTAATCATTAATTTTTATCCTTGTATAATCACTTCAACTTTCTGAAAACTCTTTGATTAATTATTAGTAATAATGCAAACATTGCCTAATTAATGGAACTGGTTTTATGATCAGGTGCCATAAAAATTCAGATAAAATTATGTAAGTATAGAATGTAAGTTGTTAATTAAAATTATACAAATAATCTTATATATACATATATGATATATAGAAAATCATATATTTACATATTGTAAATACATAGGATTTATGCCAATTAAAATAAATAATTTCAAAAAATTATGCATGTATATATAACCATTTTTAAACTGCAAAGAGACATACAATTACAAAGGATTATTATTTATCATCAACCACCTCAATCTAATACAATAGCAAAAATTCCCTGATCTTGATCTATGTTTTAGATTTCTTTCTTTAATTAAGAGTGCCTTTTAACCATCTACTAAGGAAAGTTGGATTAAAAACTCCAGCTAACAGCTTAGTTGGTCATAACAGAAAAGTTGTAATAAAGTTCTCAGATATTAAGCTGCACTTTACAATGTAATTTCCAAGTTGATCAGTTAACATTGTTCTCATTTTTTGCTCCTATTTATGTGGTACTAGGGACCAAACCCAGGGCTCTACCACTGAGCTACATTCCAGTCTGCACACTTTTAAAATTTTACTTTGAGACAAAGTCTTGCTAAGTCACCCAGGCGGGTCTGAAACTTGTGATTTTCCTGCCTCAGACTCCCCAGTAGCAGGGATTATATACATGTACCATGTCTTGCCATTCTGTTCCTTATTAAGAAAATGTCTGCATGATATATAATGAACCTTTAGAAACATCTGAGTTTACAGTATTAATGAGCCCTATGCAATTGATTTTCTTTTTAGTTTTTTTTTTTTTTTTTGAAAATTTATTCTATGTATTTTATTCCAAAAATATATTCTCCATGACACAATGATATTTTCTCTGGTAAATAAAAAGCAAGTAAGTAGTTAGTAAGGTTTATATTAATGAAAAGAAGGCTAGAGAATATAATGGAATGGAAAAATTGAACATGGTTTCTTTAATTATCTCACACTGGCTACTGAAGAATACAAAAGTCCATAATAGACCTTCTTATAACAACAAGCAGAGCAAATGGTCAGAATGCCAATTGCCCAGGAGGTCCAGCCAGAAGACATCTGTGCTTTCGGGTGCAAGACTTGCTGTGCTGACTAATCATGCAATGTGTTTGCAATTAAAATAGCACTGCTTAAACTCTGCCAGTGTGAGCTACCCAATATTTTATATGTGGCCTGAGAATTCTAAGCCATGCATTAATGTTGCCTTATATGAGATTTGTTGCAAAGTTAAGATTCAGATTAAAATTTAAACTGTGAATATAGATACAATGAAATGAACCTGATGATTTTAAATGTCTTCAGTAGACATCTTCAAGATAATATTAACAACCTGAGCAATAGGTTACATAAAATCACATTTTCTGATGGAAAAGAAATATATGCCAAATATATGCCATTTGGAAGTAATAGTTTTTCTCCCTCAGATGCAGAACATTATGCAAATTTTAGAGATGTTTCATGATCACTTTATATCTGATGAGAAAAACCATTTTCATAATGTTATTTAAGATAAAAGTACAAAAAAAATCACCTTAAAATAGCCTTCAAGTTAGGAAATTTACCTATGTATGTGCACAAGAAGAGATATATAGATCAATAACTATGGGTATAGACATAGATACAGTTACAAAAATAAATACAGATATAGACATGCATCCAGATATCCATTACTAAATCAATATATAACTTTAGAAATAGAATTAAGCTCTAAGCTCCATCTCTTCTAACACTCTACAGATTCTTAAACACCATGTGATTTCCCAACAGTGCTTCTGTACTTACCCTGGGCCCTCTGTTTCCACTTCAATTGCACTTCACTGTTTCGTTGTAGACAACACTCTTTCTGATTCATCCTGGTTATTCCTTTTCTCTAGCATTGTTAAACTAATGATGGATTATAGACCAAGAACAGTGTTGCTACTCTCCACTGTCTGAAAGCCTTCTCAACCTTTACTTCTTTCTCCTTGAAAACTTTTATAGGTGGTGTAGATTTTCTAAATGCCCATATCCAGGTCCTAAGAATTACTACATAGTTATCTTACTACATAAGAAATATGAGAAAAGATCATTTTTTATTTCTATTTCATTGAAGTGTTATAAGATCTAAATTATAACTGTAAACTACTTCAAAGTATTTTTCATCATGTCCTAGTATTTCTGTTAGTGTTCTGAGAAAACTTCAGGTTATTTATTTTTAATTTGTCTGAAGACCATGTGGTCTTATTTAATAATCAAGCATTTTAATAGATAACACTATCTACCCTGAATTATTAAAAGGCACAAGAGCATGACAGTTATGAAATAACAAATTAACAAAGGTAAACTAATAAAATTATATTTTTAACTTTGAACTCAATGTATTGCAGATTTTGTTTTCCTACTTACAAATTGCTTAGATTAAAATTAAGCCAAATTCCTCCCTTTGAAAGGAAATTACAAGGTAGGGGACAGCAAATGAAATATACACCACATATACTTTCAAAGATCTTCTTTTTTCCAGAATGTATGTGTCTGTACATTGGGGGTAATATATCAGAACCATAAGTAGGAAAGCATATAATTCATACATCTGTTTTAGTGACAGGAAGTCCACAAACAGGGATCTATTAACTTTGGTTGTGGGTAATGTGAGTTTGGTAGTCACTTCTCCCTTGCTGGTTACTGACCATGTTGAGTTTTCCTGGCTTAATCTTCCAGGTATCTTAGTCTCCTTGCTTCCTTTCTCCAGGAGAGATGAGTGTTTCAATGTGATTGGCTAGTTTGGTAGGGGAAATAAGTGTAATTAGTCCAGTCTTCATTTTTTTCTCTCCTGCAGAGATGGCACACATTCTATTCTTCTCCTGCATCATCATGGTGGAAAGTTCATAATAGGTTTGAGTGGGCAAGTCTTTCTAGTTTTGTGGTTTAGTATTAGGAAAGTCAGTAGCCTGCAAGTATAAACCACATCTCTCTTCTTATCTCATATACATTTTGCTTATTATTTTCCAAGTAGTTTGGACTCATATTTGGAGGTAAAACGTTTTCTAAAGGTTACTTCAGAGATCATTGTTATAGTAACTAAAAACCTTCCATTCTTTCTCAGGAGGACTATTATTCATTCTGTAGCTGGCATTAATACACTTCATCTCCATGTTTACTCAGGAACAGAGATGTTTTATGTGGGCTACCTCTTTCAATATTATTAGATATAATGAATTATACTAACTCTAGACATACTTTGAAAGGCTATAAAGAATTAAGAATTTAGAGAAAAAGAATGACTCTAATAACAATTTTCAGTGGCATTTGAAAACAAGAAATGAGGATTAAAAAACAGCACTGGATGGGGATTGAGAGATCATGTTTGCAGTTCGATGTTGCTACAGCAATGGATATCAGAATACCTTAATGTTCTAGACCTCTGTGATTTTTAGCACCATTTTATAATTCAATATCAGAAAACTTCAAATGAAGAATTTTAAATATTTACTCATATTTTGTCAAAATATATTGTGCAATAAATGTGTGTATACATATATGATATAATATTAGTCCAAAGTTTCCAAACATAATAATTAGTATTATATATAGATATGCATACATATATATATACATATCTATCCTATCTATATACAAGTATGTATACAACATATACACATTACATATATAGACTATAAAGTTTTATGTTCATTTCAAAATGGAACTTGAAAAGTTTGCTCTTATTAAAAATCAAAATATTTATTGTATAAAAATCACCCATTATATATATGTATATATAATATATATATATACATGAAATCACCCAATATCTGTTAAAATTTTGGTTCATATTCGCTCACTTTTTTACTATTGTTCTCTGACTTTCTAGCTATACAGTTTATAACTATTTTATAATTATATAACATGTAATTAATATTTAATATATTTTTTCTGAAAAGGTATCATTACTAGATTAATGTAGTTACTTAAAAACTATCTTAAGTTTTTCTCTAAATTGTTTTTATACATTCCCATTTAAATTACCCTCTGATGTTTATACAATTATACTCTTAAAATTTGAATGCCAAAGAGGGGATCCTAAGACAACATGGCCAGAGGGGTAAAATTAAAGTTTATAAAATCTAAATTATTTTGTTGGTTCCAACACAAATGAGGTTCATGAACTTTGGCACATTCAAATCTTATTTTAATCTTAGTTTACTCATCTTTGAGAATGACAATTACAAGAACAGTTCAAATTATTTCATTTCTGTTTGAAAGCAAACAGAGGTAACATTTGTTTATGTGCTTTCACAGACAAAGGCAGCAAATTATTGTTATCACTTTTAATAAGTCATTATATATTCAAGGGCAAAAGTAGTTTTTGTAAGAATATTCTTCCCTTCTTATATGTTTTTCTAAAGGTAAATGCTCAGAATAAGCATTATAGAATATAATACTAAAATCTTCCCTCCTTGAGACTACAGCCAAATTCAGGATATCCTAAGGAAAATCTAAGCCATAACAAGAGACCCCACAAACAAGACAATTATGTACTACAGGATCTTTTTTCCTCAATTTAATCAGAATTCTGCAAATTACAGTCTAAAACTCACAACCTTATTTTCCAATCAGAGTGACTGGTTATAAATATTTGCAAATTATTTGATTAGAAGTAATTCTCTGTTCATGGAAAAGTTTATAACATAATCACTACCCAATTTATAAAAGACCAAAAGAATTCAATTTATAAGCAAAGACTCTTCTACTGAGATGCAGCAGATAAATGTGTCCTTTTCTCTAACCTTGCATTTTCATTTTCCTTTAGAATTAAGAAATATTTGAAAGCTGAAACTTTTAATATTAATCTTTATTAAGTGCCACATAATTTTTTTCCTTGTGAATTTACAAAGAACATGTGGTTGTGTAAATATTTTCTCTGGAAATGCATTTCAGCATAATCCTACACAAGCTTCAGGAGATTTAGATTGTCATGTGAACCTGTGAGGCAGCCGCAGATTTCAGAGATGAACATGATTTCTTAGGTGGTTATTTTCACTGTGACACATTTTATATACATAAGTAGACAAATTCAAGTTGTTTCCAGGAATCTATAAAGAATTATCCTGTGATATGTTTTAAAGTTCTAAACTAAGTTCATGATGTGTTTAATATTTGGAATGGAGGATACAGGAGATTAATTGTAGTTCCAAACTCTGAATTTTTGAATGAATGTCCTTGAAAACTCTGTGCTAACACTTGTTATGATTTGCTAATACTTGAAAAAACCTGCTTTTCATTTTTAGTAGCTCAATCAACTTCCAATTAATTAAAATATATTTAACCTATATTGATAATTTATCAAATAGTTTGATTTTTATTTTTTGCACTGCTTATAAATACCTTCTCCAGAAAAAAGAAAGGGAGGACTTGAAATCAACAAATTTGATATGTTTCATCTATGTGATGTATTTCTTGTTCAGGGTGTAATCTTGTCATTTTTGTCTAATTAGTTTGTGTTATGGTTTAGATATCAAGTGTCTCCCAAAAGCTTGTGTGTGAGACAATGTAAGAAAGTTTAGAAGTGAAATCATTTGGTTACCAGATCCTTAACCTGATCTGTCATTAATTCATTTGAATAAATTAACTCACTGGTAACTGTAGTCAGGTAGGATGTAGTTGGAGGAGATAGGTCTCTAAGGATATGCCTCTGAAATTTATATTTTGTCTCGTGAATGGAGCACGCTCTCTCTCTCTCTCTCCCTCTCTCTTTCTTTCTCTGCTTCCCAGTGCCATGACCTGAGCTACTTTCCTCCACCAGGTCCTTCCACCATGATGTTCTGCATCCCCTTGGCCCAGAGCAATGGAGTTGGCCATTCGTGGACTGACACCTCTGAAACCATGACTCCCAAATAAACTCTCTTCTCTACATTGTTTTTGTCAGGTCTTTTGGTCATAGCCATAAAAAAGCTGACTAAAACAGGCTACCTTCTTTAATATTTAATCCAAGTCTTTCAAAAGCTACCTATTCAGTCCAAGGAAATAAATTGCCTTAAGTATAGAAAAAGACAAATTATTAATTGGAGAAAAACATACTGCATAATGGTTAATTTGAATTGTCAACTTGATTGGATTAATAAATGCCAATGATTAAGAGACTTCTGAGTGTGTCAATAGGGGTGTGTCTAGGAATGATTGGAATGTGGGACGGTGAACTGAGGTGGAGACTCTCCCTAAGCATGGGCAGCAATGCCCAACAGGATGGTGACTTGGATGGAATAAAATTCGGAAGAACGAGGAAGCAGATGCAGATGCAAGCTCAACTCTTCTTGAACAGGTTCTTGATTGCTGCTTCAATCTTCTAAGGATATCAGACTTGTGCTTCTTCACTCTTCCAAGGTGGACTCTGCCAGTGATTCTCCAGGTAGTTTCCAGAAGCCTTGGTCTTAGACTAGAGTAGCACTGTTCTTCTTGTTCTGGGGCTTCTGCATCTTGGACTGTGCAGTTACTGGTTCTTCCAGCTCTCCAACTGCAGACAGCCATTGTGAACTATCCAGCTTCTGGTCGTGTAAGACAATCTAATAAATGCCTTTTTTATAATCATACTTCCTGTTGATTATGTTCCTCTAGAGAACTCTGACTAATACATGCCATCAGAAGAAAACTGATATGAATGTGGACTGATCTTTTGCTATATTCAGGGTTTTTTTTATTGCAACAGATGTGCTCCTGGGCTCATAGGACTACTCAAAGAAGACACAGTAAAAAATAAGCCATTACCACAAGGCCTGCTTCAAATTGGCCCATTGAGTAGCTCTAGCTTCAAGGATATTTCTCAACAGCTACAATATCACATACATCTGACTCATACAATGTTTTGTGATAGATGCCTAAATTAAGACTAGAAGAAATCCTGCCCCTTTTGAGGAACAATAAGAAGAGCAAGGCAAATAAGTTACAGAGACACAGACATCGGTAGGAAGGAGAAAGGTAAATTCCAGGATTTTGGTGTCTGGGGTTTTTAGAATGTTTCTCCTAGCTTTACCAACCTCCTATTCTGCTTCATGTCTACCCCACACACCTGAAGCTGAACTTCGGTAGAAAACTGTGAGATGTTTAGAACCATCCATATATATCAAAGTCTGGAAGGTCTCTCTCTATCTTATTTAAGAGTTATCTTTTAGGCCATCCACCTGAGGTATAGACTCTTCTAAGAACACTTGGCAAGTGCACAGATGGGAAAAGGAGACTTTTCTGTGTGTGATTTTACTGTGTCAGCCTTCATTCTGGTTGGAGTGGACTGGATCTTGACAAAGCTGAATGGGGCTGAATGAGGAGAAGTTCAAGAAAGTGTTTCATAAGTTTTGAGGATTCTTTTTACTCTTGAACATAGATAAATGCATCAGATAGATGAAAGGCAGCTAGACAGGTGATAGGCAGAAATCTTTGGTCTTGCAGTGAAGTCTGCCACACAGAGCCACACATGCAGCTGCACACAGGGTTACAGCAAACTGACTAATTTAAACAAATGTGTGTCTTGGATATAGGGAGTGTCACTTTTGTTTGGTACCTGGCTTCATGTCTATTACGGCAGGAGCATAGTGGCCTGCTCTAGAGAGTCTTAGAAGGAAGTATTTGAGGTGTCATTTAATCAACTTCTTAAGGTAGAGAAATGATTAGTTTCTAGCCAGGGCCTCAAAACTGGCTTACGATGGCATTTCCAAAAACAAACTGTATAAAAATATACTACTTGATGTCTTTACATCACTTTTCACCTCAATTATTTGGGGTGTTCGAAAGACCAAAAGAGTAGAAAAAACTTTTGAAGAGTAGAATGTAAGTTACACTAAATAGCATAGAGAATACTTTACTATAAGAGTAAAAAGAAAAAAAAAAATTGGTAGTTCTTGTATGCCAGCCCCATAAGCAAGTTCCCCATTTACATGGCATTAGTCAAGAAAAAATATTTCAAATGTCTGGGGTCTCTAATAAAATCTTGGTGGAATTGTGAAGTGTATTAGAATATATATATACGTATATATATATAAATATATATATATATAGTGTGTGTGTGTGTGTGTGTGTGTGTGTATGTGTGTGTGTGTGTGTCTGTGTGACAATAGTATCTTAGTGTATTCCTTGTGTCAAGGTGGCAGATCCAGCAGTTACCTTGCTGGAAGATATGAACTGATGGTTTTGTAAGATATGTAGTTACTGGTATTTGTAACCAAAGGAAATGAGTGGTTGTGGTGGTCTTGATCAGAGACCAATAGTGAGAAGTTGTGATGGCAAATTAGTGGAGACAGAATAGGAAAAGGCTCTGTGGGAGTGAGAAGTCCAATTTAAGTGTAGACCAACATAAGGCAGGCACCTATTAGGTAAAGCAATAGTCTTTAGTATTGTGCTTGTGGATAGTAAGTAACCTCTGCAAATTTTTCCTTTAGAGAATCCTTGTATACTATTAGTGGTGGGGATATAAATTATATATAGCCACTATGAAAACCAATATTCAGATTCCTTAAAAAACTAAAAAATAAGAACCACCACATAATCCATCAATCTCACTCCATGTATATATTTAAAAAATTTCACCTGACCCCAAGCCGAGGTTGGACGCCATTGTTGAGCTGGCCGGCCCGCTTGACCCCCACATTGAGACTGGAGGCCATCACTGAGCCTGCCTGCCTGCCTGCCTACTGCTGAGGGACCTGCACTTGCCTCCGTGCTGACTCAGCGCACCCTCGCTGGGGCTCTCCAGCTTCTTTGGAGGCTGGTACAGGCATTTTGAATTATTCCTGAGGGTGTGGTCATCATTATCCGAAGGGTAGCTCCCTCCCTGAGACATCTACTATAGACTGGAGGACCTTTGACAGGACTCAGGTTCGAGAAGAGGAGATATTGAGAGACTCTGGACCAACGCAGAGCCGCAGGGTGAGTCTCTGCCACTGGGCGAGGCTCCCTGGACGGGTCCCGGAATGCAGGGAACTTCATGGAGTAGAGTTGCCCAGTAAGACTCCCCCACTGGAGCTGTGAACCTGGACAACCAGGAGCATTGTAGAGGAGGACTGCCCAGCAAGAGGCTTCAGCGCAGAGTGAAGGTCCCAGGCCTGGGCATTAGGTCCAGTCCCCAGGGAACATTGCAGAGGAAGACTGCCCAGCGAGTCTCAATTACAGGGCAAGGCTCCCTGGCCCAGGAGGTAGGTCCAGACCACTAGGAACATGGCAAAGGAGGGCTGCCCAGCCCAGGTGGTAGTTCTGGACCAAAGAGAACTTCTCTGAGGAGAGCCGCCCAGTAAGATGTCCCCACCAAGTGAGTCTTCCCTGCCAGGTGTGCTTTCCCACCACAGTGGTAGAACCAGAGACACAGGCCCAGACCAGCCCTGCCCCAACCCACAATCTAGTCCCCGTTTTGACTGACCATAAGTCAACAAGTGGAGGTGCCTCTTCCCATTAGCAGGAAATATATCCCACCTGAAGGCCACCACCCCTAGAGAGGCAGCTTCCTTGTATATCACTGCATTATCAAATTCCTCCAAGAATTCAGGCTACTGAAGCTAGGAGGAGAGTTATTGGAAATCTACAGGGGCACTATAAGTCAATAGGGGAAATTTAAATATCTCAGAGTTTCACTACTAGAGGGGAAGATACCTGAGCAATATGAGAAAACAAGGGAAGAAAATGTCCCAAACAAACCTAGATGCTACAGCAATAAAATCCAATGACAACATGGCAGAAAAAATGTCAGAAAGGGAGTTCAGAATGTACATAATTAAAATAATCGAGAAGCAAACAATGAGATAAAAGAGCAAATGAAGGCTTTGAATGATCACACTACTCAACAGTTAAAAGAGCAAATGTGGGAAGCAAAAGATCAATAAAGAGAGATACTGAAAAAAAAAAAAACACAGAAATCCTTGAAATGAAGGAAACAAACCAAATTAAAAATTCCATAGAAAGCATAACCAATAGGATAGAACATCTGGAAGACAGAACCTCAGACACTGAAGAAAAAATAATTAATCTTGAAAACAAAGCTGACCAAACAGAAGATGGTAAGAAATCATGAAGACAATCTACAAGAATTATGGGATATAATGAAAAAGCCAAATTTAAGAATTATTGGGATTGAGGAAGGCTTAGAGAAACAAACCAAGGGAATGAACAATCTATTCAATGAAATAATATAAGGAAATATCCCACATGTGAAGAATGAAATGGAAAATCAAGTACAAGAGGCATATAGGACTCCAAATATACAAAATTACAACAGACCCACACCAAGGAACATTATAATGAAAATACCTAACATACAAAATAAAGACAGAATTTTAAAGACTGCAAGAGAAAAGAATTAAATTACATTCAGGGGGAAAATAATACAGATAACAGCAGATTTTTCAACCCAGACCCTAAAAGCTAGAGGGCCTGGAACAACATTTTTCAAGTTCTGAAAGAAAATGGATGCCAACCAATAATCTTTTTTTTTAATTTATTTTTATTGTAAACAAATGGGATACATGTTGTTTCAGTTTGTATATGGAGTAACAGCATACATTTGCATATTCATATATTTACATAGAATAATGATGTTTGATTCATTCCATTATTTTTCCTTCCTCCCCACCTCTCAACTCTATACAGTCCCTCCTTCCTCCATTCTTGTCCCCCTACCACCCCCCATTAGTGTCATCATCCGCTTATCAGTGAGATCATTCCTCTTTGGATTTTTGAGATTGGTTTATCTCACTTAGCATGATATTCTCCAATTTCATCCATTTGCCTGCAAATACCATAATTTTATTATTCTTTATAGCTGAGTAATATTCCATTGTAAATGTATATACCACAGTTTCTTTATCCATTCATCAACTGAAGGGCATCTAGGTTGGTTCCACAGTCTGGCTATTATGAATTGAGCCGCTATGAACATTGATGTGGCTGCATCTCTGTAGTATGTTGATTTTAAGTCCTTTGGGTATAGGCCAAGGAGTGGGATAGCTGGGTCAAATAGTGGTTCCATTCCAAGTTTTCTAAGGAATCTCCACACTGCTTTCCAGAGTGGCTGCACTAATTTGCAGTCCCACCAGCAATGTATGAGTGTACCTTTTTCCCCACATCCTCTCCAACACCTATTGTTGCTTGTATTCTTGATAATCACCATTCTAATTGGGGTGAGATGGAATCTTAGGGTAGTTTTGATTTACATTTCTCTTATTACTAAAGATGTTGAACATTTTTTCATTTGTCTGTTCATTGCTTGCACATCTTCTTCTGTGAAGTGTCTGTTCATTTCCTTAGCCCATTTGTTGATTGGGTTATTTGTATTCTTGGTGTAGAGTTTTTTGAGTTCTTTATAGATTCTGGAAATTAGTGCGCCATCTGAAGTATGAGTGGCAAAGATTTTCCCCATTCTGTAGGCTCTCTCTTCACATTGCTAATAGTTTCCTTTGCTGAGAGAAAGCTATTTAGTTTGAATCTATCCCAGTTATTGATTCTTGCTTTTATTTCTTGTACTATGGGAATCCTGTTAAGGAAGTCTGATCCTAAGATACATGTTGAAGATTTGGACCTACTTTTTCTTCTATAACATGCAGGGTCTCTGGTCTGATTTCAAGGTCCTTGATCCATTGTGAGTTGAGTTTCGTGCAGGGTGAGAGATAGGGGTTTAGTTTCATTCTGTTGCATGTGGATTTCCAGTTTTCCCAGCAGCATTTGTTGAAGAGGCTATCTTTTCTCCATTGCATATTTTTGGCACCTTTGTCTAGTATGAGAAAATTGTATTTTTTTGGGTTTGTGTCCTTGTCCTCTATTCTGTACAATTGATCAACCAACAATCTTATACCCAGCAACACTTACCTTTAGATTTGATGATGAAATAAAATTCTTCCATGATAATCAAAAGCTAAAAGAATTTACAAAAAGAAAGCTGGCTCTTCAGAACATTCTCAGCAAAATATTCCATGAGGAAGAGATGAAATACAATGATGTAAATCAGCAAAAGGGAGGAACTACCCTAAAGGAACAGCCAAATAAAGGAGAAACCAAGTCATGTCAATAAACAAAAATGAGTAAAATGACCAGGAATACAAATCATATCTCAGTAATAACCCAGAATGTTAATGACCTGAACTCGTCAAACAAAGACATAGACTGGAAGATTGGATTAAAAAGAAAGATCCAACAATTTGCTGCCTGAAAAAGACTCATCTCATAGAAAAAGATACCCATAGAGTAAAGGTGAAAGAATGGGAAAAAAAAAAAAAAATGCACATGGACTCAGCAAAACAGCCTGAGTATCCATCCTCATATGAGATAATGTGGACTTCAAGCCAAAGGTAGTCAAAAGGGATAAAGAAGGATATTTCATACTGCTTAAGGGAAGTATAAATCAGCAAGACATAACAATCATAAATATCTATGTCCCAAACAGTGGCTTATCCATGTACGTCAAAGAAATCCTTCTCAATTCCAGGAATCAAATAGACCACAACACAATAATACTAGGTGACTTTAACATGCCTCTCTCACCACTGGAGAGATGTTCCAAACAAAAATTGAACAAAGAAACCATAGATCTCAATAACACAATCAACAATTTAGACTTAATGGACATATATAGAATTTACCATCCAACAAAGAGCAAATACACTTTCTTCTCAGCAGCACATGGATAATTCTCTAAAATAGAACATATATTATGCCACAAAGCTAATGTTAGCAAAAACAAGAAGACAGAGATACTACCTTGTATTCTATCAGATCATAATGGATTAAAATTAGAAATAAATGACAGAATAAATAACAGAAACTACATCAACACCTGGATATTAAATAATACACTATTGTATGATGAATAGATAACAGAAGATATCAGGAAGGAAATTTAAAAATTCTTAGAGGTAAATAAGAACAAAGATACATCATATCAAAATCTCTGGGACACTATGAAAGCAGTATTCAGAGGAAAATTTATTTCATGGAGTGCATTCAATAAAAGAAGAAAAAAATCAACAAATAAATGACCTAACACTACAGTCAAAACGCTAGAAAAAGAAGAGCAGACCAACACCAAAAGTAGAAGATAGGAAATAGTTAAAATCAGAGCTGAAATCAATGAAATTGAAACAAAATAAAAACAGAAAAATTGACCAAATAAATAATTGGTTCTTCGAAAAAATAAACAAAATTGATAAACCCTTATCCACACTAACAAAGAGAAAGAGGGAGAAAACTCAAATTACTAAAATTTGGAATGAATGAGGAAATATCACAACAGACACGAGTGAAATACAAAAAGTAATTAGAAACTATTTTGAAAATCTATACACCAACAAAATAGAAAATCTGAAAGAAATCAGCATGCTTCTAGAGACATATGAATTACCTAAACTGAACCAGGAGGACATACATAATTTAAATAGATCAATTTCAAGTAATGAAATAGAAGAAGTCATCAAAAGTCTATCAACAAAGAAAAGTCCGGGACCAGATGGGTTCTCAGCCGAGTTCTACAATACCTTTAAAGAAGAGCTCCATCCAATACTTCTCAAAGTATTCCATGTAATAGAAGAGGAGGGAACCCTCCTAAACTCATTATATGAAGCCAATATCACCCTGATACCTAAACCAGACTGACACATTAAGGAAAGAAAATTTCAGAACAACATCCTTAATGAACATTGATGCAAAAATTCTCAACAAAATTTTGGCAAACTGCATACAAAATATATGAAAAAGACAGTGCACCACAATCAAGTGGGTTTTATCCCAGGGATGCAAGGTTGGTTCAACATCTGGATATCAATAAATGTAATTCACCATATCAACAGACTTAAAGTCAAGAATCACATGATTATTTCAATAGATGCAGAAAAATATTTGATAAAATACAGCATCCCTTCATGCTCAAAACACTAGAAAAATTAGGGATAGTGGGAACATTCCTTAACATTGTAAAAGCCATCTATACTAACCCCATGGCCAATATCATTCTAAATGGTGAAAAACTGAAAGCATTCCCCACAAAAACTGGAACAAGGCAGGGATGCCCTCTTTCACCACTTCTATTCAACATTGTCCTTGAAACTCTAGCCAGAGCAATTAGAGAGACCAAAGAAATTAAAGTGATACAAATAGGAAAAGAAGGACTCAAATTATCCCTATTTGCTGATGACATGATTATATATTTAGAGGAATCAGGAAATTCCACCAAAAACCTTTTAGAACTCCTAAATGAATTCAGTAAAGTAGCAGAATATAAGATCAATGCTCATAAATCTAATACATTTTTATACATAAGTGATGAATCCTCAGAAAGAGAAGTTAGGAAAACTACCACATTCACAATAGCCTCAAAAAAAAATAAAATACTTGGGAGTCAATCTAACAAAAGAGGTGAAAGACCTCTACAATGAGAACTACAGAACACTAAAGAATGAAATTAAAGAAAACCTTAGAAGATGGAAAGATCTCCTATGTTTTAATATAGGCAGAATTAATATTGTCAAAATGTGCATACTATGAAAAGTGCTATACAGATTCAATGCAATTCCAATTAAAATCCCAATGATGTACTTCACAGAAATAGAGCAAGCAATCATGAAATTCATCTGGAAGAATAAGAAACCCAGAATAGCTAAAGAAATCCTTAGCAAGAAGAGTGAAGCAGGGGGTATCGCAATACCAGAACTTCAACTATACTACAAAGCAATAGTAACAAAAATGGCATGGTATTGGTACCAAAATAGACAGGTAGATCAATGGTACAAAATAGAGGACATGGACACAAACCCAAAGAAATACAATTTTCTCATACTAGACAACGGTGCCAAAATTATGCAATGGAGAAAAGATAGCCTCTTCAACAAATGCTGCTGGGAAAACTGGAAATCCACATGCAACAAAATGAAATTAAACCCCTATCTCTCACCCTGCACAAAACTCAACTCAAAATGGATCAAGGACCTTGGAATCCAACCAGAGACCCTGCATCGTATAGAAGGAAAAGTAGGCCCAAATCTTCAACATGTTGGCTTAGGATCAGACTTCCTTAACAGGACTCCCATAGCACAAGAAGTAAAAGCAAGAATCAATAACTGGGATAGATTCAAACTAAAAAGCTTTCTCTCAGCAAAGGAAACTATCAGTAATGTGAAGAAAGAGCCTACAGAGTGGGAGAATATCTTTGCCAATCATACTTCAGATAGAGCACTAATCTCCAGAATCTATAAAGAACTCAAAAAACTCTACACCAAGAATACAAATAATCCAATCGACAAATGGGCTAAGGAAATGAACAGACACTTCACAGAAGAAGATGTACAAGCAATCAATAAACATATGAAAAAATGTTCAACATCTTTAGTAATAAGAGAAATGCAAATCAAAACTACCCTAAGATTCCATCTCACCCTAATTAGAATGAGGATTTTCAAGAATACAAGCAACAACAGGGGTTGGCGAGGATGTGGGGAAAAAGGTACACTCATACATTGCTGGTGGGGTTGCAAATTAATGCAGTCACTCTGGAAAGCCATGTGGAGATTCCTTAGAAAACTTGGAATGGAACCACTATTTGACCCAGCTATCCCACTCCTTGGCCTATACCCAAAGGACTTAAAATCAACATACTACAGAGATGCAGCCACATCAATGTTCATAGCTGCTCAATTCACAATAACCAGACTATGGAACCAACCTAGATGCCCTGCAATTGATGAATGGATAAAGAAACTGTGATATATATATATATATATATATATATATATATATATATATACACACACACACAATGGAATATTACTCAGCCATAAAAAATGATAAAATTATGGCATTTGCAGGCAAATGGATGAAATTGGAGAATATCATGCTAAGTGAGATAAGTCAATCTCAAAAAACCTAAGGACGAATGATCTTGCTGATAAGTGGATGATGACACATAATGGAGGGTGGGAGGTGGGTAAGAATGGAGAAAGGAGGGACTGTATAGAGGGAAAAGAGGGGTGGGCGGGGTGGGGGAAGGAAAAAATAACAGAAAAAATAAAAAACTATTACCCTATGTAAATGTATGATTACACAAATGGTATGCCTCTACTTCACGTACAGAGAACAAGATGTATCCCATTTGTTTATAGTAAAAATAAATTTTAAAAAATTTTGAAAATAAAATGTCAAAAAATATCTCTATGTCCATGTTCATTGGAGATTATTCAACATAACCAAAATATGGAATTGACCTACATGTTCACTGGTGGATGAGAAGACAAAGAAAAGATATGTATACACAACTGAATATCATTCAGTCTTAAAAGAGAAGGGAATTCTGTGATTTGTGACAACATGGACAGCATAGATGAAACTGAAGAGTATTATATTGAGTGAAAAAAGTCAGGCACAGAAAGAGAAATACTGCATGTTATAATTTGCATATGAAGTGCTCCCCAAAAGGTACTGTGTTAATGAAGGGCTATTCAGAGATGAATAGCCTCTGAATAATCAGATTATAATAATCAGATTATGAGATCTTTAACATGATCAGTTCATTCACAATTGAATGGACTAATTGGGTGGTAACAGTAGGCAGACAGGGCATAGCTGGAGGAGGTAAGTCACTAGTAATGTACCCTGAATGCATTCATCTTCTCCTGCAGCCCACCCCCCACCTACTGCTTCCTTGCCATCTTAAGTGAAGCAGTGTTTGTCCACCATCCCATTCTTCCATGATATTCAAACTCACCTTGAACCCAGACTGAGTTAGCTATGAACTAAAACCTCTGAAACCATGAACCAAAATAAACTTCACTTCCTCTAAGTTGTTCTTATCAGGTATTTTGGTCACAACAATTAAAAGATGACTAACACACTACATGATCTCACTTGCAGGCTGAATCTAAAACAGTAAAACTCATAGAACAGAAAGAAAAATGGAGATTACTAGAGGTTAGGGGTTAGGGACAGGTTGGGAGGAAGGAATGGTAAGATAGTGTTCAAAGTTTGATTTAGATAGGAGAAATAAGTTTTTGTTATCCATTACACAGCATGGTTATGAAAGTTAATAATAATGTATTGTGTATTTCAAAATTGCCAAGAAAATAAATTTCAAATATCTCACCACAAAAAGTAAAGGGGGTGATAGATACGTTAATTAGCTTTATTTAGCAATTTCACTTTGCATAAATATATAAAAACATCACATTGTACTTCATAAATACATATATTTATGATTCATTATTTAAAACTAATAGTTAAGGTTCTCCTTCAGGTATGAGAGTATATTTATGTGTACTTTGGCAGAAAGTAAGAAGTATACTAGCATCATAAGATTTTAGCAAACGGCAAGCTCAGAAGGTGGGATAGAATCTCTAATATCAAAGAGAAAAAGGAATCAATGTCCTACATCTAATTCTTCAGTATTTTAGGAGAGGGGGTTCATGTGTAGTGCTGTGGTGCTGATCTCAGTGTTTGGGGTGAAGCCTTTTCTAATTCAGAAGACAAAGTCCTCCAAAAGCAAGAACTTGAGCTAAGATAATATTACTTGAGAAATAAATACTCTCTTGTGTTGATGTGAACTGTTTAGGTGGCCATGGAATTATAATTATTCTGAACCACTCGTGGAACTTGAAGACAACAATAGACCTGGGAACTTAACATGAAACTGTTTTTTAAGTCAAGGGATTTATTCAGAGTACAGCTAGGAAAGGTGATGCTGGCATGACTGATACTGCCATAATTGAATCAAAACATGGAAATCCAACTGGCACAATGAAAGTCCTTGCTGTAATTTGAATCTAAAATGTCCCTTAAACACCCATCTGTTAAAGTCTTGATCTTCAACAAGTTCCTTATTGGAAGATGGTGAAATTTTAAGAGATGAGGTCTAGTGGGAAATCTTCAGGTAATTAAGGACAGGTTTTTAAAGAAGATGAGTAGAACCTCATATCTTTCCTTTGTCTCTCCCCATCCATGAAGTGAACAGCTTTGTTCCACCATGTATTTCTGCATGTGCTTCCACCATGTGCTCTTTCCATGATGTGCCGCCACAGACCCTAAGTAAGAGGACTAACTGATCATAAACTAAAGTCTCTGAAACTGTGAGCCAAGATAAACCTTTTCTCTTTTTAATTTGATTGTCTCAGGTATCTGTTACAATAATGGAAAGCTAAGTAATCCCAAATTTAGGATGACCAAATCTAACAACTTAAATAGCCCAAGCCTTTTTTCAAATAAACAAAGAGACATTTTTAAAATCATATGACTTAATTTGGATACATGTTGTCAATAGTGTACCAGAATGTTTGCCAGTTAAAATATCTTGCTGATGATAGAGTTCCAGTGTTAGCGTGTAGGCAAGTATTCTGGTTTAGCCCATTACTATTGGCACTGTGCCCCAATTTTTGGTTCAGTTAGTGACATTCAAGCCAGTGATGCCTTTGGGCTCCCCAACCTGGACAAATCATTCTCAATGGCATGCATACCTCAGCATTTGCCATTTGTGTATGAACAATAATGGCTTATTCAGAGATTGGGATTCTGGACTGCAAACCAGTGAAAGCACACAGACCAACAGTAACAACATCTAGAGTCAACAGAACAATATATAGCCGCATTTGACTTGGTCTTTATTGTGTGATATTGATTTTCCTCTGGTTTATTTTACTGCCAAGTGGAGGCTGTCATGTTTTTCTCATTATGAGATATAGGTGTGGATTTCATTATTATTTTCAGATATGACTTTTATTTACCAAGTGGAGTTTTCTGTCTCCCTTCTGGATGGTTTACACTGTCAGTGGAAATGATCCTGGACTAGTTTCTTGGAAGAGTCCAGATTAATTATCCATCTCTTATTACTCAAATTTGCAGGAAAAGAAAGTCTCCTTGTGGTAGAATTTTAAGCCCAAATGGGTACTATATAAGATGAACAGTTATCTGATCTATGGGACAATCCATGGTTAGAGGGTTCCAGGGGAATATGTTTCCTCAATCTGATCTCCACTCCTTACAGAATGGGGAAATATTAAAATAATCCATACAAATAGAGGAAGTTATTATTAAAGGATCTCATATGTATTGAATGTTCACATACATGGAAGCAAAACAGAGACCCCTTAAATATAAGAATAGGAAATATTTAAATTTAGCATAAGTCATAAGTCAGCCAAATGACCTTAAATTACAAGAAATTTAAGAATTGGGTCAAGCTACAGATGGATTTTGGTGTCCATTGGTCATTTTGTAACAAAAGAAGGAGTTCACTAAAGAGCTCATTAGATTTTCAATTAAACTGGCAGTCTGGGATGTTGGAGACCTAAACGTTCCATTGAATAAGCCCAGCATTGTTTATTGTGTGCCTTGATCACTGTCAGTAGTGCATGGAATTCCAAAAGGGATAAAGAGTATCTTTTGAAGCTTTATATTATGACCTTAGTATGTAAAGAAATGTGTAACCCTGATTTATATTTTGGGTATCTATGAGATAAAAGATACTCAGAATTATTTATCTTGAAGAGAGCTCTCAGACAATGGTCCATTAATATTTTTAAAAGTGTGTGGATGGATACATTTGTTAACCAGAGCATGAGTGTTAAAATGACTGCCTAAAGTTCAGTCAATTTTTATGACTTTTGGTCCTAGCATTTATCAGGGACATCCAGTTAGGGAATGGAAATCAGCAGTATTCCCCTGAGTCCTACCACTTACAATGGTAGCAATAGCATCATACAGTTTTATAACTCTAATTGGTGCTCCCCATGTATTCAAGGAGTCTGAGGGAATGTGACTTCCCCAGCACAATGACATCTGCCAATAGACTGAGGGCAGAGGAGGTCACCTTCTCCTCTAGGTGAACCATGCATAAGGCTCAAGTTTGGCTTCTTCCTGAATCTAGGAATCCTCATATGCTACATCAGGTTGTGGGGTGCTGCTTTCATAACCCAAAACCTAATGAGAAACTGGGCATGGAGGCTCACAGGCTGAGGGTTTATGAGAACCTCTGTTTACAAGAGACACCAGAATGTGGTCAGCAGTTTCTGTTCTCATGGAACAGAGCACAGACTAGGACAGTTTCTTTCATCAAAATCTATGGGCAATCATAAATGGTTCAGAGACTCCTTTAGACAGACAAGGAGAGGGTAAAGCACCCCCACCACAGTGATGGAGACCCTGAGGGCACTAATGGGAGTGTGTATTAATTTTTATTTGTGAAGATTCTATAGCCTTGTGATGGAGGGGTCCCATTTAAAGTAAGCTATTTGTAGTACTCAGTATTGGTGATATTGAGCAAAATTTGGAAATGAGTGATATACTGCCTCCCAAACCAAAAAAGACTAAAAGATATCAGAATTGCATGCTCTTAAAGAATTTGTCAAATGAATCTTCTCCAAGTAGGATGTGATCAATGCAATGTCATACATTTTCCTGGAGAGTGTTGGATAGTGCAATTAAAACCTTGTCAGCAATGATTATGTGAGAAGGAGAAGACATTGCCAACCTCGTGTGTGACCTATTAAAGACTGATAGTGAGCCTTCAGAAAGGAAGGCAAACTGAAGTAGAGATTTAAGTAGGAATGGAATAGAACATATTTGACAAATGCATATTAGAAGAACATGTACTTGTTGTTGGACAGATGGAACTAGTAATTTTAAAATTATTAGGCCTTGGGTACAAGGAACTTAGTGGATGAGACCACAGCTAATAGGTTGCAATAATTCACTATGATACATCATTCATTCTTCTCATGTTTAAAAACAGGTAAAACTGGCTGTCAGATAGAGAAGCAATAGGGATTATCACCATAAATAGCAGAATGACACTGTGGATGATGAGGTCTGGGCCCATGTCCCAGAGAATGTGGAACTGAAACATATTGCTATGGTTCTGCCTTTTCCCATGTGCCCCATGTCCTTATATCGCTTGATTTTCTATTTTGGATTTCCAGTCACCTAAAGCCTCAGCTCTCAGTTTCTCTCTCTCTCTCAAATAACTCTCACTGTGGTCCACTCAGAGGTTAGGGAGGAAAAGAGTGGATGGCGAGTACAATGGCTATCCTCAGAGCAGCCATCTCTCAACCCAGGGTTTCCCACTCCCATCATGGAGTGATTGGAGATTATGTTTAGAAAACTGTCCTTTCTTAAATTTATCCTTGAAGCAGCCCTGTGAGCCTCTTTGTTCAAAATAATAGTCTTTTCCCATGTAGGTATGCTGACACAATTAAGGAGGTCAAGGACCCTAGCTAGGGTTCATATCTTAATGAAGCAATTGGGTAACTTTGGCAGGTGTTGGGGGAGTACAAAAAGGCGGAATGCTGGGATGACATATTCATATACTTGATACACTAGCCCTAGAGGCCCTCTTTGGAGTAAACATTGAGCTACAGGCCTCCAAGTGTGCATACTGTTAGCTGGCATTAACAGTGAGGTAGAAGCAGCAATGAAGATAGCTGAGCCAGTACCCTCACCTGAGCAATATCCATGAGACCATGGTGCTGTTTTCTCTACCATGGGGGAGTCCAGCTAACACCTTCCTCCACAAGATTGCCTGAGACAAAGAGCTAAATCAAGATTTTTCCCTAAATAATAATAGTAACTGCACTGATGTCAAATAAGCAATAGGCCTCTGAAATAGACATTTGCCAAATACACATTCTGACCAGAAATACACCTGAATGCCTAACCTAGGAAAGGGAGATTCTAGCAGCCTATTACTGCTGTTACTCTATATTTGATCTCTACATAGGCTAGTATTTAGTTCCCAGAGTTTAGCCAATTAGTACTGTTCCTTTTGAATATTCTGACCTTGAGGAAATTTGGGTCAAGTGAGTAGAGGCAACCAACCACCAGAGGTTGTACCTGAGGATAGAATAACAAAATTAGATGTATATGAAATGGGGTAGGGTTAGCTTGGTTTCCAGGGCTCTTGTAGATAAAATAATTTGAATAATCTTGTGGGCTCTGGGACCTATGGACTGTCGCCAGCTGTCTGGTATCATTAGTTCCAGTGTTTAGTGACCCATAATGGGAAGTAGTTGGGATATGTATTTAATTAACTGCCCAAGAAGGGAGAACTGAGTGACCTGACTGGTCTGACTGGCCTCGAAACTGGGTTACAACAGCACTTTAAAACAAATAACATGCAAAAAATTATTTTATAGGCAACTACAGTAGAAGGGCTGAAATGGTCCTGGCTGCAGGGGTAGATATTCTAGGCCAGGCGAATGGAAGTCATGGCCATACCACAAGTTGGAGTTCAGCTTAGAGAGACTGGTTTACTGTTGGTATTTTTTGGCTGACTTCATCCTCAAATGCCAACAGAACAGATGGCACCTAGGTTGGAGTGGTCCCTGATCATGGAGGTGAGATGAGCCAGACAACACTGTGGGAATCTGAGAACCTCTTTTCTTTTTGTCAAAAGATCACACACATTCTACTTTGTTTTTCACAGCTCCAAGCCCACTCCCAGCTGGAGTATGGGATAGGAATCAGAAAGCGTTGAAGAACTCTAAAGCAATGATCATTTTACATGCAAAGTGTAAGGAAAGTCAAGGTTACATAAGGGACAATTTAAATTATTAGATTGGATTGAGTTACTGCTTTGGACAAAGTGATGTAAATTTTCATCCCGGCATGGCATCTCTGTTGGTAAATATTAGCCAAGACAAACAAAAAGGATTGGCAGGCTGATTCAGTCAGGTCACATTCAATCTGTATTCAAGGAGTTCAAGGTTTTTCAATTTCCTTTAGTCAGTCTCCACATGTACTAGGCTCGGGGGATACATATATACCTCTTTGATCCTTTTTATGGTGCCAAGCACACTGAGCCCCTTCAAGCTCAGTTCTCCGGGTCCTATACCTTATAGACAAATGACTTACAAACTCTATTTGCATCACCTTGTAAAGTGCTTTGTCTGCTGTGCCTTATTAACTTTCCCCTCTCTTTTGGATATTTCATACTAATAAAAATATTATCCCTTTTACCCCATAACTCTCTCTTCATACCTGTTTTCCTGCACTCATCATTAGAGCCAAATTTCATGAAAAGTTTTGTTGATCTTCATTTTTATGTCCTCCTCTTTATTTTTAATTTAAATATTATAAAATATATTTATATGAATATAAAGTATACATATATGTATAAAGAGGCAGAGAAATGTGGTATATAGAATAAAGTATAATGAATAGCAATGTACCCAGTATCAAGTCAAATAAATAATGTTACTAGTTGAAGCCCTCTAATATAGGCCTCCTAACCCAATCCTCCTCCCTCTCCAAATATATTTTTAAACATTCTCCTATTGATCTTTATTATTTTAGTGCACATGTATATGTACATGTACTATATTATTTAATCTAGATTTTATTTCCTGTAAATAAAATTATATTACATATATATTCTATGATTTGGTTTTGTTATCCAACATTATGCTTTTTGAAATTCATTCATGTTGATGCCAATATATTTAGTTCATCATATTTTACTAATATAGAACATTCCATTCATTGTTTGGCAATAATGCAAATTATGACTTCACCCCAGTTTTTATGAATAGAAGTGTAGTTTTAAATATTTTTTTCTATTAAAATAAGGAATGCTATAATAATTAGGATTATGCTCTGCGGAAAGTGATAGAAAACGCTAAAAATGTGCCTGAACAAAATAGAAATTGATGTTCCTTCAACATAAGTGCCCCAAAGGCAGTTTGGGGCCTATATTGTGCTTCATATTATCTCCCTTTATCATATTACTTGATTGTTTTGACCCCTAAGCTCAATATTTTTCTCCCTATTCACCAGTGTGGAAGCAGTTGTAGTCATTATAGTGGCAGCCAGCCATCAGGAAGAAGGTGAAGGAAAGAGTACAAACCGTCTTGTAAAGAACACTAACCAGATGATGCATGCATCATTTCTGGGTAAAGCACATTGCATAGGACTATTTACTTGGCCCACAAGTCTCTTGCCTCTCCTAGTTATAGTCTTTATGCTAATTAATTCTGAGCACAGCTGATAATCGGGGGTTTTAGTACTAAAAGAAGTGGTGAGGAGGGATGACAGAAACATCTAAAAAGATCTCTGCTATGCCTGCTATGAATGTTCTCATGCAGGATTCCTTGTGCACATATATGATGATTTCTCCAAAAAATAAATAGCTAAGTCAAAGGGTATTCACCTTTTCACATTTATGGGCAATGCAAAAAAATCTCCACAGAGATTTTTCACTTTATATTAAACGTGAAGTCCTCTTTGTCTTCCCTTACATGTGGTATTTATTTGCAATTTTTCTTTCTTTTCTCTTTCCTTTCTTCCTCCTCCTCCTCCTCCTCTTCCTCCTCCTACTCCTCCTCCTTCTCCTCCTCCTTCTTCTTCTTCTTCTGGCAATCTGGTGTTAAATGTGATCAAATTGTAATTTCAATGGTATTTCTGTGATGACTCCTGAAGTTAATGATCTCTTCCTAGGTTTATGGATCATTAGTGTTTCCTCTTATATGTCTGTCATATATTCTGTCCATTTTTCTCTTTTGTTTCCTGTCCTTTTAAAATCCTTATAGAAGAGTTGCTCATATATTCCTTATCAATCCCTATTGGTAACATGTGTTACAACTATCTTCTCCAACTTTGTATCTTTTCTTTTTTTCCTTTTTATGATGTATTATAATAAAATGTTTTTTTTTTTTTAATTTCAGTATTTCTGCCTAAAACATTTCTAGCTAAAAATCAATGAATTATAAAGTTACATATATTTTAAGACTTAAAATGTCAGATTTCATGTTTAGGTCTCTAGTATACCTATAATCTTTTGGAGGTGGCTAATAATGCATATTAGGAATGTTTTTGAACTTTTTTATTATTTAAAGCTGATCATCCCAAACTCTACATTGCAATATTTCCCTACTGGCCAGAAATTAAAACTTATTAAAATCTTATATTGGTGTGTGTATGTGTTTTTTTAATTCCTTATTTTTTTCAATGATCTGCTTAACTGTTTCAGAGTCAACAGCCCACTGTCTGAAGATTTTGTTTAACCTTGATTTGGCACAAAGCAAATTATTCCCCCTGGTTCTTCTTTGAACGTGTAGTTTTAAAATTCTTGACCTTTTGCTCCTCCATATTATCAGCATGTCAAGTTTCACAAACAAGACAAAAACAAAAAACAAAACAAAAAACTTTATTGAGGTTCTTTAAAACACAAAACACATTGAGTGTTGGTCTGATTATTTCATTGCTTCTAAGAAAATTACTCTAAAACTTCAGTATTTAAAACAACCATTTATTATAGCTCACAATTTTGTCAGTAGGAGTCTCAAGCAGGATTCAACTAGCCATCATCATGCCACTGGTGGTATTTGGCTTCTAGGGGGCTGTCAGGAGGATCTAAGACAGCTTCATTCATATGGCTAACACTTTGAGGATGTCTGACAGGCTGGATTTAGCTATTACCAAAGCACCTGTGAAGGGCTTCTCCAGCCTCAGAGTAGTTTAATTTCTTTCTTGTAGGTAAGGGCACTCAGAGAGTGTATTTCAAGAGGGGACGTCAGAGTTTCATTGGAAGTAATGGGTTTCTTAAGACCTAGACCCAAAAGCTGTACCAGTGTTTCTTCCACCATACTCTATCAGTCAAACTTGAAGGAACATAATATTCTCTGTTTTATGTATTAAAGAATGCATGACCATTTTAATCTGCCTCAAATGTAAAGGTTGAAAATAGTCATTTTCCTGACATTCTCTTCTTATTTTATGAACATGATATATTTCTGCATTCAGCAGGTTTCATTTAATATCTTTAAGAAATTGTTCATAAGGACCTTTCACAGTTTATTATCTTTATACTTTTAGTAACTTACATTCATATTTCACATTTATTTTTCTTCATTTTTGATATATAGAAAGATAATTTTCAGTTTGATTTTATATATGAAACTTACTTGGTATACTATCTTATTAATTTTTGTAATTTTCTCTAGATTCTTTTGGTTATCTACTTAGATAATCTTTTCTCCTATAAGCAATGATAATTTTGTTTTTCCAATATTTGTAACTTTTACTTCACTTTCTAATTTACCTGACTGGAAGTCTGTCTAATGAAGAATAGAATTGTATTTCAAAGTTAAATTTTTATATAATTCATTATTTTAAAGTGAATACTTTAAAATATTTCATTATTGACTCAGGTTTATTTTTTCCTTTTTTAAAAATACCTCTTTTAAATGAAAGAAATTGACTTATATTCATATTTGAGATATTTTGGTTAAGAATTCTCGTCAAATTGCTGAATTTTGTCAAATGCTCTTTCTGCATCTGTTGAGATAATCATGTGATTGTTATCTATGTATATTGATGTGGTGAATAATGTTTATTGATTTCCTGATGATGAACCAACTTTGCATTCTTGGGATGATCCCCAGGTGATCATGGTGCACTATCTTTTAAATACATTTTTCTATGCAATTTGCCAGTATCTTATTAAGAATGTTTGCACCTGTGTTCATCAGGGATGTTGGTCTGATGTTTTCTTTCCTTGATGTGTCTTTGTCAGGTTTTGGTATCAGAGTGATACTAGCTTTATAGAATGAGTTTGGAAGGGTTCCCTCCTTTTCTATTTCATGGAATAATTTGAGGAATATTGATGTAAGTTCTTTGTAGTTCTGGTAGAACTCAGCTGAGAATCCATCTGGTCCTGGGCTTTTCTTTGTTGGCAGGCCTTTGATGGCATCTTCGGTTTCATTGTTTAAAATTGATCTGTTTAAATTTTCTATGTTGTCCTGTTTCAATGTGGGTAGGTCATATGTCTCTAGAAATTTGTAGATGTCTTCAAGATTTTCTATTTTATTGGAGTATAAATTTTCAAAATAGTTTTTGATTCTTGTCTGCATTGTTTTGAATAATTTTCTATATCTATTCATGCAATAATATAGCTTTCTCTTTTAGTTAGATGAATTAAATTATTAGATTTAATTCTTGCATTAAATTTTATTTAATAATTTTGATTATATTTTATTCATTGAAATATTCATATTGTGGATTGTCAGTATCTTGTTTAAGAGTTTGGCATTTAAGTTAATAAATCATATTGTGTCCAGAGCTTGACTATTGTGAGTTGAGCTACTATAAACATTGATGTACCTGTTTCACTGTTGTATACTCTTCTTAAGTCCTTTGGGTATAGATCAAGGAGTGGGATAACTGGGTCAAATGGTGGTTCCATTCCAGGTTTTCTTAGGAATCTCCACACTGCTTTCCATAGTGATTGCTCTAATTGCAGTCCTATCAATGACATATGAGAGTACCTTTCTTCCTACATCCTCACAAACATTTATTGGTACTAGTATTCTTTAGAATTGCCATTCTGACTTCAGTGAGATGGAATCTCAGTGTAGTTTTAATTTGCATTACTCTAACTGCTAGAGGTGCTGAACATTTTTTCATACATTTGTTAATCATTCATATTTCTTCTGTGAAGTGACTGTTCAGTTCCTTAGCCCATTTATTGATTGGGTTATTTGTTTTTCTGGTGTTAAATTTTTGAGTTCCTTGTATAACCTGGAGATTAATACCCTATCTGAGGTACAGGTGATAAAGATTTTCTCTCATTCTGTAGGATCTCTGTTCATGTTCTTGATTGTTTCCTTTGCTGTAAAGAAGCTTTTCAGTCTGATACCATCCCACTTACTGATTCTCAATTTTACTTCTTGCACTTTAGGACTCTTATTGAGGAAGTCAGTTCCTAAGCCAACATGGCGGAGAGTTGGGCCTACTTTTTCTTTTAGTAAGCACAGGGTCTCTGGTCTAACAAAACCAGGGAGGGTAGAGAGGGGAAGAATAGAAATTCATTGGATTAAACAAGGGGGAATGAAAGGAAGGAAGTGGGGAGGAGAACAAGAAGGACAGTAGGATTAATTGTACATAACTTTCCTATCCCTGTATTTGAATACATGACCAGGGTAACTCCGCATCATGTCCAACTACAAGAATGGTATCCTCAATAAAATCAATTATACTGTACATATGTATAATGTGCCAATACATTCTACTGTATTGTATAGCTAAAAAGAACAAATTTAAAAAATGTAAATGCAATCCTCTAAATAAATAAATAATATTGTCTTCCTTTTACTTATATTAATGTCATATGACTTTAATGTTAAAGTAGTATGAGGAGCACAGATTAAATTGAAAATTTTTTTTGCTATTTTCTGAAATACTTTGTATAAGATGTAGCTATTGGTGTCTTGAATATTTTGAAGAATTTGTAAAGTTATTTTTGGTATTTACTCTGTAGATAGAGTTTAAATTCCTAATTCACTTTTTCTAATGAAAAAGAATTACAGTGTGAGATTTCTCCATGTCAATTTTGTTTATTAGTAATTGTTGCAATTTTTCCCTTTTTGCTAAGTCTCTGTTTCTGTTAAGTAGTACTATACCATTAATTTAGTCTCAATTGACAATGCAGTTCTATAACTATTTTCCCCAAAATCTCTCCCCCTTCTTCAACCGTGTCTCTCTTTCTCTCTGTTTTCCAATCAGTCTTTATAGTTTACTGCCGACTATAGTATGTAGCAGAGTAAAAGTAGTATCTTTTCCTCCTCATTGCAAGATTCAAAACTGAGATCCCCCAACAACAAAAGGCAGATTAACAGAAAAATTCAAGTTTATTTAATATTATTTTTAAATGGCACAGGATCCTTAAGAAAAGAAGACCCAAAGAAACAGGAAAAATGTTTTTCTTTTACAGTCAATTGTGCAAACTATATTTGGAGGACAAAAGGATATGATGTATTGGTAATAAACTAGGAAGAATTTAGCAAGACCTGTATTTTAGTCAGCTTTTTCACTGTTAGAACTAAAAGAACTGACAAGAACAATTTTAGAATAGGAAAAGTTTATTTTGGGGCTCACGGTTTCAGAGGTCTCAGTCTACAGAGAGCTGACTCCATTTCTTGGGGATTGGGGTGAGGCAGAACATCATGGCAGAAGAATATGGTGGAGGGAAGCAGCCCACATGATGATCAAGAAGCAGAGAGTCTCCACTCACCAGATACAAAATGTATTCCCCAAAGGCATGCCACAAATGCCCACCTCTTCCAGCCAGCCACACCCTACCTGAATTCAGTTACCACTCAATTAATCCCTATCAGAGGATCAATTAACTGATCAGGTTACAACTCGCACATTCTAATGGTTTCTCCCCTGAACATTGTTGCATTGTCTCACACATGAGCTTTTGGGGAGCACCACATATCCAAACCATACAACATTCTTTTCTTCCAGATATAAGGAAAATCACTCTGGATTGAGCGTTTTATGACCTGCTGTGAAGGAAAGTCAGAATTATTTTAATAACCTGCTTCACAAGGGCACATGGGAAAAAGTTAGAGATCTTCCTGTTTTCTTCTAGTTTATCAAATACCAAGCTGTCATATTTTAGGATAGTGCATCCTGAACCTCATCAGTTTTCACATAATTAGTAATTGGTAATCTCAGCTTCTAAGTATTAGACATTTCAAAGAATTTATGTTGGTTTATGTATTACCAATTATATCTTTATGTTTTATTTCTTAATTTCTGCTTTTATCTTTTACCCTGCCTATTTATTCAGGTTTTTGAATAACAATGCTACATATAGAAATTATACTTACCTCATTATTTCATGTTTATGCTAAGTATGCCAAATATACCCAGGTTATTACTCTTTAACTTTTTAAAAACAATCTTATGTACATCATCTAAGGAATGAATGCATGTCACAATTTGTTACTAATATCATTACTGTAATTCAAAACTAAATACCTTCAATGTCCATTATGATTTCTTAATTTTAAAGTGTTTTTTTTAAATTTTAAATGAATGGGAAATTTATTATACATTATTTTAATATTATTAACAAAAAAATTGACAGGCACATCATTGATTTAAACTTTTTGACAGACTGAGTCTTAATCAGTCTGTGCTAAAAGCTTCTTTCAAGTTGGAAATGAGAAATAGTTACACATTTTCCCTCAGAATTTCTGGATGCTGCCTTTTCCTATCATTTGCATTCTCAAGTTAACCCATTCTTTCTATATTAATTTATTTCTCTTGATATCTGGTCAAATGCAAATTTTGTTACAATAGTATCCCATTCTTACATACCAGTTTTTGTATTAGTAATATATGCAGTATATGTCACAACAAAATCTGTTACTCATTTTAACAAAATTTTATTTCTTATTCATAATATTTATGACAAATGTGATTGGTCTTTCTTAATGCTCTGCTCCCTGTTACATTTTCATATTGGAGCTCACCTTGAGAAAGTCATTCTTGTGGCAGATGGAAAGAGCCATGGTAGTATAAGGTGATGATTCTTGAAACTTTGGCTCAGTTGAGGTAGACTTTCATGTCCAGTCATATTCATCGTCACATTCATTTGGCCCAAGCAAGGTAAATCGAATTAACCTGTCAGATGTCTGGCATATATGCACAAAGCCTTTGTGTATCCTTATGTAGACTAATATTCTTTGTTGTCTAAGTAGAAGTTTAGTTCATTTGTGATGATTGTTGTGCTTTTATATTTGAGTCACTTTTGACCTTCTTAATATTTGATATTTATCCTTATATTAAGAAATGATATGATTAATTCATTTATTCAAATGAGTTTTTCTAGGTTGGAGGGAAGGATAAAAATAAATAAATAGATAAAGGAATTAATTAATACACTTTAAAATGGGAAAGGATAAGTTGTTAAATTTTAACAGAATGATTCAGATATGTATTTTCCAATTTTTAATCATATTAGTTTGACCAGATGAAAATGCATTTCTGTTTTAGTCAACTCTTTTGTCACTGTGACCACAAGACCTGAGAAGAGCAATTTTTAGAAGGAACAGTTTATTGGGGCTCACAATTTAAAAGTCTCAGTCCATAGATGGCCAACTTCATTGCTCTGGGCCAGAGGTAAGGCAGAACATCATACTGGAAGGGTGAGGAAGAGGAAAGCAGCTCAGGAAATGACAATTAAGAAAGTAGAGAGAATTCCACTCAACAGCAACATAACATAAATCCCAAAGGTATGCGCCTGTGACTTTTCTCCTCCCATCACACCCTACCTGCCTACAGTTACCACCCAGTTAATCCATCAATGGATTAACATACTGATTAGATTACAACTCCTATGACCTGAATACATCACCTCTGAAAATTCCCGTTTCCAAACATGAGCTTTGGAAGGACACCTCATGTCTAAACCACAACAATAAAGATACCTGGTTCAAAATCAGTCATTTCCTATATGTTTGAAAAGAAAGACTATTTTTACAAGTTCTACCTCTTAAGAACACATATCACTGAAACTGTTTTATTTCCTCTCTCCAACATCTTCTTCCTTGATTCTTTTGTAATGACCATTTAAATAACTGTGTAGAAATTGCTCACAATCTACAAATATAAATGTTTTCCAAAAAATGGGTTACTTTCAAAGCCATAGTGCACTGCTTCCTTCTACGGTACTACAGTAAAGGTCTCATCGGACAAGTATGTTCAGTTTCTAAGTGAAGAACTCCAGAGAATGTTTTCAGTGTTGTTTATTCAGTTAGGAGTGGAAGCACAATATTAAATAAAAAACAAAAATTTCTCTACATGATGTAGGAAGGTTTTAATATATTTTATAACATTCTGATGAAGGAGTAAAATGAGAGGCAGGAAATTATCTTTTTTTGAAAACATACTGTGTGCTTTATCTGGTATTATTATTTTATGTTCATTGTCTCATTTAATATTTACGACTTTAGTCAATATCGATAGGCATTTAATAGTGAAAGCATTTCTGGGTGTGTAATTATACCCATTCCACAGACTGTCATATTGAACCTGGTAAAATTTAAGATGATGATGAGTTATTGTAATTCAAGCAGATTGAAATTTTAAAATTAAGCAATATGTCTTCAAAGTTTTTGCTTTTACAGCTAAAAAGTTTCATTTTCTCATTTCAAATCATTAAGTGTTCCGGGTGAGACAAATTGCTCATCTGTCTATGACCTTCTAGGAAAGTTGTCATTTTGTTGAAGTACTATACCTATACTTAATCTGAATTTGAATGGATTCTGCTTTAGTTATTTATAAATGATAAACTCTGTTTCTGAAATTAAACTTTTTATTTGTAGTTTTTTGAAAAAAGACACTGGTTTATAGTAATTTTTCTTGTTGCCATTTTTTTTTATTTGTCTTGTTTTTATGTAGACCTGGTAGTTGAAACCTTACAAGTGGATGAGCCTTAGAAATAAAGTACATACAGAGTAGACAGTTGATTTGGACCCAGTGCATGCAACTCCCCTTCTCTTGCCCCAGCTGTAATAACTGCTTATTTCTAGACCCCTGTCTACAGGCTCATTAAGGAGTTCTGGTTCACCATGACCATTGCCTCATAGTCTAATGTCACTTGAAAGTTTCAGCCTCACCATGGGATGAAATTAATAGCTCCAGAGAAGGTTCCACTTGACTGGAAACTTCCCCTACCACATCTAGACTCAGGTAAATCACAACATCATTGGGTGTGGGACCTGGCTTGCCCAGTAGCTGCTAAGGAGAGCAGAGCAGCATAATACAGAGTGTGGACAATTTGAAAGGCCCATGGGACACAATTTTAACAATGAGAGGAAACAACAGCATGACCACGTGCCCCTTCTTCTCTGCTGTGGACATGAAGATGCCCCACAGAGTCTGCACAGAGGTCTCCCAGAGCAATTAGCAGTGTGCTGCAAATCTGTGGATGGGTTCATGAAACACTTCCTGGTTTTCTTTCTCTTGTTCATTGCTTCATCTGTGTCTTCCCTTCCTTTATTTTTCTCTATGATTTTACTTGGCAATAATTAGAAAGAAAGCTTTGTTTCAGGCTCCATGTCCAGGAAAACTAGAAAAAGTGAACAGCATAGGTTGTATGTCATAAGCCAAAAAAGTTGGGAGAGGCAGTGGTGTGTCAATGGTTGGATATTAGGAAGGCTGAATGTAACAGAAAGGCATGTAGAGCAACAGGCTACTTCATACATTTATTAAGACTTCTTTGGTGATATTTGAGAGCGTTATTTTAGTTTACTAGTTAACAAAGGAAGAAGTGATTCACTATTATAGAATCTATTATTGCTTCTTTTTAAAAAGAACTACCTTCTCTGTTATTCAGGAAATTCATCTTTATTTTTCAGCTTTAGTAGAAAATTATATATAGAGATAATGAAATTTTCCAAATTTAAAAATCATTCATTGTTTTTGGGTTTATGTCTTACTTCCAAGGTAACTTATTTTGTTTGAACAAACACACACTAAGCATTTATTAATTGACTAAGCCAACCTATGTATATTATAAACTTAAACAATCATGTGTATATGCAAATAATTAGCTCATCCATAAATTAATGTCTATGTTCTCAACAAAAGCAGAGAAGCAGGGTTAAAACATAAATTTATTTAAACAGGAAACACATGTCTTGATTCCAAAAATATACTACCAGAAATTTAATCATTATCAGAATATCATGTTCAATATTAATAAATGATTTAAATAACTATTTAAAATAAGAGCATGTGTGCTTCACTGATGCATGTGAAGCTAGAACTAGTGGTGGCAGCAGCCAATGCACGTGTGTTCGAGAGACTGACATGCGATGCATCGTCCTTTCCACACAGTGCACATGGGTTTGCAGCTGCAGCTGTTATTTGCAGATCCTGGCACTATTTATGCCTCTGCCTCATGTTCTCTTCAGAGCCCTTGTACTCAAACAGTCACCCATTACTGAATGCCAAATACCAGGTTGAGCCGTCTGCTGTTATGGTTTTTCCTGGCCACTCCCGTCTCTGCCTGGTCTTTAAAGGCGTACTTCAGTATGTCTTTGAAAAAATTCTCTCCTTAACCTTTTTCCTGTCAGGACACTTCAACTGATCATGCATTAGTTGCCAGGTTATCTTGCTGTCCTCTGTCCTCTGCGTATGTCATTCCCACTCCCATGGACCAACTGCATTTTAATTAATGTTAAATATGGACTATGTCTTTTCTTCAGGTAACAGTTCATAACTGCACAAAGCATTTTCAAATATATTATCATTATTTTTAGTAGGAGTCTCACAAATTGGTCATGTTAACAGAGAATGTTGAGATTTTAAACATTTAAACATTTGTTGAATATGTAACTAGGTGCTGTAGGTCATTCTGTGAGACATTGCATTTCACTCTATCGATATTTATCAGAGCCAGGACAATAATGATACTTGTGTAAGCTCACACAGTAAGGAACTAGATCCAAGAAAGTCTGTCACCAACTTCAGGACTTTTCTAATACTACAGAACTCCGTTTATGTCCCCTAGGTGATTTGTTTAAACAAGCTGGCTATAAAACTTGTATTGCTGAGATGTATAGCAATTTGAACACCTTTTCCTCAGCACTTACACTACATAATTGTTATTTAGAGGTAAATCTATGCCTTTACTTGAGTTTAGAAGAAACTCATCTGCAGTACTTAGAAGGTGCACGATAACTGATGAATAAATGCACAGATGCATATAATACTCAGAACTATACAAGAGCAATGTACAATTGCAATCTAAAGTCACACTGATGATCCAATTTTAAAAACACAAGAATGTGTTGGTCATCAGTATGAGTCCATTAGGACTGAGATCACAAAGGAATTTCAAAGGAATAGTTTAATATAAAGACTTATTGACTACAACAGGGATTGGACTAATGAAAGACAGCTTAGTAAAAGTAGGGGGAACTTTAAAGAGTACAGTAAGAGCAGATACACAGTGCAAACAGTGTCTGTAGGAAGAGAAACCACCCTACCCGAGCTGAAATGGAGACCCTGCTGTAGAGGGCAGGGCTGTGGCATACTGGAGACAGAGAAATGACTCTGGTGTCCTGTTCCTTGTTGGAAATCAGCTCTCTTGTGTACTACAAAATGTGTCCACAGGGAGATGTCTCTCCAATGGCCTTGAGCAACAAAGCCCTCTGAAAATGGGTAGGGAGCTTCTGGATGCCATATTGCTGGCTGCCAAGAGAACTTCAGGGGTTGTGGGCACTGGAGAAGCTGCTGGAGCCTGAGGCTGAAGAATGTCCTGATGTAGAAAGGGCCTCATACTGGAGAAACCAAGTCCTGCCAGGCTTTCCAAGTCAACACCCCAGAACCAGGGAAAAAGTTCCTTTTCTTCAAGTTTCTTTGTCGCCCTCTAATGGCAAAGCTTTACATTGCGCCAGCCGGCAATGGGCAAAATATTTAAAGGGTCCCAAACCCTTTTTACAAAGCAAGTTAAAACAATGAATTTGGAGCTGAAAAGCAACAAATTAATTATGAACACAGTCTTTCTGGCAATATTTTAAGTTACAATCAATATTTTAACCTTAATAACAGAATATGGTTTTCTGTTTTCTGTTCTTACCAAAAAAAAAAAAAAAAAAAAACCCGAATCCCAAAACATGTTGAGAAGGCTTTCTACTTCATTATGTTATCCCTAATTCAGTTTGCTCTACTAAGCAATAAGAAGGAAAGTTTATGTGATTTGCATCCAGGGAAACTTAGATTCCTTCTTGACTATAGTCTGTATAATCTTTGACTTTGAATCAGTTAACCTCAAAGTAAAAAAAAAAAAAAAAAAAAATTTATATAATGGATAACGATTTCCTCATAGTGCATTGAGAGATTTAAGTAAAATATCTTTAAAGTTTGTGGCTGGCTCCTAGCACATAATATTCCTTTTCCTGAGTAGTTCATATGATATTTATATAGCGTTCGAAGTGGAAGATAAGAAAGCTACTTCTCTGGTTAGTTGCTCAAGGACTTTTTAAGTTTACTTGTGGTATTTGCTATTCAGAGAACTCAAAATATATTTCTTACCAAATTGCTATCTTCTGGCCAAAAATAGATTAATCTAGATTAGGTCAGTCGGGCTGCCTTCAATTTCTTTCTGTTAAAAAGAGTCAGAAACAATTTTGGCTAGTGATTCCATTAGGTCAGTCAAACCTACTGGGGGACTGGCAGGGCTTAGCACATGAAGAGGCCATGTGCTCTGTGATTACACCTCTGAGGTTGACCTGTGGTTGTTTGCACTTTTGTTGTAACTGACATAAAGCATGGCTGTGATAACACTGTGTTTCCTAAAGTCAGATAACAACCACATCAACATTTGGTGACTTACGGTGGTTGGGACTCTTCCAGACAGGAGCAAATTAAAATCTCTATTAGTGAAAAAGGATATGCTATTATTTGTATATGGGGGGAGTTAGATAAATCCAAGTTTGGGAAAAAAATGGATTTGAGGCTAAACAAGAGACTAGTAGATTTGCTTACACTCTCTAAATCTGAGTTTTCTCATATGTAAAATAAGGATAATAATACACATGGTATCATGATATATTCCTGAAATAATGTGTGTGAGGCGATTATAGATTGGTTGTTGGGTGATGACAGTTCAGTCAGTGGGATCTATGTGTTTCCTTTTTCTTAAAGTTTTAAATGCTTAAATTCTCTCCACATAGGTCTATGCAACATATTTATAATCTGCAGGTGCATGAAATCTCTTGCAAACTGGTTGCTGCCTACCCCTTTTTACCTCCTTTCATCCAATACTCCTATCACTCATTTTCTTTAGCTGCTGCACTGAGCTCCTTTTTTTTTTTTTCCCCACGGATCACATTGTTCTTTCTCCCTCCAGGCTTCTGCTCTTACTGGTTCCTCTTAATGAATCACACACTACCTGATGATCCTACTGCTAGCTCCAGTCTCATTATACGGATCTAAAGTTAAAGGTTGACTCTTCAAAAGCATCACCCCTGACCATACTTCCTTATCCAGCTCTCCCTTGTTCTCTAGTCAACCCACATTCAGTTGCTTTGTTTCATTTCTTTTGTGACAATACCATGATAAATAATTTTGTTCACATATTTGTTCACTTTCTATAATGTCTGCCTCCTAAACAAAAATATAAAATTTAATTCACTCTTATATTCACAATGCCTAGAGGAGTATTTGACATAAAACAATTGATTTTGAAAAATATCTCAAATGAGTAGAGGATTGAGACATCCTTGAAACATTGTAGAATTTCCTTGTGATTCTTAAGAAAGAGTTCATCTGAACAACTATTGGGGCATTTATGGGAAAAGATGAGACAGATCGTTATGGTTTGGATATGAGGTATCCCCCAAAAACTCACATGTGAGACAATGCAGGAAGGTTCAGAGGAGAAAGAATCTTAACCCAATCAGTGAATTAATCCCTGATGGGATTAATTGAAGTAGTAGGGTGTGGCAGGAGGATATTGGAATTGGGGCTTGGCTATGGAGTATATATTTTGTATCTGGAGGGTGAAGTCTCTCTCTACTTCCTGATGATGCAAGCTGCTTCCCTCTGCCACACTCTTCCGCCATGCTGGCCTTCTATGGACTAAGACCTCTGAAACTATGAGCCCTCAAATAAACCTTTCCTCCTCTCTAATTGTGCTGGTCAGGCCATTAAGTCACAGCAGCAAAATAGCTATCTAAAACACACATGTATCCACTGAAAGTTTTCAGTATAAATTGCTGGAGTTACCAAATATTACCATCAGTGAGGAATCCTCTTCTTGTGGCCATCTGTTGTTGGCCAATAAGTCTATCCAACACTTGGTAATCTAAAAACAACAAAAATACATATATATAGTAACTTGTCAAAAGCCTATGGGTTGCCCAAGCTCTCCATAATTTCGTGATGTACATTAGACATGCACACAAATAAGGTGTTCATGTTTAAGAAGGCTAGCCACATTTCTTCATCAGGGAACCGACAGGATTCTGATAAAGCAAGCTCAAACATGTCAACCTCTGCCTGTATCAAATTTGTTGACATCTCATTGGCCAAACAAGTCCCATGATTGACCAAACTCAGTGGCCACAAGGATATGGGTATGAGAAAGTAGGAGCACCGGAAGCAGGAGAATGTGGAACCTGTCTTACTGAGTTTCTGTTGGCCCTTGCTCTTCCACCATTGGGTGTAGCTGCTACTGCAATGTTGGGTCTCGCTGGATATGGGAAGATACATTCTTGATAGCACATTTACTTTTTATTTTCACAATTAAAGAAAAATTAAATGCTGTATTATCTTTGCGTTTCCATTTAAGAGAATAATAACAAATGTAAGGCTTTTCTGGTTCATGACGGAAAGAGAGCATTAGTAAAATTGTATCCTTGGGGAGTTAGTGAGTCAGCAAGGAACAGAAATAAGAGCAAATTCTGTGGTCTGATGTTCGTCCTTGACAAGTACTCTGCTTTTCCAACATCTGGAAAACATATCACCTACATTTATTTCCCCTATAATTATAGAAGGTATATGAACTATACATTAAAGACAAAATTTTCATTGTTGCAGTTTGGCAGATTTCCCATGATCAATGTGAATAGTCATCTTCATAATGATAAATGGTGTATGGAAGATCATGAAGAATTTTTGTTTTTTATGCTGAGATTTCCTTTTGGTCAATTCATTAATCAGATCGAGTACCTTGTATATTCTCCAGGTGTAATGAACAAACATGACCTCTGGCCTTGGGATCTTACAGTCTTGCTTCTTTGCCAAAATGGGATAGAGAATTGAGAGATTGTGATACAATAGAAAAAGAGGACACTCTGGTCTTGCTAAGCATTGTTCCAGGAAAAAGGAACTACTGACAAGGATAGCCTTTAAACAATGTCACGAATCAGTCTCACTAAATATCTCTTTTCTAATAGCTTTCATGGCTTCCTATTTACTGACACTTCACTGAAAATATAACAGTTCCCTCTATTACTTGCAAATACAATTATCTTTTGGTTCTTAGACTGTTTTTACTTATTTGTTGCATCTGAGTTTCATCTTCAAATAATGCTTTATTTCTTTGATTCTATGAAAATGCTTACAGATTTTTCTACTGTTTTTTTCTTTCTTGTGACCAGCCCTGCTTTGATAGTTCTCATTCCTTGCATCTCTCAACTAATTTCACCCAAAGTTTTATTCCTTTTTTTCCCTTTATCTTTACTGTTGCTTCCTTGATATATTCTGGCCTGAATGGTCTCCTACTTCTCAAGATGCTTACTATTGTTAATTACTGATATCCTAGATATATAAGCACAGGTACTGTAATCTCACTTGTAACAAGCATCATAACCTCCTGGATTTGTGACCAACTAAGGGCAATTTTGTCTCTCTGATTCTTTGTAAGAAATACATTTGGAAAATATTTCAGGGGTTTAAAATGTTGATGATAAATCCTTACTTAGCTTTTTCTATACCCAAATCTCTCCAAACTTCTAATTTTCCTACATACCCAGCTAGCTTCCACTTATCTTTCTATATGCTGTCAATTCATGTTTTATGAATGAACTTCTATTTCTCTGCATGGTGCTGTCCTACTCAAGAGCTGATGATGGCTCCCTCATTCTTACTGGCACTTCTATGACTTTAAAATCACTCTAGGATATAGTCATAGAATGCTTACCTTTCTTAATTTCAGTATAGTTATCTGACTCTCTCATTGCCCCATACTAGATCATATTCTCATCTTACCTTAACAATTATAGACATATATGTATGCTACCTGAACTAGTCTCTTTTTTTCTGTTAATTCTTACAAGGAAAAAAACAATAACTAACTTTATGGAGTGTTGACCACTCACCATGCAATATGCCAATAGTTTTAGTGCTCAGCACTTTTGATCTTTGAAAGGGCTTTATGAGGTAGGTATTTCATTTTTTTCTGCTTTATTGATCAGGAAATTGTGACAAAGAAGGTTTGGTAATTAGTCCAAGGTTACCCAGCATGTATGTAGCAGAGCCAGTGCAAGCTTAGGTAGAAGAATCTAAAGTCCTTTATTTTTCTTCACTGTGCTACCAGCTTTCAAAGATCAACCTGAAGTCCACCTTGCATTTGGGCTGTAATTCCCACTAGTATGGCTTTTCTTTTTCATCTTATTTCCCAGTGCCAGGATGCTCTGTATATCATATAACCTAAAAATAATCACCCACTTCCTGGCCTATTAATATAATTATACCACAGTGGTGTCTTGAGTCTGATAACTTTCAGTGTGAGCAAACATGTACAATCCATGAAGAAATATCACACATTTTTGCAAGGGTTAATAAAACATACATATATAGGCACACATATGTATATATTTAAAAGAGAGAGATACAGTAATGTCACCCTACCGATCAAGATTAATAATGCCAAGAAAGTGATTTAAGGGTAGGAAGAGCCTTCTTGTCATTGGATCCTAATGTAGATGATTTTCTCATAGAGTCTCCATTGTTTTGTGAAATACCATTGTAATAGTACTTTACTCCCTTGTCAATGCTCTCAGTGAACTATAACATTAAAATGTTGTGTAAATTCTACCCTTCTGTTTCCTCCCTCTTCTATCACTTGGTTGACTGATCCTGAGATTTATGAAATCTGTTTCCATGTACTTTTTCTACACAGACCTAATTGGGTTGGCTGTTGGTTTCTTATTTGCTTTTGAAAGCTTTTCTGGGACTGGTCCTCAGCATCCACCTTCATGGCTGTTTTATTCCTTGCTAAATATTCATTTTGAACACAGCTCAGACATTTTCTCAGGCAGTGCTTAAGAACTTTGCTGGAGAAGCCTGATCAGATTAGGTGAGAATCAGATGTTCACCAGATTTTCAAATGAGTTTAGGCAGGAGATACTGGTTATCTTTGTATTATTGTTATTCCCTCAGGCATCTGTATCCTAAATGATACTGGACTCTCCTTGAGAATAGGAAAAAAATGCTTCATTTATTTCCTTGTATTCTTTGTTGCTAATACATATTTAATCAACATGTAATGATATGAGAAAAGGTACATAAAATCACTTGGTTTTGCCAACGCAAGAACAATTATTCCAATAGACCCACAAACGATTTTTTAAAAGAAATAAACAATACTTTTAGTTCCTGATGAGGTTAAATACCTTGATTGGTCTTCAAATTTCCTTGGTTTGGAAGTTTTGGAGCCTGAGCAAACATATTTTCTGTATAAAATTTAGTCTAGAAGTATTGTCAAAAAGTATTGTCAAAACTTTATTTAAAGAACATTATAAAATACACCACTAAAATAATTTTAGAAATACTATTTAGGCCAATAGGAAATTAACAGAAACAACTTTTAGCTCAAGAATGATTCTATTCTCCCTGATCTCTTCCCAATATCAGTGTTAAAGCATGGGTTTTTGGAGTCAGAAATTGGTTTATACTCAGGCTCCTTCCCTTAATAACTTTATAAATATGACTTAGGTCTAGGACCTTCCTGTGTCCCTGTTTCTGCAGAAGAAATATAGTGATAATAATACCCAGTTGGCAGGCTGGTGTAAAGATCAAAAAAGATAATGCATGTAAAGCATTCAGCACTATCACTGGAAAATAACAAGGACTTATTCATTGCTAGTTAATGTTAGAATTAATTTTATGCTCCCTCCAAAGATTTGAAATGCACTAGTTTTTTCATAATTCCAGGTAATAGGAATTGACTTCTGACCCTGAAACCTTTTACTTCATTTTTTTTCTCTTCCCAGTCGGAGGCTATAAGAAGTGCTTTAAGTCTACTACTTGACTCTTCTTACTAAAAGTTGAGACCTGTTCAATTTGCTTTTACTGAAAAAAAAAATTGTATTCAGCATTCATTTGTTTTCTCTGTATAACATGGAAGTGCTTTTATCAAATCAAAATGACTTTTGGTTTCCTTTAGAGAGAGTGCATGCATGTGAGCATGTTCTGTTTTCTTGCCTAGTCTCACTAGACAGACATTCTTCTAAAAATATTTTACTACAGTAGTAGATCTGATCTTGTCTACTTAACTTTGAGACCAGTGTTATGATTTTGTTGTTGTCTTCCCAAATTCCATTTCCCCTTCATAGGTGTTAATCCATAAAAACTCTTCACCTGACACAAACAGCTACTACATGGCCACACAGTGGTTCCCTAAATTTTCTGTGAATATGGTGCAGGGAAATAATCACATATCTACCATCTTAATATTATGGACATCATTTAAGAAGTTATCTGAGAAGTGGAAAATTATGTAAATATTTTTGCTTTCAAGGAGGTCACGATCTACTTCAGGGTGACAAAAATTGACACACATAGGGAACAATCTTACTGCATATCTGTAATGATTTTGTGTTGTAATTATGCTCATTAATGCTCTTTTTCATCACTTTGGAAGACCAGGCTCTGCATGTTGGTGAGGACAGTGGATATAAACATTTCTCTGATTAGTCACATGCACATTGTATTTATGTAAGTTTATTCACTTGTTCATTCAGCAAATAGTTATTGAGTCTCTCTAGGGCTGCCCCAGGAGGACCTTCCTGTCATAACACATTACATTTATTTTCTAACAATCTTTTTTTTTCAATTCTCAGATCTTCTGAATAGTAAAATCCCAAGCAGATTCTAATGATCGATAATCACTCAACTTTGATGTTACCTTCTCCAAAAGGGGTTTTCAGTTACCCCTTATTTTTCAAAGGTCTGGGTTGGGTGTTCCACCTGTGAGTTCCACAGCCCTCCATGGTCAATGTTGCTTGTGTGTCCAACTTTGTTAGGTTTTAGCTTCCTTCAAGGCCAATTCTGTGTCCCATTGCTCAGTGCAGTGATCAGGAAGCCAGGAGGCGGTGCACTTTATAAATGCTTGGTAAATCATACATGATGAGGTCTTTGTCTTTCTGAAAGTAGATTCTGATCAGGTACTACTATCCTTTTCTCCACTAGATTGCAGTTAAAGCCAGTATTCATCTCTGTTGCATCTAAGTTTAATGTTTTCATTAGCTTTTGCAACATTAGGACCAAAATGCCTGACAAGAACTTCAGAGAAGGAAAAGGATCTTTGCGGCTCATAGGCTTGGAAGTCTCAGTCCACAGACGGTTGACTCCATTGTTCTCAGCCCAAGGAAGCACATGGCAGAAGGGCCCAGTGTAGGAAAGTTACTCTGTTCATGATGAAGTCAGGAAGCAGAGATGGAGAAGTGAAGGTGATGCATGGAAGAGAAACCCTTCCAGGGCACAACCTCAGTCACCCAACTTCTCCAGCAGCCCCCGCCCCCAGCCCTGTGTACCTGCTTATAGTTACCACTCAAGCAGTCCATGCAAACTGGGATAAACTGGTCATTACAGCTCTCATAATCCAATCACTTCACCTCTGAATTTTGCTGCATGAACAGGAGCTTTAGAGGGACACCTCCTATCCAAATCATGGTGATAACCATAAAAGTTCAAAATGACAGAATCTGACTGCATAATCCATATATATCTTTGGATTCTTCATCTGTTTTTTTGGTTTCAAAGTTAATCCATTGATTTTGGGTTGTGTTTTATTTTCTCACTTTATATTCCTGAGTATGTGTGCTCTTGTATTCTCAATAATTAAGAGTGCTACACAACAGTCTTGTCTCTATGTATTTAAAATGGTCGTTTTCTTCCTTTCTAAATTATAGTTGAGGTTTTCTAAGATTTTACTAGAAATTTCTCTGCCTAATTATTTTTTTTTGCGCTTGTCAATGATTTAAGAAGAAAACCATAATTTTAAAAAATATATATGTATGTCTGAAAAACCCCATATAACCCTCATATTAACAACTGGACCATTTTAAGTGTATTCTTATATGGATCTTGATGACATTCTTCTCACATATTTATTTCTTAAGTAACACAGAGTGAAAAAAAAAATCGGATATTTGAATAGTCTCTATCTCCTTTAAAGTTTGTACATGCTGGTCTCGTTAGGCGGGGAGGAAAATCACTTCATGCAGACACTTTGTCACTGTTAAAAACTCCAGCCCACTTCTTTTTAATCTCAGAGAAGCCAGAGAAAAGCTTTTTAGGACAAAAAGAAAACCTGACTTGTTTCTCTGGTTTTTGGCTGTGACTTCAGCAGTTGCTTTGTTTTGTTGTAATCAGATACATTGGCATGAAACTTGAAGTAGAATCCAAGAAGTATATGCTAGGCTTTTAATTGGCATATCAAACAGAGAATCATTCAGGCCATACATTAGCAAGCAGCCAAGTAATTAATAATAACACACGTGGAAGAAAATGAATGTTTTGGTTGAGAAGGAGAATGAGAAGTCAGACAAAGGCCTGGGACTCGTGTCCTTGCCCTCAGCAGCAGCAAAAATAATGTTATGAATAGCATTTAACTTGAATTTGCAGCAAACTGCTGCTTTTATCATAAACAATTGCCAGATGGTATACATTATCTTTCTTTTTTCTCCTTTCACAAAAGCGGCATTAATTGCAGAGCAGCCCAGGGCTCCACTCAGCTCATCAGTGTGATAACACTTCATGACCCTGATTAGCCGTCAGTCTACTCAATTAAAAAGATCATTTAGACATTCACCCAATCATTTGCCTATCGAGCCACCTGGGCCTCAACCAGGGGCTCCATTTTTAACATTCTCCTGCCCTCTCTCATCTTGCCTAGCTTTTTTACATATCTCCAAAAGACGTAATTGAATTAAATAAAGCGTCTCAGGGGCAGCTGCAACATCTGCTGTTTGTGGTATGTCAAGCCTTCAGCATTAAAAACAGTTACATATGCTCCAAATTAGCAGGTCGCAGAGATGAAACAGTCGATGATAGTGTTTTTGTGCCAGCGTGAGAAGCAGCTCACAGCTGTGTGCAATTTACAATTAAAGGCTTTATCAGAGCTCAATTGTACTAGTGAATCAAGTGGTGAGAGGTCAGTTAGTGAATTAGACCAATTAGAGCTTGTACAGTTAAATTATCTGTCTTATTACCTACTGATAAACAGCCTTGTCATATCTTTACTGGAATGATGGTGTGCTGAATGAGTTTTACCAAGTGATAACACAAGTTCAGTGTAGTGGAACTTAGTGGTTTCTGAATTCAATAACTATAGCAAGAAAATAGCTTTATATTACCTTTTAAATAGCTATAAAACAAGACATTGGGCATTGGTTACAACTCTTCAGATTAGGTTGGTTAAACCTACTTGTGAGTGCATCTGCAAGTACAAGATTTTTTAAAAGTAACTTGCAGCAGAATGACATAGGGTTCCCCAAACTTTATTTTTATTTAATGTTTTTTTTTTTTAATATTAAGAAATAGCTTCAATGAGAATACAAAGCAAAGATTGTATCTGGAAAATTTAGGGATTCAGCATTTCAAAATAACCCAGAAAGAACATATACAGTTTCATGGTTGTAGCAATTGTTTCTTTTGGAAATACAGAATGATCAGTTATTCTCATAATCATAAAATGTATGTGTAGTTCAACAGTTGCAAATCCTTTATGTAAGACAAGTCACATCTGCTTCTACACATATACTGTAAGTAGGGAATCGATGACTAAATTACTGTGTTTGAATGCTATTTGATGGTAAATTACCTGTATTAAAACTTTTCACTGAGTAAAAATGCTCATCTTTTATCTCCCTAGACAGTCTTGTAATTAGCAAATTTCAGAAGGCTTTCCTTCATACAGGTATCATTGACTAGGTAGATCATGGGCATCAACGAGACTAAAAGAACTAGACCTACCTGGATCATTCTAGACTCACTGAATCAAAGGTCAGAAGTTAGTATGGGCATTACATCTTCATTGGCACATATTTATGTCTTCTCTCTTTTTCCTAGAGCAAGAATTCACATTTATAATATTGGAAAAAGCTCATTAGAGAGATTTTAAACAATATTTGTGACTTGATTTACTCTTTCTTTAATATAATTTTAAATCCTTAGATTTACTTTATTAATTTAATTTTAGTTTGATTCAATATGTAGAAACAGTTATCTTCCTCAAAAAGTAAGGCATTTTTGTTTGTTTGTTTTATAACAGGTTTGGGTTTGGAAACAAAATTTCCTAAATCCATTATTAAGAATCATGGTGAACATGCTCAATAATACACATGGGCCCAAAAAATACCTTTCTTTAAAGAAAAGTATTCCAAAGTTACATAAGAATTGAGAACCAATATCCTGTGTTAGTCAGCCTTTTGTCATTGTCACAAAATACCTGAGAAAATCAATTTATGGGAGGAAAGTTTTATTTTGGCTCATAGTTTCAGAGGTTTCAGTTCATGGCAGAATGACTCTGTTGTTTCTGGGCCTGGAGTGAGGCAGTACATCATGGCAGAAGGGTAAAGCAGAGCAAAGCTGCTCACCTGATGGTGGTTGTGAAGAAGAGAAAGAAAGAAAAAGTCAGGAAGGAAGGAACCAGAAAAGATATTCTTTTCAGGGCATATCCCCTGTGACCCATTCCTCCAATTAGGCTCCACTTTCTATAATTTCCATTACCTCCCAATAATATCATCAAATTATCAATCCATCAATGGATTAATTCACTGATGAGGTTACAGCCCTGTGAACCAATCACTTTTCTAAAGCCCCACCTCTGAACATTACTGCATTGGGAACCAAGCATTCAAAACATGACTCTTTGGGAACATTCCAAATTCAAACTGCAACAATTCTATTTGTAACATATTTATAGAGAAACATGATTGATCGTCTCCTTTGAGAAGGTACATTATACAAATATCAAATTATCACCAAGTAAATCTATGAGTTATAATGTTAGTTAAAATCAACAAAGTGAATTGCTAAATGTATTAGTATGACTTTCAAATGTACCTGAAGGGAAAAAATGCAAAAAAAGCATCAAATTTCGAAAAGGAGAATTGGGAAGGGTTATGGAAATATAAAAACAAAAACAAACAAACAAACAAAAAAACCCAATGCATATCTGGCATTAATAGAGCAAAGGAATACATTTTAAAAGTAGGAAATTGGCTGGGTGTTGTGACACTCACCTATAATCCCAGCACCTTGAAGGTTAATGCAGGAGAATCACAAATTTGAGAGCAACCTCTGCAATCTAGTAAAATCTGGTTTCAAAAACAAAAATAAAAAGGACTGGGAATGTAATTCAGTGGCAGAGCACACCTGGGGTCAACCCCAGTACCACACACACACACACACACACACACACACACACACACAAACACACACACATATGTATAAAATCAAATGCAAGTTAATGTAAAGCTTGTATTTTGTCTTTCAAATCATGGGGACATATGATTTTAATGCAGTATTAGAAAAATGATTAATAGTTTTTAAAATAAGAATAAAATTCACTCCAAAATTTTCATAGGTAAGGATTTAAATATTTAAAATATTTAAAAGGGAATATTAAACACAGTAGAAGTAAACAGAGAGAATTTTAATATCTTGGGTGGGTTAAAGAATGCCTTTTCATGTTTGAATTAAAGCTAGACATGCTATAAGGAAACAGAAGCAGAACTGTCTATTTAAAATATGTTTATGTTATACACTTAAATATTTTCAAATGTATACAACAGCAACAAGGCATGGGAAATTATATTTAAGAACATACAGCCAGGCTCAGTGGCCTGTAATCCCAGATGCTCAGAAGGCTGAAGCAGGGCAATCGTGAGTTCAAAGCCAACCTCAGCAGCATCGAGGTGCTAAGCAACTCAGTGAGACCCTGTATTTAAATAAAATACAAAATAGGACTGGGGATGTGGCTCAATGGTTGAATGCCCCTGAATTCAATCCCTGGTGACCCCCCCCATAAAAGAACATACAATAGACAACTTTTCAATATCAGTACAATTTACATGCATTACAAATCATACAAATTTAGTACAGATAAAAAAATCAACTATTAGTACATATACAATTGCATAAAAACAATTGTCAAAATATTCTCGCTAATCAAAGAAATGTGAATTAAAACAAAGAGAACTCCAAAAGATAGAACTAAGATAGAACAAAGATGAAACTCCAGTTAAAATGACTATTATCAAAAAGAATAAATGATTACTGCCAAGGATATGTGGAAAAGGTAACCCTTGCACACTGTTGATGGGAATGTAAAGTGGTACAGTCATTTTGGAAAACAGTATGAAGTTTCGTCAAAATTTAAAAATAGAATTTGCCATATAACTCAGTAATCCTGCTAACTAGCTATATATCCAAAGGAAATAAAATTAGTATGCTGAAAAGATATCTACACTACAATGTTTCTTGCAACTGTCACAATAACCAAAATATGGAATCAACCTAAATGTCCATTGATGAATAAATAAATGAAGAAAATGTGGCATACATACATATATATATATATATATATATATGTATACACACACACACACACACACACACAATAAAATACTGTTTGACCTTAAAATAGAAGAAAATCCTGTCATTTGAAACAATCTGGATAAACCTGGTAGGCATTGTGAAGTGAAATAAGCCAGATACTGAAAGACAAATATCACATGATCTGCCTCATTTGTAGAATATACAAAAGTTAATCCCATAAAAATAGAGAATAGAATAGTGGTTACCTTAGACCAGAGAGGGTAGGAAGAAGGGGGTGATGGAAATTTTGTAAATCTGCATGTATTCAGATTTACAAAATTGCAATTAGAATAAATATTGGTGTTCCATTGAATAGGGTGACTATAGTTAACAAAGACAGATTGCATATTTCAAAATAGCTAGAAGACAGAATTTTGAATGTTCCAACCACAAAGAAATAATAGATAAATATTTGAGGTGATGAATATGTTAATTACCCAGATTTGATCATTGCATGTTATGTTATGTAATTCAGTGTATCAATGTATTCAATGTATTAATGAAGCCTTATTTATGGGATTGGGGTTATAACTCATTACTTAGCAGGTGCAAGAACTTGGGTTCAATCCCTAGTGCAGACACACACACACATACACAAATCCTCACATTGTATCCCATATGTATGTGTAATTATTATGTGTGAATTAAAGAAATTAAAAGAATGTTCAAATAAAATATACAATGGGCAACTTTTCAGTATCATAACATATATACACTAAAAATCATATATGCTTATTATCAGAAAAGTAAACTAATGGAAGGAAAAAGTTAATTTGAAAATAAATACATATACAAACACATAAAACAAGTATGTATAAATATCCTCAATGATGAAAGAAACAAATAAGAACAAAGATTAGATGCTATATTTTACATAGTAATTTATCATTTTTTTAAATAACAGGAATACTCAGGAAAGGCAGAATACTGGAAAATGATCTTACCTTCCTTGAATAAATACAAAATCTGTCTGTAAAGTGATTTAGTGAAGTTTAATAAAATGTATTGATGTTTTCATAATGTGATTAACTTTTCTTTTTTGATAATTTTTCTTAAGTAAATCATAGCAATCAAGATACAAGAACATTACTTTGTTGTAGACTAGAACTTTGGAAATACACAGCTCTCCCCCGAATTGAGGATCTGCTTAGCAGTGTGTCAATACTTCTCAGCATGAAATAATACCTGTTCACTATTATGATTTAGAAAGATATTTAAAACATGGAATATTCTTGCTAGACATTATGTTTTAAGAGGGAATATGGTAAGAAAAATGTTAAAATACTCAATATATAAATATATAAATAGAAAAGGACCTAGCTTTTAGTAGTATAAAAAAGGTGAATTCTGTGATTAATATTTTCCTCTTTTTGTTTATATTAATTTTCTAAATTTTCTTTCAAGTAAATCTATTTATGGGAAAATGGGTTAAGCAATATGGGTTTCTAAGAGATAATATATCTAGTCATGGAATTAGATTTTATGTAATATGGAATAAGAAGTTAAGTTATATGTTATTAAAAGTAGTGAATTTTCAATGTAAATAGTTTAATAGTGCTAATCATCTTATAAAATTCATATATGATTTCTCATTGAATATAGTGATTATTTATATTTCCAATCCTGAATATTTGGTTATTTTACAAATTACTGAAATTTTTCACTCTATCTTGATTTCTTTTTATTTTAATTTTAAAATGCATTTTAAAAATAGGATTCAGTTCTGGAATTTTTGATTTTATGTGACCATACTTGGCTTACTAGATGTCATTTTTATCGCTTCAGTATGAAATTACATATCATCACAAACTTTTACTAAAAGTAAGAAGATATATTTCTCATAAAAATTTATCTAAGTTTAACATGAAACAAATATCTCATTAATTATTAAACTAATTGGGATGTATGCATTCAGATTTACAAGAGAACAACCTAAAGTGGCTATTTCAGCTAGCTCAGATAAAAAGTATTTCTTTTAGAGAACTTAATAAATTGAGGCATGATGAGGAATATTTTATAGTTTCTAAATGTATAAGCTATTCGAGAGACCACCAGTTAATGCAGAATCACTCTACTATACCATTATTAGATTCTCTGTTCAATTTTGTAATGTATTTTATAGTGTGGGAAAAGCTTGAATCTAAGCTTAGATTGTTGGTTGAACCTTCAAAGTCAATGTCCTACTCCTTAGAGCATCACAAGAGTACTTTCTAGTTAACAGAATGGAATGGTATATGAAAGAAAAGAGGGGAATTAAGAAGAAAATATAAATTGAAAATGGGATATTGAAGTCCTCTACTGTTATTGTATTGTTATTTATATCCCCTCAGTTCTGTTAATATTGTTAATATTGCTCTATTTATGTAGTTGCTCAAATTATTAGGTGCCTATATATTTTCAGCTGTTTTATCTTATGCTGGATTGCCCCCTTTCACAACATACAGTGATTCTCTTTGTCTCTTGTGAAAGATTTTCAGTGATATCTATTTGTCTAATTATAAATAGAATCACTCCTGCTCTCTTGGTTATCATTTGTATGAAGCGCTTTTTCCACCCTGTTATTTTTAGTCTATGTATGTCTTTAAGGCTAAAGTAGGTTTCCTGTAAACAGCAAACTGTTGGATCTTGCTAAAACAAAAACAAACAAAACACACATACACAAAACTCCACTATGGAGACTTTCTTTTGATTGGAGAATTTGACCCTTTAACACATTTATACTTATATTTTAAGTAATTATTGACATGTAAGGGTTTGCTATTACTATTTCTTAATTGTTTAGTGATTATTATGTTGTTGTATTTTTCATTTCTTTCAATTTTGCTGTCTTTCTTTGTGGTTTCTTGAATTTTTGTAGTGGTATACTTTGATTCTTTTAAAAAAAGTTTTTTATCTGCTAGAGGTTTCTTCTTTATAGTTACTACGGAGTTTACACATAACATCTCATGTTTATAATATTCTATTAAAAATGACAACTTCAATTCTCTCTTTCTCTCTCTCTCTCTCTCTCTCTCTGTCTCTCTCTCTGTCTCTCTCTGTCTCTCTCTCTCTCTCTCTCTCTCTCTCTCTCTCTCTCTCTCTATATATATATATATATATATATATATATATATGTTCATTTGTTCATTTGTTTGTTTGGGTACCAGGGATTGAATATTGAATTCAGGTGCATTCAACTGAGCCACACCCCCAGCCCTATTTTGTATTTTATTTAGAGACAGGGTCTCACTGAGTTGATTAGTGCCTCACCTTTGCTGAGGGTGGCTTTGAACCCATGATCCTCCTGCCTCAGAACTCCTGAACTGCTGGGATTACAGGCATGTGCCACCAAGCCTGGCTTCAATATTTTTATTTCTACCTCCCGCCACATTATGCTATATTAATTTCCTACTTCACATTTTTAAGTTTTGTTAGCAGTTAATGAATTATTAATTCTATAGTTATTTTAATACCTTCTTCTAATGTTCATACAAGAGTTAATAGTGATTTATATACACCCATGATAGTATTAGAGTATTCTGAATTTGAATATACTTATCAGTGAGTTATATACTTTTCATGCTGTTAGTTATTGTCCTTTTGTTTCAATTATAAGAATTTCCTTTAGCAAGATAGTAGTGTTGATGAGTTGCCTTAGCTTTCATTTGTCTGGGAATGTCTTTATCTATTCCTAAAGGAAAGTTTTGCTGGGTATGGGATTCTTGATTGGCCATGGATAGCTTACCAGACAGAAAATCAATAGTGAAACAGCAGACGTAGATGGAACTGTAGAGCAAATGGAACTATAGAAACATACAAAGCATTCTATCCCTTAGCAGCAGAACATACGTTCTTCTCTAGTACAAACTAAACAATCTCAAGGGCAGATCAAATGTTAGGTTAGAAAACAAGTCTAAACAAGTTTAGAAGACTGAAATAATCTAATATCTTTTGTGACCAAAATGATGTAAACTCAGAAATTAATGATAGAATGAATTATGGAAAATTCATACATGTGTGAATTTCAAACAACATGTTGCGCTTTAATACCAATATGTCAAAGAATAAATCAAAAGAGAAATCAAAATTGAGACAAATTAAAATGAAAACAGACTACCAGGAATTAGGATGCAGCACGAGCAATGCTAAAACTGAATTTCAAAATAATTAGTGCAAATAAATGTCCAAATGATACACCTGAAGGAAAAAGCTGTTGGGGGCTGTGCCATGTTGGCAGCGCCGGGATGGCGCCTGATCACGTCGGCAGCGAGGAGGTTAATTGACATAAGCACACTCAGGTGATTTTCTTGTCCACGCACACAATGTATGCGCATGTGTTCTCAAGCACTAATTGCCCGCTCGGAGCTTCTCGCCTAATCTTTGCATAAAAGGCGTGGCCCTGCTGTCCGCCTCTTGGAGGTGATATAAGTGTAGGCGGAGCAAAACACGCCACAGCAGCCATTAGTAGAAAAGCCAGAAGAAAGAACACAGCAGCGAGTAGGGGCAGTGGCGGAAGGCAGATCGTGGAACGGAGAACTGAGACGCATCACTAGGGCACCTTGGGTGGGCGTACCCTTAGTTCACAGGATGCAGGACTTTAAGGTGTAGCAACTCTCTTCCTCTGGGCTCTAAGCAAAGTCTGTCCTTCTCTCAAGGTCTCTCTTAAGCAAAGTCTCTCTCTCTCTGATAAGCAAACTCTCTCTCTCTCTCCTCTCAAAGCAAGTAAACCTCATTTCCTCTATCCTCTATAAACAAACAAGCAAGAAAGCAGTGCACTAAAGAGAAAGATAGAAGTGCCTCAGTTTCCACTCCACCACCCATAAGACCCGTGCAAGTTGTTGCTGCAGGCGGTGACAAATATCCATGGATTTTGTACCGCAAAGAGCCAGTGACAAAAAGCAAATGGAAAACTAAGGCCAAATCCAGCAGAAGGAAGAAAGAATTGAGATTAGAACATTAATAAATGCTGCAGAAACCAGAAAGACAATTTTTAAAATAAAAAAAAAAAATCAAGTTGTGTTTTTGAAAAGAACAACAAAATAGATGAAGAACCGTTATCTGGATGAAGGAGAAAAAAAAAAAAAAAAAAAGGAAGGGGGAGAAAACTCAAATAAAATCACCATAGAAAGAGAAGACATCACAATAAGTAGCACAAAAATTTAAAGGTTAATAAGAGACTTCTATGCACAATTATACAACAATATTTGAATAATCTGGAAAAGATGGAGAAATTCTTGAAACTTACTACGTATCAAGAATGAATCGTGAAAAAATAAAAAAATTAAAAGGACAGATTACAAGTGAGGTTGAATCAGTAATCTAAACTCTCCTATCAAAGAAAAGACTACCGGTACCTGAAGACATCACAGCTGATTTCTCCTAAACATTTAAAGAACTTGAGGGAAGCAAACATTTCCAAACTAATTTTACAGGGCTACCATTATCTTCATATCAAACCCAGATAAAGACATCAAAGAAAGAAAATTACAGAATGATTTCCCTGATAGATGCAAAAGTCCTCAACATATATCAGAAGACCAAATTCATTAGCACATTACAAGGACCCATACATGATGATAAAATGAAATTTATCTTTGGTGTGCAAGGATGACCCAACATATGGAAATCAGTTAATGTATGCACCTATAATAGAATGAAAGATAAAAATAACATTATCTGCTTACTAGATTAAAATAGCATTTGACACAATTCAACCCTGTTTCATGATACAAAACTTAAAATTTTGATATAGAAGGAATTTACCTCAATGTAATAAAAACCATATGTGACAATCCTACAGCTACCATTACTCATAATGGTGAAAAGCTGAAAATGTTTCCTCTAAGATCAGAAACAAAGATTCCCTCTTTGACCATTTCTATTCAACACAGTACTGGAAGTCCTAGCTAGAGTAATTAGGCAAGAAAATGAAATAAACATATGAATTGAAAAGGAAGAAGTTAAGTTGTCTCTATTTGCAGAGAACATGATTTTATACAGAAAACTAAAGAAAAACTCATAAAAAATAGCTAGAACTAATAAATTTAGTAAAGTTGTAGGATACAGAATCAATATATAAAAATACATTGTGTCTCTATCAATAACAATAAATTATCTGAAAAAACAAGGAAATAATCCTATTTATAATACCATCAAAAAGAATAAAATATTTAGGAATAAATTTAATCAAGGAGGCATAAAATCTATACATTGAAAACTATGGCAGCAATGAAAATAATGGAACACCTCCAAGTAAATAGTAAAAGACACCAAATACATAAATTAGAAGGCATAAGATAGTTAAGATAAAAGATCCAGTGAATCTTTTACCCTAATACTATTTCCAAACTAATTATCAAGGCTGTTTATAAGTGAGGTCCAGTTTTTATTTCTGAGTAATTATTCCTCTGGTCTCTACACTTCCATCAACCCTACGGAATACAAAAAAATCTAATATAATATAAAAGTTGAATTTTTCTTTAACCATTAAAAAGAGCACTGAAAAGGGAAAGTCCTCTGTAATATTTTTCTCATAACTACATATTTTGGGGAATCAGACAACCAGAGCATTCTTACACTTCCTGCTCATCATTCATATACTTACCTATACTTCTATTTTTTCCTCCTCTCCCCCTAATTAACTCTTAATATTTGAGCTCAAGATAATTGCCACCAGCAAATGTTCTGGACATCATGGGTCTTCACCCATTCCCATCTCAGCTTCTGGAAGGGAAGTCAACAGGTCAGAATTTTCAGGCTGTTGAAGGGAGTCTTTCTTATCCGTGCACAGAAAGTATCAGCATAATCAGTGTACATCATGCAAAATGCAGAATAAGAATTTTGGTAGAAAAGAGAGGGAAGTGCAATTTGAAATTAAAATTTAAGTGTCCAAAAATGTAAATCAAAACTAAGGTACAAATTCATCCATATGGGAAAAGAAGGGAGCCAGGAGTAAGCAATGAGTATACATCTCACCAAAGCAATTACATGGACAGCTCATGTTGACCACAGCTGTTTGAGATGCAGCTGTGGGGTAGTCAATACGTAAGGGAGGAGAAACCAGCTCACTCATTCTAGCAGTAGTTCACTGGAGAACTCAGGGTTCAGAACACATTTATGTCCCTATCTCTGTGATCATCCTGTTTCAATTCTCTCAGGTCAGCCATGCTTTCTGCTTCTGGATATTTATTCTGCTGTTAAACAAAGAAAGGCACATGCATTAGACCAAGAATATAAAACTTGAAAATGTGTAGAATTATGACCATGCATAAGAAAGAAAAAAATGAGGGCCAGCATATTCTTCATTATTGAGAAAATATGAAAAAATGTTTGGGATGATCTAAATGCATTTGAATCAATGGCAAGCAGTACATTGTCTTGTGTCCTGAAAGCCAGTTGGACAAACTTCTTACTGTCTGGTTTTATAGAAATTTATGTTCCAAATTCTCAGATAAAATTTACCACCACCGAATTGAAAAGAAATTGTTAATTATTTTTCCAAAACACTGCAAAATACATACCATGTATTTTTTATTCTCTCAACCATCCTATAAAGATAGATACTAATAATTAGATTGTACATTTTACAGATGAGGAAGCAGAGGTTCTAAAATATTAAGTGGTAGCTTGTCTCAAAGATAAACAAGGCTGGGCATTGATTAAAGTGGTAAGAACAGATTTTAATCAGTGATAGGGAAAAGAGTTCCGTGTGAACTGAACTCATTTTCGATTTGGACAGAGGCAACTGACTGTTTTAAAGGGAGAATGAGGAAGTAAAGAGAGGGTAAATGGAGGCTCAGTAGACTCAGGGAAGTGAAAAATTACAAAAGGTTAGTCAGTGTAAATGGAATTATTCTATTGTGACTGCTGGCTGTCAGCCTTCAGGTTAGGGTTCCCTCCTCCATTCTGTTGACTGGAGACAGCCCTATCCTCAGGTGTTGGTTGAAATCAACAGGGATTTTGGGCGACCTAAGTTTTCTCTGGCAGGCAATTTAAGAGGAATTAGGGTCATGGCAGAGGTGTGACCCTGAGCTGTCAGAAACTATGTTAGTATTTTCAAAATTTTTATAGGACAATGGTGAGTTTGATCAAGAAGACAATATGTCACTCACTTAAGATTATATAGCTAGCAAGTGACAGGGCTCCTTTCAAATTAAGTACTCTACAAGAAATAAAAGCACTTTAACAATACCCAATGTTTATGACAAAATAAGAAATTTCCACACTCGACACCACAAACTGTTAGAATTCTATTTCTTACAAAATTCTTGCATGTATTTTCTATGATAACTGACCTCCCCCACAAAAGAGTATTAGGGTATATAAAATAGGTTAAGCAAAAATGGAGAAAAATCAGTGCACTTTTTTGATTTTCAGCTTTTTATATCCAAATGAAAAAACATTTGAAAATACTCATTGAGTCCTTATCAAGGACCTCTTTTATTCCATGCATTCCTTAAGGCACTGGGAGCATATAATGCAGTGAAGGGAGAGGTTTGGCTTCTTGTGCATCTTGCAGTCTTGGCTGCTCTGTAAGAAACATTCTATAGTTTGTGCTTGAAAATACTGTGAGCTCTCCCTCAAAAATCCTTATGTATGTATATGAGAAGTTTTCTGTGTGTGTGTGTGTGTGTGTGTGTATTTTGTTTGGACAATGGAGATAATTCTGGGTTCAATGAACAAAGCATGAACTGAAAATAATTCAAGAAGCAACCCAGTTATGGTGATTTCAGGCATATTACATATCCTTCCCTGATTTCTTATTGCTAAAGAATGGAGATAAAGGTTTGCCAAATACTAAAAGACATTCAGCATGAATTTTTATCAAGAAAAGATCTTAATATAGTAAACGAATACCTAGTTGTAAATATTTGGGCTTCCTTCCAACATATTTGTTGGCTTTTTTAGGAATGCTGGGAAATGGACATCATCATAAAGGTATGATTCACCAAAACGCAATGTATGAACCTCCAAAAAAGCACACCAGTGCGAATGTGATGATCTTTTGTGCTTATTTCCATTTTGTTACACATTTGGAAAAGTTATTACTGTTCTGAACCATTTTAGTAATTTGGCCTCAACAATAGTCTTTGAAATTAGAATACATTTTTTTTAAACCATCAGTTTTGCCTCCAAACTCAGCAGTCTCAGAAAATAATTCATTTGCTTCTTGGGAGGTAAGATTGAGGATTCATATTGCACATAAAAAATTAATTCTTGGTCCATTATTATTTCAACCTGTGTTAATAATGCATTAGATGGGTTTATTGCATAGATATGTATGTATAGATGGGCACACTATGGGTTAGGCTGGTCAGATGTGATTCTGAGATCACTCTTATTACAAACCAAATCTAATGTTTATTGGCTTAATGTTTTAAGAAATATGACTCAGTTCATAATAGAGGTTTATTCAAAGTGTACTTACCAAAACATTGCTTTAGTAAAGACTGTATTTCTGATATCGATCAGGCCATCTTCCCCTGGTGCACAAATGATTAATTCACTATTAAATCTTATGATATGAGTCAACCACAGGACAACTTCTAAAAAATTACCAAAGTACAAGTACAATGGCATAAAAAAATAAAAGCCTCATATATATCTTTCCTAATATTATGTCTATCTTCACAATATATAAAATATTTAAAGGTCTAAAAAGTTGCCCTTGAATTATATCCAAGGAGATATTTTTCTAATTATTTTGTATACCACATTCAATAGTACTTCAATTTTTTCCAAAATAGATTTAAATCTCTAATTTCAAAGAATAAAGACTTAAACTATAAATAAGTAAAGTAAAAGCACCAGAAAATCTTTAATTTCTTTAATAATAACCTCACACCTGAATGAATTGTATGTAAGGAAGTTATACTGCATGTATGTATAATATATCAAAATACATTCTACTGTCGTGTATTACTAAAAAGAACAAATAAAGAAATTTTAAAAAGAAGTACTTTTTTCCCACTGAATTATTTTGAATTATTTTATAATATTACCAATCTTAATATGTGGTATTAATTTTATGCTTTTAAATTTAAGTGACCCTGGTAATAACTTTTAGAAATTTTGAAATGAAAATAATATTGAACAAGATTAAGTCTTTGAAATACCTTCTTCTTCATATCTAGAGTGTTGTGGGAAAAAGTCATATATATGTGAAAGTTTAGTTCCATGTCTATGAGTTCTCTGTGTTAGCCTAGTAGCACCAAGCTTTCTTTCTTTCCAACTGAACCTCTTGTTCTTCTATAGGGTCTATTCCAAACATATTTTCTTCTTCTGAAATTCCCAAGACCATTGCACCTATAGTGATCTCACAATTTCTTCAATAAGTTACTGTTCATCAATTCTGTGAATTTACCCATGATCGGTTTCTTGACATAGAGCATGCTATCTCCCTCTTACCCATCAATTTAGACCTAATTTTATTTGGAATATTTTTTATTCTCTCATCCATTTAAAAGTTACTCCCTGAGTACCTATAATTAACTGGCTATGGTGATTTATAAAATGGTGGTTAAATAATCTAGTCTCTGTCCTCATTATGTTTTATTTTCTGGCAAAGAATATTATAAAATCCCCATTTTCAAAATTCATAGTATTTGGAAATGCTATCTCACAAAATCTGTGTTCATTGTCTGTGAACTTTATCTGTGGGGAATTCAATTTGCTGGTAGCCAACAGGATACTATGGCCCTTTGAATCATAGTTGTGGTTAACTGTCTCCAGTTTTAGCAGCCATAACTGAATAACTGGGTTTTCTTTCTATTTCCTTGGCTTTAGATTAAGAAATAGTGCTTAAACTAGCCAAGTCTTTGTTTCAGTACTTATTGTGTTGCAGTTCAGTACTCATTTCTGAAGAGAGTTTCCCAACAAAAGGATGTGGCATTATTTAGCTCTGTGTTCTTAATGCCTAGAACAGTGATTTTCATCATACGTACACATATGGTGAACAAAAATTAGTGTACATGATGAAAGATAGCCTCACTGAGATTTGACCACTTACTAGGACCAGCTTTTCCAGGGTATCTTTTGTATATTTCCACTGCTATAGCATAGAGAGATTATCCTTTACAAAGAATACTTTGTGTGCTAGACTTTGAAATTTTTCTCTTGATCTGAAGATGTTTACTTTCTATAATCGAAAAACTGGAATCTAATCCCTACCATGACTATAAGCTTTTCAAATGTGACTAACTCATCATCCTTTATCTAGAATATTGAATTTCCTTCTGTCTTCCCTCTCTGAGCCAATTGCTGATGGAGCCCTTGGACAGAAAGTGTATCATCCTTAGCAAATGTGCTGTGATTCTTACTTTGGCCAAACCTGTTCTTTCCAGGAAGAGTGCTATCCTGCTGCCCCAGTCAGTTTTCTCTGTACTGTAAGCTTTGAGTGGTTTAATTGTCAAAGTATTCTAGGAGCAGAGTGCCAACATTTTTCCTGGTTTTCAAGGACACACATTTAAGGGAAACAGCGGGCCTCTGTCTTACTATCATTGTTTTGCAAAGGGAAATGAAGTCTTAATTTAAGATATTTGGCAAATCTAAGTGACATTTTAGAAATGCAGGATTATAATGATCAATGAGTCTCTATTTCATCTTAGGCAGACAATAAAGGCATTGAGCACTTTTTGAATTTTGTAGGCAAGTGGAAGGCTAACTATTCTTTCTGTCATTGATTAACTAAAAGAACTAATTTTTTTATAGGAAATGAATTGCAAACCATATGAAAATTAATTAATGTTACTTTGTGCAGTTGTAGTCCAAAAGTTTGTTAGGATTTCAAGAATTTGTTAAAAGTTACAGTTAAGTAATCACTAATCTTTAATCATTTATGAAAACAAGCAAGCTTAACAACTACAACAAACCACACACCTGTTTTTTGACTATTTATTCTAAGCCAGGAATTATTTGGACTCTTGAGGATACATCAGTGAATAATTTCCTGCCTTCACAGAAGTTGCATTCTAGTGTGGAAAAGAACATATATTTGCAAGTATATAAATTCAAAGCACAAGTTTGAGATAATGACAAGTGATATGAAAAGAACACTGTTTTAAGTGAATAAAGTATAACTTGGATGGAGGGTGGTCAGAAAAGCCCCCTTTAAACAGATGACATTTGAGCAAAAACATGAATTAATAATGAACAGCAACCACCAGTTTAGAGAGTTGAGAAAAACAAATCCTAGCAGAGAAAATAAGCAAATGGAAAGTCCCTGAGGAAGAAAGGGGTTGTTCTATCAAAGGTACCAGGAGGCCAGAGTTGGTACAGAGTGGATGTGAAGGGGCAGAATTAGTAATGATACCAGAGGAACAGAGATCATGTAGGAAGTCATAAACCAAGTTTGAAATTTATTTAAGTAGAATAAAAAAAAGAGTTGGAGAATTTTAAATGAGGAAGCATTGTGATGTGGGTGGTATATTAAAAGGTAGGTGTTGCTGATCTATGGAAAATGGACTTCAGCAGAACAAGAGCAAAATGAGGGGGCCCAGTGAGTACAGCATTCGGTGGTTTCTCTCCCTTTTCCTCTCTCATACACACACACACACACACACACACACACACACACACACACACACACACACACAGAGTCTCTCTGGGGATAATAACAAAACTCATAAGCTTTGCTCAAACTTACAACCTCTTGCTTCCCAGAATCAGCTGAGCAATGGGAGAACAATATGTGGCTGCCCTCTCACTTTCTGTCACTCACTCTTCTACATCCTGGACTCTTATCACTTCCAACACATCCAAGATCATAGGAAAGTTGTTTTAGCACCTGTCACTTCTCTTAAATATTATCATCTGGAGGACAACCAACAGCAACAAAGTTCCTGGCTCCAATTGCTTCACTCCTTTTACATCTTCTTTTAGAGTGAGGTATAAAGATGCAGAAAACTGGTTTGGGGAAATCTGTTTTATTATTTCCATATGGTTATCTAGCTCCTTGTTTTGTAGAATTTAGAAGTTACCAATTTTCTTGAGAGTTCAACATAACCCAAACTGGAAGAGTCATATTTTGAAATCTTGCTACCAGATAAATCCTTAAGTTTGGAGGAGGGAGAGCAGTAAATTCCCTTTCTTCTTGGCTGTGCCACACTTTGCCCAAATGGCAGGCCCTTCTCAACACCCAATGACCTGACTTCACCAAATCTCACCACCAAACAGCTGGAAAACAATAGACTGAGTGTTAAGAGGTTTGGGTGTACTCTGGTTTTACCATTTCTTAGTATTGTAGCTGTGGAAAGATTGATATGTTTTTTGTTTGTTTGTTTGATTGTTTCTCAGAATTCTTTGTTAGTACTCTAGAACAATAAGATCTATCTTCCTCAAAACATTGTTTACATTAAACAAAATTAAGTTTGTGGAAGCACTTTATAACTCTGAAGTGTTACTCACATGGAAACATGCTAAATTCCTTGGTTCCCTTCACTCAGCACAATCTTTGGAACAAAAGTACCTATGCCTTTCAGTTTACCATAAGTATGATTATGTTTCATATTTTTTTTACCAAGACTCACAGTTGGAAATTAGTTTTTATGCAGTTTTCAAATCATCTTTGCTTTCACTTTCTTGTAACGAGATAAATATAATACCAGCAATAGTCATTAGCACATTTTAAATAAGATGTTTTAGCATGAAATTGTTATTTTTAATATGTTTCATGTTTAATTGTTTGATTTGTTACAAACAAGGAAGGCGTTTTTCCCCAAAAGGAGGCACAACAAACTTGCAGTTGATTGTTCTTATTGAACATTTTTAAATTCTACGTTTTTAAATTACTTGATGATGTCAAATTTAATCTTAGAGAATGGATAACTATAAATTAAAATATATAACTATACATGTCATTAGAGGTTTAGACAAGTAGAGTTTCATGCTAGAAATTTTAATGATTGCATTTACCTAAGGTTAATATGCTCAGTTTTATCTAAGGATACCCATGGAGGTCTGTGGATTATTGTGTAAAATCATTGACTTAGAAATTTTTAACTTGAGCCTATTTCCTTATTTTAAAAACTGTTTGTGTATGACTCAACTTGTTTCTTCACTTTACTTTTTTGAGTCTTCCTAGAACCATCTAGATGTAGTTTGACATTTCACTGTTGTATGAGAAGGGCAAGATTTCCATACAACCCAGGAGGCTTATACAATATTTCTTTCCTGCTTCATGTCAGACTCCAAGATACCAACCTCAGAATCACAATATTCAGATTTCTTTACAGAATTAATGAGCTGCATTTTGTAAAACAATATTTATATTCTTTTAATTAATTATATATAACATTGTTTTCAAGACAAGTAAAACCACAAACTGAATATCTCATGTAAGATTACTTTGAGTATTTTCTTTCTCTAACTCAAAGCCTCCATTCTCTCACAACTCTGAAGAACCTGCTTATTTGTCCACACCAACTGCTGAAAAGATGAATTTATTTGATTAAAAGCTGTGTAATTTTCTTTTGTTAATTTTGATTCCACATTGCTTTGCTATTTAGGTAAGACTTGTTTCTAATTTTTAAAGGTATTTTCAAGTTTTTAAAGGTTATTTCAATGAGAAATAATAGCAGAAAGATTGTTTTTATAAGCAGTAATTTGAATGTATGCCAAAGTCATATACTGTTTTTTGTGTAACACAAATATCAATGATTACATTATATTCCTGAAGAATAAAGAATAAAAATGTATATAAAATACAATCCTATTTTTCCTTCAACTATCCCTTTCTCATTTAGGAGGAACCTTAGTCAATACTTTATAATACATCATTCCAGATGGCCTTTTATAGACCTAGAGATTTTTTTCAAACTATGGGAAAAATAAAGATCTGTATAACATCACAAATCTTTCCGATTATTTTTAGCAATGTTTTGAGAAATTAAAAATATTTATGTATAAAAAATATTTGGCCAGAAAGATGACTATCTTTTCTATTTATCCTATTATCATAATATCCATTAAAAATTATTGCATACACATGGATTTCTCTCTAATATTATGCTTAAATATAAAGGCAAAATTATAAATAAAACATAATTAAATGGAAATCAGTGGTGATTAAAATACTAATGTAGCTTGCTATTACCTTAGACATACTGCATGCACTAATATACACATTGTGCTATAAATTTTAAGAGTGTCCTGTTCATTACATTTCCCTCTTCTCATGAGTTTAGAGACAGAAGATTCTGAATATCTTCAGCTCCAGCCCCTACCAAGACTATGTCTAGGTCTAAAACACAGAAAAGCTTCCAAAGTATTAACACAAAATTGCCATTTTATTTATTCTAAGGATTCCATATTAAAAATGCTAAATTTTATATAATATTTCCCTGTAATATTAAAAGAGGGTTGCAGAGATGCTCATATGAGTTATTAGCTCAGTCCACTAAATTGCCCCAATTTCTGAATTTGTTTTTAAAAAGACCACCTGGTACAATATCCAGAAGTGTACAATAATAATAAATGTAGACCATTATGAAATGATTCTCTTGAACTTAAGTATCCTTAAGTTTTTTATGAAAATATTAAACTTTACTCATGAGACTTATTGCTTTGTAGTTTATTATGTTCTGCATGTTTAAAATTTGGATTTCTATGTATGAAGTAAAAAGTAACTTCCGTTTCATCAAACCTTACTGAACGCTCTGCCCTCATTTAATCTGGGGAACATTGAGATAGATAGTTTACATTTCTTTGGCCCATTTGGCCCTACTTTATCCCTTTGCAAGACTCAATTTTTAAAAAAGTAAAGAGAGATATGCAGATATCACAAACAGAATAAAGTTATATTCTATTTCCACAGGATTTGAAACATATGTAAAAGCCAATATGAACCATAATAAGCTAGACTATAGTTTTCTTACTTAGAAACAAAACAGTCTACATTGGAGCTTATTTCAGCTGTGGATATCAAATGCTCACCCTTAATCATGCTAACAAATTTTAGGCTTGCTCTATGATATGACTGCAGCCCATTACCATTAGTTAAGTCTAAGGGAAGTAGCAGAAGGTTGACAGAAGAGATGACTCCTCTGCTTGGAATCTAACTAGATAGAGCATTTACTTTGATTACAATGATTTATGAGTAAAGTTGACAAAGAAACAAGAAGCCCAGTCAACCTGACTATGGGCTCTGCTCACCAGAAATGTCCTGGAAAATACATCCTCTCTGTTTATCATGTCTAAATATAAAAATGAAGGTGGTGTCCCTAACGTTATTGGAAATCCTTTACTCCATAAGTTTTATTCTCCTTTGTGTCCAATAAATTTCTCCTTTTTTTTCACTCATTGAGTGACTTATTCATGATTCTATTATCCAATATCCCATGCATTTATGTATGTCTGCTCTCTCCTCTAGACCTCCTTGAAAACAAAGATGCACTCTGCTCATCTTCTCCTCCTTTGTAGCATCTTCCAGTTGTATGAGCATATCTTCTATTAAAACACTAACACAATTGTGTTATGTAATCTCTGATTAATGACTTCTCTTTTATTCTTATGATTTATTAAACTAGCGGAAGACAATATATTAAATAGATTGAAGAAAATCATAATTACTATATCGTTATTTTTAACAAGCAGTAGGAGAATGTGCTTAATATACTGAATTGTTGCAATTCTGAAGATGAAACTTTGAGTTACATGTGTTCCATCAACTCAAACATGTTTATAAGTACTAAATTGAATTCAAATGTTATGCTGAAGTTGTAGTACCTTATTGAATGGCTAAAAACTAGATAAAAGAGCTAAGTTGAATGTAGAATATTTAGATAATTATGATAGATCCTGAGAGAATTTTGTGCCTCCTGTCCATATGATTCACCTGAAAATACCATCATATAATTTTAGGGATTTCAAACATCCATCGATCCTTTACCTAAGTTCTTATGAAATGTCTAAGTTAAAGTAGAAGTTGAAGTAGAAGTCAATGAATGATATTGCTTTTTATCTTCTTGGAAATTAAGAAAGTATCTGATTTAGATTTTAAAATGTATGTATTTCAAAGCAGGAGGAAACACAAAGTTTTCAATAAAAATTATATACTAAAATATTCTATATAATTTCCCAGGAATCTACATTGTTATAGAGGGAATATATTATGTATTTGTCAGATTCACAATGTAAGAAAACTACATTTTTTAATCAACCAGTAAAAGCATATTAAAGTGGTCTTTTCTTTATGGATAAAATGCTATTAAATGCATACACCTGCTCATGCACACACAATTTCATACACAGAGTTTCCTCATGAAATTTTAAACCTTTTCCTTAACACCACAGTTTTAAAGGGGAAAGTGACCCTCAGAATCAGAGTGAATAAAAGACAGTCCACTAATACTGTTTATCTTGTGGGAAAATACACAGACACATCAGAATACATCCATTAATTAGAAAATGCAACATATAAAAGCATGTGAGAAATAATTAGAATTCTGTCAGTATTCAAAGACCCTGTCTGATTGTTACTGAAAGAGTAAAATTTACCACAAAACAGAAAACCATTATTTTAGTCACATAAAATCCAAATGCCTAGTAATTTGTAAGTTCCTTAAGATTAGTGGAGTCGTGTATCTTCTAAATTTCTCCTGGGATCAAAGATCTGTGACACCCAAATATGCTCTGGAAGACTCTTACCTAGTTGACATTTTATGTTTTAATTAAGATTCAAAGTAATTTAGAAACTGAAACCAAGGTTCAAATGAGTAATGCTCACTTATCTTGGGCTACTATTATAATATCTATTTTTACAGAAGACAGAAGAAATGACAAATAATTTTGAAATAAAGCAAGTTTTTAAAAAACAGCCTAATAAAAGTGATTGTAAGTTTTGAAGTGTTTTTGCTGAAGTTCTAAGAGATAATATGAAACCATTTCATTGAATGAACCCCATTTTGAAGCTCATCTCTAAGAGGTAACATGGAAAATGAATTTTAATATGGAATAATTATTAAACATTAAATATAAAAGCCCACATTTCCAGTTTTGGTGTACCAAACAATAGCATTAGACCCAAAAGTATCTTCAAGTATCAAATCTTCTAATAGAAGCTTTGACTTGAACAGGACAATGTGAAATATATTTCTTTAAGAATTTTATTTCTGATAAAGTCAAGCTTATAATTTTGTTGCTTATCTCATCCATATCTTTCCTAAATTTGGGCTCTGATTAATCTGTCAATGATCATAAGAAATGTGTTGGAATATCCTTCCTTGAGAGTTAATGTCAATTTCACGTTGTAATTCTTTCAATTTTGCTTTATGTATTTCAGAGTTTTTTAATTACTTGTAAGTTTAGAATTGTTATTATAATCTTAGTAAATCAAGCCCTTTATATTAAGTGACTGTGTGTATAATGGTTAATATGTAAGTTAATCCAACTTTCTTTAGATTAGTATTTACCTGGTATATCTTGTTAATCTTTTACTTAGAGCATTTCTGTGTCCTGTATTTTATACGTGACATTTATAAATAGTATATAGCTAGGTTTGTATAAGTACAATTTTTTAAAAATTAACTTGCCCATTTTTCTTAGGTACTTAAAGAAAATTGCAAGCAGCATATTCCACTACTAAATTCCTTAATATAGATCTCAAAACAAATTTTCTTACACAGCAAAAAGCAAAACACAAAACAAAAACCCCCAAAACATATGTGCTCTGATTACCTGTTATGAATTGAATGTTTGTACTTGTGCCCAATTCATATCCTGAAATATGAACTCTTAACGTGAGGGGTTTTAGGCGGTGAGGCCTTTGGCAGGTAATGAGGATGGGACCTTTGTGAATGCTCTTATAAGAGGCTCCAGAGAGCTCTCTCATCTTCCCAACATGTGAGCATCCATGAGTAGTCGAAGTCTGAAGCCCAAAGAGAGTCCCCCAGCAGAATGTCCATGTCACACTCTGATCTTAGACTTTCAGTAACTAAAATTGTGAGAAATAGTTGTCTGTAGTTTATTAGCCACTCAGTCAAGCAGACTAAGACAACACCTAAGACCATTAACTTTTTTTTTTTCTTTCTTTCTTTCTTTTTTTTCTCCTATGCCAGGTAAGGTGTCAACTTTGTAACAAGTTTCCAGGGAGACACATCACACACAATGGCCTGAACACCTTATCAGCATGTTTATGAATCATAAGAGGATCCTGATAATTAACTTCTTGTGTCAACTTGGCTAAGCTGTGAAACACATCCGTTTGGCCAAACACTAGTCTAGATGTTGTTGTGAAGGTATTTTAAAGATGTGACTAATATTTACAACCTGTTGACTTTAAATGAAAGCAGATTATCTTTCATAATATGGACGTGCCTCAGCCAGCCACTCAGTTGAAGGCCTTAAGAGAAAAATATGAGTTTCCTGAATAAGAAGAAATTCCACTTCCAGAATGTAACACAGAAATCTTAGTTGAGTTCTAGGATGCTGACCTGCCCTGCACGTTTTAGACTCAAGACTATAGCATCAACTTTTTCAGAATTTTCAGCCTGTCAGCCTGCACTACAGAATCCAGACTTATCAACTCCCACAATCACACAATCACAAGTCAGTTCCTTTAGGAAAAAAAAAATCTTGAAATATAAATGAAATAGATACAGATATAGATGCAGATATCTCCAATTGGTTCTCATTCTTTGCAGAATCCTGGCTAGAAGAACACTTTAGCACATTCAATAATTTCTTCATATTTCCTCATACCCAGTGCATAGCCAAATTTTCTCAATTTCCATTCAACATTCAACTCAGTGCCCACTCCAGAAGTATGCATTGACTTGTTCCTCTTCATTCTGTAACCTAGAGTAACCTGTTTTTTATGATACCAACTTGATGAATAAATTTTACCAGTTGTCCTGGAAAATGTCCCACATTCTAGAATTAATAATTACTGTCTGAGGATGAAGTTCTGTGCCTTCTGGAAGCTAGATCTAAAGTCTTCATTAGATTTAGGTTCAACTATTGGGGCAAGAATTTATCTTGATTAACATTTGAAACTTTGCATTACGTCCTGGCAGGAGGCTGGATCTTGTCATTAAGCACCACTGGTTAGGGTAGTGTCTAAATAATCTCCTGTAGGGAAAGTTCCATTTTTTCTGTTGTGTTCAGAACATAATGTATGTGGTACCATAGTGCCAGGGTATTTTTTTTTTTTTTAATGATTCCAATTTATTTTTTTTACTTTTATTTTTCTATTATTTGTTCTTTTTTAGGCATACATGACAGAAGAGTATATTTTGGCATATTATACATACATGGAGTATAATTTATTCTGATTAGGATCCCATGCTTGTGGTTGTACATGATGTGGAGTTACCTTGGTTGTGTATTCATATACAAGGATAGGAAAGTTTTGTCTGATTAATTCTACTGTCTTTTCTATCCCCCTTCCTTTCTCTTCCCTTCATTCCCCTTTGTCTAATCCAATGGACTTCTATTCTTCTCTTCTCTACCCTACCTTTTTGTGGGTTAGCATCCACATATCAGAGAGAACATTCGGTCTTTGGTTTTTTGGGATTGGTTTATTTCACTTAGCATGATGTGCTCCAGTTCCATCCATTTACTAACAAATGCCATAATTTCATTCTTCTTTATGACTGATAAATATTCCATTGTGTATATATATCACAATTTCTTTATCCAGTCATCTTTTGAAGGACACCTAGGTTGGTTTCATAGCTTGGCTATTATGAATTGAGCTGCTATAAACATTGATGTGGCCGTGTCACTGTAGTATGCTAATTTTAAGTCCTTTGGGTATAAACCAAGAAGTGGGATAAGAATGTCATATTTCTTTTCCTACTTCTATCACTGTTAGCATATTTATTAGCTTGACTCTCACCTTATGTGCTCTGATTGCCTGACACATTTAATCTGTAGGAAGCATGACCATTATTATTTTGTTTAGTGATGGTATGTTTAGGTTACAGACTTATTTCTTCAATTAACATTTCAGCTAGAATATCAGATCTTTATCCTAAAATCAGGCTGCAGATAGGTACCAAACAGGCCCTCAGGAAAAAATGCCTTATACAGAGGATCCTACTCTCATGGATCTGCTTTCAGATTATGACTTAGTCTTTCATTTTCCATGGGGAGAGTGAAGAGACTCACTTGCATTACTCTTACCATTTATAAGCAGCCCAGCAACACAATGTAAATTAAGTTACATTAATTTTATGTACATTTTAATTATTTTGTGTGCAATGATTTGCAGAAGTATTTACATCTGACATACTAATGGTAACCAAAACTAAATTAACAATTTGGTTAAAAATTATTTGAATATTGCAATCTCAAAATAAAGTACTTTGGTAGAAATTGTTTTCACCCATATGTACAATTGCTATAAATAGTCATGTCTTGTTTAACATTACATGTTTCTTAAAAGCTGATTTTATTAGCTTTTAATCGCTATTTCCCCCTTTTTGCAATTATAAATGGGAATAATTATTTTTGGGAAATTTAACTATTGTGAAATTTTTTGAAAAAAACTGTACAGTAAAGACAAATGATCTTTCAGCAGCTAAATCTATATTGGCTCCTTAGAAGTTTACACTTAATCATTTCTCTCTAGTGACTCTTATCTATCTAAAGATGTTTTAGAAAAAACAGCTTTACAGAAAACACATTCTGTAGGTTATGGGAATACACCCAATGAACCCTTACTGTGGGAGATCCTAAAGATATAAATCATTCTGTCTTTCTCGTTGCTTTACCCTTGAAATTAGAATCTAGCCAAGATTTGCTTTTATCTTACAGAAAGAAATTGAGGTACTTTTGTATTTTAGTTATTTTTCAGTTCCACCACGTGAGTAAAGAACTAGTCCTTTGGCTATAAAAGAATTAGGGACTTGTGAGAAGAGAGTAAGTGTCCTCACCATCCATGGAATTAATTACAAGCAATAAAAAAGAAAACAGTGTCAGAATTTGGAATTTGTTATATTAATAGTCTAGAAATAAATTTAAGGTAACATTGATTTCCTTTTAGTTAAATTTGCACAATGGGATTTGCCAAAATCCACTGGCCTTCACATTCATTTCATTTTTACTTTATGTGACTAAAGTATATCTTAAGTGTGTTCTTTGTCAAAAGCACCTAAGTCATGCACTTTTGAGCAGATATATTTGAAGAATGGCATCTTCCCCTGTGCTAGTGCAATATTTCCCTCTCACTAACTGATGTTCAACAGATGACTAATGAAGGTCTTATGGTAGAAATTAGCCTCTACATTACCCCCTGGGTTTAGTTGCCCTACTGAGACTCTCCATCTGCCCTCTGTCTTCAACGGGCTCCCTGGAGAAACCTGGAAACAGGTGCTAGGGATCTTGTCATTAATTCAGATCAGCAATCTCAGTTAATTTAAGTGGAAGTTTCTTAACCCAGTCTTTAAAGGCAAAGTTGATGAGGAGTCCAAAATGATTAAAATATAATAGCTCTTTCTTTCCATCCCTCAAGTCAATTTATTATTCCTCATTATGTTCCTTAAATCTTCATAGGTTTAAGTCTTTGAAAAATAAGCAAATGCGGTGAATATGATGGGGAGGGAGTATATTTTAGTCAGATTTTTATCACTATGACCAAAAGAACAATTTTAAAGGAGAAGTTTATTTGGGGCTCATGGTTTCAGAGGTTTCATTCTATAGTTGGTCCACTCAATTGTTCTGGATCTAAGGTAAGGCAGACTATCATGGTGGAAGTATGTGGTAGAGGAAAGCTGCTCAGACCAAGGTATCAGGAAGCAGAGAAAAAACCTTCTCTCACCAAGGAGAAAATATATATGCCCAATGACCCACCTTCTCCAGCCACAGCCTACCTGCCTCCAATTACCACCCAGTTAACCTCTCCTATCAGAAGATTAATGCACTGATTAGGATAAAACTCTGATAACCCAATCATTTCACCTCAAAACTTTCATGCATTATTTCACACATGAGCTTTGGGGGCTACCTCATGTCTAAACCGTAACAGGGTGGGATAAGATTTCTCTTAATTTACTTATATGTAGAATATAAAACCAGTATATTTTGACATATATTCCACACACCACAGGGTGTAACTAGATGGCTATAGAAAGGAAATACGGAAAACCACCGCTTCTTGTCTGGGTTGCTTCATGCGGCTCGCTGCCTCTTCTTGCTCTTTCGGCCCGACCAGCGGGACAAAAGACACGTACTCTTCAGACGTTCATGAAGCAGCTTCTCCTTTATTCAGAAAACACCCTCAATAAATAAGCAGTCTCATGCATAAGCAATTGTAACCAGATATGTCCATCCAATCCTGTTAAAGGTCAAGTGATCACTCGCTCAAGCATACATGTAAAGTATATCTGTCCATGCGCTAGGCAGCAGAACTGATTATCATACAGCCAATTGTAAACGCTTCCTGCCTCTCTCCAGGCATAATCAGGATGCCATTTGCTCTCTGCCAGTCACCTTCTTTAGATGCACGTGGTGTAACCCTGGGCCCCGGATTCCGCCCCCCACAACTCCCCCTTTCTGTTTATAAAAGGGACCGTGACTGTCTTAGGTTGTCCACGGCAGAGCAACATCCTTACCTGTCATTGAACAATGAGGCTCTAGCCCTCATTTCCTGTCTTAGGTTGGTATGAGCTCCCCATGAATCTTATCCATCATTGGCTACCGGTCCAGCATATTTAACCAGACTTGGGGGGATGGGCCAGCATCAATTGCAACGAGAGCTTGGCGAATAACGGCTGTTTTTCTGCACAGATGTATATGCATTTTGTATAAACACTATATGCACAGGACAGATACAGCACACAAAAGTCCTCCCCTGGACAAAAACCCAAACCATTCTTTTCCCCATAGAACAGCGGACTGCAGAAATGTGCCAATTGTTGTAAAAATAGGAGGATATAGAATAGAGGAGTTGAAAAAGCTGTTTTAAAGCATAATTATATCAGAAATACCAAATTTATTAAAGATTTCTTTGTTGTAAAACTTTACAGTCTAAAATATTCAATATTATTTTTTGTATTATTACAAACTAGTGAGATGAATATACTCTGCAGCCCTTCATATATAAACTCTATTTTTAAAAATATTGAATATTATTTAGTAAGAGAATTTTATGAGAATTAAGAAAACCTTGAATTGTCTTTTTTTCAGGTTTATGCACATTATTATACAATACATGTATTTTAATTCTTGTTTAAAATATTTTTTTCTCTTGACTATTTTTCTGTGAATGCCACATTAAAGTTTGGAGATCTTTCAATTTACATATTTCCCTTGGTGTTAAGACAAATTCTTTCTGATATGTATGATGCTCGTCAAGCTGAAATGTCCACTTTAGTTTCCAATCTATTTTTCAAGATTTGTATCATTCAAAGCAAAAAAAAAAAAAAAAAGGAAAAATTTTCTTTAGAATATTCTGGAACATGACAACTTACTGCTATCTCCTGGAAAAGCAGTCTATGAAGTGAGTCATACACTGTGAGCAGCACCTCTATGGTTGTACAGTGCATCACCTGGGCATCTGTACACAGGCCTCTGAACAGAACAAAAGCAATTTAAAGGCACAAAATATTCCCCCAAATGCCATGGTAAAGCCCACAGTCTCTTCTGGTGTAGGAGGCTAAAACCCACAGAATAAACAAATTGATGTTTCAAACTTATCATTTTTTAGTTTCTGCATTTATCTTTACCAATCAGTACCTTCCTCCTTTGATCACATATTAATAAAGTCTTTTACCTGTTGATTGGTACCATCTGATTTTTTTCCATAAGCATCCTTTCCCTGGACTCCAGTAATATAAGGTTAAAATGCTATTAAAAGCTTTTCTAACGGCATCTTTTGGTTTGGGAACTTAGGTTCAGATTAATTCACATTCCAATTGACAATTTACCTATGCAAAATTATTTTTATAACACTTCAAAATATATTGCTCATTTGATTATTGACTTTTTTATTGTACCATGGTATTTTTATTTATTTACTTGTCCATATCTTTTACTGAAGCATTATAATTACACATAATGGTAGGACTCCTTGCTACATATGTATCATAGTATTTTTAAGAAAGCATTTGGAATGTATCTTCATGCAAGTATAGCATTTAAATGTGATTAGTTGGCATTCTTCTGATGAGATTAACATTGACTCAGAATGTTCTCACTGTCAAAACTTGTGCTACTGATCTTGTCAAAATTGTGGATGCAAAATGTTATTTCTAGATAGAATTATATAGGATCACTGTTCTTTGAGGTGTGGGGGAAATTCCCATTGTACTTTTCTTTGTATATTTTACCTTGAGCTGTGCAGACCCAAAGTGCTACCATTCACTCCAAGGTGCCTTAGTTCTCTACTTCCCTTTCTGTTGTATTATTGGTAAGATTCTTATATAATTTTCAACACTTTTCCCACTGGATTCTGAACTTTATATAAAGAGGGAATGCTCTTATTTCCCCTACTACTTTACAGAGCGTCTGAAATAATGAAATTTAAAAGTTCACTGATTGGACAGGTGTGCTTCCATCATAGCGATTATGTTCTAGATACTTTCTTATGAATCCCAAGCAAATATCCTTCCTGTCAACTGACCTACATCTTTCTGTATTTTAAGTCCTTTTAAAGATCCTTTAAGTTTATCACCCACAAAATGTTTTTAAGTTATCTTTATAAGGCTTCTAAACTGAAATTAATTAAAAATTGTTAATATAAATGACATGATTGAGAAGTAGTCACATTATAAAATAATGATTTTGTTTCATTATAGTTGCTTATATAAAAACTACGTATGGAATTCTTTGGGGAATTCATATTTTCTCTCTGCCAAGTAATTTAAAACAAATGTGGGAAAATACTTATGATTGCATTAAGCCAAAGATTTTGCTCAGTTCAAAATTATTCCTTCATTGAAAAATCAATAGTATTTATCCATATATGATTCTGCCATCTGATCTCTTTACCAAGTATTAAAAATCAGGTTTTCATGTTGCAACACAAATTATTGTTTATTTTAAATAACAGACTTGATTAAAAATAAGAAAGTCCTTCACCTTCCCTTTTCTTATCATTGGCATGGAATCTCTTTGATGATTTACTCTTGAGACAGAAATTGATTTCTGCCTCCTTTGCCCTATAAACACTCCTCTATTTTCAGTCAAGTGTGATGAGTATTAGGTTAGCACAAGGGTAGCAATGTAAACCAAGATGACTTATTTTTGAGAAAACAAAGCGAGAACTTCTTCAAAGCACCATAGTTTTCTGTAATTTTCTTTTGACAATCAAATAATGAGACTATAAAATCCAGACTATAAAATCCAAAATCCAGGTTAGTAGTTTTTATATTTCTATGGAAGTCCATATTTAATATTTTATGCATTCCTCAGGTTCAATAAATTTTTGTTATTATTTCTAAGTATCATTTTTAGTGGGGTAAGCATTCCCTGGAACAACTAAGATCATCATAATTTCCTAGCATTCCAGAAAAAGTAATACAGAATATGGGTCTAAGGGAAATTAGTTTCTAGATATTAAAAATAAAGAATTGTCACATTACACATGGGGTAAGAATTGATTTGTTGATTAAGAACCAAGGCCAAAGGTTGAGCACTAAGATAGCATGATCAAGCAATTCAGTTATAACCAACAAACTAGCAGCTCTTGTGCTAAATGGAGAGTATACATTTTCTTTGAAGGAATTAAGTATAATAACATGATGAAACGGGTTTTTGAGGAGTATCTAACCAGAAGTCATAGCACTGCCTTAGGAAGAACAAAAAACATTATCTAAGTAATACCAAATCAGTTGACTAAGAAAATTCTATAAATAAAATAAATGGTCTCAGTCCTTTGCAGCAAATTCAAACTTGTAAACATGTATCATATTATAAACATAAATACATTGCTTTATTTTATCAAGTACTACATGAATCAAGACGTCTATAATAGTCAGAAGAATGCCCTCTCAAAGATGTCTACATTCTGATCCCTGGCATTTCTGAATATAATGGTATACATGGCAAAGGGGATTAAGGTTACAGATAGAATTCGGATTATTAATCAATTGACCTTAAAATAGAGGGTTATCCTGGACTATCCAAGTAATGGGCTCAATGTAGTCAAGAAGGTCTTTATAAATACGAGAGGTAGGTAGAAAAGAGTGAACTTGAGAGAGAGTGACATTAAAAGGACTCAGCCTCATTTGTCAGTGTTGGAGGTAGAGAAATGGGATAATGAGCCATGGAATGCAAGCAGCTTCTTAAAAAAAAAGTCAAGGGAATATTTCTGGTAGAACTTCCAGAAAGGATTACCAGGAAGCAGTGCTAACACCTTGGGTTTAGCCCATTAAAATCTGTTTTGAATTTGCACTTTATGGACTTGCCTACCTGAGCCAAACATCTGAATCATGCAAATGACCAGGGAGTTAACTTAGTTGTCTTTCGCACCTGAGTAATAAGTCTCTAAAGTCAACACTTTTCCTCATGTATATCATCACATTTTTAATTTCCTTGCTTGATGAGTAATAGGTGGGCAAAGGGAAGTTTAAAAATGTTATTCGTTACTATAAAGGAATATGATGCTACTGTAGAAGCAAAAATAATTGTTTTATAGAGTAATTATTTATGAACATTATTTATAAGACTGATGTAAAATGTTTGAATATATAGACATAAACCTTATGTCTTTATAACTGAATAGGAGACCTGCAGATGTGTATCAAATAAAGATGCTACACAGAATTAGTGTCATGACTTTTCCCTCATCTCTACTGAATTTCCAAAACTAAAAACATGAAGTAAAGTGAAACTCTTTAATTTTGGTGACTTGAGGAATTAACTCAATTGGGACAATGAAAAACAGCACCAAGTTCAACAGAGCCAAAGCAAAAGAGCAAGAGACATGCTCCCTCCTTAGGGCCTTTGCACTTTCTGCTGTGTTTGTCCAGAATGAAATTTCCCAGATGCCTATATGGCTAATTCCTTCATTATTTCTAGTCTTTCTTGTTAGTGGGGATTCTTCTTTTTATCCTATAAATATTCAATGTCCCTCTGTGACTTTCTATATCCTTTCCCTGCTTTATTTGTTCTTTTTAGCATTTAGTTTTATCTAGTATGTTGTGTTTTGTCTGATTTTTTTTTTTTGACCTACTGACATGTTCAGTATTTATTCTATTCAACCAGAAGCAGTGACACTGCATTCAAAGATACAAGGCACAGTGGGCTTTACCCAATTCCACAGTCATGAGGTTTTCAGAAAAAAATTACAGGATAGGCAAATCACTTTGTACAGTGGCAACAGCACAACAAAGTTCTCCTGTTTCTCAGGTTCCGTCTCCATATGACCTGTCATTTCACAGAAATGTGAAGGCTCCTGCAGATGATACTAAATGAGTGTGGCTATGGCTTGGGTGTGGTTTGATGTGTCCCCCAATGCTCATGTGTTGAAATTTAATTCCTATGATGAGGAAGGGTAGAAATTGTGCTGTTTAGAGCTGGGGTCTTTGGGAGGTGATTGAGATTAAACAAGCTTGTTTGAGTGGAGCCCCAAAGACTGAATCCTGATGACTTCATGAGAAGAGGTCGAGAGGTCAGAAAATGCACACATACAAGTTTTCTATCTCTTGTTATGTGATGCCTTCTACAAGCAAGAAAACCATCACCAGATATGTCCCCCTGACCTCTGAGCTCGAGAAGCCTGAACCAAAATAAGCTGCTTTTCTCCATAATTCACCCAGTCTATGGTACGGGGGTTATTGGCAATAGAAAATGGACTAATACAGGTGCAGAGCACCTCAGCTCAGGAAAGGTGTTGCCTCAGAGCCCTTTTTGCTTTTAGACTTTGCTAACCACTTCTCTTCGTGGGTATATGACCTGTACTTGTACTCTAAGGAGGTTACACTTAGCAATTAGAGATTATGAAATAAACACAAATGTTGCATTAAGGTACAAATGAATTGTTGATCCATAGAGATTCCTTTAGTTAAAGTTGAGTGAAGATTAGACCTAAGGTCATGTTCCGAGGATAGAAGAAATCACAAAACTATCTTACAAAATGCATAAATATCTCAATGACTAAGAGGCAAATGTCCTCAAATTTTACAAAATGCATAAATATCTCAATGACTAAGAGGCAAATGTCCTCAAATTTTTTGGTATTTGGGGGGGGGGTTAGTGACTCAAAATGAGCTATAATGTCTTCATGGATGTTTGAAATAAAATAGCCTTAATATTAAAGGCTACTTAAATGAAAAGATATAGTGAAAGAATACAAGTCACCCATTGGGATTTTTATAGGAAGCTCTTCTATTTTACTAATAAAGAAGACTAATTTCTAGATAAATTTGTGTCAACTCCATGCCCTAAGTTCTCAATCAGTCCTTTCACTTCAGTAATTGTTTTTTCTGCCTGAAATATTTGGTAAAAAGTTTTTATTCATGGAATTTGAATCATCTTAAAGATCAAACAACTTTCCAAGATTTCCAATAATAATTTCATATGTTTTATAAAGTTTCCAACCGTTGTGTTTTAATGGACTTCCCCTGCTTGTATAAATATTTTCCTCAACTTAAGAATCATTTTTAAAAGAAAATCCTATGTGTTCTTAACTCTCATTCCCTTCTCTGAATACACAGAAGAACGTTTCCTAGTCTCTCCGATAGTAATTATGGTTCTAAGTGCTTGCATTTTAAGAGTAGGATGGAAAACAATGCAGTTACTGCTTTCATGACAATTGTTTCCTGTTCATGAACCTCCCATTGAAGAATCCTGAAACGGCAAGATTGCAAAAATGGGAAGCCCCAGGTTCCTGGTTCCTAATTGGAGGAAAACCATGCAAGAATCCAACGGGCTGTTTAAAGAGATTGACATTCTGACATTTGTATGTCTTCAAAGCTTCTGTTTTATTGCCCTGATTAGCAGAGGGAGTACTAACAAAGGAACCAGCTGACTTAGAGATTTCAGAGAGAAAGGATATTTGTTATCCAAATCTAATAAGAATTGCCTGTAGAAAAAAGATATTTGAAGTATTGCAACATGATAAATCATACTTAGTATAAACTTGGCATCTTTAAGAGCATATAGAATAAAAATTTTATAATAATCAAGTTTTTAAGAGAGTAAACATTTGTTTTATACTTACAGTATGACAATATGAAGTCAATAATGTAATATTTGTTTACATATTTTTATATAATATGCATTATTATATAACAAAGAAAATACCTGTGTAAGTAAGTGAAATGTTAACTCCTTATGTAATCTTTAGAACAATATTACTTCATAAAGAAGAGGTCTAAAGTTAAATGGTGATTAATAATTAACATCACCAATGATTACCTCAACAAATCTGTAATTCTAGCTTAATTCTGTGTGGTTACAAAACCTTTGTTTTCTCTAATAAGCCATGTTTCCTAACCAAAAATATGCTTACACACACATGTACATCATTTACATGGCAAATATTATATTCACACAACACAAATATATCAAAATATGCTTACATGCACATTCATGTACACATACTACAAATGGTCTCGTACACATACATACATAAATACAAACTTCCACGCAAATAAGCTTAAACGCACAAAGATATATATATACAAACACATGCTCCTTAAGGGAAATATCAATTATTATTCTTGATTATGAGTTAAATTTAACAAGGATAAGTATATTTCCAACTAGGAGTACTATGTTTACATATAAAATAAAATTTTCTTTTTGGCTGTTAATAACCCTACAATATATGAATGATATGAGATTTTCATGTGGATCGTTGCTATTTCTCTATCATTATATATTCATGTAATTGTGGTAAAAAAAAAAAAAAACAGTGAATACCAGAGTATTCTACATAGCAGTAAATATTTTTATCCCTGGTGAGAGTTGGGGATAGATCACATTAAGTCCTTGAAATGACATTTTCATCTGTAATTGTGTATTCTTTCATAATGGGGTGTAATGGTTAGGTCAAAAAAGTAAATTGGATACTAATGACAGTGTCCTTATAAGAAATCATGTCATTTAAATTTTATTTTGGAGTTTAGGGGTGTTCAAAGGGATCAGCAAGCTATGGGCTATAGGCTATTCTCCTATTTTGTTGTTAAAATTTTATTGGGACACCAACACCCCATTCATTTATGATTAGCTAAGCTGCTGTTGTATAATAACATTACAGTTGAGTAATAGTGACAGAGAACACATGGTTGACAACTTTTTTGTCCTTTAAGAAAATTTGGTGACTCTGGTGTAAATAAAACAGAACTTCTGAAATATTTTTCACAGAATGGTGGTAAAATAAGAACTGGGCTTCACAAAGCAAATATCGGGTATTATGTTAGGAAGGGGATAGGAAAAAAGGTAAGGAAAAGTTTGAATACTGAGTAGAAAAGAAAGTATAGAAAAAGAAAACAGCGTTACAGAATTGCAGAACTGTGACTTAGCTGATCATCAGCTTCTCCCCTGACATGCATGCCCTTGACCGTCAGCTCACTTGAGGCTCCTTGTAGGAGACCTTCAACTGGTCACCAGGTATGTTTTACATCATCACCTTTCAGATTTCTGGGTCGGGTTGCCTCTTGCTCTGTGTGTATATATCCACACACTCCATGTTCAGGCCGTGTGTTTTGCAGTTCTCTATTATGCTTCTGTTCTCTACTTGGCTCTTCACTAAGACACCCTCATTCTCATTCTCTGTGGTGATAGACTTTCCCAGCTTCTCAGGACCTCATCGTTCAAGCGAGTGCTTTCTCTTACAAGTACATGTGTGCCCTCATTTTCTCTCTCTGTCCCTCTCTCCTTCTCTCTCTCATCTCTTTAATAGGCCCGGGATTGAAAATGATAATGACATGGACTAAATTCTTACCTAAGTACTATTGTCTCAGTATTATGGATTTGACCTAAAAAATATTTTAGGCTATCCTGCCATTAAAATTGCCTTGATATTTTCCACTTCATCAGTGTTTTTCTTTTCACTGATACTTCTTTGTCAGCATATAAACATGTTGTAATATAATGCAATTTATTCCATCTTGAAATAGACATCTAGACAAAATCTCTCGTCTTCTATTTTTCTGCTCTGTTTTACAGCAAAACTATTTTAGTTGATTGTGTACATCTTTGCATTATTTTTTCTCCCATTCTCATTTAAACCCCAATTCACTTAGATTCACCATATGCAGAAAGAGCTCTTACACAACAATCCATGACCACCACATTGTCTAATCAGTGCTGTCATTTCCAATTCTTGCTTCAGTCAAACTATCATTAGCAATTCAAGAGGTATTCTTTCTCCCTTCTTTGTTTTCCTCCACATTTTTGTTTTTGTTCTATTATTGTTGTATATATTGATTGTATTTGATGTTACATATTTGTACATACACATGATATAACATTATAATTTTACCAATATCACTCCCCTATCCTTCCCCTCTCCTTCCCCACATCCCGCCCTCTCCGTTCTTTTTACAACATATTCTTTTCTTGTTTCTGGGTAGCTACTCTGTTTCTCCTCTTATCCATTCAGTTATCATTCTGAACCTCTTTATTAATTCTTCCATAGCTCCCTGACCTGTAAACTTTGGAATGTCACAAAGGTTCTCTCTCTCTCTCTCTCTCTCTCTCTCTCTCTCTCTCTCTCTCTCTCTCTCATTTTCCATTTATTCTAATTGATCTCAACCAGTCTCATAGCTTTGACTACTTTCTCTATGCTAATTGCTCCCCCAATTGTATATGTACCCAACAATGCTGATGAAATTCACACTCATAAGCCCAACTGCCTACTGATATCACTACCTCATGCCATTTTGTTCTTTATTAATTCAATTAAACTGGAGCTATGTCTCCCAGAATTCCCTTACGTGTATGATCCTGGATTGGGTAGGCCCCAAGAGAATTTTTTTTTTGTGAGATTTGAAAGGCAGAAATGGATTATTGGCCTTTAAACTTGTTAAGTGTATTTGGGATGCCAACATTGATGCACATTGTGCCTATAATCTTGTCTTATTTATTGCAGAGGACAACAAAAGCCACAGAAAATAGCTGCCCTACCTCGACCCAGACACTACCATCTTTATCTTCTTTGAGTCCTGGGCCACACAGTTGTACGGTCCTATGGGAAGAGTGATACCTCCTTTTGCAGGTGATCAAGAGTGAAAATACTGAGAGTCAAACCCATATTCTAGTATGCCCTCATGAGTTCCAGATCATCCTTTCTCAACTCTGCTTCCTATCCAGAATTTCTTCCGGACTACTAGCACTGGAGCCCAACAAAGACTTGAAATTACTACTAGAAAAGGCAAAGCCAAAGTTCTGAATAAATCTCTTATCAACTTTCACAATTGTGTAAGGTCAATTATGGAGTTGAGTTCCTACACTAAAACCCTTATTCTATATCATTTGTAGGAATTATACCTACCTGGTTGAATCCTTAAAGGTATAGTCTGCTTATTTCCCTATAAATACTAGAACCACTTGACATGGCAAATGCTTAATTATTTTCTGACTACCTCTGGTAGAAAGGAAATTTCATGTGGTCAGGAGTTTTAGCTGTATTTTTATACATGACCATATTCATAACATGTGCAGTAGCACCTGGCCAATAGTATTTGACACATATTTGTTAAAAGAATAATAAGTGTGCATTTGCAAAGATCTTTGGTTAATCGTTGTATCAATACACAAAGAGAAATAATGATCAGAGTTAAGTAAAAATGCTTGAAATATGGCTTAAAAATATTTGCCTTAAGAAAATAAGCTACTTTTAAGTAGTTGAAAGACAGGAATTCGTTTTTTTTTTTTTTTTCTTTTTTTCCTCCTTTAACAGGCTAAATAATGTAGAGTACAATTCTATATTCTTTGAGGTACTTGCCATGCCATGGGGAAGGTTATTATCTAAATGTGCAACTTGCATAGTTTTGTCAACTACAAAAGACTAATCAACACTGGTTCACAGGCAGTGACTGAAATTGCTAGAAAGAAAAAGATCCTTTCAATTATGCAGTTATGCTCCTCTTCAAAATTGTTGTATAGTTGCAAAAAGACATTTGACAAAAGTGTCAAAAGAGAGACACAACATTCCAGGCATACATTTTTTTTTTTTTTTTTTCTCTTCTGTAGCAGTATAGGTTCTGTCTGAAATTTGTTAGTTTTGGTGCAATAGATTCTCTTCTCAAAAATGCAATGCTGTTATTAATTAAACAAAGGAAGAGGCAACCGAGGTGGGATCATGTTAAACTGAAGGTGTTAAATGAATATGAGTTCTTGTACAGAAAACTTCCCCAGTGGTTAGCTAAGCTGTCACCATTTTAGTGCATCTGAGGAAACAAGATTTGTGTTAGTGTTGGCAAAGAAATGAACTAGTTTTAATTCTCAACTCCTAAATCTGACATCAATCCAGAAACTTTGCAGCTAAACTTATCTACATGTGCAGTGCAGCCGATAATTACATTAAGATTATTTACATGGGAAAATAGTTGACTACCTTGTATAAATGGTAAAAGTGAAATTTAGAAAAATTCTACTTTCATATTTCAAAATTTTCAAGTCTATTAAAATTTCTTATTCCTAGAAGGTCATAAAAGGACTCATAAAAAGATTTGTTTTCTCTGATTGCCCAACTGGCTCCAAAACTAGATGACTTCCTGTCACTCCTGCCAAAATAAATATTAAATACTATCTTTCCCAACTGCCAGTCAGTATGCAAGATTCGTGAAAGATGGTGTTTATTTGCACATGTGCATCTTTCCCATTGTAGAACTAATATATTAAAGTTTGTAGTATTTAAGAGAGTTTCAGCTATTTTTTGAAGTTGGTCTTCTTACCCCTTTCTTCTCAATCCTAATATATAAATATTATTCACTGTTCCAAGGTTAAATTTCCTTTTTTCAGCAATCTATTTGAAATTAATTTTTCTTCTTCATATGTCTAAATATTCAAGTTTTTTTAATCACTATGATAATAAAGGTATGATTAATTACTGATTTGGGAAATGGTAAGAGACTTAAAAATCTCAATTTTCTTAAAAAGAACTGCTTCAAAGAGAAGGATACATGCTGGGAACAAGGAAAAGATCCAACTGATTTTCTACTGAAAAGATGGATATGATTCAAGTAGATTTCAAGTGAAGGAGAAAAGATTAGTGCTCTGCAGTTTGGTGCTGGAAAAAAGCCCCAATTCACATAACATTAGCTTAAGTGATTTTTCTAATAGCTTAGTTCTAAAGGTCTATTTTAAACTTCAATTGTAAAAAAGAGATTTTGAAACTTTTGATGGTGTTAACTTGTGTACAAAATATTACTATTGCTTAAAAAAAGTGAAACAAAACATACACACACCCACACCCACACACACACACACACACACACACACACACACAATCTATCTGTTTTTATTGCTGCTATCTTTCCGATTATGGCCGACTTGAATTTGCCAATAGAGGGCAATAGTCAAACTAAGATAGACTACATCCATCATTTTTGCAACTTCTAATGAGGGAAAAGGACACATAGAATTCTCATCTGCTTTTATGGATATTGCTGTGTAATTGCAGTGTAATTATGGCACACAACAGCTTCAGAAAATTATCTTTCAAGAAAACAGCTGGTTCTCTTTAACAAACTGAGATGTAATCTTGTCAATTAAAAAAAAAAGTCCAAAGAAAATATTCCAAAAATACATGCTGATAATAAACAAGCAACAAAAAAAAAAAATGAAATAACATAAAAATTTTAAATGGATAAATCAGAGCTGCTGATAGGAAAAAGAAGACAAACTTACAAACATAAGAAAATTATGAAGGTAGGAGGTAGTTCTGATACATTGTTTGGAATTACAATGTAAACAGACTTGGAAAGGTTTTTAAAATGTTTTTCCATTTTTTTCTTTCCACGTATTTGTGTAATTATGTAAATGCTTGGATATATATGTATATGTATATATATATGTATATGTATATATTTCATATGTGAGATACACACAAAAACATGCACAGAAACCTAATGTACAAGTTTTTTTTATAACTAGTGCTCTGAAAAATTACAAAATACTTAAGGTTGAGCAGTTAGCTCTCTAAATTTGTAATTTTTTTTTACCTTTGATATCAGGGATTGAATTCAGTACACTTAACCACTGAAACACATCTTGTATTTATTTATTTATTTTTTATTTTGAGACAGGGTTTCAATAAGTTGCTGTGGCTGACTTTGAATTTAGATCCTCCTGCCTCAGCCTCCTGAACTTCTGGGATTACAGGTGTGAGTCACCACATGTAACTGTTCTAAATTTATAGTTTTACTAAGCTTTTAGACATGCCAACAGTCTAATAAATGAAAACTTTTAAAAACACTTTATACAAAAACTTTTAATTAAAAATTTTTATTGTGGTAAAATATACATGACATAAAATTAACTATTCTAACCATTTTAAAAATGTAGTTCAGGGAAAGTACATTAATATTGTATTTCCAGAACTTACAAGCTAAAGTTTGAAGGCACAAAACACATCATTATGAGGAAAAATATATATCATTCACTTTGACAAATAACTTAATTCAATTTTATCTTAAATGTTTAAGATTCTAGAGTTAAGAATTTATGGGGTTCCTGTCCCTAGCACTGCAGGATGGGGAGAAAAATAAAGACAAGAATTTATCCCCCACAAAAGAAATTTCACAAGATCAAGAAACATAAATACTAATATTTAAATTTTCTCATGCTCTAGTCAGATATTTTCAGTTATTTAGACAATTTATATGGAAAATAAGAATTGGTGATTTGTTTATTCACAGAATGGCATCCAATGATCCTACCATGGCATTAAAGGAAATATCTCTCATGAACTTTATATTTTCAAACTATTTTAATAAGAATGAATGTTAAATGAGAGTATATCTTCTACCAACTTTGGCCCTGAGTGGTTGAAATTAAAACAACTCAATAAAATACAATACATGAAATTAAAAGCAGTATGTATATATGTATATAATATTATATATATGCATATTTGATGTATACAATAGATATATTTAAAAAAACAGTTTAATAATTAGTCTAAGTTTGGTCTGTTTTTAATTATGCAAAATCATGTACCTAGCAATATTCAGTGGTTCTCATGGTCCCTGTACTGTTTGCCCTAGTCTGCATGCCAAATCTCCTAAGCAGAAATTCTGTGTTTGGGCTTCAGCAATCTGCTTAAACAAACCTATGATGATTTTGATGCATTTTAAAGTTTGAAAACCGCTTTCTTAGTAATGTAGGTCATTTTTATAATTATCATGATTTTGATAGCATGAATGTTCTTGACTCTGGGTTTGTTAACAAATAGGTCCTGAGTAGAATATATTTTATTTGTGTAAACTTAAACTTCTCTGATCACACATTCATTCTTTATGACTATGGACTGACCCTTTTAAAACTGGGTTTGTAATCTAATCAGAAACTTTCTTAAATTTGGTATAGGGTTTAGATCTTATGAATTCTTCGCAGCCATCTAACATTCAGAAAATTGGAAGACTTGTCACAAAGATGGCTTAAAAAAGTGATCAAATGTCCAAAGGTAGACTGATAGTGAACTTAAATGTCAAATCTAAATATTCTAACTTACATGTTGAATTTTAATCAGATTAGGTGGGAGACTATGGTTTCCAACCAATTTCTGTATTGATGATAAGATAGCCATGAAATAACTAATGACAGACAATTTTATACCAGACACATTTTAAAACTGACCAAGTATTTTATAGAATACATTTGTCAGTGTAGGTATTGGGATGTTTCTATTTCTCTGCGCGTGGGTTTAATTTCTCTCAATGTTCAGTTCATACCTTATTTTCAATTTGAGGAACCCAACACTTTTAGCAGAGGCACATGCTCATATATAGCTCCCAACACTAGGAAGCAAAGTGTGCTCAACTATCAACCTCCTTGTATGTGTGGTTGCTTATTTCTTCTCAGAGCTATTGTCAGGCATTTCTAAGATGGCCAGGAGAATGGAAAATTTAAGTCCACTTGTCTATTTTTCTTAATTTGTTATGTTTTGAATTGTTTCCTAAACACAATGGGTTTTATGTCTTAAACTGAATTGCCAATACAGCATTTTTGGGATGTAGGGTTTAATAAGGGCTGATTAGGTCTTGAATGGATGAATATCCTTCTGGTGTTATAGATATTCAGAGTTAATTATATAATAAAACGTGAGGCTTTTCATGTTGAATTTTACACATATTTTATGGTGATGTAATGAAAGAAAGGAATTTAATCCTGTATGTTATAGTTTATTTATAACAAAATTATTTATATATATATATATATATATATATATATATTTTTTTTTTTTTAGTGGTGCTGGGGATTGAACCCAGGGCCTTGTGCTTGCAAGTCAAGCACTCTACCAACTGAGCTATGTCCCCAACCCTTTAATATTTTCAAGTGCATCTATAATTCAGAAATATTTCTTGGTATATAAATGAAATTAGTGGTGCTGTGGTCCACATAAGAGTTATAGGAAAAATGGGTCATGATAAAATTAACAACTAATGTTGTTTAACTTCTAAATTCCAATTCCTCAGTCAACCACTGATTTCCAGGTGTCTTTTGTGTGTGTCTATGAACTATTCCTCCAGCATACCATATGATGTCTATTTTTCTTCTTTTTTGCTTTTAGTTCCAACATACAAGATCCTGCCTGGTCACAATCAAACTACGAAAGTCACAGATTCATACCAGTGAAGAGTATTGCTCACCTTCTCTGCATATTTCACTAAAAACCATTCCATCTTAATTGACACCATCTTAAAGAATATGTATCAGACCCCAGTTTGCAATATGCCCTTTGCTTCCTGTGGGTGACAGAGTTGGGTGTTTGACCTTCTTTATTTTGACCATTATACTTCAAACTTTTTCATTAACATATCTGCAAGCAGAGGTGAGTGACATACCTAAGGTTTTTGTAGACTTATTTTATCTTTTAGATCTATAGAAATGTTTATTTTATTACATAATAGAATAGTGATTTCGAATGAAAAATAAATGCTTTAAATTATACCAGGTAGAAATTTTCTTTCCTGCAGAATGATGTGCTACATGTTTCCTGTACATTTTTAATAACCATAATGGACACAATTGCATAATATTATAATTATTCATGGCTATTTTGAGAAGTTTAGTATTGATTGAATTTTAATGAGTGAGGCATTAATTTTTTCACAATCTTTTTGGAGACTCCTGTATTATAAGTCAGTTATCAGTAAAATTAAATGTGGGGAATATGAAGAGTAAATATCTTGGGATATTCAAAAATTTTCTCCCCACCAGTTGAGTCTTTACCTTTGGAAACAGTAATTTCCCATTAATTAAGAAGCTAATTAATTCTCTTGGGAGAGGCCATCAGACAGGTTCAGCACATATTCATTATTTGTTTGAACTTAAAGGGAATCTGACTTACATTATTAAAGAGATTCTCCAAATATCAAGACCACATCTCAAGACTGATTTTCCAAACAGCTGCATCTAGACTTTTGACACTGAGTATAGTACCCCATGCATTTGTTCATTCATTACATGATGAATTTAATTGTAACCTCATTATAAGGTGGTAAACAATAATGCAAACTTTTTTGTTTAATCTTAAATTTTAATAAGACATATAATATCTAATATACCTTTAGACCTGCAGAAATGTTTTTTCAATGCATATGTGACCAATTCCCTCTTAAAAGGTAATTAATTGTACATGAATTACATGAAATCTGTTAACACTTGAGTAATTCAAGTAATATAAAATGAGGGTACTTTCGAACAAATGGACCATAATAAAATACAATAGACTGTAAATAACAGCAAAATATATTGTTAAACTATGATTAGCTATGATATTTTCATAAAATTTATGGTGAAAAAGTATTCAAATGTAGGACTTTACAACACAACACAGGGTAAGGGACATGGTTATGTAACAGGCTTGTAGCCTAATACAGGAAAGAGTTTATGAGAGACTTCTGAGAAACAGGTAGACATTGCTACAACCTTACATATCCTTTCTGAGAATGCAAGTTAAGTGAAATATTAAGTGGATAAATATTTAATTCTTGTCTAGAGGACAAGATGAATTAACTAGAATGATAGCCATATGAAAATGCACTTGGAATGATGCACAATAATGGTTAATACCACATGAGGGAATATAGACAAATGCTTTAATTGGACCAAAAAAAAAAAAAAATTGCATCAAAGTTCACAGTTCTAGAACGTCTAAACCAAAGTCAACTTTTATTGATATTTAAAGCAATGAAACCACTTTCATCGATCAATTTTGTGCGGTAGATGATGCACTGAGAGACACATCTATAATATGCTGCACAAAGCGCTATAAGTAGTGTTGGCAATATATTAAAAATAACGTTGATGTTCAATACAGATTTTGACTCATAGTTAAATTTTGAAACAGATGACTTTAGTTACTGGATTTATTTTACTGTGGATTTAACATCAAAAGCAATTTACATTCCTAAAAAGTTCAATTAGTAGATTCCTTTTGATGTAAACTATTGAAAGTAAAATTTGCTAATCACGTGAAGCAACATTTTAGGACCTTTTCTATGTAGAATACTGTTACTTATCTTGAGGATTTATATGAGAAATACTCAATATAGAAATCTTGGAGTAACATGTATGATAATGTGTGTATATTTATTTTATGAGAAAGACATAGGTGTACCCATTATAACTAACCACATACATGTTAGTAAATACTAAAATGTTACTAATTGTTTATCACTTTTTTTTTTTTTTTTTTTGGTACTGGGATTAAACCCAGAGACTTTATCACCGATCTACGTTTCCAGCCCTTTATAATTTTTTTTTTTTTTTTTTTTTTTTGAGGCAGGGTCTTGCTAATTTGCTGAGGCTGACTTGAACTGGTGATCCACCTGCCTCAGCCTCCTGAATCATTGGGATTATGGGCAGACAGCATCACACCTGGCTTGCCATCACTTTTTAAAAGTTAGTAATAGGAGTACCAAGCTATGATACTAATTTTATAGTGGGGAAATATGTCATAGGCATATTATTTTAAGTATCTTATCTAAATTTCTATATAGTTAGATTAATATGATTTTTATTTTTATTGTAAACAAATGGGATACATGTTGTTTCTCTGTTTGTACATGGCGTAAAGGCATACCATTTGTGTAATCATAAATTTACATAGAGTAATGTTGTTTGATTCATTCTGTTATTTTTTCCCTTCCCCCCACCCCTCCCACCCCCCTTTACCCTCTATACAGTACTTCCTTCCTCCATACTTGCCCCCTCCCTAACCCTAACTCTAACCCTAACACTAACCCTTCCCTCCCCCCCATTATGTGTCATCCTCCACTTATTAGCGATATCATTCGTCCTTTGGCTTTTTGAGATTGGCTTATCTCACTTAGCATGATATTCTCCAATTTCATCCATTTGCCTGCAAATGCCATAATTTTATCATTCTTTATGGCTGAGTAATATTCCATTGTATATATATACCACAGTTTCTTTATCCACTCATCAATTGAAGGGCATCTAGGTTGGTTCCATAGTCTGGCTATTGTGAATTGAGCAGCTATGAACATTGATGTGGCTGTATCTCTGTAGTATGCTGATTTTAAGTCCTTTGGGTATAGGCCAAGGAGTGGGATAGCTGGGTCAAATGGAGGGTCCATTCCAAGTTTTCTAAGGAATCTCCACACGGCTTTCCAGAGTGGCTGCACTAATTTGCAGCCCCACCAGCAATGTATGAGTGTACCTTTCTCCCCACATCCTCGCCAACACCTGTTGTTGCTTGTATTCTTGATAATTGCCATTCTAATTGGGGTGAGATGGAATCTTAGTGTGGTTTTGATTTGCATTTCTCTTATTACTAGAGATGTTGAACATTTTTCCATATGTTTGTTGATTGCTTGTAGATCTTCTTCTGTAAAGTGTCTATTCATTTCCTTAGCCCATTTGTCGACTGGATTATTTGAATTCTTGGAGTAAAGTTTTTTGAGTTCTTTATAGATTCTGGAGATTAGTGCTCTATCTGAAGTATGATTGGCAAAGATATTCTCCCACTCTGTAGGCTCTTTCTTCGCATTGCTGATAGTTTCCTTTGCTGAGAGAAAGCTTTTTAGTTTGAATCTATCCCAGTGGTTGATTCTAGCTTTTATTTCTTGTGCTATGGGAGTCCTGTTCAACTCTACTACAAAGCAATAGTAAAAAAAACGGCATGGTATTGGTACCAAAATAGAAAGGTAGATCAATGGTACAGATTAATATGATTTTGATTAAACATATATGGCTGCATGACCAATGAAATCGTACAATATTTATAATCAGAGAAATAAGAAATTACATTCTATTTATGTATAATCTATCAAAATATATAAATGCATTCTACTGTCATGTACAACTGATTAGAACAAAAATTTTTAAAAAATATAAAATCACAAAAATGAGTTTTCATTCTTACTCCAAAGCATCTCAAAAGATTTACACTAATAATATGAAATTTGAGAATTCTAATAAAGTAAACAACAAAATATACTAGAATACTTGTTTGACTATTGTCATATCATCATCATCATCATCATCATCATCAGTTTGAATGTAAGCATTTTTACAATGGCAAAATTTAGAGATTCAGATTTCAGAGGACTAAGATTTAGCCTTTGCTAAAGTAACATCCATCACAACTCTAAGATAAACATTTCAGCATCTGCAGAGATTTGTTTCTCCATAAGACACTCTTTATTTACAATTTCCCAAATTCAGGTGCTTTTGTGAAAGACCATACTGTCTGCTTCTTCCACACATCCCTGTGAATGTAGGTCCCTAAAAGAAAAAAGGCTTGCTTTAAACTCAGTACTTAATCAAGGTTTTCATCTCCTATCTGATCTTCTTTCTGCAATTCTGTAACTTGTTCTATTCAGGTCCAGGAGCAGCAGTAAGTACTGCAAATCAAACTGCCGCATCTGTCATAAGGCTCATCTCCACAAGGCACTTGGTTCACAAAGAATTCCAAATCAAGCTCCAATTCCCTTGATAAAGAAAACAAGCACTTACTGAAGTCTTTTGAACAGGGTGCCAGCAAGTTATATCGCTTTATGCAGAGCAAAGTATTTTAGTCAGCTTTTTCACTGCTGTAACTAAAAGATCTGACAAGAACAATTTTAAGGAGGAAAAGTTTATTTGGGGGCTTATGGTTTCAGAGGTCTCAGTCCACAGACAGCCAGCTCCATTCTTTGGGACTTGAGGTAAGGTAGCACATCATGGAAGGAGGAGAGAAGCTGCTCACATGATGATCAGACAGCAGAGAGAGTCTAAGCTCAGCTCGTCAAATATATACCCTAAGGCACACCCCCAATAACTCACCTCCTCCAGCCACATTTTACCAGCCTGCAGTTATCACGCAGTTAATCCCTGTCAGGGGATTAATTCACTGATTGGGTGAAGGCAATCATATCCCAATCATTTCACCTCTGAAGGTTCTTGCATTGTCTCATACATGAGATTTTGAGGGCTACCTAATATCTAAATGATAACATTCCACCTCTATCCCCCCAAAGTTCATGCTCAGCTCACAATGCAAAATATATTTAGTCTGTTTCCAAGAGTCCCCATAGTTGCAATAGTTCAAGCATTGCCCAAAAGTTCAAGTCCAAAATTTCCTCTAAGACTCAAGGCAGGGCTGGGGATATAGCTCAGTTGGTAGAGTGCTGGCTTCGCAAGCAAGCACAAGGCCCTGCTGGGTTCAATCCCCAGCATGGTTTAAAAAAAAAAAAAAAAAAAAAAAGACTCAAGGCAAACTCCCATAGTGAGCTCCTATAAAAATTAAAGGCAATTGCAATTTACAAATATCTAATATATAAAAACACAAAGTAAACATTTCCATTCAGAAAAACAGGTTCATAGAAAGGACTAAAGTGAAACCAAAATCCAGCTGGGCAAACAAGTCCTGTAGCTCCCTTTTCAGTATCTGGAGCACATGTCATCATGATGTTCTCTCCAAAAGGTTTATGTAGCTCCACTCCTCTGTCTCTGCTGGTTGCAGCACACATGGCTTCCTGTTGGTTTTTCTCTGCTTAATTCTGCAGCTTTCTTTGGCACACTTTACTGGCATTTCTTGATCTTGGGAATCTCCACTGCAGATTTGACTTACTCCTCACATCTCTACATATTGTCTTCTCAGGGGTAGCCCACAGGAACTGTGACCCTGCAGTACTTTGCCTGACCTCTCAGGCCTTTCTTTGGAATATCAGTGGAAGCCTCCATGATCCCCTAACTGCAACATTATGCATTCCTGCAGAAATAGCATCTCTTGGTTGCTACCAGGGACTGCTGCCGTCTGGAGCAATAGCCAAGCCTCCAGGGACCTAAGCTGCCGCAGCCTCTATGTACTTGGGTTACTGAGCATGGTGAAATAATTTCTTAAGCCAAACTGTGCCAGCAGTGCGCCCCACTGGTCTCTTCTCAAAGGAAGGTTTACTTTTACTCCCTTGGGCCTGTGATGAGTATAGTCTTGCCAATTCCTGAGATGCCCTCTAACCACCTTTCTTATTGTCTTTGGACAAAGTCTTCAGGATTTCTTGAGTCTTGGCAGATGTCTTTAACAACTTGACTTCCTTAGCCCCAGTTTTACTCCTACCTTTCAAGTTCAAGTTTTTCAGATTTTTCTGTCCTGCTTTCTGCTTCTGAATATCTCAATAAACTTGGATAAAAGCTGTCAGCAATACTCATACCACCTCTTGAATATTATGCTGCCTAGAAATTTCTTCCACCAGGTTAAGAAGTCCATCACTTTTAAAATCAGCCACCAGAAAGTCTCAGGACATGGACAGACTTCTTAGCCAGATAACTTCTTAGGCAGAAGGTAGCATGAATGACTTTTAGTCCAATTTCCTATAGAGTCCTCCTTCTCCTCTGAAACCTCATGAGCCCTGTCTTCGTTCTTCACAGTCTTATTGGTATTCTGGGTTTCTGAACTCCCACCAAAATCATCCATTAGGCTCAGCTTACAACAGTGAACATTTTCCAGCTTGCATTGCTAAGCTTCCCATTAACTCCAAAAAGCTCCATAGCTTCTGAACCACATGGTCAAGTTAGTCATCGTAGCTACACCACTCTCAGTACCAATTTCAGTTTTAGTCAGCTTTTTCACTGCTATAACCAAAAGAACTGACAAGAAAAATTTCAGAAGAGGAGAAATTTATTTTGGGGCTCACAGTTTCAGATGTCTCAGAATAGAAGTCTGGCTCCATTTCTTGGTGAGGCAGAACATCATGGCAAGAAGCATGTGGTGGAGGAAAGCAGTTCAGGACATGATCAGAAGGCAGAGAGAGAGAGAGAGAGAGAGAGAGACTCCACTCACCAGATACAAAATACATACCCCAAAGGCATACCTCCAATGACACACCTCCTCCACACCTTACAAGCCTACAGTTATCATCAAGTTAATCCTTGTCAGGAGATTAATACACTGATTGCATTAAGACACTCATAACCCAATCATTTCACCTCTAAGTCTTCTTGCATTGTCTCACACATGAACTTTTGGGAGACTTCTAATGTCTAAACCATAACACCTTTTATCCCTGAAGTCCAATACCATGTGATGCAGTCAAGCAAAATATATTTCACTTGCAAATCCCTCAGTAAGTCTCACCTATGCTCACATAGGTTTTTCTCTTGTTCTTATTTCAATGCCCACTTCCAGGAAACTTATTATTTAGTGAAATAATCTTACCTCAGTTTAAATAACTTACGTTATTTATTTTTAATGTTTTACAGACTGCATTTTGATTCATGTACACAAATGGGATACATCATTTCATTTCTATGGTTGTACACAAGGTAGATTCACACCATTCATGTAATCAAACATGTACATAGGGTAATGATGTCTGTCTCACTCCATCATTTTTATCCCCCCTCCTTTTCATTTCCTTCTAAATAATCTAAAGTTCCTCCATTCTTCTCTCCCTCCCCACCCCACCACCTCCATTATATATCATTCTCCACTTATCAGGGAAAACATTCAGCCTTTGTTTTTTTGGGATTGGCTTATTTCACTTAGCATGATATTCTCCAATTCCCTCCATTTATTTGCAAATGCCATAATATTGGTCTTTTGTATGGCTGAATAATATTCCATTATGTATATATACCACAGTTTCTTTATCCATTCATCTGTTGAAGGGCATCTAGGTTGGTTCCACAATCTAGCTATTGTGAACTGAGCTGCTACAAACATTGATGTGGCTTTGTTATTGTAGTATGCTGATTTTAAGTCCTTTGGGTATAAACCGAGGAGTGGGATAACTGGGTCAAAAAGTGGGTCCGTTCAAAGTTTTCTGAGGATTCTCCACACTGCTTTCCAGAGTGACTGCACCAATTTGCAACTCTATCAGCAATGTAAAAGTTTGCCTTTTTCCCCCACATCCAAGCCAACATCTATTATTGTTTGTGTTCTTGATAATAGCCATTTTAATTGGAGTAAGATGAAAATCTTAGAGTTGCTTTAATTTGCATTTCTCTAATGCTAGAGATGTTGAACACTTTTTCATATTTATTAATTGCCTGTATGTCTTCCTCTGTAAAGTGTCTGTCCAGTTTCTTGGCCCATTTATTGATTGGGTTCTTTGTATTTTTGGTGTAAAATTTTGTAAGTTCTTTATATTTTGTACCTGAAGATTTTGCCTTTGTAGTCTACTATCATAAAAGAACTTTTACTAGTTTTTTCAAAGTACTTTGTATGAGTTGAACTCAAACACTTAAAAAAATTTTGTTTTAAATTCAACCCAATATATTAAATGAAGTTATAACCACCATTTATTGAACAATAATTATGGCTTACTCAAAAAGTGGAAATCATATATTCAATGAAATAGAATTCATTTTCTGTGGATAGTATCCCAATATTTTCATAACATAATAGTAATCCAACTTATAAATCTTTAAGTCTTGTTGAAAATGAACAAAGACAAAAACCCAGTAATTTCATTACCAAAATTATTTACAATGTGCCTGTATCCATTTAGGCTATTGGCTTTCATTATTTATACCATTGCCAAATTTCTGTATCATCAATGATCTCAAACAACAAAAGTTGATAATTGGTAAAATATGTGAATAACTGGCACTTGGAAGGCAGTGTAAGTTGGCACTGGCACACCCCTGAATCTAAGTGATTGTTCTTATATTTCACATAATATTATGGAAATGTCAACACAAAAAAATCCCTAATTATGGGAATATTAAAATTAAAAATTGAACTTAAGACTCTAAGAACTTTTACTACTAGAAGTTAGATTTCCCAACATTATAAGTCAAAATCTCAATGAATGACACCCTTTTATTTTAATCGAGCATTTTAATATTTAAAATTATCAATTTTATTTATTAATGATTGTCTGCCTTCACATAATAAACTAGAACTCCATGAAAATTGGAATCATACCTGTTTTATGGACTTCATATATTCAATAACTACAAAAATGCCCACCACATGATGGACCCTGCATTAAGAGGTTAAATTAATAAGTTTTATTTTATAAGTCATTAAATATTTGACTTTAGTAAAAAATTATGGTAATATAGATATGGTTGGAGATAGTATAGCTTATCATTAGTCCTTATTCCCATTTTTAATGTAGATATCTACTTTGTAAAGATCAATTTTATACTGAATGAAAATCTTCCTTATATATGCTACATATCAGTTTATAAGCCACAGTTTGATGCCTACCCACATAATAATAGTCTAACAATAATCATACTCCTTCAGGAATCAAACCAGGGCTATATGACCTTGCAGTGCAAGAATATAAGCGGGAAAGTATCAATAATCATTTATATTGCCATTTCTAAATAAAGTTAATTTAAGTTTATTTTAAAATTTCTTAGCACTTCAATTTTAATACCAAACTATGATATCTATCCTTTTTTATTTATTGAAAAATTTATTCAGCATTTGCCTTGTGCCAGTATTTAATATGCAGATGCTAAAGTGAAAAACACAGAATATTAATGTTAGAGGAATATATTTAACTGAAAGAAAGAGAATTTAAACAATAAAACAAACAATGAATCTTGAAGAAAATATAGGATTTAGGGAAAGTTCTACATATTTTAGATTGGTCAATTAAGAAGGTCTTTTCCTGGAGTGACATCTTATAAAGTACCTGAAAAATATGAAGAAATGAGAAAGCAGGTAGAATAGCAGATATAAAGTTGGAGTGAATTTGAACTCTTCAGTGAGCTGTATGAACCCTACTATAGGTAGAGTGCTGGGAGTGAGGAGGAAGAGTGATAAGAATTAATATCAAATAACAGGCTGGGTGAGTTCATTTAGGCCCTTGCAGGTCATGTAATGGTGCTTTGATTTTATTATAATTATGATGGAAAATGCAGTCTGTAAAAATAAAAATAATAAAAAAAGAAAACTTTCTGTCACTATAAAAAAATACCTGAGAAAATGAACTCGTAGAAAAAAGATTTATTGGGGCTCTTAGTTTTGGAGATTATAGTTCCTGACCACCAATTAGTCCCACTGCTTTTAGTCTGTTGAAAGGCAGCACACCATGATGAGAGGGTATGATTGAGCAAATCTACTCACATCACTAGCCAGGGAGAAAAGAAGAACAAGAAAGGGTCTAGAGTCCCATAATTTCCTTGAAGACCTTCTGTCATATACCTAAGTATTTCCTGGCAGGCCCCGACTCCTAAAGGCTCCAACCACCTGCTAAGCCTCATAGGCAACACTTTAACATGGGGATCTTTAGGGGACATTTGACATCCAAACTATAGCAATGGGGAAACTTTGGAGGCTTGTAAAGAGAGGCCTGATAAAATTTGAAGAGGAATTTTTAAAGATTTTTCTGACTACTCTGTGGAGAATAAGTTCTAAAGGTGAACGTGGAGGGCTGGGGATATAGCTGAGTGGGTAGAGGGCTTGCCTCACATGTACAAGGCCCTGGGTTCAATCCCCAGCATACCCCACACATATACACACACAAAAAAAAAAAAAAAAAAAAAAAAAAAAGAAAGAAAGAAAGAAAGAAAGAAAGAAAGAAAAGAAAACACACAAAGATGTGTGTGGAATCTGCTATATCAGCTGAAAAGAACCTACAGATGAGGGATGATAGATAAGTCAAAAATAAAGTCAAAAGTAGAGTTGCCAGTATTTGATAATAGACAATTATGGAATATGAAGATAAGATCCGAATAACTTCTAAACTTGGCCCAAGCAACTAGAATTGCATTGTTTACTGAATTGGGGAAATTACTATATGACGCTGAAGCTCAAAGAGGAGCACAGGGCTAAATATGTATTCTTTGGAGTCAATGACATTAAATGTAGCTAGGAAGGGGAAAAAAACACACACACATACAAGAAATGAGCCTAGTTACATGCTGTACTTTAGTGACCCAAATTAATAGGAAGACCAAGATCTAGAATGAGAAGTTTTACAATTTTATTGGAGCAATTTCTCTAGAGTAGTGGAGAAGAAAATCTAACAGATTGAACCCAAGAGAAACGTAAAAGAAAATTTAGTGGATGTAAAACTCTCCTAAGGAGTTTTACTTAAGAGCAGAGTAAACAAATGAGCTGGAACTTCAAAGAGTTCAGACAAATGGGTTCAGGAATGTTTTTGATTTTAGCAATGAGATACATTGAAGCATATTGTATTGGTGGAAATGATCTAGTAGGACAGGAAGACGTGAGGAGAAAGCATAATGAACATCCCAGTAGGCAAAAGGAAATATAATTAGTACACAAGTGACCAGAGATAGATACAGAAAGAATTCACTCATCCTAAGAAAAATGGAAACTTGAACTAGAGGTAGAAAGATAAAGTTTGTCTTTTCTGATTGCTACTATGTTATCATTGAAACAAAATAAAGTTATCATCTGACAGTGGCAAGAATTGAAAAACGAATGCAAAAGGTTAAAGCAAGAAGAATGTGTGAAATGGTCAACTCGAAGGTTTAAGTGTGCTTAGTTTAGAATTTGCTGCCATGAATGAAAATGAAATCAAGTAACATAGGTGTGTGTATGTGTGTGTGTGTTGCAACTTTAAGTGCTCAAGGATGATATTTAGACACTACACAAAGGAATATTTTGTAAATAGTCACATGTTGAAAAATGTGTAAAATATTTTGACTAACACTTCTAAATAAGGAAAATAACTTGTTAATCTTGGCTTTGGATTCACTAGGCAGGTATGATGAGTTAGAAAATCACAGAAGTTTTGAACACACATGTATAATTTTATTAATGAACTAGACAATTTAAACCCAAGAAAGATATGAGGAGATAAAGAAACAATAAATAGTGGGGAAATGTGGGTACATAGTTATCAATAAACTTTTAAAATGATAACATGGTCATTTGTATGAATGGTCACAGAAATTGTTTCCAACTATGTAGTCACATCCATTTGTGATATGACTTCCCACTATACCCATGAAAAGTAGAATCGATTTTCGTATCATTTGAATCTAGGTTGTCCTTTGCCTGGTAGAATGCAACAGGGTCACTTTTGAGCCTAGACCTCATGATATCTCATAGCTGTATTTTCCTTCTTGAAACATTGCTACCCCATGAAAAGTCCAGGCTAGCCATCTGGAGAATGAGAGATCACATGAATAAAAAAACCAGCCAAGAGCCAGAATTGCCAACAGAATTGTGAACTAATAAATTGCTATATGAAGCTATATTATCTTTGAATGGTTTGTGACAAGGTTAAATACAACTGATATGGGGAGTCACAGTACATGAACTAGAAAAATGAAATATAATAGGCCACATTATAATGTTACAGATTCAAATCAATCATAGACCCATCTAAAAATTCTGTCACCTCAAAAATGAATTGTGCCTGGCACAGTGGTTCAAGCCTGTAATCCCAGTGGCTCAGGAGGCTGAGGTAGGAGGATCACAAGTTGAAAGCCAGCCTCAGCAACTTAGCAATGCCCTAAGCAACTTAGTAAGACCCTGTCTCAAAACAAAAATTAAAAAGGGCTGGGAATGTGGCTCCATGGTTAAGCACCCCTGGGTTCAATCTGGTACTGAAAAAAATTAATAATAAAATTGTAATGCTTTCAATTTAAATTATATAAAATAAAAAGGAGGGAAACAAGGTAGCTGATATAGAGATATGCATACACAGATTAAAGACTAACGTTTATTTTATTTTTGTAAATAATTCATAGAACTTAGAAGAAATCATTGAACGCCATGATCCTCACATTCATCAATACTGATTAACATTCAAACAAGAAAACTGCTCTGTTCTCCCAAAGTTTTGGCATCAGTTGGCATTAACAAAATCAACCACAAGTGATAGTTTGCTTAACCATGACCTGGATTTCCAGCATTCCATTACCTACTGGAAACTAGGCCAGCCACATTCAGGACAAAGCAAATGAACAAACCTATCCCCAAAGTCTTATTCAAGTGTCCTTCATGGGTCTACTCCTGATACCAATTTCTGTATCAGACAGGTTCAATCAGCATATAGAAATAGCACTAGTTAGTTGTAGAGGGAAATATTAATTAAATAATCATTGACTAGTTAACTAAAAAGTAAAGAGAATCAGTAAAGTATCATAGTTGCATTAATTTACAAGAAGGACCTACACCCCCAGAGTTGAAAAAAATGCAGGAAAGATGTTGGAATTATTAAGGTTAAGAGGAAAGAGTCCTAATAAGCTGAGACTCCATCCTCTGAGGAGAAGGAGGTCCTGTTCAGCTGGTATTGGTATTTCTAATCTTGGTCCTCTTACAAGTCTAAAATCCTACTTCTAAAAATAGTGCAGAAGTTAGTGAGTGCTGGTGTTTCTGGGAGTCAACGCCAATGAGGCTGATTATGCAAGGGTTGGAAAAACTTCAAACCAGATTCAGCTGGTGGTTTACAAAGAAATTGTTTCTACTTTGGTAAAGAAGTATTGCTAGTGTGAGTCAGAAATCACAGTTAGAAGACTCCCAGGATGCCACAAAAACAGACAGGAACAAGTCATTACCCTGCTACCCGCCAGCAGGCTTGCAGAGTTTGTCTGGATCACCTTTTTAGAAAAACTAATCATGGCTAGCCAGCAGAACAGAAATCTATTGCGCAGGTGTCTAGTTTCAATATCACAAAACAGGGAATAGAAGGGTGAGATGGGAGGATAAGCTTTGCAAGATCCAGAGGAACAAAAAGGAAAGAAAGGAACTAAAGTGAGGAAGACAAGTCTTAAGAGTTGATTTCTCTTCTAAGTTGCTAAAAGTCTAACAGAATATTTAATCAATTTGATGATGCAGTACTTTTTGCATCATGTATATGAAGACCTAGGAAAGTTACTTGTGTGCATAGTTGTCTGTGCTTCAAAGTTGTGCACTACTGTGGCTTCATTTAGTTACTTTGTATTTCTCACTGCACCAGAGCAGTGTGCACCGTTTAATTTTATTTAACTTCATTTGCTTAACTTGAACTTCTAATGGTTCAAACATATCTATATTTTTTGATTACTCAGAAAGGTATAAATACCTTATTTCTGCATGTGTCACCAACCATCTCTACTTGATTTTCCTCCTATTTCTTCACTTGACAATGTTCACAATTGGCCAGGAGCCTGATTATGGAGAGATCTTCCTTACCAACATATGGCTGAATCTGAATGATTGCACTGGACTTGAGTGTGCTCATTTAAGTCTAATGAGGTCCACAGAGGTGACTGTATGACTCATAACATGAAGTCATTTTTCCAATTAGTATTCTGACAAATGCATTAGAAGGAGAGCCCTCTCAATAGATTTCCACAGCTGCTGAAGGGATCAGGTGTCAGAAGATTTTCAGCTTTGTTCTGCTGTTCTGGTCAAACAACTTATTTTTAACCAGGCTGTGCCTCTTGATGCAGCTGGTGGTGATCATATGTCATTTGAGTCTGAGCCCAGTTTAAAAATTGTCCTTGTTACAGTACTATGACTGAAGAAAATTTAAGAGAGATCAGCAATAACTTTTGATTGAGTCATTAGTCTTTTTAAAGAAATGAAATGATTCCATATAGCATAATAAAATATATGTATGTGTCTCTATATATACACACAAGTGTGTGTATGTTTGTGTGCTTGCGTGTATATGTATGTGCACACACACACACACACATTCATGAGGGGTTAGCACTTGATACAAAACTTGTACTTGCAATCATAATAGAAGGAACTAGAAACACATTATCCTAAAATAATACCTAGTTTCACTTTGGACTTTCATTGTCTTTGGATTCAAAATCAGCACATATGTTCTGATTTGGAAAGAAAGAAGAAATAATTTCAGAATTAATAGCTGGATTCACAGACAATCTAACAGCACCAGTTCACAGGGACTTTCCTTTGCACTCAAGGTGCTCAAAGGTGTAAAGGAGAACGCCATTGAGGGAATGGTTTCCAAACAGTTAGTGTTCAAGAACATGTTAGCACCTCAGAGAAACCCAGACCATATGCATATAAAAAGAAACATCAGTCTTTAAATGTATATTTTCCAAGTAATTTAGAATTCTAAATTATCTGAAGCACTTTTTGGATATCATCTTTCAAGAAATTAGATGTTACTCCATTTGTTATGGTGAGTGAAATGCATTCTTTTCAAATGTTAGGGATTTGAGTAGTTATTTTAGATATGGAAAATTAAACTTCACCCAATATCAAAGATGATTTTGAAAGCATTTACATTGTACCTGACAGTTAACATATGTAACAAATATAAACTACTCTAATTTTGTTACTATTAATAAATATAATAATTTTCTAAATAAAATAAAAATAAATTTAAAAACAAAGTCAGCAGCATCTTTATTTTTCTCTTTTAGCTAATCAAAGCCAAGTTCTTTTTCAAATTTTAATTTCAATAGTATTCAATTACTAATGACTATGGTTTTATTAACTTAGGTTTGCTTCATTCCATATGTAGGTATTTTCTTATCCAATATTTAACTTAGTCTAATAATTAAGGTATTATCTTTTGCTTTTCAGGTGAAGAAACAGGATTAGAGAAGTTAGTGACTCATCCAAATTTACAGAACCAGTGGAAATGACAGTTCAGGTCAAAATACACTGAGCTACTTTTTGTTTTATATAGTGTGTGTGTTCGTGTGTGTGTGTGTGTGTGTGTGTGTGTGTGTGTGTGTGTGTGTGCATGTGTGTGATGAAGTCTCAATATATTGCCTAGGCTGGTCTTAAAATTCTGTTATCATGTGACCTTTGGTCTCAGCAAAGCCAAGTTCTTAGAACATACTTTTCAAAATACATTCTTATATGGTTTATAGTTTTTTCTCATTGATGTTAGAAGCTCACATTTATGTTATTTTTAGATTTGTTTTGAAGTATTTTCATTTTTCAGTTCATTTTCTTTTTCTTTTTTAAAAAATCAAATAAAACTGAACATATTTATCCTGTTCAGAATGATGCTTTCTACTTGCATTGTGGAATGGCAGAATGGAGCTAATTAACTTGTGCAGTACCTCACATGGACATCATTCTCATGGTGAGAACACTTAGAATCTACTCTCTTAACAGTTCTCAAGAATACAATACTATTATTATACAGTACATTATTATGCAATATCATGATTATCTTCGGTACAATACAGCTCTTGAAGTTCTTCCTCCTATCTTCTCACTCTCATGGCCAACCCCAACTCCAGTCCTGGTAACCACTATTCTATTATCGACTTCTATGAAATAATTTCCAAGTACATGTGAGATAATACAGTATTAGTCTTTTGCACCTAGATTATTACAATTAACTATGATAGTTGACATATATCCTCCAGAATTACCCATGTTGTTGCAAATTACAGGATTTTCTTCTTTATTAAGGCTGAGTGATATTCCATTATTGTATATATTTTCTTACTTAAACTTTTTCCTTTCATTCATCAATGTATTTTTAGGTTCATTCCATATTTTAGCTATTGTGAATAATATTGAAAAAAAAAAACAGAGTATGGGTACCTCTTTAACTTACTGGAACAGTTTCCTCTTAAATGTCATGAGATTGCTATATCATATGGCGGTTCTTTTTTTTTTTACTTTTAGTTTTGAGTAACCCCTATACTCAGTTTATTTTCAATTTCCTTCATTACTTTTCTGATTCTGTATGAAATACTTTGCACCACAAGAAATTCTCCCAAAAGTAATTTTTAAAAACAATTTTACTAATTTATGTTTATTATTTCGCTCAAAAATTTTTTCATAAAACTTTGGACAGATCATATCAACCCCATTATATATTCTACAAAATAAGAGACTTAAAAATAAAGATTATAATTTTCCTGGAATTTAAGATAAGAATGAAAACAAAAGGTCAGCAATTAACCAAATTTGATGAAGGTGTGACACTCAAAAACAGAATTTTATTTCTTTGAGTATAAATCAATAAGAAAATGACTTTGGCTACGCTTCTGAAGGGCACTTTCCACATTGTTTAATGCACTACTGACCTAATCCTGCATGCATTTGTTTTCTGACATTTGTGTTTCTTTTATTTTATTTTATTTTGCCACATTTTGGAATATTTGATGCATTCTAATGACGGCACTTGCTTGTATCAAGTTCTCTTTTCTTAGGATTTTAGCAGACCACTATAGATACTTTATTTTTCTAATTGTTCATATACTACAATACTTATGTGTGAGAAAGGGAACTAAAACTAATTAATACATTACTTATAAAATTATATTCTTAAACTATGGAATTGAAACTTAAGTTTACTGTTCCTATCAATGTCAAAATATTTCTATCTGCTACAATTTTGTCTCCCTTGAATGAAACCATTTCTCAATTATGATGTTTAAAAATCATTTAAGAATAATTTAAGGATAATTATTTATTGGGCTTTATAATACGGGAGAAAATGAGTAATGCCAATAAAAACAGAAAAAAAGGAAATAGAATAGACATGACTATTTTCTTACTCAAAAAATATAGTTAAGTAGTTGCAATGAAGACTATACAGCCCACAAAATTTTGCGGTATTTACCATCTGACTTTACAGATCATGTTTGCAGAACTCTCAAGCATATGTTCAACTTGTCTAATTGCCTTGTTTTATACACTATTTTATCATATTAAACTTATTTTCAACCTAAATTTTGTGCCTGCTGGCACAAATATAAAAAAAAAGTCTAGTTTTGAAGATTAATGTATAAATAACTAATTCATTCATGCCATTTAACACAAATTAGAAAATTTATCATAAGAAAACTTAAAAAAGGAGGCAAGACATTGTTCACTATGGTTCTCATTTTATAAAAAAGCTTATAGATATATTCCTATACCTAAAGATAATAATGGAGTATAGATTTAGAAATCTTGGAAATATTTTGTATTTCCTTCAAATTATTTCTTTTAATATGTGGACACACACATTTTGTTATATTCATTGGTATTTACTCTTATTAAATACTAGGTTAAAGACAAATTTTTGCACCTGTAGAAAGCATGGAAGACATTACCTATGACTTTGTTACTTAATTATAAATCAACACATTGCCTTAGGCTATAAAGATGACATTTAATAGGAATAAAAGTACAAATTCTTACTCAATTGGTAGTAACTGCCCTAGAAATACTATGCTATTGCTTCCTAAGTACAAAACCCTTTAAATCAGATTATTGTTTCATATAATAAAATATTTACTTATAATCAGGGATGTTCAAAGTAGGGACCAGCTACTTCAAAACAGTAGTGAATCCCCTTCCACTAATGCTGTCTCAATAGAGGCTAAGAAACGGCTCCATGAGCTTAGGTTACTGGAGATTAAAATCTAAGCTGTGCAGATTAACTGGATATATGATTTTTCATAAGAGCTAGACTTGCAAGTTCTGAAACTTACTCTTCAATGAAATGGAGAAAAGTGTGGTCAAAATAAGCAAGGCAAAATACTAAAATGTAAATGTAAAGATTCTAAGTGTTAAAGTCATCTGCTAAGTCATGAAAGCTAAACCAAGCAAGGATTAAATTAAAAAAGAAGAGTGTGTTTATTTGTATGAACATGGTCAACTCAAAATATAAGCAATGTAAACTAGACTACATAATAAGAATCTATACATTTTCATTAGGAAAATATATGCATACAGAGAATAACAACTTTCTCTCATAAGATCATCCTGGCTTTTCCATCTCTTTATGATTTAATATCTCTTTAACATTAAAAAAAAATCTGGTTCCAGAAATCTAAAACAATAAATGTGCTTTATTTACCTACAAAGCATTTAACTCCTTTTATTTCATGTCGAGAAAAAAAGGATACCTCTATTGGATATGAAAGTCATTAAGAAGAAGTTAACTTAACAGAAGAGTTGATTTGAGTACCAGATATCTACACTGCTCAGGAAGGCACTTAATGAGTGCAGGCAGGGTTACACCCCTTCCTCTTACTCCATCTTAGTCTGTGTCTTACTCTGTGTCTGTGGTGCAGACGCTTCCTCCCCAATACCTCAGCCCTGTCCACAGCACTGCATTAGGCCAGGCAGTAAGATTAGAAGTATTGAGTGGTTTTGTGTTTGGTATTCTGGTTGTTTCCCTAAATGCTTTTTAATGAATACCGTAATGCACTTAATCTATAACTTCTCTATTTTCCTTTTTGGCCCCTTAGAGATTAATAATATTTAGGTAAGAAAAAGTACAATTCTTTTCACTGCCAAGTTTTTTTTTTTAATTCACTTAGTTCAGTATTAATCTTTTAAAAAGATAATCCTTAGGTTACTGTTAAAGCAAGATGCTTATAGTCAACATTTTCATGATGACTTATCAGAGGAAGTGATGGGATACAAATACACTAGTACATTAAAGCAGGTATGAATTTTGAAATGAGTATTACTTATGTCAGGAATACAATGTAAATGCAAATATTCCCCTGTGGAAAATAATAGCAAATGAAAGGAAATGAACATAAACTACTGATTCACTGATTGCAATCAATGCTAGAAATAGATGGTTTAGAAATGTTTGAGAAGTTTGCATGATACTGATTCACTGTCCTGAGTTATTTAATGTGCTGATGGATCCTTATGTCTATCCTATATTAAGTTCTTACTTACATATTCTATTACTTCTCAAATAATAATAACATTGGTAGAACAATTACAAAATAACTTCATAAGTTTCGCTTTTTAATTTAATTTTTGCCTTCTGCTTTATTTCTGTATTCCTCCTTTCACTTATTAAAAAATTGAACCTGGCTTCTGAAAATTAGTAGAATAATCTACTTTTGACAAATGTAGTTAATAGAGTGTTTTTTAAAAATCCTTCTATCTACATTACATTTCTTACAATTACAGTTTTAATAAGAAAAGATAATACATTTTAGTTTGTATAATTATTATTGATTTGCTTTCACTTTTTAAATATACTTTCAAAGTAACAGTGCTCAGGTGCTACTAGTTCATCAGGCTTAAAGTCATTATTGCAAAGTGATTTTGATCTTAGGGCTGTTCAAGTAAAGTGAATTGGTAATCGATGAAAGAAAATCCTATATAAATTGTTTGAAATATATATATATATAATATATGTATATACATACATACATATACTAATACCACCTTCTCACAGAGCACATTCTGTTATCCATGTTTCAATTTTTAAGTATATGTTAGGAAAATAAGGAAGAATGTGTGATGTATGTATGAGGCGCATGACTTTATACTGAGCTGTAAATGTTTGCACCTGGCTTCAAAATTCCATCTCTAACTTAATTATATTAGGTGCATTCTTAATGATGTACATACTCCAGATATTAATACTACACACTGTAAGAGACAATGAAAAAAAGTTTTTAATCTAGTGAGCATTGGTAGATAAGTTTTGACAAATGTGACTAAATTAAAACAGAAGTTTCACACAATTGGAGATAATAAGGAAGGATATATTATAGATATAAATATATAAGGAAAATATATTCCTTCTACCATTTAAATGGTTTAATTGCATTTGTTTGGTGAATTCAAGTCATTGACTAGGATTTGTATAAATTTGCCTTTTTCTGGAATGATCTGGGATGGGATCACTTTTTTTTTTTTTTTTTAGTGTGACATGGTTCAAGTTTACCTTTCTCACATTTCTAAGTCACAAACTTCTATAATGCTTGGGTTAGAGTAACAACAATTTTACCATGCTATGATCAAATATAAGTGGTGAGATAAATTTCTGAAATATTATTATTAGTATTTTACCCTTACACTTTGTTTATCCCTAAAAACAGAGTTCATGCCTGGGCCATGGGGTCCTGCACAAGAGTACTCAGCAAAGAGTTCTGAGTGGACCAAAATCCGATCCATATTATACTCACCAAGCCTTGCACCCTCTCTGGGGGATGCATTGATTGAGAGAAAGGAAAATTTTTTCTTTGCTTAAAGGTAGTATTCCATCACTATGCTTGTACTCAGATTATGTGTGGCTTCTGTTGCAACCACACAGAGGTGATGCCTTTTTCTGAACTGCACAATGCCAAAGTGTAGATTGTGGTTATCGGAGTACTCCAATGAATTGAGAAAGTGCATTGCCAAAGAAGAAGAAGGGAGGTACCAGAAATCCAGAGTGAAGTTAGAAGTCAAATTATTTGATTTTGGATTCAAAAGCAATCTTTGAAACTCAAGAAAGATGCTATACTTTGAGAGGAAATGCTTTGGTTTATAAGAACCTCGTTTTTTGAGTTTCAAAAGGCTAAAACCTGAAAGGTATAAAAAGAGATTGAAAATAGAGTAGATGGAAAGCTGAACTAAACCCTGAAATGAAGTAAATGTTCTCATGTTGGGCAAGAAAGAACTATTTGAAGGGAATCAAAAAACCGCACACGCTGGTAGGGCCTCCATCAGGGACCACTAATTTGACCTCCCCTCCAGGTTCCTGTTTTCACAGAGGATAGAAAATGGTATCCTCAGATATCTGGGGATCCTACAAAGAATGAAACTTTGTTCTTGGCTTCCAGAACAAGTCTAAGGATCTGACAAGTTTTGCAGAGTTTGCAGAACTCAAATGCTGTGCAACAGCTATGTAATTGACATGGTGATAACAAACCTAGTTTATAGGTGATGCAATAAAACCTGCTGCTTTCCTGCATTTGTCAAACAGTGTTGCAGAATATATAAGCTATTTCATGTGACTCTGAGAGGAATCAAAAGAGAACAGAGAGATTTGGTGAGTGTGAGGAGGTTTGACAGACTAAGGAAGCAAGCATGACCTCTAAGAACCTAAGGACAGGAAACCAAATAGCTAATGCCAATAGCTGTAGCAATTCCAGCTGGGTTAGATCTCAAAGTCTTCAGCAAGTGTCTTCCTGCATCAGTGCCTGGACCCTATTTTAGCCAAGAGGAATTTAGGTGAATATGGAGAAACTTATTTCATTGAGAAAACTCCAAATAGTTTAAAACACTTTCCTCTACTTGGGCTTAGTGTGGTCTTAAATTTAGTCATTATGGATTCAAATAAAGACAATTGCATTTTCTGTAAACACAGATTTTGGCTTACGAAAATCCATACTCTACAAAAGGATATAAAAATCATTACAGAAGAGATTCCTGAAGAGTGTTACCCAAATTCACCACATAGTTTCTGAATGGTCATTAGAGTATTATTATACATTTCAAAGCTTTGTTTACTTACAATACTTGGGGGGAGGGAACTTGGTTGTTATCATAATTTATTCATTCATGATTTCAATTTGAGTGACATTATCAATTAACCAGGACATCTTTGCATCTAAGTTGAGAAAAATGAATTGAGACACATGAACTGACTCATTCAATTTGTGGCTGAGCAAGACCAGAAATTAAACTTCTAGATTTTACCCCAAAACTGCCTTTTTCAGTTAATTCTTACTGTCCCATGGAAAGTGGTAGAAACCCATCTTAAATTCATAAATTCAAATTTATAAGTTTTAAATGTATAGCAAATATTTCTACCTAAAGGCCAAAAGCAATTGATGAAAATAAATAATTTGTCTTCAAAACCAGAGCCATTGTTTGCTTCATTAACATAATAGAAGCTCAAGGCACTAACAACACATATTAATTTACATATAAATATAATTATATGGATATTTGTCTATGTTCTATGGATATCTGAGTAGCAAATATACTTTTTCAAGCTCACAAATATTTATATCCATTGATCAATTTTATTAATATTTCTTCAAGGATTTGTATGGTTTAAAAAGCAAATGATTTCAATCCTCAATAAATCACACTGTCACAGCAAATAGAGACAGATAAAGGAGCCAAATTCTGTTATAGCAGTGTCCCAATGTGCAAAGTGAAACATGGCCTTGGGAATCATCACTGCATATTTTAGAAAATATAATCTTTTTTCTTGAATGTATTTGCGTAGCAAAATCATTTAATTATAATGTGTGAATGTGTATATAAAGACTTCAGTGAGAACACAAAATCTCTCAGAAGTTTCACCTAGAGTGAGATTGTAGATAAAATACAGGCATTTTTATGCAGGGTGTGAAAAAGCTGACTAAAATATTTACGTATTAATATCCCATTGCAAAGAGCACTGTTAGCTCATTGGCCTTAAATTATTCACTAGGTTCAATGGTTATTATTTTTGGCTGCTGCAGTCAGACCTTATAAATACATTTCTAAGGTCATACACTCTTCTTTTCATCTAAATCTTTCTCCCCCTTTACTCTTTTAAAAGTGAACATTAAATGAAATTACCTGACATTCAACCTTAGTGATTCAAACACTTTTGAACCAAAAATGAAACTACAAGGATATTATTTTGAGAAAGTAGGAAATTTTTATATCAACTTTAATAAATATTATTTTTAAAAATAGCAATTACAACAGTACTTCTCTTGTTTAAGAACAAAATTATCATATCAAAATCGTTTTACAAATAGATTTTTTTTTCATATTCTTGGAGTTCATCTTAAATAAATCAATTATATTTCCTGTTATCACCTTTGCATAACAGATATTTAAATTATTTGTGCATGTGTCTTAGCATGTATTTACAGAGTTTGGCATGTAGTCATCTGAAAAATAAGAATCTCAGATCTGTGGGGGCTGGAAAGACCTTTCTTGTTACACCAATTTCACTTTTGCTTTGAATTCAAACACAGTAAAGAATATACTTTATCATAGTGGGGGTACAAGGATCTGCCAAGAATCTCCTGGTTTAGATCAAAGTGTCATTGCAGAATTTAGAGACAATTGTCCCTTTCACCTAAGAACAACTCTGGAAAACTGAGAGACCAAATTGAACTCTTGACCTGTGGTTGATCCTGGGAAGTCTGTTACCATTTATGCTTCAGTCAGGTCACCTGTGATGTCTAGTAACCTCACATTACCAACCACAGGTGCCAGTGAATTGCATTTCACTCTGTAGTATGTGAAATACGTTTCAATTCTTGGTTTATGGAGTATTCTCTCCAAGTCAAATGCCATCCTTCCCCCATGCCTCTGAATGTTTCTGAACCTTTTTTTTTTTTTTTTTTATTTTCCATGTCTAATCTGCCAATTCATATCATTATGGTTTGGATATGAGGTGTCCCCCAAAGGCACCTGTATTATTGCCCAATTGCTGGGAAGTAAAATGATTGAAATTGTGAGAGTTGTAACCTAATCAGTCCATTCTAATTTGAATGGACTCACTGGATGATAACTGCAGGCAAGTGAGGCCTGGCTGGAGGAGCTAGATCACCAGGGTCATGCCCTGAAAGGGTGCACCATCCCTGTGTCCTGTTCTTCTCTATCTCTCTGCTTCCTTGTTCACACAAGCTGAGCAGCTTCCCTCCACCATGCCCTTCCCCTATCATCTTGGGCCCAGAGCAATGGAGTTGGCATTCTGTGGATTGAGACTTGTGGGGGCACCTGGCTCTCCTTGCAGTGCTTGACAGAGTTCCACTCAAGGATGATTGCAGAGACTCATCCTAAAAGGATTGCATGCCAGATGTATGCCTCCCTAGCTTGGATGTTATTCTGTGGAGTTTTCCTAATAATATATTTCTTACTTCAGTCTGAGAATCTTGCTAGAGGTGATGGGAATAATTCTACAAATTTCCAGAACGTTCTTATTATGTTAAAAATCAAACACTGCATTTACTGGCACAGCCAGAACCTGTTGGGGCACAGAAACTTATAGATAACAATGTTTCCCTAAGTTCTAAACACAAAGCATCTCCCACAGTAGCTACTAGATATGGACTAGCTTATTTTATCAATGGTAAGCCCTGGTACCCCCCTAAAGGCAAGCCCTTAAAGAAGGTAGATATAGATCTCCCCCTGTCTCCTACAGGGTGGTTTAATTCAGATGATGGTTTTGTTTATGTGTGGTGGTAAGGTAAAAAAATAAGGTTTCACAACATTCCTTCCTTCCTACAAAGAATATGTCAGCCCTATAATAAACGTTGGTACATAATAGCCATTGGGACCGCTGCCCTCCTGTAACCCTTAACTCAGCAATTTAGATATTAACCAGAAGGACCTAGTAGAGATGGTCACATGAGATTATTTGTCTATCGCTTTACCGCAAAAATAATAAAAATAATCTTAGGTCATATAGAGTTTAGATATTAAGGAAATAAACATTGTATTAGCTCATTGACTAGTTAGATATGCTTAAAATAATTGTGATTAAGTAAGGATAATCTGTAAGTTTACTGTTTTCTCATAATCTTTCAGTAAAAACAATTTCTGCCTATGCTTTGGAAACTTCTTTGATTTTATTAATCGTAAGCCTGTCATCATAGCCTGAAGAAAAATGTATGTAAACCCAGCCTTCCCCAGAATAAAGTGGGATTGATTGCACCAGAACTAGAGTCTGTGTCTTTCATTCTCCATCCATCGCCGTCGCTGTCTCCCTGCACCCCGTTTACCAGTGTGGAACCCATGGACTCCTGCTAGGGCTGGACCCCGGCAGAGACTTCTGATATTGTGACAAAAATAAACTTTTCCCCCTCTAAATTGTGCTTGTCAGTTACTTTCATCATAGCAAAACAAATGCTGACTAAAACAATACCATATCTAATTATTAATTCATTAGGAAATATTTGCACCAACTAGGTAGTATTATATTAATAATGCTTCTCAAATCTATCAGGTCTAGGCCCCAAGCTTCCAGAGACACGTGATTCTCTGGTTCAATCTCACTTCTTTTAAGTACAAATCTATGCTTCCCTGCCTCCAGACAGACATCAAATCCACCTTTTCCTGGTATCCTTGACTCATATGGCCACTCTCTAAAACTTCTTTTCTTGGCCCTTGAATCTCTTTTCCATTTCTTCCTCAGTATTCCAATGAGCCCTAAGACCCTGGCTACCAAATGGATCAGCTGCTTTTTAAGAATTATTTTAAAAGCATGGACACTTGCTATATGAGAAAAACTAAATGCTAAAGAGAATTCATTAACACATGCCTTAGGAAGCATGGGGGACACCTACAACTTCCAGATGTAATTGCACCTGGAAGGCAAAGTAGGATTCTGATTACTTAAAGAAAATTACAATTGATCATCAAATATATTTCCCATATCTTAACATGTATTATTTACATGGCACATACCTATAATCCCAAAAGCTCTGGGCTGAGGCAGAAGGACCCCAAGTTTAAAGCCAGCCTCACAACTTTGCAAGGCCCTAAGCAATTTAGTAAGACCCTGTCTCAAAATTTAAAAAAATAAAAAATGGACTGTAGGGCTGTGGCTCAGTGGTTAAACGTCACTAGGTTCAATCCCTGGTACCAAAAAAAATAAGAAATAAAAGAAAAACAAACTCAAACCAATAGAGAGAGAGAGAGAGAGAGAGAGAGAGAGAGAGAGAGAGAGAGAGAGAGAGGTGACTAAACCTACAAATCTAAATACAGAGGACAGAAGAGGAAGAAGATGGAAGTTAATTAAACAGTCATGAAGCACTTCATATAGGTTAAACCTTTTCACCATTGTGGAGATACAGAATGAATATCCAGGGATTAACCTTTAACTTCAGTGTTAAAAAATACTTCTTTGAGCACTTGTCTTTGAAGCTAAATTCTAACACAGAGATGTTTACAACAACATTTCAACAGATGGAACAATATTCTCTATCATATTGTTCACTAATTCATCTATATCTGGAATGAAATTTCTCAATAATATTCTAAATACATTCACTTCTGATTAATAAATTATATATACCATATAATTACTATTGTCCTTGAAGGTATCAAATTGGAGAGAAAACATTTTAAGCCATACATATACAAAAATATTCATTATTAGAATTATATATCTTTATCTATCTACACACATATCTTTCTAGGGAAGATATATATATATATATATAGAGAGAGAGAGAGAGAGATAAAGATAGAGGTCACCTGAGTTCTCATTCTAGTTTTATATCCTTAAATATTGTATATTCACTCCTAGGAAACTTCCTTGACCTTTTCTTGCTTTTGTTAACTTGTCTGGGAAAGTATATAAAATTGTTATCTTTCTCTTTGGGCTGTTCAAAGGATTAAATTCTGTATTTTATGAGCTATTTTAAATCATTCTCATTTACAAAATATTTAATGATCGTCAGTTTTATTTATTATAAATATGCATTTATAAGTCTGTCTCCAATTTTTTTCTTACCAATTGTTACTTATCTTTCAATGCCTCAGCTCATCTTCTGAAACATATCCTATATAAAAGAGAGAAAAATATATATTTACATAGGTTAATAGATAGTAGGAACATGAACACCAATATTGACAATATTAAATATATTACTTTACAAAGTGGTTGTACAAATTTATATTACCACTAGCAATGTATGAGAAGTCTCATTTATTCAAGTCCTTACCATCAGTTAAGAACGTCTGGCTTTAGGTTTTTAAATCAGATAGGCAAGTAATGCTAAGGCATTAGTTTTGATTTGCATTTCTCTGATATCTAAAACAGTTTGGATAGAATTCCTATATTTGGCATTCATAGTTCTACTTCTGCAAGTTTTCTGTTTGTGTCTTTGACCAATTTACTTTGTGTCATTCATTATTTTCACACTGGTTTTTAAAAATTGCTTATATATTTTAGTTCAATCCTCTGTTGATTACTGCAAACAGTGTCTCCTTAATGGAAGCTTCTCTTATTCTTTCTACTATGTCTTTAAAACACAGATAAATGCTTAATTTCACACATACAATTTATTTAATCAATATATCTATCTTTTGTTTTGTGCTTTAGAATTTTTTGAATATTATTTTACTTCTTTATTATTTTAATTTTTAGTGCATTGTAGTTATGCATAATAGTGGGGCTTATTTTGAAATATTCATAAATGCATATTTTTAAAAACAGAACTTTCTTCCTTAGTGTCATAAACATTTTTAAAAACAGAACTTTCTCCCTTAGTGTCATAAACATTCTTTTAAATATTCACTTTTGTTTTGACCTAGAATTGCTTTATATATTTACAACTTTATGGTATAATATAGGAATTTAATTTCTTTTTGGCTGTTTATTATTTCAACAAGGATAACATGTGTCCAACCTCTTTTTATTGATTATCCTTTACTTGCCCAATGATCTGACATGTCATTTCTATATGTGTGTATGTGCTTATACATAAAGAGTGAGCAATAGACAAAAATTTTGTAGTGTTTCATTATTTAAGTGGACAGTAAAATTAATTGTAGATTTCCATTGTGATTCTTTCTTTGCTACTGATTTATTAAGAAATGTGTTTTTAAATTTGCAAACATAAAGAGTATTTTGGGTTTTGAAATTAATTTTTGATTGAACTTCATTCATAATATAGGAATGTCATCGTTGGGATTTATTGAGACCTGCCCTAAGGACCAGTCTGTGCTTAGTGTTGGTAGAGTACTCTGAGAAGTATTCTCCATTTGTAAGGTGCAGTGTTGATGGTGACTTTTGAATCCAGACTGATATATGCATTATTCATTTTTTTCCTTTTTGTATTTAATATTCTGACTAGTAAGAGGTGCATTAAATCAGACATGCTGATAGTTTCAAATTCTTTGTGTATGTTATTTTTAAGTATGATTTGAACCTATGTTACTAGGTGCTTACATTTTTAGAATTTTTTTCTTTCATATGATTTAAAGCATCTGTCAAAATACACGAATGCTCTTTGGTTCTGATTTTGTGGATATAAAGCCTCATTTATCTAACTTGTTTTATATTAGATTTGCTTTTATTTTTCACCTATTACTTCCAAACTTCCAGTTTCTCTATAGTTTATACATTTTAGAGAAAATACAATCGACTGAGACTAAACTGAAAACTTCATTGTAAACTAAATATTGTATTTATTGGAATTTTATTCTAAAAATATAAAATATTTTATTACTGTAACTTTTCCTCACTTTTTTCAGTACTTCACACTTCTTTACTTCATATTTTCTCTTCTATATTAGATTAGAATTTCTACAATCTATTTTAATGTTCTTAGGAGTTTCCTGGAAATTATAGTGAATGTTTTAATAAAAAATATCTTTACCATTCTCCAGAACCTAGCATAATCTAACTGAAAGTCCTCCTCTTCTGATTTGTAGTAGTACTCTTTCTAAGATTTTTAAATCTTTTATATTTTTAAATTTAACTGCACGAGTTAGACATAGTTATTATGTTACAATCAATAGTTATTTAAATTGCATTGTACATTTGTCATTTCTTTACTAAGCACTTCCTCTTCCATCTCACATATTCTTTTACCCATTTTTTTCCTGAGACATATCAATAATTTCTGTAACTATGATAAATGGATAATGCATTATCTTAAACCTATTTGTGTTTTTGTCTTTTTCTTGAAAATGCTTATGTTTTATGTATAATATTATATGGATACTATTGGCTAAGATCTTTGAAGAGATTGTTCCATTGCCAAATGTTGCCATTGGTAAGTATTTTGTAAGTCTACTTGTAATTCCTCTCTGGGAAGTCTATCTCTTCTTTCCTAAGACTTGTAAAGTCTCTTGTTTGCCTTGGATTTCTTTGGTTTTTGCCACAAGATATCTAAAATTATATTTTTGGTATTATTATATTAGAATACTTTCCATCCTATTTTTGATGTCATTCATAGTTTATGGAAAAATATAACATCTCTTCAAATACTCTATTTTCTTCCCATTCCATTGTCTTTTATCTCTTCTAAATGTCAATGAATTCATCAGTACTCATTCTAGCATCCATGTCTTTTAACTTCACTTTTATATGTCCTAACATATTGTCATTCTTGATTTTCTTTTTAGATGTCCTGATCTTCATCATCCATCTTTTGAAATATTAATTACTTCAAAAATTGTCTTTTTCTCAACTTTTGAGATCATTCTTTTTCCAAAACCATGGGCATTTTAAATAAGGCCATTTTTGTTCAATTTTGTTAGTCTTCCATTTCTTTCAGCACTTATTTAGACATTTTTTTCCATTTGCTAATTTTGACATATGAAATCTTTGCAGACATAATTATTCTTTCCTTCCTCTGTGTTAGTGGATTTTTTAAATTAGAATTTTTTTAAGAGCAGGTTCATAGCAAAATTAGAAGCAGAAGTATAATAATTTCACATATTACCTCTGCTCCTAACAATGCTTCTATTATTAAAAACACTCTCCACCAGATAAAACAGTTATTAAAACTGATGAATCTACAGTGACAAATGATTACCACCTGAAGTCCATATATTACACTGGGATTCACTGTTTGATGTTGTATATTGTATGAATTTGGGAAAATGGTGTATGACATGTATCCACCAGTATGACATGTATCCACCAGTACAATATCATACAGAGTATTTTCACTGCCCTAAAAATCTGTGCTCTGCCTACTCAGTCTTCCCTGCCCACAAACTTCCAGCAACCACTGATACTATTGTGCATTTACTGATTGTTTTAATGTGAATTTGTTTGTTTGTTCATTAAATCCTTGGTAATTCTTAAGACGTAAATTGGGAATACCTTTTTGAAGAGAATATTGGCTTTTCTTTTGTCAGGACCAAAGGTTATGTTTACATGAATACTCTTCACTAAGATCTTTGGAGAGATTGTTTCATTGCCAAATGACTTCTGTTATTGAAAATATTTTGCCCTCTTCATGGAACTGACTATTGTGGGGGACTGTTTATTCTTCCCTCTTTCAGCTGGACGAAGGCAATGCTCCACATGATTGCACTTATGTGAACACTTCTCTCCAGCAGCCCTACATTTCACATCTGCTCAAAGCTCAATGTATGTTTTAGTTTCATCTTAGGATTTTGTTTAGTTGATATACCCCTGGTGATTTCCCTTTTGTCTTTCAGGCCCTGAAATTATTAAAAGTGTATTTTATCGAGACTATGGTATATTTGGGTTTAAGTTTCTATGCTGAAACTTATATTTACTTAAAGGCTACTAAATCTTTCTTCAGTATTTTTTAATCTGTTATTTACTCCATTTGTTTTGTTTCTAATTTTAATTATTGCACTTTTTATTTGGAGGTATTATAAATGAATCTCATTAAAGATCTTCAGGTCTATATTTTTTGATAGTTGCTAGTATTTCATACTTTCAATGTCTTCTTTCTTTACACATAAATAAAAAGATGTTTATATTACATTCTGTATTTAATCACACAACTGTCTGAATACTTTGTGAGTTTGATGTGCAGTCTGAAGAGTTTGCTAACTCACTTATTGGCTGAAGTTTTATGATTTGTGCTTTTTTACAAAGCACAAACTCATACTTTGTGAATATAGACTCATATTTCTTGGAGATATGCTGTGTAACCTGAGTTTGAAGTGTACTTCTCTGAAGAGGATCTGTGTGGACTTCTTATCAAAGTTAGGTCCACTTTAACCTGACCACTTTGAACTGCAGTTTTTCACTAAGTATTTGTTGGATTATACAGGTAAAGAGAATTCTTGTGCTGAGTACTCTGAGTAGAAACTTGTGGTGGAATTTTCTGTTTTATCTTGTTTGGCTCTTTGGTGTTTTTATAGCAACCAGAGACATTATTCCCATTCTCTCTCTCTGTAGAACATATTCCTAGATCCTCACCACTGACAGGGATTACTTATTCTTCTATAATCATGTATTCTTGTATCTGGCTCCAAAAGCTACTCTTAACTGCTTTACTACATTTAATATACACTTAAAATATTTTCCCCTTAGTAATATATCCATGGTTTTCTTTTGCCATAAATAAAAATCTCTGAAACTTTTTAAGAAAAATTTCCCTAAGACTAAAACTAGATAAGCTTTCCCTATTAATCTGTACATTTATTTCATTGTATACCATACAATGAAAGCATAGTTGTCTTCACTTAGAGATTATGAACTAATGTAAGTTGAGTGGCTCTATCTTTCACTTTGGCTTTGCTTATATGAATCGTAATATGCTATTCATTCTCCACCATTCATTTTACGTCACCATTTCTGTGAATTCTTTCCTGAACTTCTTCACACTTCTTTTGATTTCCATGTATAAGAACTTTCACCACCCAGACGCAGTTCTTAGTGATACTGGCCTTTGTAGAGTCCCCAAAGAGGTAGTCCGAGTGAACATGCGAACTAGTCTTTCATTGTATTCGAATAGATCACTCAGTGCTGGGCACAACATTGGCCTAAGAAATCAGATTTTATTGCTGAACAAATGAAAACTTAGATACAGAGATAGTAAAGAAAATGTGAGGGAGTTATAATGTTTTCTGAAAATACTGTCTGATTTTTAAATAAATTAGCACCTATTCATTTCTTCTTGTTTTCCTGACTTTTTTTTTTTTTTTTTTTTTTTTTTTTTTGCGGTGCTGCGGATCGAACCCAGGGCTTTGTGCTTGCAAGGCAAGCACTCTACTGACTGAGCTACCTCACCAGCCCAATCATTTTTTTTAAATTAAGTAATAGTCTAGGATTAAGCATCTAGCCCAAAGCAAGAACTAGAGTTTAATACTGGAAATACTACACACTAGTTTAAACTTCAGGTTGTGTAACTTCTTTCATTTTATTCACTCATTTGTATAATTGGATAATAGATGGTATTTAATCATTTGTGTTGTGAGAATTAAATGATTTGATATGCAAAATACTTGGACCAGTATTTAATACATAAAAGGAATTCAATAAATTCCTGAGTAATAAATAATCAATAAATACTAGGCATTTGGTTGTTATTATTTTGCTATGATTATATATAATAATCAAGTGTCTAGAAGAGGACATAATCCAGAGTTCATTATCTAAAAACATGAATTACTTTATACTCTCCTGAACTATTTGTCATTTTTATTCATTTTTTAAATATAACCATCTTTAAAAATTCAATGTCTATACTTTCTCTCTCTATTCAAAACTTTCCTAACAAAAACAAGATGTAACAGAAAACTTAAACAGACTAGACAAAACACCTTCCATATCCAGTTCTCATGAGTTCTACATATTTAGCATTTTGTTCATGTAATTTGTAACATTCTCCTACAATAATAAGATAAACAGCATCAATAATAATGTTAAAACTCTTATGACTCTATATAATATGTTCATTTAGAATAAGTGAGTACACACCATTTTAGAATACTTGAATATTTCTTTGAGAATCATGTATGACTTTGTTCACACTGGCAAACTGGAATAATCCTCCCTGATACAGACCAAAGAACCATAGGACAAAAATGGACAGTATGAAAATAATATGTTTGCTATTAAGGTAATTGAGCATGTATTTTTTCAAGGGAATAGTTTCCTGCAATAGGTTATGATACATCTCATGTTAACAATTGTGTTGCTTCCCATACCAAGTATTCAAAATTTCGTAAGTCAATGAAAATAGTCGGCAAGATGTAAAAATATCAATCCTAGGCAATTCTCCTATTGATAGTCTTTACTAAACTTCCTAGTTATCTTTTCCAATTTTTTTCACACCTCTTATAAATTTTTAGTACATACATATTTTCAACACCAAAAATAAAAATTAATATCCTTTTCTGCCAAACATCAGCTGAATTGCAACAATACAGGGAAACACTGCATGGTTTCATTGAGAAGGATGCTAGTGTAACAAGCAGTATTCTATATGCCTAAGCCACATCCTCTGTCACTGGCTTCAACTAACCTCTTACAGTATTATAGTCCATCTCTCTCTTAATCATGCCAGATTTGGATTCTAGGAAAATACAGAAGTTCATGGTGACTATCATGAAAAAGTTAATATAATCACAGAAATAATGCCATACAAAATTACCCAGCTTCTAGCATACTTTGGTTCTTCCATGTATACTAACATAAAATACATAAATAAAATAAAATTAGAGTTTGGGGGTTTTTGAGAAATTAAAAAAAAAAGATTACCTGGTTACATTAAATTTCTACCATAAAACATTGGTAGGTCTTCATTCACTTATCAAAATAGATCATTAATCCCTTTGAATCAAACTCTTCCTTGCATTGCTGATTGATACAAGAAACTAGAAAATGGAATTTGAAGCTCACATTTATATTATATTTATATTGCTCAGATAATTTGAGTTAGATGGCCTTTTTCCTGGGGTAAAGACAGGATTTCTATTAACCAAAACTTATTCTCTATTCAGATTTGAAAGAGATGATTTTAGAATATGAATTGAATGGCACAAATTGGAGAATTCTATGAGTAAGCTCGAAGACACTGTGTCACAGAAGCCATGGAGTGTTACTTAAATGTGTAAGTGGCATGATAAACCTCCCACTCTCCTAAGAATAGAGTTAGAGCTGGACCCTGTTATCTCACAACCTGAAGGTATAGTATGATAACGATACCACTTAACACTGGTGCTGAATGGGTAGGGGGTAGGAAAAGCTGCAAGCATTTTAACTAGAAAGAAAATCAAATTAAAATATTAATTTTCTGATTAATATAACATTAGCTGACCTATTTTCTCCAGCTTGTTAAACAACAAAGACTTGTGAAGCTAAATAACTGCCTAAAAGATAAATGTTTTAAGAATTCCCAGGGAGGTGTTTAGCTTCTTTTTAAACACCATTAAAGATATGCCTTGCATATATCAGGCAGTTTTATTTTTTCTGTGTTGAAACATCCTGTTTACATTTATTAATGCAGTCTAAAAAATTAGGATTTGATTAGGGGGTTCCCACTTGTTAACAACTAAGACCAATGGATGGCAGTTTCCTTACCCTTAGTGACTCATTGTAGAATTTATGAGAATTAAATGTCTTTTAAGAATGTGAATCAGGTTACACTTTGAAATTTATTTTCCTAAACTATTCATAAATTGAGATAATGCTGACTTTAAAAATAGAAACCAGCAAAATGCTGTCTACATTCTCATAGCCCTAGGATACCAGAAGTTCAAGTCGATCTTCAAAAACATCAAAGAACAGAGAACTGGCTTTTGTTCTGAGAGCTGAGTTCCTAGGACAGTTCTGTTACTAGTACTATTCACTACTACACCACATTTTTCTTTATAACCTAAAAAGGTTTTGAACAAAATTTCTAAGTATTTCTTGAGCTGAAAAACGTTAGCAGTTTGATCTATTAAGAAATAATAGTTTTGGCACATTCTGATGCATGTTCTGAAGAAAGCTGAATGGTTATCTTAGAATAAAAAAATTGGAGCTCCACTGGAGGAATGTAAATTGTTAAGATGAGGTGCAGTCAGTAAAGCACAGATCCTAAATGTTTCGATAAGGAGCTGAAGGGGGGTTGCTCAAGTGATAGATAATTGTGAGTAAATGAAAAAGAAGAAAATCTAAGTGATCTCAGTTCTTCATATTATATTAATTAATGATCAATTCTTAACAATTGAGGAGTAAGCTTGCCTCCTTACTTCACATTTTTATTGAACCTACGTTATATAACAAGAACACTGATATTTTAAAGCTAGTTTTGATTATTAGGGACTTTTTGAAGGTCTCCTCAAATGATAAGGAGAACTAAGTTTCTTCCCTTCAGTTTTAAACCACAAAACCTACAGAGCTATCAATTTCTTCTTTATTTCATTTGAGTTTTTAAAGATTCAGTACAATAATGTATGCTTCAAAAAGAGCATTTTTGTTTTTCTCAACTTCTAAATCAGTTTCTTGCTGTCTAAGTAATTATTTCAATGTCTTTGTTCATTTGGTTCAGGTTATACAATATCACTGGAATCTTTCTGAGATGCAAGGATTTGTGGCAGTTATTAAGCTGTTCGTCAAGGAACTTCCTTTCCGTCTCTTTGTCTCTGTCTCTGTTATACGCGCGCGCGCGCGTGCACACACACACACACACACACACACACACACACACACACACACACAAATGCCTTTAAAACTTGGTTATAAGTGGTTCCCATTATGTACAGTACACACACCCTTCAACTACTGTGTTTGAAAAAAATCAGTTACCCCAACAATGATATTATTGTGTGCTGATAAATGTTTAACACCCAATTGTCTGGGAAGAAATAAAAAAGATTCCTGATATTTAATATTTACTGATTTCACTGGTGTAAATATTCTCACTATGGCTGATCTCAAGGTGATGAGATAACATCGCCGAATCTCATTTGGGGACAAGATGTGCACAACTGGTGCTTGTGAACTGGCAGAAGTAGGATGAGTCCCCCTTTACCTGGGTCTCTTCTGAAAGTTGTCCATGTATCTATAGTAATCTTGAGAAATGTGTTAACATCTTCTTCCACCACTCCTCCCACCAACAAAGAGCAGACTTTCTTTCCCCATAATGAAAAAATATATTTCCCAGGTTCATTCCTGAGCTGGGTCAGATTTCCACTGTACATATAGTATTAATCTGCATCATATCATGTCACTCATGTAAAACTGAGGGGCAAATATACATGATGTTCATGTTGACTGCTGTGCCAAGAATAGTGAAATCTTTTGTCTCTTATCAAAAATTCTAATATCTTCTCCACAATCCATGAAACAACTATAGGCCTACTAGTCCAAGAACAGGCTAAAATTAATTCTATATCCAATTGATATTCTGCGTGTTGAAACTGATGGAAACACATGTTCACATATATATTAAATAGTCCTTACACATTAACAATATTTAATCATTTGTTCTTATTGATCAGGCAATAAGAATGTTTATGAAATAATAATTTATGAAATCATTTTATGAATACAAAAATTGTTGAGAAACTTTAATTTTTCAAATTATGCCAGTAAATTTTTCATTTTGAAGCATTAATTATTTTATATACCAAATTACTTCATGAGATAACTTTTTACTAGATGCTTTGCATTGCCATAATGTGTATTTATAAAATTTAACATCTGCCAATACCAAGCACAGAACATTAGAATACTTAATTGTATGTCAAAATGTTAAGTCAAAATGAAAACTTTTACTTAGATTTTTAAGTACTTCCTCTTAATTTTTCTGAACATATTTCTATTGAGTTGAGGGTTCATTACTGTAGTTTCCAGAGCTATATTTCCAACACCGATAATCAGTTTTGCAGATACTTCTCAGTTATAACAAATTAGGGGTCAAATTTCCAGGACTCAAATATGCACTGCAATGTGATGGGAACAAGGACTAGATTAAATCAGTGCCAGAAATGTGAGTTGCTCCTAGTGCCACTCCTAGGATTCATCTAACTGCAGAATGATGCGGAGCACCAAAGCATATAATTATCCCTTATCTACCCCTCCTCCTCTTCTTTTTCTTTAGGAACAATTTTTTTGCAGCATATATTAAAACATTGTGTTGTATTCTATAAATATGTATAATTTTTATTTGTCAATTTATAAATAATTAAAGCTATGAATGATTAAAATTAAAATTAAATTATTTTGAAACTGATTTAAGGTTTTAGACTTTATTATTTTTTATCACTTCATATTCTACAGTAAACAAATAAATGTTGGTTAAATTTTTCAATAAATATTATAATTCTAAGGATGTCCCTAAAGACACTAATATAAACTAATGTTGGTTTAATAAAGTGTATCAGACATTAAGATCTCGATAAAACAGTGAAAAAATGTTCTTAATGATCAATAAAAATTATGCACATATTAAGTCTGAAATGCTACTAGATTCAGACTAACAAAAATTATGGTTAATCAAGTAATGTTAATGATACTGTGAAAGTTCTTCATTTAACTCATATTACCAGAAGTAAATACTGTGTAACTAATTGTGTTAAAATAATGCAATTTGAAACATTAGTTAACATATTAGAATTTTATCTAGTTTGCTTAGTACTGTGTATTATTATGATCAAGAGTAATAGTCATATTAAATGACATTATACCACATAAGTATGAAAGGAGCAAAAATAAATCAAGTGTGAATTTTAAAGATAAACATTGATCTATTTTTAACTCCTTGACAAATTCACAGACAGTAAATTCTTCATTTTGCCTCTTGACTGACAATATCCTTCTCACTCACACTCAAAATGTACTTGAGCTTCATCCCAGTGCTAGGAAAACATCTTGTGGTGTTCTAATAGGGCCATGCCCTGTACCCATTAGAGATAGTGTATGGAGAAATCATGCCAAAAATGTGCCAACAAAAACTCTAATATTTATTTCAGTAGCTTATAATGCATATGAAAAAATGCTGGCTTTTAGTGTCCTCTTAATCAGGGTCTTTGTACTAATATTCACTCTGAGGCTGGTTCACTTTCTTTTCTACTCTATCCAGCTCTATTAGAATTACATTTCTGCATGTTTTAATGGCAGCTACTCTGATGATATCATGTACAATCATAATCCACTAGCAAGCTGTGATCTACCATGAGGGAAAATTTTATACCAGGATTGGAGGAATACACTATAGTGTATACCAGAAATAATTTAGAAATCTATGTATTTTCATCATTTGATTATCTACTTATTTAGGCATTTTCTGCATAGGTAGTTCCAAGTTGCTTTTCTGGAAGAAACTATGACAAATTTAAGTTTGAGATAAATTACTAAAGCTCTGTTCTCATTTGTTCTTTTTATTTTTTAAGACACTCTTTCAGCTTCAAAAGCAGAAAGACCTGCATAGCTTTAACAAATAATTCCTCTGAAAACTCTGAGACTATATGCATTCATATAAAATTTATCTTACCTTATCTGAACCAATGCAGTAAAATCAAATATTAAGTAACTGTGAAGTTGACTCTACTTATTGTATGTTGGTTTATGAAGTTCATGGTTTCTTACTGAACTTCTGATCTAAAAATAAAACATCATCCATAAAACTCAGTGGATTTTTTCACATTTACAATAAAAATTGAAATCGGAAGCATAGTAATAGATATGAGTTTTTAGAGCATCTTCATTATAAAACCAAACAGTTCAAAGTTCAGAGACATCAAGACACGTCAAGTAATAACTCTTAGTGAAAATTCTGGTAAAAAGTCTTAAGAGAAACAACATAGATTCAGACAAATCGTACTGATCTGGCAATCAGTTCATTTTCATGGAATGTTGCCTGGTGTTAGGGTTTGGATATAAAGCATTCCCCCCAAAAGCCCATGTATTGGAAAATGATTTCCAAGGTAACAATGTTTGAGGTGAAATGGTTAGATCATGAGAACTGTATACTCATCAATGGATTAGTCCATTTGATGAGTAATTTGAATGGACTCTACTGGGTGGTAGCTGCAGATGGTTGGGATAAGGCTGGAGAAAGTAGGTCATTAGGGGCATGCCCTTGGGGATTGTATCTTGTCCTTGGCTCTTCTCTCTTCATCTCTCTCCCTGCTTCCCAGTTGCCATGAACTGAACGGTTTTCCTTTACCACACACTTCCACCATGTTTCTGACTTGGAGTCAGTTGAAATGCTGGAACCATGAGCCCAAAGTTAACTTTTCTTCCTCTAAGTTGTTTTCATGAGTTGTTTTGGTCACAATGATGAAAAGTTGACCTACAACATGGAAAACAAATAGAATTAATACACTTGGCTAGTCAACAGAGAAGAGTTTGTATAAAGAATAATGAGCAAAATTAACAATTTTCAGAATTCCTTAATGTTATGCAAGCTGGGGTGCCCCTTTGTTCCTGTTGCTTTTCATTGTTACTTCTTATGAAATGTTACTTTCATTGTTCATTTTAAGAAATGATTTTATGATGTCTGATGAGACTGAGATATGTATTTTAAATGTTATGTTCTTGATATTATAACATGGTAGTTAAAACAAAGCATGCCCCCTTCAAAACCAGCCTGGTTAAAGACTAATTGTTAAGCCCCCAAAATAATAATTCTTTTCTGTTGATATTTCCATATCTTTCTTTTCTCTTTCCTTCTATGCCTCCTCCCACCTTCAGAATTTCTGACCATTTATTAAGTACCTATTATTTGCAACTATTTTATTAGGTAATTTACATGTCACCACATATAATTCATGTAATAATTCTATTAATTTGATGTTATAATTCTCATTTTAGTAAGAAGTGTAAAACCTTAAGAGATTGAGCCACTAGGAAATGTGGCTGAAACATCTCTTCATTTTACCAACTGAAGAACTAATAAAATGGAGTTGAGCAAAGGAAATAAAGTCAACAAATGCTCGGTCTCTTGAGAATTTTCACCTGAATTATTACTCAACATATTTTGATAACTCTGAAGTTTGTCCTTCTCTCTCCACTTTTGGTTTTTATTGTAAAGGTGAAAAATCTACTGAGCTTTATCAAGGATATTTTATTTTTAGATCAAAAATTTAGTTAGAAACTGTGAACTTCATAAACCCACATGCAGTACATATCAGTATCAAAGGATTTCACAGACTTACAGTCAAGGACAACAAAACTTCTTTGATGTTCAATCCTAATGTTTGTGCGTTAGCACTGAATGTGCCCTAGTGGAGGGAGGGACTGGTGGGGAAAGGTGCTCAGTATATTGTCCTAACATCCCAAAGAAGTACCTGAAACATCATAAAAACACTGAAACAGGGAGAGAGAGGAGAAGCATTCTCCCCACAGCCTAGGAATGAACATCCTTGACTTAGCTAGCACAACAGTAATGCATCACCAAAGGAATTTCAAAGCAGTGCAATGGTGTCAATGAGATGGCACTTTAGATTTTTCAACTAGAAAAGAGGTTACTTTTCATCTCGTTTTATTTCTGCTTTCTCCAAGTAAGAAAAATGAAGTGGAATGAGGTACCTATTGTGTAAGTGACAATGTTGGGACCTCTTCCTAACTGTTTACTCTACAGATTATACCCCATTGTTGCAAACTTCAAGGCCAACCCAGGGTAATGCCTACTCTTCAAGGTATTAAGATGCAAAGAGCAGAAGAAATCGGGATAGAAAACCTAACATGTTCAGACACTGTAAGGGACAAAAGGCAAGTTTTTAAAGTCTAGAATTTTTTTTTTTTTCTAGACGATGTGGATAAAATTAAAAGAAAGTCAAAGTCAGTAATTTTCCCCCAAAAGTCCAAATTTAAAAAAAAAAAAAATAACTAAGTTGAGTCAGAACCTCTGAATCTAACCAACTAGGCTCTGATGAAAGTTTTACAGGATGCATTTCTAACCATGAGAAAAGAAGTCGCTAATGATTTTTTAAAATACAAGGATAAAGTTCTAAATCCTCAGAATAATACATGAGACATTTAGGTATATGGGTTGACCAGCTTTGCCCTAGAAACTGTCCCTCAGAAGAGGGAATTATGATGATAATTTAAATACATATTACTCATATAATTATTGGGGTTTCTCATCATTTTATTATAAAATTAGAATTATTATTTTAAATAGTTTATTAAACATGGTTCCATATTTACTTTTTTCACAAATTAAATGTTCCACCTAAAAACTATATGGAAATGTTTAGTCAATGAAGTTTGCATGAACTTGGGCATGGACTGTTCAACTAAAAGTAATGAGTTGTTATTACAATACACCAAATTTCTAAACAGAACTCTCTTGCTCTTTTAGGGTTTCCAGAGGCTAGTAGGACTAAGAATAACATGATAGAAGAAGGCAGGAAAAGTTGATGTGTAGTTGTTTTTATAAAAATAATGAATGTCAATGCTAAAACTGTTATTCATACGTTGTTGATCCTGAAAAATCAAAGGTCCATAATCTTTACCAAAAGATAAGTAAGAGACAAGTTATTTCCGGGCATATGCTATAAAACTCAAAAGTCTGGCTAACCAAATCATAGTAATTAATATATTTTTCTTTAAAACTATTATTTCATCATAAATAGAACTCTATATATTTGGATAAATATCTAGAATGATTTGAATTGTAACATAACACCCGAACTGATTATTAGTTGCCATAGTTTTATCTGAAATAAAATTTTATTTAAGAAACATAAAAACCCTTAGATACTAAGATTCCTTATAAAGTAACTTGTCAATTACCTGACTAAATTTATGTGACTCTTTGTCATTTTGTGATTATGTTTTTAGTGAACAAACATACATCATTAAGCAGAGAGCTAAATGAATTATCATAAAGTGAGCATGTCCATGTAGTCACTCCTGCATAAGGGACAGAACATTAGCACACACCTGGAGGCTGCTCTGGGTTCCCTCTCAATCATTATCCTTCTTTCCTACCCCAAGGTAAACACTATCTTGATTTTTTAACTTTATTATAGAATCCTGCTAACTTTTTAAATTTATGTGAATGGATTCTATACTTTATATAATTTGTGTCTGGCTTATTTCACTCAAAATTATGTTTGTAGAATTTATCCATTTTATTGTTTTTATCTGTACTTCATTGCCATTCAGAACTCCATTGTATAAATATATCATCATTTACTTACCTATGCTATATGATGGGTATGTCATTTATAGTTTGGGGGCAACTAAGATAATGCTTCTATTAATGTTTTCAGACATTTCTTTAGATGCCATGTCCACACATTTATATTGAGTGAAATTGCTTCCATACTATCAATCCTGTCAACAAAATGAAATTTCCAATAAAGTTGTTTGAATGTCTGTTTGCTGGTCAGTTAGTGATTCTTGAATTCCTGTAAGTGATTCCTTTGTGTGACCATTCAGTTGAAGATGACATGAAAGATTATTTGGAGCTTGACTCTCATAACCATTTAAATAAAACGAGAAAGCTTAAATTGTCCTTTTCTCAGAATTACACCCTTGGGAATTGGAGGGACTAGGAGGGAGGTGAGTATTGAAGACTATTTCCCTCAGGCAGGTAGGGCTAACACCGAGATCCAAGATGATTCCAGAGATTCGGATACTGCATGTCATATGGATATAGTTTTTTTTTTTTAATAACAGCTTTATTGAAAAATACAACTAATTAGAACAAATGAAATAAAATAATTAAGAACTAAAAAAATACTCATCGTGTTATAAATTGCACATAGGATGAGATTTGACATATCCATATGCCCATGACAAAAAGTGTATATCTTCATCCTCAGAAGTGTATATCTTCATCCTCAGAAGTTTCCTAGGTCCATTTGCAAACCTTTCCTTCCAGTTATTCACAAAACTCCATTGGCCTACTTTCCTGGTCATTCTCCATGAAACAACTGATGGGCATTCTGCCACTGTTGATAATTTTCCATTTTAAGGAAGTTTATGTAAGTGGAATTACACAGAATGTATTCTCTTTTGGAAAGCTCTTTTTAAGTCAGTATGTGTATTTTAATAGTCATGTATTAAATCAAGGGTTTGTTCCTTTTTCTCTCTGATTAACATTTCAGTATGTGAATACAACCCAATGTCTCTATTCATTTGTTAATGGGCACTTAAATGTCTTGAGATTATCATTTTTATTATTTGTCAATATTGTGAACCACTGAATTTTTAAACGTATTTGAATAAAAGCATTGAAGTTGTACATAGTTATGGGATTTCATATTGCATTGCATGCATAGGTATTCTGTGTAATATTTAGACCAGGTTAAACATATCTATCTCTTCAAACATCTACCATATCTTCATGATGAAAACATTCAAAGTCCTTTCTTCCAGTTTTTTCAGATATACCAGTCACCCTACTATGCAACTGGACACCCTAGTTTCATACTTACATCTATGACTTGGTACTCACTGATCATCCTCTTCCAATCCTTCCCTCGGTCCACTCTCCACCATTCTACTCTCAATTTTTATAACTTGAATGCTTTTAGATTCCGCATCTGAGTAAGATGATACGAGTCTTATTTGCCTGTGCCAGACTATTTATTTAACACAATGATTTCCTTTTCTATCAAGATTGTTGAAAATGAACAGAATTTCTATATTTATGTTGAATAGCATTCCATTGTGTATGTGTGTGTGTGTGTGTGTGTCTGTGTGTGTGTGTGTGTGTGTATTTGTCTGTATTTGCCATCATTTACTGTGCTTTTGATGTCATAAAAAATCCTTGATCATTCCAATATCCTAAAGCCTTTTCTCTGTGTTTTTTTTCTGATACTTCCATAGTTCCGGGTCTTAGTTTTAAGTCTTTAATCCATTTTGAGTTGTTTTTGTTACTGGTGAGAGATAGGCATCTAGTTTCATTCTTTTGAATGTAGATATTCAGTTTTCCAGCACCATTTATTGAAAACACTGTTCTTTCTCCAATGCATTTTCTTGGCACCTTTGTCAAAAATCAATTGCTTATAGATTCTTAGGCTTATTTCTGGGATTTCTGTTCTGTTCCATTGGTGTGTGTATCAGTTTTTATGCCAATACCATGCTGTTGTGATGACTGCAGATTTGTAGCACATTTTGAAATCATGTATTTTTGAATGTCAAACCAAATTTGCATTCCTGGCATAAAATACATTTGGCCATGATAGGGTATTCATTTCATATAATGCTGTATTTGATTTATTAAATTTTATGCAGAATTATTGTATCTATGTTCAGAAGGTAATTGATCTATAGTTCCCCTTTCTTCCAATGTCTGTCTAGTTTTGTCATCAACATAATACTGACATCATTGGATGAGTTAGAAAATAATCCCTTCTCTTCAATTTCTTTTTTAAGTTTTTGAAGATTCAGTACTATTTCTTCATTTAATGTGTGGTAAAAAATGTCAGTGAAGCCACTTGGCCAAGTTGCCTTTGTTGGATTTTTAATGATAAATTTAGGATCTTTAATTTTTAAAGTTTTAAAGATACTGAGGTGATCCATTTCATTTTGAGTGAAGTATAGTAGTGTGTGTCTTTCAAGGAATTTGTCCATTTCATATAAGTTGTAGAATTTATTGGTGTATACTACTAGTTCATAATATTTTCTTATCCTTTTAACATTTGCAGGATGAATAGCAATATTTTCTGTCCTTTCTTATAATGGTAAGTTGTGTCTATTTTCTTCTCAACAGTAGGACTAGAGATATAAGAATTTTTATTGATCTTCCCAAAGAACAACATTTGGTTGGGTTTTTCCCTGTTGCTTTTCTGCTATTTTCCTAATGTTCATGCTGATACTTATTACTTTTTGCTTTATGTATTTTGGGTGTTATTTGTTCTTTTTCTACTTTCTGGGATGAAGGTTGAAGTTACTGATTTGAAACCTTCTTTCTAATATTAGTATTTATCTCTTACTACTGCTTTAGCTGCATTTCATAAATTTTTATGTGATGCAATTTCATTTTTTTTACTTACATATTCTTTCTAATTTTCCCTTATTTTACTGTTTAACTTAAAGGTTATTTTAAAATATATTTGGTTTCTAATATTTTGGATTTTCTAGATATATTTTTCATGTTTTTTCTAATTTAATTTCATTGTGACTAGAGAACATAGCTGACTGCTTTCAAATAAAAGACTTATTTTATGATTTAGAAAGTCATAAAGTTTTAAATTGCTATGTTTCTAGGTACAATTAATCTTCTCAGAAATGGGTGTTCAATCTGGAGTAAACTGTTCTCAAAGTGACCATTAGGTCAGATGGGTTGACAGAACTGTTTAAATTCTTTCTGTCTTTACTGAATATATTTTTTTTTTGTCTACTTCATCTATCATTTATGAGGAGGGATATTGATTCTTCAACTCTGTGAATTTCTCTATTCTCCTGGCAGTTCTACAATGTTTGCTTCATGTATTTTGAAGTACTTTGATTAGATGCACAAACACTAAAGATTTTTATGCCCCTTTGATTAATTGGGTCTTTTATCATTATGACATGAAACTTTTGTTCTTGGTAATTATCTTGATTCTGAAATCTACTTTGAAATTATAGTAATTCTATCTTTCTTACATTGGTGTTAGTTTGGTATTTATTATTTACTTCTTTTACTTTTAGTCTCTTTTTGTCTTTATTATTCTTTTCTTTGCAAATCTGACAATCTATTTTAATTTGGGAGATTTAAAATATTTATAATTAAATGCTGATTGTGAATTTTTTCACCTTTCTTATGTCTGAAAAATGCATACCTTTTCTCTTAAAGACATTATGGTCAGGTAATCAATGGTAAGTTCACAGATTTTCTTTTTCCTTTCCATACTTTAAAAATATTTCTCCACTATCTTCACATTTGCATTGTTCTGATGAGGAATCTGTTCCCCTGTATGTACCATGTCTTAGTATATACATTACTCTGGTAGCTTTTATGATTTTATTTTTAATACTTGTGCACTTTGTGATTTGTTTTGATTCACTTTTCTTCATTTTTCATATGCTTTGTGGCCCATTGAGCTTTTTGATCTGCATGCTCATAAATTTTGTCAAAATTAGAATTTTTCAACAATCATCACTTCAAATATTTCTCTGTCACCTTTCTTTCATTCATGTTCCTAAAACTCCAAGTATATTTATATCAGGATACTCAAAAATATCCTACAGCACACTGATGCTCTTTGTCTCATTGTGGATAGTTTCTGCCACATTGTCTTCTCATTGAGTCATATTTTTTTTTTTTGTTTACTCCTTTGTATGACTGATGATTTTATTATTATACCAGCCATAGTGAATTTTACCTTGCTGATAACTGGGTAGTTTTGAATTTCTTTAGAAATTCTTGATCTACTTTCTAAGACATGGTTAAGCTACTTGGGAAAAGTTCAATGCTTAATGCCTTGTTTTTAAGACTTTTTTGTTTTACTATACGATCAGAGTATTAATTCAGACCAATTCATTCACCACTTCTAAGGAAACTTTTTGCGCCCTATCCAATGCGTGGTGCATTATGATTTTGGGGGGATGGTGGGTATTGGGAACTGGCATTACTCTTAAGCCCTGTACTGTTCCCTCTAATCCTTTGAGGGCTCCTTTCATCACCCTTAAGTATTTTTCTGACATGCATACCCTGATTAATAGTCTATTAAATAATCAAGGAACGTTCTACATATCCCTGAAATTCTTTGTGCACAATTGTCTCCTAGTGCTCTGTTCTGTGAACTTGAGTCACCTTTCCTAAATTCTCAGCATCACCAACTCAGCTCAGGAAGCCCTCCAATCTGTCCTTGAACTCTTCTTCCTTGTCAGAAAATGCGAACATATTATACTTGGGAAATTATAAGACTCATTTTGACTTTTATCTTTTATTCCAGGGATTCCTTTATTTAATTGGCTGATGCCCCATGTCTTGAAAATCATTTTTATATACATATTTTCAATATTATAGTTGTTTTAGACAGGAAGGCAGTTCAATCCCTCTTTCTATCTTGATCATAAGTATATGATCCATGTCTTTACAGAATAAAGACAACATGGGTGTCTTTTTAGGTAACCAGGGTTGAGTGACCGTTTAAGATAAGATTTTGTTTGCCTTGGGCAAAGATAATTCATGAAGTTCAATAAGATTGGAGTAAGTTTTATGAGATTAAATAAAAGAGGATATATAAAGTTCTTGTGGCACACTTAAAACTCAGTTTCTAGTATTTACATTTCATCTTCTATAATGTATCTTTGACTAAGAAAGACACTTTTATAATAGAGTGAATCATAAATTGGACTTGAATAACTTGGATTCTGGTTATTGATTTCCCATCTACTAGTATGGGAAATGATTTGAAAACCTGAAGTCTTATTCTTCTGACCATTTCAATAAAAGCAGAATTGGTTTTATGAAATCATTGGCAGGATTCAAACATTAAAAGTGAAGGCATCTTGATAAATTGAAAAGTGTCCTCCATCATATATGATATGATTCTCAATCTTTGCCTGTTTTTTTTTTAATAATTCCACTTTACCATGTGTCCCATTATTCCCAAATGAGTCACTTGTGTATATGAGATCTTTGAAGGAAAGCCCTTAAAGATAAATATTTAGATGGACATTTAAAACCTTACATAGTACAAAATTTTTTTTCCAAACATCTTCTTAAAGCTAAAAAAACACAGGAACACATTTTTATTATGTCCTTATGATAATTCATAAAAATATTCTGCCACATGATTATAATATAAAATAAAATTATAAAATTATAAAATATGTTTCAATATTATGCACATGAATTCAAGATTCATTGGGACATTTAAATTCATTATGATAATAAGACTCAATAATGTGTATATATGACAGAAGTACTCTGCTTCGTAATGATCAAAACAGTTATGCTTCAAGAGACAATTCAGTTCTAGAACTAAAAATCATACAACCACAAAAACCCATGCTTATTTGAGGGATAATCCCACTTGTATTAGGAAAGCTTCACAGTTAACTGGAAGCAGAATAAATTGCTGTATAAATACCAGAAGCAAGGCTGCAGGTACTGCACTCCTTATGGCTGTCTATCAGAAATGTTAAATGTCATAGTGCATAATTTATCAATGCTAATAGCCTCAGCACAGATCTGAGGGGATTAACCTATATAGCCAAACTATTTATTACATCACAATACGTAAAATGTACTTTTAATTAATAAATGGACAATCTATTGCCTTCATGGATGCAGCTGATCAATCCTTTATCTTCTGTCCACAATTTGGGTCCTTTTAATGGGTTTTAATGGGTTTTTCTGTACACTTGCTCAGTAGAGTTTATGCACTTACTTCCTGGAACAGTTTCTTTACTTTGTGGCATAATCTCACAACCTCTTTGGTATTTTTCCACAGCGATATCAGTATGAAAATAATCATGCTTCTTGGTATTTTAAAATGGCATTCATTATTGTTGAGCTGACCTCACTGGCACTAACCTACCTGAAAGTCATAAAATTAGTATAATGCAGTTCCCATCAATATATTAAGTCTTTAAAGGTCGGAGTTAATAGTTTACATGAGCAAAGATTTTTTAAAAGTACTGTGGTTCTCTATACTCATGAAAAGTGAAGTAAGCAAATACAACAGAAAAACGTTTTATGCAGATGTTACCAAAAGATTTAAGTTATTACTTAACCTAGTAAGTCAATTCCTGAATTCAATTGTCTATTTACATTTGGAAAAAAATCGGATTTAGTAAATTTGATGATATTGACTGATTGCCATTTCCAGATTTACAAATTAGATGTATATGTTATAGGAGTTTGTTTGCTTGTTTGTTTTTAAGTTGCACTACAAAATAAGCTATTTTGAAGTTATGGATGGTTTCAGCACTTTAAACAGTCACGAATATTCCTACTTAAAAGGTATAGTTACTACATATAAGTTTTCTATTTTTCCTTTAGTATATTCCTAATATTATCTGAAATGTATTGTTTTGACTCAGGATTTTTGTATACTGTTGGGAAACTTATTTTAAACTTTAATGTATACTTTAAGTTTTAGTTAAAGACTGAATAATTAAAAGGCAAGGATTTTTCACTCTGAAATAATGATATTAATATAATTACTTGGTTCCATAAGGAGATTATTCATTCCCACAGTGCCCTATCATGTCCTTATGCCTTAGCACTCCAATTTTCAAATCCAAATACCAAACAAGACAGAACATCTTACAATGAGCCCCATTTTCCAGATTAATGCACCTGAGAAGCATTTTTCCTTATTTAATATCCCTTCCTCATTTCCTCTCTTGTTAAGGGATAGCACAGCTGTTTATCTGGCAATTATCTTTGAATCTATTAGTGAAAATGTCTAAATTAATCATAAAAGACAAGTGCGTCAGAGTGACTGTGCTGTGAATACAGGACCTTGGTGTATTCTTTTTGTCATTTTCACTGGTTCCTTATGGCAGTGTTCGTCTCTTGATCCTGTGAACTGTGTGTTTATTTCAAGTAGAAAAAAAAAAAAAAACAGATTTATTAGGACCTAATCTTTAATTATAGTAAACCTACTATTTACCTCAGACTTCAAATATTCTTAGTTTCATCTACAAAATAGTTCTGAAGAGTTAACGAAAAGTTTTATCCTGGGAAATATGGTCAATGTGCATCATCAGTTTAAATCACTCATCCAGAAGTTTGACAAACTCAATATTTGGGTTAATGATAAGAAAATAGATTTCTTCAATTTAAAGAACATTTGCTCTTTTCTTCTTTAACATATGTGTTACAGGCAACTAAAGGCAGGATTGTAGGAGAAATCCAACATGTAAACTGACAAAGCAATAAAGTAAAAAGGGGAATCAGGAGTATCCTAAAATATGGGTATGTGACAGATTGTGTCACAAATCTATTTATTCAATTAAAGAATACTGCAATCCAGAAGATAAAGTTAAGCAAATCAGGGTAAGAAATGCTTTTTGAATTTTTTTCTCTTTTAGCTTTCAGAAGATTTCAGAGTCTACTGGGGGCAATAGAGATATAAAGATGTAAATTATAGTGGAAATGTAAGTTCTGCCATTGTGGAAACACAAAATGAGATGTTACCCATGCCAGACCAAGTTTCATAGAGAGGTGATACTGAATCCTGTGAAACTTATATGATTATGCATGAATTGACATAAAAGGGTAAAAACAAAAATAAAAAAAAAAAACAACCTTATGTCTCCCAAAAGAGGAAGCCCAGTGTCCACTCTGGCAATCAGAGAAAAGGAAGAAAATAAGTTCTTTGGACATAAGGATACTGTTTTGTCCCGTGTCACTAACAAAAATTGTTTAAGATAGATGGCCTCCAGGCCACTGGAGCATTCTTCTGCAGGCTCAGCCCTAGCTGGATGAGCTGAGAAATGGTTATCATCTGTTGTGTGTATCTCTAAGGTTACAGAGACAGTGGAAGACTAATCACTCATATTTTTGCACACTTTGCCTTCTTTCACTGTTTCACCTCATATTTGCTTCATAATTGTTTTGTTTCTATGCAATAGGGCTGATTTATAGATGCAGTTGTTCCTGTATTATTAATTTTCAAGATTACTGCAGAATAATGTGGATGGAAATGTAGTTTTACTCACACTCCAAGGGGACAAACCTACCTGGACCCCTATCCTAAGGCTCAGAAGACGTGTGGCATAACTAATTAGAAATGAGTGGAAGAGGGGAGTAGAAGGACAAGGAACCTATATTTACAGGCACTGAAAAAGAAACCAAATCAAGATTTAAGAGACATGCTGACTTGGATTTCAGACTGTACTCTGTTACTTGCATCTGTTTTTTAAAGCAAGCTGCTTAACCTCACTAAATCAGTTTCTTTCCCAATAAAATAGGAGTAATCATTGTACCTACTTTATAAATGCTATTAGCAATAATCACATGAGATAGCATAGATGAAGTGTTTATCAAATGCTTAGTACATATAAACACACTGTCAGTGTTAACTTGATGTGGGATTAAATGAGATACTATTTATCAAGTGTGAGCATATTGTAGAGCAAAATGATTAATTATTAATTAACACATTTCTCCCAAAGAAATATTTTGATATAAGTGCTCTTAACATGACTCATTCATTTGTGCTACTTTTAATTATTTAGTATGTACTATATTTCCTTTCTAAACACTGTGTGAAATAGTGTGACTAAATTTTGCCCCTGTGATGCCTCTTATAGATGTATCATCTAACTGTTTAAACCATCTTACATATGATCAATATCATTTCAATGCAGAAAATAATAAGTATATGTACAAATTATTCTGATATTAGGTCTGAAATTATGGGCCTCTCAATCCTATTTTACTGAAGATATTTTCAAAACAGGAATAAATGACTTCAACCTTTTGAAATTCATCTCCACAGTAGTCAATTAGTTGGTTTTTTACCTGGATGAAGAGTGAAACTGCTAATCTCCTCTAATCTTCAAAGGAGGCCCAGAGGAACCACATTGGATTGTTTCTGCAATTTAAACAACACCTGGAGATATTTGTTGAAGGAGGTGTTGAGAAGTTTCCAGAATACAAACTAATTCCTCTGCATGTACATGCCCCTCTTTGGGCACATTATCCTGAAGGTTGCTAGTATTAAAATTTTATAATCACTTCAATGCTCATTCACCCATCTGAAGAGGGAGACTGAGGCTTTATTTGTTTTCTCACTCTCAAAAGCACTTGATTTAGATAACCAATAGATGCATGACTTTCTAAAAAAAAGTCTAATGACATAGAACTTGATTTTAAAATTACCCTTATAATGAATCCCTAAAGACAACATATAGCATGTGATTGTAAGTCCTAGTTATAAATATGCATTTTAAAAAATTATGTTAACTTCATGGAAGATATAATAGCCTGAAATTTACATTTTGACTCCTAAAAAATAACTGTATTAAAAGGAATATTTCAGAAATAATTTCTTAAGATACTATTTCCCACAACTAATGATAGCCAGTATTGATATTGACTTTATAAATTCTATTTATTAAGAAGTACTATTTGAATTATATCAAGAAAAAATATATTTCAAAATTTGTTATGCACTGCTTGCAAAAGAATAAATTCAATTATTTCAGAATAAAATCAGGTACAAAGCAGAAAAGATTCATATGCGTATGTTTCTAATAAAATTATAAATGCTTACATTATTAACTTTAAAGTGTGGATTAAGACTACTAGATGAACCCTTACTTGTAAATCAATATCAATTAAAAATAATCATGATCAGACAACTAAACCAAAGCCTGTGTTGTTGAAAAAAGGGTTTGCCCTAGTGACAGATCATGGCTATAACCTCTCACGCTATTGGGTGATGTTTACCATATGTCCCATGATTGATAGTGGGATTTAATGAGTTCTTACAAGCAATTAAATAATCAAGAGTTCCTGCTGTTACATGGCATAGCTTGATAGAACAGTGACAAATGAGAGAATATCTACAACCTAATCAAAGGGACATATTTCCTTGGGAACAAAATAATATTATCCACCAGTGCAATCAAAGGACAAAAGAACATAGAAAGGACACCAACAGAATGAGATAAATTATGTCCTCTTTTCATTATTCTGACTGCACGGTTTCCATTTATTGAGCCCTATTAAGTCAGAAGGAAGATGAGGCTTGCTAAATATGTTAACTTATCATATGTTGTTGGATGGTGCATATATATATGTGTGTGTGTATATATATACACATATGTATATGTGTGTGTATATATATATACATATATATATGTATATGTATGTATACACCTTAATCTTCCAGAGAGAGGCTATTGTTAAAAATCACCAGCAGTACAGTGTATTTTTTTTCAGTCCTCTTAAGAAAAGCATCAGAAATAAAGACTAACAGGCATGCCAAAAAGTTCAAGGCTGCCTTAGGTGGTTTTCGTCAGAGTCTCAATGTTAAATGTTATTCTATTGGCCTCCCTTGGTGCTCAACCCAGGTAAATGTAACACAGTTTTGTTTTTGTCAGTTTATCTATAGGTGTCAGGTTACAATAAAAAGATTGCCTTTGAAGAGTATCTACATTAGTATTATTTCTCCACAGCAATTTCCTATTAATTTCAAATGAAAAGTCTCTAATGTATATAATATTTCATGATTCTGTTTTATTTCCCACATGGTTAGGAATGTGTTCTTTTTCTACTAAATTCTCATGAATTATGAATTTTATGTCTAATTGTGATACCCCAAGTGGCCTGTATTATATGCTTCTCATGTTTACTTTTTAAAAATTTAAGTAAATAAGTCAAAAAATAAGAAAATAACAAATGTTCATTATAAATTCTATGCAAGTGTGATGTATTTACTTATTTTATTATTTTTTCAAATCTGTATTACAAGTCACAGATTTTAAAAGGGGTTAAGTAAATCCTTTAATCTGGCAAGAGGCAGAGTTGGGATTTGAATCCTTACACTCTAAATGTAGCTCTGTGGTAAAGAAAAATACTCTGGAATTAGATATGCCAGATGTTGAATGTGGCTCTGTCACTAGCTCTTTAGGCAATTTATTCATACTTTGTGAACTTCTGTTTCTTCAGCTAAGAAGGAGATGATATGAGAAAACTCATCCAAGGTATGTAAAATATTTACCTGGCCAGTAAATATTTTTTTATTAACTTATTCAGATGTGTGTTGGTTGGTTATTTTCAACCAGGATATATATGTACAAGACAGTGCTAGCTGTTGAGATATTCTTTTTTTGGGGGGGTGGGGAGGGTTGAGAATTGCACCCAGGGACTGTTTTCAACTGAGCTACATCCCCAGTGCTTTTACTTTTTTATTTTCAGACAGGCCTCACTCATTTGCTAAGGGTCTCACTAAGGTGCTGAGGTGGCCTTCCACTTGCAATCCTTCTGCCTCAGCCTCTTTAGTCCCTGGGATTATAGACGTGCACCCTCGTTCCAGACTGGAATTCACAATTTTAATGAGGATGATGCATAGTAAGTGGTAGATTAGGGTACAGATTATCTGTGTTTTTGGATTACAATAGGCATACTGCAGTGAGAGCAAACAAAACAAAATACAGAGTGCAGAAAGGGTGAAATATCTGGTTTGATTGAAGGACAAATAAGGTGTGACTTGTTAGAAAAGCTAACCTTGGGGACTCAATAAGCATGGGTCTGGTAAAGAATGAAGTTAATATTGGTTCATACAAAAGGAATCACAAAGGCCTGAAGGTGAGTCAGAGTGTGGTAGGTGCAGGGAAAGGAGCTTCAGTTAGTTTGGAGCTCAGAGCAAGTCTCTGGGAAAACTGAATAAGTAAGGAAAAAAAGAGAGAGAGATCTTGTGAAAAAAAGAAGGGAGACTAGTATTGTAGAGGAAGGAGACCCAAGGGAAGGAGGAAGGGAGGGGTGGTATAGGGAATAAAATTGACCAAGTCATAATGTTCTGTTGTATGCATGTACAAATATATAATGATGAATCCTACTATTATGTGCAGTTATAATATACTGATAAAAATTTTTTTAGATAATAAAATATATGTAAAAAATAACTAAAAATTTGCTATTTTCCTGAAAGTCATGGGGAGGAATTGAAGAATGATAAACACTGGAATCAGAAGGACATCCACAAGGGAGTTGTCCAATTAAAAGTGTCTGGCATAATCTCAGCTACAAATGGTGATGAACCACACAAGTATAGTGATAATGAGGTCAGAGATATTTAAGATTTTTTTAAGTACCATCACTCCCATGAAGAATGGATGAGTTGGATAACTATTTGCTGTTAAGGAAAACAGGAGAAACTAATAATTTGTTCATCCTTAAGATGCTAAATTCCTATAAAACACCCATGTAGAAATGCATAGTTAACAATTAGGTGAATGAGTCTGTGGTTCAGTAAAGAGAGATGCCTTTTGAAGGACATGAGCATATAGATGTCATTTAAACAGAAGATTAGATAAGCTCGTCTATAGAAAGTAGACCCAAGAAGGAAAGATGGCTCGTGATGGAAGTCCAAACAATATTTAAGTGTTATGAAAGGGAAAGTTGTAAAGCTATGGAGTCACAGAGACATAAGAACAGAGTCTGGAAAGATTAATTTCTTGGAAGTCAGAGCAACAATGAATTTCAATGAAAGAAAATGTTCAACATTTGCATAAAACAGCTAAAAAGACAAGGAAGATACTGTTCTACAATGAGTGTTATATCCCCTTTTACAAGCCACTTGAAATTCTTTTATCCTCAAATGTTTCTCAGCATTTGACCATTTGTACCTGTCCCATTTCCAGAAGTGAGAATAATCTACTTCTTCCTTAATCTTTCTGTGACATAAAGCCTTGTCGTTTCCTATCTGCAATGAGGCATGAGACACTAAAACCATGAGCTCACCTTTGACCACTTGGAGAATGAAGCTGCTGAGTTTATTCTTTCCCTTCCTCTTTTTGATAGAAAAATAATAATAAAAATGTGAAAGTGAATTGAAAAGTAAGCAAAAATGTTCAATCAAAGAGAATTCATGTCATATTTTAAGGAAATTCAAAGTAAAGACTCTCTTGCCTAAATATGATAAAGGATAAAAAGATGAAAATGAATCAGGAGATCATTTGGAACTAGCAAGGCTAGATTTTCCCCCAGGGATTAAAGGTAGACAGCTTTATCTAATTGTCTTCTTTTTCTAGTTCTCTACTAGTGATCCTCAAAGTGTGGTGTCCAGATGTGCAGCATCAGCATCACAGGGAAACAAATGTAAAATTGAATTTTCAGATTCCCACTTGAAACCCACTGAATAATTTCTGAGGTTATAGTCTAGTAATCTGTGTTATAGCAAGCTCTTTTAGGGATTCTGGTGCATATTAAAGATTAAGAGACCACTGCTTTTTTTTTTTTTTTTTTTTTATCATGATCTGTTTAATTTGGGGTAAGAATAATTAAATTAAATAGTAATAGGCTCTTCCATGAACCATGCCCCTTTCTTCTTCTGAATTTCTAGAACCTTATACATATATTTTGTTTTACATTCCTAAAACAAAGACAACTCTTTGGAATAATTTGATACAGTATCAATGTATGTAAAAGTAGTCATTGTGAATTCTAATCTGTCAGTTTTCAAAAGGAAAACCAGGCAACTAAAGATAATGGTCATCTAACAGAGTTTATAATTACTGCCAGGGAAGATCATGAAAGGCTTGTTATGAAAAATGCAACCTAATTTCTGGAAGGGAAAATGTACTTAAATAATATTGGAAAGTAGAATATTGGACTCAGAGAATGACGAGTAGATGCACTTTTCTGTGACTTTAAAAGGCCTTAGACAAGATTCTACAGTAAACGTCATTGATCATATTGAGTCAATATGGAAAAGAGGGCAACATTTGGTTATAGATAGGAAACAAACATAAAAACCATCAACTCTCCATTAGGCATATGTCAGTTTTTTTAGTTTTCTGCTCCTTTTCATCAAAATATCCATTTTGGACTACTTATTCTAATTTTAATTGATGGATCCCTATGGAATTAAAACAGGTATCAATATTTATTAATCCAAAGGTTGTCAAACCTTTTAAGCAATGGAACAGCCTAATTTGCCCATAATTGCTCTATGTAAAAATTAAATAAACAAAAGCAAAATTAATCTAATCTCTCTATTTTTGACTTCCAGCAAGATCTCTTCTCATTAGAGACTTCCAAGGTTAGGACGATGAAAAATCATGCAGCATAGCCACTAGGTTTAATTCTGAGCTGCCTCTGAGCTAGAATGTGAGCAGCCTTTATTTTAACATGTTAAAATTTGAGTTTTATCAACATGCAGATTCCACAGCTCTCATCCTAACTTAATTCAAATAATGTTATAAAATATAGCAAACACTCTCAAAATTACTCACTTGTGTTGGATAATCACTAGTAAATACTGTGCTGTGGTTTATTAATGCTTTAAAACTTGTTTTCAGATCAAAATATTTTTTGTATCATTTATTGCAATATTTCATTCTATCCGGCTTCTTACAGCATCAGAAATAAGAGAATTTTTTTTTTCAATGAAATGGGAACATCTTAAATGACTCAGATGCTGTCTTAACATTCCACAGCATACAAATACTATTAAAAATGGAATGTTCTTAAATAGCTAAAAAAGATACAAGGAGCCCAAACTCTAATCCAGGATTTCTCAATTATGCTTCTCAGAAGAAGAAATTAATTAAAATTATGAAATACCTGAAGGTAGATGTATGGAAGAGTTTCAGTAGAGAAAAGAGAAGACATTGTGATCTTTCAAAGATATTTTTTGTGTACATTTAGAGAAAAGTACTTTGTGTATAATAAGAGCAGTACTAAAAGATCAACAGCTGGCACTAAAATATTATTGTCCATAGAAGATAAATGATAGGTAAAAATACTAAACCTCAGTAGTATTCAAATCTTTGAATCTCTCAGAATCAATAAGTTCACAAAAATTACACACCTCATTAAATTCTACACAGATTGCAAAGCTAGCTATAATGTAAAAACAGGCAGACAGTCTGTCTCAATATTATTACAGGAAGGGTTGGTTAAATTAATAGCTTTGCATTGATTAAAAAATCTTGCATTTTACATGTTCTTAAGTTGATTCCCACCATTACCTTTCAATAACAGAATGAGTCTTTGGAGAAATGTGGTTATATTGAACTACTAAAAGACAAAGGTAGGCAAAAGAAGATGTTTACAATATCCTATCATTGTTTCCTGTCATAAAATGCTATCTAACTGAAAAGAGGTTTACTTCCATATATTCCTAGTGATTTTTTTAAATGCTTAAAATATTCTTCTGCTAAAAATGTAATTAGTCTGTAATGATAACTAAGCATAAAATATTATTACTCCATCATAATTTTCCTAGGCAAGAAGTCATCTTGTTCAGGTAATATAGTATCTGACATTGCATGTGATAATGCCACTGGGACATTGTTCATTTGTATTTCTTGTACCTTAGGAAATGCTCTCTCAAAAGACTAGCAGTCAACTGCGTTTCCCATTATTCATTCAGCTCATTTCCACCTTTGCTCCCTTAACAAAACATAGTTATGTGATTTACCTAGAAAGAATTTTATTATTATGGATTCTTATTTAAATTACAAGTTGACATCTATTCAGCCCAGTGGAAACCTTGTGTTTTTATCCTGTATTAATTTTGTCTTCTTCCTGTGAAGGTTATCAATAAATGATTTACCTTGTGTGCCAAGGGTACAGAAACACATGTATTTATTATGTACAATTAAGTTTGTTTAAATTTCAAAAGGTTTCTTCAATCAAGTTGATGAAGAAATGATATTATTAATGATATTGTCAGTAGCACTAGTCTCATTATTTAGTCCCTTTCATTGATCTCTTCAGTTAAATATGTTTCCGTGTGAAAGTCCATTTGCTGTCTCTGAAGCCGCACTAAATCACATTTTTATTTGGTCATATTCTACATTTTTTAATAATAAACTTTAGTAGGTATAATAAGTTAGTATATCATGTAATTGATATACTTTTACATTGTACATGTTTATTTAAGCATGTTATGTATTTTTTAATGTTCATAGATGCATATTTAAACACTTAAAAAGAGTAGTAAATAATTACAACCCCTGAAGTTGAGATTCAATTCAAGTAATGTACAATCTACTCCAGTTAATAATATTTATTTTTGACAGATATATATGAAATATATATGCATAGAGCTATCAGATGATAAAGTGTATTTCATCCCACTGTTTAAATATAACTAAAGGCATTTGAATGGATCAAATCAGTAAATAGAAATTGAATTGTTTTAATGTTAGTTTACTTATTCTTATATATTTATGATGTATATTTTTAAAATGTAGTTTTGTATTTTTGAAACTATAATATTAAACTATAAATAGATTTCCATAATATTTTATCCATAACCAGAGAATAAAATATTATTTTTATATTTCTTGATTTTGAAAAAAATATCAAGAGGATATTCTTCTTCTTATTTCCTTCAGCTAAAGGACAAAAGTTGCTTTATATGAAAGAATGACCTATAACCTATAACCTGTAACTCTTGCTTTGCCCATGTTGTTTCTCATCTAATGTGATATTACTGAGTTTTGTGATTGGATTAAATAATATTCATTTAAATTTATATAATATTTGAAGATTACATAAGAATACTCATTACATTTGAGTTTAATGAAAATTATCACTGCGTACTAGTAACAGAACATATTAAATCCTTAACAACTAACAGTCATGAAGTTCATGATGATCATGACTTTCAAATTATAAATAGCTGTGTGTATTCTTGACATTGCCATTTTGGCAAATAAAAATAAAAATCTGACAAGTTCATAAGAAGGTGAGTATAATTATTCATCATGAAATTTGAGGCTATTTAATTTTACTTACTTGTTTATATCCAAACCTTATTTTTAAGTTTGTTATCCTAGCTATAGAAGTCATTTCACGATGAATTTTGTTATATACTGGTGGAAATTTAAACACTCTGCTAACTTGACATTCTGCAAATACCATTTGCAAGCTTAGTTCACTCCGTATAGACTACAATCATTTGGAAGTTGTTTGTTGTTTTAAATAAACAAGAATAGACAGGGAACCAAAGAAGCAAACACAATTTACAAGTTATTTAATTTTGAGCTTTAACTGAGGTCATCATTGTAATTACTAAAAATATCTATAAAAACAAAAATAAGCATCAAATGGATTACAGAGAGCATAAACTAATGCCTAATTAATATCTTTGTAATGCAGGGTTTATCCTTCTCATAATACATAAGATAGGCTATAGAGAAAGATTTACACTATAGTGGGCAAATTAATTAGCAAAAATATGAAATAATATTTGTCCAATTGCCACTATTTAGAGAAAATTTTTATTTCTTCCTAGTGAGTACTTCTTTTTGTGCTTGAGTGTTTAAGACAACTTGTGTGTATATACTGCTATACAATCATTTCATTAATTTGCAATTAAAATTAGTAAGAAAATAGTGAATGTGAATAATGCCCATCAAAAATTCTGATATATGTCTGTCAAAGATAGTTCTGTGTGTGATTAGCCCGAACAAATACACACATCATTTTATTTTATTGTCAATATACCTGTGGAGGGATTGAGACCTGGAGGTTAAACAAATTTCCCCAGGGTCATACAGCTAAATACAGAAACTAGAATTTGAACATGTTCATGTTCCAAATTAAGTGCTTTTAACCACTACCCTTTATAACAGAGAATCTAAATGGATAGTGAAATCATATTAAATGCTTCTGCAAGGCAAATAATTAACCATATGAAGAAACAACCTGTAGATTGAGAGAAAATATTTGCAAATCATACTTAGGGTGAGGTTACAACATCCAAAATATTTAAGAACATTAAAAAAATTCTTATCAAGCAAGAAAACAATTCAATTAAAACCGGGCAAGGGTCCTTGATAGAAGGCATACATTCTGGGCCATTGCTCAATCTATCTGTCTATGCTGATACCACAATGTCTTGAATAGTGTAGCTTTGGGATAAGTCTTCTAATTAGATACTGTGAATTCTCCAAATCTATTTTTTTCAAGGTTGTTTTAAGTCTTTGCATTTCCCTATCAACTTTATAATTAGTTGTCAATATCTTTCAAAAAAGCTTCCTAGAATTTTTATTGGAAATAAGTCAAATTATGTATCAACTTAGGGAAAATTAACATACTTACAATAATGAGCTTTTTTACACATAAACATGTTATATCTCTGCTTTTTATTTGGTCTTCTTTATATTTTCAGCAGTATTTTTAGTTTTCATCACATAACTTGCATATCTATTGTCATGTTTATTTGAATATATTTTAGATTTTCATGACATTGTTTTTCAATTATAATTTCCATTTTTATTGCTAGTGTATAAAAAAGTATATAAAAAAGGCAAGTCATTTTTTTGCTTATTGATCTTATATTCTACAACTTTGGTGAAACACATATTTTTTTCAGGATTTTTGTTGATTCAAACAGATTTCCTACATAGATAATCATGTTGCTATGAAAATAATACCATTATATTTCTTTCTCTCTGATCCACTTACTTGTATTGCTTTACTTGCCTAACTGGACAGGCTAGAAACTCTAGGGAAAATATATCTAGGATAACAGATATCCTTGCCCTATTGTTTACATTATTGGACAATTAATAAGTCTTTGAGCTTTGAATATGATGTTAACCTGTACATTTTTTGTAGATGCACTTTAATATATTGAAAGTTCCTTGTATTCTTGGTTTGCTAATAATTTTCTTCAGACTGATGTTGGATTTTTCAATATGCTTTTTCTTCACCTATTGAAATGATCTTTTTTTCTTAATTATTTTGTTAATCTGGAAATCACACTGATTTTTGAATGTTGATTCATATGGATTATAAATTGCTCATGGTATTTTAACATTTTTGTATATTGTTGAATTTAAATTGTTCAAATCTTATTAAGGAATTCTGCATCTTTGTTCAAGACAGATGGTATTGGTCTGTAGTTTTCTTTTCTGTTCAGATTCTTGATCTTGGTTTCAGGTTATGGTCAGTCTCAGACTAAGTCTAGGGTACTCCTAGTTCTTATAGAACCTTTTTTGTATCTTTGGTTTCTTCTTCAATTATTTTGTGTAATTTTTTCTCTATGTTTTATTCTGAATATGTTTTCAAATCACTAATATCTAATCTGCTTTTTGCACTATCCAGTGTATATTTCATCTGAGAAATTTTTTCACCATTGTTAATTTGACTTTTAAATAATTGATATATTTCATATCTCTACTAATATGATTAGTTTATAACCTAGCTTCTTGATTAAACAGAAGAAGATATAATGATTTATAAACTTTTCTTAGTCATTTTGTATATATTTTTTAAATCTACTCATTGTTATCTTCTGGTAATTTTTGGTCAGATTTGATTTGTTATTTTTTTCCCCCTCAGTAAAGGCTATATTTTCCTTATTTGTTACAGTCTTTATACCTTTTTAAATTGGACATCATTCATGCTGAATTTTACCTTGTAGGGTAGTTGCTAATTTTGTATTCCTATAAACATCCTTGAACTTTTTAATATGATGCAGTTGTTATTCAGAAATATTTTGGTTCTTTCTTGATCTCTTTTTAAAAGAGGGAATTTCTCCTATTCCTAAGATAAAAGCTTTATGAATAGTATATCCAACACCTCAAAATTATTTGTTGGATTTTCTGATCCTAATATATATTTATTATGGGCACTGAATTTTGAATTTTGTGTAATTTTCTACTGCATAAAATATTATACTCCTTTTGACTTTTAAAAATATTTTAAAATGTGAAAAAAAATTTAGTATATATATACTAGTATATATATACTAAATATACTAATTAGTATATATATATACTAATATACTAGTATATATATATATATGTATACACACACACACAATGGAGTTTTATTCAATCATAAAGAAGAATGAAGTTGTTATTTGCAGGAAAATGGATGGAACCAAGCCAAATAAGCCAAACTCAGAGTCAAGAGACGTAGGGTTTCTCTCATACATGGAAGTTAGAGAGAAAAAGAAAAAGAAAGGTGTTGGGGATGAGAGTTGCATGAAAACAAGGGAGATAGTAGAGTAGAGGAAAGGGAGTGGGGTTTGGAGGAAGAGAGGGGAAAGGGGACGAACTGGCGAATGACATTGGCCAAATTATATCGTTAGGTTTTATGAATGTAAGAACAAATCTCACTATTATGTACAACTGTAATGTACCAATAAAATATGGAAAAATATTTTTAAAACATTCTCATTTTATGGGTTGTACAAAAATAGGTATTGGGAACTTTCAGTTCTGTACAGGATACACATTTAGCACATTTTCCCCTATTTATCCTTTAGTTAAGAGAGCTAAATTTCCAACAGTGTCCATAAAATAAGTGCTAGAAGACTGAACATTAGAGAAAATGCAGGAGGCTTGTTAAGGAATCCAGGACCCACAGGACAACATGGTTATTCCCTGGGTTTTCTTTTTGACCATTTATATCCTGAAGTAGGTGTTTGAAAGGTAGGCAAGTCAGAAAGACCAGCAATAGAAAATCAGACAGACAAAATAACCAGAAAAAGCCTGTTCCTTCTACCCGCAACACAAGGAAAGAGATCACACAACAATATGGAAAATACCCTACTTTAGTCTATGGCATGGATAAAAATATAGACCATGTCTTATGTCTACCAGCAAAGTACAAATTGATTAGCCTTCCAACAATGACCAGTTATAGCAAGACACCATTTCTGCTAAAATAGTACAGAGAAGATTGAGTGGAGAAGCAGGCCTTCTATCCCTGCCTAAAGCAATGAGGTGCTTCCACCAAAGGAGGTAGTATAAGGAGTAGTAGTGTGTTGCCTCCTCCTTCACAAAGTATCAACAGAAAACAGGTAGGGAAAGGAGGTAAGGGTTCCTTTCTCTCTTGCTGTGTTGGAAGAATCTTGTTTAAACAGAAGACTCAGAATCTTATCACAGAATACTCCCAAACACCCCCAGGATTTAAAAAAAAGTCATCCATCATGCCAAAAACCAGGAAAATCACACTTGCGTAAGAAAAGAAAATAGGATACAGCAACACAAGATGACATGGATTTTGAAATTATCTGAAAAACATTTTAAACTACCATCAAAAAAATGTTACAACAAACAATTAAATATCCCTTAGCAGCTGAAAGAATAGAATGTCTTTTCAAAGAAGCAGGAGATATTAAAAGAAAACAAATGAACATTTTAGAATTTAAAATTACCAAAACCAACATTTAAAAAAATTCAGTTGAAGAGTTAAATAACAGAATGGGGAGACTGAAGGAAAGAATTTGGTAATTTTTAGAGACAATAATAGGAATTACAAACATGACCAATAAAGATTAAAATAGGAAAAGTTATCACTTTTCTCTTCCCTCAAATGATTTCTTCAGTAAACTTAGTCTTTGAAAGTAAATATGAAGAGCAGTTCCCCCAAAACATATTTTTCTATAAGACCTATAAAAACAAAGTAACAGGCTCTTTTTCTCAAGACCAAAGAAACAAAATGAAATCCTTAAGCAAAATAATATCAGGCCAGAGATAACATCAAACCGAATTCATGATATTTGTATTCCACTCATACATCAGAAATTAACTAGTTGTATCACTTAATGAACTCCTTTCTTCCCTTTAAGGTTGTCATCTCTGAAGAAGGATTTGAAAGTATCTTACAACTTGAAACTTTAATAAATCTGTGGACCTGTTAATGTGGTCTTTCCAGATATCCGATTCTCTGGTTAGGAGACAGTAATTTTGTATGTGATTTCCAACAATAATTTTGTATGAAATTTCCTAGTGCCCTGTAAATCACATCATTATTATAACTAGTAAAACTGAGCACAAATTAAGTATTGTCAATAAACATGGAACCAACAGCTTTATAGTATGAAAAAAGAAAATACAGAGGGCAAAAGTTTGACTATAATTTTTTTTTCAGATGACAAGAATTAAACAATGTTTACTCAGTGTTTGTTGAAGACTTAGAATTAACTTTTCAAAAGAAAGTAGAAATTATCACCACATATTAATTAAGAGAGAATGGAAACATTCTGAGTTATTAGGAATTTATTGTAAAGTATTATGCTGATTTACATGGAGTATTTTATTTAATTCTGATAGAGTTAACTGCATTGGGTATATAAATACATGTTCATTTTTGGATGAGGAAACTTCAGCCTAGGGAAGTTGAATAACTTGTATCTTCTAAGGAGTTAAGTTATGGAAGAAATTCATTTCAGCTGATTTCAGAATCTGTGATCTTAACAAGAATAGCTAATTTCTTTCCTAAAACAGTTTTGTCACCAAAATTTTGGAGTTATCACAGTTAATAGAGAGTGAGCTGTGGAATGGAAAGAAAACATCTCACAGACTTTCTAGGCAAATAGATCATCATATTACTACTTAAATTCAAGCCCAAACAGTGCTTAAGCAATGATATATTTATTATCCCACCATTGATTCTACTTGTATCACAATTCCTGTAGCATAAAACAAAATCCTTCATTGTACTATTGGAAACCTTTCTTTAAATGCCAAAGCCCCCCATACATGTAACACATCTAATTAAATATAATTCTTAAAATTAATGATGGGGGGGCTAATTTCCAAAGAGCAGGTTATGATGGATAACAAGAAGCAAGAAGTGAACAAAGAGGGCTATACTCCACAATGGGGAAACTAAAATGAGAAAAGAGGAGGCCGGATTTGCCCAAGATAAGCTACATGAACTTTGTAATTGAACTCAGGGTCAATCCAGACACAACCAAGTACATTATGAGGGTCATATACAAAGTAAAGTCAGTAAAAGCTACCCACATATTTTTGGGACCATGACTATAAAGACCTCCAGAATAGATGTGCTGGGTGGGTATTAAGATACAAGTAACAAAAACATACCATGTGATATTTGGAAATGCAGTCATTTGTGATTTATTTCAAAAGAGCTTGCCAGTGAATATTGTGATATTCTGTGTCTGCCTTTGCAGTTATTCCAGTCAGTAGGCCAAGGATAAAGACCACTTAAATATTATTTAGAAATGGAATGGCTATTCTAAAGGATGTCGTTGTATGTTAAAGAGACACCAAGCCATTTTGAGTCAACCAAGTTATCTCTGGGGCAAGAATAAATGAATGCAAATGTATGACAATATTCTGGTAGATGGAGTACTTTCAGAGTCTGGTGAGAGGTCAATGAGGAGATAGTGAGCTGTCGTATCCCTGTCATAAATATATATCTAAGTGGTATTTAAGTTGCCTGATACTTAAATACATCAAGTGAAAGATAGCATCTTAGGGTCAAAGACAAGTATATGAACTCTAATTGCTTAACACAAAGGAAAATGGATGGAGAAATTAAAAGTCAAGGGAGCAATATCAGTTAAAATAGTTTGAAAACTTACAGTGGTAAAGGCTGAGAATTCAAATAGGAATAGGTCTGCCATTACAAGTTAGAAAAAATGTGTTAGAGAAACAAAAAAAAAAAAGAGAGAGAAGCATATGAAAACAGAATTACTAAAATTTTCCTTATGAGAACAATAATATTCTAAGATAGTTTTAGTAACTATATGCTAAGATTAATTTCTGATTCTTGAAGTCATATTTGAAGTTTGAGAAACTCTTTTGTATTAGTCAGGATTATCCAGAAAGACAGACCAACAGAGAGAAGGAAGGAAGAAAGGAAGGAAGGAAGGAAGGAAGGAAGGAAGATAGGGAAGGAAGGAAGATAGGAAGGAAGGAAGGAAGGAAGGAAGGAAGGAAGGGAGGGAGGGAGGGAGGGAGGGGAGGGAAGGAAGGGAGGAAAATAGGGAGGGAGAGAGGGAGGGAAGGGGATTTGCTGAGTGAATTGACTCAAATGATTATGGAGACTGAGAAGCCCCACAATAGGCTGCTACCTCGAAGCCCAGGGAAGCCAACATTATGGCTCAGTCCAAGTCGAAAGGCCTCAGAACCAGGGAAGCTAGTAGTATAATCTTGACCCAATTCCAAAGTTGCGAGGTCAATTGATTATTATATTACTTACTGGTTTAGTCTAGGTTTTAATCATTGATGAGAAAATAGGGTGGTGCCAGTGCAAGATAGAAAAAGAGAGAGAGAAAGGAGAAAATGGGAATTGGATGGTGCCTGCTCACACTGATGGAGGGAAGATCTTCCTTACTCAGTCCACTGATTCAAATGCCAGTTCTAGAAACACCCTCACAGACATACCTACAAATTATACTCTATCAGCTGTCCTTTAATCCAGTCCAGTTGATGCCTAAAATTAATCATTTCAAGTCCCCCTTTGTCAATTTGGGACTCATATGCATTTCCTTAAATCACACAATCTCTAAATAAGTGCTAACAATGTTATAGTTCTGCCTATCATGGTCTAACTATCCTGTGTACAACCAAAATGCATTTATCCCTTCCCCATAAGAGGAGGTAAGATCTTTGAGTGAAGTTTACTCTTGTTTTGATATCCCGCAACTTAAACACTTTTATGTAAAATTGCCAGGCGTGGTGGTACGTACCTGTAACCTCAGCAACTCTGCAGGCTGAGGCAGGAGGATCACAAGTTTAAGGCCAGCCTTGACAATTAGTGAGACCCTGTCTCGAAATAAAAAATAAAAAGACCTGGGACATAGCTCAGTGTTAGAGTGCCCCTGAATTCAATCCCCAATACCAAAGTAAACAATTTTTAATTGCAGATATAATAAAGGGACAGGAAATTTTTAAAAATATTTGCTTAATACACACACAGACACACCACACACTTGCAAAGGTATTCTTAACAAAATAGAGGGGAAATATACAGCCATTATAGACCTCACTTCTGTAAACTTGTCATGTGTCCATAGTTGGTATTTATAACTACCTTTTCCTACTATGTATTCTGTATTCCCTTTGTGTTCAGTAATTACCTCAGCTGGTTATGTTTCTATCCCTGGTCAGGTAAACTAAATCTTCATGTTGAAAGGTTTGGGGCATTCATAGTCCTGCCTGGATTGAGTCATTGTAGTTTCAGATTAATCTTAATCACAAGGCAGGTTAATAAGAATTGATTTAAGGGAACTCCTCTATTCCAGATATACTCTTAACTCCACTGTAGATTAGTAATCTAAATCGTTCAGAGTTCATCTCAATCATCCCAGCTAACATTTGAATTCCCTAAATCAATATTGGACACTGATTCAGAGAAGAGAAAGTCTTCTGAAGATCCTTGCCCCAACCCTGTAAGTCACTGTCACCTGACTGGTGCCACAAATCCATCTTCAAAAGGCAATTCCATTGTTCTATCAATCCAGCTATTCATGGATTTTATGCTTATGAATCTGTTGCTGTACTGTTATGACTTTAAAGTGTGTTCCTTGCTCACAAGCAATGTTGTGTGGAGTACCATGACAGCCAATTGGGAATTCTGTAAATTCACAGAGATTTGGCAGGAGCATTACATGTAGAGAAGGCAAATCCACATCCAAGGTAACTATCTAATCTTATAAGAACATAACATTGTCTTTTCCATGACATTGGATGTAGTCCAAAATAATCGACCTGCTATCAGCTAGCTGGCATATCACCTCATGGAATGGTGCCATATCAGACCCAGCTAAGTACTATCTCTCTGCTAACAGATTGAGCACTCAGTGACAGCCATAGCCAGATCAGTATTGATAAATGGAAGTTTGTGTCACTCACTCCATGTATGACTTCCTTCCCTGCCACCATAGTCACTTCTTTTTATGAATCCATAGAGTGATAACAGGGTCACCTGAGGAAGGAGGCTGATCATTGTGCACAGAACAGGTCGTCCTATCTACTTTATTATTAAAATCTCTTCTGATGTTACTCTTTGGCAAGCATACTCTAGGAACACAAATATTTTCACATTCTGTTTTTGGTTTAGAGAGGTCCATACACAAAGTTGTTTTTTCACAGTTCAAGGAGCTGATAAATTCAAGAGGAAGACACTGGTGAGCTCCATGTCTGGTGAAGGCATTCTTGTGTCCCCACATAGAAGAAGAGTAGAAGTGAAAAAGGGGCCTAGAATATTCCTTTCAGTCCTTTTGTAAAATCACTAATCCCATTTGTAGGAACAGATCCCTTATGACTTACTAATCTCCTAAAAGCTCATTTGTTAATATTATCATATTGAGGTTTAAGTTTGGAGGAGGCAATATCTTTTCAGACTTCCATATTTTCTTTCTTTATATCAGGCTTCTTGATTCTGCTTTGTTCTTCAATTGCCACTTCCAGTTGATTGCTAAAAATTCATTTTTCTTCTGAAAAAATTCCTGTCTTTAAATTTGTCCATAAAGACCTGGTTTGAGGTCTTTATAATCCCTTACTTATGTGGATGCATCTCTTTATTTCTTTACTCAATATTAATTTATCACTTTCCTTTTGCTTGAACTCATGCTAGTCATTGGAGAAATACCATGATGAAAAATATACATATGGTCTCATGCCCATGGCATTTACATATGGCTAATGGTGTCCATTGTTCAAATAAAAGCTATAATGCAATCTAAGAATTAAATCTTATAGAAGGCTGAAGAGTAATCTATTCTTAGACTATTAGTCTTCCTGGGAGAATTTGTTCTAAACTAAAGTTGGAATGATAAAGTGAGAGTAAGTTATCCAGACAGAATAAAAAGATCTGAATATAAAAGTGAGAAAAGAGTAATAAAATAAAAATTCATTTATTGTGCATGTCTGAATGAAACACTTAAAGTGCTTACAAGAAAAAAATGACATGGTAATTCTTCTCCTAGAGATATGTTTGTATGTGTGTGTGTGTAGATAGTAGATATATGGGTAGAAAGATAAATACACATATGATTATAGTCATCCGCTTCTTTGGAGAGACATATTTATTTGGAATATAGGTATTTCTAAATACAATATCCATTTATAATACATTTATACACAATAGATACTTTATTTGCATATATCTATATATATGTTTTTCTAAAGAAGCAGAATACTAATGAATTTAATGTATTTATTTATAGAATATATTTATATATAGAATATTTATTTATATATAGAAATAATTTTGGAGGAAAATAAGTTCAAATTATCCACTGTCAGGAGCAGTTGAGAACCATATGGAAAATAAACAATGTAACTACAACAAAGTCCTTCCTGTGTTTGCTGACTAGTAAGAGGGCAGTACCATATGTTTTCATGTACATAACCCCAGGAGGGCAGTGCCATATGTTCACACGTATGTCACCTTTCTTGGCCTTTTATATAAGGCAAGGTCCCAAGGGATATGCAAAATGGGAAAAGGGAAAGCAGCCACAATATGGATATGAGAATGTGGTGTGTTTCCCTGTTGACAGATTCTGTTAGGCCATCACTTCAGTTGGCAAGCATCCAGAACAGCTGCTTTACCCTGGGGCAAAGGTCTTTGCGATACCACAAAATATTCCCAATGAGTGAGGCAGTGGTGTGAAGGTGATGTGCCCCTTGGGAATGGACTTTTTCCTCCCTAGTATAACTTGATAAAAAAGGTAGTAATTATGATATAAGACAATAATAGATTTTTTATTCCCTCTCTCCTTTGCCATTCAGTTCTAATAAAATGGATAAATACCTATTGCACATAACAGAAATATCAATATTAGAAAAGAGACAAAGTAAGAAATTTAAAGAACTCTATGGAAGAAGTTTGTTTCATTATGATTTAGTGATTATATGTCAATATTTAAAATTCAAAGTTGATTTCTGACCTCTTGGGTACATAACAAGGCTGCACACACATTTGGTAGTTTGGGACAGAATTATGTTCTATCTTTCCAGAAGCAATATAAAAGAATAAAGGAAATTATTTCATCAACATCCATAAACACATTCACAAAGTGACTCAAGGTAATTCACAGGCTTTGCAGAGCACATAGAAATGTGAAATGATCAGGTGTCAGGAATAGGTGAGAGCATATTCTAAAGCCCATCTCAAAATACTGTGTCCTCTTGGCTATATAGTTTTTGCAAAATTTTATGGCTATATGAATTTAAGAATCCTTATTTTGTTCTTTCTACAGTTAATCTATTGAAATATATTTAAATAATTAATGAAATACTATCTATGTTTATATTTACCAATATGTGTATGAAATAAATGTTAAAAAGTTCAAAAATCCATTTACTGCTACTATAATTAATGACATATAATTATTCAATATCATTTACATTCCTAAGTCCATCAGAAAGATATAAGATAAACTAGGAATAAAGTTAATAGCTGACTTCAATAATTAAATTTGTTTCATCTCAAAAAAGATTGACTAAGTTAAATACTTTTCTATTTGCTATTTTAAAATAAAAATGTTTTGATATCTATGTTAGTCAGCTTTTTGTTGTTGTGATCAAAATACCTGACAAGAACAATTTAGAGGAGTGAAGATTATTTGGGCTCCTGGTTTCTGTGGATGGTTTCAGAGGTTTCAATCCACAGTTGGCTGACTCTATTGCTCTGGGTCTGAGATGAGGCAGAACATCATGGCAGAAGGGTATGCCGCAGGAAAGCAGCTAAGCTCTTGGCAACAAGGATGGAGAGAGAGAGGGGGGAAAGTAGGGAAGGGAGGGGTGGGGAGGGAAGAAGAGAGGAGAGGAGGAGAGTATGCAAGAAGCCAGGGACAAGATATAACGCACAAAGGCATGCTCTCAGTGACCTACTTCCTCCAGCCACACCCTGCCTGCTGCTAATAGTTTTTTCAATTTAGAAACCCATTAGATGGATTAGTCCACTGATGAAGTTACCTTTGTCATAAGCTAAATATTTCTACTCTGAACATTCTTGCATTGCTTAACACATGAGCTTTTCAGAGGACATTTCACTCCCAAATTGAAAAAATATATAGATAGATATAATTTACATATTTATATATTTGTATAAAATATTTTTAACTGTTAGAAGACTTTGGGGTAGTTTATCAGAGTTTTTACTACAGCAGTGTTTTTTTTTTTTTCCCCCCATTTTTTAAGAAGTGAGATAAAATTCTCAAGAAGCTCTGCTATTTCACATAGCCAGTAAGTAGGCAATACCAAGATATGAACCAATGTCTGTTTGATTCCCAAATTGAGATTTACTGTCCCATCAAGTTAAATTTTGTGTTAGTTTAATGAATCAGTTTCCCCCTTTTTTCTTTCAGACAGGACAATGGAGAGTTCTGAGTTGTGTTTCCCAGTGTCCTTCACGCCTGTTAACTTGGGATCACCACTCAAATACAGTAGCTGCAAGCAAGACTTAGTCTCAGAATTCTACCTCTTTTCTTTCAAACTCCCCAATTTCCTTCCAATGCCTTTCAAAGGATTGGCTAGTAAATTAATGACTTGCACTTGAGTCTTTTCTCTCAGCTTGTTTCTGGGGAAACCCTAACTAAAATAAGGACCTGTTTTCTATTTGGAAATTCCCATTCTCCCATTTCTCCTCCAGTCTTCCTTGCCAAACTCCTCAATCTTTCTTACATCCTTTCATTTCTTGATGACAACTCTCATGGCTTCTTTATGTTCCCTTTCTATTTAAACCTGCACTCATAAAAGAATATGTAAATGTGATTTACTCTAAAGAGTGAATGACTGATAATACTTAGGTTCTTATGTCTTTTCTTTTCTTGGTATGTCCTCTTGAGCACAAGGCCCATACTGCACTCAATGTTACAAAAAGTGACCATAAACTTTCAGTTATTTTTAATACTGCTTATCTTTTTAATACTGCTCACAGAAGCTTCATAAAGATGGGCAATGAAATGAGGAACTTGTCTAAAATCATGGACAATACATGTACATCCAGTCTGCCTTCTTGCAAAAGTCTATGAGATATTAGAAAAATTAATTTATATCCAAATAGTTTTACCAACAAATATATACATATACTCAATTTTTTTACATTGAAAATTCATAAACTCGAATTTTTATAATATAAAAAATTAACAATGTTTTAGTCAACAGTGTGCCATTTACACAATGGTGGTCTCATGAAATTATTTCACCTATCATAGCTGCCTTGGTTTGTGTAAGAACTCTCTATAATGTTCACAAAATGACTAAAGCATATAGTAAGTCATTTCTCAGAACACACCTGCATTTTGAATGATGCATGATTTTGTGTTTTACCTTAAGGCCCTAGTAGTATTCTATTTTCATAGATAGCATGTTAATTTTGTCCTGAATAATTATAGTTTCAATTAGTTAAAATAGTTCCTTCTTATCATATGACCAACTATCTACTATATATTATTTTTTTAAAGGGCAATAAAAAGGTCTGGGAAAAAGAAAAGAAACTCAGGTAGACAAAAGAACGAAGTGCCTGACATACTCAGTATGATTAAATAGAAATAGAAAAAGATCGTCACAATTCAACATAAAGAAACTCAAATGGCCAACCTGATGCAACATTTTGTACACTGTGTCACAGCTCAAATGCTGAATTGTAAACATGGCATTAGCTTCACTGCTGGCAAGATCATGAGAATGTGAAAGAAGAAGCTGTTACATCACACAGCCTGTGTGGTTCTGCCACCACAGTCTGACTTGCTCAGATATCACTGTGCCAGAGTAAACAGAAAATCACTCCAGACAAACTCCATCAGAGCATTCAGCTCTTAAAATGCCCACTAGAGTTTACTAAACCAAAGCAATGCTGAGAGCAACAGGTTATGACAGCCTTTGCTCATTCCTACCTGTCTTTCAATAAACCAGATGAAAATCATTTTCTGAAGTTAGAATTTGCTTTTATTATTTAAGGAGATCTTAAATAATATATAAACTGATGTTTAGAAAGTAAGTTCAAAAGAAGAGAAAATTGAAAGTACCTTTGAAGATCTATAGGTTTAATTTGCTGTGGGAAATGTACATTTTAATGAAATTAAACACACAAACAGTAAGTTCCAGAACATCTCCTATAGCCTCATTCTGACACTGACAAAAGAAAGAAATAATAGGCAAAAATTTTCTCTGAACAGTTGTACATTCCTGCCTGTATGCATCTTTGCCTCTTTTCTTTCTTCCATTCATTTATTTCTTTCTATTTAAAAATCATTAGTTGTTTTCTTCTGACTTTCAAAATAAGAAATCAACTAGTCAATACATAAGTTCAAAGGAAAGAAGTAAATCACTTGCGATGCCACCACAAGGTTTATTATTCTAACCTATGAGTCATCAACCTTCTAGAACACTTTCTGTGTATTCACAAATGGTTCCATACACAATTTTAAATAGCCTCTTTATTTTCTATGACTATATGTAACAGGAACAATTTTAGTTAAATTGATCTAGTTGTACTTGAAATTATCAAACTGTCATATGCCTTATTTTTAATATCTGGAAAAAAGTTTTTCCACATTTTATTCACTTTTGATTTGAACAACTTTCTAAACTTTACTTCTTATGACACTAATGAAAAACAGTGAGATCGCTAGCTTAAAATAATGATTTTAATTACTAATATAACTCTATATGTAGTTTTTGAACCTCCCTACAATAAGTGCTTACTAAAAATAAATTCCTCTCACAAATAGGAAGAAAGTAAAATTACCCCTGTTCTCCAGTGATATGATTCTGTGTATAGAAAAACCTAAAGACTCCACCAGGAGTCTATTGGAACTGATAAATAAACTCAGTAAAGTTGCATCACAAAAATCAATATACAAAATCAGTGGCATATTTATATACCAATAACAAATTTGCTGAGAAAGCAATCAGAATGTAATCCCATTTACAATAGCTACAAACAAAATAAAATTCCTAGGAGTGAATTTAAACAAGAATTGAAAGTTCTCAACAATGAAAATTACAAATTACTGAAGAAAGAAATAAAAGAAGACACACACCAAATGGAAAGATCTCCCACTTTAATGAATTGAAAGAATTAATATGGTTAAAATGTCCATACTACTCAAAGTCATTTGAAAGATTCAAAGCAATTTCCATCAAAATAGCAATGACATTCTTTATAGAACTAGAAAGGAAAAAAAATCCTATAATTGATATGAAAGTAGAAGAGACCCTGAATATCCAAAGTAATCCTGAACAAAAAGAATAAAGTTGGAGGTATCACAATACCTGATTTCAAGACGTACTACTGAGCTATAGTAACCAAAACAGCATGATGTGGATATAAACACAGACATGTAGACCAAGGGAGCAGAACAGACAGAGATTCCAGAAATAAACCCACACATTTACAGCCAACTGATTTTTGACAAATGTTCCAAAAATGTACATTGGGAAAAAGACACCTCTTCAATGAATGGTGCAGAGGAAACTCCATATCCATATGCAGAAGGCTGAACCCTGACTTCTATATTTCATCATATACAAAAATCAACTAAAAATGGATCAAAGACCTAAATCTAAGGTCTCAAACATAAAACTACTGTATAAACCAGCAGAAATGCTTTAGGATATTGGAATGGGCAAGGATTTTTTTTTTTTGGATAAAGCATCAAAAGCACAGACAATAAAAGCAAAAGTAGACTGAATGAATTATCTCAAACCAAGAAGTTTCAGCACAGCAAACAATCAATGAGCAGAGTAAGAGACAACCTACAGAATGAGAGAAAATATTTGAAAACTCTTCATCTAATATAAGATTAATATCCAGAATACATAAGAAACTCAAAAAGCTCAACAATAAAGAACCCCAAATAACCCAATTAGGTGAATGATCTGAATAGACATTTCTCAAGAGAAAAAGTATGACCAACACATACATGAAATAAATGCTCAATTTAACAACAATCAGGGAAAAGCAAGTCAAAACCACAGTGATATATCCCAGTGAGATTTTATCCCAGTGAGAATGGCTATTACCAAAAGACTAGGCTAGGATGTGGAGAAAAAAAAAAATGTTATACAGCATTGATGGGAATGCGAATCAGTAGATGATAATATGGAAGTTCTTTGGAAAACTAAAAGTAAAACTACTGAATGATCCAGCTCTCCTACTTCCAAGTATATAGCCAAAGATAATGACGTCAGAATATCAAAGAGATATTTGCACTTCCAGGTTTATTTTGGCACCATTCACAACAGCAAAGGCATGGCATCTACCTAGATGCCCATTGAGAGAAGAGTGGATAAAGAGTACATGGTACACAATTGAATATACCAAATCATAAGGAAGAGTGAAATCCTGTAATTTGCAACAAAATGATGGAATTGTCAAGACATTTGTTTAAGTGAAATAAACCAGACACACAAAGACAAGTTTCACATGTTCTTTTATATGTGAAAGCCAAAAAAATGTTGATCTAAGTGTAGAATAGTGGTTACTAGAGATAGGAAAGGGGGAAGGGCTAAGAGGATAAAAGGAGGCTGTATAACAGTTACCAAAGCACAGTAAGAAGGAAAAAGTTCTAGTGTTCCACAGCACATTGAGGTGCCTAAGGTTCATATTAACCTGGTATATATGTATAAAGAACTAGAAGAGAGGAACCCAAAGATTCCAAACATGAAGGGACAATAAGGAGATGGAAATACTAATTACCATAATTTAATCAGTAAATACTGTGCTAATACACAGGATAGTCTCTAATATGTACGATTATTGCACATTATACTTGAAAATAAAAACCAATAAATAAATAGATGCTTCCCAGAAACATGAGGATGATAAAAATACCAGACTTTATGTTATTTATACTATCATTTAAATTTATCAAATTTCTGATTTACACTCTTTTAAGATGTCATTTAATTTTTACCAAAGCTTTCACAATATAATTCTATAACATAAACACATTTTTAGAATTCCTTTTCTAACTTATTTTTTTCTCTACAAGCAGTGGCACATTGGAAATTGGTCAATAGTGCAAATCTTCATTTCTTAAAACTGAATTTGAATGTGAAACAGGATGTTGCTTTCTCTAGAAAAGATTTGGGGCTGCAATACAACTACCGGGGAGTCAGGAGGGTACTGAGTAGTTTACCCAACAAAATCCTACATGAAAAGAGATCACTATTGTGTAATATTTTTTAAGCCTTATGAAAGATTTTTGAAAGTAGAAATTTAAAAATTAATGTTAATTACATACTCAATAAAAAGTAATATAATCTATCTAAATATAAAGAATGAAATTTCTTTATCAGTGACACTCTTTACTCAATCCAAGTGAACCTTTACTAATAAAATTGACAAAGCAGCAGAATAGCATGGTTAGTGTTAAAAATTAGATCAGAAATAAAGTAAATTGCTGTTTCTCCCAAGTAAACTTTTCAAAAACGAGCAAATGTTTTAAGAAAAATACCACACCCTCAGAATAAATATTATTGCCTCCTAGGATGAATTCCTGCAATAAGCATGTCTAGTCTAACAATTAAACCACAATTTTTTAATTGAAATACAGTCTATTTTCTTACATCCATACCCGTACATCTTGAAAGCTTTGTAGATAACCACAATTATTAAAACATTGCCATATTTTGATTAAATAGTTATAAACATCCTTTTTCATACACATTGAGAGTGAAAACAAACACAAATTAGTCAATCATAAATGTTTGTAGAGTCTTGTGTGGGAATAATTGTTTTGGTGACTTCAAGATCCTATTTGAGTAGTTAACAAGGAATTCATTTTTAGAATAACATAGTATCTCATGTAATACAAGGTATATGCAATGCAGCATATCCACAAGACAACTTCGGAGCGAGAAACTCAGCAACCACCAAGATTCTGTCTCCCCATCCTGCTCCTCTCTGAATAGACCATTCCACTGGATCTCTCTTCAAATGAATTTCCTGTACTACCTGACATGTCTCCCATGAGAGCCTAGGTTCACTTGGGATCATCACTACTTTCTAGAGAACCTGATGTTTGATCTGTCCCAACAAACATCCTAGAGGAGAATACTAATTATCCCATTGTGGATTCTATACTCTCCCATGAACTGACAATCAGTTGTTGCCAGGGGGATTGTGCCAAGAACTGAGCACTGCAGAAAAGAAGGTCATTTTCACTGAAAAAGTGACAGATTGTCATCCAGTGTAGTTATCTACTTTATTCTTGGCCCTAACCTTATTACATGGGGAAATAAAAGTAGAATATAGTCTTTTAAAGTAGCTTGTTATTTAGTGGGGAAAGAAAAACTTTTATTTAATATGATCAGAATTCACATCTAAATAATTAGATTTTTGAAAGGCTAAAATAAACTTATGCAATAATTTAATACTTTAGCACATGTAATAACTTCATTAAAATCTGAAATAGCAGTTGTTAAAATTTCCCTCATAAATACCATTTAAAGAAACCTGTGTAAATCTTTTTTGCCATATTTTTATTGGTACCGTAGAGTTGTACATAATGATAAGATTCATCTCTACAGAAATATGTACAGATTTTCTATATATAACTTTCTGATCTTAATGTAAAGTTTATAAAGAAGAAATCAGATGTCTGATGAAATTAAGTATTTCTGATAGTTGTTGCTCTATGCTTGTAGATATATAAAGATTTAGCTTATGGCCTTCATGTTAAATATTCTAAAAAGTGAAGTTGTATGACAACTTATTTATCAATATCTTAGCCAGTGAAACAAAGTTTAGTATTACATAGCTTGTAATCTTCTCTCTGATTTTGAGTTGATAATTGTTAGCTTTGGTTACAAGATTACTTTGTAAACAATATTAATTCTAATATAGCTTGTGACAACTCTCCTGCCAAAAAGAAAAAGGCATCTAAAAATGAGTTTTAAAATTTCTGTACCAAAACTCTGCATCATTTTTATAGGATAAAACTATATTAAGTGGTTGGGTCTACAGTGATATAGAGTCTCCATATGTGAGACTAGGTTTTTGTTTTTTTTTTACCATGATGAATTGTACATATCAATATCAATATACAAAGAAAAGTACCACTCTTTTAGAAAACTGAGAATATGTTAAGGTTGAATGATTTTCTCTCATTAATCCCAGTGTCTGGTGCAGTAGCTGTTCATTATGTGTTCAAGAAATAATTGTTTAATTTTTAGTAGGGTGGTGAGCATATACCCAATGAACATTAGTAATTTCTATTGAGAAGTTGACAATAGAATAGTTATCACCTGAGACTAAGGAGAGGAAAGTGGGGGAGGGGGAAGGTTGATCAATGTTCTATTTAGATAGGAAAAATAAATTGTGATTTTTTTATTGTATCAAACATGACCATAGTCAACAATTTGTACCATATATTCCAAAATACCTAGAAGATTTTAAATATTCTCATGGTAAGAAATGATAAAAATTTAAGGAGATGGATAGGCCAGTTATCCTGATTTGATCATTATATAGTGTACACATGTATCAGAACATCACAATGTGCCCCATACATATGTACAATAATTGCATGAATTATAAACATAGAAATAAAAAATTCTATTGATGATTTTGTGAAACACCACCTTTGTCATTCATTGATTCCCCATGTTAGCTTTTCTTTCTTTATGGTATGAAAATATCAAAAAGGCAACAATGGATATTAGACACAATAAGGTAAACATCTTTCTATTGCCTTAGCACAATGATAACCCTGAAGATCAGAAATTAATTACTAGGTGAAAAATTATATAGACAGTAAAATAGCATTGATTAGTGTAGATCAAAGATTTTTAGATGCATGGAGAAGCTGGTAGATATACATGATTGGTGAATTATAAAATATAAATATAAAATAACACTGAAGAGATGTATTTTGCTTTATAAAAAATCTCCATGTTTACTTAATCCATTTATCAGTTGCTAGACTTTTAGGTTGTTTTCATTTCTTGTTTCCTGTGAATAGTGCTGCATTCAACATGGAAGTTCAGATGTCTCTTTGACATACTGACTTCATGTCCTTTAGATACCTATCACTAGTGGTATAGGTGGAACATATGGCAACTTTATTTTTAATTTTCTGAGGACCCTTCATACAGTTTTTCATGATGGCTGTTCTAATTTATATTCTCACCAACAGCATACAAATATTACCTATACTCTGTGTCCTTACGAACACTTGTAATTTTTATCTTTTTGATAATAGGCATTCTTATTATACAAAAATATAAGAAAAGATTTGGGGTGTTTTTACCATAAAGAAATGATAAATATTTGAAGAGATAGATATTCTTAACCTAATTTAAACATTATACAATGTATAAATGTATTGAAATATCACATGACATTCCATAAATATGATTTTTACCTTTTATGTACTAGTTAGCAAATAAGTTTAATTTAAATTTTAAAATGTCTTCAGAAAGATTTTTTAAATACACTTATCTACCAAATAAATGATAGTAGATTTATTTTTATAAGTCTATTCAGATTTGGTAAGGTATTTTGCAGTGATCATCTATGGTACCACATTACTTTGTACTTGCTAGGACTTCATTCCATAACAGTTGAAATTATATTCTTAAGAATCATAATTTCTCAGGCACAGCAAATATTAGTCATAAAACTATCTAACACTGACTTGCTAACACTGAGTTGTTCAATTTCCTGTTGATTTACATTCAGTTCAGTTTCAGTTATTTTTTTAAATCTGTGAACTGATTCTAAATCACCTAATGGATTGATTACTTGTGCCAATTACTTGAAAATTTGACTATGATATTAATTATAATAAGCCAATGTTTTGTGAAGCATAGCAAGTGACAAACTTTAACCATACAGGACATTATTGTCACTTTACTGAAGGATCAAGAAATTAACCATTTTATTGATTCATACAAATCTTTCCAACTTTCAAGGAGGTAGCAATCATTTAAAATTTGCAGAGTTGACAGAATAGGCACATTTATTTTTAAGAAGCTGAGATTCTGGCAATGACTTACTGGTAATCTAATGAGGTTTTAGTAGTGAGAAACATTGATGATGTTGGTGAAATTTGGGGGTGCAACTCCCTAGAGCAATATAGAAAGAGCAAAAGAAACAGTCCTCTCTGGTAACTATTTTGCTGTAAATTCTTTGTTTACCCTTTATAAACACCATTCCTTAAAATCCTTTGTTCATATTCTAATCCAGGTTACGATGATCTTTTGTTTTAAAAATTTAGGTAGGCTATCAGCAAAGTGAACCTTTGCTGCCAACCTGTCAAAGCAATTTTCAGGTCATTGTCAAAAACCTCCAGTAATGTATGATGAGAATATATGTCACATTAGATAATCTCCTTTCTTAAGAAGAAACTCAGGCCAGGGACTGTCATGAAAGTAGTGATATTAACTGACCTCTTTTCTATCTTGAGATTTACTGCCCCTTATAAAGTTGGTGATAAAATCCATTGCCCTGGGGTAAGAACCAGACTTCTGGAATCGGGCTTTGTGGGTTAAGAAGCAAGGGTCCCTCGAGGTCTATTAGCAGGTAAATACAGGCCCATCAGGTAGCCTCTCAGGTACTCCATTTATTCAGAGGGATTACATTATGCACTTTACAGAGTTTTATTCGATTTTATAAATTAATTCGCAGAAAGCATTTAGAACACTGCCAGTCACATAGGAAGCGCTACATAATTATTAAATGTTTGAGAAAATAATTAATGTTATTTTCATCTAAACTCTTAGTAATTCTTCTGACTATAATTTTCATGAAATAGTTATAAAAGCCATTTTCATATGACCTCAAGTAAATCAGTCTTTGGTCTTATAATTTGGAATTTATGTAATCAATATTTTAATGTCATCAGAAATTTGTTTTTTGAAACATTATTTATTAAATTATAATGATGGCTCTGACTGACCATTATAGAAGTATAATTTCTTGGACTTTTAAAAAATTCCAGTTATAAGCTTAATTTGAATATCAGTATTTTTCACAATTTGAGTGATTCTTTACTATTTTAGTTACCTATTCTTAAGTAACAAGCCTCCAAACTTCATGACTCAAACCAACAATTTGCTATTTCTCACATTCAAAGGGATTGGGGGTCTCTTCTACTCTTTCCTGGAATCATGCATGAAGTTGCTATCACCTGGCAACTCAATTTCTGAGATGGCCTCACTCACATTTTGTACAGTAAGTGGGATTTCTAAAATTCCTGTAGCATGGCAGATTTTGTCTTTCCTCTCCTTTTGTTTTATTCTTTTTTTATCACACAGATCTTCTTTTTCAATGACTTCTCATACTATACAAACAGTCAATTCTTCAGTTTTTATTCATTAAAGCAAGTCACAAGGTCAGCATAAATTCAAGAGGAGAGGAAATATGCTTTAGCTCTTGACAAAAATGGTAAAGTCCTTTGTAAATGAACCTGATAGGAATTATTTTAGTTGTTTTTGAAACAATTTGCCTTTTGGGCACAATAACTTGCATCCTTCTTTCTTGCAAAATGCACTCTCTGCCTTGATTTCATTGTCTCCAATCCCCTTTTTCCAATCATTGTATTAATCTCAACATTTAGCATTTCATTCCTGAACCAGGTCAGGAGGTGGGTGAAAAATTCCCAGGTACAATTCATCACCATAGCTTCTCTTGCTCTAATATCCTCTGGAGTTAAAAGGCATTTAACTCAGACACACCCAATTAGGTAATGAAATGCAACAAGAACACTGTATCCAAAAGAGAAAGAAAGAAGGTGCATAGTAACCATGGTTCATACCAATTCTGAGCTCCAGAGGAGCACATGTATTCAAATTTCTTCACTCCAGAGGTACACTTCCTTTCATCCTCCCCAGAAAGTCTTCATCAGCCTTAAGGGGCCAACATTTGCCAGTCCCTAAGCTGGAGAACTCTTCTCCACAATCATGATGAATAACATTGACAACCCTATCTAGAGCTGATCTCCCCTTTTTATATTTCCTTCATGGATCTTACTACATTCCATAATTATCTTCTATGTTGATTTATTTACTTTATGTACTGTTTGTTTCTAGCCACATTAAGGAAATCTTTTAAGGGCACAAACTTTCTTATTTACCAAATAATTCCCAAGCTTAATACAGAACAAAGTACTTGATAGAGGATCAATAAATATCTATTAAATATTAAATATTCATTGTGTGAAAGAGATCTCAAAACTACCCTGTAAAAGAGTGCTTTCCTGTTTTACAGATAAAGACACTGAGTAAGGCTTCAATAGGTAAGCAACTTGCCAAAGGTCACACGCATTTAGTCAAGGAAAAACCCAGAAATCATGTTATCCTCATGATTTACCCTTCTTTATAAATGAGAAAAGACTGCATGTCCTTCAGAAGGTTAACATTGTTTCAAAATCTTTCCTTCTTGCATCATTTCATTTCACCATTCCATGTAACTTCAGGTCATATTATATCAGAACTCAAGAAGAATGGCAGTGACTTTCACCTTGTCTTCTTTTCTGCAGACATTGTGTATTATTTAATAAGTGAGCAAATGGGAACTGGCAGATGAACCCACCCCACAATGAGGAAAAAGACAGTGAACACTTGTCCTCTGCCTAACTTCCAATGGATTATTTCCTTAGCCTTGCAACAGATCTTGCATGTAGTTATTTGAGGTCTTATTTTACAGATGAGGATCCTATGTCTCCAAAGCTAATAAATATTAGCAATTCCAATGCAATTTTATATTTTTCCAATATAAATATAGACTAGCTTCAGTGAGGAGATTATTGAAACTTTGTTATTTGCAAGTTTTGGGGATTTTTTTTTTTTTCTTTCTCCCTCCTCCTTCTTTTTCTATTTCTTTTTCCCTGCTTTGGTTTCTTTCTTTTTTATTTATTTTTATTTTTATTTTTTTGCTTCCTGAGAAAGATAATGACAAAGTCTACTCTCCAAAAAGCAAGTTTAGTGACATTATTCATTAGATAATAAAATCATATAATCAACTTGCTGTAAATATCAATAGGTTATTTTTTACTAAAGCACCAAAACAATAAACAAAAAAACAGAAATAATAGAACTTTGACTTCTATTCAGTACAAACATGGGGAGCATTTCCACCATTTTCATTAACTATGAAGTCCCAGGTAGGATGCTTTCATCAGTTATTCACAGAATTACCAACTCAGTTTGCCTTTTTTAAAAAAGGAAAATACCCTATCACATACCAATGTCCAAAGGAAGATGGACAATGGAGTTATCAACATTGAACAACCAGTTATTCAGAGATGTGATTAAGAAAAACTGGCAAACTATTTTGCTTTGAACTCAATTGAAATGTTATAATTTAGTTTGAATAATCTGCATGCACTGTAAGTGATCATGATTTTTGGAAAAATATACATTCTTAGTTGTCACTGAGTGTGACACTGGGAAGTTGGCATAAGCTTTTTTCCCATTCCTTTTCTCTTTTGTAAATACCAGTAGTACCTACCTCAGAGATAATTATGAGTCATTAATAAGCAATCCATGAACACTTGACCATAGTTCCTGGACAATTATGACACAGGATGTAACTGTGAACCATTATTATCATTGTTTAATCTGGTTTTGCCCTGTCTGAATTGAATTTGTTATCACTAGTTCCTTTGATAAATTAGGAATTAATTTTTCTTTAGCTCATAAAATTATAAATATAATATTTACTGAGATATATTAAAAACCACATGTTTGTGTGTATGTGCATTGTAGATGTGGCAAGAGCAAACAATATTTCTTTCTGAAGTGAATAACTGCACTTCACACAGAAGATGCCAGGCTTTGTACTGATTTCATTGTAAAAGAGCCTAAAAACATTTTACTTTCCTTTACTCTTCCTTGTGCACTTATCTATTCCTAGTCAAGAATATAATTAATACTAAGATGTGGGCATATAACAAAGAGGGGAAATTTACAGCTTAAATTTAGAATACACTCACATGCATCTTGATTATTATAAAAATTATATGCTGATATTATTTATTATATCATTAATACGTTATTATACATACTATATAATCATGAGAAAATTAACAAATAAAACTGGAAAAGTTTCTATTCAAGACCTAAAATTTACAAAAAGCTCCCTTAAAAATATAATATTTTACTCAGTTTTTCAAGGTTTATAATTCTTAGTTTTTTATGAGACAAGATTGTGTTTTATACTATTACTATTGCTTTATTTGTACAAGATTTTTTAAAAAAGAAGATTCAGTGCCCCATTTCCAGTAAGTAATACAAAACATAGATCTGAAAAATATGAACTATAGTAGTAAAATAAGTGAAAATTACACACACCACCCCCTCTTCTCCAGACCACATTAGAATACAGTTTTACCACTGGTTTACAGCTCTTTTGAATTTTCTTCCTCTCTATTTTAAATTTTCTCCACTGCTGTGGTCAGTCACTAGTCATGTTTTATATGATCTCACTCTAACTAGGATTCCAATTATAATTTCTAGTATGTTAAGTAAATACTAATTAAACACTAAGAGCCAAATTCTGACCTTGAATTTAAACAAAGAATTTAAATTACCTCAATTAAATCTTAATATCTGACAGGTTTATTACCAAAAATCTTTAATGTTGAGGGTCATACACACAAACAGTATAACTAACTGTCTAAGGAAATAAAAGCATTTAGTTGAGTATGAATTGAACTGGGCATTAGATGTCACCAAAATTTTTTCTATGAGTATTTTAATTTTTACATGAAGATTCTCGGAACTAAAATTCAAAGTCAAGTGAGGTTTATAGAGATCAAAATACTCAAGTGACAACGTTTTTGTTTTGGTAGTATTCTCCCTTTTCTTCATTGTCTTGAGATTTCTTCAGAGAGATGAAAATATAGAAAGAATTCACCAAGTGAAATTGGTCTCTTTATTGAAAATCTAAAAAGCATATTTTGAGGGAAATGATAACAAATATAAGTATAACAAATGAAGTTTTTAGAATCTGCATCTAATAATAGTCTTTATTTCATTTATTTTTATTGTAAACAAATGGAATACGTCTTGTTTCTCTGTTTGTACGTGAAGTAGAGGCATACCATTTGTGTAATCATATATTTACGTAGGGTAATGGTGTTTGATTCATTCCGTTATTTTTTTCCTTACCCCCCACCCCTCCCACTCCTCTTTCCCACTATACAGTCCTCCTTCCTCCATTCTTGCCCCCCTCCCACCCCCCATTATGTCTCATATTCCACTTATCAGTGAGATCATTTGTCCTTTGGTTTTTTGAGATTGGCTTATCTCAACATAATATTCTCCAATTTCATCCATTTGCCTGCAAATGCCATAATTTTATTCTTCTTTATAACTGAGTAATATTCTATTGTATATATATACCACAGTTTCTTTATCCATTCATCAATTGAAGGGCATCTAGGTTGGTTCCACCATCTGGCTATTGTGAATTGAGCAGCTACGGACATTGATGTGGCTATATCTCTGTAGTTTGCTGATTTTAAGTCCTTTGGGCATAGGCCAAGGAGTGGGATAGCTGGGTCACATGGCGGTTCCATTCCAAGTTTTCTGAGGAATCTCCATACTGCTTTCCAGAGTGGCTGCACTAATTTGCAGCCCCACCAGCAATGTATGAGTGTATCTTTTTCCCCACATCCTCACCAACCCCTATTGTTGCTTGTATTGAAAATTGCCATTCTAATTGGGGTGAGATGGAATCTTAGGGTAGTTTTGATTTGCATTTCTCTTATTACTAAAGATGTTGAACATTTTTTCATTTGTCTGTTGATTGCTTGTACATCTTCTTCTGTGAAGTGTCTGTTCATTTCCTTAGCCCATTTGTTGACTGGATTATTTGTATTCTTCATATAGAGTTTTTCGAGTTCTTATATGATCTGGAAATTAGTGTTCTATCTGAAGTGTGAGTGGCAAAGATTTTCTTCCACTCTTGGGGCTCTCTCTTCACATTGCTGATAATTTCCTTTGCTGAGAGAAAGCTTTTTAGTTTGAATCTGTCCCAGTTATTGATTTTTGCTTTTATTTCCTGTGCTATGGGAGTTTTGTTAAGGAAGTCTGATCCTAAGCCGACATGTTCAAGATTTGGACCTACTTTTTCTTCTGTAAGATGCAGGGTCTCTGGTCTGATTCCAAGGTCCTTGATCCATTTTGAATTGAGTTTTGTGCAGGGTGAAAGATAGGGGTTTAGTTTCGTTCTGCTGCATATGGATTTCCAGTTTTCCCAGCAGCATTTGTTGAAGAGGCTATCTTTTCTCTATTGCATGTTTTTGGCCCCTTTGTCTAGTATGATAAAATTGTATTTATTTGGGTTTGTGTTCATGTCCTCTATTCTGTACCATTGATCTACCTGTCTATTTTGGTGCCAATACCATGCCATTTTTGTTACTGTTGCTTTGTAGTATAGTTGAAGTTCTGGTATTACGATAACCCTGCTTCACTCTTCCTGCTAAGGATTGTTTAGCTATTCTGAGTTTCCTATTCTTCCAGATGAATTTCATGATCGCTTGCTCTATTTCTGTCAAGTACATCATTGGGATTTTAATTGGAATTGCATTGAATCTGTATAGCACTTTTCATAGTCTCACCATTTGACAATATTAATTCTGCTTATCCAAGAACATGGGAGATCTTTCCATCTTCTAAGGTTTTCTTTAATTTCTTTCTTTAGTGTAGTTCTCATTGTAGAGGTCTTTTACCTCTTTTGTTAGATTGATTCCCAAGCATTTTATTTTTTTCGAGGCTATTGTGAATTGGATAGTTTTCCTAACTTCTCTTTCTGAGGATTCATCACATATGTATAAAAATGCAATAGATTTATGAGCATTGATCTTATATCCTGCTACTTTACTGAATTCCATTATGAGTTCTAAAGTTTTCTGGTGGAACTTTCTGGTTCCTCTAAATATATAATCATGTCATCAGCAAAGAGGGATAGTTTGAGTTCTTCTTTTCCTATTCATACCCCTTTAATTTCCTTGGTCTGTCTAATTGCTCTGGCTAGAGTTTTGAGGATAATGTTGAATAGAAGTGGTGAAAGAGGGCATCCCTGCCTTGTTCCAGTTTTTAGGGGGAATGCTTTCAGTTTTTCACCATTTAGAATGATATTAGCCATGGGCTTAGCATAGATGGGATTTACAATGTTAAGGAATGTTCCCACTATTCCTACTTTTACTAGTGTTTTGAGCATGAAGGCGTGCTGTTTTTTATCAAATGCTTTTTCTGCATCTATTGAAATAATCATGTGATTCTTGATTTTAAGTCTGTTGATATGGTGAATTACATTTATTGATTTCTGGATGTTGAACCAACCTTGAATCCCTGGGATAAAACCCACTTGATCATGGTGCACTATCTTTTTAATATGTTTTTGTATGCAATTTGCAAAAATTTTGAGAATTTTTGCATCAATGTTCATTAAGGATATTGTTCTGAAATTTTCTTTCCTCGATGTGTCTGTGTCTGGTTTAGGTATCAGGGTGATATTGGCTTCGTAGAATGAGTTTGGGAGGGTTCCCTTCTTTTGTATTTCATGAAATACTTTGAGAAGTATTGGAATGAGCTGTTCTTTAAAGGTTTTGTAGAACTCAGCTGAGAACCCATCTGGTCCTGGACTTTTCTTTGTTGGTAAGCTTTTGATGACTTCTTCTATTTCATTACTTGAAATTGATCTATTTAAATTGTGTATGTTCTCCTGGTTCAGTTTAGGTAATTCATATGTGTCTAGAAACCTGTTGATGTCTTCACGATTTTCTATTTTGCTGGAGTATAGATTTTCAAAATAGCTTCTAATTATGTTTTGCATTTCACTCGTGTCTGTTGTGATATTTCCTTGTTCATTCCGAATTTTAGTAATTTGAGCTTTCTCTCTCCTTCTATTTGTTAGAGTGGCTAAGGTTTATAAATTTTGTTTATTTTTCCAAAGAACCAACTACTTATTTTGTCAATTTTTTCTATTGTTTCTTTTGCTTCAATTTCATTGATTTCAGCTCTGATTTTAACTATTTCCTGTCTTCTACTACTTTTGGTGTTGCTCTGTTCTTCTTTTTCTAGGGATTTGAGCCCTAGTGTTAGGTCATTTACTTGTTGATTTTTTTTCTTCTTTTATTGAATGCATTCCATGAAATAAATTTTCTTCTACGTACTGCTTTCACAGTGTCCCAGAGATTTCAATATGATATATCTTTGTTCTCATTTACCTCTATGAATTTTTTAATTTCCCTCCTGATGTCTTCTGTTATTCATTCATCATGAGACATTACTGAATGTTATCAAATGATTTTTCTGCATCAATACTCATGATTTTCTTCATCATTCTATTAATGTGTTGGAGGTGTTGGAGTAGTTTCTGTTTTTCACCCTGTCATTTATTTCTAATTTCCATTCATTATGATTTGTTAAAATACAAAGTACTATCTCTACTTGTATTTGATAACATTAACTTTGTGGCATAAAATATGGTCTATTTTAGAGAATGATCCATGTACAACTGAGAAGAAAGTGTATTTGCTCTTTGTTGAATGGTATATTCTATATATGTCCGTTAATTCTAAATTATTGATTGTGTTATTGAGATCTATGGTTTCTTTGTTCAATTTTGTTTGGAGTTCCTGTCCAGTGGTGAGAGAGGTGTGTTAAAAACATCTAGTATAATTGTGTTGTGGCCTATTTGATTTCTGGAATTCAAAGAAGGATTTATTTGGCGTACAAGGATGAGCTACTGTTTGGAGCATAGGTATTTATGATTGTTATGTCTTGCTGATTTATGCTTCCCTTAAGCAGTATGAAATGTCCTTCTTTATCCCTTCTGACTACCCTTGGCTTGTAGTCCACATTATCTCATATAAGGATGAATACTCCGGCTTTTTTGCTGTCTCTATGTGTGTGGTATGTTTTCTCCCATCCTTTCACCTTTAGTCTGAGGTTATTTCTTTCTATGAGGTGAGTTTCTTGCAGGCAGCATGTTGTTGGATCTTTCTTTTTAATCCAATCTTCCAGTCTCTGTCTTTTGATTGATGAATTCAGGCCATTAAAATCCAGGGTTATTATCGAGATATGATTTGTATTCCTGGTCATTTTGCTTTTTTTTTTTGACATGACTTGGTTTCTCTTTTATTTGTCTATTCCTTTAGGGTAGTTTCTCCCTTTGCTGATTTACATCATTGTATTTCATCTCTTCCTCATGGAATATTTTGCTGAGAATGTTCTATAGTGCCAGCTTTCTTTTTGTAAATTCTTTTAGCTTTTGTTTATCATGGAAGGATTTTATTTCATCATCAAATCTGAAGGTAAGTTTTGCTGGGTATAAGATTCTTGGTTGGCATCCATTTGCTTTCAGGGCTTGAAAAACATTGTTCCAGGCCCTTCTAGCTTTTAGGGTCTAGATTGAAAAATCTGCTGATATCCGTATTGGTTTCCTCCTGAATGTAATTTGAAATTACAGCCTTTAACATTCTATCTTTATTTTGTATGTTAGGTATTTTCATTATAATATGCCTTGGTGTGGTCTATTGTAATTTTGTATATTTGGAGTCCTATAAGCCTCTTGTACTTGATTTTCCATTTCATTCTTCAGATTTGGGAAATTTTCTGATATTATTTCACTGAATAGATTGTTCATTCCTTTGGTTTATTTCTCTGAGCCTTCCTCAATCCCAATAATTCTTAAATTTGACCTTCTCATGATATCCCATAATTCTTGTAGATTCTGTTCAAGATTTCTTACCATCTTCTCTGTTTGATCAACTTTGTTTTCAAGGTTAAATATTTTGTCTTCAATATCTGAGGTTCTGTTTTCCAGGTGTTCTATCCTATTGGTTATGCTTTCTATGGAGTTTTTAATTTGGTTTATTGTTTCCTTCATTTCAAGGATTTCTGTTTGGTTTTTTTCAGTATCTCTAAATATTGAAATGATCTTTGCTTCCCGCATTTGCTCTTTTAACTGTTGAGTGGAACGACGATTCAAAGCCTGCATTTGCTCTTTCACCTCATCATTTGCTTCTCTGATCATTTTAATAATGTACCTTCTGAACTCCATTTCTGATATTTCTTCTGCCATGCTGTCATTGAATTCTATTGCTGTAGCATCTATGTTTGGGACATTTTCTTCCCTTGTTTTCTCATATTGTTCAGGTTTCTATCCTTCTAGTAGTGAAACTCTGACATATTGCAGATTTCCTCTATTGACTACTATTGTCCCTGTAGATTTTCAATATCTCATCACCTAGCCTTCAGTAGCCTGAAGTCTTGGAAGAAATTGATAATCCAGTGCTCCACTAGGAAGCTGGCCTTCTACGGGTGGTTGCCTTCAGGTGGGGTATATTCCCTGGTGGCTCTGAGTTGTTCCTGAGTCTCTCAATACCTCCTCTTCTTGACTCCTCAGTCTTGTCAAAGGTCCTCTAGCCTCCTGTAGATGTCTCAGGAAGGGAACTGCCCTTCCAATGATGAAGTCCACCCTTCAGGAATAATTCAAAATGCCTGCAACAGCCTATAAAGAAGCTGGGGAGCCCTAGCGAGGATGCGCTAAGTCAGCACAGAGGCAATTGCAGTGTCCCTCAGCAGTAGGGGTGGCAGGCAGGCAGGCTCAGCAATGGTGTCTGAACTCGGTGTAGGGGTCAGGCAGGGTCGCTCAGTGAAGGTGTCCAACCTCGGTGTGAGGGTCAGGCAGGCTGTCTGCCCGCCGGCTAGCTCCATGATGGTGACCAACCTGGGCGTGGTGGTCCGGCGGGGTCGCTCAGTGATGGCGTCTGACTTCAGTGCCAATATTAGTCTTCTAGTATGAAATTGATGTAATAAAACATTTAGTTTTGATTTTCATATGCAAAAGTTTCAAATCAAATGAGATATTTTCTCTTTTCCCCATTAAGAAAATGAGTTTAAAATGCCAGGGAGATTCACACAAAGTGAAAATTGTCCTCACAAAAACTCCTATAATTGCTGTGTTATTCATAATAGTAAACAAAGTTTGGTATATCCATATAACAGAATATTATTGGGTCATAAAAAGACATGAAGTAATGATACATGCTACCTTGAAAACATTAAATGATCACAAAACACCACATATGATTTAATTAACATAAAAATTCATAATTGCATAATGTATACAGAAATAAAATAGATTAGTGTCTGTTTAGGGCTAGTAAATGGGGTGGGCAATAGGGTATAAAGGTTGAAAGGTATGGGGTTTCCTTTTAAGATAATGAAAATGAAATATGATGATTGAATATATCTGTGTCTATGTTAAAAATCATTATAAATTTTAAGTAGATGAATGGCATATTATGTGAAATATATCTCAGTAAAGCCATTAGAAAATAAAAAATAATAAGGAGAAGACAAAATACAAAACAACAAGTTAATCAATTCAAGTTTATAGCAATAACCTTGTAAATTGGAGGAATATACTACTTGAGATTGTATGCTCTCTATGTGTTTCTAATTTAGTTCTGTTTCTTTCTGTTTTCTCAGGAATTTAATAATTTGGATTATTAATTTTAATATAGAGTTTGCATTTTTAGTGCTCTATTTTTAGACTAGAATCCATTGAAAAATGAATTCAGGTGTTGAATTACATAACATGGACTAAAATTCTTTTCATACGTAAATATTATTGTCAACATATTCTCCATTTTTTTTGTAATGAATTATCAGAATCAGGTGCTCTGATCAGTCAAACCACACCTTGCTATTTAAAGCTCAAAGCCCAGCAGGACTTTTTTTTAAATTTAGTATAATTTTAAACATTACAAAAATAGCTCCCTTGCAGCTCCCCTGCTGTGTCTTAGATTATTGCCAAGACTTTTTGTAATATGTTATCACTAGAGTAACATCCTTCTATAAATATTGCATCCTTGATTCTAATGTCACCAAAATAGTAATGTGGTATAAAGGTTGCAGAGAAAAGAAATGTAGATTTAGGAACTATGATTTTATTTCCTTTATTTTTATAGTCATTACAACTTCCATATCATGTCTTCTCATTATCTGCATACTTTCCAAATGTAGAAATATCTTTTGGGTCCCAGGCTATTTTTTTTTTTTTTTCAAGACCAGACTTTCCCTTAGAAATTTAAGCATATAAAAGCAATAAATTTAGTTTTCTATATTTGCCCATGCCACACTCCTTATTTGTAGTCAAATGAGTCTCTCCATACTCTTTATGGGTCTCAACTTCCTTCACATATAAGTCATTTGAGCACTTTTCCCTTTACTTACAAGAGCCCTATTGTTATTACAATTCATCTTCTACCATTTACTAACTTCACTGGAGCGCTCATCTCTGGATTTTCCTAGTTCTAGTAAGAGAAATTTTTTCTGTGTTTTTGCATTCAACAACACCTTCCCTGGGGAGACATCCTGAATACCCTACCATCTTGTAAACGCAGACTGACTATGGTTTCTAAAAAGCACCATGACTTTCCATGTTAATACCAACATTTCCAATCTTTACCTATTTCCAGTAACTACTTTAGACTTGTTTCCAGAATGCTGAAGTAATGTTTAAAGACTAATGTTATTGAAAATAAGTTTAAGTTGCCTTACATTCTTTGCAAAGTGTGACACTTCAGAAAGATGTTTTGTACTTCCAGGCACTATATCACCCAGAGTTGTTTTATTTTATTTTATTTTTTTGGTGTAAAAATGTTCAAAACTGCCAGACATGGTGGTACATACCTGTAATCCCAGTGGCTCAGGAGACTGAGGCAGGAGGATTTCTAGTTCAAAGTCAGCCTCAGCAACTTAGCAAAACCCTGAGCAACTCAGTGAGATCCTGTTTCTAAATAAAATACAGAAAAGGACTGGGGATGTGGCTCAGTGGTGGAGTGCCTTTGAGTTCAATCGCTGGTACAAACAAAACAAAACAAAACAAAACAAAACAAAACAAAAACAACAAAAGAAGAAGAAAACTGCAAAATATTACACAAATTTAAAATGCATTTTGAATGTGACCATTCTTGTCCCCATAATTGATGCTTTACTTTTTAGTTAGGTTCCCCAAATCTGAAGGCAAAACTCACAAGCTTTTATTAGGACTTTAAATTCAGGAAAACAAAGATGAAGGGCAACACATACAAAATGAAAGGCCTTCCACTGACAGCACAGTTGGTTGCTGCATCGCACTAATGTGTAGGTTAAGGTGATGTGGAAAAGCTGTTTTTCATAATGTTTTGCTTGGGAGAAAGTTTTGGAGCATTTATTTTAGGTAACTTCTCATTGCCGATCACCTCGTACCCTTCTCCATTATATTATCTGGCTTAATCACATTATAGATGCAATATCTACCATGAGCAACAGTGCCATCTTCATTGATCTGAGTCAAACATGTCTGGGATAGGCCAACAAGTGACCAGGGTTCAATAATGCTATTAACTTATCTGGTATCTGTTATTTTGATACCTCCGGGAAGCACTGAGGCTATAGACAAGGCATTGCAAGGTCATGACTTGAAAGATCTGGTGGAGATACTACAGCTGACCCAATAACTTCAGCAGGAAAAATTCTATAAGATATTGTCTCCTTCATAAAGCTGGTGATGCTTTTCAATGATCTTCTCTAACAATGATCAACACGTGTCCTCTATGTACTACAAGAAAATGGCTTATGTCAAATGAACTTGCTCAAAGACTGTAAGTTGAATTGAATAGAAAAGTGTGCCCCCTGCCAAGAAAAAAAATAAGAATGAAAACAAAAATATTTTCGAAGCTATTAAAAATAAGAAGACATCAAATCACCATCTTAACTTTAGAAATTAAGAAATCAAAAAGAAGGAGGAGGAAGAGGAAGAGGAAGAGAAGGAACAACTAAACCTAAATTTTACTGAAGCAAAGAAACAAAAAAGATTAGAGAAGAGATAAAGAACAGTAAAAACTATAGAGGAAATCAATGAAAACAAAAGTTATCTCCTTGAAAATATTAACAAAATTGCCAAACCCTTAGTTGCATAGATTGGGGGAAAGAGAGAGAAAGATAATAAGAGAGAAAGAGAGAGGAAACACAAGTTACTAAAATAAGAAATGAAAGTGAGGACATTGATACTAACTTTATAGAAATGAAAAGGATTAAAAGAGAATCTATGAACAATTATTCACCAAAACATTGGATAACTTACAAGGAATGAACAAATTCCTCAAACTATAAAGCCTTTAGATTTTCTTCTATATCAAATAGAAGCAGAAGTTTCAATAGACCTATAACTACTAAGGAGATTGAATTGGTAATTTAAAAAACAAACAAACAAACAAACTCCCAACGAAGAAAAGTCCTGGACCTGATGCTTCACTGGTGAATTCTACCACACCTTTAAAGAATAACTAAGACTAATCCCTCAGAAACTTTTTAAAAAATCAAACTGGAGAGAAAACTTCCTAAGTAATTCATTGAAGCCAGTATTACCACAATAGCAACGCCAGAGAAGAAAACTACAGATTAATATCCCTTATAAATAAAATAAGTAAAATTCAGCAGCAAATTAAAAGGATTATACACTATGATGAAATAGTATTTATTTCTAGAAAGACTCCTTATATGAGAGGTTATTTCAGCATATAAATATCAATGTAACATACCACATTAATAGAATGATGAAGAAAATCATGAGTATTGATGCAGAAAAATCATTTGATAACATTCAGTAATGTCTCATGGTAAAAACACTCAGAAGACAGAAACAGAAGGCAACCATCTCAACATAATAAAAGACAGGTGTGCACAGTTAACATCATATTCTATTTTGAAAAGTTGAAAGCTTTTTCTTTAAGAACAGGAAAAGTGGGCTGGGGATATAGCTCAGTTGGTAGAGTGCTTGTCTTGCAAGCGTAAGGCCCTGGGTTCGATCCTCAGCACCATCCTCCCCACTCCAAAAAAAAAAAAAAAAAAAAAAAGTGCCTATTTTCAACATTAGACATACTAGAAGTCCTACACAGAGCACTTAGGAAAGAAAAAGAAATAAGATGCATCCAAATTGCAAAGAAATCACTAAAAGTGTCTCTGTACTCAAAGGACATAATCTCATTTGCTGAAAACCCTAACAGTTCTGCAATTAACACTATACTAACAGATAAATTCAACAAAGTAGCAGGATGCAAAATGAACACACAAAATCAGTTACGTTTCCATAGGTAAGAATGAACAATCTGAAATGGAAATTATGAAAACAATTCCATTTACCATAGCATCAGAAAAAAATAAAATATGTAGGAATTAAGCAATGAGTAAAATATTTGTACAATTAAAGTGCAAAGTAATTCTGAAAGAAATTAGAGAAGACACAAATAACTGTGTTCCTTGATTGTATGATCTAACATTATTAAGTCATCAATATTACTCCAAGGAATTTACAAATTCAGTGTAGTCCTTTTCAAAATTCCAATGACAATTTTTCTGCAGAAATTGAAAAAAATATCCTATCCTAAAATCCTATAAAATGCCAAGGAATCACAAATAGCTGAAACTTTTAAAGAAACTAGAAGATTCATACTTTCTGATTTCAAAATTTACTAAAAATCCATGGTAACCAAAACCATGTGGAACTGGCATAAAGACAGAATACACCAATAATATAGAAAGTCCATAAGTAAACCCTCACATATAGGACCAAGTAAATTTTGACAAAGGAGCCCGAACAATCAATGGGGAAAGGATAATATTTTTAGCAAATGGTGAAAGAAAAACTGGATGGCTGCATGCAAAATAAGTTGGACACCTACTTAGCAACTTATAATAAATTCACTCAAAATCAAAGACCTAAATGTTAATAACTACATCTACAAATTCTCAGAGATCAAAAGTTTCACAATGCTGAATTTGGTAATTATTTCTTGGAGATGGCACCTAAGTAAGGCACAGACAACAAAAGAAAAAGTGGACAAATTAGATTTAATGAAAATTAAACATTTTGTCCATCAAAAGACAATATCACAGAGTTAAAGGACAATTCATGGAGTAGAAGAAAATATTCAAATAACTGATAAAGTATTAATATTCAGACTATATACTGAAGTTCTTAAACCCAAAAGCAAAAAGAACCGGACTTAAAAATAGTCAAGGAAATTTAATACTTACTTTTCCAAAGTAGATAAACAAATGGACAATAAGCATATGAAAGAATATTCAACATCATTAACCAATAGGAAACTGGAATCAAAACTGCAATGAGCCACAACCTCACACTCAACTAGGATGGCTACTATTTAAAAGTGATAGAAAATAACAAGTGATGGCAAAGATATGGAGAAATTAGAACAATTGTGCACTTTGGCTGGGAATATAAGATGGTGTGACCTCTGAGGAAAACAATACTGTTGTGCTTTCTCAAGAAATAAGCAGTAGATTTACTGTATAATTCAACTATTCCAGTTCTAGGTATATACCCAAAAGAACTGAAAGCAGGATCTTAAAGAAATGTATGTTCAACCATATTCTTAGCAATATTATCACAGTAGCTAAAATATAGAAGGTCTATGGACAGATGAGTGGATGACACACAAACACACTCTCATACAAAGCAGGAATGTTATTCAGTTCTAAGAAAGAAAGGAATTAACTGAGTATGGTGTCTCAGGCCTGTAGTCCCAGCAACTCAAGACCCTGAGACAGGATGATCTCAAGTTTTAGGTCAACCTGGTGGACTTAGTGAGACCCTGTCTCAAAATTCAAAAAAGGGTCTGGGGATGCAACTCAGTGGCAGAGTGTCCCCTATGTTCTATCCCCAGTGCCTCAAAATGAGTAAAGAAGGAGGAAGAGGCAGAGGGATAAGAAAGAGGAAGAAGAGGGCTGAGGAAGAGGAAGAGGGAGAAGGAAGAAGAGAAGGAAAGAAGAGATGTCATGACATGCTAGAACATGATCCTTGAGAATATCATCCTAAGTGAAATAAGCTCAAGGGAAAAACCCCACACAATATGATTCCACTTACATGAAGTACTTAAAATGGGAGGTAGCGGAGGTACAGAGTTACAGTTTTGCAAGATGAAAGTGTTATGGAGGTGATAGCTATTTAACGCCATGAATGTTTTTAATACCATTCAGCTATATAGGTAAAAAAAAAAATTAAAGGATAAAATTTATGTTATGTATATTTTACCAAGATTAAAAAAATGGGAGCAAAAATACAATCTAGAGGTTTCCACTAGTTCTGAGGCAAAGGTGGGCTATCAAGAGGTGCAGAGAAATTCTGAGGGTGATGCATATGTTCTGAATCTTGGCCTTGGTGGTACTAATGCAACTTTGCATGGATGTAAAACTGTACATTAAAAAGAATGAGCTTATTATTTTAAAGTTAAACATCAATAAATCTGACTTTTAAAAACATAAATAAATCTTCAAATTAGGGTGAATAATTACACTGACCCTTCAAAAATACAACCCGAGTTTTCAAGATGGCAGAATAGATGAGGTATTGTTGCTGGCTGCTCCCTGGCATGAAACCAAAAAAGCAGACAGGAGTTTCTCTGCAAGAAGGGTGAACAAAAAAATGGGGATGGACTTTACTGGAATTTAAAGCTGAACCTTCAAAGCAGACCAGAGATACTAGAGGTTGGATATAATAAAATAAGGAAAAAAATCATCAGTGGCACAGTCTCTGCCTCAGCCATGCAGGAAGCACCAGCCAGAGTGGTCCCTCCATTAGCATAGTAATTTATGCTTTAATTCCCTTAAAGGTAATTAAAGGGAGTTAAAGGAACCCACATTTTTGGGTGGCCTGAGGCATGTCTGGGGTGTCTGGGTATGGAGCATTTAGAGATCAAGGACATTGCCCAACAAACCTGAATATCCAAGTGTGGGGGAAAGGATAAACATGTGCAAAGAAGCCACCATTTCTCCAGATGATATGAGGAGGGCAAAGGAAGAAACAAATTTATATCCATGGTGTGGGGCCGGGCAGCTGAGGAAGCCAATTCCTGGCAAACCTGAGTTTGACCCGAAGTACAGGTCCAGTAAACACACTGCACCACTTAGAGTGTGCTTAAGTGACCAGGAGAAAAATCAAATGTGGAGAAAGGTTTATACAAGGGACAACTGATCACAGAAATCCACACAACTCTACTACTCCCTCTCCAATTCGACTGCTTGCAGGACTTGCTGGGAGGGGAACTCAGAAGGGCGGGAACAGGAGAGATTGTTTGGAGACTAGACCCCAGGCCAGGAAACATGGAATCCACAGGTGAAGTAGGGTACTAAGAATTGCCACCTCCACCACATAAGTGGAACCCTGGGATGATCCTTGGGGCAAAATCTTCCAGCGTGGACCAGCAAGTACTGGGCCATAGGGGTACACTGAACTAAAATCTCCAGACCAATTGGCATTCAGTGAAGAGCCTAAAACCCACCTAAGCCTAAACCGTGCCTCCAGGAATTCCAAGGGCAGGATTACCCCTCTCACTTCCAGCAATCCAGAGGTGGAGCATCAGATGACCTCACCTAAAATTGCTGAGAAGAGAAGCTGAGAGTGTTTTGATATCAAAAAGATAGAATTTTTTATCTTTTCATCAGTTTTTAAATTTTTTCTTTGATTTTCTTTTTTTTTAATTCTTTTTCTCTAATTGTGATCTTGATGGTACACGGGCATTTTATACATTTTCATATTTTTTCTCATTTCTAGCATTTTTTTAAGTCAGTTGTTTTTCAAGGATTAGTTTTTTGTGAACTAGGATGTTTGATTAGTATATTTTAGTTTTGTTTTGTATTCTTTTATTTTTTATTTAAAATTTTTTTTAATTTATAATATATATACTTTTCTCCTACCCGTTTCCTTGATTCTCTCTTTTCTTCCACTAAGAGCCAATGTCTATTATTCTTTCACTCCTCTTTTTATCTTTTACTTCTGTCTTCTCTCCTCATCCTTCCAATCATTACATCCTATATCACTCCTGTTCTCTCTCTCCCTGTCCACCATTGGAAATTGGAAACCCTTTGGCAAACCTGTTGTTTTCATTGTAAGCAATAACTGATCATAACATTTCTGGTTAGTGTGATAATTAACATTGTAGATGTCATAGTAGGAACTATTTGGTTTAATGCTGTGTATTATTTGCATTTGTTGTTATTATTTGTCTCCCCCTAAACAGTGATGTACTGGAAATCTTCAGGGACACTACAAGTCCACAGGGTAGGTAGAAACTCTCCTACCTCCAATCTGTACTGTTAGATGAATAGGCACACAAACAACATGAAAAAGCAAGGGAACAAATTACCCCAAACAAACCAGGATACTCCAGTAAGAGTATCCATTGACACCACTGTGGAAGAAATGTCAAAGAAGGGGTTTAGAATATACATAGTAAAACCAGTCTGCAAAGTAAAAGATGGTATAAGAGAGAAAATACAGGTAGTGAAAGATCACTTCAATAAAGAGGCAGAGCTTCAGAAAAAACACCAAGCATAAATCCTTGAAATGAAGGAAAAAATAAACCGAATTAAAAATTTGATAGAAAGCATCACCAACAGACTAAACCACTTGGAAGACAGAACATTAGGTAATGAAGACAAAATATATACTCTTCAAAATAGAGTTGACCATGGGAAGATGATATTAAGAAACAATGAACAAAAATTCCAAGAATTAGGAATAACATGAAAAGACCAAATTTAAGATTTATCAGGATAGATGAAGGCAGAGAATCATACCAAAGGAATGCATAACCTTTTCAATGAAATAATATCAGAAAACTTCTCAAATCTAAATAAAGAAATGGAAAATCAAATACAAGAGGCTTACAGGACCCAGAATGTACAAAATTACAACAGACCCACAACAAGACACATCATAATGCAACTGCCTAGCATACAGAATAAGGATAGAATTTTAAAGATTGTAAGAGAAAAATACCAAATTACACATAGGGAGAAACCAGTTCAAATCTCATCTGATTTCTCAATCCAGACTCTCAAAGCTAGGAGGTCCTAGAATAACACACCCAGATCTGAAAGAAAATGGATGCCAACAAGAATCCCATATCCAGCAAAATTAAGCTTCAGATTTGAAGATGAAATAAAAACCTTCCATGATAAACAAAAGTTAAAAGAATTCACAACTAGAAAGCCTGCACTACAGAACATTCCCAGCAACATATTCCATGAAGATGAAATTAAAAAAAAAAAAAGTGAAAATCAACAAAGGGAGGAACTACACTAAAAGAATAGACAATCAAAGAGATTAAAAACTAGAAATAAAATGACCAAGAATACAAATCATATCTCAATAGTAATCTTGAACATCATTGGCTTAAACTCATCAGTCAAAAGATGTACACTGGCAGAATGGTTTAAAAACCAAAGCCCAATAATATGCTGTCCCCAAGAGACTTGCCTCAGAGGCAAAGACATCCACAGACTGAAGGTGAAAGGTTGGGAAAAACAAATCACTCACATGGATCGTGTAAAGAAGCCAGAGTTTCTATCCTTATATCAGGCCAAAGTTAATCAGAAGGGAGAAATAAGGACATTTCATACTGCTTAAGGGAATTATACATCAACAAGACATAACAATCATAAATATTTATGTTCCAAACAATGGAGCATCCATGTACTTCAAACAAACCCTTCTCAATTTTAAAAGTCAAATAGACCATAACACAATAATACTGGGTGACTTTAACACAAGGCTCTCACCACTAGATGTATGCTCCAAACAAAAGCTAAACAAAGAAATAATAGAACTAAATAATACAATCAATAATTTATGCTTAACAAACATAAATGGAGTATTTCATCCATCAAGGAGAGAATACACTTTCTTCTCTAAAATAGACCATGTCTTATACCACAAAGCAACTCTTAGCAAATACAAAATAATAGAGATAATACCCTGCATTCTATCAGATCATAATGGAATGAAATTAGAAATCAATGATAGAATAAAAAGTAGAAGTTACTCTAACACCTGGAGACCAAATAATATGCTATTGTATGACAAATGGATATCAGAAGAAATCAGGGATGAAATAAAAAATACATATAGGTAAATGAGAATAATGATACAACATATTAAAATCTCTGGGACACTATGAAGGCAGTACTAAGAGGAAAGTTCATTGCATTGAGCTCATTCACTAAAAGAATATAAAGTCAACAAATAAATAACCTAAAATTACATCTCAAAACCTTAGAAAAAGAAGAACAAATCAAAACTTAAACCAATAGAAGACAGTAAATAATTAAAATCAGAGCTGAAATCAATAAAATTGAAACAATTGAAAAAATTGACAAAACCAAGTCAAAAAAAAAAACTGATAAACCCACAGTGATGCAAACAAGGAGAGAAAATTCAAATTACTAAAATACTAAATTACTAAAATACTAAATGATGAAAAAGGAAATATTATGACAGACACTACTGAAATAGATATGATAACAAGAAACCATTTTGAAACTTATACTCCAATAAAATAGAAAATCTTGAAGGGATTGACAAATTTCTAGAGACAGAGGACCTACACAAACTGAATGAGGAGGACATACACAATTTAGACAGATCAATTTCAAACGATGAATTAGAAGACACTATCAAAAACCTACCAATTAGGAAAAGCCCTGGACTGAAAGAATTCTCAGCAGAGGTCTACAAGACCTTCAAAGAAGAATTAACAACAATACTTCTCAAATTATTCCATGAAATAGAAAAGGAGAGAACCCTTCCAAACTCATTTTATGAGGCTAGTCTCACACTGATATCAAAAACAAAGACACATCAAGTAGAGAAAACTTCAGACCAATATCCCTGATGAATATAGATGCAAAAATGCTCAATGAAATTCTGGCAAATTGCATGTAAAAAACATATTAAAATGATAGTGCACCGTGATCAAGTGGGGTTCATCCCAGGTATACAAGGTTGCTTCAACATATGGAAATCAATAAGTGCAATTCATCACATCAATACACTTAAAGATAAGAATCATATGATCATCTCAATAGATGCAGAAAATGCCTTTGTCAAAATGCAGCAACTTTTCATGTTCAAAACACTAGAAAAACTAAGGACAGGAGGAACATATCTTAATATTGTAAAAGCTATATATGCTACACTTGAGGCCAACATCATTCTAAATGCAGAAAAAATAAAAGCATTCCCTCCAAGAACTGGAAAAAGACATGGATGCCCTCTTTCACCACTTTTATTCATCATCATCCTTGAAACTCTGGTCAGAGCAATTAGTAAGAACAAAGAAATTAAACGGATACGAACAGGAAAAGAACTCAGACTATCACTATTTGCCAATGACATAAGTCTATATTTAGAAGCACCAAAAAATTCCACCAGAAAACTTCTAGAATTCATAGATGAATTCAGAAAAGTAGCAATATATAAAATTAACATCCATAAATAAAATGCATTTCTATACAACAGTGATGAAGCCTCTGAAAGAGAAGTTAGGAAAACTACCTCATTCACAATAATTTCAAATAAAATAAAATACTTGGGAATCAAGTTAACAAAAGAGGTGAAAAACTTCTACAGTGAAAACTACAGAACATTAAAGAAAGAAATTAAAGAAGACCTTAGAAGATGAAAATATTTCCCATGCTCTTGGTTGGCAGAAATAACATTTTCAAAATGGTCATACTACCAAAAGTGTTATGCAGATTTAATGCAATTCCTATTAAAATGCCAATGACATTATACACAGAAATAAAAAACACAAACATGAAATTCATTTAGAAAAATAAGAAAGCCAGAATAGCCAAAACAATCTTTGGCAAGAAAAGTAAAGCAGGAGGCATCACAATATCAGATCTTAAATTATACTACAGAGTCATAGTAACAAAACAGTACTGGTACTTGCACCAAAACATATACATAGACCAATGGTACAGAATAGGAGATAGACAAATAAACCCACATAAATACAGTTATCTCATACTAGACAAAGACACCAAAAACATACATTGGAGAAAAGATAACCTTTCCAACAAATGGAGCCACAAAAATTGGAAATCCATATATCACAAAATGAAATTGATCTCCTATCACTTACCCTGCACAAAAATCAACTCAAAGTGGATCAAGGGCTTAAGCACTAGAACAGAGACCCTGTGCCTAACAGAAGAAAAAGTAGACTCAAATTTCCACCTTGTGAGCTTAGAAACTGACTTCCTTAATAAGACACCTAAACTTCAAGAAGTAAAATCAAGAGTCAATAAATGGGATGGATTCAAACCAAATAACCTAACCAAATGGGCTAAGGAACAGAATAGACATTTCACAGAGGAAGAAAGACAATCGATTAACAACTATATGAAAAAAATGTTCAACACCTCTAGCAATTAGAGAAATGCAAATTAAAACTACACTGGGTTCCATCTCACTCCAGTCAAAATGGCAATCATTAAGAATACAAGCAATAATAAATGTTGGCAAGAATGTGGAGGAAAAGATACACTAATACATTGCTGGTGGGAATGCAAATTGGTGTTATCACTCTGGAAAGCAGTATGGAGATTCCTCAGAAAACTTGGAATGGAACCACCATTTGACCCAGTTATTCCACTCCCAGGTTTATACCCAAAGGACTTAAAGTCAGTATACTACAGTAAAGCAGCCACATCAATATTTATAGCAGCTCAACTCACAATAGCTGAACTATGGAACCAAACTAGGTGCCCTTCAACAGATGAATGGATAAAGAAAATGTGGTATATATACACAATGGAATATTACTCAGCCTTAACAAAGAATGAAATTATGGCATTTGCAGGTAAATGGAGGGAACTGGAGGACATTATGCTAAGGGAAATAAGCTGTTCTCAAAGAACCAAAGTCCAAATGTTTTTTGTAATATGTGGATGCTAATTCACATTGATGGGACAGGGGGAGATTCGAGGTACTTTGGATTAGACAGAGTGAAACGAAAGGAGGGGAGCAGGTATCAGGGTAGGAATGATGGTAGAATGAGTCAGACATTATTACCCTATGTGTATATATGATTACACAACCTCTGTAACTATATAATGTATAACCAGAATAATGAGAAGTTATACTCCACTTATGTATTATGTGTCAAAATGCATTCTGTCATGTATAAATAATTAGAATAGTTTTTTTAAAAAAAAATACAACCTGTTGATGTGCCAGCTCTCCCATCATCCAGCATTCCCAGCCCACTTCCCTAGCTTCTTTGTGCCATATACTTATTACTTTGTATTATATTAGATGATTTACTTATATATCATGCTTATTACCTATCTACCCTATAATACTAAAAATCCACAAAGGTAAGGAATTTTATTTTGTTAGCTGAATAATCCAAAAAAACATAAATACCTTGAAGTAGTATGCTTTCAATAAATACTAATGAAGAAATAATAAATATTAAGACAAAGTGTAGCATAAAATCAGACTTATTGTAAGCTGAAAGGTGGAAAGAAAAATTCTACCTAAAATGCTTTTGAAAACAGTTATTCATTTTATCATATTTCTGAAAAAATTAAAAATCAGCCCAACCTCATGTCCAGTTTAAGGGGACTTTAAAAGCTGTCAGTAGGCTGTTTCTATCTGTCTTCTGGTTCCTCTTTCCTGCATTTCCATAGTTGTAAGATGACTGCATTTACACCTCACAATTTCCCAGATCCGACCCCACTGCAAAAGAGAAGGTGCTTCTTCCCAGATGCATCCACAGGGTTAGCTGTGGTTTGGGCTTGATTAGTTCTTTGGGACCAGAAAGTGGCAAGAGTGGATTGACAGAAGCTTTGACCTCATGCCCCACGTGCCAGGGTGGGCAGCATCACCCAGGGCACATGGGTTAAGAGTAATACATTAGAGACTTGAATATTATTTCAAATGTTTCAAATAAAGTCATGATGAAGAAAATATTATTGTGAAAATGAATTCCCTACTTGACACAAACCATAGATTACTTCAGAGATTGACAGAAATTACCCTAAAGAAGGATATGCAAATAGGACTCAACCAGCCCCAACCCACACTAAAATTCCAGTCTCAATTAATCCATAATATCATCTCATTTATGCATTTATGAAAGCATTATCAAAATGTGATGGAAACTGTAGAAGAACATAGCAGTAGCAATTATGAAGAAGAAAAGAATATTATCCAGTCCTGCATGCTGCCTGGTATAAATATAAGAACAATTTTAACAAAGTATTGTTTGCATTCCAATTATACTGCCAATATTTATTGCCATCAAGCTCTAAGGACTGCTAATAATTTTTAAATCTCATACTCATAAAAGGAATCCCTAATTTAAAAAATGGGTGTTACTTAGTAGAAAGAAAATACATAGATAAATCATGAGATAACCTCCTCTAATTCACAAAATATTACTCTTTCTTAGTAAAGATCTTAAACCATTTTGGAACAAAGCAACAACTGATACCATGGACAATATTTAATTTCCTGATATGTCTCCCCATTCCTTCTAAAGCTTTGCTCATTCTGTGTGTTTATACTTGCGCATGCACAGTTGGAATTTTACCTTATGGTAGTCTATTTTCAGGCTATGTAACCAAGAACAGATTGCATCTAAAAATAGAGCATGACTCTATTATATTGTCTTTAACTTTAAACCTATCATTCAAATTAATCTTGTAAATCAACCTATTTATCTTAAAGTAATATCATATGTCAGCTAGAATTTTTTATTATATAATTATCATATTACAATCAGTTAAATGAGATTAATTATTTTGGCATTATCTTCAACAGATTGAATATTTAAATAGAAACCTCTGTTAAAACTTATTGGCCATGGAGCTGGAGCTGTAGCTCAGTAATAAAGTTATTCCCTAATAGGCACAAGACCCTGGGTTCAATCACCAGTACCAAAAATAAAAATTAAAAAAAGAAGGAGGAGGAGGTGGAGAAAGAGAAAAAGAAGGAGAAGAAGCAGAAGCTTAACCTTGTTGAAGTACCTTATCTTTGTTGAAGAGTAACTCTATGTATATCTTAGTCATAGCAAATTAGCTCTAGAAGGAATTCACAGATCATCTAGCTGGAAATTACTCATTTGACAGATAGTTAAATTATTTGATACTATTTCAATAAACCATATTTCCTTCTATTCTTATACTCTATCACCTCATAAATAAATGTAAAACCTATAGAATATCTAAGTCTTTTAAATTGGTTAATAGATTAAAGACAAACATTTTTAATTGGTTTATAGGTAGTCTGATATAACTTAGGGCTTGTCCAAGTCTTTCCAGACCACTGAACTTCCACTTACCCCAAAATCTCACCCAATCATTTCAAGGAGTACATCAGGTGTTCATAAGGATGATTGATGTTTTTTACCCCCAGGGGTGTGAGAACCTCCTTGTGTTGGACCCAAGGTTTGGTTAAGAGAATACTGATGTCTTTTCAATACTGAACTTCAGTCAATTAAAAAACTCATATTTTATTTATTTGTGTAATCTTTAATTTGTCTCAAAAAATTTTTTTAGAGTTCTTATGAACCCTGTTAAGTTTTATTGGGAGGCTTTAAGATTACTGCAACTGATATGATTTCAAAATGTTATTTTCAACCTGTTTGTAACTGAAACATAAATGTAAAAATGACTTTTGTATGTTAACCTGTGATGGGATGAAATCACCTTGCTTGTGTATAGGTTTTTGTGGAATTTCTTATGTAGTCACATTCATCTGAATAATGATGACTTCATCTCTCTCCTCCTGATCTTGATACCTTTTTTTAAATCATTTTCTTATCTATTGTTAGCTACAACCACCTGAATTTAAGTGGCAAGAAAAGGCATCTTTATATTATTTCCAGTCTAGGAAAATTTTTCAAAATTTTACAAGTATGATGTTTTTTGTAGAATTTTTGTATTTATGATTTTCAGTTTAAAGATGTTCCCTTCTTATCCTAGTTTGCTAAGAATTTTGATAAAGTGGGAGCTGGAATTTATCAAATGATTATGTTTGTATTTATCATATGAATTTCTCCTTTGTTCTATAAATGTGGTGAATCACATTGATTTCATTTTCCAAATGCAAAACCAACCTTACATTCCTGGAATAGACTCAGCTTGTTTTGACAGATTACCCTTTTTATGTATTACCAGATTCAAATAGTTATTTTAGAGGAGTGGATCATGAGATAAATTGGCAAACACTACATTTTACATAGCAAACTAATTTAACATTAACTCTATTTTTAAAAAGCTTTCCTTGATGCTATAAGAAATTCTAACTATCACCTGGTTCTTTCTCTGATAAAAATGCTGTCTTAAAAGAATGAAAAGACTTTCATAACTTCAAACTTAGCATAATCATATTATAAAATTTTTAAAAAAATGTTATTAGTTTTTTAAATAACATTTTTCACTATGATCATCCTAGTTATTTTAACACTTAGGAACACATCTGCTTTCACCTGTAGTTAGTAAAACCTAGAACGTTAAGAGATTGAGACATTCCATCCTTCTTAACAAAGTGTGCCCTCAGCAGAAACTATTTTATCAGAGGCCAACCTGGTGGCAACCCACAGGTTGGGACCCAGGGTGGAGCAGTTTGTGAAACTCTCTTTTGAAGTTTCAGTCAAGAGACTCAGGCTCACCAAAGACCTCCTCAAATGATTTATAGTACTTCCTCTCACCCATACCTCACTTCTGCTTTATTAAAGTTCTAGATATATTGTTCGATTATTAAGAAATAATTGCAAGATTACTAGAAGGTCAAAGAATAGTTTGAAGAGGCAGTACAAGTATCAGTTCTAGACATAGTAGAAATCTTACAGATCACGGATTTAAAACAGGCATTGCTAATATGCTAGGGTTAGATGCAGCAGGGTAATGTATTCAAAGAAATTAAAATCCTAAGGAAAAAAAGAAAACTGAAAGTAAAAACATGTAACAAATTATTGATGTAATAAATGGACTCATTAGTAGACTAGACTTGGCAAAGGACCTCTGAGCTTCAGGTTTTATCAAGTAAAATCTACCAAAGTGAAAAATAAAGAGAACACAGACTAAAAAGGAACAAAATATCTAAGAACCCCAACCAAAAAAGTGCAGCATAAGTGGGAACATCAGAAGAAGGAGAAGGGGGAGGGAGAGGGAGAGGGGGAGCAGGGGAGGAGGAGGAAAACAAGCTAGTGGGGTGCAGGAGAAGGAAGAAGAAAGAAAATATGGAAAAATATTTGATACAATATGATTGAAAAATCTTCAAATTAATATCAGATGCTAAACCACATTATACAGAAAACTCAGAGAATATTAAGCAGGATAAATGCAACACACACACACACACACACACACACACACACACACACACAATGTACTTAGGCATATCCCAAACTACAGAAAATCAAAGATAAAAATGAAAGAAGTCACATGGAAAAAAAACAAAACACCTTATTTATGAAAGAGCAAAGCTAAAACTTGCATATAACTTCACAAAAACCCTGCAAACAAGAAGAGAATGGAGTAAAATATTTAGTGTTCAGAGAAAAAAAATCCACCAACACAGGATTTAAACCATGCAAAATTATCATTTAAAAATGAAGGAGACTTCTCAGACAAATGGAAGAAATTTATTGCCAGTACACCCACCTTGCAAGAAATGTTGAAGAAGTTCTTTAGAGAGAGGTGAAATTTTATATAACTCATCTATGTAAAGAAGTAAGAGCTTCAGATAAGGAATACTTGAAGGTAAAAATAACATATTTTCTAATTTATCATTAATCTAACATACAAAACTTTGTTCAGAATAGTAGTAACAACTATATATTTTATTAGTTTTGTTTATGTGTGTGTGTATACATGAAGGAGAGATTATCACTTATCCAAAACTTTTGAAACAGAAGTGCTTCACACTAAGATTTAAAAAAAAAAATTTGGGGATATTTGCATGTACATGAGATATCTTAGGGATGAGACCTAAGATTGAATTCATTTATATTTTATGTACCATAATGTTTATAACCTGAAGGTAATTTTGTATACTACTTGAAATAATTTTATGCATGAAACCAAGTTGCAGGTGTAGGATATTTTACATATGGTGTTATGTTACAATTCTAAATGTTTCAGGTTTTTTTTTTTTTTTTTTGGATCATTTTGGATTTTGGATTTTCAAATTTGGAATGCTTACCTTTGTGTTTATACACACATAAAAGTGAAATAAAAGACAGTAATGATACAAAAGACAGGAAGGCAGAATTAGTATTATTTTGTTGTTTTAAGAATCTCACCCTACTCATGATGCAGGAGAGTGTTATTTGAAAGTAGATTTAGGGAGGCTTTTTCCACAGGGCGATCTAAGATGGCGGACTAGAGGGTGACTGCATCTCCAGTCACTCCAGAACCCAGGATTCAAGAAAGGGAGGCATTGAGAGACTTGGACTAAAATAGAGCCACAGGGTGAGTCTCCCCCACCCAGTGAAGCTCGGCCCGGGAGGCAGACCCGGATTCAGGCGGCTTATTAGAGTAGGGCAGGGCAAATAGAGTCTTCCCCAGGTAGCCCTGCGCACTCTAGAGGTGGGGTCCATCCAAATGCCCAGTTTCTTAGAGCAGGCCCCCCGGTGAGAGCCTTTCCACACAAGCCAGCTCCAAGCCCTGGAACCAGTAGCGGGCTAAGGGCAGCATTCTTCAGAAGCACTGCATTATCAAGTTACTCCAAGATGTCAGGCTACTGAAGGCTGGGAGGTGATATACTGGAAAACTACAGGGACACTATAAGCCAATAGAGGAAATCTGCAATATCACAGAGTCCCACTGACATCTGACCAATATGAGAAAACAAGGGAAGAAAATGTCCCAAACAAACCTAGGTACTACATCAATAAAACCCAATTACAGCACAGGAGAAGAAATGTCAGAAAGGGAGTTCAGAATGTACACAATTAAAACAATCAGGGAAGCAAACGAGGAGATGAAAGAGCGAATGCAGGCATTAAGTGATTGCACCAATCAACAGTTAAAAGAGCAAATAAAGGAAGCAAGAGATCATTTCAATAAAGAGTTAGAGATACTGAAAAAAAAAAAACAAACAAACAAACAGAAAACCTTGAAATGAAGGAAACAATAAACCAAGTTAAAAACTCCATACAAAGCATAACCAATAGGATAGAACACCTGGAAGACAGAACCTCAGATATTGAAGACAAAATATTTAATCTTGAAAACAAAGTTGACCAAAGAGAGAAGATGGTAAGAAATCATGAACAGAATCTACAAGAACTATGGGATATCATGAAAAGTCCAAATTTAAGAATTATTGGGATTTAGGAAGGCTCAGAGAAACAAACCAAAGGAATGAACAATCTATTCAATGAAATAATATCAGAAAATTTCCCAAATCTGAAGAATGAAATGGAAAACCAAGTACAAGAGGCTTATAGGACTCCAAATATACAAAATTACAACAGACCCACACCTAGGCACATTATTATGAAAATACCTAACATACAAAATAAAGACAGAATTCTAAAGGCCGCAAAAGAAAAGAATCAAATTATATTCAGGGGAAAACCAATAAGAATATCAGCAGATTTTTCAATCCAGACCCTAAAAGCTAGAAGGGCCTGGAACAACATTTACCAAGCCCTGAAAGAAAATGGATGCCAACCAAGAATCTTATACCAAGCAAAACTTACTTTCAGATTTGACGATGAAATAAGATCCTTCCATGATAAACAAAAGCTAAAGGAATTTACAAAAAGAAAGCTGGCATTACAGAACATTCTCAGCAAAATATTCCATGAGATAGAGATGAAAAACGATGCAAATCAGCAACAGGAGGAACTAGCCTAAAGGAATAGCCAAATAAAGGAGAAACCAAATCATGTCAAAAAACAAAAATGAGTCAAATGACTAGGAATACAAATCATATCACAATAATAACCCTGAATGTTAATGGCCTGAACTCATCAATCAAAAGACATAGACTGGAAGATTGGATTAAAAAGAAAAATCCAACAATATGCTGCCTGCAAGAGACTCATCTCATAGAAAGAGATACCCATAGACTAAAGGTGAAAGGATGGGAAAAAACATACCATGCACACGGACACAGCAAAAAAGCTGGAGTATCCATCCTCATTTCAGATTATGTGGACCTCAAGCCAAAACTAGTCAGAAGAGATAAAGAAAGAGATTACATACTGCTGAAGGGAAGCATAAATCAGCAAGACATAACAATCATAAATATCTCTGGCCCAAACAGTGACTCATCCATGTATGTCAAACATATCCTTCTCCATTCCAGAAATCAAATAGACCACAACACAATAATACTAGGCAATTTTAACACACCTCTCTCACTGATGGATAGATTGTCCAAACAAAAATTGAATAAAGAAACCATAGATCTCAATAACACAACCAACAATTTAGACTTAACCGACTTATATAGAATATACCATCCAACAAAGAATGAATACACTTTCTTCTCAGCAGCACATGGATCCTTCTCTAAAATAGACCATGTTTTATGCCACAAAGATACCGTTAGCAAATACAGGAAGATAGAGATACTACCTTGTACTCTATAGATCATAATGGATTGAAATTACAAATAAATGACAGAATAAAAAACAGAAAGTTCTCCAATACCTGGAGATTAAATAACACACTATTATATGATAAATGGATAACAGAAGACATCAGGAGGGAAATAAAAAAATTCTTAGAAGTAACCGAGAACAAAGAAACATCATATCAAAATCTCTGGGACACTATGAAAGCAGAACGTAGAGGAAGATATATTTCATGGGGTGAATTCAATAAAAGCCGTACAAATCAACAAATAAACGACTTAACACTACAGCTCAAAGCCCTAGAAAAAGAAGAGCAGACCAACACCAAAAGTAGTAGAAGACAGGAAATAGTTAAAATCAGAGTTGAAATCAATGAAATTGAAACAAAAGAAACAATTGGAAAAATTGACAAAATAAATAATTGGTTCTTTGAAAAAATAAACAAAAGTGATAAACCCTTAGCCACACTAACAAAGAGAAAGAGGGAGAAAATTCAAATTATTAAAATTCGGAATGAACAAGGAAATATCACAACAGACACAAGTGAAATACAAAGCATAATTAGAAGCTATTTTGAAAATCTATACTCCAACAAAACAGAAAACTGCGAAGAATCAACAAATTTCGAGAGACATATGAATTACCTAAACTGAATGAGGAGGACATATACAACTTAAATAAATCAATTTCAAGCAATGAAATGGAAGGGGTCATCAAAAGCCTACCAACAAAGAAAAGTCTGGGACCAGATGCGTTCTCAGCCTTATTCTACAAAACCTTGAAAGAGCTCATTCCAATACTCCTCAAAGTATTCCATGAAATACAAGATTAGGGAACCCTCCCAAACTCATTCTATGAAGCCAATATCACCCTGATACCTAAACCAGACAGAGACACATCAAGGAAAGAAAATTTCAGAACAATATCCTTAATGAACATCGACGCAAAACTTCTCAACAAAATTTTAGCAAATCGCATACAAAAATATATTAAAAAGATAGTGCACCATGATCAAGTGGGTTTTATCCCAGGGATGCAAGGTTGGTCAACATCCGCAAATCAATAAATGTCATTCACCATATCAACAGACTAAAAGTGAAGAATCACATGATTATTTGATTATTTCAATAGATGCAGAAAAAGCATTTGATAAAATACAGCATCCCTTCATGGTCAAAACACTAGAAAAAAATTGGGGTAGTGGGAACATTCCTTAACATTGTAAATCCCATCTATGCTAAGCCCATGGCTAATATCATTCTAAATGGTGATATACTGAAAGCATTCCCCCTAAAAACTGGAACAAGGTAGGGATGCCCTCTTTCACCACTTCTATTCAACATCGTACTTGAGACTCTAGCCAGAGCAAAAAGACAAACCAAAGAAATTAAAGGGATACGAAATTGGAAAAGAAGAACTCAAACTATCCCTCTTTGCTGATGACATGATTATATATTTAGAGGAACCTGGAAATTCCACCAGAAAACTCTTAGAACTCATAAGTGAATTCAGTAAAGTAGCAGGTAACAAGATCAATGCTCATAAATCCAATGCATTTTTATACATAAGTGATGAATCTTCTGAAAGAGAAATTAGGAAAACTACCCCATGCACAATAGCATCAAAAAAAATAAAATACTTGGGAATCAATCTCACAAAAGAGGTGAAAGACATCTACAATGAGAACTACAGAACACTAAAGAAAGAAATTAAAGAAAACCTTAGAAGATGGAAAGATCTCCCATGTTCTTGGGTAGGTAGAATTAATACTGTCAAAATGGCCATACTACCTAAAGTGCTATACAGATTTAATGCAATTCCAATTAAAATTCCAATGATGTACCTTAGAGAAATAGAGCAAGCAATGATGAAATTCATCTGGAAGAATAAAAAACCCAGAATAGCTAAAGCAATCCTCAGTAGAAAGAGCGAAGCAGAGGGTATCACAATACCAGATCTTCAACTCTACTACAAAGCAATAGTAACAAAAACGGCATGGTATTGGTACCAAAATAGACAGGTAGATCAATGGTACAGAATAGAGGACATGGACACAAACCCAAATGAATACAATTTCTCATACTAGACAAAGGGGCCAAAAATATGCAATGGAGAAAAGATAGCCTCTTCAACAAATGCTGCTGGGAAAACTGGAAATCCATATGCAACAGAATGAAATTAAACCCCTATCTGTCATCCTGCACAAAACTCAACTCAAAATGGAGGACCTTGGAATCAGACCAGAGAGCCTGCATTTTATAGAAGAAATAGTAGGTCCAAACCTTCAACTTGTTGTCTTAAGATCAGTCTTCCTTAACACGATTCCCACAGCACAAGAAATAAAAGCAAGAATAAACAACTGGGATAGATTCAAACTAAAAACCTTTCTCTCAGCAAAGGAAACTATCAGTAATGTAAAGAGAGAGCCTTCAGAGTAGGAGAATATCTTTGCCACTCATACTTCAGATAGAGCACTAATTTCCAGAATCTGTAAAGAACTCAAAAACTCTACACCAAGAATACAAATAATCCAATCAACAAATGGGCTAAGGAAATGAACAGACACTTCACAGAAAATGTACAAGCAATCAACAGATATATGAAAAAATGTTCAATATCTCTAGTAATAAGAGAAATGCAAATCAAAACTACCCTAAATTTCATCTCACCCCAATTAGAATGGTGATTATCAAGAACACAAGCAACAATAGGTGTTGGCGAGGATGTGGGGAAAAAGGTACACTCATACATTGCTGGTGGGGTTGCAAATTAGTGCAGCTACTATGGAAAGCAGTATGGAGATTCCTCAGAAAGCTTGGAATGGAACCACCATTTGACCCAGCTCTCTCACTCCTTGGCCTATACCCAAAGGACTTAAAATCAGCATACTACAGAGATACAGCCACATCAATGTTCATAGCTGCCCAATTCACCATAGCCAGGTTGTGGAACCAACCTACATGCCCTTCAGTTGATGAATGGATAAAGAAACTGTGGCATATATATATAATGGAATATTACTCTGCCATGAAGAATGATAAAATTATGGCATTTGCAGGCAAATGGATGAAATTGGAGAATATCATGCTAAGTGAGATAAGCCAATTTCAAAAAACTAAAGGAGGAATGATCTCGCTGATAAGTGGATGATGACACATAATGGCAGGTAGGAGGTGTTAGCGTTAGGGTTAGGGTTAGGTTTAGGGTTAGGGTAAAGGAGGGTGGTAAGAATGGAGGAAGGAAGGACTGTATAGAGGGAAAAGAGGGCTGGGAGGGGTGGGGGAAGGGAAAAAAATAACAGAATGAATCAAACAACATTACCCTATGTAAATTTATGATTACACAAATGGTATGCCTTGACTCAATGTACAAATAGAGAAACAAAATGTATCCTACTTGTTTAAATAATAATAAAAAAAAGAAAGTAGATTTAGGTAAGTTGCAAATGTATATTGCAAACTTAGGGCAACCAATAATACAAGTAAAAAAATAAACAACAGATATACTAAGAAAGCAATAAAATTGAATTATATAAAATACTCAATTAAAACCACAAAAGGCAGAAAAAAAGTAAAACATAGAAGCAAATAACAAAGGCAACAAATAAAAAATGGCAGCGAATTTTATAGAGATTATTCCAAGTATGTGAAGTCACCTTGATAGTCACCAATCTAAAACATTAGTTGAAAGACAGCAACTATCAGAGTAGATGGAAAAATATGCCCCTACTGTATATTCTCTACAAGAAATCCACTGTAAATATAAAGCTAGCAGGGATGGAAAATGGTACAACCACTTTGGAAGACAGTTTGCAAATTTCTTACAAAATGAATTGCTCTCACTCTAAAATTCAGTAATCATGCTCCTTGGTAATTACCCAAAAGGTACAATATTCATATCCATTCAAAGACTTGCACACAGATGTCTATAGCCACTTTATTCTTAATTCTGCCAAAACATGTAAACAACCAAGAAGTCCTTGATTAGATAAATGGATAAATAAATTATGGTATATCCAAACAATGGAATAATATTCTGCAATAAAAAATAAACTATCAAGTTATGCAAACACTTAGAGGAAACTTGAATGCATAGTATTAAGTAAAAGAAGGCAATGTGAAGCTCCATACTGTATTATTCCAAATATGTGACATTCTGCAAAAGGCAAAATTTTAGAAAATGAAAGATCAATGGGTATCAAGGACTAGGAAGGAAGGAGGAATGAATAAGGACTTTTAGGGTACTGAAAATATTATGTATGATCTTTAGTGGTGGATGCGTGTCCTATATTTGTCCAAACTTATAGAATGCACATTACCAAGAGCAAATCCTAATGCAAACTACAGACTTGATGATTATGAGGTGTCAGTGTATGTTTATCAATAAACTTTCTGATGGAGGATGTGGATAGTGGGAGATATTGCACACATGTGGGTAGAAAGCATTTGAAAAATCTCCATGCCTTCTTTTCACTTTTAGTATGAACCTAAAACTGCTCTACAAAAAGTTGTATTTACATTTTATTGCATTATGCAAGCATGCTTTGATTAAGACATTTTCAACATGTAAATGTTTTCATGACTTCAAAAAACACCAGAAGAAATGTCAAAAGCCAATGATACACTGAAAGAAAATGTTTCCAACTTAAGTTACAGAGAAAAAAAATTACTGTTAAGGAGTAATTTCTACAAATATGCAAACTTTAAAATGCACTTTTTAAAAATTAGTCATGAATAGAAAAATTTATAGCTGAAATAAATCTGTAAGTTTTAAAATAAAAAATGTAATAAATGTAATTTAAATTTTATAAGATATGTTTTTAGTAATCAAACAAATATGAACTAAATAGAAGAAACACTATTTTTCACTATTAGATTAAAAAAATATTTATACCACTGACAAGTGCAAAAGAGAAATGAGCATCCTCAAATCAGAAGAATTCTAAGCATGCTCAAATTCTTCTGATATAGATATAAACTGTAAGCACTTATTTTGAGCAATTGTAGCAATTTGATTAGAAAACATTAATATTTTCATGCATACTCCTTCACTTAGTAATTTCACTTATACTATTAATCATAAGAAGAAACTTCACTATAAGTTTCAAAGGACACTATAAAACCATTCACAATAACGGAGCAGAAGTACGTACCCTAAGGTGAACAAATACAAATAATTTTGCATTAAAATATGATATTCTATTGATTTTCTATAGCTGCTTAAAAATCACCACAAATTTACCAGTTTAAAACCACATGCATTCTTTCTCTCATAGTTTAGTAGGAGAGAGGTTTGACAAAGCATGAGTGTATTCTCTGATGTCACATGGCTGCCTCCAAGGGTTAGCTAGAGACCATAGAAAATATTCACTTATGAGCTTATTCTTGTTGGTAGCAGAAGTCAGTTTCTATGGCTATAGTACTAAATCCCTTAATTTCCTATTCACAGGGAGGAGTTGTGGGTGCTCTCAGCTCCTGAAAGGTATTCCTCAATCTTCAAACCCTCAATGATGTCAAAAATCTTCATGCTGTGAACCTCTGACTTTCCCATCTCTAATCTCTAGGTCCAGATTTAAAGGGATATGATTAGGATAAAGTCCCTTCCTACCTCATGATGAACAGATTTGAAGTCTTAAATCAATCTTCAAAATCTCTTCACAACAGTAGCTAAATTAGTATTTGATTGAATAACTGAGAGGTGTGCATACTGGTGGCAGAAATCTCAAGAGCCCCCAAAGAACTGTGCCTAACACAAATCCAAAATAGAATGTATTATTGTTCCAACTTATACAGAAATAAAGAATACATTAAAATTATACATGTCTGCATGATTTCTACAAAATTGGATACAACATCTTTAGCAGCAAATATATATAAATACTGTTATATATATATATGATATATACCACATAGACATGTACATGTATATGAAAGTTGAACATTTCTAATGTGAAAATGTGAAATGCACCAAAATAAAAATTTGAGGAATGTGGACCAACATGATGTCACAAGTAGAAAGTTTTATACCTGACCTCATGTGATGGGTTGCAGTTTAAAAAATATTATATAGAATTATCTTCAGGCCATGTATATGAGGTAAAGGTGAAACATAAATAAATTTCATGATTAAACTGGGACCCGCACCCAAGAAACCTTTTATTATAGATATGAAAATCTTTCAAAGTTAAAAAAAAATATGAAATTGGAAAAATTTTGGTCCCAGGCATTTTACAAAAGGTATAGAAGAGATAGCAAATGTATATATGAGAGAGAGAGGGAAAGAAAAAAAGAGAGACTGACAGATAATTTTACATGTGATCCTCAGGTTCAACTTCTAAAAATCTGTTTCATAATTTTCATACCATGGTATTTTAATGTTTTAAAAATTAACATTATTTGGAATCTACTAAATGTTTACATTTCCAGAAATAAGAGAATCTCCAAAAAGCTATTTACCTGTCAAATGGTGTTAACGAATGTTAGACTTCCAAGTCAGAAACTATATTGAGAGAATCAGAGCAAGCTTACACTGAGATACAAAATTACACTTAAAAATTTGCAGTTACTTTAAGAAGTTAAAAATCCCATTTTGATGCATGCTCAATTGAGAATTAAAAGTTCAAATATTGATTTGCATAGGAAATTAGCAATTAAGTACCCATAAAATTAACTTGCACCTGCCAATTGATGTACCAATTAAGTTTGCAGATACCTTAAAAGAAACTTATTGAAAATAAAGTTTCCAAAATTATTTTATAATGAACTGTTATAAATGTTTGAAAGTACATAATTCTGTAGAAAGGTATACATAGTGGTCTTGAGAGGTATTTGTAGATATCCAACTACAGGGGACATAATTAACCAAAGTCTCAGCTGCCAAACTCTGAAATTCATCACCAGGTTAACACAGAGGTCAGATTTATGAACAGCTCATTGCCAATGTTTAAATGCAATAGGAATATTCACACAAATTTGTGCTTAGGAAAGGAGACTTCAACTCCTATCTTTGGCTCAAGGATTATCCAACCACCTTGTTACCTGTACTTGGTTGAATTGTGTTTATAAGATATTTTGAAACGCTAACTCTTGATTTCTATGAAGGTAACCTAATTTGAAAATCTGTCCTTTACTGATATAATCAAGTTAAGATGAGGTTATACTCATTAGGGTAAGCCATAAGTATGACAAGTGTGTCTTTATCAGCTGAAAGGTTTTTCAGATGCACTGACATGCACAAAGAAAAGATGACCTTGTGACAACAGAGAAATTATTGTGGTGCACCTACGAAATGACAGATGTTTCTAGCAACCACCCAAAGCTAGGAGGAGGCAAAGGAAGGATTCTCCTCTACAGCCTTCAGAGAGATCATGGTCTTGGTAACACCTTCACTTAGCCTTCAAGCCTACAGAACTAGGGAGTATAAATATTTTTACTAAGACCCCCAGGTTGTAATAATTTTTCATGTTAGTGCTAGGAAATTTGTGTATCACCCAATCTTCCTTGTTTCTTTATGTGGTCCAAATCAGATTTAAAGAGTGGTTTGCAAACACTTCTAGCCTCACTCTGAAACTACTCTGTTTTCTTTCACACTAATGTTCTACTTAATACAATCTATGTGTTTTATTTCACATGGCACCTGCTTCTCAGAGACCCTAGGCTAATACAGTGTACCATTTAAAAAATGAGATAAATTTCATTCAAATGTGCATTGAAAACATTTAATAACAGTGATACACACAATTTAAGTGAATTTGAGAAAATGCATTTGCATATCCCCTTTGTTTCTGAGACTGAGTACATCTACCTATGTTGGACCAATCAGCTTGTGTTAGAAGCACACAGAAACCAGGGATAGCCAGCAGGAGCTTTAATAATGGTGGTTTACATGGTGGGAAAGTGGAGTGGTACCTGCGAGTGGAAAGCACCATCTGAATCAGATAAGAAAAAAATATCTCTTTGTCATCTTCCATCATCTGCCAGTACCTGCCTTCAACTAGTCTATCCACAACCTGATAGAAGGCAGCATGAATAGCATAGTTTGCATTGTCTGTAAAAATAAACAGTGGGTCTGTTTTTATATGGAGTTGTTAGTCTTTAATGATTTTGTGAAATTTTAGCATGCTCTGAAAGTTTTATGTTATAAAGTTACTGATGTCTTGGTCTCCATTACTGCCTTTTGCTAAACATTTTCATGAAATCCACTTTCCTTTAACCTAAAAGTTTTCAAAGTTCACATTTTACTTAACATGAGCTTGGAATCAAAGTTGTGAAAATAATCTTCTTTGTTTACATGCAATTGCTCTAAGAGTTGGTGAGTTTTAGTCCACAAGTATTTTGGTACACACACTCACATACACTCAAAGCTTTATTTTTTGAGGACTGTCATGACTGATAGTGAAGCTCATTAAATATTTCCCGTATCCTCATATGCTCCTCATCTCCGTGCATTCAGTTTTGGCCAATGGAATACAATCAGAAGTATGGTGTCACTTCTGGTCTCTGTTCCTTAGGACTAGGTAGGAGGCTCCCTATGCATTTTCAATTCCTGATATAAGAACTTATGAGTCATATGCTTGAGATGGTGTCCTCACAAGTTGATGGAAGCCAGAACTGCAGATTTTCCAAGTGGAAATAAACTTCTGCCAAATTATACTGGACTTTCCATAAATGAGAAGTAATCTTTTGCTGAATTAGGCAGTCTCGGGTCAGGTTCTTGAGAATCAGATCCTGCCATAGGAATTCTTGTTAAAAGTGATTAAGTGAATTCCTTAGGTTGAAACCTGGAAGAGAGTGAAGGAAGGATAATACAAGAGAAGCTGAGCAGAAATGCAATTAGATGACATTAGCCTCAGTCTGTGGCCCTCAGTGTCATCACAGGTTGTACAACCAAGGTGTCTCCATCTGCTGAGAATGCAGTGAAGAGCTATTAGCAGCTAACACTCCAGCAGCTGGATATGAGTGCATCATTGGTTAAGAATATACAGAGTTGATTATAGTACCTAACATATCAAGGTTAGTTTTTGACTACTATAATCTAGATCATCCTATCATGGCTAATAAAACTGCTAACTTTCCTCAAGTCACTACCTGAAAAACCCTTCCTATCCACTCTAACGACATGTCACCATGAGTGTACAATACATTCTACATATGAGAGACTATTTCTGGGCTAATTCATTGAACTTCTGTTTTTTATTACTTTTTTTTTCCCTTTTTTTTTCAAAACATATTGTCTTAATTACTCTGTTGAAGTAAGTTGTTTCTTTTGTGAGGTATTATGAAACCATTGATGTTTAAAAAAATCTAGTAGCCATTAGTGTGCATTTTAATTTTTAATAAACTTTAAAGACAGATTGCAAATTATATCAAAATTACATTGACTTTGCATTGAATTTATAAGTTAATTTGTGCAGAATGCAAAAATGTCTCATTCTACCAACACTGTATCTATATCCAGGAATATATGATTAAACTTATTTAGGTCTTCTTTGTTACATAAAGTTGTGGATTTTGTTGTTGTTGCTTCATTTATTTTCATAAGACTATTTTGATTTCCATTAGCTTTCTCTTATTATCTATTTCTCATTAATATTTTATATGAGAGCTTTCATATTATTCTTTTCAATTGATTATTGCTAAATGATGGTAAATCTTCCACCTGTACATACCTTATGTCCAGGACCTTCTGAAAACTCATAAGAAATTGAATAATTTCATCATTAATATTCTTGAGTTCTAGATCATATAATACTATCTGCAGAAAAAAAATATATTATTTAAAAACCATTCTGGTTATTAGGTTCTTCTCCTAATACGAGAAGACCAGAGGCAGAACTGAAGGAAAGAGAAAATATAAAACATAAAAGCTTTTCAAGGGAGATGCATTAAGTAGAGGATGAGCAAAGCATTTAGAAGGAAAAACAGTGAGCAGAGGAAATTCCAGTGTTGCCACTACAAACATGTACCCACTTGGTGTTTGGTGCAATTCTTCTGAAAACATTAATGGTATCTCTTAACTTTGAGCAGTTATTTGTGTGTGGTTGATCCATTCAAACACTTGGAATGAATAAATGACTGAACCATTTTCTCCTGTATTTGAGTGTGATTTTGGAATTCCCTTTTTATATACTTTACTCTGGGTACAAAGTTCACAGGGCAGCAATGAGCAGCCCTAACTTTTTAGAATTTTATAATTTGCGAAACTCCAATGCAACATATTTTGCATTGGATTGTGACCTACCTATATGCTCTTTCCAGGAGATTATTTAAAAAGATAAACCTGACAATATCACTTCCTAATTTAAAACCTCTTTACTTTTCATTGCTCTCAAGATAAATGTAATCTTTTATGATGATATAAATGAACCCTCAAAACTTAATCCCAAATGATCTGTACAAGCTCTTTCCTATCATAAACTTCCTTTCTATATACATTAAACTTCTAGTTCTCAGAAGGAGCTGTGCATTTTTTAACACTTTTCACTTTTTGGCTGCTTTGTAAGCCAAAAATTCTCTTCCTATCTCTCATCCAAAATTTCTGCCTATCTTTAAAAATCCAACTGGACTATTATTATCTCCTCAAAGTAGCTGTCTGTATTCCCTAGAAAAGTCTATTCTCATAGCTCATTGCAGATGTCTATACCAAGAGACGTTTTGCAATGCATTATCATCTCTTTACAGATCCATCTGTTCCACTCTGGAGTGGTTTCCTGAGGTGAGTCAGTATGTTTTCACATCTCTTGAATCACCACTCAAACATACTCAATGAATGAATGATGCTTTATATTATCATTTGGTCTTTGACATTTATAAGGGAAATATGACTTGGCTTTTCATTCCATTTTAACACAATGAAGTGAGAAGAATAGAATATCTGAAGGTGTGTTTGTTTCCTGCCCAAGAGAAGTCTATGTAACATAAAAAAATGGTCTTTTATTTTTCTTACTTGAGAAGTAAAAGACAGGAAGGATAATGACTGACATCATATCATGACTTCCTAAACATCCAGGCATCCTTTGGTTCAGAGGGAAACAAATATTTGAAAGCAGCAATTCTCAGTGAATTATTAGAGACAGTCATGTTTACATAAGCTATTTGAACAACAAATTATGTGAAAATATCAATTCTCAAGTACTCTTATAATCCTATTCTTAGGGGAAGAAAGACTGTAACAGGCCAAGAGCCTTCATATTTGCCCTCCAAATTGTGCCACAGGCCCAGTGGAAAGTTTTCGTGCCCACACTGGGCCCTTATGCTACCTCCTCATGTCACTATGCAATCATGGCATTCCATTCAAGTTGCTGTCACTGTACTTACTAGCTTGTGTTATAACTGTGGTTTGGAGGTTGTGGGTTTCCCATCGTAGGCAGAGTCTTAGTCATCATATATCACTACTTCCTACCACAGTTCCAAGAAAATTGCCTGCATTCATTATTATATGTTGAATGGAAAGCATCTATTAATGAATACTATAAAATGTAAGTTTATAGATCAGGAGTCAAATGATATTTCTACCTGCTTAAAACTTCATGAGAAAATGACCACATTCTTTCCGCATAACAGGGATAAAAAAGATACATTATCCCAAAACATGGAATTTCTAAGTGTAAGAGTTAAAATTTGTACCTTTGTGAGCATAGTATTCATTAATACTCCAATGTAGTCACATGAATGCTTACATAGGATCAAAATATTCTATTCTAAGGAATTAAAATATTCAGCATAGTAGTATAGAGAGAAAACGTGTAATAAATAAACAATTTTGTATAATTATATTTCTTCTTCAAAAGCTGATACAAAGTCACCAGCTGAGTAATACTTCTATAGTTTACTACAAAATTGTTGAGTATGTAGGTGCACAGGTTAGTTTCTATTTTCATTTCTTTTCTGTGTTCTATAACTAGAATAACCTTTTGGAGTTGTTCATATACCACATTTGTACTTTAGAGAGAAACTACTACAGGAAAGAATCTAAAAATTATTTTTAGAGAACAAGATAAGCAGTTTCTACAAATAAGGCTCTCTCTCTCTCTCTCTCTCTCTCTCTCTCTCTCCCTCCCTCTCTCTCTCTCTCTCTCTCTCTATATATATATATGTGTGTGTGTGTGTATGTATATATATATAGGTGTATATATATATGTGTATGTGTATATATATATATAAATATATATATAACCTTGATATATATATATATGACATTGATGAAAAAAAAATACCATGAATTTGATACCATTTTCTTCAGGTTTGTAGAGACAATGAAATAATGAAACAAGTTTGTGCTTACACAACCCTATTGGAAGAAGCCAATTAAGAATCTAAAATTCAAAAATGTTCATGAAGCACTCAAGGAATATTGTGGGTCTTATGAAACAAGATTCCATTGTTCTAAAGTTCTTGATTGCTTATGGGTAGTGTGAACAGAAAAGGAGCCGCCTTGGTTCAAATTTAACTATCTAAGAGGAATAGTAACTCTTTCAGGACATTTTTGAACTAGCTAAGATTCCAGCAGGGAATTTATACTTCTAAGACAGAGCAGCTTTCTCAAGCATTTTTCCCTTGGGCTCTTACCTAACAAAGTAAAAGAGCTTGTTTGCTCTTTGAGAGTTAGTGCAATGGGAAATATTTCAAATATCCTTCCAGGTGTAGTTACTCTCATGTTTTATATGCAATAAATTCAACTTGGCTAGCTTTATAATGGAAAGGTCATAATTCAGACTTAACAGTGGACTTGAGCTCCAGCTCCATCATTAATAAGCAATTACTTTCAGAGGGATAGAATAAAGGTAAATATAATATTAACATGTTTAACTAAAATTATGGGGATGTCTGTTTTATTGACTTGCTATGAAGGCTAAATGGAGAATGCATGTAAAGAGTCATACAACTAATGAATTAGTTTCCTGTTGTTGATCTTCTAGAGAAGGCTTTTGTTAATCACTTGGAACTCAAAGTAGAAGTACAGTTCCTGTAGGAGAGATCTCTAGAAGTGGAGAGGAGAAGGAAAAGGCCAAGTTCTTTCCTTGCATACCTAAGAGGTATTTGGGTAGCTTTTCTGTGAGCCCAGTAATCACTTGTGACTCTTAGTTTACTTTGACATGAATTTGGAAGCTTCCACTCCCCGCTTTAAAGTGGATGTGAAGTACGGAGATGAATGGTTCTTTTCATACTGAATGGCTTTAAAGATATCTTTGCACAGGATAAACTTATCAGGAGTGGCAAGTGATAAATGAGGGTTATAAAAATTTAGGAATCTTTTACTTATCCTAATTGATGGCTCTCACAAGAGGATTCATAACTTTTTTGTTAGTTGTGCTTTACCTTCTTCAATGTCTGAAGTCTTAAAACAGTGAAGAGTTTTAGGGGTTTTTTGTAAAGTTAATTAATGTTAATTGTGCCATGAATTACGTTAGGCAGTCTGTTGAGTGATGGACCCAGGGAAGAGGGTCGATACCATTTACTGTTCAATAGGGGATAATGCTGGTCTTTGGCACCATTTTACAATCATTAGAGCTGAGCTGGAGCTTGTCAGGAACAGTTCTAAAGATCAGTTGCTCGTGGCAATTAAAACAATTGAAAATGACCTAATGTTACATTATGCATGATGCAGCACTGTGCCCAGTATGAACAAACTTTCATTCCATTAGCAATTTTCAATTTCATACCAAGCACTGCAATTTATTTTTCTTACTTACCTTACCATGGCTGTCAGTGTACTTCTTGCAGGATATTATTAATATTTATCCTATTATCTCATGCATCTCACGCTTAAAGCACTTTGAAACCTTAACTAATTAATCTTAATATCCTGCCTAAAAGGATGGTATACCCTTGCAGAGTTAGGGAAACTGAGTTGGGAGTAGTTAAGAGTTGGTCATCAAGAAAATGATGTGATAGGCTCCAGAGTCTGGGTTTAGGCTCTCTCCTGGCCCCACCTCCTGCCCTGAAACTAATATCAATCAGCCTTTGGTCCTGACAATCATTCTCTGATGTCTTAAGGACACTGTCTCCCCAAGGAAGGCAAATAAAATAATTTTTTTCAGAATTTATTCTTCATGGCATTTTTTTCAAGTTCATCAAAAGTGATTAAAGAGACTAGAAAGGAGGTTAGTGATTTTTTTCATGGTAAAACCATGACTAGAGAAGTTAGCGAACTAAATTTTATTCAAACTACATGAACAATAGTATGACAAATTTACTCAATTTACTGATAAGGCAAAAGAGATTTCATGAGTTTAAATGACTTGCTGATGACCACTTAGCTAATAAAAGATAATGCTAGAATCAAAACTCAAGCCTAAGGAATCCTTAGTTTTTACACTAGAAAAATACCAGTAAATAGAAATTATTCTCAAGTTTACAAATCCCTACTTGATTAAAAAATGATCAGTTCTTTCTGATTTGCTCACACAAGCGACTCATTCCTGAAGACCACTCTGAACACCCCAAGTTGGTGTCTTTAGATTCACCATGCCTGCCCACTGGCCACAGAGGGTCCCACAACCCCACCAGAACTCCTCCCTCCCACCTCTTTACCCCACTTCCTCTTCCCAGGAGTCATGGAAGAACCTCTGCCCCCAAATATCTGACCCCTTTACTGTCAAAGGAGTTCCCATCCTTATTGGAAGAGGTTTAGAGGTTTGCTACTGTCTGTCTGGACTTGTATCCTTCCTTTCATGGGGAAAAAAATGAACTTAGATAAAATTTTGAAACCAACTTTGTTATGATAATTATAGTTTCTCTTCCTCCTTCTTTCTCTTCTTTCTTCTTCCCCTTCTCATCTTTTCCCCTGTACCTGCTTTCTCTTCCCCATTTCTTTTTCCTCTACATCTTCCTCTTCCTATAACTTCATGTTTTTAATGTAGATAATTATAATAAATGATATTTTATGTATTCAAAAGCATTTGCTTAAATTTATTTTGACTGGGCATTTGAAATGTATTGATATACCCCTTTGGAAATCCTAAATAATATGAGACACTTTTGAAAAGGAACCTATTATTTGTATGAGGATTTGTCATGGGAAGACCCCTGTGTTTTTAATAAATATGTCTATAAAGGCAAAAGGGAGATAACAAGGAAAATCTAACAAACCAAGGCAAGTTGCTTCTACAGAGGATGGTTCTTATTACCTGAAGATCTCAAGTCCCTCTGAATATAGACTTTTAAAAACTACAAGAATCAAATGATTTTGCAAGATATAAAATTGAAAATTTGAGTTAATGGAGAAAATCGAGAGGAAAGGATGGTATGTAGGAACAGGGGGAAATAGAATGTAAGTAAATAAACAATCTTTATGGCTATTTGGCTAATCAAGAATTGAAAAGAAAAAAAATGTATGTTGAAGTATTTTCCATAAAATGTTGTGCAGTAGAAGACATGACTAAGATCCTCTAAAAAGTCTGAAAAAATAAAATTCTTGCTAAAATTGGATGTTTTTTTCTTCCTATTCATCAAAGTTCACTTTGTGTATGAAAAGTCAAAAATATAGTATAGGAAGTTAAAAAACTGTAGCCAATAATGTAAATGTTTCTAAATATATATTTTGTTAATAAGTATTATATTATACTTTTTCAGTGTTCTGTGTTGTCTTTTGGTGACCCAATTCTATTTTTCCTTATATTTATTTTTCTCATTAATGCTCTTTTCACGTGTTGAATACTATTTTAATTTTATTTTTATGACTTTTTGATTGGAAACAAGGGAAAAGTGAAGAGTCATTTTCAATTTTTTGATTAAGATTTTCAGAGAAATTAACTAAGCATTTATTGAGATGGACTATATGCATGACCCTGCATCAAGTTTGAAGAAGGGTTACAAATAGGCAAAGCCATGAGTAAGCTTATTATTAAGTGCCATGCTTATTGCCTAATTTATACTATGAAACACACAAATATAAAACTCTGAAGAGTTGTTCAGGGACGTATGACACCTAAATGAATGAATATAGTCAGGGTCTACTACAGTAATCCTGAAGAGCCAATATCACTTTCAACACTCATGCGTTTCCAAGTTTGGAGTGACTTCAAAACAAACCAAATGATTTAATTGTGTTTTCTGTAGTTTGGGGCCATCAGAGGAGTGGTCCAAAGTTTGGAATCAAAGTTTGTATTTGTTCTGGGGCAAATAAATACACATTTTCATATCCATCTTATTTAAGCACCTCTTAGAGATATTTCAGGTTGGGTTCTAGACTGCCACAGTAAAGCAAATATTGCAATAAAGCAAGTAATGTGAACATTTGTTCCCCATGCATATAAAAGTTATGTTTACACTATACTGTAGTCTATGAATTGTGCAATGAATCACAAATGTTCTTAGTGGTAACTAGTAAGGTGCATCCTTTTCAGAATGTGTTCAATTTCCTTTGTCTGAATCCATCAGAAGATTCACTGGCTATGGTAGACATAGCTTTATAAAATATGTTTCTTTTTTTTTTTTTTTTAATTTGTTCTGGTTTTTGTTTGGTTTTGTTTATAAAGTCACAGATTTATTTAGGAAAGCGGAGACACATTCAAGGGAGAACATGGGCCATCATGAGAGCAAGAAGCAGCCCAAAATATACTTCTTAAATGACTTGTAAGTTGAAATTACTTCGTGGTTCCTAGGCTACAAAATGGTTGCTATGTTAGCAGGCATGAAAACAGCATTAATCTCATTGTCTAGTTCCATCAGAGCTCTTGGTTGACTATGTATATTATCAATGAGAGAGTACTATTTTGAAAGGAATCTTTTTCTGAGCAGAAAGTTTCAACGGTGGGCTTAAAATATTCAGTAAACCATGTGGTAAACAGATGTGCTGTCATCTGGGCTTTATTGTGCCATTCATAAGGAACAGGCAGAGTAGATTTAGCATAATTCTCAAGGACCCTAGGATTTCCAGAAGAGTAAATGAGAGTATTGACTTCAGCTTAATTTCACCAACTGCATTAAGCCTTACCAATTGAGTCAGCCTGTCCTTCGAGGTCTTGGATTCAGGATGTCACTTCTCTCTAGCTATGAAAAGACCTGGATGGGATCTTCTTCCAGTATAAGTCTTTCTTTTACATTGAAAATCTTTGTTTAGTGTGACCACCTTCATCAGTTCTCTTAGCAGATCTTCTGGATGACTTCTGCACCTGTACATCAGCTCTTGCTGCTTCACTTTACACTTTTATGTTATGGAGACAACTACTTTCCTTAAACCTTACGACCCTACCAACGTCTGCTGCTTCAAAGTTTTCTTCTGCAGCCTCCTAGGAGGCTCGCCTCTGAGACTTCACAGAATTGAAGAGAGTTAGGGCCTTGTTCGAGATTAGGCTTTGGTTTAAGGGAATATTGTGGCTCATTTGAGCTTCTATCCAGATCACTAAAATTTTCTCTATATCATTGAAAAGCTGTTTTGCATCTTTATCATGTGTGTGTTCACTGGAGCAGCACTTTATTCTCCTGCACGAACTTTCTGTTTGTGTTCACAGCTTGGCTGTCTGGCACATGAGGCCTGACTTTCAGCCTATTTTGGCTTTCAACTTGCCTTCCTCACTAAGCTTCATCATTGCTAACATTCAGTTTGAAGCAAGAGATGTGTGATTCTTCCTTTCACTTAAACACTTAAAGGCCATTGCAGAGTTAACTGGCCTAATGTCAGTATTTTATGTCTCAGGAAGGCCCAAGGAAAGGGAATAGGACAGAGAGAAAGGGTCAGTAGATTCATCAGAACATACAAAACATTCATAGACTAAGTTCCCCATCTTATATGGGTGCAAGTTATGATGTTCCTCCAAGATGTTAAAACAGTAACATCAAAGAACACAAATCATCATGTGGATCTAATGAAGGTCTAAAAAAGTTTACAATATTACATAAGTTACCAAACTATGACAAAGAAACACAAATTGAGCACATGCTCTTGGAGAATGGGGCTGATAGACTTGCTCAATTCAGGATTGCTATCAACCTTCAATTTCTAAAACATAGTATCTATGAAATAACAATAAACCAAAGTACAATCAACAAGGTATGTTTGCAGTGTTTTCAGGTGAATGACAGGTATAATACTATGTTTTGGATTTGGTTTATTCTTTCTGCCTTCTTGACTTTTGCGGAAAGTAAGCACCACAGCATTCCAAAGTCCTAGAGTCAAATATGGATGAGTTTTTCATAAAACCACATTATTGCTGTCTTAGCATTAGAGTAACCATGTCAAAGTGATGTTTCCTGTTTTGTGGATATCTGATGATAGAAAGTAATTGCAAAGAGGGAACCGAGGAACATTTTGGTTTAGTCTCTTCTTAGACATGAGGAGATGATAGAAGGGTCACGAGCGAATTATCATTATCAAGTAGATCACGTGATTCTGATTATTGATGAAGTTAAGGCTGGATATTCCTTTTCTGGGGACACTGTTGACTCTAACAAGACTAGTTCATGTGCAATAGATAATGCTCAACATTGTATAATACAGCACTGATGTTGTTTAAACCTTGTAAAAGGCCAAAGGGGGAAAAAATACTTTTTAAAAAAATCTTTCAATTTATACCTTGTATAAATTTTTTCCAATGTTCTTTCTAGAAGTATTCTTCTATTCAAATCTTTTATAATTTACATTAAAATGTTAAACTAATGTTCTCTATAAATGGATTTATACTTGACATGCTACAGTGTCTTAAAATACTAGTTATCTGCTATTAAATGTTATTACTACTAAAGTCCTACTTCTTTACAGATAGAACCAAATAAATTTTAAAATTTATATCCCAGAATAGCATGTAAATATTACTGAGAACAAACTAGTACAACACATCTCAGAGTGTATTTGGAACTGCCTATTTGTTCCTTCAGCAATACCTAGTAATGCACAAACAGTTCTATATTAGATTATTTGTCAATGTTATTTTATGAAGAAATTTAATAAAATTTACTACTCTGCAATCCATTGAGCACTTCCTAACTTAATTGTCATATTCTGCATTTCCTGAGATTTACAATTAAAATTGTGATGAGCCAGACATACAAACCATTCCTTTTGGGACAAGACAGGTTATTAGTATTTTACCAAAATTACCTGACGTTTTCATTTATAAAATAAAAAAAAATTAAAATTTATTTTGCCCATCTATAAGTACCCACATATGATAAATTTTGAAGCTGGGTATTTTTTCAACCCAATTTTCTCATAATGGCCACCACAAAAAAAGATAGCTCAATTTACTATTTATGCCCATGCCAGATCCAGTTAATAAAAAATAATGGCTCTGACATTTTATATTTTCCAAGGATGATCAAATAAGAAATGGTCTCCAGACCAGAGCAAACATTCATTGTGTTTAAGGAATGTTTAGTCTTCCTTATATTATTGTCACTAGTCACCAATATTACTTCCTAAATCTTTAAGGCCACATCATTGTATTAACTTATAATAATATTTTTATGTTCTTTTTTTTTAAACTTAAGTTTATTTTGCAGAAAGACTAGTAGAAATATAAGAGAACACATCACCAATATTATTTTCTGTGTGTGATAATTATGTGGTTCACAAAGAGAACACAGTACATAACCAAAAAATAAAGAATTGATTTTTTTATATTTTTTATCATATTCTTTGGATTTATCTTTAAATATCTGTGACAATTTTCCACTGGAAAAATGTTATTCCTCATTGAATAGGGATACCAAAGTCTGTCTTTCTTCAAGCTCATTCTCTTGTTTGTTCTTCCTAATATCTTGGGTGAAAGCAGTGAACAGAGAACAGGGGCTGCTTAATGGCTTTGTAAGTGACTGTATGTAGGTCTTAAATAGGAACCAACCTAAGAACCAACCTAACGATCATCCATTTCACCACACTTAAAAAAATTACTAAGTAAGTTCCAGTTATTGGTCTTGATGAGAGGCTCATTAATAAAACTATTGTGCTGTTAATGGAGAAATTTGAGAAAAGGAGACCTCTTGTAGGTAACATTGATAACATTCCATTTTAGAAGTGTCCAAATTCCATTTCAGAAATGTCTTGACCAGTTTTAGATTTGCTGAGAGAAGTTTTTGACATGTATAAATAGAACTTATTTGACATCTGAATATTCCTTGCTTTTGTGGCTAATTTCTTGACTTGGAAAATTAATTTTTTCCAGAGTCAGCATCTTACACAGAAAATGGAATTAACATAATCTACAGTGCAGTATTGGGAGGGAAAATCAGATAATATATATAAAGGTATTTATCAACATAAAAAGTAACACAAATGAGTTTTATTACTGGAAAGAATTTTGCTGGAAATATCCAGTGGGCCTTTTTTATAAAAGAAACTTGAGAGTATACAGAACTGACAGATAGACTGCAATTTCAAAACAAATATATTTTTTCTTTTTTTGGTACCAGGGATTGAACTCAGGGGCACTTGAACACATCTCCAGCCCTATTTTCTATTTTATTTAGAGACAGAGTCTCACTAAGTTGCTTAATACCTTGCTTTTGCTGAAGCTGGCTTTGAACCTGAGATCCTCCTGCCTCAGACTCTCCAGATGCTGCGATTATACCTGGAACAAAAGAATTGAGGCAAAAACCAAGATGTGAAAGAGAAAGAGGATGACACTTTCATGAAAGTCAGAGATACCAAACTTAAGTGATGTTGGGCCTACTGTAGAAAACCTCACACCTCTATGACAGACAGAGGTGCTTCCTCCTGTTCAAGATGGTGATTAATTATCTTTAATTTACTCCCTACGTCCATCTTGCTGTCATGAGAACTTGAAGGGAGTGATATTCTAGTAAATGCTTCCTAGTTTCTCAGATCTCAGACTTGGAGAATCAAATCCCTAGACAGAGGCGGAGAGGCTACATGAAACTTGAAGATGAGACTATTTTGGGCCTACCTATTAGTTTTCTCCATCTATCAAAAACAACAACAACAACAACACACACACACACACACAAACACACACAATAAAATAAAATAAAATAAAGAAAACCACACACACTAGGGAGTTTAAACACAGAAATGTATTTTCTTCTTACAGTTCTAGAGGTTAGATGTCCAAGATGATCAAGGTGGCTTCCCAAGTTGATTTCCAATGATGCCTCTCTTTCCAGCTTATAGGTGAGCACCATCTGCTATATTCTCATATGGCCTTTACTCTGTCTATACACTGACAAAGATCTCTACTGGCTCTTCTTTGTCTTCTAAAGACTTCAAATCTTTAAGATTAGGCCTTATCCTCGTGAACTTATCCATTCCTAATTACTTCTCCACAGAACACCTCCAAAAATAGCCACTGTGGATGTTACAATCTTAACATGAGAATTTGGGGGCATGATACAGTCTGTAAGAAGACTGAAGATTACCAAGGGTATATAAGTGACAAATGATTGATGAAAGCTGCTCCCATCTAACATCTAAGACTTATTTGGTTAGATGATAATGTTGTATTAATATAAACATTTTTCTGTAATCTAAACCAAGATATCTATTTTTCTTCTACAAAATATCTAGCATTTTTCTGGTATTTTCTGTCTTTGAATTTCCAACCAGTCATCTGTGTAACTGTAGAGTTACTGTCCTAAAATTTAAGTCAGCCATTTATTTTTTTCTTTAAAACTTTTCAATGACTCCTAACAGCTTAGTGAATAAAATCCAACTTTTTAAAAATTATTATTCAACTCTCAATAGCTGACTCTAACATGAATTTCATTCTTATCAATCAGTCTACTCTTCAACCACAGTTGACTACTCATTCCTACCTGAATATTCCATGCTTTTCTTTCTCATGTTATTGTCTTGATTTTCAATGAAACTGTGCTTCTTCCGATGCTGTTTTCTCACTCTTGAATGTCCTGTTTCTCAGGTCTCACTCCTAAATTTGAGGCTTAAAAAGCAATGTTCAGTGACAGAAAGCCAGCACTGACTCTTAGAATACATACATTCATTGCTTACTGGTCTTTCGCAAAATATTCTTAGCTTATTAGAGCTGAGGATGTTTTATTCACATTTTAACCAGCATAGCTAAAATAAACAGAAACTTCTTAGGTAGTTAGTGCCAAATAGTTGCTCAATCAATGAATTAATACAGATAAGAAAATGAGAAAAGCCATTAGCAAAGTTCTTAGAAATATTTAAGAGGTAAAGAAAGGTGGAAATTAGAAAATATCCTGAAGAAATATATAAGTTGTTACTCTCTCAAGAGGAAGAAACTATCTTCATTTTATAAAAAAAGGCTATCAACATGCATCTATGATTACCTATATAAAATATTCTCCCTAACAAAAGACAACTGCACTCTAATTGGGTAGGCATCACAAATTACAGCTTTTGAAATATTTCAATTTCTTTGTGAGGCAGTAAGAACAACAAAATAGATAGATTTCAGGGGGGACAATTAAAATATACCCTAAGTTCCCTTACCACATAAAGTAAAAATCTCTGTACCTCTTTTTAGAATCCAGGAAAATGTTCCATGAAAAAATAGTTTATTGCAGTAAAAATATCTTGTTCAGAGTTCACACTGAGTATCTTTCGTAAGAAATTATATAGCAACACAATTAAAATGAAATACTAATTGTAGCCAGAAAAGATGGTGGCTGCAGAATATAACTCAGCCTTAATAGATTTTCTAATGCCTTTCTTTATACCAAAGGGGAGTACCCCTTCAACCAATAAAGTAAATTTTCTGATCTCCAAATGGATCCTTTATCCTCATTCAGGCTGATATTGCAGCGACATCATGAATTTCTCAGACAGCTTTGTGAATCAGCAGAGTATTTCAGAGAACACTGACTGCTAAAAGCAAAGTCGTTATTTTTTAAATAGGCTTTAAACTAGGAGATGAAACATTTCATTTTGGGTCAAGGATGCATTTACTCCTGCAACCTGGAAGAGAAAGAGGACTGAACCAGTTGAGAAGGAACAGAACAATGGTACTGTATCAGCCAAACCTCAAATTACACAGTTGTGCAGTTCAAAAATTTTTGACTTTTTTTTAATACTCATGTCTATAATTTTTATTTCCAAAGAGCTTATACATTTAATATTCCATGAAATATCACCCTTTATTTCAAGAGTATCTTTGAAAAACCATTAACTAATTTGCTCATAATAAATTTTTAGGGCTAGAGGAAACTGGTTTTCCATTTAAATAACCTTAAAAGCAAAGAAAATTCAGGCAAGAAAATATGTCTGCTTCCTAATACAACCATTCTTCAAATGTTCTGAGTCCTACCATGTGCAAGCACTAAATTGCAGGAATAGTGATGTAGTAAAACACCATCCTTTTCCTCACTTACACTGGAGAAAGTGACTCATATGACAAAGTACAGTGAGTGTTCAAAGGCCCAGTTACTTGAACCTAGAATGTGGATACCTCTTTCTTTCTTTGTTCTAGCACATTTGTGAGTGTTTTTGATAGTTTCTTGGGGTAAAATGAGATTTAAATCTGACCTCACAATCTTAAGTAATTTAACATAGATTTAACTTTTAGTAAAAACTTGCTAATATATCATACTTTTGCACTTTTTATTAAGGTAAATACATCTTAATTTGGGAGTTCTGATTTAATCAAGTAACAGCTTTAAAATATATTGTACATACACTAGGGCTGAGAGAATAGTATATGATAGTTATAGAAATACACATGCTGAAAATGTAAATATTTAGAAAAATATTTTCTTACACAAGATTTTGTATATTTCTGACAACTTTCTTTTTCTCTTTATCTATGTTTATCCTTCAATATTTATATTTGTGCATTGTGCCTATTCACTTGGGGTTGGCATTTATACTGACAATTAATCACATGATTTTCTCTGGCTTACATGATTGTCTCCAACCATTTAAATTTTAAATAATTTAAAATCAAGAGATTATTACACTACAGAAAATGTATTCTGAAGACAGGTGTCTCAATTTAATTTTCTATTTCATGATCATTTTATCTACTAATCACCTGTATTATTACTTACAAATGCTTTCAATTCATATTTTATTCTTAAATAAACTTAACTTCATCCCTAACAGTGATAAATTGATGTGTGTGTGTAATGTGACTATTATACTCACACATAGCCTTAACTATATACCATTTAAAGTAAGGATCAACAAACTTTCTCTAGCCAGATTCTAAATAATTCAGAGTATTTAGGTACTTTTATGGTCTCTTTCACAAACATTTAATTCTCTGTTCTATTGTACCAACAGCTATATACAAGTAAATGAACAGGTGTGGTTATTTATAAAAATAGCAAGTTAGATTGTGGCCTACACACTGTAGGTTTTAGATCTCCAATCTATATGTACTACAATCACCAGTGGTAGACATGCAATTTTTCATGAAATGATCTAATAAAATTTTTATGGATTATTATGTTCATGTTAGGCCAAGCCTTTTTTCTCCTCCTTGAGTAGTATTCCTAGACCCATAAGTATGGTTGGTTTTTGCCAAGATCTACATAACAGTGAAGAGAGTCAAAGAACTCAGGCTGGTTATTTCTGCTTGGGCTAGGGCAAAGCATGCTTCACTAATTGTCATTTAAAGCACTCCAACAAGTGTTCTTTCTGGTGACTGATTAAAAAAAGACATAAGTGAGCAGGCATACTAATTTTTGAGAGTAATTTTTTATAATACATTTATTACATTCACTAATGAAATGTGTTGCCTACATATCACATCTTCACTATTAAAATATAAATTTATTGAGAGAAAAAAACCTTGGAAGATTGTTCTTACTTCCCATAATTTTGTATACAGTAATTCTCTGAAAATTATTTATTTAGTGAAAGAGTGATTAATGAATAATGAATGAATGAGAAAATAGGAAAAATACAAAATCAGAAGAAAAGAAGTCTTTCACAAATGTTCAAATTTTTTTCCAGAAGTAGGATTTCTTGTTAAGAATATAAACATCAGTCGTGGCATTAGAAATGCACTATAAGTATGTGCAAAGCAACACATTTATTATACGAAATAGAAAGCAAACTATATAGAGAGATAATAAGTCTTCCCAGAAAAATAATTGAATAACATTTAAATGGAGACTTCTCATGAATAATTTGATTAAATCTTAATTTTCTATAGAATGGAAACATTTAAAAAAATGAAATATGTTAAAGTTTTACTGTTCATTTAATTCATCTTTTAGCATGGCATGTAATAATGTTCTTATTATATTTGCTAGCATCTTACTCTTTTGCTTGGAATAAGAGTTAAATTTAGTGACAATTTGAAGAAGCACAGTATTTTTCAACCAAGCACTAAAGTATCACTCAGGGAAATTTTAAAAAAATCCTTTTGTAGTTCTCAATAATTTTTTATACTATCAATAAACCTCTAAGTTCTAAGTTAATTTTTTAAAAAGGATTGTTGAATGTGTTTCATTAAAATTGTATGTCATTTTTCCCAATATATGCAGGGTTCTTACTACTATAACAGTGCTTTTATAGTTTATTGGACAGCTCACATACCATTTACATTGAACCTTCTCTTTACTCACTATACCATATTAGTTTCAAATAGTTTTAGGTAACGGTTAAAAAAAGTAACATACTTTAAAAGTAGCTTTGATAAATATTTACAAGACTGGTTCTAATGGATCTGACAGATACTTCCATTAAAGAACATATTGGGAGAATGATTTTTATCTCAGGAAAAAGGTACTAAAAACAAGAGAATTTATTGACAAACACAGTATAGCATTGGTCTCTACATACTAATATTAAGTTTGATATTTAAGGAATTGGTCTTTCTTTAGTTCATAGTTACATATATTACAGTACCAAGTAACTGGGAAACAGCATTGTAAATAGTAAGAATTTTTATTATTTAGAAAGTATAAGACTGGCAAAAACTTTTAAAAAGGGAATCATAAAATGCTAGCTGCTTTTAAAATTTTAGATGTGGAAATGGATTGAATTATTTTGGGAAGGTATGAAAAATTTTAAGAAGAGCAGAAATTTAAAAAAAATATTTTTATTTGAGAAAAATAGATCATTGTTAAATAGTTCTTATAATTTTGTATAAGAATACATGTATATATAAATGTATATACATAATCACTATAACATTTCAAGATTATTAAATAGAGTACCTTTTTTAAAGTGAGCTATTTATTCATATTCATTTACTGAGCAGTGTAACTACAAAGAATTCTTCCTGTTTTGCTAATCTTTTCTTTCTTAATCTTTTTCTGCACAGAAAAATCTTACTTTATAATAACATGGGCTATACTTAACCATATATTTCAAAGCATTCACAGGACATTTTTTAAAACATTAGCTAAAATACTAAAACCCCAGCTTTGGTCTGGTGTTATAGCTCAGTGTTAGAGCACTTGCCTATACATAGGAGGCACTGGGATTGATCCTAAGTACCACATAAAAATAAATAAATAAATAAATATAATAAAAGTATTGTGTCCACCTACAACTCAAAAAAATTAAAAAAAAAACAACTTTCAGCTACATGATTTAAATGTTAGTGAACTATAAGATTTCCAATTCTCGTTTTTTGTCAATAATAATGTATGCTTATTAGAATTAAATATTGAAGTTATATACATATTTATAATACAGTAGATTCTTAAAATCAGGTCATCCCTTTCTTATGACTTTGGGGTTTTCTCCAAGTGTTCTTCTCTCCACTGAAATCCTACACCAGTGCTGGAGTTTATAATGTGGCCTAGACAAATGTGCAGGGATTTTTGCTTTTTGGAATTTTTTTTAACTTCCTTTGAGAGAATAAATGATAATGGAAAGAACTATTTAACAAGGTTCTGGTTCCTCTTGCAACAGAGTAGCTTCATTGGTTGGCTTTTATGTGCACCTTTGTAGTGGTCAATTTAGTAGATGGCATTCTTTCCCATCATGGGCAATAATTGGTACATGCAGACAAATGACACTTTGGTCTCTTGTTTGCAAACCTTTGGTCCAAGTCTAAAGCCTAACCAGCCTTGCAGAATGTTGGTCTGTGTGCTGCAACTGTGGGCATATGAAACCATTTACCTAGTGGGAAAGAGACATATCCAGGGAATTAACCTCAAGTAATTAACAAAACTGGCTAGTAACTAGAAGTGGGCTTTTAGAAAAATACCCAAGGTCACACTGCTTTATAAACCATTGGACACACATAATGGAAAGGAGAGTTTGCCTTCTTCATGTCTACTCCCAAATAGTCATATGCAAAAAAAGTGCAGTTTTGTCCCTACTCTACCCTATGCCCCTGTTAAAATAGAAAAAGGTCGATTTATATCCCACCTTAAATATATGTAAAATTTGTACAAAAATATCTTCTATGTAAATGATCTGGGAGATGTCTTGAAATATAAAAGCCCATGCTTTGGGTTGTGAGTGTTGTGTTTATTCCAAATAAATCTAATATTTAAATTTCAACAATAAATGAATAAATAGATAAAATAATCATGTTAAATAACAAGACATCTGGGGGCAACCAGTATCCAAATATATTACTAGAGAAATAGTGAATACTAATAAAGGTCACGAAATAACTTCACTAAAAAGCTTATAGTCATTTGAAGGAAGTCAGGTCCTAAGCCAACATGATGAAGATTGGACCTTCTTTTTCTTCTGTTGGGTGCAGGGTCTCTGGTCTAATTCCTAGGTCTTTGGTCCATTTTGAGTTGAGTTTTGTGCAGGGTGAGAGATAGGGATTTAATTTCATTTTTCTGCATATGGATTTCCAGTTATCCCAGCATGATCTGTTAAACAGGCTGTCCTTTCTTCATTGTATGTTTTTGGCACCTTTGTCTAGTATGAGATAACTGTATTTATGTGGGTTTTTCTCTGTGTCTTCTATTCTCTACCATTGGTCTATCTATTTTGGTGCCAATACCATGCCATTTTTGTTACTATTTCTGTATAGTAGACATTAAGGTCTGGTATTGTGATATCTCCTGCATCACTCCATCTGCCCAGGATTGCTTTGGCTATCCTGAGTCTTTTATTCTTTCAGATGAATTTCATAATTGCTTTCTCCATTTATATGAGGTACGTCATTGGGATTTTAATTGGAATTGCATTGAATTTGTATAGCACTTTTGGTAGTATGGCCATTTTGACAATATTAATTCTGCCTATCCAAGAACTTTGGAGATCTTTCCATCTTCTAAGGTTTTCTTTAATTTCTTTCTTCAGTGTTCTGTAGTTTTCATTGTTAGGTCTTTCACCTCTTTTGTTAAATCGATTCCCAAATATTTTATTTTCTTTGAAATCCCAAGTCTGAATGTATTCTCTGATAAGTGGATGATGATACATAAAAGGGTTGTTGATGGGGTAAGGCAAGAATGGAGAAAGAATGGATTGTGCAGAGAAAATGAGGGGTGGGGAGATAATAGAATGAGACAAACATCATTACCCTATGTACATGTATGATTACACAAATGGTGTAACTCTACTTCATGTACAGTCAGAGAAAAAAGGTGTTCCCTATTAGTGTACAATGAATCAAAAACAAAAAGATTATTGAGATAGCTAGAGAAATTTAAATTTACTTTAAGTTATTATATATCAAACTTATAGTTTGTGATTTTGATCATTGTAATATGATTGTGTAAGAGAATTTTCTTTTAAGAAATGCACATGAAAGAATTTATAGCTAAAGAATCATAGTATCTATAAGTTACTTCCAAATGATTTAGAGAAAAGTAAAGAGTATGAGAGCTAATGATAAAGCAAACAAAATGAAATATTGACAATTGGTGAATATGTGTAAATGGAATAGAGATGTTTTACTACTCGTTACTTTTCTGAAAGTTTAAAATTAGATTAAATTAAGAATGTTTAAATTTCATATTAAAAAAAAAGCTCAAATAAGTAACAGCTGAAAAACCAGGTGGTTGTATTTGAACCACAGATCTACATGCGCAAAATCCTCTTATAGGAGTTCAGCTATTCAGCTAAGTGTATATAGTGAAGGATAAACTCATCTCAGAGTTGTCACTCTGGTCCTGTGTGGAAAAACTAAGGTCAAAAGTTTAAATGTCTGATAGCCATACGATTTGTTAGAAGACATCTGCACCATAAACTTAAACATTTACTTAGAGAAATGTGCCTTGCCCTGGGGCAGGTAGTGAGGCCAACAAGTCTGAGGTTCTGGCAACCCAGGCCATTAGCCGTGCATCTTTGTGTATGTCATTCATCACTCTGGGTCTCCATCTTCTCATTTACAAGTTGAGACATCTGAATTACCAAAATTCTTTGCAGCTACAAAATTTAATGCCTTGATGAATTATCATAGAGTTTGTAACTGAAAAATGTTCCTCCACTATTAAAATAAAAATATGTAAGTTACTCTGAAAACGTCATCTCAGAAATTCTTTTCTAATTTTTGGAAATTGAGATACATAATATAGTTGGTGTTTTCTAACTTACATGCTAGCTGGAATAAGAAAAAAAAAAAAAAACTATTGTCCTGATGATTTATGAAATAAGTGTATCTAATGTTCAATCTTCACTCTTGATGAAGACTAATCCAACTGTAGCCAGCAATCTCTTCAGACCTGTGAGCCATTAGCAGGCACACACTTATAATTATCTAATGTCATTTCTTTCTGCATCACCACAGACTTCATTTGGGAAAGATGATTAGAATAAGCACTTACAAAACAAAATGAGAAATTTTAAAACAAAAAATTGTGTGTGAAATACATAATATATATAACTTTAGCAAAGCCAAATCCTGTTGAAGTATAAAATAATGAAAAGCTTTTATCTTGTATTTTCTTTTGGGGGCGAGGGGAGTGGGTTGAAACCAAGGATACTTAACCACTGAGCCACATCCCCAGCCCTTTTTAATATTTTATTTAAAAACAAGGTCTTGCTAAGTTCCTTAGGGCCTGGCTAAATTGTTGAGACTGGCTTTGAAATCTTATTCCTCCTGCCTCAACCTCCTGAGCTGCTGGGATTATGGGTATGCACCACCATGATAGGCCTAAAGAGCATTTTTTCATAAAATTCTTATGATTTAGAAGATCTTAAAATTCACAACTTAAGAATTTGACATAAAAACATTTTGTATATTTTCAAATTATTATTATTCACTTTTTTTTCTTCTGTATACAAATCAAGTTCTCTTCCACAAAGTCTGGGAAAGTGATAATCATGAAATCATCTTTTTCTTGATTTTGATTTTCACATTATGTAGTATATGTTCATTGTCAAAAGAATATAAATTGCCTATAAAGAAGAAAAAATTCAATTAATCATCCTATTAGTAGTTTTGCAAGTATTTTCCCATTCTTCCTTCCATAAAAATATGTGAATAGCATATATTCAGAATTAAGCTTGCATACAAATTATTAAGTATGAAACAATTTAGATCAGACTATATTTAATCATTTTATGCCCTGCCTTTTTATTTAAATATGTCCCATAATATTTATTATCCCTTTATTATATATTTTATTATGAATAAGTAATATATCACCTCTTGCTCACTAAAATATTTAGTTATATCAGAGACACCATATGTATGTTTCCTCATTTATTCACATGGAACATCTTTGTATTTAAGGAATTATCTCTTTTGTATTTGAGAAATCTAAGCCTTCAGAGGTTAAATTAAGTTACTGAAAACAAATTCATTAAGCAATAGAGTTGGAATTCAAACCAAAGCCAATCTTAATGTTCACATTCTAAAACTCGCCATATTTCCTCCATGTTTTTAAATTTAAAATTTTTCCACTCTATATACCTAAATATAACTAATTTCCACTTTGGGAGATTTAGCTTGCCTTCTTATTTCTTTTATTGTCCCATATTTTATAGAAGCATTTTATATATAAATTATTATATCAGTTTCTGACACTTCTTCAGAACAAATATCTTTACTATGCATATGTTTTGCAATTATTTATATACAATTATCCTTTTACTTTCATGTTTTGTTAAGGATTATGCATTTTCTCAATGATCCATTCCCCTTAGGTGAAAACTTATAACTATTAAGGTCAATAATTTTTAAAGTCGTAATAGTTTTAACATTAGAAAAAACTACACGATAAGTACATTTTAGACTTGTTAAAATCATAGATTTCTACCATAAATCACAAGAAAAATTTAACCACCACTCAAACATATGCTATTCTCTATGGGAAATTTTTCAGTAGCCCATTTGGCATAGATGTATTAACATGTTCTCCAACTAAGCATAAATACAGAACATTTGATAGAATCAATGCAGTATGGAGGCTAATCTGCATACAAGACTCACATATACAAACACAAACATATCACATGAAGAAGTAAAAACATGCAAATACTCAAACCCTACACAGAGATTGAAAGAGACAATTAATAATATAACCAACTAAATAAATAGAGCTACTATTAATAAGCAAGACTTAATTAGTTTAAGAAAAATTTCAAATTTTCCTGCACAAAACACACATAGTTTCAGCACTAGACAGTTTTTATAGATCACCTATGTTAGGTCTCAATTTCTATTACATATCCAAAGTTTTTATTGGAAGCAAATTTCAAATTAAATTGTTTAAGATTGTAAGTTGGCCTTAAATTTCCATTTTCTGGTATGAAACAGCAAATTAATATAGTTTCCTGTCTAGAAACTTTAAAACATGGAATTATTTGTATTCACAGGGAAAGAAATGAAGAGCTGCAAAGGAGAATTTTTGGCAAAATATTTGTGAAGTGTAGAGAGTGATTCTCTCTATTGCTCAGGTAGTGGCCTTGCTTTGGTTTTTTCCAAGCATCATTTAGAAAGGAGTTTCTACCATCTTCTTGCTTACTGAATTTTTTCAAATAGAATTTACTTTGAAAGATTCCAAATATCACAGAAGTATTTCATAGACTCAAGTGATAGAATGTGCATTTATCATAACTACTAGCTGGTCATAGTGATGGAACTTGTATTATACTCAGCTCTCTGGGGAGGTGGTACAATTACTTAATGGCTTTTGCTGTTATCCATGGTGTGAATATCTCATCAAGGACTATGTATTGCACACATATTGGGGAGGAGATGCTCACAATCAGGAGTCAGTAGAAGCAAGCTTCAGGACATCCCAGCTGCTAACCAAACTACTGGCCAGTTACAAATCCAGGTGGAGGTGCTAAGAGCTTTTAAAGAAGGAAGGCCTAAAGTTAACTGTGGCATACAGAAGGAATGTTACACATCAAAACCATTATGTAACACTTTTCATATAATTCATGTCTTAACACACATACAAATATTTGAGATTACTCTAGAAGGTAATTTCTTCTTCTCTATACTGAGTATGGCAGCAGTTTAGTTTCCCCTTACCTTTCCCCTTTTCTTTTCTCCTAGATATTCTTTGTAACTTCAAGACATTTTACATTAGAAACATTCTAATTTCCATTTGATATACTTGCTTTTACTTTGATGTTGTGTAGCTGATTAAAAGCATTCAGAATCTCAATGCTGTGAACTGTGATTAGTAATGTCATATTTCTTAAGGTTATTTTGTTCACACTTTGCACATTGAATTTTGATCAAGTAATACATAATATTATCTTGTTTATTCATCTCACTCCGTGGTAATTGTCATAAAAATATAACTCTAGCTTAAATTAATAATTGATCCAGCAATTCGAGAAATAGGAAATCATTTTATTTAATTATATCCTTCCAAGAGAGTTGATGTGAAGAAATTAAAAAGTGTGCTTCATACTTCAGGAAGTTATAAGATACTTTAACCTTCATTCATTTGATTTGCTGCTGAGGTTGATCCCCTGGGAATCCGTACTGTCAATGTGAAATTTCTAAATAAAGGGTTTTATTTTCTTCTCTGAGAAATCCACCTAATATAAATGTGTCATTCTGATTCTATTCCTCTTTTTGTTTTCTTCTAAACAAAGGATCTGATGTCACTAGGTCACTGCAGTTTCACCTGTGTTAAAGATTTCCACATTTGCCAAGTAAAAAGTATCATAATGGCAATAATTGTTACTATTAAAATGATCTTCTAAAATTGTTTGTTCCACAAGACACATGTAGTGTTTCTGCACATGTAGTCAAGCTGGACTATGATCCTAGGATAGTTCATCTTCAGGTAGTTAGCTACCTGAAGAGTTAATGAAATACTCTGGGGAAAATCATTATTCAAGCTGTGTCATGTACAGAATTTTCACATAGAATTGTTCTTCCTTACCAAAGAATCCACAGTATCCCAAACTTCATAATTATTAATGTTATAATGGTTATCAATTATTTGCAAATCTATATTAATTCAGACTTAATTTTAAAAAGTTTTATTCCTAAATTTAAACTTTGAAGTTCAGGGCTACAAAAGTAACTCTGAATAGATAAAGAATTTAATGTCTAGATCCTTACAAACAGATGTAAAATTATATCAGTCCAATGAATACTTTTTCTTATGACTTTTTCAAGGATTATGTTTATTAATATCTTACATATGTCCATAATGAAGAGAGAAAGCCAAGAAAGAATGCATTAAATATTTATGTTACCTATGGGAGAAGGCAGCACGTATACAAAAGAAGGACAAAAGAGGTGAAAGAAGGGAGGAAGGAAGAAAGGAGAGGGAGAAAGAAAGAAAAAAGAAAGGAACAGCTGAGACGATGCAGCTATATTTAACATCAACAAAACCAATAACACTAAGGAAAGATAATTCTCACAGTAAAGTAGGATTTTCTAGTGTATGTGGTTGTAACATGAATAAAATCGAGGGAAAGTTGAAGGATTAAAAGATACTAATTGAATTATTTTTCATATTCCAGTAATAATGATGGAATTTCTGACCAAATGCAAAGTCTATAAGAGAGTTCAGTCACCTACGGGCTCAAGGAGCCTTAACATACTCTGACCTGTCCCTTCTTTCATACACCATGGAAAAAGGATGAGTCAGGAAAGTATCAGGACACTGAAGAAGGTAGAGGTTGCCTTGAAGATGGTGGTCAGAAATGGCTGTGTAATATACAGAGCACAGTAGAAAACGAAAATGCAGAGCCCTTTGATTAAAATTATTAAGGATGTAAATGCAGTGTCAGTCCCCTAAATATTATACCCTGTGTGACTCCAACTCTCACATGTTCATGAAGTCAGCCTTCGTGCCTATGAAACATCCAACTACACATGTCAAGTGGACAGTAGATTGTTCAAATCAAATAGAAATATCTCACTCAGATATTTGTGAGTTGTGATAAAGATGGACAAAAATTGTCACTCTAAAAATCAGAAGTTTACTTATCTCCTTCTTTGAATGGGAGCTGGCCCTATAAGTATTAAAACTGATCAAATCCTATGTAGTGATAGTAAACATATTATTTCAGAGTCAAGATTTCAGATATGTAGCTATAAGAACATGTGGTAAAAGTTCAGGTGTGCCTCTTTGAATCTTTCTTCTAGAAAACAAAACTTCTATCTAAGATTAAAAAGAAGGGGGAGGGACTTTCACTTTTTCCAAAGAAATTTCTGTTACTTTTGTCTAAGAAAATGGATTGTATTTAATAATCATGAGACCACAATAGTTCTACAGAGATTTTACCAGCTGGTACATAAAGAATAGAAATAGTTCAGATCTTTAGGACCCATGCTTCCTAAGATGAAGGACAGCCTGAGAAAGGTGCTCAGCTACATATGTGGGATGTTTCCTAGGCAAAAAATAACCACTGTAAGAAAATCAGGAGCCCACAGGATAAGGCCAATAGGCACGGAAAATGAATCCAAGAAAGTGAAAAGAGTTTCAATCAAGTAACTGAAATGTTCTCATCTACATTTTAGGATTTCTATGAACCACTAAATGCTGACTGCTATATACCTTCCTACTTTTTTTGAATAAGTGCAACTATTAATTTCACATTCTTTTTTTTAAATTTTAAACAAATTCCACATTTTTCACCTCATGGTTGTATAGTCCATTTGTGAGGGTCTGTTATCTTTTAGTCTATCTATATCTCTTCATATCAAGGAGAGCCTAAGGAAACTCTTCCATACTTGTACCTGAAATACATAATAAAATGAGGACTTTGAGTCTAGTGCAGTAATGAAATGAGACTTTGAGGATCATGGGGAGTAGTGAGGGTCTTTTGGACATAAGATGAATTTAAATAATTTATAGATGAGTCATTACTTTGATAGACTAAAGATGATCACACACTTTTGATGACTCTTTTCATTAACATGTGGAGTTTATTTTCCTTCCCTCTTGAATTTGTGTTGGCCCTGTAACAGCGAAGAAAAACAGGATGTGGTAGAAATGACAATGCACTAGTCATAAACTCACTTTTTAGGAGGACTTAATGTCACCCTTCCCCCAAACCCCACCAGCATATCTCACTCATGAACACTTCTTAGAGTTCAACCACCATGCTGTAAGAAACCTAAAGCCACATGTAAGACACATGTTCATATTCTAATTGATACCTTCAGTTGAAATCCTTGCCAATAACCAGCACCAAATACCAGTCATATGAATGGACTTTCTTGACTCTGCCAGCATTTGAGCTCACAGATAAAGCAGCCAAAGCTAATTTTGTATAGAGTGGGAAAGAAACTTGGCTTAGCCCAGTCTACACCAAGACTAGGAAGTAATAATGAAATAGTTTTTGTTTTAAGCCATTTAATTTTGGAATAGTTTGTTCTGCATTAATAGATAATAGAAATAGACTTCTTCTGTGCATAAGTATTAATAAAGCCCTGTGGATGAATGAGACATGAAGGAAAGGGGTTCAGAATAGAATCCCAAGAATTCTAAAACTGCTGGACAGAGGAAAAGACACCAGCAACAGATCTGAGAAATAGGTTGAAAAAGGTAGAAGTAAATCCAGATTGTTGTGATCTGTGAACCAATGGAAAAGAGAGAGAGGCCACAGAGTTAAGTGGTAATGAGAGATCAAATAAGATGTAGCTGATAAGTGCTTACTGCATTTAATGACATAGAAGTAAAAAGGGGCCTGATCAAGAATAAATTATCATACTGATAGGCAAGAAGTTAGAGTCAGAGGTAGTTAGAGAATTAAACCAATGAGTAGAGAGAACTGGAGTAGAGATTCTTTTGAAGAGTTAAGAAAGTCAGCATGAAGAATTTCAATCTCTCCCTTTCTTTCTTGCCCCCCCCCTTGTGTGTGTGTGTGTGTGTGTGTGTGTGTGTGTGCGCGCACACGCACGTGTGTGTGCGTGCACGCATCTACGCGTCCATATGGGGTGTGTGTGAGAGATACAGGACCAGAGACAGAAATTGAGAGAGAGACATAAAGAAACCTTTAAAGATATAAATTACTTTTAAATGACAGTGAAAAGGAAAGAAGAAAAAAAGAGCAAGAGAAAAATAAAAAGTAATATTTTACTCTTTCCATAAAGGATCCTCAAACCACAGAACATCCATTTAGGTACTATCTATGTTCATTGCTCAAACACACTGTAACCTCAAAAGAACATTTTCTATAGCACAGACTTTGTAATAACATGGTTGTATCAGGATCCGAAAGAAATTATTTACTGGTGTATCAAAATGACCTTGTTAAAATGCATGTAATAGACTCTCTAATGAAAATTTCATCTTAAGATTTTATAGCTCAAATATATCTTTATCCCAATGAAATTTACCTTTTAGATAGAACATGGCTTCATTTGGGATGCATTGCTTAGGCAATATTCACAAGTATGAAGACATCTACTTAATGATGTGAAAGAGTATATACAAATTTTTTTGCTTGACAAGCTTCTAAGAACTATGTAAGATTATGGGTAAAAATAATGCCCTTCCCCAAAGTATATTCATTCATGGATGAATTTATACACATACAGAAGAGCCTCCTGAGAACAGAATGATGTGTGCACACTCTCTTAGAATGGGTTATTACTTTCAATTAAGATCAAGGTGTAAAAAAGAAAAAAAAAATATCACAAAAGGGAAGAAGGAATTACAACTAGTGACTTGGGATCAACACCAGGGCCAGATGGTTAGAGAGGAGAGTTTCCTGTGCACATTATGCATTTGATGCAGGCAGTCCACCTGATCCAGCTACCCTGATATGTGTATCAGTTGGAACCTTGGGAGACAGTACTGCAAAGGTGTGAAGTGAAAGATAATGTTACACCTATGACCAGGAAGTCATTCTTCAGTGTGAAGACAGTTTTCCTGGAAAAATCCTCACCAAAAATATCCTTAATTCATATCCTGGAAATCCCTTGCAATATGAGAAAATCAGTATGCTTCAAATTGATTGAGTTGGGTTACTCACCAACCATTTTCTATCCCTGTGTCCCCTCAACCTTTACTGACTGACTAATTTCTACTTGCTTAGAATTATCTTTCCTGGGCCATTTTCTCCGATATTTAGCTTAGTATTTTGGAAATAAACCAAACAGGAAATTTCCATTCTATTCTTTCTCTGTTTTCAGAAATCAGAATGTCCAGTTTTCAGAAGATCATGAAGAATATAGTAAGTAAAATTATAAGACCAGTTAAAAACAGCAATATAAAATAATTTGTTTCTAGGATGACCTTATAAAGAAAGCACAGGCCAGAGCAGATTTTTTGAATACTTAATTCCACCTGCCACTGTTGAAGAAAACTAACCAAAAGGGTACACTGACAAAACATGTAATTCTTCCAAACAATCAAATGTCCATTAATTGATTTTCCCCCAAACTTAGCAAATCAGGAAGTTTACATAAGCTCAATGAGTTTCCAAAATATGTCTTTGTGCTGACTCAACTCCTACCAATTACCACATTCTCTAAGCACTTCAATATTTTGAAAATAATTGCAAGTGTTTTCAAAGTTCAAATAGGTGCATTAACCAGAGAAAGGAATAGTTGTGCTCTATTCATGTACAATGAATTGAAATGCATTCTGCTGTCATGTATAACTAATTAGACCAAATAAAAATTGAAAGAAAGAAAGAAAGAAAGAAAGAAAGAAAGAAAGAAAGAAAGAAAGAAAGAAAGAAAAGAAAGAAAAAGAAAACTGTGGATAAAAAAGATACAGAAAATGTTTTTAAGTATGGAAAGTGGTAATAGCAGCAAAACCCACCAAAAATAAAATCCCACACATAAAATTGTAAAAATAAATAAATAGGTGCATTAAAAATATGTGCCAAATAGCAATACTTGGAAACTTTCCTTTAAGTGCTAAAAGACTGTGTTTTGTTCACATGGATAAAAACACAACAAATAATCCAATTGCAATATCAAGTATGCTATCTGGTAGACATAGCACCAAACCACATATAATAATAGATAATTTCAAAATGTTAACCAACATCCTCTCAAATTAAAATGAAGCCAGGATAAGTACATGGCAATCTTAATTACCCTGATTTTATCAGCATCTATCATATACATGTATTAAATTTTGTACTCTGTTTCATAAATACTATAGTTATCACATGCAAATAAAAAATGTTTAAATATTGAGGAGATGGAAATGTTAACAACAGCGATTTGATAAATATACACTGTATACAAGTATCAAATTATCACACTATACTACATAAATTTATACTATTAAAATAATAAAAAATAAACAAAAACTTATAAAACCCCCCACAAAAAATTAATAAAATTAAACCAACCAATTTCTAAATTATAGAAACTACATTTAATTGTACTAAACAGGAGAAATTTGGCACTATATGAAGACCTTTCTGTCACAAGTGTGGGAGGTGGTGGTACTGACATCTATTGAGTAGAAACCAGGAATGCCACTAAATATCTTCTAATACATGTCCTATCCCCTACAACAAATTATCACCTCAAAATGTCCATGGTTCCAGATTTTAGAAATCCTGATTTGAGGTTATGACAAATTTCCTTCTTAATGAAATCTCCTCTGGTTTGTAATAATAAAATTATAACATCAGCATGTAGGAAGAAATATATTTCCCAAACCATTGTGATTTTAAGGGACTGGAGAAGAGAATTACTATTACTACAATGAAAATAGTAACAGATTATTCAGAATCTAAGTAAAAAGAACTTGTCTGAAGCATTAACATCTTTGCACTACTTGATCTTTTAGATACACTAAATTAAGAATGCTTTAAAATATGGATGAACTCTCCCAACATTAGAAGTTTCTAACAAACTTTCTAACATGTTTTAACATTCATTTTTCTGATGCAGATGTCAAAGAAGATATTGAGATACTTAACAATGAACTAACTTGTTTGGGTCAGCTTTTTTGCTGCTGTGACTAAATTATCTGACCAGCAAAATTATAAAGGAGAAAAGGTTTATTTGAGGGCTCATGGTTTCAGAGCTCTTAGTCCATAGAAGGCTAGCTCCATTCCTCAGGACTGGAGGTGAGGCAGAGCATCAGGGCAGAAGAGGGAAGCAGCTTGCATCATCAGGAAGCAGAGAGAGAGAGAGAGAGAGAGAGAGAGAGATTCCTCTCTCCAAATACAAACTGTATACTCAAAGTCAGGCCCCAATTACAATCTCCTCCAGCCACACCCTTCCGCTTCAATTAATCCCATTAGGGATTAATTCACCGATTGGGTTACGACTCTTACAACCCAGTCATTTCTCCTCTGAACCTTTCTGCATTGTCTCACATGTGAGCTTTTGGGGAACATCTCACATCCGAACCATAACATAACTCAAGATTAATGTTATAATGGTAGGTGAAATATGAGACTACAGAGAATTAATAATAGAAACTAAAAGATACATGTTTAATTCAACCCAGTTAAACTTTATTGATACTTATTTATACTCATATGCAAGTTTCCAGAGGCAGAAAAATGGGAGAGAAAGTTGTACAAGTTCAATAATTTCAAATAGCCTAATGGAACCCACCAAATTTAAAGATATGATGTAAGCAAATTGGAAATTTTATCAGGGAAGAGACAGCCATGTTTGAAACATGGCTCTTCTGCTGACAAAAGAATTTTCCATAGCAACATCTTTCATTCTCTAATCTTTTCATTTAAAGAAAACACTAATTCACAATAGCAAAGCTATGGAGCCAACCTAGGTGCCCCTCGATAGATGAATGGATAAAGAAAAAGCTGTATTTATACACAATGGAGTAATACTCAGCCATTAAGAAGAATGATTTTATGACATTTGCCAGTAAATGAATGGAACTGGAGACTATCATGCAAAGTGAAATAAGACAGTCCTCCAAAATCAAAGGTTGAATATTTTCTCTGATATGCTGAAACTAATCCAAAATAAGGAGGAAAGGATTTAAAAAAATGATAGAAATAAGATCAGAGAAGTAAACAAAAGGTAATCAAAAGAATGGCAAAGGGATGAGACAGAGAAAGTCAGTGGAATAAATCTGACCTAACTTTCCTATGTACATTTATGAATATACCACCGTGAATCTCAGCATCATGTACATCCACAAGATGCTATTTAAAAAAAATCTATAAGTAAATAGCAGAAAGTTCAAAATAGTAAAGGGAAGGAAGCAGGGGGTGGGAGGAAGGTAGGGGAAGGTGAAATACTGGGAACTAAATTAGAACAAATTATATTCCATTATTCCATGCTTTTATAATTATGCCATAGTATATTCTATTGTCATATATAACTCAAAAGAACCAATAAAAACATGCAATGTGGAAAAAAAGAAAACACTATGCCTGATATCTTGGGATGTATAACCCATGTGTCTTCCCATACACAAACACATACCTTGGGAATAAAGTCATGAAATCATTTTGGACTCATGTATGTCATATCTGAAGCTCAGGATCCTCTAGAAGGTCAAGTGCTTGTTGGCACAATTTGCTTTCTTGCTGTTGTAAGAGTTAGTGGTTTTCATCTTCAGAAACAGCAAGATAGGGTGAGTCTCAGCTGCCTCATATCTCTGATGTCTAGGTGCTTATTTAAATTACTGAGTTGATTAGATCAAGTACGTCCAAGATAGTCTCTCTTTTAATTAGCACAAATCAACTGATTAGGAACCTTAATTTAATATGAAAAGTCCCTCCATTTTGTACTTTAGAAGATCTACTCACTTAAGTACATTTATATTCAGGGATCTGTCCAATACTTAAGGACAGGAGGAAGAAATTACAAGGCATCTAGGGACTCTATCTACAATATTGGGAAACTTTAGGGGAGGAAATTACAGAATAAAGAACTCAAAGAGAAGGATAAAATACGAAAGGAACTTAGACCCACAATCAGCCTATTTCCTAAAGGCCTACCCATGTCCCAATATGAAAAGTTATCATGTCACTTATGTCATTCTTCAAACTGTTTCACTCAAGACACAAATTATTTAGTTTCACTTATACCAATGACAAAATAGACTACATTTCTATTCAAGCACCTACAATGAAACTTGTAAGTCAGGCCTGAGGTATGTATATAAAGACATAGCAAGCATTTTCTGGAACCTGTTTAAATTTTCTAAGATGACATCATTCCGGCATTTTATTTTCTAATAAGCACTTAGACTAATTATAATAAAAAAATAAAAACATAGTGTGACAAGGCAGAACTATAATGAGAAAAAAATCATGTTTTTATAAGAAATTGAGACAGATAAAAATCATTCATTGAGTAAAATACTCAATAAAATTTGCCAGAATGATTTAAAACTGATTAGAATTTGGACGTCTAATCATATTTAATCAAAAATTGTCTTCAATAAAAGGTTGCAATTTTATCTGATTATAGTTACCATTTAAGTGTTTGGGTTTTTTTAAATCATTTGTTTAGGACTGGGGATAGAGTTCCTTGGTGAAGTGGTTGCCTAGCATTCTTAAGGCCCTGCGTTCAATCCTCAGCACTTAAACTAATAATAATAGTAATTTGTTTACCCTTTATATATTTTTAAACTTAAGGGAAGAATGAAACAATAAAAAAAGTAAGGAAGAGATAAAATAGTATTCTTATTATAATTCATTTTCTGAATATTTTTAATTCATAAACACAAACCATATACAATAACACAGACCAAAGTCTGTTATTAACTTGATTGTTTTATGAAATCTTACATTGCATACTTTCTAAATGAAAGTTGAATCTCATCCCTGTATTTACAACGATGGTTTTTAGTTTATTGATTTAAAAAAATATTTTGCTTCTCTTTTCAACAGGAAGTATGAGATCACTGATAAAGCTTAAGCTCACATGTCTTGATAGAGCACTATTCTTTGTACCAGTTATACACTACACAATTGCATATATTTAATTATTTATATTTCAGAAGAAAGGGTTAGCTAGGTGATTTACGAACTAATAGTAAAATCCTAGTCCAAAAAACTAACTGTAAAGGAGACAATTGAAGCTTACTTCTTAATATCTGTATATCATTTCAGAATTAGGATAATAATGCAATTCTCAAAAATAACAGTGAAAAGCAAGAAAAGTTCCTTTTTGAGCAATAGATCCAAGTTTCAAATCCCTTGGACTTAGAACATAAATCAGGTAAAAAGATATAATTTCATATTGAGCTAATTCTCTATTAGAAGGGGATGTGGGTTCTGTGAGGCATGCACTTAATCTGACTCATGCACACCACAGTGTTGTCCATAGAATGTACAAATAGTCATGTGAAAAAGGTTAATCAAATGTGCAGTGTGACTTAGGATAAAATGCCTGGGATGGCTGACCAATTCGATTCATAGCTCCTACTGGAGATCCATAATGTCTCATTTCTTAATTATCTAGTCTTTTGTGCATTAAAAGAAATGACCAATAAAATGTCAGCCAAGAAACACACTGTTCATTCCTTTCAGGTTTATTTTAAACCTATTGCACTTAGGCTAGAGCTAAATCAATTTTTCATGAATATCTACCCTGGTAGATTGCACCTCAAGCCAGTTCAGATCCCCAGAGAATTTTAAAAAAGAGATTTATCAAGTAACAAGTAACACCTCAGGAAAAAGAAACAGGGTTTTTAATTGCTTTGTGCGCTCCATAATTGAAGGCAGGCACCTTCTTGAGGCGCTGGCTGCCAGGAGGAGTGAGACTCTACTTGGCCCTGCCTAATTAATCCTGTGATACAAACCTTCTGGCTTCAATTTTCACATTTCTGTCTCTTTTTAGAGGTGATAATAAAACTAAAAATTTATGTTGGTTACTGTATGACTATAACTGTGCCAGCGGAACACAAATAAAGCCATATGGGCTAAGGAGACCTCCTCTCCACATTTCTGGTTTCCCTGTGATACAGGCGCAGGGGCAAGCTTTGTGCTAACAAGGAAAGGTAGGGGAACTCAGTAGCAGGGTAGCAGTGCAGGTCAACCCCTTCTTATGAGTTTGCTCTGTTAAGATGACTCATTGAAACATATGCCTATTTTATTAACAAAAAAATTTCTCAAAATAGAAATATACACACGGAAAGCTCAATGGCTCAGTGACTACGAATCACTAAACTGCACTACTGCTTTTAATGAGAGACAAATTGGGCAGCTTACCCTTTAAAAAAGCTGTCAGAGTGACAAGTGCAGGGTCTATTATCTTAATAGCTTACATACGAAGACTAGTGTAACACATCCTTTAGAATATGGTTCATGCCACCAGCAATGTCCACAGTGGAGCTGGGACTCATCATGAATTGGCTCCACCATTGACTCAGGTTAAAATTATTTTGCTTTTCTGGAGAATCTTGATTAGTAATGTGTCACTATTATTAAATGTCCATGTAATGATAGCTAAATAAAGCAGAGGTGGCATTAAAGAATATGTCCCATCATTAATAAATAGTTTATACCACATCAAAATCCATGCAGAAAATCATGTGGATTTGCATTAATATTAGATATGAGATATGATGCTCATGTTATTTAAAGAAAAATGTGAAAATACTGAAATCATACTTCACGTATAAGATTTTGAGCAGTTTATTTTTGCCTATACAATATTTATTTTTCCAACTTGAAATGCCAATAACACAGTATTTTCAAAGATTGGAGTAAAAACCTGAGAGGTATATTATACCATTCTATTCATATATAACTCCTACATTTTTGAAAAGAGAAATTTCCATAAATTATGTTACTTGAAGTATTTTTATATATACCTAAGATTTTCACACACTGTATCACTTTCTTTAACTTTATTTCTTTTAAATCTATGTTTATTTTGAAGAGATTTTCCACTCATTCTGCTCAATTTTTTAAAAATATGGGAGCCATCTGGTGGTCAACAATTATATTTTTTCTTAAAAATGAAAACAGTTTTGTGTTTATTACAAAATAAAGTGCTATTCTATTTTATGATTTCATGAGTTCTTTTCCTCCCTATGTAAGTGTTTTAACAAAGGCACAAGTCCTCTACTCTCATAGGTATATTTAAATATATTCTAAATATCCAACTAACTTTTCAAATACTTGGTTCTCACTATATTCTCTACTCATTTTTTGTAAATATCAAAAGATTATTCTTTCCATATATATCATATATGTACCAAGAAGTGCTTTAACTTGTATCAGAAGTTGATAAAAATATAAATGCATCCTTAAATGCCTTATAAAATGTCAGTTGTGATGCTTTTTAAAACAAAGCAAGATATTTTTATGAAATACTCTTCTAAAAGGAGTAGTTTGGGGAAGTAGGTTCAAGAGTTCATAAATATATACTGATATGGAATAGAATTTAAAAAGGAAAGACTGAAATAAAGGTTCAAGTACTATAAAGTCCAGTGACATGTGAAACATCAAAACAGAGCTGACATTAATAGCAATTGTTGAAATTTTACATCCCTTGTTCACACAGGCTCTTCACCTTCTAAATTAGAATATTGAATGTGTGTGTGTGTGTGTGCGCGCGCGCGCGCGCGCACGCAAAATACTTTTTGATCTGTTGTGACTATATTAATACATAATTATTTCACTATAACCTCCATTTCATGATTAAATTGTTATTTATAGCTACAAGGTATAGTGTTGTAAACTTTTCGTTGCTATTATAGTTAAGCTTGGTTAGTAGTTTTTACTGCTAGTAAACTTGCATTGAATATTTATTCTATGGAAAGTTCTGGACTAAGAGCTTTTATAAATGATCTCATTGAGTGAGTCCATGTAAAATATTACCTCAAGGTACTATTATTTTCTTATTTAACTAATGAGGCATATAAGGCTCAGAGACGTTATGAAACATCAATAAGAGTCGGTGGCCTTGGTTTGACCCCAATTCTGACTCCAACTTCTATGCTTTTATCTATCATTCAAAACCAAACTGACAGCTCACCACTGTAATCACTGGCAGTTTTTGTTTCTAACAGCATAAGCATGATGTCAATCACTTTTGAATTAGTTGGTGGGTGACAACCTTATAAGATAACTCAGTTACTTATATATAAAATGATGTGGGAAGTAAATTAATAAGAAGCAATCAAATGCCTGTGTAATTGTCACCTACACTTTACTTCAATGGTCACTCTCTTTTTCCTACTCTGGAACAAATTCTGCTTTCACTCACGCTCTTTCTTCCCTTACTCCAACTCTGGAGTTGAGGAGAGGCTCCAATCCCAACACTCTGAGGACAGAGCTTGTAACCGAGGCTGACCACAGTTGCTGGACCCAAGCCATGCAAAGCAGAGATTTTAACTGTACTCTGGGAATAAGGGTGAGAGCCACTTTCTGCCAGATCTCTAACCTGAGATACTCTAGGTGTGAAGTAGTACTCACCCCTTGGACTGCTTGCCAGGATCCTCCTCACATACCCTTCAGTACTTGGACAACAAAAGAGATGAAGGTGAACATCCATGGCAACGAGAAGGAGAATTAAGAAAAGCAGGAAGCCTTGACCCAATCTTCTCATCTGTGCCTAAGAACACCAAAGCAGTATGCTCTTCAGAAGTTCCTTCAGCATCTGAGCCACCTAAGAATTCTGCCAGTAAACTCATTGCTCTTTCTTTTGGGTTTGGTTTTTGCTGCTGTTGTTTTGCCTTGAGTTAGTTTGAGTTGGATTTTTGTCACTTGAGCAGAAGAAGTCATTAGATTGTACAATTATGAAATATCAAGTTTCACTATGGCAAAAAGCTGGGATAACCACTGTTGGCCAATAGTGTCTTTTGGGTATGTTTTAAAATAAACAGTTTCCCTAGGAAAAGAGCCAGTGTGCCTGCATATGGCAGAGAAGTGTGACACAAAGCACCAGACTGATTTCGGCAAACACAGGGATAAGCCAATTTCCAAAAGCTCACAGTTTTAATCCCCACTGGAGTGAAATTTTTGTTTTGATCTCACCCTTAAATGTGCAAAAGTGGACTCAAAATTTGCACATTAAAATAACAACAACAAACATACACTTTTCTGATATTGCTATCAACACATTCAGGCCAGAAGTAACTCCTCCTCCAACTCTATCTTCATAGTCTACTGAGATGGGAACAGGCAGACATAATGTAAGGGATAGTGAAACTCTGGATGAAGTCAGAACAAATTTAGCTATTGTGACTAGACACAGGATGCATTAAGCTCTCACATTGGACCACTGTATTTAGTGTCCCAGCTTTGCCACTAGTCTACTGTGTTTGTTGGTTACTTATTCTGAATGGCCTTTTTCTTTGAAATAGAAAAGAATATCAAGGTCAATTTTAGGATGGTGGTAATCTATGGAAAGAATCTAAATCAGATGTTTGATAAATGAGAGTGTTGCAGTGGTTTTTACTATTATTAATATCGGTATTATTAACTTTACGCACACTTTTGTAAACTAAAGCATTAAAACAAAACTTAATGAAGAAAATATTAGTTTGATTCTTTACCGATTTTGCTTTTTCTGAGAATTCATGATAACTTTCAAAAGGCACCCACAATCAAACAAGTAGCTAGATGATACAATGAAGTCTAACAATATTATCATTGTCGCAAGCATATTAAACATTATTTTTGATTATTTTTCCCAGTGAATATTATTTAAATATTTAATATACATTTCTCCAAATATTTCATATATTTGCTTTCTGTTTCCTAAAATATGGGGAGAAAAAATTTGTAGTCGGAACTCAGGCCCATAAAGTACACACTGTACTTTGTAAGTATATTATATAATATATGCTCAATCATTGTTATTATATATTTGGGTAGAAGCTTTATATGAAATTGTTTAATATAAGAAGGATTTATTTTAAACAAAGATAAGCTAAGTTTGAACATGATACCTGGCACATATGATAAAATAGTTCAGTGATTTCCTAACTTGCCTGTGAATTGCAGTCACCAGGGAACTCCAAAAGTTCTAATGCCTGTCTTACTTCCCACCCACTGCTTTAGATTATCATTTAATTGTCTGGGGCCTGGGCTTGGCTTTGAAATGTGTAAAAGTCATCCTGGTAATACTAGTATGCTTAAGTTTCACAAACACTGAATTAGCTTCTCCAAGCCTATTTCTCTCTTATCATTGCTCAATCAATTTCTTGCTGTGTCCTTTATTTTTTCTAAGAACAAGCACGTTCATTATTTTTTTTATTTCCTCTTTTTAGATATACATGACAGTAGAGGATATTTTAACATATTACACATACTTGGAGTACAACTTCCCATTCTTGTGGTCATACATGATGAGGAGCTACACTCGTCATGTATTCATATATGAACATAGGGAAGACAGTAGAATTAATTGGACATTCATTATTTTAAAACAGAAAATAAAAATGAAAAACTATTTTTCAATTATTTAGTCAAATTCATGTTTTTTGCTTCCCCCAATATTCAACACAATCTGGTTAGGAATGAAAAGGAGGAGAAAAAGTACAAAGCACAGATTATGTAATTTTTTTTAAATACAGTTTACATGATAGAACACATATACATAAAAAGAAAATTCTCAGAGTTTCTTCAGCATCAATACTTCTGAAAGAACTTAATCACTTGAAAACAGTAAAAATTTCTTTAAATGAAGAGAATTACATAAATCAGCCATCAGAGAGAAATCCAGAATAATTTTTTTGTTCATCAACATTTCCTTTAGCAAACTTTATAGAATATTTGTTATAAGTCAGCCACTTATGAATCTAAAAAACCACTTGACTGGTTTTCATCTGCATTGAAGATGAGCAGGTAGCTCCCTCTGTGTAGCTGGAGCTGTTTTCTGATTCAAAACAATACTTTCCACATGCCTTGAGTCTGTCATCTAGTCCCATCTGTGTGAACATCAGGAAATACAGACTCTGAGACTTTTGTGAATGGGAGGCAATAATGTGTCCATAATATCCATATTCTTCAAAACAACATACAGTGGAGGGAAAATGTCCACATGTATGCAGATTTTTTCACTGATTTCTGAATATCCCAACTAACACAACAACTTGACATTAGTAAAAGATTTCCAAATTTTTTGCATTAAGAATGCAATCTCTATCTCAGGCTCTATAAGGATTAAAGGCAATGATGAAAAGAAGAGAATTTAGCATTGTGCCTGGGATGGGTGGTCACTCAATAAGCCCTCATTTTCAAGACAAAGGCAGTGTCTTGTTCCACTATCTTAAAATTATCGCATTAATTTTTAAAGTGCACATAATAGAATTCATTGGTCACTTAAAGGACCTGTACTATATAACTTTATTGAAATTAACTAAAAAGAACAAATGAAAAAAAATTAAAAATAGGCCACCTACTTCCAAACTTACTGTTTTTGTTTTTGTTTTTAACTTGTAATAAGTTTCCTTTAATTGGTTTTCAGTCCTTCAAAAACAAGTAGTTGAAGATTTGTATGTAGGTCGTGATCTGAAGCTATCAAAAGTATTTTTTGCCTAAAGGAGGTTGAGAAAGGGATGCACAAATACTCAAAAGTAGAAAAAGTTTACTGTTGCCCTTCACAAAGTCTTCACTCTTTTTCCCAGCAAAACCAGAGGAAATCAAAGTTATAGAACATCTGAACTCTGTCCAAACTTCAGTTGTATTTTTAAATTTCAGGTTAGAATGCATAATACATTAATGCTATACAAATTTTATTGTGTTCACTTTAAAATTTATATTAAGTAGATTGCTACATTATGGTAATGTACTAAATTACCTAAGGCAAAGTAATACAATGATTAACTGACTATAAACATTGGTTTATGGTCAGTTTATAAAGTATCACAATGATTAACATTATGCATTTTCATAACAGTAGAAAATTGCAGGATGAAATATCTGTGGATTGACTTGGTGCCATTAGGAATAATAAAACAGTGGTATAACTCAGTCTCAAGTTACATCTTGAGAGTAAACTTTATTTTAAATCGCCTCCCTAAGTGGTTGAGAAATTCATTAATTTAAAATGCTCATGGCTTGCCAAACACAAAAGAGAGAGTGAGTGCAAGTGGTCATATAGATATATTAAGCAAAAGATGGCTTCACTAACATTTTAAAAAATAGTTTTCCTCAATATTTTTATGTAGAATATCAAGAACATATCAATTTTATTTATCTTTTTCTCTCAATGATAAGAAAATATATAAACTAGTAGACAAGATTTAGATCTCACCTTTTAAAAATAGATTTAAAATGGGTCATGACTTGAAAACATATACTCTTGGATTGTGAGACACCTAGTTCATCTATTCTACAATATAACATAGCAGATTCAACCTTGGTGGAGAAACCATACAACACAGAGAAATAAGAACTGGAAGGGGCTATCATGTCCTTTGATGGCAAAGGGTTGGCATGTAGATGGACACAGAATAAAGTATATGGGAATCAGGGAGGTAGTATATAGGAAGTCGTACTGACAGATTTATGTTGGACAGCATGAGATAGAATTGTCTGGACCTAAATTCTCTCCTTGCCACATAACTGCTGTATAATCTTGGGCAAATAATTTTCTTTATTTATAAAAAGCTGCCAGGATGGTAGCACACATCTATAGTCCCAGCCACTTGGGAGTCTGAGCCAAGAGGTTCTCAAGTTTCAGGCAGCCTCAGACACTCAGTGGGACCCTGTCTCAAAATGAAACCAAAAAGGCTGCAGATGCAGCTGAGTAGTAGAGCATCCCAGTATTACTAATTAATTAATTAAAATAGATAAAGCATTTCTTGACTGTTGAATGGATTAAATAAAATTATAAAGTGATTTGTCCTAAAATTGACAACCAACAAATTGCAATTATCACTCTATCACTCTTTGATAGAAACCAATCAATTATTACCAGATTCTAATGATAAGAAATAGTCCCAATAAGAAAAGAACTCAGCAAAAATTAGCAAAGCTGGTTTAAGGTTGCTGGCTGATGGAAATGATATGAGCTTGGTTAAATTGTGTCAAAGGCCTGAAATACATATATTCATCATTTTATTGCAGAGCCTCTGTCTTGCCATTGCATCTGTCTAGTTGTTGGGAGAGTTCAAAAGTCTTTCCTGAAACTGAACTTCTGTTATAGATGCTGACTTTTCAACAGTTAATCCATCAGATTGCAATCACTTACATGTTTTTGTCCACTTTTCCCTAGATTATAAGCAGTTTTCACAAAGGGGTACACATGTTCTATAATCCAGATCCCACTACAGTTAAAGGCTTATATTAGATATTCTGTAAATACAGGTTGTATTAACAAGTAATGAATGACAGAAGAAAAATAGAAAGAAAATTTCAAATTAGCAGATTTTACTGCTGGTCTATACTCAGTGTTTTCACTTTCATTAGTATTCATAAGTCCATTTACCTGCTTATTTGCAAGCCTCTTTCCTACTTTCTATTGTCTAAAACATCAAAAGCAAATATTTATTGAATAGTTCAATTATCATTTTCCATACTACATTTCTTAGAATGCAGAATGTATTAGACTATGAACATGGCTGCTACAAATAATACTCTAGAAATTAATAAGAGTTAAACTAATGGGTTCTTTCTGCCTGAAATAGTATGTCAATATAATGACCCTGATCCTGAGTGGGTTGTATGGCAGGAAAAATAGCAATGAAGTTATTTTATATCCAAATATGGGGTGAATGTTAATATTCCTTGATACAAATAGAATTATGTAGGCAAAATTCTCAAAGTTCCACAAATCCTACATGAAAATCAAATTCCAGTTGCTGAATTAATTTTGTTGTTTTACCCTTTAAAACAGTAGAATACACTGATATTATTATCAGTATATAAAAATTCTTAAAGCAAAACTCTAAAATAATGGTCTAGGAGGTATGTTTGTATTGCTCTGTAATGAGATGAGTACAGAAATTTGAATTGGTTCACATAAACTTTTGATGGCAATGTGTATACTTGGCTGGCTGCCTTTATTCTCTCTCCCTGTTATATTTTTTTAGATTATATTTATGGAAACACAATTTTGTACCTGTTAAATCTAATAAAAAATGAGACATATTTTGTCAGTCTGTTTTTTAAAGTTTATTTTTTAAAATAATTCATCTTTATTGTATTTTATGAAAGTGTCAACTGGTGACAGATTAAAAGAGAGAGAGAGAGAGAGAGAGAGAGAGAGAGAGAGAAGAGAAAAAGAGACCTAACCCTCTACCAAGATAGTTTGAGAAGCACTATCCTAGAACAGGAATCCCTTTTCCCAACATTACATATTTTCTTAAGAAAACAAAACTATTTTTAACTTATTAAATAGTTTTCAATCCTTTTTTTTATCCTAATCTTTCCCAGGTGCTGCATTCCATTTGTGTGGTCTGTACAGATATTTCTTTAATAAACCATATAATAATATGACTGAATTTAGCAACAACAAAAACCAATTTTGGTAAGATTATTTCTTGCTTAAAATCCTTTAAAAATATCACTTTAACAAACATTTTAATGCTTTCAAAGACCTAAAAGACCCTCCAAGTTCATAACATAACCAAAAACAGTTAGTGCACAAGGTAATTTTTTTGTAGAAGAAGGAAATGGAGAAGGAGGAGAAGAAATACTAACAATGAATAGCCGAGTCACACGTCCTCATTTCTGGCTTGAGAGGAAAGGAGCAATATAGATCTTCCAGCTTGTAAGTCAGGTGCATTAGCTTAATGAAGGTAAGCAACAGCAGGTCTGTACAACTTAAATTCAAGTTTATTTATCAATTTTCATAGCAGGGAACCTATAAACGTATGTGTTTATCTTAAGTATAGTTGAGATCAAATGTGGATCAGAGATGGATTCACTTGGTTTCCTTTCCTTTCCTATGTGAAATTAATCTTTGTGCCAGGTCCAGCTATTCACTCCTCTATTTTTCTTTTTAAAGAAAAAGAAGGATGCTCATAGGGAATGTGCTTTCCTGTGACATAAAGATCAGGTTACATCCTCAGAATAGTATGTCATTCAAGTTCTATAGTCTACAAATGCAACTTTAGTTGCTCAGAATTCATGCACAAGTGAACATTAATCCAATCACTCAACCACCAATCAAGTTTTCTCTTGTACAGCACATGTTGTGGCCATCTCTTATGTGTGGGGTCAGATATGAGTCTAGTCAGCCACAAATACTATTTTAAAAATGACTTTCAGTTGTTTGCCATCACACATAAAAGAAAATCTGATAGTGTATCTACAGAAACCATGAAAATGTAAAGCAACAATTCTTTAGAATAGTCTCTTAAACATGTACCTATTAATTTCATTATATTTTCTCATATAAATAAATAATTATTAACCTTTATGTCCAATGAAAACAATGGTTTTAAAACTAATAAATACCTCTCACACTGGCAAGTAGGTGTTTAATTCAGAATGAGTTTTTTTTTTCCCTTTTATTACAGAATTTTGCTGGTATGAAAATAAAGAATCTTCTTATAGGAAAATTCTACAATATTTGAAAAAGTGACCCGAAATTTAAACCATATTATATTATAACAAGGAAGATTGGCTTTTGGAAAATGTACAGATATTCTTCAGAATAACATTCACATGAAATGGGTTTTGATTGTTGCTTTGATCACAGAGTTAGAAGTGATGAAGGAGGAAATCTTATCCACTACTCAGGCTAAGTGTAGAAACCTGTATTAAGCAATCTGATAAGCTAAGTACAGAACATTAAGTCTCTAGAAATAACTTGCACATACACCTGAAATAGCAGAAAACAGAAATCTTCAGGTTTGCATAAATATACTCCCACTTTCCGTATATAAGTGCAATTACCACTACAGAAAATGATATTTCATAGGGATTTTAATGACCAACTGAAGGCAATGATTCCCGTCCTCGTGTTAGGTCATCAACTCCCTTCAGAGATGAAACCTAATCAATCTGCAATTATTGAGCTGATGCTATATAGGTACTTTAAAAAAAATACCTCATTTGATGCCAATAAACTATTGAAGATTCAGGAACACCATCCTCTTCAGCAGGACCTCACTGATTGACTTTTTTCCCCCAAAATCTGCAGAGAAATGTAACAGGCTAATGATAAAGCTAAAATACATGTCTACAATCTCAACCACATTAAATCATTGACTGTATGAACTTTAAAAGACACAACTTTAAATTACCTGTGACTGTAATTGTTGTTTTGTAGCATTAGGTAAGAACTGCTTTCACCTACTGGACCATGTTGGAGGACAATCAAGCACCAGGCATGTTTGTGTTTTAGGTATTGGGAATACCTGACTATTGACTAGGGTAAGGTCACTATCTTTGAAGGAATTATTGTACACTAAGAAAGAGCACCACATAATAGAAGAGTTTCAAACCAAGCACAAAACTCTACAATGACACAGAGTTGGTCAGCTGGCTTATATAATCCAGTTTTTGTAGTAGATGTGGGAGGTGACTGGAAAAGGTTAACCATAAGAAATGACCTTAAAATAGAAAGTAATCAGGGTAATATATGAGTCTTACAGGCAGAGATGATAATAATGCTTAGAGGTGATTGAAGAATAAAATTGCACATACAAGTCAGTGAAAGTTTTCCTGTTTGGCTCAATAATTTAGGGTGGATGATGAGAGATGAGGCTGGAGAAGAAGGGGAGATTAGAGCATAAAGTCCCTTGTAAGCAACATGAATAGATCTTATCCTGAGCAGTGGAAATTATTTTGAGGTTTTAAGTGTGGAACTGACAATATGATTTGAGAACATTAATTTTAGCAGAAGGATAGGAAAGATTACCCTCTGCTGACTCTGCTAGAAAACCGGACCTGTGATGAAGGCAAGTGGTGACAGTGACAAGAAAGATATTAGCCAGGTATGTAGCACATGCCTGTAATACCAGCAGCTCCAGAGATTGAGGCAGGAGGATTGCGATTGCAAGTTCAAAGCCAGCCTCAGCAATTCAGGGAGACCCTGTCTGTAAATAAAATATAAAAAGGACTGGGGATGTTGCTCAGTGGTTAAGTGTTTCTGGGTTCAAACCCCATTACCAAAAAAAAAAAAAAAAAAAAAAAAAAAAAAGGAAAAAAAAAGAAAAAACAGATAGATATTGATATTAATGAATCTTGATGAAGAATGACTTGAAATTGAATGGAATGAAAGAGTGGAGGAGGACACGTCGGTCCCTAAGAGAAGGTGAAAGGAAAAACTTAATTTATAAGAGTAGATATAATATTTTCATCATGAAAATTAGGGTGGGTCATTGAAGTAAAGATGTCTGTTAGACTATAGATAAGTCTTCTCTGAGGACAGAATACTGGGATCCAAATGAAGACCTGGTATATACCAGAACATGTACATTCTTTTTGGTTTTCTTTTTTGTTCTTTTATTTTTTACAGACTGCATTTTCATTCATTGTACACAAATGGGGTACATCATTTCGTTTCTATAGTTGTGCACGATGTAGATTCATACCATTTGTGTAATCATACATGTACATAGGGTAATGATGTCTGTCTCATTCCACCATCTTTCATACTCCTCCTCTCGTTTCCCTCTACATAATCTAAAGTTTCTCCATTCTTCTCTCACTCCCCACTCCCCCTCCCCCATTATATATCATCATCCACTTATCAGGAAAAACATTTGACCCTTGGATTTTGGGGATTGGCTAATTTCACTTAGCACGATATTCTCCAATTTCATCCATTTATCTGCAAATGCCATAATATTATTCTTCTTTATGGCTGAATAATATTCCATTGTGTATATACACCACAGCAACTAGAATGACTATTATCAAGAACATAAACAATAAATGTTGGTGTGAATGTGGGGAAAAAGGCACACTTTTACATTGCTGGTGGAGTTGCCAATTGGTGCAGTCACTCTGGAAAGCAGTGTGGAGAATCCTCAGAAAACTTGGAATGAACCCACCTTTTGACCAAGTTATCCCACTCTGTTTAAACCCAAAGGAACTTAAAATCATCATACTACAGAGATACAGCTACATCAATGTTTATAGCAGCTCAATTCACAATAGCTAGATTGTGAAACCAACCTAGATGCCCTTCAACACATGTACATTCTGGGAAGAAATCACATACACCCTTAATCAGAGGCAGATTACAGTAAGAGGAAGCCACTTCTCCCCAACTTCCCACCAAGAGTTGCAATCACAAATAATCCCATGTTCCTTGATTTCCTACACTCAAATCTACTTAGGAAATGGTTGCCATATTGACTTTCTTACTTTTATTATTTTAAACCCTTTCTTCTGACTATAAGAAAAATATAAAATCATACATGAACTCAACATTGGATAAATTATAATGTGAAGCATAAAAATTAGTACCTATTTCACTACTCAAGAATAATAACTAGTAAAATTCCAACATTTATTAGTTCCTTATATCATGTATAACTAAATTAAAGATAAACACTTCAGTCAAAAACTGAACTAGACCATAAGGAAATGTGTTAAAATATCAATTTAGGCTTCTTTGGATGGCAAAAATGTAGATGAATTTTCTTCTCTGTTTGAGAGTAAGCATGTCATCTCTCTACATTACACTATGGTAAATGAATTTAAGGATTTAATTTTTCCTCTCAATGCCATGGTTCAGATCTTTCTCTCAGAGATTGGGGAGATCAGAAAGCACAAAACCAGCATTTATAATTCTCTCCTTCTCTTTAAAAAGACATAAATTTTGTGGTTGAGATCATAAGCACTACACGATAAAGTTAGTCCTGCAAAAACAAGACAAGTAAGGATCTATATTCCCTATTTAACATAACACCTTCATGCTATCACCAAGTAAGTGTGGGGGATTTGGAAAATTCAATAAGAGGCACACATGACACCAGGTTTTGTGTTTCAAATTGTTGTTTTAAACTAGTGAGGGTATATAAATGTACTGAAGTTTAAATAGTGGCCTAAGAATTACCTAGGTCATCTTGACAAACAAAAACTGGGCCAGGAATTGTAGCTCTGGACTCATGAATCAAATACCCATCAGCTTGGATAAGTAAGTTTTGAGTACAATAAAAAACTAAGGGGTTTCTATCCTGTTTACAAAATCAAAAATGAAACTAATTTTTTAGAGTTTAATATGAATTTTATCTTCCGATATCAATATTTTCACTGAGGGAATTTTTCTTTTATCAATTACTTTCTGTAAAAATAAAAATAAACTTTATAGAAAAGTATACCAAAGCATAGTCCCACCTTCATTTCTGAATGAGAAGTTGAACTGCTAAAGTAGCCTCATCTTAATTTATGGATAATTCTCCATGTCATTGTTTAGAACTTAGTAATAAAATGACATTTGAGCAATAAATAATATATCAAATGCTTCCTTTTCTGATAGCCCACCTCCATATAGATGGACGATGTACTACTCCTGAAAGTAAAAGTGAGATTTAAGATGACTCCCAGATATTTTAATTCTGTGATATAAATTAATGACTTCAGTAAATATTCTAATGTTATATTTCTCCTTACAAGAGTTCCTTAACAGTTCATGACTCCTAACCAGGGCTTATATTAAAATCATGCTCTGGAGAAACATAATTTTAATCTGTCAAGTGGTTCAGATCCTTTCTAAGATTGAACAAGGATTAATTTTATTTAAGGCAATAAAATTTACTGCATAAACCAAAACTTGTAGAAATTATATGAGATTCACTCTCTAGCTCTTGAATCAGAAATGCCCTTAGCTTGAAGGTCCTATGTGTCCTTCCTTCTCGGTCCACTCCAAACATGAGCTTTCTACCAGGTGTCTCAGTTTGCGTACATGATTGTCTTAAGACACAATAGAAAGTACCATTTTGTTTTGATTTTTAAGGAACAGATGATGAGCAATTATTACTATCCAGCATATATATTATGATTTCAAAACTCCCTAGTAAAGAACCTGTAATATTTCTTGTGTTGCTGTGGACTGCCTAAGTTCCTAAAGAGGTATCTATGCTGCTTTATTTTTATCTTATTTTATTTATTTTTATTTTTACCCACAGCATTTTGATTCATTGTACACAAATGGTACACAACTTTCCATTTCTATGATCATACGATGGACAGTCACACCATTCCACTATCTATGCTGATTTAATATTGTTGACTGAAGTTGTATAGTTTGGTGGGTCCTGGGAAGGTGACTTTTCCTATTTTCAGGATTTCCCTATCTCTTTAAAGCCTCTGGGTGTTCTGGTCAGATCTAGGACTTGAAACTCCATAGAACGTGGAAGGAAGGCAGATGTCAAATTTCTCTAGTTCATCATAGTTATGTGAAAACTCCCTCTGGAATATGACTTTGGTTCCAACTTCGGGAGCAATTAAAATGCAGTCATGCCCAACTCTTGGCCTCAGCTAGTGCTTTATATTTCTTTAATAAAGGTATGTTCTCTTAAGACAGGTTTCGGGCCTCTCTGACTCTAGGCTGAAAGTCACTCCTGATACAATACTTCAGAGGAAGCAGAGGTAGGAGAACAAAGTCCAGACCTCTCACTCTCTCTGCACAGAAACCTAATAGCCTTTATAAAATGTGGGGACTTTGTGAGACACAGTGTGAAAAACACTAGCCTACAATGATCTTCTAGAAACTTCTAGGTCCCAAATCTTTAGAGTTTATATAACTCTAAACTACCAATTTCTGGTTTAAGATTTTAGTATGATCCTTCAGATTCTAATATATGAAGTTCATATTATGGTCCTGTTTCAATCAGTATTTTTGCTGCTGTGACCAAAAGAACTAACAAGAACAACATAGAGGAGAAAAAACTTTTGGGGGGGCTCACAGCTAAAGAGGTCTCAGTTCATAAATTGATGACTCCATTCTTTGGGGCCTGAAGTGAGGCAGAACATCATGGTGGAAGGATATAGTGGAGGAAAGCAGCTCAGGACATGGCCATCATGAAGCAGAGAGGCACTAAATTCAGCTTGCAAAATATGTACCCCCATTGTGTGCTCCCAATGATTCACCTCCTTCAACCACACCCTACCTGCCTACAGTCACTACTCAGTTAATCCATATCAGGGGATTAGCACACTGATTCAGTTAAGGCTTGCAATTATTTCATCTCTAAACCTTCTTGCACTATCTCACACATGAACTTTTTGGTGGTGAGAGTGGGGGTACCACATATCTAAACTATAACAGGCCCAAATTTCCCATCTAGTCACCATGTTTGGAGGACATAACTATAGAGCACATTGTGATACTGGCCCCTCATTCCATCCAAAATGCCCCAAATTTGGTTATCTACTGTGAGATGGAGTAAAAGATTATAATAATATGGAAATATAGGTAAGTAACAGGGAAGTTTAAAGGCATTTTGTCCCTTGAAGATGCTAGCAAATTTCCACATTTTTTTGAGTTAAGATCAAGAATGTCCCCACCAATATACTACAAGGTCATAAAGCCCAGGTCTCCTGCAGGATGGTTGCTGAACTCTGATTCTGTAATTGGACAGGATATCTATGTCTGGAGCAGACACTGCCCTCTTGCTGCCAGTATGAGTTAAATTCTTACAGAAGGAAATAAGCACTTCTTCACAAAGATCATCTTCCCTTTGGGAATCCAAAGGGAACCCCGAATTCTGGTTCATGAAGCCAATATCCACTTCATACTTTCAAGAGCAAAGCATTTCTGAAGGGTCTCATTTCAGTTCTCTGTTTAAAGCATTCAATATCTCCAACGAGAAGGGAGTTTTTTTTTTAACTACATTCTGTAAGAATAAAAATAAACAAACTTCATAGAAAAATCACAATGAGACAAATTCTTTTACCAGTGTCTCTGGCTTTCACATGTTTTTGCATAATGAAAGGGCTAATATAACATAACAAATCCTAAACTGTTTTCACAAGGAGTGGAAAAAAGATGTGTAAAAGTATGCTCTGTCTTGCTTCCTTCTGTTCACAATGTATCTAAATAAAACAAATGGTGTTCTTGCTCTTTCTGTCTGTTTCCCAATCTGTTTGGATAGTAGCCACCATTCCACAGCCAACGATAATATCTGACACTTCCTGACATCATGAAAGCCACCATCTGTCTATCACCAAAACCCTGTACTTTTTAAAGACTACTTGGCTTGATCCTTAATGAAGCTTCAAGTTGAATGCACAGATTGGTTTAGAAGGAATACGGGAAATAATTGACACAAGGAATCTGTATAAAATCACGTTTCCATTAGATTCCATGTGAAAATATAAAATGAAATATTAAGGTTCCATTGCAGGCAGAAAAGACTTGGTTTAGTTTCAATTGTGTTTCATTTCCGATTTGTCTGTGAAAGTTTAGACAGTGTTGAACACTAGGAATAAACCTAAACTAAAACCTAAGCTTTAAATTCAATATTTCCAGTCTTGTAAAATTAAACAGTTAGACATGACCATGTAGTGTGTATATATGAGCTATGGAAAAAGAAAAAAAAATCCATCAATTATTTTCTGAAGGCTTGAGAAAATCATGCCATTTAAAGTTGAATCAACTTCTTCTTTAACACCTGAATGGTTATGCAGGAAACAAAAGAAGGTTCTGTATGTCTTCACTTGTAAATGTCACAGGTGAACACAAACAACCTAGTGCTGGCAACCTACAGTTTCTCTTTGTTTTATTAAACTATTGTAGCTCTGTATGTGCAACAAGGGAGTTAGTTAGTAGAGGAGACTGAGGAAGAATATTTTCCTAAGAGATATTCTTTCAAGAAAAACAAGGCTTTCCAGGGAAAAGACAGAATAATAATATCATATGCAAATTTCATTACTGCACTACATAGTTGTGATTATGTATGTTGATTCCCACTAAGGACTTTTCTTTTCTCAATTTACTCCATTGTTGTCCTGTGATTCCTTTACCAGTTTCATGAATCCAAATTTTGTGAAATCTGGAATTTCTTTTACTAGTCAAAGAAAAAAAAATGTGCGTGTATGTGTGTAGATGTGTGCGCGCATGTATGTGTGTGGGTGCATGTGCACACATTTTTGTATAGGAGAGAGAATGAAAGAGACAGAGACAAGTAGCTATAGAGACCAGGAGAGAAAAAGAGACAGAGAGAGAGAGAGAAAAAAACATAGACACTATATATATACATATATGTAGATAATTGTATATTTGTGTGAGATGGAATTGAATTTCTCCAGAAAACAGCTTAGTAAAATAAGATTTATTATGTGTTTACTCTATGTCAGGCACCAGGTCAAGCACTTCATACTTGTTATTTTACTTTATTCTAGGGTTTGTACACTGTTGTTATCCTAATGTTTAGAGAAGGAAATTGAGGCTTAGAAAGGGTCACTCACTTGCCCAATATCCCACAGCTAATAAGTGTGAGATCCTGGATTCAAGTCAAAATACAGAATATTCCCATTCAATGTCTGTACTCCCTTTGACAATCATCAGACAGTACCTTTTGTTTAGCCCACATACCCTGGTACATTTTAGTCAGAAGATCATAAAACATGAGGTAGCAGCGGTGAGGGGCAGGGAATAGGTGTCAGAATTTCCTTAGCCACTTGAATAACATCTTTCAAAATCATCATCACAAGATGACTTATTCCTGCAAGGAAGCTAATGTTCTAGAAAGGCAAGTGACTCCAAAAAAAGGTTATCAGCCTTAAAAAAAAAAAAAAAAAAAAAAAACCTTACTGTATTTTGATCCACATTGTACATACAGAATGATCCCTGAGTTGACTATAAAGCAGCTTCGTTGCTATTCTTTGCCTGTCCAACTCTACATCGATAGTATATTTTTAGATGGAAAGTGAAGAATGAATTATCCACTTGAAATAATAGTGAGGGAGGAGAATGATTGACTTGAGTAGAGAGGCTGTCATAACACTAGACTCTTACTCTACTCGAAGTACCATGATCCTTAAAACCAGCAGATGCTCAGGGGAGCTAAATTCAACAAGTTAGCCAAGCTTCTTCCTAACTTGCTATAAAAATAGCTGTGATCTTTTGCTGAACTAATTCAGAAAAAGGCGTATATCTTCATATCACTGAGTTTTCTACTTTCTGCCCATCTCCTTACCCATTGAAAAAACTAGAAAAGTTAAAATAGCCTTGAGGTGAAAAGTGAGCAAAACAAGCAGTTGGTCCTCTTAGTGTGTGTGTCCTGACAGTAGGGAGACTCTCCATAGGCATCTAATTTTACCTTTTAGTTTAATAGCACTTAATTGCTTCTCATTTGCTACATACAAACACATTTATTTCATGTAACACTTCAAATTTAGGCTTACGTTTCTCAACTTGGAGATGAGGCACTGTATTTTTTAGCATAGAAACAATAGATGAAGAAAAAAAATGAAGCAGATTGTTTAAATAAAAAGCGAATAAATTATTCAAAGCAGCTGTTTGAATTTGGAAGGAACTTTTCCGTGTTGATTAAAACCTCTTAATTTGTGTTGTGCTGCTGTGGAAGAGTGGAGTGTAAATAAGCGGGAACAGAATGCAGATCCCTGCCAACATTACCTGGTCCAGCCAGAGACCACATGGCCATTTGATTACATCTTAAACTTAACCTTTAGAACAATATAGGCACACAGGTTTTTATAACGATACACATTTTCACTTTGAAAAGACCCAAGGTATTAACTAAAGATCTTTTGGATGTTTTTAAATGATGGGAAAAGTTGCAGGGACAGCAATGTGTGTACCTCAGAATAAAAAGAAAAGAAAAGGGGAAGAGAAGAGAAGTAAGGGGGTCTCAAGAGGAAACAAAGTGACTGATAATATTTGTCCATCATTGCCTGCCATCCCTTCTTAGAGATTATGGTGGGGATTAGGTAAGCGGGGGAAAAAAAAAAAAAAAGAATACCATATTACCCTTATAACCTACTTTGTCCTCACCCTTTAAATCTCAACTTATTGCTTCTTGCTACATAGATTTATTGTGTTTTGGTTCTTACTCATTATAACCTGCAAGTTTTCTTTGAACATATTATGGACATAGTTCCTAAGCATTTGTTGCCAGGATTATTTTAAGAGATTCTCATTTTTTTTATAGCTAACATCATAAATTTGACCTTTTCTGCATTCTTTTCAAAAATACTACATACAATGTATAATTCCTAAATAAAATCTTTTTCTGATTGTACACTGAAAGCAGTATGTCTCTTCACACTAAACTGATACAAAATTAGTGTTCATAAAACACACAGTTTTCATATATTTGTTTTATGTGTTTTTGAAACTTAAAAAAAGCAGAATTTTTAGCTTATTAGATGAATGGTATTAAAATGTATACTGTACTAGTAATTGTCAGTTTTTGCTTTTAGAACAGGTTTGGTGATATCAGTGTGCTGAAAAGGTAAAATAAAAGTATTGGATTTCCACAGAGACACACTGAGCAAAGCCCTGCACCTTGGAAGAAGTAACTGAAAAAAACATCTGTCGTCTCTCCACCAGGTTTTTATTTTTTCTAATAAGTTGATGTACAAAAGTCATTTATTGAGTATGCAGGCAATTTGAACAGTGCCTGCAGTATAAGGGTGGGTTAGAGAGAGGAAGGAACAGAGGAAAAGCATTCATTATTTATAAATATTATTCAACATAAACAGCCCCAAAGATATTTATAGAAATATCTAGAGTATAGGGAATTGTGTTGTGGGCTGTGTATCTTTCATTAGTTATGCAAATTTACCAAGGCAAGTCAAGTGAAGAAAAAGCATGCATTAAGTAAGAATGTTTATAACATGAGAATATGACCCAGCTTTAATATAATACATTTTAGGCTGCTGTGTTTCTTAATTACAGACAGCAAGAAGAAAAGTAGCTACTTTGCAGCAAAATACAGATGCTGCTGTCACTGTCTTCAAAGAACCCAGTTAAATTTAACAATGGTAAAGGTCCAAAATTAAAAGAACGGAAGATGCAGGATTGTTATTATAATTTGATTGAATAATGTGTACTAGACATTCTTCAGAAGTTTTTTGTTTTGTTTTGTTTTGTTTACAGACTGCATTTTGATTTATTGTACACAAATGGGGTACATCATTTCGTTTCTATGGTTGTGCATTGACGCAGTCCAGCCAATTAACCTCCTCACTGCCGATGTGACCAAAACAACTTCTGGCTGACTGCCAGGTGCCACCTTGGCGTAGTCTACATGGCATAGCCCCCAACAGTGCATGATGTAGATTCATATCATTCAGGGAAATGATGTCTCAGTCCAACATTTTTCATACCCCGCCTCTGATTTCCCTCTATGTAATTTAAAATTCTTCCATTCTTCTCTCACGCCCCCCCTATCCGCATTTATATATCATCATCCACTTATCAGGGAAAACATTCAGCCTTTGGTTTGGGGGAATTGGCTTATTTCACTTAGCATGATATTCTCCAGTTCCATCCATTTATCTGCAAATGTCATAATATTATTCTTCTTTCTAGCTGAATAACATTCCGCTCTGTATATATACCATGGTTTCTTTACCCATTCATCTGTTGAAGGGCATCTAGGTTGGTTTCACAATCTAGCTATTGTAAATTGAGCTGCTATAAACATTGATGTGGCTGCGTTACTGTAGTATGTTAATTTTAAGTCCTTTTTTCTTAAGAAGTTTTTTTAGGTTTTTACTAGTGGAATATTGTATGACAGGGGAAATACCTAAAAAAATACTAACTTAAAAAACACCGAACAGCTGGGTGCTGTGGCACACACCTGTAATCACAGTGGCTCAGGAGGGTGAAGTAGGACAGTCAGATGTTCAAAGCTAGCTTCAGCAATAGCGAGGCCCTAAGCAACTTAGCGAGACACTGACTCAAAATTTAAAAAAAAAAAAAAAAAAAAAAAATATTAAAAGGGCTGGGGATGTGGTTCAGTGGTTAAGCATCCCTGTGTTCAATTCCTTGTGAAAACAAAACAAAACACAAAATAATTTATACTCACGATAAAGTATACATTAAAGAGAAAGACTGAAGGAATATAGGTTGAAGTTTAATAATGGTTATTTATGGATGAAGTATTGATGGAAGATTCTTGCTCTTGTTTTTACTTACCTAAATATTTTTCAAATTCCCTATTACATATATGTGTTTAAATATATATGTATATATATAAAGCTTTTGTTATATATACATGTATTCCATGTATGTATACATATACATGTATCTAAAACTTATGTGCTTATTCTTTAAAGGGTCAATTCATTACACCATATATCAGCTATTGCCAGATTATGCAAAATTATCTTAACAATTGTCCTTTTCCTCCACAATTTTACTCAGGTTTTTTTTTTTTTTTTTTTTTTTTTTTTTGCAAAGAAGTCTTTTATTTTCTCTGGACCTTTTACAGCATTGACTCCTAAGTTCTGACCAAGCTAAGTTTGAAATGCTGACTCATACCTACCACTAATGTGTTTAGCTTATTTTATTATTAACCCTTATTATAAATTGTGATGAAAGGGCCTTTCCTCTTATTCATTTTCTTCTCCTTTGAGATATTTAGTATTTTAATTGCAAAGACAATAATTTAAGATTAAGAATTTAGCATTTTGAGGCAATAGGCTGTGTATATGATAAAGACACAGACGCACACTTTTTGGGGGGGAGATATGGGGATTGAACTTAGGGGTATAAGACAGTAAGAAGTTCACTGAGCCACATCCCCAGCCCTATTTTGTGTTTTACTTAAAGACAGTTTCTCTCACTGAGTTGCTTAGCACCTCGCTTTTGCTGAGGCTTTCTTTGAACTTGTGATCCTCCTGCCTCAGCCTCCCAAGCTGCTGAGATTACAGGTGTGCGCCACTGCACTTGACCAAGATACACACTTTTTAAAACTTAAAAGTAGATTATTTTCCTCACTACAAATGTTACAGCATAACAGGCATACTGTTGGTGTTGAGAAAATATAAATATCCAACATAATGATATAAAAATGTTCCATAAAAAGTAAGTGTATATTCTTCTCAACTTTTTCTTTTCTGTAAATCCTTAAAAAAAGAAATCATATGATCTTGATTATGAATCACAATTAAACTTACTTCCCTGTATATCTAATTTACTCTTGAATCTGCCCAAAGAATGGTATTAAATTATTTTCTTGATTGCCAACATATCTCTACTGTATTCAATAACTTTATCCTTTAATAAAATCCATGCTTATTTTGGTCATTAAAATAAAACTATTGATGTTATGCATTGATTCATTAGTCTTGTTATTTTCACTATTCTTGCTGGAATGTACATTGTCATCTCTCCACTTACAAATCATAGCATGTTTTCAAAGCCTGATCTTATTCATCCATAAAAATTTCCTTTTGGAAGTGTCCTAGATTCCCAGGACACTGACAATATCTAATTTAAAATTTCAGATTTCTTTTTTAGGTCTCCAATTCATTTCTTTCTCTCTAATCTTCATTTTTTAAGATCTATTTGTTCATAAAAATGGTATATAGTTAGGATTTATAGAGAAATTTTCAATTTTGTTTTCCAAGCTTTGAAAGTCTCTATTTTTTTAACAACCAAATCAATTGCAAACTTCATGTTATGCATATATACAAAGAACTAACATCTTTATTTCATCTCCTTACTAATCATACAGATTTATGTTTTATAAACTGTATAAAAATTTTTATGGTTCTTTTTAGTTAAATATGAGAGTAGAACCCTTTTGACATAATTATAAAAGCATGGAATGTATCCTGTTGTAATTCAGTCTCCAGTATTTCTCCTTCTCCTTCCCCCTCATTTGCTGTTCCATCCCCTCTACTGATATTTGTGCCATTGACTCACAGTTATATTTTTTAATTAACTTCTTTTGGATGTACATGATCTTGAGATTCACCGTGGCATATATGAAACTTTTGAATTGACTTCACTACTTTCTTACAAATGGTTTTTTAAATATAGTAAATAATTTTCCTGGAACTATATTAAGAAATCCTTGGTATCTTAATTCAAATAATTTAGTAACTTTTAATACTACAAATTAAGCATATCAATTAATGTAATTATGATAGATAATTTTTATAGAATATTTTATGACAGATATGAAACATTACACTTTATACCTTATACATTAGCTCTAAGGAATTTGTTACAGGAACTAGTATACAAAATAAAAAGTGAGAACTTATTTTACTCAAAAGTGGTCAGAGATAAAACATACAAATGAAGTACTTAAATGTTTATTTAAATTTTTTAACATTGATCTTTTTGGAAAATCTTCCTTTCATCAAGCAGATTAGATGTTGATGTCTTTCAGTACATGTATATGCAACAGGTGTTTGTGTTTTCAATACACAGTCATTATTCTTAAAGAGATAGAAGGTATTTTGATTCCAGTGCTGTAATTAAAATGTTTCATCTTACAAAATACATATCAAAGTTATAATTTTCTACAATATTTTCAACTATTGAATGTCAGCAATAAAGTAGAAGATGAAAGTTCCTCTCTAAATTTTACCTCATCCAATACTTTTCTTCCTCTTACACTGTTTCATTTTACAAATCACAACAATTGCAATGTGGACCTCTGAATGCAGACACTGTCATTTGCAAAAAACTATATTTACAAAAACAAAACACCAGGAAATATGAGAGGAAAAAGAACTGCCACCCAGAATCCTGTAGCTAAGCAACAGGATGTCTTCTTTACAGTAACCAAATTATCTGATCACCCCCTGTGGGCCCCAGAGCTCTATAGGATTTCCATCATTTGACTTTAAATTAAACCATTTCTGGGCTTTTTAACCTCAGGCATTCAACACTATCTTGTCAAGTTTATGGGGTATGGATTTCCATCCAAAATTGGTCACAGCAGTCTTCCTGGAGGTTCCGCTCTCTAACAAACCATCTTATGGAATACTTGGTGGAACTGACAAAAATAGTATGAATGAAAAATATATGTATTCATGAAAAAGAGGAATGTTTGTACCTAAAATTAGTTGGTGTACACTTTGAGTCTTAGTGGGCGTTTCTTCCACATGCAAATTTCCTAATGTTGAACACAAGAAAATAATTATGTTTAATTCCATAGTTTAAAGATGAAATTCTTTTAATGACCCACCAATAAATTTATCTTCTATGAAAATGGACCCTGAGCTCCACTCTCTTTAATATTTTTTTGAATATGGAAAATACCTTTAGATATGTACACTATGCCAGACACCTCGGATTTTGGAACCTGGCAAACCACCTCCTTTTTTTTTTTTCTTTCTTTCTTTTTCTTTTTTTAGGAACAATGCCATCTTAACAGATGGGTGTTAGTGTAGGCATGCCAGGGAATCAAAATGTACATCACGTTCCACTACGAGGGGGTAGAATTTCATCCAGAAATGTCCTTCTGTGCCACTGGCTAAAGGAATATTCCATTGCAATTCCACCTGAGAGCCAGGTCACTTAAAACGGTAACTTCTAAAGCCACAAAACAGGTTTGGTTTCTTGTGTTGTTTTGGGGTGTTTTGTTTGCTTGCTCCTTTTTTAGTTTTCTCATTCCACTAGCAAAATCAGAATGGGAGTCATTATAATCAAATTTTAAGCAGTCAAAGTATACGTTTCTTTCTTTCTTCCTTTCTTTCTTTCTTTCTTTCTTTCTTTTTTTTTTTTTTTTTTTTTTTTTGGACTGACTTACCTAAAAAAAAAAAAAAAAAATTTGTTCGAATCAGAATATAGTTTCTGTTAAATAGAATCCCATCATCCCATCAGTCCTTTCTGACAGAACAATGATTTTGAAGTATTATCCCCTCTAGGGAACCTAGAGATAACCATTTTAAATGGACAATAGCTTTACTAGACCTGCTCTACTGAGCAAAGTTTTACTGATGGCCACAGTGGGGATTGCCACCTGAACTTGTGCAGGGAAGTTCAACAGTAGTACTCAAGAACCTATGTGCAAGACACACACACACAGCAAATCAAAACTATCCTAAGATACCATCTCACCCCAATTAGAATGGTGATTATCAAGAACACAAGCAACAATAGGTGTTGGCGAGGATATGGGGAAAAAGGTACACTCATACATCGTTGGTGGGGCTGCAAATTAGTGCAGCCACTCTGGAAAGCAGTGTGGAGATTTCTCAGAAAGCTTGGAATAGAAGTACCATTTGACCCAGCTATCCCACTCGTTGGCCTATACCCAAAGGACTTAAAATCAGCATACTACAGAGATACAGCCACATTAATGTTCATAGATGCTCAATTCATAATAGCCAGATTGTGAAACCAACCTAGATGCCCCTCAATTGATGAATGGATAAAGAAACTGTGGTATATATATACAATGGAATATTACTCAGCCATAATGAATAATAAAATTATGGCATTTGAAGGCAAATGGATGCAGTTGGAGAATATCGTGCTAAGTGAGATAAGCCAATCCCAAAAAAACCAAAGGACGATGATATCGCTAATAAGTGGATGATGACACATAATGGTGGGTAGGAGGGGTTAGTGTTAGGGTTAGAGTTAGGGTTAGGGAGGGGGCAAGAATGGAGGAAGGAAGGACTGTATAGAGGGAAAAGAGGGGTGGGGGGAAAGGCAAAACATAACAGAATGAATCAAACTACATTACCCTATGTAAATTTATGATTACACAAATGGTATGCCTTTATGCCATGTACAAACAGAGAAACAACATGTATTCCATTTGTTTACAATAAAAAAAAAACTGACTAAAAAAAAAAAAAAAGAACCTATGTGCAGATTCTCTGGGTTTGACTGAATTTTAAGAGAATATTCCCTGAAATAAAGGAAATTTTGAGCTCTATACTTTAGTTCCTTCGTATTCCTTGAACGTATGACTTCAAAACACTTAACGAAGCAATCTTTCATTAATACAGTCAATCATTCATGTGTAAAGGGTTTTAATTCTGATTGCTGATACTAAACATTCTGGTCTTAGGTGATAATAGACATTCAAGGGCTAACATCAATTACTGAGACAACTATCTTTATGTTAGGCCTGAAAACAATCTCATCTTAAAATTTGCATCGTTCATATTTATAGCTGTTTCCCTCACTAGTCAAATTATTCCAGCTACTAATATATTAAAAGTAAGTATATTCATTAAAGTATTTTAGGAAGTTATCAATTACTATACATTTCCTAATAAATGGTAAGAGAAATACATACTTTCATATATAAGCATGTATTTTGAAATGTAAACTAAAACCATTTAGTTACATGAAGTCCCAAAATAGTCTCAAGGAACTTCTCAATTGATATCAATCATTCAAGTCCTAACCTTAAATATGACTTTCTACATTTGTGTTCTTTATTTTAGCTCTGTGGAACTATTTTGCTCTTATTGTTGTTAATGAGGAGCAATATCTCTTTTCATAAATATGTGCAACAAAGTTTAGGTAAAACAAATTCATCAGATTGCAGTAAGAAATATAGTATTCTAACTATTGAAACGATTACACCTAAATCTGTTTGGTGCACATTGTAATATACCATTTATCATTTCAAGGGAAAATGAAATTTCATATTAAGATGAATGGAGACTCTGGTTTTTTAAATGAAGAATAAATCAGAATTGTTGGCTTAATTCTCAAAATAAATACCTAGTCCATCAATATAATTAGTAAATATATTGCAAGCTTTGAAAAGTGACATATTAAGTAGAATGAACTATATAAGAATATAATAATCTTTTTTAAAATATGCATATCCCAACTAAATTTCTTTCACAACATGACCACAAAATCACCTGGTGATTAACAGCTGTAAAGCCAGACGTAAGTTTTTCATCATGTTCAGAGTATATTACTCCTTTTCGTGAACTACTGTAGGGGAGAAAAAAGTACAGCTGTCAGATACACAAAGTTATCTCCTATTGGCTATGAAAAGTCTCTAAATGTTACTTGCTTTCATTTGCTCTTTTGATTTGCAAATGTGCCAAGTCGACTAGCCTTTCTATTAAAATAAAGACTACCTTAGCCAAACAAGAAATTGGACAGATTCTCAGCTTTGTCTGCAAACATGAAGAGGAAAAATACACTAATGGAAGCAGCATGATTCTTCATTATGGACCCCTCCAGGTCTTGACAATCATCCAAGGAGCTATCTCATCAGATGTTGAAAATCTTCCAAGGATCCCTTTATACACACCCTTTTTAAGTAGTGAGTTCCAATCAAAGATTTTCTCCACTGAAAAATGGAGAGGGGGCTTTTGGAATGATTTCCGTTCTCTAAATCTTATCCAAGTTATATGCAAGTATTGACAAAAGAGTCAAATACCTTTTCATTTTGTAAGGATGGAATACCTTCAAAGAAGTCAACTATCACCATGATTTTCAAGGACAAATCTTGCCTATCATTTGATGGTGGAAATTATCCAATAGGTATATCTTTGTTTCTAAATATATATCCTTCTTTAGCCTTGAGGAATGGAAAGATTCCAAGGTCTCCTTCTGTCAAGACTTACATGCACATCTCAGATATATCCCCTTTTTCACTACAGATATTTCCAACTAGGAGCCTTAGAGTTATGAAAAATTTTGTCAACAAGCAATTTCTGCTGGCCACAGTGGTGGTACATACCTGTAATACCAGGGACTCAGGAGGCTGAGGCGGGAAGATCACAAGCTCAAAGCCAGTCGCTGTAACTTAATGAGGACCAAAGCAACTTTGTGAGACCGTCTCAAAATAAAAATAAAAATAGAGTTGGGGATGCAGCTCAGTGGTAAAATGTAGTAAAGTACCCCTGGGTTCATTTCCTAGTACCAAAAGAAAAAAAAAAAAAATAGAAGGAGAAGTATAACTCCTAATCACACTGTTTTATTTTGAAAAAAAAAAAAACAAACTTTATTTCCAAGTACTCTACTGCATTTAAAGTACATGATAAAGAAAATAGATTTTATTTATAAGTATACAGCAGAGCATTGTGAACTAGCCATTATAATATTTATACCATATGTAATAGCTTCTAGTTATTTTTTTACTATTCCAAAAAAAGTCATCATATAATGAAAGCTGAAATAAGAAAGATCATCAAATTTTAAGCTCAAAACTGGAAATTGAGATTGAGATAGAGTCTCTGGGTGCTAAAATAAGGTGTTGCAGGTGTACTGTAACCATGTGAATAGAAGCCAGGCTCCAGATGGACCCAAAAATGCTACTGTCAACAATGCCAGAATAGGTACACTGAAGGGAGGACTAAAGCCATCACTACTGTTTCAAGGTCATTTCCAGAACCACACTGTGCCTTTTGGTTTAATTGTTCTTTATTTGTGGCAGCAATTTCTCTTTGGGTTCTCAAACCAAAGCAGTACGTTAATTTGCCTAAGTTTCTTTTGACTCCACCTCTTCCTATGTGAATGTACCTAGAGAACAAGTGTTGACATAGGACTTTCAGAGCATCCATCTGAGCCTGGGTAATATTGGTCATTTTTTGCATAAGGTTACATTTGGAAAAGAAGCATATTTGTGACTGATGAGAAGAATGAAAGAGATTCAATATATGAGAAACAAGAATAGGCCATTAGTTGAATAAGATTATTTTTTAAAAAGATTACCTGCTAAAATTATTGATTAGAAACATTTTCATTAAATTTGGGAAATTAGGTTCACATATCTTTTTTCCTTTAACATGGTTTAGATCACTTCCCTACTGGGTAAACATAATCACATATAGTCTTGCTCACCTTCAAGAACTATCATCCAAAGTAAAAGTTTATGAAATTTAGACAACTATAACAAATAGAAATGAATGAGTCAAAATTCCATTGTCCTAATATGATCCTTTTGATGTACTTCTTTAATTATTATATTTTATATGATTTTAATCATATTGCATCCCTGTTGTATAAATCAATTTTGTCCACTACATACACTGTAAAAAGCATTTTACATTTTGTTTATTTTTCAAAAGTATACTTTTCTATGACTGTCAAATATTCTATTAAGTCAATGAACTACTGGAAATATAATGATCACTTTTTCATATTTTTTGTATGTAATTGCTCTTATAAATAATGCACTTGTAAATTTTGGCCTTTCTCTTACTGTTTTTATATAATTTTTTGTTTCTGATAATTTTACATTTATAGAAAGCTGCATAGATAGAGCTCCTATATACCAACCTCACCAAAGCTTCACTTTCTCCTTATGTTACCCATTTGCATGACTCATTTATCAAAATTAATAAAAAAAAATCCTGGGATATTGTGTTAACTAAATTCAGTCAGTTAGGATTTCACCAAGTGAAAATTAGAGTTTTACTCCAAATGGAATAATAATAAATAATTTACTCCAAATAATTTGTTTTTAATGATGCTACAGGTTGATATAGAAAAAAAAGTAACTAGATTATAGACTATGTCCATGCAAAGCCAGTAGAAGACAAAAGTAACCTGTCAGGTTATTTTGTAGGTTTTTATGTTTAATAAGAGAAAAATTATCAACATTCATTGATAAGGCCAGATATATCCATTCTAAATCCTAATTGTAATAAGGAAAAAAATCTAGATAATATTAATCAAATATTAAAAGTGAAAAGAGCTATGTGCCCATTCAAGTTCAAATTTCTTCATATTATCTAGAATAATTTCCTTTATCAATGTGTTCATACATTCTGGCATATTTATGCAGATGTTCAATCCTTATTAAATTCTAATTATTTGTTCAAACTTCTCCACAATGCTACAAAAGGAAAATTATTAAAGTCAACCTAAAATAGTTGACCATCCTTAAAAAGCTTAAAAATTTGGAAACCTTCAAACAATCTAGGTAGTTCCATAGTTAACACCTGATTGTGATAATGAAGAGCATAGAAATGGTCATTCAAGTTTTCCCGATAAATGCAATCTTAAAGGATGTGCAAAAGGAAAAAATAATAATAATGAAAAAAGATATAAGCAAAATGTCTTGCCAAAAAATGAAGAATTTTACCAGAATTTCTGAAACTTTGGGATTTTGATAGTTGTTAAGCAATACTGATATTATGAAGTCCTTTCCCCATGTCAGTAACTGTTGGGCAATTCATTCATTCTCCATAAAAATGGAAGCATACAGCTCTACAAAAACAGTTAATTCAGTCCCCCTGTATTCAATAAATTGTAGGCCTCAACAGAATGAACACATCTTTTTAGTGGGTCTCACAAAAATGTGTTTGCCAAAATTAATAATCACTAATTTTTATTGAGCATCTACTCTTTACCAGGCATGTTTTGCTCTTTCCTGTATTTACTCCAGTAATCCTCATGACTAAACTGAAGTAACCTCTACAGTTTGCTCTATTTTAACTTGAAGAGACTGAGTCACTGAAAATCATGTAATGTTTAATTAGTAAGCAGAGAAGTCAATATTGAGATCTGAGATGTCTGTCTTTAATGCTGGAGCCCATGGTTTCCCTCAGCCTACTGGAGAGGAGAAATAGGAAATGGAAGGGGATAGTGGGTAGAAACCAACACAGAAAGGGCAGTGAAGAGGCCAATTGTCTGAGTTCAGGAAATGAATTGTACAACACAGTGACTTTATAACAACATAAAAAATTAATTAGCTGAAATGAAGTGGATGCCTTGAAAGCTTTAAAAACTAGGTAGAAAAAATAGATTTGAAAAATAAAAGTGGAGGCTCTTTCCACGGGGAGATACAAGATGGCGGACTAGAGGGTGACTGCATCTCCTGTCACTCCAGAACCCAGGATTCAAGAAGGGGAGGCATTGAGAGACTCGGACTAAAATAGAGCCATGGGATGAGTCTCCCCCACGGGGTGAAGCTCAGCCTGGGCGGCAGGCCCAGATAAGGGCAGCTTCTCAGAGCAGGGCAGGACAGCTAGAGTCTTCCCCAGATAGCCCTGCTCCCTCCGATGGTGGGCTCCTCCAACATGGCCAGCTTCTCGGGGCAGGCCCCCCAGTGAGAGCCTTTCTGCACAGAACCAGCTCCGAGTCACAGAGCCAGCGGTGCGCTCCAGCCTGCAAGCAGCTTCAGGGACCCAGGACAGGGCAGCCAGGGACTTCCCCAAGCAGCCCTGCTCCCACCGGCGGCAGGCGCCTTTCAAGGCTAGCTTCTCGGAGCAGGCCGCCCAGTGAGAGCCTTTCTACACAGAGCCAGCCACAAGTCCCGGAGGCAGCAGAGAGCTCTGGCCCGCAGACAGCATCTGGGACCAGGGCAGGGCAGCCAGAGACTTCTCCAGGCAGCCCTGCTCCCTCCAGCAGAAAGCTCTTTCCACGGGGTGATTCAAGATGGCAGACTAGAGGGTGACTGCATCTCCTGTCACTCCAGAACCCAGGATTCAAGAAGGGGAGGCATTGAAAGACTTGGACTAAAATAGAGCCACGGGGTGAGTCTCCCCCACTGGGCGAAGCTCGGCCCAGGCAGCAGGCCCTAATAGGGGTGGCTTCTCAGAGCAGGGCAGGGCAACTAGAGTATTCCCCAGGTGGCCCTGCTCCCTCCCGCAGGGGACTCCTCCCACACGGCTTCTCGGAGCAGGCCCACCAGTGAGAGCCCTTCTGCACAGAACAAGCTCCAGTTCTGAAGCCAGGGGTGAGCTCCAGCCTGCAGGCAGCTTCAGGGACCAGGACAGGGCAGCTAGGGACTTCCCCAAGCAGCCCTGCTCCTTCCGGTGGCAGGCTCCTTTCACGGACAGCTTCTCGGAGCAGATCGCTCAGTGAGAGCCTTTCTGCACAGAGCCAGCTCCTGGAACCAATAACGGGCTAGGGGCAGCTTTCTTCAGAATCACTGCATTATCAAGTTACTCCAAGACTTCAGGCTACTGAAGGCTGGGAGGTGATATACTGGAAATCTACAGGGACACTATAGGCCAATAGAGGAAATCTGCAATATCTCAGAGTCCCACTGACATCTGATCAATAAGAGAAAACAAGGGAAGAAAATGTCCCAAACAAACCTAGTTACTATATCAATAAAACCCAATGACAGCACAGCAGAAGAAATGCCAGAAAGGGAGTTCAGAATGTACATAATTAAAACAATCAGGGAAGCAAATGACGAGATGAAAGAGCAAATGCAGGCATTGAAGGAGGAGATGAAAGAGCAAATGCAGGCATTAAATGATCGCACCAATCAACAGTTAAAAGAGCAAATATGGGAAGCAAGAGATCATTTCAATAAAAAGTTAGAGATACTGAAAAAAAAAAAAAAACAAACAGAAATCCTTGAAATGAAGGAAATAATAACCAAGTTAAAAACTCCATAGAAAGCATAACCAGTAGTATAGAACACCTGGAAGACAGAACCTCAGATATGGAAGACAAAATATTTAATCTTGAAAACAAAGTTGACCAAAGAGAGAAAATGGCAAGAAATCATGAACAGAATCTACAAGAATTATGGGATATCATGAAAAGGCCAAATTTAAGAATTATTGGGATTAAGGAAGGCTTAGAGAAACAAACCAAAGGAATGAACAATCTATTCAATGAAATAATATCAGAAAATTTCCCAAATCTGAAGAATGAAATGGACAACCAAGTACAAGAGGCTTATAGGACTCCAAATATACAAAATTACAACAGACCCACACCAAGGCACATTATTATGAAAATACCTAACATACAAAATAAAGACAGAATTTTAAAGGCCGCGAGAGAAAAGAATCAGATTACATTCAGGGGGAAAATAATATGGACAACAGCAGATTTTTCAGTCCAGACCCTAAAAGATAGAGGGGCCTGGAACAACATTTACCAAGCCCTGAAAGAAAACGGATGCCAACCAAGAATCTTATACCCAGCAAAACTTACTTTCAGATTTGATGATGAAATAAGATCCTTCCATGATAAACAAAAGTTAAAGGAATTTACAAAAAGAAAGCCGGCATTACAGAACAGGGAAAAAATAACAGAACGAATCAAACAACATTACCCTATGTAAATTTATGATTACACAAATGGTATGCCTTGACTCCATGTACAAATAGAGAAACAACATGTATCCCATTTGTTTACAATAAAAATAAATAAATAAATAAAAATAAATAAATAAATAAAATAAAATAAAAGCATATCAACTTATATCTAATTTGCATATTACTTTCACAACTAACATTACAGCAGAATGCTACACTAAGATAACTTTAGTTTTAAAATTACATGGATGCTCCTTCTGTTCTATATAAATCTCCTCTTGATTTAGACTTTTTATTAAGAAGCAAAAAATATGTACCATATCCGTTTACTTTTACCCAAACAATAAAATAGCTATTGCAGACATTTATTTGCTAACCCTAGATCTAGTTTCAAGTGTTCTTGAAATCTTTCCTTTTGCTTTTCGTGTATCCTCTAGGCCATTTTGGAAATGCTCAGGTTGTCCATGTTTCAAACTCTGTCCATTCGGTTATAACCTAATTAGTTGTTTCGTGTCCCTCTCTCTTTGGGGCAGTTTTCATCTTTAATCTTCCAGTAACTGTGGATCTACCACTGTGGATCCACAAGAAAAGTAGATCAAAACATACTCTTATCTATCATCTGCCCAGATTTAGCATAACCCGTTCTCAAAGCAACTTGCCAATTGACAATATTTTCTTATCATTGAAAAACAAGAACTTCAATACCAGGTTTCATTATCAAGCACTGTGTTTTCTTGTTTTCTTTTTTCAGTTTAAATTTTGATATTCAGATCTGGTTGTTTAAGTTTTCAATAGTAAGCAATTATTTGTCAAAATTGTGCTTATTATTGTGGTAAAGGTTAAATTATTTTAAATCACCTTTAATGATTTTCTTATCATTAGAGAAGTTAACTGCAGGATATTTTATATCTCATGTTAAAAATTTTCCCAAAAAAAATATTTTCCCAAGTTTTACTCTCATTTCCACAATGTTGAGAAAAGTAGAACATATTGTCACGTATGCATGCTCTGCAGTCCACATTGCCATCATTAAAGCTCATATTTATTGAGCAGATAATAAACATTTTATAGATACTAATCTAATCCTCACATCAATCCTTTCAGGTAACTGCCACTTTTATCCCATTCTACAGATCAGGGTATACACTGAGGCACAGAGGTAAAATAAATTGCCAGAAATTCCACATCTATTACCTATGGTCCAGGATTCACCAAAAACATTTTCACTATGCAACTTACTCAATATAATTTTACTTAATGTGTAATAGAAGAAAGTTCCTTGGTTAATATGTTGATTATTGAAATAATTAACAAAAATATAATATCCAAAGAGAAAACATGACATGAGAGAGAAAACAGTTCAAAAATTTTAAAAATTAATAGGAATGTTAAAACTGGTTTTGATTTATATTTTTCAATTGCCCAGCCATTTATTTGTATAATATGACATCCCTATGAAGCAAATATCATGGGCACCACTGTGAAAGGTATTATCTAAATGCTTGAATTAGTCCATAATGCTCTCATTGTTTACTTAAGAATGATAAAGAAATTTGATTCCATAATTGCAATATAGTGTGTTAATATTTTACCTTTATGGGGACAGATTTATTGCTTGAGTACTTCTGAAATTAGCTAGAAAAAAATATATTGTGTGTACGTTAAAGTGTCTTCCTGTGTGCGTATTACTTGAGAAGCATCAAATGCAGCACATGTTGATGTGAAACACACCTGGGGTTTATTGACAGTTCATTTTGTTCAGGTAACTGCCATTCTACATGTGGTCTATTTTTATCACTATATTCTGAGGTTAAAATAAAATGCTATCTGTTCACTATTTATAATGTAGTTAAATGAATAAAAAAGAATATATTCCAAATGATTACAAATAAATCTTTCTCAGAACAATCAGAGCAATAAATTGTTTCTAATGTTTCTAAGAAAGTGATAAACAATCCACTATTATTGAAATAAGTTGCAAATACAAGATGTATTACTAAGTTCAGTATTGTGTTGCTACACAATGATCAAAGTAAAGTTTCTAAAGAGCTCAGGTTCATAAACAGGTGTTTGCTCTTGGCATTTTTGTTGTTGTTGTTTCTAAATTTCCTAGTAATCTAGATACAGGCAAATAATTAATTGTAAAAGATTTAATAATTAAAAATAGCTATCAAAGTTGAACTAACTGTAATGTAGTATTTTGGTTGACTCCCACACTAAGTCTCTGCAATCAGAGACTATTTCTCAGAAGAGACTATTTAAAATAAAATTTAGTATTCTTGCTAGTGCTAGTATAAGAAGTAGCTTTGATAAACTCTTGAAATTAAATTTCTGGCTTTACACAGTTGAAATAAGTTGAGCAATTTAAAATATATGATTTTTTATCTTAGTACGATGGTAATAAAAATGACGGGCAGGGTAAGAATGAAACAAAATCATATATGTTAAACACCTACCCAAATGTTACTTTCTAGAAGTTGGGAAATGTTCCACAACCTGGAAATTCCAAATGTTTCCTGTGCTCCAAATTAAGAGTTGGGGTATTATACAGATGAAAACCTGAAGCTTTGGCTGCCACACTTGTACCTAAATTCTTGTCCCATTCTCTACTAACTGGGTGACCTGAGGATCACACAGCAATCAGTGTGCTCCATGAGGTCAAGAGTGGACATCATCATGAATTCTCCTCATTGTACCATCAGCAACAAGCCCATCCCACCTTCTACCATCTTCTTCTCCCCACTGTCTTCTCGACTCTTTTCTTCCTCTGCCTTTCCAGAATAATAACAAAACTATATAGACCAATGCATAGGAAATTGCCTTATTCTTCCTTAAAATCCAACCCAGGCCATGGCACCTCATCAAAAAAAGTTGCGCAATTTTTATCTCTTCTAATTAGTTCTCTTTTAAAATGCCAGATGTTTTATTTGTCATCACCACTGGACAGATTATCTGAAAACAATCCAGACTGGAGGCCTAGGGAACATCATGTGGCTTTCAATTAACAAGGTTAACAATTGGAAAGAGATGCCAATTTATTAAGAAACACATAGCTACCGAATTGCTGGATTACAATTTGAAAATCCATTCTTTAAAAGTAACCTTTCCAAACCTATCCTCTTCAGCCTCAGATTTCATTTTTCAAAGCCAATTTTCTTACAGATAACCTTGAAGAAGAAAAGACGAGCTGCAGTCTGTTTACTTAAGAGAAGTTAAATGGTGCATGTAACATCTCTGTTACACAGTACACAACAGTGACTGGCTTTAGCCTTTAAATTACATTTGTCATTTGCTTTTTCCGTCAAGTGACCTATACTTGTTTATGTTGGTAGATATCAGATAATGCCCTTCAGTTTTCAACTAACATTGAAAAACAAAGACACTCTGGTTAAACAAAGAAAATCTCTATTGGCCAAAAACCAAAGCAAGAGATAGTCCATGATGCCCAGCATGACAAATGTTTACAGAGAACAAGGCACCAAATGGTGACTTCTAGATTTTTCCATTACTTGCCCTCCTTCCCTCACATTTAATGGGAAAGTATAAGCTTTTGATTTAGCTCTATAAATACAAATCCTGTTATTTATTATTTAATATTTTGTGATGTTTAACAAATTAGTTAACCTCTCTATGTTTCAATTCATTTAAAAAATGGAAACAGTAAAATTATGGTAACTTCCTAATAAAGTTGTGGAGAGACTGAAAAGAGATCATATATGAAAAGTTATTTAAATGATAATTGAAATTCAGTAAGAGTTCAATAAAATTTGTGCTCTCAATTTACCAGAAAGACTTCCCTGGCCTATAAGGGTGGGAGAAGAGAACTTTATTAAACCACAAGGGTGTATCAACAACTTGATTATTAATACCACCTTAAACAAAAGTCATATTTTAGGTCTATATTTCTTGTAGTTTGGAAGAGTGTCCCCTGAGGTCCCATATGGAAAAGTTTGGTCCCAGGGTGTTGGTATTGGGAGGTGCTGGGACCTTTAGGAAGAAGAACCTTGAGGGAGGTCCTTAGTGCATTGGAGGTATGTGCCTGAAGGGAATTGTGTGATTCTAGTCTCTTCCTCTTCCTATTTCTTTGCTTTGTTTCCCAGCTGGTAAGCAAGCAATATGACCCAACATGCACTCCCACTGTGATGTTCTGCCTTGTCAGAGGCCCAAAGAAATGGCCTCTAGAACTTGCACTAGAATTTCCAGAACTGTGAATCAAAATAAACTTCTCCCTTTATAAGTTAATTATCCCAGGTATTTTGTTATAGTAGCACAGAGCCGACTAGTATAGTATCCTCAAATTCTAACAGAAGGTCAGGAGTCAAACGTGTGACTTGGAAAGATTCTTTTGGCAGCATTTAAACAACAAAATGAAATACAAGATTATAGAAATAGTCAAAAAGAAATATATTGAGGACTTAGATGTAGGCAATAGCCACAATTATGAAAAGAATGGAAGAAACACAAGGTGCATGAAAGGGATAGAAATCACAAGCATATCAATGATGTAACATGGGTGGTACCAATTAAATCAAAGTATAGAAAGCTATTTTTAAAACTTTCTAGAGCAGAGACACATCTTATTTTTCTCTAGTACATGCTTCACACAATAATCATTACTAATCCAAAATTAATCTGACCTGTCACTTTCTAAGGACTCATAATATGCTGTATCATGGAAGACAATGATTACAGATGGTAAAATATTATAACCTTCAGTAGTCCATCAGGCTAAACTATCCATATGTTAATCAATATATTTATGTTAATTGCTAATTTTCATGTCTCACAACAAAGGTGTAAATTGTGGCATCATCTGACCTTCAAGGCACACATGATACCAGAAATGCTTTTTTTTTCTTACTAAGTGGTGCAACTGCTAAAAATTAATTACACCCCAGGGCTATTATATTATGCATGAATTGTCACCTAAATGAATGACAGTGCTTGAGAAGGAGTAGAAAAACAGGGATTTAGATATGTTCTCAGTGAATGCTGCCAGCTACATGACAACTGACATGATGCCCAATTACAAGATCACTAATTAAGGCTATCAAATAAGCCCATGCATTTTGCCCATCTCCAAGATTTTCAACTTCAGCTTCTGAATGTTCTTTCAGTGAACAGGGAAGAAGCCTCTGCAGAGTAGTTTTCTTGACTCTCTGAAACTAGGATGTATCATTTGATATGTCACAAAATATGATAATTTTGCTGCGTCCAATTCCAATATGTAACATAACAGCAATAATAGGTTTTGATTTTCCTTTTCCTAACTCAAAACTCAAAAAGAGTTAAGAAAGTTGGGTAATATTTCTTCTGAATTTAGGAAGACTGAAACAATGAAAGGGAAATCTCAAAAGTTTGATTTCATTGTCAATACAAGGCTGTTATGGAAAAAAGCCTTACCATTATGCTATATATTATCTTCTTTACTGGAAAGTATTAACTAGTTAGATGTACAGTATTTATAGCTGTCTTGTTCAGATATAAAATATACATGATGGTTCATATTCTTCATATGTCTCCAAATGCAGAGTACAGCCAGTTTTTATTTCATAATATTCCACGATTGTCTCAATACTTTGGATGAAAATACTAGAAGTGTATGCACACATGAACAAGTATAGCATGACCTACATACATACAGATATATTCACAATAAGAGAGTACAAATTAGCAGCTGGACAGTCTGCTGTTCTTAATGGTGGACTCTCACCTACTTACACATGACTCTGCCTTTGACCTCAGAACCCGGCTTACCTCTGAAATCAGCCATACTGCGCCAGACCAGACTAACCCCAGATGAGCCACAGAATTATAAGAAGTGACAAAACACTTTTTGTAAAATGCTAGTTTTGGTATGGCTGAATCAACAGCAATAAGAGAACTGTCTATTGTCTTAAACCATTGAGATTATGAGGTTGATTCAGTAACTAGGTTTTCTTTTGCTATTAAACAGGACTAGTAATACAACTGACACAGCAGAGAGTCACAAGCCTGCGGGAGAGAACTGCTAGTCTGGGGGACAGGTGATCAAATGCTACAGTTGGAAGTGTTGATGGAAGGTTCTCATTTCAGTGATTTTAATATGATTTTGTGGATGCCCTGATTTTTAGCAAGACCTTCAAAGCTTGAGTGGAAAGAAAGGTCACCATTCTGCCTGGCTTTGCTGGACCATGTGTATTTAATACAGAGATTTCAGGAACATTTTCCTTTCAGAAAATGATCCCACCCTAAAAAATTGTTAGAAAGTTGTGGAAATAACTAATCTTGTCCAACTCTATTAAGAATCATTAAACCAAAACCCAGGGAAGTCAGGTAGTTTGTTCAAGTTTATGTAACTGACTATGACAGAGCAGGTATTCAAATTCCTTTTATGTCTAGCTGACTTGAATTTTGCCTCTTATAACATCTGAGATGTCTAAACTAGAGGATAAAGGTAGCTTCTGCAACCTTACTGCTTAGCACCCTGTGTGCCAAAAAATACCTTAGCAGCTATGATCTGATTTTCTCTTTAATTCAGTAACCCTCAACAAGTAGGTGCTATTCCAGGTATCTTCTCCTCTAAAGGAGCAGGTCTCATAAAGTTATAAAGTTGTAAAACAGCAGGACTGGAATAGACTTTACAAAACTCTAAATTGTATTTGCCACTACTCTGTTTATAAAAATATATCCCCCTTTTCCCCATTTTTCTTTTTTAAAAGAAAATACAGTCTTTTATCTCTGATGAGACACATAGACACACACATTTTGATATTAAGTGTTTGTTCTTGTGTAATCAAATAAAAAGAATAGGAACTTTAACCCCAATTTTAAACCATCATCATATGGATTGCTCACATACTAAAATACAATTTAAGTGTTGTAAAGGAGCCCCATTAATTTTGCAAACCAAGAAGAAGTCAATAGTGTTTACTTCCAAGGTCAGCACGAACAAGTGTATGGCAAATTTTCTGTCTTCCACTCTGGAACAAATAGTGAACTCTCAAATGGAATACATTCAGAGAAACAGCTATTTAGAATATAGTAAAGTTACAGATTAAAATTAAAATTCCTTATTCTTAGAGAGGGACACTACTTTCTCATAGTACCTTGCACATCTGGATTTATCCAGGGTTGTATTTATCCAAGGTACATCTTTATTGAATAATCTTTAGTAAAAGTAACTTTGTCCATTTTGCTATGCAACATAAATGAATATTGTATGAATAACAACTATTTATAAGAAAGATATATTAGTCAACTTGGAAGCTCATAGGTAGAGGTAGAGGAAACTTTTAAGAGTCACATATTTAAGGCCCTTGACTCTATCAGGATTGTTAGCAAAGAGCTGCTGTACCTGAGATATATTTCAGACAGGATTCTCCTCCCTGGCACCAATGAGGAAATCACACTTTTAATGCTCTAAAAAAAAAAAATGACACAAAATGTAGAAAACTTACCTCACAAATAAAAATACTCATCTCCCCGCCTTGGAGGAAGAAATTGAACAGAGTGACATCAATTAGCTTCAACTACAGCTCCCATCCTGGGGACTAGGTGCCAGACCCTTTCACTACATGAAGTCATTCAGTGTTCATTCTTTCCCAGCAGTATGACAAGGCAAACTGTACTATCATCTCTTTTTCACAGACAAGGAACAGAATCAAAAATATTATACAAGGGGGAAAAATAGTTATTTTATGGCAAAGAAACTTTGTAGATACTACCTGTGGTTCATAGACAAATGTCCCCTGCCCCAAGATGTTCACACCATAATCACCAGAACCATGAGTATATTGTACTACTTGGCAAAGGATAATTAAGTTTGCTGATCAGGTAACTTTAAAATAGGGAGAGTATCTAGGAGTAAACAGGTGGACTCAATGTAATCAGAAGGTTCTTAAAGAGAAAGAGAGAAGAAATCAGTTGGAGAAAGATTTAAAGATTCTGAGATGATGGCTTTGAAGAAAAGGAAGATGAACTGAGGAACTCAGGCAGCTACTAGAAATTAGAAAAGACAAAGAAGCAGAATCTTTTCTCGGGCCTGCAGAAGGGAGCACAGCTCTACTGACTCCCTGATTCTAGCACACTGATACCCATGTCATACTTTTAGCCTACAGACTCAACTGATCACAAATTCATGTTGTCTAAGCCACTACATTTGGAGTAATTTGTTACAGCAGAAGGAAATCACTATATTACCTTAACCAAGTGACATGTTGTCTGTCACCAGTGATGTCAAGTTGATGATATGATGTGACAGGGAGGGCATCTCTTTTCTAAAGCCTTCTTCTCCCAAACCTGTCATCCCAACCTACTCAACAGTTAAATCCAAGTAGAAAATACATAAAGAGTATCCTTTAAAACTTTCAAAGACACAAAGAAAAACAAGGAAAGATTGAGAGCCTATAGCATATTGGAGAAGAATAAGAAGACAACACAACAAACCAAATGCAAAGCTTTATCTTGGTTGGATCTTGAAACAGAGAAGGAAAATTAACAGAAAAATGGTTGGAACATGAATAAAGCCTACAGCTGATAGCATTGTAGCAAAGTTAATTTCTTAGTTTTGACACATGTACTGTGGTTATGCCAACAATGGGAAATGATATGAAAGGGAGATGTACACTCTCTATACTTTGCAACCTTTCTAAAATCCTAAAACTTGTGGGAAGTGAAAGTTTAGTTTAAAAATAAACAAACGAACAAACAAAAAACAGGCACAGTGGCACATGTCTTTAATCCCAAAGACTTGGGAGACTGAGGCAGGAGGATTGCATGTTTCTGGCTAGCCTCAGTAAATGGTTCGGAACCGGTCTCACAATAAAATAAAGCACTGGAGACGGAGCTCAGTTGTAAAACGTCTTGGAGTCAATCCTCACTACCAAATAAATGAATAAAAACATAAAACAAAGGTTTTATTTGGATATATGTGATATAGATCTGGAGGTATACAGATACATAGACATATACATCCCAAAGGCACATTCCTGAGCATGTCCAAGACTTTTGTAATCCTAAATTTTATCTGCTCTTTTGTCCCTGGTATAATGCTCTGTTCTCTGATTTGTAATCCACTCAAACTGACCTTCCTTGGTCTACCATACCATTAATTCAACTAAGGAAGGTCAAAGTTTTCTGGAAATAAGGAACAAGGTAGAATTTCCTGCTTAAATGTTTAAAAATATCCTTAAGTTTTTGGAAGAAGGAAATTCTCTATAACTAACCATCTTCTCAATTCTCAATTTTTCCTTTTTAGTTATTTCTTTCCTTGTTTGATTTTTGTTTTGAAATAGGGATAATCTAGAGTAGACTCTGGAATAAATGTTCATCCCAAACTGTAGATGTCCATAAATAAGTTATGTGATAAAGGCATCTTAGGTCATCATTAGGGTTGAATAGAGAATAATGATCCAAAGGGTTATTAAAATGCTTTAGACACTGTTCTAAGATGTTTGCACGTATTTATCTCATTTAATCCATCAAATATCCTTAAGATGTGTCACCATCTTTAATCGTTTTCAAGTGAAGAAATGGAGACACAGGGAAGTTAAGTAAATTACTTCATAGGCAATAAGTGATAGAACAAGATTTCAAACCTCACCAGTCAGATTCCAGGATTTAGTGTATGACTAAAACTGTGTGGGCTGAAAATTTGGCCCAGTACATTCTTACGAATAATGAATGATTTTAGTAGCTAACATGAATTAAAATTTTACCTGACTTAAACCCAACAACCACCCTTATGAAGTAGATACTATCACAGATCAGGGTCCCTAAAGAGTAACTGCTGAGACAAACACTAGAATGCAGAAAGTTTATAGGAAGAAGTATTCATAAGATTGACTTCTATAGTGGAAGGGAAGAGAGAGAATGAGAAGGGGAAAAGTGAGCTTTGGTGAAATAACAACAGAGGTCTCAGTCAGTCCCCAGGGAACTCTGGAATGAACCTGCAGAGTTACACAAATCAGGATAAAGAGGCTGAGGGTCTCTATACCCTCAGTAATAGTCACTGAATGTGGGCCACCTCCGGGAAAGGTTGAGGCCTCAGGGGATGGCAGAGAGCAATCTCCAGGAGAGAACTCAACGGCAAGTCATCAGCAGCCAACTCCCCAGAAGCTGGGGCAATGAGCACTTCAGTAGTGGAGTGTAGGCAGAAAGCCAGGTGGATTCTGGGCAGTGTGCCAGATATTTACAGATGAAAAAACTGAGGACTAGAGAATAAATTACATGCCTCAAATCCAATAAATAATAAGTCTATTACTCAAGGTATTCCAAAGAAATTGAACCAATAGAATACGTGAATGGATGGATAGATATTAGACTGATAGATAAATCTATTGTAAATAATTGATTCTTACAATTATGAAGAGTAAGAAGTCCAAACTGAGGAAAACCAATGGTCTAGTTTTAGAAGTTTTACTGAAGGCACTGTCTAAGCACAGGGACAGCATTCTTTCTTGTTTAGTCTTTTTGTTTGATTCAGGACTGCAATAAATTGGATGAGGCTAGTCTGCTTTACTCAGGCTATGAAAGCAAATGCTAATCTCATCTAGAAACACTATCGCAGACATACTTTGAATGACTGACCAAATGTCTGGACACCCTGTGGCCCAGTCAAGTTAACAGATAAAATTAATAATTACAGTAAGTGATGTAGATGAGTCATTATTCCACATCTGCTAGACTCCAGTGTGAGTCCTAAACAGTGTGGTATGCTGCCTCATGGCATGTAAAAGCTAATGGGAACCAAAGGAGAGGTTAGCTGGTGTGTGATGGGAATCAACACATCAACTCTATTACAAGGATGGATACTTAGCTCAGTTCAGGTTGTCAAATGTTCCCTGAGAAATGACATAATAAAGTAAGAATAAATTTAATGTGTATTTCAATTTTAGTTATAATTCTTAGTACTATCTTTAAAATGATAATACAAAATATTTTATTAAAGGAATAGATTAAATTCCTTTCCTAAAGTTTATATGTAAAAACATGAAAGATAAAATAAATACTCATATGCATTAGTAGTATAAGAATAGAACTACCATACCTGCAATCTTTACCTTTCTTTCATATTAGGCTTTGTTCAACTAGAACTCACATTTGTGTAATTAACTCTGTTCATAGAGGGCAAGGGAACAGAATTCTGTGTGCAAACATATATGTGAAAATTGGTATACTGAGATATTTTATGTATTTACTCTAACTCAAATAATTGAATGGTTAATTTAACAATCCTGAATAAGTACCTAAATATATTTCACTTTTTTGGTTCATTTAACAGCAATAAAATGAACTTTTTTTAAAAAAAAACTTTTTTTCCCCAAATTACAGAACCTTTGAAAGGTTCTAATTTCTATATCAAAGAGGGAATCTTATTTTGTCCATTTCATATTTAATAAATGTGAGCTAACCAAGAATATCAGAAAACAAATAATTTAAGACAGGGTTGCATGGAAATGTGAGTAGAAAAGTGATAAGGAGCAGGAAGAGGGAAGAAACAGGAAATGGTGAAAGGGATAGCTGGTTTAAGGTTTAGTTATACAAATAAGCATAAAGTCATTAGAAATGGAAAAGATTTTAGACACTTTACATTTTGTGGCCTTTTCTGATTCATATACCTCTGCAAAACTGCTACCAAGTCCCACTTTGCCCATAACTCTTCTTATATCTTGTCCTTAAACATAAAGATGAGAAACTATCAAATGTCTTTCTAAAAATAAGCTTCCATGATAGAGCATTCCCTGAATTTTCTAGTCCAATAAACATTGCCTAAAAAGGAAATGAGTCTGATTTGGTATTAATTCCTAGAAAACTTCTATAATCATTGCATTCTTTTCTTGTATTCATGAAGTGTCTGTTTATTAAACCATTTGATAACTTGACCAGGGTTGAAGTCATATCCACATATCAATTCTAAAATTCAGAAACTTTCTGCTATTTGATATTTGCAAGATTTCAGTCTTTGACACCATATTATCAATGGCTTCCCAAAGATCATTCCCAGCAGTAAGTAATCATTAAAAACTGTTTTATATGAATTTTTAATGTATTATAATATAAAGATTATGATCCTTTGTGAAAAAGACATTTTAAAAATATCAGAGGTCCCATACACAGAAGTTTTCAAGAAAATACATAAAGTTCAGTGCTGTTGCTGTCTTCCTGGCACCTTTGGATTCTGTACCTATTCATGGTAGTGGTATATCAACCACAAATAAAATATATTTATTTATTCAACAAATGGCTACTGGGAAGTAAGTTTCTACTTGACTACTATGCACTAAATACTGAGCTGAACACTGAAAAGACAAAGAAAAATAAGAGAAAATCTAAGCCTATAAAGTCTATGTTCTTATCAACATCACCAAAACTCATTTTGTATTAATTGGAAGACCCATCAAGTAAAATATTTTATAAAAATGTATTTTTAAGTTGAATAAGTAGGTTCAAACCAAAGTATGATCAAGGAACAGATAACCTATTACTGAACTACCAGGAGTCCTTAATATACTAAAGTGCACTCTGAATCTGTAGGTGAACAGTGGAATGTGTAATGTTTTCCAAACTTATGTGGTCATGGACTCCCCCTTTTTTCCTTCAGACTTGTTAAAGGAGTGGGATTTTGCAGGAAGAAAGGATGTATCTAATCCGGGTGGAAACAATAGGCCTTAGGAGAAATGTGCCTTTAGCATATTTCTATTCTGATTCCATCTTCAAAGGTGATTCTAAGGCAACACATGAATGAGCAGCAGAGTCCACATGCATGAGGGAACCAGCATTGAAAAAAAAAAAAAAAAAAAAAAAAAAAAAAGATCTTACAGGAGAAACAGTAAACAATTGCTTTGGGGGGTGGTTGTTTTGTTGTTTTTACTGTGAGTAGTTTCAGAATGTATGCTGTACATATGTACAATGATTCTCAAATTCAGGAGTACTTAGAGAGTTTTTCATTTAGATGACCTAATTTTCTATCAGTTGGATATTTACATTTATCTTATGAAATCATTCTGAATCTTTCGAAGCAGGCTAAATGCTACACACTAAAATACTGATTCTCATACCTTATGGAATATTCTCAAAAACTCATGGGACGCTCACCAAAAATTATGAATTTCTAAATCCTACAAAAATGGTATACCAAAATCTTAATTTTAAAAAGGATTCTTCTAGTGATTCATATGCACAATAAAATTGGAGAGGCACTGAATTATGGTTCGATCTCTCCTATTCTTTGTTCTTAATTTTAAGAAACACCTTACAACACACCATTTTGAATGCTGAGAGCAATAAGCTGGAGTGTCACTATAAATAACAGGAACCCACAGGTGAATCAGAAGTACTATTGTGTCAAGAGCGGTAACTTCATTAAAATGCAAACCTTTTAATGGGAAAAAATAAAAGAAACAAAGATGGCTAGTTTGAGATTAATTTCCATCTCATTATTGCAAATTGGGATAGCTAAGAAGTCAGAGGAAGGCAGATAATGAGCCTGAAGATAATGAGATAATGTATTTCTAGGCATCTTTAATACATATTTATTTCTTAAGAAGTTAAAATCAAGACTTGAATGGAGAGTTCTGAGAAAATGGCTGCTAGAGTTTGTATCCCTGACTCTTAATCTTTCCTCAGTTCCAGGTTAAAGAAACTTAATAAGTTAATCTTATGGTAAATATTTCAGAGAAAAGCATAGTTGGGTATTTCTTGTTGATAGTGAATCAATGAACTAACAGGGTTACTGAGAGATTTGGCTGTAGACATAGGTCATGTTTCAGTTACAGGTTGGAGAGGGATTTCTGTGATCTGCTTTCCGCAAGGGGTGACCTCAGTAGCTAATAAACAAAATCTGGAAGAAGGTATATCATAAGCAGAATAATTTGTGGACATTTGGTCAAGATAAGCCATTTCTCTTCGGCTTGGTCCTAAAAAGGCCTAAACTGAGAGGGGCTTCTCCTATTCCACAGCAGAGAACTCTCAGTTTTACCTGCCCCAAAAAAGCCTGCGGAAAGCTTTTAAAGGATTGTCACACCTCCAGAGATAACAAAAATAGTATATAGTGCTGTACTTATATAACTTAAACTTGTGGACATGCAAAGAAAAATTACAAACCATGGATAGGAGTACCATAAATATTTTGGCTAGAGAAAATATTAGATTTCATGTAAATAACAAAACACTAATATCTAAAATATATAAATCTTTGCAAATTAATATAAAAAAATGCAATAGAAAATGTAGTCAAAGATTGTGGAAAAATCTGATCACAAGTATATGAAGAGACACATATATGAATATGTATTTCAGAATTACAGAAAAATAGAAATAACACATCTTTTAAATTGTTGATTCATGTAGTTGAATACTGAATTAAAATGAATGAAATATGAACCAATATGGATAAATCTCAAAAACCTAATATAACATGCAAAAAGGACATGAATTATAAACATATAATATTATGTACATACTTTATAAACCACAAAATGATAGTATGTTTTATTTATGCATACATGCACAAATTTTGCACTTACATAGGAATAAAAAACTGAGGACAACAGTTACTTCTAAAGAGGGGAGAAGATAATATGACTTGATCACTTAGTCTTACTGCTAAATCTTTAATGATTTATTTCTAAAACAAACCAAAATAGTGAGGAAAGAAAATAGGCAAAATGATGTACCTCAGATTCTTATTTTAATAATACTTTTTATATTCCTATATTCTTAAAATAATATTTAAAATAAGAATATTAAAGATCTCTAATCTCTTCAGTATCAACTCAAATTCTTAATTTGGAAGAAAATCACTAAATTCTAATTACAATGAATACAAAAGAACTATCTGGACATAATTTATTAAATAAATGAACTCAAGTATGAAGACCAAAGTTTACAGGATTTCAGAGAAGAAAAAATCAAATAAAATAAGAAAGTATTGTGAGACTAGAAAACAGATTTTTCATCTTCAGTTTAGACAGCAAAATACATACATTTATAAATAGTCATGAATAAAGAACTGTGATTTCAAATTACTGCTGTTAGCTAAGAAGTAAGTCTTCCATGAAAACAAAATAAAGATATTTCTGACAGGAAGGAAATAATGTATACACCGAAAAGCATCTATATAATTTTTGAGAAGAATGGTAGCCATTAAAATGCAAAATGACGACTTTGTAAGACAGTTAACAGAATAAGGAAAGACAAGCTTCAATGAGAGTGGAGAAAATTTTTTTACCTATAGAAATTAAATATATATAAATCTCAAATCCATGCACATAAATTTGAATGTATATATAAGTACATATATGTATTTGAACCTTTATGACTAGGAATTATAATAAAAGCATTAAATAATAAAATAATGATTCCCTAAGACATAGTTCAAAAATAAAAACTTTGAGCTAATCAACTCCAGGAGTTGATAAGTAAAGGCATTCCAAACATTGTCCTCTCTAGATATTTTGAATTGATCCTATGACACGTACTGTGGAAGTTTAGTAATTATTCAGTGTTTCTCTGATGGTAGACACCTTTACATATATGTCCATGATAGGCATGTAGAAATAGTAAAACTTAAAATAGGGAGGAAAAGAGTAACAGGGAGAAACTTAAGTCAGCATAGGAAAAAACAAGTTTGAAAGCGGGGTGGAGGAGGAAACAAATTTAATCAGTAATCAACTGAAAATATTGTAAAAGCATTTTTAAAATATCATTAGTCGTAATAAGTGTAAGGAAGAGAATTTTTTTATTCAAAAGAAAATATTAACAAATTGAATAAAATACAGAACTCCAGTGTCTTGCCATTTGAAAGTAAACCATATAAAATAAATTATCAACAACATGTTGAAAACAAGGAATAAGCAAATTGTAGAATTACAAACACAAAGAAAACAAAGTGACAATAATGACATAGGACAGAAGACAATTCAAGATCAAAGGAAAAAAGACTAATTGGATCTTATAGGTACTGCACATTTATTATTTAAGTTGAACCATATAAAATTGTTATTTTTATGTTATTGGAAATTTGCCCTAAAAAGACTGGAAATTTCAAAAGTGCGAACATATAAATATTAAAAGTTTATAAAGTAAATCAAACTCATCGCTGTATTATAATTCTAGTTTACTAAACATTATTCAATGTTGAGAAATGTTTAACACTACTAGAAAAAAAGAAAAGATAAAAAACAAATCCATACATGAATTATCAATACATGCCAAAACATCCTTGTTAAAATTCATCGATCATTTCTAACAAAACACGTAAGTTAAACAAAACTAAACAAATCAAAGTAAAAAAAATTATGAAAATCAATTTCAAATATTTATTAAGCTATAAAATACAAAAGATGGTTCAAAGAAAATTAAAAATAACATGAAGACAACCACTATACCATATTAATTCAACTTGCTTTTAATAAAAAAAAATGTTAGGGGATATTTTAGAAAGAGGCATAAATACATGAAGTTGAATAAAACCAATATTTTTATTTTCCTACTATATGATTGGTTTTGGAAAAGAGAATTCAAAGGATTCTTCTGAAAAATCTTTAAACATAATAAGAGAGATTAGCACTGTAGGTACATAACTCATTATTTTCTTTATATTTCCATTAGATAGTTGAAAATAAGAAACAGGGATTAAAACCACAATAGCAACAGTGGAATATCAACTGGTAAAAGACACCATCATCATAAACAGTTCATCAAGCCAAGTTAAGCCAATTGTTTATTGTTATTAAGAGAGACCACCATCTCTCATAGTCTCTTAGTAGACCTTGCCAAGACAATGACAAGGAAGGGATTTTTATAAACTGGGGTATTTAAGACTGGTCTTCCCATGAGGTAGGGGGACTTGACTGGAATTTAACAAAGTTCATATTATAGTAGTTTAGGATTGACAATCATGAAAAATGAGTGCTTTGAAGCAAGTCTTAAGTAGTAAGCCCAATGGAGGAAACTGAGTTTTCTGAAAAGGGTGTTATTAATCCTAATGAAACCACATTGAATAGAATTTCTGGAATAAATGAAATTGCTAAAAATTCATGAACCAAAAATATAATTATTTCTAGTGTTATTATCCTGGACAAAAATTTCCTAGAGAGATAATTATCTGGTAATTCAGATTAAATAGTAAAGTCACCTTCATATGGAGTCATCTTTCTAATCCTACCTGTGGCCAAATTTACCAATCTCTAATACCAAATGTAATAAGAAACATACAATACATACAGATATTTTTAAACATAACATTAAATAAAGTTGGATGGGTGAATAAAATAACTGAAATGAGTTCTGTCCTTTTATTATTATTGTTATTATTATTAATTATTATTATATAAGTGTTTGCAAATCCAATCAAAATCCATAAAAAATTCCATAGAGGGGATCAAATGTTAAAGTCTAATTTTTTATTTGTGTTAAGAAAATATATTTGAAAAGAATTAAGTTTTGGAAAAATGAGAGATAATTATAATATGCTAAAGTTTAATATGTCTTTATTCAAAATTATATGAATTGACTCAATAAATATCTAACTTAGTAAACACACTAGAGAATCAAGAAATAAATTCAGGAGTATTTGAGAAGTTGATGTTCTATAAATACAGTAGTTCAATTGAGTAAGGAAAAGATCTTGAATTTGGGGTATCTAGCACAAAATAAAACATAAGGATCTCTTGCTCATAATATATACTAGCACAAAGCCTACATGAAATAAAATTTCTGGTGCTGAGGAAAAAAAAGGTTAACTTAAAAATAAGGAAATTTAGGAAACTATTACTGTAATCTTTAGAGAGGGTAAACTTTTATCTGGAATGAAACCTAAAACCAAATGACATAAAAATTATTTATTTCACTACTCAAAATTTATTTGCAAAAAACATAATTGTCAAAACCAAAGATAGGTATAATGAAAGAAAACCACTGCAACAAAATGAAAAACAAAAAAGTTAATATTCATAATGAGAAGAAGACCATCTCATTATGGTATGCTTTGCACAAAAAAATACATACAGGATAAATACCTGAAGATTGCCTAGTAGAGGAGGTTGCTTTCCAAGCTGCTTTGTGGTTTGAGACCAGAAAAGTAGACAAACAGCTTCTCTTAGAGGTGGGTAAAAAGAGGAAGTTTACTGGGATTTAATAACAGACACTCAGAACAGCCTAGGGACTCAGAAGTTTGGATAGAACAAATAAAGTAATAAAAGAGAAAACCCACTGCTGGCACCACTAGCTACTGATGTGGAACCAAATCAAAGAGGGAAACTAAGAAAACCTGCATTCCAGGTGGCACCCTGGGTATCTTGAAACATTCAGTAATCAAGGTCATTGTCAAACTGATCCAGTGGGTGAGCTACACTATATTCTCAAGTGGGAAAAACACTGCACGTCTCCCAGTAGCCCACAGGAAGTCAAGAGCCGCCATTATTTCCCTTTGCAATACCGCAGCGGGTGGGCGTGGACCCAAACCCAGGGGCCCAGACCTGTCAAATTCCAGCTGAGTCCGAAAGCCTGACCTGACAGAGGCCTGCCCTGGGTATGATCCAATGTGACTAGAAAATCAGGTGAAATTCAGTCATGGAGACTGTTATACCCAGGGGAATTTGTGACATTTGGATGCAAGAGATCCTGGGTGCCTCTCACCTTTTGAGTCTGGCACTTAGCAGGACCAACTGGGTAGGACCAGGAACTTGATTAGACAGGAATGGAGTTCGGTGGGTGGGAGAGTAAATGTGTACTGTGAGACTGAGCCCAGAAGGCTGAGAAATATAGATGCCACTGGTGGTGAAGCCGTCAAAGGACAGGCTCCTCCACCACAGGAGTAAACCAGAGGAGACTCCAGTAATGCATACTTCCAGCGTGCAGATCATAAGAAAACAGGCTCCAGAGGTGTGATAGTTTAAAAGCTTCAGACCAATTGTCATTCAACAAAGCACAGGGGATCTAGCTAGTCCCAAAACTGCCTCTAGGAATTTCTCCTCTGGGAAGCCCTTTCACAGAGCTCTACAGCAACCCCTTGCCCTGAGTGGAGCAGAAACGGACACCCAATTCATCCCACATCATACTGCCAAGAAGGGAAGCTGAGAAAGAGCAACTTGACAAACTCCACACACACAAATGAACTTGACAGCCTCTGCCTACCTTGAACACCTTCTCAATACATACCTCAAGGGAAAAAAAAAAATGGAAAGAAAGACGATTGGGAATAGAAAATCAACATACAATACTATTGACAGTCTTTAGACTACTGCAACAGAAAAAATTCCTTAATCTTCCATCAAGGAGCTTTTTTTAAAGTTTTTTGTGTGCTGAATGGTTCATGGACCTTTGTACATACACATATTTGCCTCACTCTTATTTTTTCTAGCATTTTTTGAAGCTATTTTCTTGACTCTGTCTTTTGAGAGCTAGGGGTTTGGATTAGTGTACTTTGGTTTTGTTTTTTATTTTTATTGTCATTGTTTTGTATTGTTTTTCTCCTATTTCTCTTGATTCTCTTCCTCTCTTTTCTTTTGTTAACGGCCAAATTCAATTGTTGTCTCTTTCACTTTTCCTTTAACTTTTTACTACTATTCTCTCTTCTCCTCTCTCACAATTAATACATCCTTCGTCTTTTCTACAGTCTCCCCCTTCACCTTTTTGATATATTAAATATGTTTGCAAACATACTATTTTGACTGTTGGTGATTGCTTACCATACTATTTCTATTTATAGTGCCAATTAACATTCTAGATGTCATAATAGGAACTAAGTAGTTTAAGACTGGTAATTGTTTGCATTGATTGTTGTTATTATTTGTCTCTCCCTAAATTGCGAGGTACTAGAAACATTCAGGGACATTATAAATTCATAGAATACAAGCTCTGCCATCTCAGATTCTTACTGATAAATAGGAAGACATACAAACAATATGAAAAAGCAAGGGAACAAGCCATCCTAAACAAACCAAAATACCTCATTAAAAGAATACAAAGACATCACAGTGGAGGAAATGTCAGAAAAGGATTTTAGAAAGTTCATAGTTAAACTGATCCATGAGGTAAAATCAGAGAGAAAATCCAGGGAGTAAAAGGTCACTTCAATGAGGAAAGAGAAGTCATGAAGAAGAATCAGTTGGAAATCCTCAAAATGAAGGAATCTATAAACCAAAATAAAATATCAATGGAAAACCTCACAAGCAGACTAGACCACTTGGAAGACAGAGTTTCAAGTAACAAAGATAAAATATATATCTTGAAAATAAAGTTGACCATGGAGAAAAGATGTTAAGACAGCATAAATAGAATTTTAAGAAATGTGGAATAACATGAAAAGACAAAATTTAAGATTTATTAGATGAAGACTTGGAGATACAAACCAAAAGAATGTACAATCTTTTCAATGAAATAATATCAAAAATTTCCCAAGCCCTAAGAATAAAATGGAAAATTAAGTTATAGGATGCTTACAGAACTCCATATATACAAAATTACAACAGACCTACACCTAGGCACATTATTATGAAAAGGCCCAACATACAGAATAAGGATAAAATTTTAAATGCTTCTAAAGAAAAATGACAGGTCACATTTAGAGGGAAACAAATCCAGATTTCAGCTGATTTCTCAAACCAGACCTTACAAGCTAAGAGGTCTTAGAATAATATATACTAAGATCTGAAAGAAAATGAATGCCAACCAAGATATTATACCCAGTAAAATTAATCTTCAGATTTAATGATGAAGTTAATAACTTCCATGAGACACAAATGTTAAAAGAATTCACAACTGAAAGCTTGCACTACAAAACAACCAATATACACTCCATGAATGTATAAAATGTCAAGATACACTGTCTATTTTCATGTATATCTAAAATAGAACAAATAAAAAAATAAAATTTTTTAAAAACTACACTGAGATTTTATCTTACAAAAGAAGAATGGTAGTCATCAAAAATACAATTAATAATAAATGCTGGAGAAAATGTGGAGTAAAAGGAACACTTTTATGCTGTTGATGGGACTGGGACTGTAAATTAGTACATCCATTATGAATATCAGTATGGTGGTTTCTCAAAAGACTAGGCATGGAACCACCATACAACCCATCTCTACCATTCATCAATATTTATCCTGAAGAATCAAAGTCATCATACTATAGTGATACATGCATATCCATGTTCATAGCTGCACAATTCACAGTATTCCAACTATGGAACCAGACTAGGTGTCCATCAATGTATGAATGGATAAAGAAAGTGTGGTATATGTACACAATAGAATCATAAAGAAAAATGAAATTATGTCATTTGCAAGAAAATGAATGGAACTAGAGACCATTATGTTAAATAAAATAAGTCAAACTCAGAAGGTCATACACTTCTCAGATGCAGAAGTTAGAGAGGAAAAAGGAAAAGACAGACTGAAGTGGATCTCATGAAAATCAAAGGGAGATCAGTAAAGGAAAGGGACAAAGGTGTGAGAGAGATGGGGGAAGCACTGTGGAATGATATTGGTCAAATTATATTGTTACATTGTGTATTCTGTGCACATATGAATATGTAACAGCAAATTCCACCAGTATGTACAACTATAATGGACCATTAAAAATGTGGGGGAAAACCCTCAAATTTTATAATTAAAATTTATAATATTAAGTTATAAAAAGATATTAAATGAAAAAGAAATAAAAAATAAAAGTGAAAATAAGCAAAGACAGAAATTACACTAGAAGAATAGTCAATCAAAGGAGAAACAAAATTAAAAACCACAATAACTCAAAATGACAGGGAATTAAAATCATATTTCAAAATAACATAAACTTATCAATCAAAAGACATATACTGGCAGATTGGATTTAAAAAAAAAAACAAGACCTAACTGTCTCCAAGAGACTCACCTTATAGGCAAAAACATATTCACATGAATCACATAAACAAGCAGGGGTTTCTAGCCTCACATCAGATAAAGTGTATTTCAAGTCAAACTTAATCAGAAGGGACAAAGAAGTTCCTTTCATACTACATATAGGAATTATACAACAAAAAGATATAATGATCATAAATATTTATGCCCCTAACAATGGAGCATCTACATTCAGCAAACCTTTCTGAAGTTCAAGAATCAAGTAGACAACAACACAATAATACTGGCCTCTCTCATCACTGGAGAGATTTTCCAAACAAAAACTAAATAAAGAAGCCATGGAGGGCTGGGTATATAGTTTAGTTGGTAAAGGGCTTGACTAGTATGTATAAGGCCCTGGGTTCAGTCCCCAGCACCCCCACCCCCCCCCCAAAAAAAAGAAGCCATAGAACTAAAAAAATACAATTAATAATTTAGGCTTAACAGACATATATAGAATATTTTATTCATCAATGACTGAATATACTTTCTTCTCAGCACCACATGGATCATTTTCTAAAATAGACCACAACTTAAGTCACAAGCAATACTAAGCAAATATCAATAATAATAATAATAATAATAATAAATTTTGCATTCTACTGATCATAATGAAATGAAATTAGAAATCAATGATAAAACAAAAAGTAGAAGCTACTTAACACCTGGGGTCTAAATAATATGCTATTGAATGATCAATGGATAGCATAAGAAATCAGGATGAAATATAAAAATACTTAGAAATAAATGAGAATAACAACACAACATATCAAAATCTCTGTGACACTATGAAGTCTGTTCTAAGAAGGAAGAAGAATTGAGCTCATTTATTAAAAGAACAGAAAGTCACAAAGTAATAGCCTAACATTCATCTCAAGGCCCTGGATAAAGAAGAACAAATCAACACCCAAAGTATAAGAAGACAGGAAATAATTAAAATCAGAGCAAAAATCAATGAAATTGAAAGAAACGAACAAATAAATAAAACAATTTAAAAAATGAACAAAACAAAGAGTTGGTTCTTTGAAAAACTAAATAAAACTGTTGAAACCCTTAGCCATGCTAACCAAAAGAAAGAGGGAAAAAACTCAAAATACTAAAATTTGTATTGAAAAGGAACATATCACCCGCTGAAATACAAAAAATAATCAGAAACTATTTTGAAAATTTATGCTACAATAAAATCTTGTAGACATCAACTTATTTCTGGAGACATATGACCGACCCCAATTAAACCAGGAGAACAGACAAAATTTAAGCAGATGAATTTCAAGCAATGAAAATTAAGATGCCATCAAAAGCCTAACAACAAAGAAAAGCTCAGGACTGGAATGATTTTCAGCAGAGTTCTGCCAGACTTTCAGAGAAGAACTAACACCAATCTTCCTCAAATTATTCCATGAAATAGAAAATGAAAGAACCATTCCAAACTCATTATATGAAGCTAGTATCACCCTGATACCAAAACCAAACAAATACACATTGAGGAAAGAAAACGTCAGCCCAATATCCCTAATAAACATAGATGCAAAAATTCTTGATAAAATTCTGACAAATTACACACAAAAACATATTTGTATACAAACATAATGCTCAATGATCAAGTGGGGTTCATCCTAGGTATACAAGTTTGTTTCAATGTAGGGAAATCAATAAATGTAATTCAAAACATCAATAAACATACAGACAAGAATCACATAATTATCTCAATAGATGCAGAAACAGAATTTGACAAAATGCCACATCCATTTATGCTCAAAACACTAGAAAACCTAGGGACAGTAGGAACATCCCTTGCAGCATTTTGAAAGCTATATATGATAAACCCCAGGACAATGTTATTCTAAACAGAGAAAAACTATAAACTGGAGCAACACATGGATGCCTTCTTTCACCACTTTTATTCAGCTTAGTCCTTTAAACTCTTGCTAAAGCAATGATGCAAAGAGAAAAAAAAGGAAAAGAAATTAATGGGATACAAATGGAAAAATTAGAACTCAAACTATTCCTATTTGTTAACAACATAATCCTATATTTAGAAGACCAAAAACTCTACCAGAAAATGTCTAGAACTCATAAATCAATTAAGCAAAGTAGCAGGATATAAAATTAACAGACATAAATCAGTTTTGTTCCTATACACCGATGAGGAATCAGCTGAAAGAGAAATCAGGAAAACTATCCTATTCACAATAGCCTCAATAAAATAAAATATTTGGATCCAAGATGGTGGGTGGACTAGAGGGTGACTGCATCTCCAGTCGCTCCAAAACCCAGGATTCAAGAAGGGGAGGCATTGAGAGACTCAGACTAAAATAGAGTCACGGGGTGAGTCTCTCCCACCCGGTGAAGCTCAGCCCGGGCAGCAGGCCCGGATATGGGCAGCTTATTAGAGTAGGGCAGGGCAGCTAGAGTCTTCCCCGGGCAGCCCTGCGCACTCCAGTGGTGGGCTCCTCCCACAGGGCCAGATTCTCCAGCTTCTCGGAGCCGGACCTCCAGTGAGAGCCTTTCTACACGGTACCAGCTCCAAGTCCCTGAGCCATCGTGGTGAGCTCCGGCCCGCAGGTTGCTGCAGGGACCAGGATAGGGCAGCCAGGGACTTCCCCAAACAGCCTGGCTCCCTCCAGTGGGAAGCACCTTTCTAGGCTAGCTTTTCGGAGCAGACTGCCCAGTGAGAGCCTTTCTACACAGAGCCAGCCAAAAGTCCCCAAGCCAGAGGAGAGCTCCGACCTGCAAGCAGCCTCTGGGACCAGGGCAGGGCAGACAGAGAACTCTCCAGGTGGCCCTGCCCCCTCCGGACGCAGGCTTTTACCACAGGGTGATGCAAGATGGCGGACTAGAGGGTGACTGCATCTCCAGTCACTCCAGAACCCAGGATTCAAGAAGGGGAGGCATTGAGAGACTCAGACTAAAATAGAGCCACAGGGTGAATCTCCCTCATCTGGTTAACCTCGGCCCAGAAAGCAGGCCTGATTTCGGGCAGCTTATTAGAGTAGGGCAGGGCAGCTAGAGTCTTCTCCAGGCAGCTCTGCACACTCCAGCAGTGGGCTCCTCCCACACGGCCAGCTTCTCGGAGCAGGTCCCCCAGTGAGAGCCTTTCCACACAGAGCCAGCTCCAAGCCCTGGAACCAGTAGCGGGCTACGGACAGCTTTCTTCGGAATCACTGCATTATCAAGTTCCTCCAAGACTTCAGGCTACTGAAGGCTGAAAGGTGATACACTGGAAATCTACAGGGACAATATAAGCCAATAGAGGAAACCTGCAATATCACAGAGTCCCACTGACATCTGACCAATATGAGAAAACAAGGGAAGAAAATGTCCCAAACAAACCTAGATACTATATCAATAAAACCCAATGACAGCACAGCAGAAGAAATGTCAGAAAGGGAGTTCAGAATGTACATAATTAAAACAATCAGGGAAGCAAACGAGGAGATGAAAGAGCACATGCAGGCATTGAAGGAGGAGATGAAAGAGCAAATGCAGGCATTAAATGATCGCACCAATCAACAGATAAATGCGCAAATATGGGAAGCAAGAGATCATTTCAATAAAGAGTTAGAGATACTAAAAAGAAAACAAACAGAAATCCTTGAAATGAAGGAAACAATAAACCAAGTTAAAAACTCCATAGAAAGCATAACCAATAGTATAGAACACCTGGAAGACAGAACCTCAGACATTGAACAAAAAATATTTAACCTTGAAAACAAAGTTGACCAAACAGAGAAGATGGTAAGAAATCATGAACAGAATCTACAAGAACTATGGGACATAATGAAAAGGCCAACTTTAAGAATTATTTGGATTGAGGAAGGCTTAGAGAAACAAACCAAAAGAATGAACAATCTATTCAATGAAATAATATCAGAAAAATTCCCAAATCTGAAGAATGAAATGGAAAAACAGGTACAAGAGGCTTAGAGGACACCAAATACTCAAAATTACAACAGATCCACACCAAGGCACATTATTATGAAAATAACTAACACACAAAATAAAGACAGAATTTTAAAGGCCACGAGAGAAAAGAATCAAATTATATTCAGGGGAAAACCAATAAGAATATCAGCAGATTTTTCAATCCAGACCATAAAAGCGAGAAGGGCCTGGAACAACATTTACCAAGCCCTGAAAGAAAATGGATGCCAACCAAGAATCTTATACCAAGCAAAACTTACTTTCAGATTTGATGATGAAAGAAGATCCTTCCATGAAAAACCAAAGCTAAAGGAATTTACAAAAGGAAAGCCAGCATTACAGAACATTCTCAGCAAAATATTCCATGAGGAAGAGATGAAAAACAATGATGCAAATCAGCAATGGGAGGAACTAGCCTAAAGAAATAGCCAAATAAAGGAGAAACCAAATCATGTCAAAAACAAAAATGAGTCCAATGACTAGGAATACAAATCATATCACAATAATAACCCTGAATGTTAATGGCCTGAACTCATCAATCAAAAGACATAGAATGGCAGATTGGATTAAAAAGAAAAATCTAACAATATGCTGCCTTAAAGTGACCCATCTCATAGAAAGAGATACCCATAGACTAAAGGTGAAAGGATGGGAAAAAACATACCATGCACACGGACACAGCAAAAAAGCTGGAGTATCCATATTCATTTCAGATAATGTGGACTTCAAGCCAAAACTAGTCAGAAGGGATAAAGAAGGACATTACATTCTGCTTAATGGAAGCATAAATCAGCAAGATATAACAATCATAAATATCTATGCCCCGAACATTGGCTCATCCATGTACGTCAAACAAATCCTTCTCAATTCCAGAAATCAAATAGACCACAACACAATAATACTAGGCGATTTTAACACACCTCTCTCACCACTGGATAGATCGTCCAAACAAAAATTGAATAAAGAAACCATAGATCTCAATAACACAATCAACAATTTAGACTTAACCGACTTATATAGAATATACCATCCAACAAAGAACAAATACACTTTCTTCTCAGCAGCACAAGGATTCTTTTCTAAAATAGACCATGTTTTATGCCACAAAGCTACTGTTAGCAAATACAAGAAGATAGAGATACTACCTTGTACTCTATCCCATCATAATGGATTGAAATTAGAAATAGATGACAGAATAAAAAACAGAAACTTCTCCAATACCTGGATATTAAATAATACACTATTGTAAGATGAATGGATGACAGAAGACATCAGGAGGGAAATTTTAAAAATCTTAGAAGTAAACGAGAACAAAGACACATCATATTAAAATCTCTGGGACACTATGAAAGCAGTACTTAGAGGAAGATTTATTTCATGGAGCGTATTCAACAAAAGAAGTAGAAATCTACAAATAAACAACTTAACACTACAGCTCAAAGCCCTAGAAAAAGAAGAGCAGAATAACACCAAAAGTAGTAGAAGACAGGAAATAGATAAAATCAGGGCTGAAAAAAACGAAATTGAAACAAAAGAAACAATCAGAAAAATTAACAAAATAAATAGTTGCTTCTTTGAAAAAATAAACAAAATTGATAAACCCTTAGCCACACTAACAAAGAGAAAGAGGGAGAAAACTCAAATTACTAAAATTGGAATGAACAAGGAATATCACAACAGACACGAGTGAAATATAAAACATAACTAGAAGCTATTTTGAAAATCTATATTCCAACAACACAGTAAACCTCGAAGACATCAACAAGTTTCTAGAGACATATGAATTACCTAAACTGAATGAGGAGGACATACACAACTTAAATAAAATATTTTTCAAGCAATGAAATAGAAGAGGTAATCAAAAGCCTAACAACAAAGAAAAGTCCGGGACCAGATGAGTTCTCAGCCAAGTTCTACAAAACCTTTAAACAAGAGCTCATTCCAGTACTATTCAAAGTATTCCATAAAATAGAAGAGGAGGGAACCCTCCCAAACTCATTCTATGAAGCCAATATCACCCTGATACCTAAACCAGACAGAGACATATCAAGGAAAGAAAATTTCAGATCAATATCCTTAATGTACATTGACACAAAACTTCTCAACAAAATTTTATCAAATCGCATACAAAAATATATTAAAAAGATAGTGCACCACGATCACGTGGGTTTTATCCCAGGGATGCAAAGTTGGCTCAACATCTGAAAATCAATAAAGATAGCCTCTTCAGCAAATGGTGCTGGGAAAACTGGAAAACCATATGCAACAGAATGAAATTAAACCCATATCTCTCACCCTGCACAAAATTCAACTCAAAATGGATCAAGGACCTCGGAATCAGACCAGAGACCCTGCATCTTATAGAAGAAAAACTAGGTCCAAACCTTCAACTTGTTGGCTTAGGATCAGACTTCCTTAACAGGACTCCCATAGCACAGGAAATAAAAGCAAGAATCAACAACTGGGACAGATTCAAACTAAATAGCTTTCTCTCAGCAAAGGAAACTATCAGTAATGTGAAGAGAGAGCCTATAGAGTGGGAGAAAATCTTTGCCACTCATATTTCAGATAGAGCGCTAATTTCCAGAATCTATAAAGAACTCAAAAAACTCTACACCAAGAATACAAATAACCCAGTCAACAAATGGGCAAAGGAAATCAACAGACACTTCACAGAAGGAGATGTACAAGAAATCACAGATATATGAAAAAATGTTCAACATCTCTAGTAATAAGAGAAATGCAAATCAAAACTACCCTAAGATTCCATGCCACCCCAATTAGAATGGCGATTATCAAGAACACAAGCAACAATAGGTGTTGGAGAGGATGTGGGGAAAAAGGTACACTCATATATTGCTGGTGGGGTTGCAAATTAGTGCAGCCTCTCTAGAAAGCAGTATGGAGATTTCTCAGAAAACTTGGAATGGAGCCACCATTTGACCCAGCTATCCCACTCCTTGGCCTATACCCAAAGGACTTAAAATCAGCATACTACAGAGATACAGCCACATCAATGTTCATAGCTGCTCAATCTACCATAAACAGATTGTGGAACCAACCTAGATGCCCTTCAGTTGATGAATGGATAAAGAAACTGTGGCATATATATACAATGGAATATTACTCTGCCATGAAGAATGATAAAATTATGTCATTTGCAGGCAAATGGATGAAATTGGAGAATATCATGCTAAGTGAGATAAGCCAATCTCAAAAAACTAAAGGACGAATGATCTCGCTGATAAGCAGATGAGGACGTATAATAGGGGGTGGGAGGGGTTAGCGTTAGGGTTAGGGTTAGGTTTAGGGTTAGGGATAAGGAGGGTGGTAAGAATGGAGGAAGGAAGGATTGTATAGAGGGAAAAGAGGGGTGGGAGGGGTGGAGGGAAAGGAAAAAATAACATAATGAATCAAAAAACATTCCCCTACATAAATTTATGATTACACAAATGGTATGCCTTGACTCCATGTACAAATAGAGAAACAACATGTATTCCTTTTGTTTAAATAATAAATAAATAAATAAATAAATAAAGTAAAGTACTTGAGAATCAATCTAACAAAAGAGCTGAAGGAACTCTACCATGAACACTACAAAATACAAAAGAATTGAAGAAAACCTTGGAAGGTGGAAAGATTTCCGTTTTTGGATAGGCAGAATTCAGATTATTAAAATAGCCATACTACGAAAAGTGCTAAAAAAATTTATTGCACTCCCTATTAAAATTCCAATGACATTCTTCATAGAAATAGAAAATGCAATTGTGAAATTCATTTGGAAAAATAAGAGGACCAGAATAGTCAAACCAATCCTTAGTGAGAAAAGTGAGCAGGAGGCATCCATAATACCAAACCTTAAATAACACCACAGGGTTATAGTAACAAAAACAGTATGATATTGGCACCAAAATAGATATGGAATGAATAGAAGACACAGAGTCCAATTCACATATAGTTATCTCATAGAAGACAAGGTTACTGTAAATATACATTAGAGAAAAGAAATCCTCTTCATCAAATGGTGCTGGGTGAACTAGAAATCCATATGTAGCAGAAGGAAATTTAAACCCTATTTCTCACCCTGCACAGAATTCAATTCAAACTGAATCAAAGACTTAGGCATTAGGCCACAGATCCTGCACCTACTAGAAGAAAATGTAGACCCAAATCTCCATTATGTCAATTTTGGTACCGACTAACTGAATAAGTCTCCTGAAGCACAAAATGTAAAATCAAGAATCCACAAATGGGATAGATTCAAACTAAAAAGTTTCTTCGTAGCAAAGTAAACAATTGAGAACATGAAGACAGAGCCTACAGAGTGGGAGAAAATCCTTGCCACCTGCACCTCAGATACAGCATTTATTTCTAGGGTATATAAATAACTCAAAAAACTTAGCATTAAGAAGAAAAATAACCCAATCAATAAGTGGGCAAAGGAACTGAACAGACACTTCACAGAAGAAGAAATAAGAATGATCAACAAACACATGAAAAAGTATTCAACATTAGAGTAACACAAATTGAAACTACACTGAGATTCCATCTCACTCCAGTCAGAATGGCAATTAATAAAAATACAAGTAACAATAGATGTTGGCAAGGATGTGGGGAAAGGATGCACCATACATTGCTGGTAGGACTGCAAATTGGCACAACCACTCTTTATGCAATACGGAGATTCCTCAAGAAAACAGGAATGGAACCACCATTTGACTCAGTTATACCATTTCTCAGTATATATCAGCTTTCCATAGTGACATAGCCACATCAATGTTTACTGCAGATCAATTCACAATAGCTAAACTATGGAACCAACCTAGTGCCCTTCAAAAGATGAATGAATAAAGAAAATTTGACACACACACACAATACACACACACACCATGGAATATTAGCCATAAAAAAGAATGACTTTATGACATTTGCCAGTAAATGGATGGATCTGGAGACTATTGTGCTAAGTGAAATAAGTCAATGTCCAAAAAAACCAAAGGTTGAATGTTTTCTCTGATATGTAGAAGTTAACACACATAAGGGGAAGAGGGGAAAAATAGAAGTTCAGTGGATTAGAGAAAGGGGAATGAAGGGCAGAGAGGGTGGACAGATGGACAGTGGAATGATTCTGACATAACTTTCCTATGTACATATATGAATACACCACAGTGAATCTCCACATCATGAACAACCACAAGACTGGGATCCTAATTAGAACAAGATGTACTCCATGTTTATATAAATACTTCAAAATATACTGTCATATAACTAAATGGAACAAATAAAAAAGAGAATGAACACAGGCTATTACCAAGTATTTCACAAAACAGAAATGACAAATGGAAAATAACATAAAATGATGCTAATTGTAGCTAGTGGTCAAGGAAATTCAGTCACCTACCATTCTGTGTGCATCAAATTTGTATAGATAAAAAGAAAGCATTCCATTGGCTGCAAATGAAAATAGGCACTCACTTCTATGGTCTAATATTATAAACTGTCATTTTTTGAAAGTCTTGGAAAATAAAAATGATACACACTTTGAAACAGAAAAATCTCCCTAAAGGATTTATCATGAGGATAAAAATACAATATTTTCTAAGTGATTTGTAGTTGTATTGGGAGTAATAATTTTAGTTAAATTTGTATCATATTTTTATATATTACAATCCAATATCTGCTTAAAAACAGAGACACAAGCCTGGGGCAGTGGTGGATGCTTATAATCCCAGCGACTCAGGAGGCTGAGGCAGGAGGATCACAACTTCAAAACCAATCTCAACAAAAGCAAGGCACTAAGCAACTCATTGGAACCCTGTCTCTAAATAAAACACAAAATAGGGCTGGGGATGTGGACCCACAGTTAAATTCCCAGTACCAAAACAAAACAAAACAAAACAAAAAGAAACACAACTGAACTGTCAAATATTGAGCAGATATCATGATTTTAACTATTTTTATAATAATGAATATTTATATTTTTTCTTCAAGATAGATATTTAAAATAAAGACAATACAAACATACGAAAATATTATATATATTCAATTTTTCAGGGAACCTATTATTTTTCACGTTATCAAGTATTTTTCTTTCCTTAAATTATACAATTTCTAAACTATAGAAGTCTTATGACAAATTAGAAAGCATTAGGCAAAAGTGGCATGTGGATATTCCTTTTTGAACTTTAAATTCCATATGTTAAAATTGTAGCAATTTTTTCTCACCAAAGATCTTCTTTTTTTTATACATATATATATTTTAATTCATATTTATTGTAAACAAATGGGATACAACTTCTTTCTCTGTTTGTACATGAAGTAAAGGCATACCATTTGTATTCATACATTTACCTAGGTTAATAGTTTTTGATTCTTTCTGTTATTTTTTTTTCTCCCCCCAACCCCTCCCAGTCCTCTTATCCCTCTATAGAGTCCCTCCTTCCTCCATTCTTGCCCCCTTCCTACCATCTATATGTGTCATCATCTCCTTATCAGCGAGATCATTCATCCTTTGTTTTTTTCAGATTGGCTTATCTCACTTAGCATGATATTCACAACTGCATCCATTTGCCTTCAAATGCCATAATTTTACTATACTTTATGGCTGAGAAATATTCCATTGTATATATATACTACAGTTTCTTTATCCATTCATCATTGAAGGGCATCTAGATTGGTTCCACAATCTGGCTATTATGAACTGAGCAGCTATGAACATTGTTGTGGCTGTATCTTTGTAGTATATACTGATTTTAAGTCCTTTGGGTATAGGCCAAGGAGTGGGATAGCTGGGTCAAATAGTGGTTCCATTCCAAGCTTTCTGAGGAATCTCCATACTGCTTTCCAGAGTGGCTGCACTAATTTGCAGCCCCAACAGCAATGTATGAGTGTACCTTTTTCCCCACATCCTCGCCAACACCTATTGTTGCTTGTGTTCTTGATAATCGCATTCTAATTGGGGTGAGATGAAATCTTAGGGTAGTTTTGATTTACATTTCTCTTATTACTAGAGATGTTGAACATTTTTTCATATATCTGTTGATTTCTTGTACATCTTCTTCTGTGAAGTGTCTGTTCATATCCTTAGCCCATTTGTTGATTGGGTTATTTGTATTCTTGGTGTAGAGTTTTTTGAGTTTTTTATAGATTCTGGAAATTAGTGCTCTATCTGAAGTATGAGTGGCAAAGATTTTCTCCCACTCTGTAGGCTCTCTCTTCGCATTGCTGATAGTTTCCTTTGTGAGAGAAAGCTATTTAGTTCGAATCTGTCCCAGTTATTGATTCTTGCATTTATTTCCTGTGCTATGGGAGTCCTGTTAAGGAAGTCTGATCCTAAGCCAACAAGTTGAAGGTTTGGACCTAGTTTTTCTTCTATAAGATGCAGGGTCTCTGGTCGGATTCCATGGTCCTTGATCCATTGTGAGTTGCTTTTTGTGCAGAGTGAGAGATAGGGGTTTAATTTCATTCTGTTGCATATGGTTTTCCAGTTTTCCCAGCACCATTTGTTGAAGAGGCTATCTTATCTCTATTGCATATTTTTGGCTCCATTGTCTAGTATGAGAAAATTGTATTCATTTGGGTTTGTGTTCAGGTCCTCTATTCTGCACCATTGATCTACCTGTCTATTTTGGTGCTAATATCATGCTGTTTTTGTTACTATAGCTTTGTAGTATGGTTGAAGGTCTGGTATCGTGATACCCCCTGCTTCCCTCTTCCTACTAAGGATTGCTTTAGCTATTCTGGGTTTCTTATTCTTCCAGATGAATTTCATGATTGCTTGCTCTATTTCTATAAGGTACATAATAGGTATTTTAATCGGAATTGCATTGAATCTGTATAGCACTTTAGGTACTAAGGCCATTTTGACAATATTAATTCTGCCTTTCCAAGAACATGGGAGATCTTTCCATCTTCTAAGGTTTTCGTTAATTTCTTTCTTTAGTGTTCTGTAGTTATCATTGTAGAGGTCTTTCATCTCTTTTGTGTGATTGATTCCCAAGTACTTTATTGTGAATAAAATATTCACAATATTTTGAATGGGGTATTGTAAATAGGGTAGTTTTCCTAACTTCTCTTTCTGAAGATTCATCACTTATGTATAAAAATACATTGGATTTATGAGCATTAATCTTATAACCTGCTACTTTACTGAATTCACTTATGAGTTCTAAAAGTTTTCTGGTTCCTCTAAATATATAATCATGTCATCAGCAAATAAGGATAGTTTGAGTTCTTCTCTTCCTATTAGTATCCCTTTAATTTCCTTGGTCTGTCTAATAACTCTGGCTAGAGTTTTGAGGACAGTGTTGACTAGAAGTGGTGAAAGAGAGCATCCCTGCCTTGTTCCAGTTTTTAGGGGGAATGCTTTCAGTTTTTCACCATTTAGAATGATATTAGCCATGGGCTTAGCATAGATGGCCTTTACATTGTTAAGGAATGTTCCCACTACCCGGATTTTTTCTAGTGTTTTAAGCATGAAGGGATGCTGTATTTTATCAAATGCTTTTTCTGCATCCATTGAAATAATCATGTGATTCTTGACTTTAAGTCTCTTGATATGGTGAATGACATTTATTGATTTCCAGATGTTCAACCAACCTTGCATCCCTGGGATCAAACCCACTTGATTGTGGTGCACTATCTTTTTAATATATTTTTGTATGCGATTTGCTAAGATTTTGTTGAGAATTTCTGCATCATGTTCATTAAGGATATTGGTCTGAAATTTCCTTTCCTCGATGTGTCTCTGTCTGGTTTAGTATCAGGGTGATATTGGCTTCATAGAATGAGTTTCAGAGGGTTCCCTCCTATTCTATTTCATGAAATACTTTGAGAAGTATTGCAATGAGCTGTTCTTTAAAGGTTTTGTAGAACGTGGCTGAGAACCCATCTGGTCCTGGACTTTTCTTTGTTGGTAGGCTTTTGATGACTTATTCTATTTCATTACTTGAAATTGATCTATTTAAATTGTGTATGTGCTCCTGGTTCAGTTTAGGCCATTCATATGTCTCTAGAAACCTGTTGATTTCTTTGAGATTTTCTGCTTGGTTGGAATATAGATTTTCAAAATAGCTTTTAATTATGTTTTGTATTTCACTCATGTTTGTTGTGTTATTTCCTTGTTCATTGTGAATTTTAGTAATTTGGGTCTTCTCTCCTTTTCTCTTTGTTAGTGTGGCTAAGGGTTTATCAATTTTGTTTATTTTTCCAACGAACCAACTATTTATTTTGTCAATTTTTTCTATTGTTCCTTTGTTTCAATTTCATTGATTTCAGCTCTGATTTTAACTATGTCCTGTCTTCAACTACTTTTGTTGTTGCTCTGTTTTTCTTTTTCTAGGGCTTTGAGCCATAGTGTTAGGTCATTTATTTGTTGATTTTTTTTCTTCTTTTATTGAATGCACTCCATGAAATAAATTTTCCTCTAAGTACTGCTTTTACAGTGTCCCAGAGATTTTGATATGTTGTTTCTTTGTTCTCATTTACCTCTAAGAATTTTTTAATTTCCTTCCTGATATCTTCTGTTATCCATTCATCATACAATAGCATATTATTTAATCTCCAGGTGTTGGAGTAATTTCTGGTTTTCACTCTGTCATTTATTTCTAATTTTAATCCATTATGATCTGATCTCTAAGATCAGACAAGGTATTATCTTTATCTTTATCTTCTTGTATTTGCTAACAGTAGCTTTGTGGCATAATATATGGTCTATATTAGGGAAGGATCCATGTGCTGCTGAGAAGAACGTGTATTCATTCTTTGTTGGATGGTACATTCTATAAATGTCTGTTAAGTCTAAATTATTGACTGTGTTATTGAGATCTATAGTTTCTTTGTTCAATTTTTGTTTGGAGGATCTCTCCAGTGGTAAGAGAGGAGTGTTAAAATCGCCTAGTATTATTGTGTTGTGGTCTATTTGATTTCTGGAATTGAGAAGGATTTGTTTGACATATATGGATGAGCCACTGTTTGGGGCATAGACATTTATGATTGTTATGTCTTGCTGATTTATGCTTCCTTAAGCAGTATGTAATGTCCTTCTTTATCTCTTCTGTCTCCCTTGGCTTGAAGTCCACATTATCTGATATGAGGATGGATATTCCGGCTTTTTTGCTGTGTCCATGTGCATGGTATTCTTTTTCCCTATCCTTTCACCTTTAATCTGTGGGTATCTTTTTCTATGAGATGAGTCACTTGCAGGCAGCATATTGTTGGATTTTTCTTTTTAATCCAATCTGCCATTCTATGTCTTTTGATTGATGAGTTAGGCCATTAACATTCAGGGTTATTATTGAGATATGATTCGTATTACCGATCACTTGGCTATTTTTTTTTTTTTTTTTTGAACGACTTGATTTCTTTTATATTTGGTTGTTCCTTTAGGGTAGTTTCTCCCTTTGCTGATTTACAACATTGTTTTTCATCTCTGCCTCATGGAATATTTTGCTGAGAATGTTCTGTAATGCCGGCTTTCTTTTTGTAAATTCCTTTAGCTTTTGTTAGTCATGGAAGGATCTTCTTTCATCATCAAATCTGAAAGTAAGTTTTGCTGGGTATAAGATTCTTGGTTGGCATCCGTTTTCTTTCAGGGCTTGGTAAATGTGGTTCCAGGCCCTTCTAGCTTTTAGTGTTTAGACTGAAAAATCTGCTGATATTCTTATTGGTTTCCCCCTGAATGTAATTTGATTCTTTTCTTTCGTGGCCTTTAAAATTCTGTCTTTTTTGTGTGTTAGGTATTTTCATAATAATGTGCCTTGGTGTGGGTCTGTTGTAATTTTGTCCATTTGGTGTCCTCTTTTTTTTTTTTTAAGCTTTCACTATTTGCTGATGACATGATTCTTTTTTTTTCCTAGATACAATAATTATTTTTATTTTAATTAAAAATCATAAATTTACATAGGGCAATGTTGTTTAATTCATTCTGTTATTTTTTCCCTTCCCCCCTCACCTCCCACCCCTCTTTTCCTTCTATACAGTCCTTTCTTCCTCCATTCTTTCCACGCTCCTTATCCCTAACCCTAAACCTAACCCTAACCCTAACACTAACCCCTCCTATCCCCCCTTTATATGTCCTCATCCGCTTATCAGCAAGATCATTCATCCTTTAGTTTTTTGAGATTGGCTTATCTCACTTAGCATGATATCCTCCAATTTCATCCATTTGCCTGCAAATGACATAATTTTGTCATTCTTCATGGTGAAGTAATATTCCATTGTATATATATGCCACAGTTTCTTTATCCATTCATCAACTGAAGGGCATCTAGGTTGGTTCCACAATCTGGCTATAGTGAATTCAGCCGCACTGAATATTGATGTGGCTGTATCTCTGTAGTATGCTGATTTTAAGTCCTTTGGGTATAGGCCAAGGAGTGAGAGAGCTGGGTCAAATGGTGGTTCCATTCGAAGCTTTCTGAGGAATCTCCATACTGCTTTCCAGAGTGGCTGCACTAATTTGCAGCCCCAACAGCAATGTGTGAGTGTACCTTTTTCCTCACATCTTCGCCAACACCTATGGTTGCTTGTGTTCTTGATAATCGCCATTCTAATTGGGGTGAGATGAAATCATAGGGTAGTTTTGATTTGCATTACTCTTATTACTAGAGATGTTGAACATTTTTTCATATATCTGTTGATTGCATGTAGATCTTCTTCTGTGAAGTGTCTGTTCATTTCCTTAGCCCATTTGTTGATTGGATTATTTGTATTCTTGGTGTAGAGTTTTTTGAGTTCTTTATAGATTCAGGATATTAACGCTCTATCTGAAGTATGAGTGGCAAAGATATTCTCCCACTCTGTAGCCTCTCTCTTCACATTACCGATAGTTTCCTTTGCTGAGAGAAAGCTTTTTAGCTTGAATCTATCCCAGTGGTTGATTCTTGCTTTTATTTCTTGTGCTACGGGAGTCCTGTTAAGGAAGTCTGCTCCTAAGACAACAAGTTGAAGGTTTGGACCTACTTTTTCTTCTATAAGATGCAGGGTCTCTGGTCTGATTCCGAGGTCCTTGATCCATTTTGAGTTGAGTTTTGTGCAGGGTGAGAGACAGGGGTTTAATTTCATTCTGCTGAATATGGATTTCCAATTTGCCCAGCACCATTTGTTGAAGAGGCTATCTTTTCTGGCACCTTTGTCGAGTATGAGAAAATTATATTTATTTGGGTTTGTGTCCGTTTCCACTATTCTGTACCATTGATCTACCTGTCTATTTTGGTACCAATACCATGCCATTTTTGTTACTATTGCTTTGTAATAGAGTTAAAGGTCTGGTATTGCGATACCCCCTGCTTCACTTTTTCTACTGAGGATTGCTTTAGCTATTCTGGGTTTCTTATTCTTCCAGATGAATTTCTTGATTGCTTGCTCTATTTCTGTAAGGTACATCATTGGAATTTTAATTGGAATTGCATTAAATCTCTATAGCACTTTTGGTAGTATGGCCATTTTGACAATATTAATTCTGCCTATCCAAGAACATGGGAGAAGTTTCCATCTTCTAAGGTTTTCTTTAATTTCTTTCTTTAGTGTTCTGTAGTTCTCATTGTCGAGGTCTTTTACCTCTTTTGTGAGATTGATTCCCAAGTATTTTATTTTTTTTTTTATGCTATTGTGAATGGGGTAGGTTTCCTAATTTCTCTTTCTGATGATTCATCACTTATGTATAAAAATGCATTGGATTTATGAGCATTGATCTTGTAACCTGCTACTTTACTGAATTCACTTATGAGTTCTAAGAGTTTTCTGGTGGAATTTCCAGGTTCTTCTAAATATATAATCATGTCATCAGCGAACAGGGATAGTTTGAGTTCCTCTTTTCCAATTCGTATCCCTTTAATTTCTTTTGTTTGTCTAATTGCTCTGCCTAGAGTTTCAAGGACAATGTTGAATAGAAGTGGTGAAAGAGGGCATCCCTGCCTTGTTCCAGTTTTTCGGGGGAGTGCTTTCAGTTTTTCACCATTTAGAATGATATTGGCCATGGGCTTAGCGTAGATGGCCTTTACAATGCTAAGGAATGATCCCACTACCCCAATTTTTTCTAGTGTTTTGAGGATGAAGGGATGCTGTATTTTATCAAATGCTTTTTATGCATCCATTGAAATAATCATGTGATTCTTCACTTTTAGTCTGTTGATATGGTGAATTACATTTATTGATTTCCAGATGTTGAACCAACCTTGCATCCCTGGGATAAAACCCACTTGATTGTGGTGCACTCTCTTTTTAATATATTTTTGTATGCGATTTGATAAAATTTTGTTAAGAATTTTTGCGTCGATGTTCATTAACATATTGGTCTGCAATTTTCTGTCCTCGATGTGTCTCTGTCTGATTTAGGTATCAGTGTGATATTGGCTTCATAGAATGAGTTTGGGAGGGTTCCCTCCTCTTCTATTTTATGGAATACTTTAAGAAGTATTGGAATGAGCTCTTCTTTAAAGGTTTTGTAGAACTCGGCTGAGAAGCCATCTGGTCCCGGACTTTTCTTTATTGGTAGGCTTTTGATGACCTCTTCTATTTCTTTGCTTGAAATTGATTTATTTAAGTTGTGTATGTCCTCCTCATTCAGTTTAGGTAATTCATATGTCTCTAGAAACTTGTTGATGTCTTCGAGGTTTTCTGTTTTGTTGGAATATAGATTTTCAAAATAGCTTCTAATTATGTTTTGTATTTCACTCGTGTCTGTTGTGATATTTCCTTGTTCATTCCGAATTTTAGTAATTTGAGTTTGCTCCCTCTTTCTCTTTGTTAGTGTGGCTAAAGGTTTATCAATTTTGTTTATTTTTTCAAAGAAGCAACTATTTATTTTGTTAATTTTTCTGATTGTTTCTTTTGTTTCAATTTCGTTAATTTCGGCTCTGATTTTATCTATTTCCTGTCTTCTACTATTTTTGGTGTTGGTCTGCTCTTCTTTTTCTAGGGCTTTGAGCTGTAGTGTTAAGTCGTTTATTGTTGATTTCTACTTCTTTTGTTGAATGCACCCCATGAAATAAATGTTCCTCTAATTACTGCTTTCATAGTGTCCCAGAGATTTTGATATGATGTGTCTTTGTTCTCATTTACTTCTAAGAATTTTTTAATTTCCCTCCTGATGTCTTTTGTTATCCATTCATCGTATAATAGTGTATTATTTAATCTCCAAGTATTGGAGTAGTTTCTGTTTTTTATTCTGTCATTTATTTCTAATTTCAGTCCATTATGATCTGATAGGGTACAAGGTAGTATCTCTATCTTCTTGTATTTGCTAACAGTAGCTTTGTGGCATAAAACATGGTCTATTTTAGAGAAGGATCCATGTGCTGCTGAGAAGAAAGTATATTCGTTCTTTGTTGGATGGTATATTCTATATAAGTCAGTTAAGTCTAAATTTTTGATTGTGTTATTGAGATCTATGTTTTCTTTATTCAATTTTTCTTTGGACGATCTATCCAGTGGTGAGAGAGGTGTGTTAAAATCACCTAGTATTATTGTGTTGTGGTCTATTTGATTTCTGGAATTGAGAAGGATTTGTTTGACGTACATGGATGAGCCAATGTTCGGGGCATAGATATTTATGATTGTTATATCTTGCTGATTTATGCTTCCCTTAAGTAGTATGTAATGTCCTTCTTTATCCCTTCTGACTAGTTTTGGCTTGAAGTCCACATTTTCTGAAATGAGGATGGATACTCCAGCTTTTTTGCTGTGTCCGTGTGCATGGTATGTTTTTTCCCATCCTTTCACCTTTAGTCTATGAGTATCTCTTTCTATGAGATGGGTCTCTTGCAGGCAGCATATTGTTGAATTTTTCTTTTTAATCCAATCTGCCAGTCTATGTCTTTTGATTGATGAGTTCAGGCCATTAACATTCAGGGTTATTATTGTGATATGATTTGTATTCCTAGTCATTGGACTCATTTTTGTTTTTTGACATGATTTGGTTTTTCCTTTATTTGGCTATTCCTTTAGGCTAGTTCCTCCCTTTGCTGATTTACATCGTTGTTTTTCATCTCTATCTCATGGAATATTTTGCTGAGAATGTTCTGTAATGCTGGCTCTCTTTTTGTAAATTCCTTTAGCTTTTTTTTTATCATGGAAGGATCTTCTTTCGTCGTCAAATCTGAAAGTAAGTTTTGCTTGGTATAAGATTCTTGGTTGGCATCCATTTTCTTTCAGGGCTTGGTAAATGTTGTTCCAGGCCCTTCTAGCTTTTAGGGTCTGGATTGAAAAATCTGCTGATATTCTTATTGGTTTCCCCTTGAATGTAATATGATTCTTTTCTCTCTCGGCCTTTAAAATTCTCTCTTTAATTTGTATGTTAGGCATTTTCATAATAATGTGCTTTGGTGTAGGTCTGTTGTAATTTTGCATATTTGGAGTCCTATAAGCCTCTTGCACTTGGTTTTCCATTTCATTCTTCAGATTTGGAAAATTTTCTGATATTAGTTCATTGAATAAATTGTTCATTCCTTTAGTTTGTTTCTCTAAGCCTTCCTCAATCCCAATAATTCTTAAATTTGACCTTTTCACGATATCCCATAATTCTTGTAGATCTGTTCATGGTTTCTTACCATCTTTTCTGTTGGTCAACCTTGTTTTCAAGATTAAATATTTTGTCTTCAATATCTGAGGTTCTGTCTTCCAGGTGATCTATCCTATTGGTTATGCTTTCTATGGAGTTTTTAACTTGGTTTATTGTTTCCTTCATTTCAAGGATTTCTTCTTTTTTTTTTTTTTTTCAGTATCTCTAACTCTTTATTGAAATGTTCTTTTGATTCCCTTATTTGCTCTTTTTAACTGTTGATTGGTGTGTTCATTTAATTCCTGCATTTGTTCTTTCATCTCCTCGTTTGCTTGCCTGATTGTTTTAATTTTGTATATTATGAACTCCCTTTCGGACATTTCTTCTGCTGTGCTGTCATTAGGTTTTCTTGATATAATATCTAGGTTTGTTTCAGACATTTTCTTCCCTTGTTTTCTCATATTGGTCAGATGTCAGTGGGACTCTGTGATATTATAGATTTCCTCTATTGGCTTATAGTATCCCTGTAGATTTCCAGTGTATCACCTACCAGCCTTCAGTAGCCTGAAGTCTTGGATTAACTTGATAATGTAGTGCTTCCAAAGAACGCTGCCCCTAGCCTGCTACTGGTTCCAGGGAGAGAGACCTGGAGAGGTCTCTTGCTGCCCAGCCCTGGTCCCAGAGGTGGTTGCAGGTCGGAGGTCTCCACTGGCTTGGGGACTTGTGGCTGGCTCTGTGTAGACAGGCTCTCACTGGCCGGTTTGCCTTGAGAAGGTAGCCTAGAGAGGCGCTTCCCACCGGAGGGGGCTTGGCTGCTTGGGGAAGTCCCTGGCGCCCTGTGCTGGTCACTAAAGCAACCTGTGGGTGGGCCGGAGCTGGCAGCAGGGCGGACCCGAGCTGGCCAGGGCGGGCCGGGGCTGGCCGCTCTGTTTGTGTGCAGAAAGGCTCTCACTGGGGTGCCTGCTCCACAAGGCTGGATAATCTCTCCCCGTGGGAGGATCCCACCGCCAGACTGCACACAGCTGCCTGGGGGAGACTCTATCTGCCCTGTCCTACTCTAATAAGCCACTCGAATCAGGGCCTGCCACCCAGCTAAACTTCCCTGGGTGGGGGAGACTCATCCCGTGTTTCTATTGTAGTCCGAGTCTCTCAATGCCTCCCCTTCTTGAATCCTGGGTTCTGGAGTGACTGGAGATGCAGTCACCCTCTAGTCCGCCATCTTGGATCACCCAGTGGAAAAAGCCTGCACCTGGAGGGGGACAAGGCTGCCTGGAGAGGTCTCTGGCTGCCCAGCCCTGGTCCCAGAAGCTGCTTGTGGGTCGGAGGTCTCCGCTGGCTTGGGGACTTGTGGCTGGCTCTGTGTCGAGAAGCTCTCACTGGGCGGTCTGCCCCAAGAAGCTAGCCTAGAGAGGCGCTTCCCGCCGGAGGGGGCTGGGCTGCTTGGGGAAGTCCCTGGAGCCCTGTGCTGGTCTCTGAAGTAACCTGCGGGTGGACCGGAGCTGGCAGCGGGGCGGGCCAGAGCTGGCCACGCTGCTTCTGTGCAGAAAGGCTCTCACTGGAGGGCCTGCTCCACGAGGCTGGAGAATCTGTCCCTGTGGGAGGAGCCCACCGCCAGACTGCACAGAGCTGCCTGGGAGAGACTCTATCTGCCCTGTCCTACTCTAATAAGCCCCTCTAAGCCTCTTGTACCTGGTTTTCTATTTCATTCTTCAGATTTGGGAATTTTTCTGATATTATTTCATTGAATAGATTGTTCATTCCTTTGGTTTGTTTCTCTAAGCCTTCCTCAATCCCAATAATTCTTAAATTTGGGCTTTTCATGATATCCCATAGTTCTTGTAGATTCTGTTCATGATTTCTTACCATCTTCTCTGTTTGTTCAACTTTGTTTTCAAGATTAAATATTTTGTCTTCAATGTCTGAGGTTCTGTCTTCCAGGTGTTCTATCCTATTGGTTATGCTTTCTATGGAATTTTAACTTGGTTTATTGTTTCCTTCATTTCAAGGATTTCTGTTTTTTTTTTTTTTTCAGTATCTCTAACTCTTTATTGAAATGATCTCTTGCTTCCTGTATTTGCTCTTTTAACTGTCGATTGGTGCGATTTAAATTCGTGCATTTGTCCTTTCATCTCATCCTTTAATGCCTGCATTTGCTCTTTCATGTCTTCGTTTGCTTCCCTGGTCGTTTTGATTATGTACATTCTGAACTCCCTTTCTGACATTTCTTCTGCCATGTTGCCATTGGATTTTATCGCTATACCATCTAGGTTTGTTTGGGACATTTTCTTCCCTTGTTTTCTCATATTGTTCTGTTGGTATCTACCCCTCTAATAGTGAAACTCTGGGATATTGCAGATTTCCTTTAATGACTAATATTGTCTCTGTAGATTTCCAATAACTCACTTCTTAGGCTTCAGTAGCCTGAAGTCTTGGAGGAACTGGATAATGCGGTGCTCCACTAGGAAGCTGGCCTTCTAGGGGTGGTGGCCTTGAGGTGGCATATATTCCCTGGTGGCTCTGAGTTGGTCTGAAGTCTCTCAATACCTCCTCTTTTGGCTCCTGGGTCTTGTCAAATGTCCTCTAGTCTCCTGTAGGTGTCTCAGGAAGGGAGTTGCCCTTCCAATGATGATGGCCATGCCCTCAGAAGTAATTCAAAATGCCTGCACTAGCCTATAAAGACGTCTCTGGCTAACTCCATGATGGCGACAAACCTTGGCATGGTGGTTGGGCGGGGTTGTTCAGTGATGGCGTCTGTCTTTGGGCTGGTGGTTGGGTGGGTTGGCTACCCACTGCCCAGCTCTGCAAGGCAGGTGGGTTGGGTGCCTACCTGCTACCTCTCCGATGCAAGTGGCCTGACCCACCTGCCACCTCGCTATGTGACTGTGACCATCCAATAATGGCACTGAGTTAGGTGCAGGGATCATTCAGGGTCTCTCAGTTATGACGTCTGTCCTTGGTCTGCTGCCTGGGCAGGATAGCTGCCTGCCGCCTACCTCTGCGATGTAGCTGGCCTGGCTCACCCTCCTGCTTGTTCCGCAACTGTGAACAACCAGTGATGGCACCAATCTAGGTCCCAAAGTTCTTCGTTTCTCAACCATTCTCTTTCTATGATTCTTCTGACTCAGCCCCTGAGATATCCTCTTCAATTCTTCAATCTGATTATACATAATCTATTTCTATGTCCTACCATGTTTTATTTGAAAAACATTTTGCATTTTTCACTTGTATTTCATTTTTACAGTTTGTGTTGGTAATAACCTATTGATGGACACCCAAGTAACTGAGTTTGTACACATTCCCTAGCTATTCTGTCTTAGACACCCTTCCCACCAATTTCTTTTCAAGCATCTGCTCTCCTGTTCTATGAGTTGTTACAATTTGTTTATTAAAACAAATTTATAACCAAAAATAAGTTTAAGCACTAACAAAATATTTTTTTCTTTTCAATAAACTCTTGCTATACCACAAACATTTCTCACCAAAGAATGTTTAAATGAAGAAACAATAGACTGTTCACTAGTTACTCAACATATTTAACAGTATTGTAATGACGTGTAATATTATATATTTGAATTGCATTTTCTGCCCCCAAAAATTCAAAAAAAATTTGAATTGTATAAAATAGAAGTGTTTAGGGAAGTACCCACACTGCCTCTCCCTTTTTAATCTTCTGGTGCCCAACAACTGATCACTTGTAATAAAACAATATACAATGGGGAAAAGCAGGAGTCAAAGAAATGTTTAGGAAGAGAGGAAACAAGAGGAAATTTCTATTTATATGGCTTCTTGAAACTGTTTCCTCTATTCTCAGTATCCCCAGGGGTGTCTTAAGAGCATAATCAGCCATATTTAATGTTTTTAGACATACTTACCTGAGAAACTCAAATCAGAGCATCTCAACCTGAATGTTCGAGGTATGTTCTGAGACTCCATCTAGATTTGTTAATGTTTGAGAATAGGTGTCCTCTTCCATATCTTCTTTTCCTGTTAGCATGTAAAACCTGACTGAAATTTGAGATCAGTTTCCAGATTTCCTAAAATGTTTCTATAAAGTTCTATGGGAAATAAAAAAAATCTGAATTTTATGACAATGGAAAAAAAATATTTCTGGAATACAAAGGTGGGCATTCAGTATAATAACAGAGCTAATTAAGTAATAATTTCATTGGAATACAATCTGCTTTACTTCTTAAAAGAAAAAAGAAGACATCAATTAGTAAAATATTTGTAAAAGCAGTGCTAATCTAAATTCTTACTTTTATTGAAAACCTTCTTTTCAAATTTTCCAACATTTTCCTACATGGCTAATTGAGCTGTTTGAATTACTTTTACAATCATGATTCTTTCTTAATTGTTTGCTCTATTTAGTTATACATGACAGCAGAATGCATTTTGATTCACTGTACACAAATGGAGTACAAATTTTCATTTCTCCAGTTGTAAATGATGTAGAGTCACACTATTCATGTAATCATACATGTACATAGGGTAATGACATTTGTCTCATTCCACCATCTCTGCTTCCTCCTGACCCCTCTCCTTCCCTCATTTCTCTCTACAAAATCCAAAGTTTCACTTATGAGAGAAAACAGTTGGCCTTCAGTTTTTTTGAGATTGGCTTATCTCACTTAACATGGTATTCTCCAACTCCATCCATTTACCTGCAAATACCATAATTTTACTCTTCTTTATGACTAATACTCAAATGCATATATATATACACACATACCCCATAATTTCTTTATCCATTTACCTATCAAAGGGCTTCTAGGCTGGTTCCACAATCTAGCTATTGTGAATTGAGTAGCTGTAAACATTGATGTGACTGCATCACTGTAGTATGCTGATATTAAATCCTTTGGGTATAGGTCAAGGAGTAGGATAACTGGGGCAAATGGTGGTTCCATTCCATGTTTTCTAAGAAATCTCCATACTGCTTTCCAGAAAGGTTACACCAATCTGCAAAACCACCAGCAATTTATGAGTGTAATTTTTTCCCCATATCCTGGCCAACACTACTTGTTGATTGTATTCTTGATAATAGTCATTCAAATTGGAGTGAGATTAAATCTTAGGGTATTTTTTATTTACATTTCTCTAATTACTAGAGATGTTGAACAATTTTTAATATATTTGTTGATCAATTGTATATCTTTTTCTGTGAAGTGTCTGCTCGGTTCCTTAACCCATTTATTTATTGGGTTTTTTGGTGTTAAATTTTTTGAGTTCTTAATAAATTCTAGAGATTAGTGCTCTGTCTGAGGTGTGTGTGGAAAAGATTTTCTCCCATTCTGTAGGGTGCCTTTTCACATTATTGATTGTTTCCTTTGCTGAGAAAAAACTTTGTAGTTTGAATCCATCCCATTTTTTTGGTTCTTGCTTTTATTTCTTGCACTCTGGGATTTTTATTAAGGAAGTCTGGTCCTAAACCAATAAGATGAAGATTCAGACCTACTTTTTCTTCTATTTTGTGCAGGGTCTCTGATCCAATTCCTAGTTGCTTGATCCATTTTGAGTTGAGTTTTGTGCAGAGTGAGAGATAGGAGTTCAATTTTATTTTGCTGCATATGGATTTCCAGTTTCCCCAGCAACACTTGTTGAAAGGCTATCTTTTCTCCATTGCATGTTTTTGGCACTTTGTCTAGTATGAGATAACTGTATTTATGTAGGTTTGTCTTTGTGTCTTCTATTCTGTATCATTGGTCTACCTGCCTATCTTGGTGCCCAAACCATGCTGTTTTTGTTACAATTACTCTGTAGAATAGTTTAAGGTCTGATATTGTGATGCCTCCTGCTTCACTTTTCCAGTGAAGGATTGCTTCTGCTATTCTGGATCCCTTATTTTTCCAAATGAATTTCATGATTGCTTTCTCTAGTTCTATGAGGTACATTATTGGAATTTTAATTGGAATTGCACTGAATCTGTATAGTGCTTTTGGTAGTATGGCCATTTTGACAATATTAATTCTGCCTATCCGAGAACATGGGAGATCTTTCCATCTTCTAAGGTTTTCTTCAACTTCTTTCTTCAGTGTTCTATGATTTTCTTTGCCAGGTCTTTTATCTCTTTTGTTAGATTGATTCCCAAGGTTCTTTTTTTTTTTTTTTTTTTTTTTTTTTTTTTTTTTTTTTGAGGCTATTGTGAATGGGGTAGTTTTCTTAATTTCTCTTTCAGAGGATTCATCACTTATGAAGAGAAATGCATTCAATTTAGGAGTGATGATTTTATATCCTGCTACTTTGCTGAATTCATTTATTAGTTCAGAAGTTTTCTGCTGGAATTTTTTGGATCCTCTAAATATAGAATCATTTCATTGGCAAATAGTGATAGTATGAGTTCTTCTTTTCCTATTCATATCCCTTTAAATTCTTTGGTCTGTCTAATTGCTCTGACTAGAGCTTCCAGGATGATGTTGAATAGAAGTGATGAAAGAGGACATTCCTGTCTTGTTCCAGTTTTTAGAGGGAATGTTTTCAATTATTCTCCATTTAGACTGATGTTGATAATGGGCTTAGCATAGCTAACCTTTACAATGTTGTGGTATGTTTCTGCTCTCCCTATTTTTTCTAGTGTTTTGAGCATGAAGAGGTGCTGTATTTTATGTCATCCCATAATTCTTGGAGGTTCCATTCATGATTTTTTACCATCTTCTCTTTGTGGTCGATTTTATTTTCAAGATTAAATATCTTGTCTTCATTGTCTAATGTTCTGTCTTCCAAGTAATCTAGTCTGTTGGTGATGCTTTTTATTGAGTTTTTAATTTGATTTATTGTTTCCTTCATTTCAAAGATGTCTGTTTAGTTTTTGTTTTGCATTTTTTTCAGAGTATCTATCCCTTTATTGAAATAATATTTTGCTTTCTTCATTTGGTCTTTTAACTGTTTATTGAAGTGATCTTTTGTTACCTGCATTTACTCTCTTATATCATCCTTTACTTCACAGATCATTTTAAGTATGTATATTCTGAACTCCTTTTCTGACATTTCTTCTACCCTGCTGTCAATGAATTCTATTAATATAGCATGTTGGCTTGTTTGGGGCAATTTCTTCCCTTGTTTTTTCATGTTATCCATTTATCTTCCCCTCTAGCAGTTTGGATCTGAGGTATTAATCCCCCCCCCCATAGACTTATAGTGTCCTGCAGGTTTCCAATACCTCACCTTTAAGGGGGATATCAATATTAACATCACCCAATACAAACAATATGTGACTTTAAACCAAATAACCCCTATTAATATGTTAACAGTATTGTTGTAATAAACAGAGATGATGGGTTCAATTATTATCTACAGCATAAACAATAGGTTTGTGATAAGGTTTAAAATTTCTAATGGGTAGAAAAAGAGGAATGGGGGAGGGGTGTAGGATGTAATGTTAATGAGGTAAGAAGTGAGTATATAGAGGTATTAGATCATAGGAAGAATAAAAGCAGAATCCAAAGAAGTTGGTTGTTAGCAGAAGAAAAGGGAGAAAGAAACTCAAGGAAACAGATAAATAACAGGAAAATAGAGCAAGAAAAAAAATAATAAATAAATAAAACTACAACAAAATTATAATATGCTATTCAAACCTCCTATTCTTCAGTAGACTGATGCATGAAAGGTACTTGATTTAAAAAATGATGGGGATATAAGAGCAGAAAATAAAAAAAGAAAAAAAATTGAGAAAAGGAAAACAAAAAGAAAGGAATGAAAAAAATAATCTTGAAGGAAAATTAAACATTTTTTTTCTTTTGGAATCCAATATCCTCTCTGATTCCCTTCTCTTCTGATAGGGTGGGTTATGGGGCGTTTGCTGGTAACTCCATCCTCAGGATGATGACAGTTACTAAGGTGAAAGGATTAGACTTGGAGGTGGGACTCCTGGAGGCAGGGTATAGCAATTGCCAGACCCTCTGGAAGACTGCACCCCAGAATTTTCCTTTGGGGTCCACTTGTGTGACATAGGAGCCTGGTTTTATCTCCTTCCCTCACTTGTGAACCCTCAATTCCAGGTCCATAATTTAATCTCTAAATTATATCTCTTCTGCCCCTGCCCTTCTGCTTTCCCAAACAGGAACCCCTCTCCCCAGAGGTCCTGAGCACTGAGCACTTAGACCTGTGTGTCTGTCTCAGAAAACCTGTTCTGTATTGGGCAAATCGGGACCACACATTGAAAGTTGTGAGTTAGCCATGTAGCTACAGGCTTCAGGTTTGTTTGTACCTAGGGGATGATTGGGAGACAGGGCTGTGGAACCAGAGGGCCCTGTTTATTGCCAAACCAGTGGGACCAGGTGCTCACTAGAGTTGTGGACCAGGCTGACATCAGGTCCCAATAAGTACTCCCAAGTTGTCACTGGGATCCCGGTGGATGCAGGGCTGGTTGGCTGGACCAGTGGGGATCAACATTCCCTCACACCCTTTGCCCCCCTACCTACCCCTTGCAAGGCTGTCTTCTGCCTCTACAACAAGATGGTGGCTATTAGCACACCTAGCAGTGATACCTCTGAAGCAACCAAGCCTGCAGGGCCCTTGGTGATGATCTTTCAGGTCCTGGCTGTTATTATTGGATGTAAGTGGCCACGTCTCAAGTTGGTGACAGTAGCAGTGGCTAACCTGTAGGTACCTTGATAATGAGCTTCTAGTCTCTGGTAGGTGTCCCCAGATGGAAGCTGCCCAAGCTAAAGCTGGCAGAAGTGGCAGCGTGGATAATTCAAGATGGTGGCAGAGGTGTCCCAAGGCATTAGATCAGGAACCACAGCAGTGGTGCATCATCTGTGCAGGTGCAACCCTGGGAGTCTGAGCTGGGTGGGCCAGCACTGGAGGTAGGCTAACGCTGGAGCTAGATTCATGTCTCATAAGGATGACTTGAAGCTTCAAAGTTACTGGTTCAAAAATTGTGGATATTTAATGTTTCAGAAAAATAATAAAATCGAAATATTTTAACAGACATTAATGTAAAACAAACTGGTATTTAAAACCAAGGCAAATGAAACTTTTACCACAAGTGGAGAAAAAAAATCCACATTTAATTACAGAACATATATAAAGAAGGTCTGTAGTTTTATTAGCTCCTAGTGAAGAGAACGGTGTAAATAAACATGTATATTTACCAACATCGGTCAGCATTTTTTGGGAAATAAAGTTCCTAATAAAGTGCTAGATGTAAAAATGCAAAAGCAACAGGTCCTATATTTTTAAATTTTAACAGATTTTTTTTCCTTTTTCCACTGTACAATTCCTCTGAGCTTTATCATCCTGCTGTTTGAAACTATGTGGGTCACTATTAGATATTAATGTTATAATGTGTACTTACTCTATTTTCTTCCCTGAAATTAAGGTGTTTTATTGATTATTCCTAATTTTATATGATACAAATGTTCATCATAGCCATTTATTGATATTGCTACGACTTTAGTTCACTTAATGACCATTTCATTACATTTTAGTTAAGAATTGTTCAAAGTTGAATCTGAACCAAATTGAGCTCTTCAATTGTTTTTTGATATATATATAATAAATACCACTTTTTCTTTAACAAGTCTATTGTACTTACTGTTTCCTTTGAATGATGAACATTTAATTTTGCAAAAGTGGTTCCAAATGATACCAGGGAAGTGGAAATTTATAATGCTTCTAATCACCTTTTAATAATTAGAATCCAAGAATTCATGAAACCTTTTTTTCCCCCTGAAATTAAGTAGCAGCTTAACCAATGCCTGCTAATTGATGGCAATGTGAGTGAGGGCAGAAGTAAAGATCAATTATCACACAGTGGTGTCCATAACATAAGGGTAGCTCAATTAGAAACCTCTAAACACCAGATTCAGTAAGCATTTGTTTTTCTGTATTTTCAATGATAATGAAATCTTCCTTCTAAAACCAAATACAATTTGCCTGTAAAAGTGACTTCAAGTGAGGTGAGGAATTGATTGAGTTCAATGCATGTGCTGAAAAATCTAAAACTTGCTTCATTTTATTGCTTAATTCCCTGATCCTTTGCAAACTTTAATTCTCTTTCAGTATTATAATAAAAGCTATAATCAATCTTGGCAAAATATTTAAGAGAAGATATTTCTCATATAATTTTTACAAACATTTTCTAACAAGAAATTTACTCACTGCATACCAGATTGTGATCCCTGACTACTATTCTTTTAATCAAAGCCCAATAATTCTCTATGGTAAGCAACTCTACAACTTTAAAGAACTTTAACAGGGGATCTATAAAGAGGGCACAAGAACTCTAATTTACTCAAAAGAAAAAAATAGGCAACACCCCTCTCAATTTCTTCAGTATTTCAGAAATGTCCAACAGTGAAAAAAATCTGCTTAAATAAACTAACTTTAATGTTTTCACCTTTACATAAAGAGAAACAACAGGAAAATTAAAAATAATTACATTTGAGAAATATGGTTTAAGTGAAACCCAAAATTGTTTCTCAAATGCTGAGTGTCAAATATAAAAGACTATTATAATCAGCAATACAAAATAATCCTGAATCACCATTATTTAGCATTTTATGAGATATTTAATAGAAGATATATTTACATGTTTTTTTTTAATTTGCATGGTATTAATAGAAAAGAAAAAATAAGATTAAAGAAAAAAAAAAAAAAAAACCAGAAATGACCCAGGCAACAGAAACTTTTCATATAATGAACATATTTCTGTTACTTCCATTTTCTAAATTGTAGAAATATAAAACTTTTCATATACTCTCAGACCTGGAGAGCATGCCACATTTGGCAGATAGATGAAATGATTTGGGTTATGAGTTGGTAATTAGAATGGGCAAACATCTTGAGTTTAGTTAAGATAAAGGAATTGGATGAGTATATTTATATATATAGTTAGGTAAGAAGTCAGGAAAAGTAGAAAATTCTATTATTCAGTACATGCATACTGTACTCATGGTAGGCACAGTTCAAGATGTCAAAAAAAAAAAATCAGAGAATAAATATGTGAGTTCTGGTTCCTCTTCTTTTTTGGAGTAGGCATCCCTGTGCCTAAAAGTACTCATCATAGCAGTGATTGGTCAGAAACTTTCAGTTCAGCGTTGTCTCTCACTGAGGCAGGAGAATGATAAATTTATTTAACATTTATTGAACAATTACTTATTGAATATTGATTATGTGTATGGCATTCTGTAGGGCAATGTGTATACAACAGAGGGTAAAACGCACATGACCACTTCCCTCAGGAGCTCATAATCTAGGGTAAAAGGCAAACAATAGCAAAAGACCTGGATAGTGTAATAACAGAAAAACCCAGGGTGCTGTCTTACACTGAGTTCCCCAGAAAAACAGCTTAGATCAGAGTTCTCGTACAAGTAAGTGAGGAAGTACTCTCAGGAAAGCAGTATAAGCAGGAAAGAGTTAATCAAGAAAGAGGTCTCAGAGGCAAACTAGCTCAAATGTGAACACACAGGAAGCGTGGGAGCACTGAGTTGCAGCGCAGAGTGGTCCCACATTGAGGTATGCTTTTTGTAGCCCTGGTCATTGGGTCATGGCTTTCAGGAAGAATAGGGGTGGCAGAAGGAAATACTCCTTCTGGAATAATATGCAAATTAAGAGCTAGATGTTGTACAGTATTTACCTTGGAAAAAAGAGAGGAACGTTCAAAGTAGTGAAAGAGATCAGTGGTCACCAGATATCACAAGAAGATGGTCCCAGCGTTGTGCGGAGAGCCAGACAAGTAGTAGATTGTGCAGTCATAGAGACTATGTCAAAAATTTTGGTTCTGTTCTAAGAACAATGGGTTCGGCTTTTAAGAGTTGAAAGTGGAGGAGGTACTTAATTGGATATGCATTTTTTTAAAGATCATTAGAGAAAAATAATCAGAGTGGGTCAAGGGAAGAACTTAGAATATCAGTCAGGTGACAATTATAGGAATCTAGAAAGAAATAACGGTGGTTTGAAATAGAATTGTGATAGCACACATGAATAAATATAAATGGATTCAAGAGATAATTACCATGTTAAACTGACAGAGCATGGTGATAGATGGAAGCCCTAAAGGGTATAATGATGTATAACAATACCATTCCATTATTTTTTTTACCTATGTTGTACTATCCAGGAACTGGCACAGATAGAGTTTAGTTAAGCTGAACTCTGTATATAATGAAAGACCAAGAGAGTTTAGGTTAATGGTGAGACGGTTGTTCAAATAGTGAACAAACTGGATCAAGCATACAAACTGGGTCAAGGGAAATAAAGAAAGGATGTAGTACAATGGGAGAAACAGAGGTATCAGCTTCCTGAAGCTACTGACTAGGTAGCAAAGATTTGTCCAAAAGTTATGTAGAGTTAGTCCAATCATTCTAATTGTGAAATTGTCCAAGTTAAACAAATTAAATTTAATGGAAGTAAGTTCCTGGGAAGTTATGCATGAAGAAAGTTACAGATGGTTTTTACATACCTAGGAGAAAAAAAAAAATTCTGGTTATCCACTACCAAATGTAGACATGATTCAACAATGTAATGTGATTATACTGAAAGCAAATCCATCACTGAGATGATAGAATGGAAAACCATTTGTGCCATTTAAGTACCAGGTAGTCAATATGCTTATCTCAGAAATTATTAGAACTAGATAGTGAATTCTTTATTTCAACACTAAAACAAATTAAGAAAATTTGAAAAACCAGTAAAGACATATAAAGAAAGTAAAAACCAATTTTGGATGTGCCAGGGAATGAACACTGGGTTTACAGAAATCTTGCTATTTGATTGGCTTGGAGAATCGCTTCAGTTTTCTATTTTCGATTCCATACACACACCCCTCTCCCTGTGAGTTCTGTGTATGTTTTGTAGCCCTTGAATTCCACTAATGTCAAGTAAATGGAACATGAGTAGAATCAGGAGGAAAATTCTACAGTGTGTTCTCCTGGAATGGTTTGGAATTGCCCAACAGGCTGACCTGATTGGCAAAGTGGATCTTGGATCCATGAAAAACACAGCTGTGTAGACCAGGATGTAGATCAAATGTTGGAAACCTATTTTTATTTTAATGTTGTAACAAAACTTCCTGGTCCAAGAATCACATAGATTTTGACATAAAGACTGCATAGAGAGAAGTCAAAGGCCTTCAGTTTCGAAGTCCCTCTGAAGGATCACATAGTAGTGAATAGGTGGAAATGAAAGTGCTGAAAAAATTTTTTTTAAGTCACATAAAATTGCAACATGAATTTTGGAAGTCTAAAAATACCTCAACGCAGCAGAATGGATTTTAACATGTTCCACACTGAAGTTTTACTTCTGAAAATAAACTATGTGCTGTTTATAGAAACAATGAGTTGTTGTTCAGTTTTTCTTAAAGGTGATTACAAATGTGTCAGATGACATTTTGGGGGTTGAAATGCAGAGCTTTTCTCATTATCAGATAATACTTTTGCTGGGCTGGAACTATGTCTGCATTAATTCTAAATGCAAAAATTTAAAGTAGAAAAATATGATACTATGCTATTAAAATAATATTTTTTAAAAAGTAGCAACATTGCATTAATTCACTTCACGCCCCTTCCCCTAATGTGACATCACATCGTCTCTCCCTCCCACTACCCCAAACAGACCAACTTTTGCCTCAAAATATCTCTTCCTAAGGACAAAAAAAAAAAATCTTTAGCACTATTTCTGATGATTAGTTATTTGCTTATCTGTCCAAACCACAGTCCACCCAATCATAATCTTCTTCAGTTGGAAAAGCCACCATTGCTCAATACCTTTAAAATAGGAACTGAAACTGTTGAGTTTTGTATTAAAGTATGACACTATATGTGCCAGGGTTAATGCCAGGGTTAATGCTGAAAAGAGGACCTCTAGTTACTGAATACAGCAGAACTTTCCACTCCACAGTTGTTCCCCAACTTTTGGGGGACGGGCCAACTCAGGTTTATAGAGTTAACCTGAGTAGCTTTCTGTCTCATTTATTTTTATAGGTTCTTCATTTTTAACAGGTTTTTTAAAAACACTCCTTTTTTTTTTTTTTTTTTTGGCAGTGTTTTAGATTCCTAGTATATGCCAGTTCTCAAAAATACCTGGTAAAACTCAAAACAGTACAGAGAGGTGAATGAACTCTTAAATAGCATCCAAAAAATGTCCTGGTTTTGGCATTTTTCTGTAATCAACATATTTAGGGAAGTCATTATAGCATTTTGGAGCCATGTATGACCTTCACGGGAATGAGCCTTTAATGCATTACAGACAGAGGTCTTAGCACCTTTAGTGTATATTGTGCCTTTAAACTGATGGCTGTGTTATAAAAGCAATTTGCTTTTAATTTAAATAAATTACTAACAGAGCGATGTATAGTTAAAAGAGTTTTATCCAAAGTTAATTGTTTAACTCAGGGATTTAAAGCTCTGTGGTAAATGGGTTTCTCATTTTTGTTACTGAAGGTTAGTTAAAGCTTTTAAATGCTCTCACAGGTTGGCAGCCAGGCTCCAGTTGGCCTGCATTCTTTCAATTTGTTGTATGCTACCTGCCATCAGCTTCAATACCTCGGTTTGCCAGCTGCTCTCATGTGTTCTGGGTGGCCTCACGCGATGCAGCTATTATGTACAATTACACAACCATTCCCAACCACTTAAATCTAACATTACCCCAGAGTAACAAAGGCAAATCAGTTCTAACCTGCCCTGTTCCACATGTGGACTAATGTGTAAAATTATTTTCATAAGGTTCTGTGTCAAATTTACTAGGTGATTTTGAGGAAAATACATCTTTACCCTAAGATCAGAATTGTCTGCCTCCCTCACACTGTGTGAACAGGAATATTCTGCTAAAAACTGGGGGAGCTGTTGCTTTCTGGTGCTCTCTGTTACTCATGTTTTCCAGGCCTGGGAACAGATGGTGCACCACCTGACTCAGAACAGTCTAATGTAAGATTCATTGTGCTTCACAGGAAATCAAAGATCAAGCAACAATACAGAAGGTGACGCAGCACCTCAGCAACCAGTCACACAGTATGATACAATCAAGTGGTGAAAGGGGAGGGTAAGAGAAAAAGAGATTAAAACAAAAAAAAAAATGAAACAAGTCAACTATATAGAAAATAAAACCTTAAGTCCTTAAGGTTAATATTTAAAAATAGAACCAACCTCATCTCCAATCTTTACCCAAGACAATAACTTTCTCTCCCAAGGACATTAGTATCTGGTGTTTCTGTTGTCAGTCCTAAAGGACAATTCTGGTGTCCTTCAAAAAATGTCTCAAATTTAAATCACTTCCGAAGCAAGTGATTCTTCTAATGGAGAATAATGGTAACAAGCTCACTGAATTTGTGATTTTAACAAAGCTACAGAGAAGGGGCCTTGGACAGGATAGGTTGGGTTACATGAAATAAGGTTCTTTCACAACTACTGAAAAAAGAGTTAATATAAAGCCCAAGCATTTCCAACACTTATCTCCACCTAACCTAGAAAAGGAGTAGGCAAACTACAGCCTATGGGCCAAATTTTGCCCACTGTCTGTTGTTATAAATCAAATGTTACTGGAACACATCCATACTCATTCATTTGTGCATGGTCTACAGCTGCTTTTGCACAACATTAGCAGAGATAAGTAGTTACAACAGAGACTATATGGTCAACAAGGCCTAAAATATTTGCCATCTGACCTTACAGAGAAAGTTCACTGAACCCTGGGCTACAGTATGTCCCCCTCTAATAATCTACATGTGAACATGAACTTCTGCCCAATCTTTAGAGTGAATGAGAACCCCTATAATAAGCATATGCTACATATTTGATGTATTCTTTAACTTTTGGAAAGAAACCAGTTGCCTTGGGCATGAATCCCCTGTCACCTGCTAGAGATCTAAATTATGTCTCTGGCTTTCCCACTCCACATGACCCACCATCACCATGTTTCAAACAGCAAAAAAGAGATTAATATGGTCTCTTAATGTTCACATAGCAGCTTTTGACTTCCCTATGGAAAGAACGGACACATAACATCTTGGGGCAGCTGTGTGCTAATTGGTAGCCTCCCTACCTTTATGCTGCTACATCTTGCTGAATTGTTTGCTCCTGTCAGGCTGTCACAACATTAAAAAGTTTCAGGTCCTAGACAAATACCACATGAGGATGTATTCCTAACCTTGTTATCTCTGTAACTGGTTGTAACACAGACTCACCCCCAGAGACAGAGTGGCATTAAAGTGCAGTCAAGACATTTACAAATAAATTACTGCCCGAAAAAAATCATAATAAGTGAAACAGCATTTCATCCACAAAGAGCACACTTGAAAATCCGTTATCAAAGTCAATTTGCTATTTCCACCCTACATTAGCCTAATATGATGCACACGAGGCGCAGTCAGTGGTGTTCTAGCACCGACTCTCCAAAAAATAAGCCTTTAAGGATTTCAAAATATCTGAGAAACTATGTTACTGGTCAAGATAATAGCATTTTTGATAACAAATGAAAAATAGCAGCTGAAATGCATAAAGGCATGAGATTGGGCATGAACAATCTGGTTCAGATACAACCCCACCATCTGCCACTTCAGGCATGCTTCTGAAGCAGGTCAGTGCTTCACCTACTGCATGTTTTAAATAGGTATCAGCTAAAGGAGAGGCACTAGAGACAGGGAGACCTTTTCCTACTACCCTTCTCCAAGACTATACTGATAGTGGCATCACCTCCTGCTAAAATTCAATCTTCCCCCCAACCCCAAAGAAGCTTTATCCCAAAAGAACAAGATCATAATAGACAAATAAGTGACTAGTTAGAAACATTGAAGACAACTTAATTCCACATACAAAAAAAAATTCATAGGTTAGTAAAGAGAAAAAGCAGAATTATGCGAATGATTTGTAACAGATGTATGTCCCTCTGCCAATTCAGTGTTCACTCGTGTTTGATAGGAAGACATTACAGGTCATTGACAAAATGGCTAGCCTCCTTGTTTCTCTCATTGAGCCTTTTCAGCAGGTCCATAAAAAGCTAAGTGGCTCACTGTATTGCTTCAAGGAATTAGGACTGCTATTAAGGGGATTTTCTTACCACTGAGAATCTCTCTGTCAGGGATGATTAATAACATGCTCCATGATTTACATATACATTACCTATATTCTTTCATGTACCAAGTAATTCACAATAAAAATAGGGAAAAGGCTAATACTTTTACAAATCCTTCAGATTTTTAAAAATTCTTTGATTGACAGAGTTAATTCAGTACCTTAATTGAATGGCAAGAACAAGTCTTGAAGTTTTCCTGAGTCACTTTCCTAGCTGAAGTGGGCATAATATCTACAAAGGTTTTTAATTTTGTTCTTAGAAGAATCTCAGTCTATAAACCTTTCAGTTAGGTTTTCCAAGACTTAAAACCTTCAAGAATATACATAATGGACAAACTTATATATAAAGTGAGTCAGAACTCAAATGTGCCACCAATATTGCCTTTTATAGTAATAAAACATACTGCTGAAACTATCAGTGTAATTGAAAATTAATGGAAAGAAGGAGTTATTGGTTTCTCTCTGACTTTATATCACTTTCTCAATGACACATTACAGTTATATCTCAAGATTGAGCTGCAGGAATGGCTATTAAATTGCTTAGCAAAACCAAGGAATAAACAATTTAGATTATAACTTATAGCCAGAATTTGATTTCCCAAGTTTAAACAAATATAAGTAATTTGAATGTTTTACAGAAATTTTGTAAAAATTTTTTTTCTATTTACTTAAATAACAGCATTCAATGATAACCTGTGATGCTATAGAGAGGTATTAATTATACAAGGGTTAAGAGAGCAAATTTCCCAGAAAGGAAAAAGAGCTCAATCTCACTTTCTAGTCCCGCATGGAATAAGTCAATGAAGGGGATTCCAATTTTACATTGACACGAAAATTAGTGTGAGTAGTTCTAATATTATGTTGATATGTTTTCAAATTGTCCAACACTTAGATCAACAAAACCAAGTGGAGTAATTCATTCAACAAATATTTACTGAATACATTCTGTACCCCATGGGGAACAAGGAACAGTTTGCAGTAAAAGGCTTCTGGAAGAATGTGACAGCAAAATAAGTTCTTAGGATTTAGCTAGGTCAAGGGTGGAAAAGGAGAAAGTCCTCCCAAAAGCAAGAGCAAAGCCACAGAGCAGCTACAGGATGTCTGACAAAAGTACAAGCAGCTTGTCCTTGCTAGGGCTCAAAACACAAGGCAGTGAGAGAATAGCTAGAGGAGAGGCTGAAATGCAGGCAAGGATCAGAGAAGAGGGCTTCTGCTTTGAGTTTAAAAGTTTGGGCTGTATCTCCTTGGTTATAAGAATTCAGCCAACAGAGGATGGAGCTCAGTAGTAGAGCAATTCCCTAGCTCGTTCAAGGTCCTGGTTTGAGCCTCAGTACAGAAAAACAACAACAACAACAAAACACTTCTTTGAAAAACTTTAGCCACAAAGATTTGTGTGTTTAAATTGACATTTGTAAAGAATGACTGGTCTAGCTGTGAGGTAGAAGATGGATTTGATTGGGACAAGAATGGTGAAGGAACACCCATTAAGAAACTAACGAAGAGAAGAATCCAGATGAGAGATACTGAGGATGTAAATCAAGGTGATGACCTTATGACTGGATAAGAAAGGAGGAATTGAGTTCTACAAATCAGAACAGTATCATGATTAATTAAACATGGTTGGTAAGGAAAAGGGTTTGAAGATTTATCACAAGCTTTAACCTAAGTTTCTTGGCTGTTATTCCTTCAATTAAGCCAGAAGATAAAGAATGGAGAGAGAGGTTTGATAAAGGGAGATAAGAAATTTCACTTTTCAACCTATTACATGAAAGTTTCCTATGGGACAATCATTTAGTGGTGCCCTGGAATTGAAAATTCTCCAGAGAGGTTTGGACCTTACATTTAAGTTTGAAAGATGAAACCATTTGTGTAGATGAGACACGAAAGTAGGCATCAGAAACTGATATAGATGAAAAGAAGATGAAGAAGAGATAAAGTAGATAAAGTAGAAGCAATAAGAAGGATAGAAGACCCAGGAGAATGTCTGATCAAAAGTCAAGCAAATAGGGAACAGAAGGATCTAGATGGCAAATATAGCAGAGAATACCAGAAAACAAAGACTAGGAAAGGCCTTCTTTGGCAATTAGGAACAATTAGAAGTCATGTTATAGTGGATAAAAGAATAAATAGGAGGTGCAAGTGGAGTGTTATGTTAATCAAAGTAATTGGACAGATTCTCAAATATCAGTAAAAAGAAATTAAAACCTAATGTCAATTTTCCTCAGACACCTGGTACTATATGATGATTTTTCTTAATTTCTGACTGGTTTAGTGCTCATTTGATTGCAAAAGACTGAATTTTAAAAGTTGAAGAAATGTCACCATTAGAGGGGAGACAATATTACTACTTAATAGAATTGACTCCTAAGAAGTGGGTGAAAAGGAAAACAAGATGAACTGGGATGTGGAGAGTAGATAATGGCCACAATATTCCCCTCAAGTCCTTTGAAAACAATTCTCCATGAAGACATTGCCACAAAGGACAAATTTCTGTCCATCCTTTACTTTAGGAAGAAGTGCCTTCTGCTTATATGTAGAGAAAGAACAGCACATTGCTGGCTTTGGGAACATGTAACATTATCATGCCACATTATATTCTGAGCAAATGTGTTCTCTAAAATATGACCATAAATTATGTCACCAGGTTTTCTCCCCATTCTATTTTCTATTGAAAAATAATAGAAGACAATAGTAATTTAAGATCTGATCCATAGGCAAAAACTGCTTTCTTAGGAGAAAAACAATTTTACAGAGCCACTGATGAAGTTCAGATGATTCAATCACCAACCTCAACTTTTAAATGAAAGTTGTAGTTTCCCCCCTCACTTTGACCAGAATATATTACTGCTGCAAAGCAATTTGCACTTTGCAACTTTAAAGAGAGCAGAAAGGACTAGACTTGCCAGAAGGCACTTGGGCAATTGTCACAGGCAGATTGTTTATTCTACCCAGAGGTTTATTATTATTTTCATAGTTTTCTGCAAAGATCAAGAGAAAGTGCTAACAGGCTCTGTCTTTTTTTTTAAAGATAGAGTTTAAAGTATTATAAAACAATAAAGCATCAAATCACTTGACAAGTTACACAGGTAGGTGATTCAAATCATTATTTTAGCGGGGAATACACTTTATTTTCATTCATTCCAGAACCATGTGGCTCAGTCAAATTAACAATCAGAAATGATCTTCTTAATTGTTTTTTCTGAATTTTTACCAAATCTCTGCAAGTGATTCAGTGCTGAACTGTTGTAAATCAACAGTGTTTGAAATAAGAATCAGTGTTGGCACCAGAAATTATGATTCTGTCCCTTTTCAATTCCAAATACAATTGATAAGAATTAGATAAGTTCACTGTTGAAAGCAGTAGTCTCAGAATTTATGAGAGACACAAGCAAAGAAAGGAGAGAAAAAAAAAAAAAAAAAGAGGAGCTCCCTTTGTAATGACACATAATGGGAACAAATCAAGTTCATATCATGTTTCTGACTACAAAATAAAATTGCCCAAGCTGGGGAACTGAGAAGTATTTCTATGAGTTCCCTAGGGGTGCCATAACCAAGTAACACAAACTGTATTTTTTAACCCACCCAGAAATTTGTTGTCTCACAGCTTTAGAGGCTAGAAGTTCAAGATCAAAGTGTTGGCAGAGTTGGTTCCTGCTGTGGGTTTGTGAGGGAGAATCTGCCCCATGTCTCTCTCCTAGCTTCCTATGGCTTGCTGCCAATCTTTGGCATTCCTGGCTTGTAGACACACACCCAATCTCTGCCTTCATATTCACACTGCATCCTCTCTGTGTGCACATGTTCAGATTTCTCCTTTTTGTAAGGATACCAGTCCTATGATGAATAGGAGCCCAGCTTACTCCAGCATGTCTTAACCAATTACTTCTTCAACCACCCTATTTACCTAATATAGCCACTCCATCCTTCTCCACACTATTGTTTCGAAGTCTAGTTTTATCACCTTTTAATTTCTCTTGTATTTAACCCTTTCCTTCCGGGTCCACTGCTAATGCCCTGAAATATCTTACCTCATCATCCCTGAACTAAAATCCCACGAAGACTGGGTCCAGGACCACTTTATTTCCTGTATGTCTGCACAGCAAGCAGTCCCAAACTAGCTAACTCTTACTATAAGATCTGTTTAATAATTTTTAAGTGAAAGACTTTATATATTAACATTTATTTCTTAATAGATTTCCCATTTTTAAATTTAATCTTCATTTTAGTCCATTCCCCTCACTACTAACAGACAAATCTTTGAAATATTTTTACTCTGCTCAAAAATGTTTAATGGCTTCCCATGACTTGCAAGAAAAAAATCCAAATTCCTTAGTCTGGCACACAAGGAACTTCATCTTGGCCTGAGTTTATTCCTTCAGTCTCATTCCCTATACCTATATCTATGTCATTTATTCAATAAAAGTGGTAATTGTGGTTCCTTGAAAACCCCATGCTCTCCAGTGCTTCCATGCCTTTCGTAAATCTTCTCTTTGCCCAAAATAGGTTCTTCACCTCATTAGCCTCAGTATACCCCACTGTATGAAGCCTTCCTCAACCTCTGTTGTACATTTGATATCCACCTGGATTAGAACAGCCTGAATATTGCCTACTTAAATGCTTAGTTTTGTGTTTCACAGTCTGTGTATCTCTGAACTCTCTGAGCTTCTTGAGGACCAGATACAAGGTATCTTTTTTATCTATATATTCTCAACATATCATATAGGGCAAGGGCAGGCATCAAGTAAACATTTGCTGAATAAACAAACACATGGAAGGAAAACGATGTATGTGGCCTCATGTTCATTTACAGAACTTACTTTGTAAGAAACACAATTTAAAGTGACTGTCCCTCAAAATCAAGAGCCTGAGTTGACAGAACCCCTGCTTCTGTAGTGGCCTCAATATCATTCTCCAACAAGTCCAGGCAAGCCAGAAAGACCAGCACACACCAAAGGATAACTTAGAACCCCTTTGTTTCTAATGCTTTGCAAATATTTCCTGAGAAGAAAAGAGGAAGGAAAAAATCAACACACTTAGGTTTATAATCCAGTGATGCCTAGTAAAGACCACGATTCTAAGGAATCACACAGCAGGTGTGGGACAATACTTGCCTTTTATTGATACATACTAATTGAGCAGGCAAATTAAACCAAATCTACCAAAATTAGCAACAGAATCAGAAGTTTTCATTTCTGTGTGTATATGAAATAACTATACTTCACAGTCTGATCATATAGAGATATTTGTCTTTGAGCACTCAGATGTTAAGGATTGAATTTACTGAGGAATACAATGGGGTCTCTTATATGTGAGAGTAGAAATGATATCAGCAAATAGTCTAAAATCTGTCAGGTATGGAGCTATTCAGCACAGACACAGATGCCTTGGACATTTAGCCTTCTATGTTAAGCTTTTGTTATTCAGGTATCATTTATATTTGAGAGCTAGTAGATTGATTTCTTCACAATTCATTGTTTTTAAATGGTATATGACTTATACAAGTGATATCCCAGACATTGAAAATGAAATAAGAACTTCTTTCAAGAAGATCACAACCTATCGAGGGAGTCATCACTTCGTGAAATTAATGAGTCACGCTAAATGTGTGAAAAGTTTTGCACCAAGTATACGGCAATCCCAGAAGAGGAGGTAAATAACATTGGCTCCATTGTAGAAAGAAAGAAAGAAAGAAAGAAAGAAAGAAAAAAAAAAAGAAAAAGAAAGAAAGAAAGAAAGAAAGAAAGAAAGAAAGAAAGAAAGAAAGAAAGAAAGAAAGAAAGAAAGAAAGAAAGAAAGAAAGAAAGAAGGGAGGGAGGGAGGGAGGGAGGGAGGGAGGGAGGGAGGGAGGGAGGGAAAAAGAAAAGAAAAAGAGAAAGAAAGAAAATAGTTACAGGAAACTTCCTACTTCCTAACACTCTACCACAAGAACATTTCCCAATGCAGAAGAGGGAGAATACAGAGAGAAAAATGGATACTGCTTCTTTTTCAGCTTGGTCCATGTGAGGCACTAGTAAGAGATTAGAAGCAAGAGGAAGACAGAGTCAAGGTCCCTCTAATCTGTCTCACTGCCTTGGATAAGGTCATCATTGCCTCCACAGCTCCAGTAAAGACCATGGAGTCTGGACAGGTTCCTGGATTCCATATTACCTGACCCTTACACCAGCGGATGGCAGCAACCTCCTGCTGGTACTAATCTCTAACTGATGTCTTAGCTCTTCCATCAACTGGGCAACCTAACCTGAGTATTTGTTTCTCTCAGTTTTAAATATTTTGTGATGTCTACTTCCCTGTTGGGCTGTGATGCACATGGTACAAAAGAAACAGAATTAAGAACGAAAAGTATGAGCTTCTTTCTCATACTCACATACTTTCTCATACTCTGGGATCTATGTGCCAAAAATTGAGTATTCAGGAAACTAATAATGACCTCATTCTTTTATGTGTTAAAAAGCAGATTTTAAGTTCAAATTACTAAATTTTTTTGCAAAATTAATGTCAGAAATTCTGACTTTATAAATATGGGATGGTAGAAGTTAGTGAGGTAGGGTTTAAAGCTGTGTACACTGTTTAACACAGTACCAGAGAGGAAAATAAACTGATATTCATAAATAGAAAATGCTAGCAATGCCACTTTGAACTTCAAAATTTGCTAGAGCCTTGACATTGGAAATAAAAATATAATACCTTAAGGAGAGAAAAAAAATTCTTTATTATTCCAACTTAATAATAGAGACAGCATGAATCAAAATTTTTTCACAAGAAAATCAAGAATAATAAAATGATTTAAAAACTAATACCAATAATAACTATTGATGAATTGCTTTTTATGCTAAATATCTAACTTCCCTTAATGACTTGGTAAAGGCACCAATTCTGGATCTCTTTGGGGAAATTGAAGAGTTTAGACTTGTAATAATTTTTTTCCAAACATTGGTACACAAACCTAACAGTCGCGTGATTGAAGATGATAGTGATAGTTATTGCAATTCCTATCACTTAAATAAAAGATAAAATGATACTTCAGGAAATGTTTCCTTTTGAAGGGAGACGTTTAAGACCTGCCATATGTGGGGGTATAATATTCAATCCTTTGGGCAGGGCAAATGAACTGACTCCTAACTCAGTCACTTAGTTTATCACTCAGTTGATAACCAGTAGCTAGTGCATGAGTTTTAAATAGCACATTGCTTTTTAAAATTCTCAGTCAAATATTCTTTTATTTATAATCCATAACTGACCATTTGTTTAAGGCAGGAAGCACAATGAACACTGATGTTGAAATGCAATAAGGAAACTAGGGGCATAATGATATAATTCTGCAAATTCTGTTCAATTTTCCCTTCATCAGATGAAAATTCTTGTGTATATTTAGTACATCAAAAATCAGTTTAAGAAGCATAAACTAGGATAATGATTATTAAATATGACTTAGAATTATGGAGGGAAAATTACCCTGCATGCAATATGTTATTTGCAGATTTTTCAAATAGCAACTTGAACCTCCTCTTATTTATCCAATTAGAAAAAAAGTAATAGTTAGTAAAATAAACCTATTATTTATTTCTTAAAACTTCAGACAAGAATTCTTCACATCAGGTCATAATGGTAGCTTTTTCTCATAATATACATTTTTAAAATGTATTATTTAATTGCTGTTCATTCACAAAGACAAAAATGATGAACTATTATTAGATTGTTAAACTTATTTTTCAACAAATTGTGATCTTTTAAATAAAATTTATATTTTTGTTTCTGTTAAGATTGGACTTATTTATATTTTTAAGTGATTTACTGATCAAAATCTCTATGTATATTGCATTAACCTATTTAAAATATATTTACCATATGCCATTCAAAACTTATATTAAAAATTAAAATCCTACAAACTTTGTAAAACTATATATTTCACTGAAAAGTGTTTTCAAATCAAAGGGTATGGAATAGGTTTATTTGACTAATCTGAGGTCTTTCCAATTAAGACTTCATGAATCCAGTGGCTTTGCTAATCTGAATTAGACTATCCTCGAGGGAATCCTAATGTCATAATGTGGGTCTTTAAATGCCAAACTCAGGGGGGAAAAAAAAGGAGCAGGGGAGAAAAAGTATTATCTGTAAAAGAAGCATCTATTAAATATCTCTTTTCTGCTTTCTATTTTCCACTGTCCCTCCTCTCATTATGCCCTTTCTGGGCTGTGTGATCCAGTTTTGCACAGCTACACACAGGCTTTATGAAAACATTTGTGTTATCTAAAAAAGATTCATAGAAACCTCCACTTTTCTCTTGGAAGATAAGAAGGGTGTCTATTTGAGGCATTTGAATATCTGCTATTTGGAAGTCCTTTTCCTCTTTCATTTCTAACTTTACAAAACAAAGACCAATGAAACTGAATCATTGTTCCTAGTCAAAATGGTACTGAATTTGTTGGAGGATGGGCTATATTTGGATGCGAAATGGTTTTGATTTGCATGTTTATACGAATTCATGGTTTCCCACACAAAAAAGAGAGCGCTCTAATAAGCAGTACACACGTTCTTCAGATTCCAATCACTGTGTGTAAGTAATAGAAGGAAGACTAGCAACGAATATTTACTGGACAAATTTTCTGGTGTTCCCAATGCCATTATTCTTGAAAAAAAATTTAATTAAATATTTCTAATATTTTGCCTCAATTAGAAAAGTTCCTGTACCTTGAGATCACAGTTTAAATTGACTCTCAAAGTGAAAACATCATTCTTGGAGTTAAGTGGAGATTACTCTGTTCTTTTCTTGGAGGAAAAAAAAAAATAAAGAAAGAGCCTATACATCAGAGGCTACCTAAGACTGCCGTTCAAGTTTAACAGCAGGTGTCTTGTTTTTGATAACCATGACCAGCACCTAATCTGCTACCTATATTTTTAGTGAATTGAAATTAGAGCAATAGTGCTTTAAGAGACTGCTTGGAGTGATGTTAAAGCTGCACAGAGATGAATTCTTCTTTTAAAATGACCCTTTGCCCAGAGCATTTTAATACTTTCTGATGAATCTCATTGATGAAATTTTGAAATACCAACACTCTTCAAAGGGATAGGGAGTTCTTATTATACAAAACTATATTTGCAAGGGTATGTATTCCACGGATGAAGTGATTTCAAAACATTTAAATGAAATAAAACTCATGCTATACTAATATTATGTTGAACAACTTTTAAAACTTGCAGGTCCTAGAATTATGATAAATATGTGCAATACCTTTCTACTGCTATGCAAAGTTTACTGTTTGTCATATCCTTTGTACATCATGAAAATGGTATTTTTGTAGTGATTGATTAATTTGATATTGAGTAATCAATATATAGCAATAATTATAAATAATAAATTGATCAAATTCCACAATAATTCATTTTTATCAAAATATAATCCATTGGATATCAGAAATTTCTCTATTCCTTCCATCCTAATACTTCAGCTTTACCTATCATTTAACATACACCTATTCCAAACTAAAAACACAAGGATTAATGTTTATATAAACATCATCTCAGTGAATTTTCATTGTAAACTTATAGGATAAGAATAATAATCATATATATGATTTTAATATAGTAATTTCATATGATAATATGAAATATGAAATAAACATATTTCATGTAATAACAATATATGTGATTTTCATACACATACATGATTATGAAATCATAAAATTTGGTGTTTAGAATGAAAGTGGTAAAGTCCACCAAAAATCCTAGACATTTTTGTGACAATTTCATAGAAACGAGCATATTTTCCTAAGAGTTTACTCCAATTTCCTGAATATGCCTCTCCTCACTCTCTTTAGGTGTAGATGATCATTCTCAAACCAATACCAGGTCAGAAATATGACACTTTGCTTGACCAAGCCTAGGCCTTCTACCCATGTTTGAAAACGGAAAATGGAAGTGGAAATTACAAGTCTTATCTAAAACATGTACTCCAAGAATAGGACGAGGAGAAAGGCCTACCCCACAGAAATTCTGGGCAGCAGATCAAAATAAAAATATTTTTACTGTGTTCTGCTCCTTGGTTGCTAATATCCACTCACACTATCCTTCCAAAATAAACATTCAGAACTGCTGAGCTTATATCATGCAAACATCCCATATACAACCAAAAAGTCTCACTCCATACCATCAGGAGACAACTCAAAATTCCACCACTATTATATCTGGGTATGCAATAAACAAACCATGAAAAATGATTAAACAGCTTCAACACAATAAATATACCATGGAGGAGAGAAACAGAGTGTCTTGAATAAAACCCATCTGAAATGACAAAGAGGAACAATAATTATAAATATTAGTTCACTTGGGTTGCTATAATAAAATCCCATAAACTGAGTGGTTTATAAACACAGTTCTGGAGGCTGGAAAGTCCAAAATCCAAGGCACTGGTGAATTTAGAGTCTGATGAGGCCCATTTCCTGGTCCATACATTGTACCTTCTTACTATGTCCTCATGTGGTAAAAGGACAGTGGATTTCTTTAATGAGGTTGTTAATCTGGTTTGTGAAGGCTCTACTCTCATATCATGACCACCTCACAGAGCTCTCACCCTTTAATACAGTAGTGACTGGTTTTCCAACATATAAATTTTTGTGTGACACAGACATTTAGGACATAGCCTATTTCAAAGCATAGGTTATATGTCCAAGGGCTGAAGAGAACAATAACTCCTAGCTCTGATAATGAATCAGTTGCTCAGTCAATTAATTGAATTTCTCAATAGTCTATTCTCTGGTAAAATCTTCCTGACCAAACTCTTCTTGACCAAATATTGGTTGGGTATTTGATGATTTCCTTCCAGATGTGTTAGAAGTACTTCAGAAGCCAGATCTTTCTGGGATAAGTCATGAGTTTTGCATTAAATGCAACATATTTTGCTCCTCAGTCTTGAGACTTCTCTAGTAATATAATTTCTTCACCTTCTTCACTCTTTGCTTATTTTAAAATTCCTTATATGTGCTATGCATTTAAGCCTATCAATGAGAGTTTTTATTTGCTTGTTTGACTTTTTGCAACTAAGAATAGGAATATAATAGCTATGAGTTAAAATTGCCAAGTCTCAAATACTTGCATGAAAGAAGTAATCACAGTTGGGATGAAGATTAGAGACAATATGATAAAAGTGCCCGTGTGCTGTTGTCATTATTGTTCATTTCAAGCCTTTGATTGTAAGTCATGTGTTAAACAACTAACAAACAAAAACCCTATGTGGAAATTAGTTGTAGTGTTTTTAAACCCCAAACTACACAAAGCCGAGCTTCCCATCTATAATTAGAAGATAAGAGACCATGTACTGATTAAGAATAGCGGAGAAAAGTCAGGGAACGTGTAGTCTTTGGTCAGTTATCTAACCTTTCTATCAGTATCCTTCCAAATATATTCTGGCTTTCTTCCTTCTAAAACATAAAGTCAGCTTATGATTCTCTGCCTCCTTTACAGGTAGACGTGGCCTCCTTTAAAGTTAGATGTTGTTTGATTTTGCCAGTGAAATGTTGTCACAACTGAATGGATGACTAAAAAGACAGTGGACCATTCTCCCTTTCTTGTTCTTGTTATAACTGCAACAAGCAATTATCTAAGCCCCTGTGAAGAGTGCGACGACTTTGTTCCAAGCCATGTTGGGTACACAATGCAAACAAGAAATATCTTTTTTGGATTACACCACTGAGTTTCAGACATTATTCCTCTAGGAGGATCAAATCAGACATATTAAATATGGTATTGTTAATGATGCATATTAGAAACACACAAATGTATCTTTCCTTTATTCTAGCGAGAACTATTTAATTATGTTCAAAAACTTTCAATCTTCTCATCTGTAAAATTGAGATATAATATCATATTCCCTCATTTAAAGGTGTACTGTGAAGCTCAATTATAAGTCTTAATTAATTTTTTTTTAATATAGAAGCTACGAAGTAGAAAATAATACCTTTTCTGACCACTGCTTGGTGTTATTAGTTGATTATTTCTATAAATATAGCTTTCTGCATTTCCATATTTATTCTTCTGCAATCTAGGTCTTTATTCTTCTACAGTCTAGCTCTTTCAGAACCAGGTACTTTCACTGATAAAACATTCTCTTCAGGGGCCGGGGATGTGGCTCAGTGGTAGAACACTTTCCCATCACAGGTAAGGACTGAATTCAATCTCCAGTACTGTTAAAAGGAACCCCCAAAATTTCCTCAGTATATTTTAGGAAAAAAAGTGAGCGTTCAGAGTCATTAAAATTACAGATTGTTTGTAAAGAAATAAATTACAAATTTGAATTGGTAGGTTTTCAGCTACTGGAAGAAATCCCTGTGTTCCTAATAGATGACATTTATCATTTTAAAATTGCTTCTAGAAGTAAGCCTGTTAGAAAAACAGTGAGAAAAGGACATATAACATCTAAGAATAAGAATTTATCCAGAGAGAATAGATTTGTTACAATAATAATGTGTTGAAAAGGGGTAAACCTGCAATATGCAAAGAAGTTAAATCCTTGGAAGGATAATTTACATTCCTTTTCTATTTAAAGGTAGGATACATGCATGAAGTGAGTAGTTTGCACTTTTAAACCCTGTAATTTCTTTCCCTGACCTTTGTTTTTCCTCATTGTTTCAGAATATATCCTGGACTTGTAAACACTGCAATGAGCTCTTAAGACTCCCTTCCTTGGCATATAAAAATAGTGTGTGAAACATTACAGGGTCCTCTGTACGTGAAACTGTTGCCATCAAGACAATGGGGCAAAGGAGAATCAACCATGGAAAAAGCTAGTAAGCTCATCTGACAAATTAGCCGGAGAACATGGTTCCCAAGAATTCACAACAGTGTCTAGTCAGCTAAAATATGCTATTCTGATTTTCTCAACAGAATATTATTTGTAAAGTGTTTTTCATGTTGATCTATTTATCTCATATAAAGTTTTTACATATTAGTCAATGAAATATATGATGTCATTGCTGTTGGTAGCTTCTATTCCACCCTAGTTTCTCTAGCTTAGCTTACCTCACTGAAATTCCCTGTTCACAGGGACACAAAGATCTATTTTAAATAGGAAGCCCACATTCAGGCGCCAAGTAGAATGTTAGTGCCACATAGCATTTATTATGTAGTGAAACAGCAAACCAAGACCTTTCTGCACTAAATGACACCACGTCTCCTCTCCTATTTCATTACACCAGATTTCGTTCGTGATGCCAGCTGCTTTTTTGGCACCAAGAAGTAAAGACTAAGGCTAAATTATCCCCACTAAAACCCATGCTGCTATCATAGCTCCAGACGTACCATTCTGACCTGTCTTCCACAGACAGAGTTAGAAGGCACATCTCCTCCAGGCCTGTTTTAGATTTTTCTTGTTTTGTTGGATTTCGTACTTTTGCATCATCCTGTGGGCACTGTGTTAGATAAACGAGTTGATTGCTGTTACTCACGAATGAGTTTCACAGCTCTTCATGCAGAGGCTTGCTGCCTTTTTTCATGACATTCCCCATAATGAGAATGATATAGTTCAAAGAATCACAAAGAAATAGAAATTAATAGTATTCACTCAAGGTGAGACAAAAGTCACTGTGTTGCAGGGAATCTGTTTACAAATGCATATAGCTCTGTGACTGATTTTCAGCCAGTCTTCCGTGTAAATTATTGGAAGATTGAGGCCACTTGCTTTGTTTTGAGTATATTTTATAATTCTTTTCTTGCAACTATGTCCTAATGTTCAAACTTCAAAGGCGTAATTATCTTCATGATCCTACAATGTGAAGATGATGGCACCAGGCAAAAATTGCCATTTTTCACCAAAGTTGAACCCAGGAATGGGTATTTGGGCATGAGTTCAATGACTGCAAAGCAATCTGTGCTCATCTGAGAATGAAATGAGAGAAAGGACCACACTAATGTCAGGAACACTCAGAAGAACCTCACTAAGAACTCTGTTTTTTAAGAAAATCAAAAGCAAATGGGCTTAATCAAAAAGAAGTCTGTACTGCCTTATGTATGTGATGGTGCAGAGGTAGAGAGGGCTTCAGATTTCAACTTCCCAAAATGTCATTAAGATCTTCATTTTGTCTATTTCTCCTCGTCCTAAGACTGTTTAAATGCCTGCCACCGTTCCAAGATCCATACCCACACACCACACCTTCCTCAAAGACAGAAATTGCTGACTGCAGCCAGCTCTTTCAGAAAGGTCAGGGGCTCTCTTTCCCCAAGCAATCAACATCATCTGCTCAAGTTTTTTTGGCCAGGATTGTCCATTCCTAAATAAATTTCATAGACAAGGAAATATTTTTAAAAACTATGCTTAGAGTGAACTCTGTGAAAAAATTATTGTGTCAGGAGGGACGAGACTATCCTAATGGGGTTGATGAGGACACACTTGTAGATAGATGAGATCAGCCCTTCAGGCTACCCCAAATCATTGCCTCTATATTGGGAGAATGATGGAAGGAGAATATGAGATCATTGCGAGATCCGTACTGTGACTAATCATTAAGGTCTACCTTGCATCCTGGAAACAGGGTCCAGGGCTGGTTAGGTGGAGATTTTCCTGACTAGGAGATTACGTAGGACCCACCTTTGCAATGAGCTTTCTCAGAGAAAATCAAAGCTTCTGCATTCTGAGTATTTTGGGAATGAAATCACAAATTACATGGAAATATTTTATGAACTTTAATGTAGAAGATCTCTTGAACAAATTTACAAGCTCAAAAATATCCTGTTTGAAGAACTACCTGAAGCAATTGATTTGATGAAAATCTACGCATCAATTAAAAGATGCTATCACCTTGAGGATAAAAGAGTACGCTACTGTTACTCAGGGAGCACATAAATATATGTACATCCACACACATGTATATGTACTCATGTTTGTGTACATACACATGCACTTTAGTCATCATGTAAATTCAGTCTTTATTTGTAAAGAAACAGGAGGGAAATTCTAAAGTCTTCTTTAGCCATTGTGATTCTCAGTAAATTCTTGTTTCAGTTTAAGAGTATCTATCAGCAATTATAAACAGTTTGGTACACACTGGATACATACCTAGGCTGGTCTTTCTTGCTCTATTTTAACCAAAGTCACAATACCCCATCTTACACCAGGCCCAATTCACAATTTGCTCTAAACTCAGCCTCTGAAGGTTATCAGAAAACATCTCATAGAGCAGTGATCAAGACACACTCACAGCTTAACAGAGGTATACAGCTAAATTAATAATAAGGCTATTCCTTGGTAAACAAAATATAAGAAATAGGAGGACATTCAAAATTAACCTTACCTCATAACCAGAGATTTTGCTGTTGTTATTTTTTTCTAAATTCTATTAAATAACATTCTCTCTCTCTCTCTCTCTCTCTCTCTCTCTCTCTCTCCAGAGTCAAACAAAATTGAGTATGTGCCAGTTGTAGCCACGCTAAAGGCAGGCAGGCACCCAACACCTACTCCTACTCCTGGAAATTTGCTGTTAGATGTTTCGAGATGCTTCGGCCCTCGATTATCACTTCAGTTCAGTTATTTCTATAGATGGCTGATCTTGGTTGCTTTGTGACAATTGTGCCTAATTTTATTCTCAGAGGGAAACCTTAATTCCAAGAGCTGAGAATTCCTAGCTGTTACCTCCTAGGTACAAACTACAATTTTCACTGTGGGTGTTGAAGTCAAGATTTTAAAATATTGGTTCAGTATCACAACATGATATTAAATTGATGTTGAATTCTTCTTGCTCTTTTAAATATTTTCCTACGGAGAGAACCTACTCTTTCTCTTTTGATGAAGTATGATAACATATTTTTAAGTCTCAGAATTACCATACATCATACTCTGTCTGACAATCTTGACATTAAAACAATCGGTTTTGGGTACAACAAGCATTTGAAAATGGCAGGTCATACCTCACTTGCCATGCTAAGTAAAGGGGCTTGATGAATTGTGAAAACTCACATACCTTTACATGTTAAGTGGTGGTATGAAAGGTTTGTAGACCAAAAGGATTTGAACTACATTTCTTCAGGATGTTGCTTTTTCTGGCATTTTATTTCCAGCACCTAGAATAATACCTGGCACACATATGAGAACTGATGGTTATTTTGGGATGAGTTCATTAACTCACAAGTTGGAAAGGAGCTCAGAGCAAACATTCTCCTGCTAAAGTACTGAGAAAGCAGGGAGGTTTTGTTTTTTTTTTTTTTTTTTTCCCCTAAATAATCATATCCAAGGTGAAAATGTAAGTATCTGCAAAACAACAAATTATAAATTGATTTCTGTTTGGACCAACCACAGTTGCAAAATACTATTTGATGAACAATATTACTTTTTAAATTCTATAGCTTAATGATTTAATCTGAAAACAAAGCACAAGTTTTTGTTTAAGGAGTCAAAAATTATTAGAAAAATTTTGTGAAATTTATTAAAACATGTAGTATTTATAATCTTATTAAGAGAAGAATGATTAGGGAAGAAAATAAAATGTATTTCTGAAAGTATATGGATACTGAATTATTGCAAGCGTTATCTGTGCCTTTTGGTTAATTTGCCTACAGCACACATGCTTATATTTTATTTTACGTATTTTAATTGTACAAAGGGTAAAATAAAACTAATATTTTTAGCTACTGCATTTCAGCTTCTTAAGAAGCTTGAATTATAGTTTGCAATTCAAAGTGTTGATTAAAGTGTAGTAAATCTTTCTGAGGGTGGGAAAAGTTGGTTGAACACTTCTTTGACTATTCCATCCTCTCAAAACAGGTGACCAGCCATCACCAATATAATTTGTAACTTTCCTTGGTTTAAACAATTTAGAATACAACTTTCTTTCACTTATAATTCCAGTTTGAATCAAAGCATCTACTACCCCAAGCATCAATGCTCTTCAATATCTAATTTCACAGTTTTCTTAACACGTATCTCATGTTATTTATTATAGTCAGAGGCATCCCAACACCTTGTCTATCCCTGCTACCTTTTAAATGGTTTATCTGGCAAACCATCAATCACAAATCATGAAACATATTTTAAGTTAAGTAAGATCAGTTAAGAAAGAAAACAAGGCTTGTGTGGTCTAATTGGAAACATTACTCACATCAATAAGTGATAAATGCTTGTTCTGGGGAAGAATATTTATCCCCCAGATCTGTCTGTAATGTGTAATACAAACAGGATTAAAATCTCCCATCACCTCGTAACTTAAGGCCATAAAGATATTGACAAAAACAACCCAAAGTTTTTGTGAAAATAAAAGATATTTTTAAAAAAGAAAACTCAATTTCAGGTTCAGAAGATTGCTTGTTTTACCAAATGTATTATATTTATAATTTATCTTCTGGTTAAAACCAGAGCTCATGAACAACTTGAAAACAGTGCCTACTAAACTTACAGAAATGTAGGATATTTCAAATGCCTAGATAAATTGGCTTATTTGGGTTTATCCTGAATGACATGCACTGGACGTTTACAATAATCTCTTATTTGATATTTATACTATTCAAACAACTTTATTAATTATATCACTTATAATTCGGAATTTATTGTTATTACACGTACTACTCTCTGTGTCTTATGGAGGATGCATTAAACTCATCCAAGTAAATATGTTCTCCAAATAGAAAAAGACAAATGCTTTTGTTATAAAATTTTAATTTAAAGAACATAGATGTACTCAATGATTCCATGAGGTCAATTGCACCACTGAAACCACATTAACCAGGTGATGTTCATTCACTTTGCAGGTAATTTATTATAACTGCAGCACTGTTTCAGGGAAGGTTCACACAAATAATTTAACTTAGGTAAACACCATTTTCCAGTAATGATAGGACAAAATAAACTTTAGGAGCATTTATGAACAGTTACATCTCACTTTCAGTACACATTTGCCAACCTGTCTCTGTTGTTTGCAAACGAATTAACTATGGCTTGAAAATCTTTAGAGCCATCTGCTTTGATGGTAAGGAAGAACTTCTATGATTATTTTATTATAGGAGCACAACTAAGAACTATTTTAGCATATTTTTAACATCATTTACCCTAAATTTGATATGCTATCTAAAAAAATGAACAGTATTATCCATTCTCACTGAGGTCTTTATAAATTCATTTACTGAGAAACCATTTTACACAAGTAACTCTCTGTGCAACTTTTTAGAGATGTTGAACATGAGAAGTGCCACTTTTCTCCTCATTAAAATCAGTTCTTACATTTACCAAAATTTCCAATATGTTTTAGTCCTTTAAGAACTGACTGATGAAAGAAAAAATTTGCTTAACAAATTAATTCCTTTGGTTGTTTCGAAAGAGTCAATAAATTCACAATATACTTTTGTTAACTTTACTTTCTAGTTCAAACAATTTAGATGAGTGTCATTTTTAATGCCTTCAACATTTGAATAACACTTGTTTTCACCTGCTTGAAAAGCATCTATCTTTACTTTCTTATGGAAGTTTAATTCATGAACATGCTTGCAATATGATGGTTGGTATTCATTTTTTTGTAAGATACAGTTGGTGTAAAGCATGTGCACACACAGGATGTAAACCCATTATTGTATGTCTGGTTTTTCAAGGATGTATGCATTTCCCAATGAAAGGAAGGAGAAAGAAAGAAGGTGAAGAAAGGGGGGGAAAAGGAAAGTTCACTGATAGTTATCCCCTATGGAAATTTCCCAATAATCACAGAGTTTAAATAAATAATATTAAGACACAAGCTCTTCCATAAGAAAAAAAAATCTCCTTTTTTCTTTCAGAATGGGGATTCTTTTAGAATAGAGAGATTATTGCAAAGGAGGACCTGTTGCTTTACAAGTACACTTAAATTAGGTAGAAGAATAACTAAATGTATTTTCAACAGATAGATGAATAGATAAATGGATAGACAGAAAGATAAATCAAACTTTATTCCATCCAAAATTCAATTAAAAAATAGAGGAGAATGGAGATTTAGATTAGCGATAGAGCATTTGCCTTACATGTTTAAGGCCCTGGATCAACCACTGCACTGCAATGTCAAAAAATTTTTTTAAAAAAAGGAAGAAAAAATCTGCATATATAACAAAGAAAATTCATCTTTAAATTTAGAAAAGTGTCATTTCTTATCTCAGTTTTCAGTTTAGAAGGGGAAGAATATATAGTTGTAAACCATCAGATTAACTGATTCAAAGCTCTGAAACTGTCAAATAAGAAATATACTAAATATATGTTCACCATAACTGTTTACAGAATGATCTTTATCAGCAGAATGCAAACAGGTAGGCAGATAGATTGTGCAAGTTTCTCATAATTCTAAATGTGAATAACAAAACACCAAATGCATTTGCTTAAGTCAGTGAATATAAAAGCATATATCCTTAAAACCTGAGGTTTGTTTTTTCAAAATGGAATTTCACTACCTGGTAGCTGATTTTATTTTATAATGTTGAAAAAAAAAATTCACAAGTATATACTAGTAGAGGTATCAGTTAAAGAAGTTAAAGTTGACCTGAGATTGGCAGCAAACACTTGGAGTCTTCCTTTGCTCAGAAGGCAATCTAAAAAAGCAAGCAAGAAAGAAGGCTCAAGATATAAACCACTGTCTTTTTGTAACAGTGGAAGTAGCAGCACACCATTGCTTCTGTGACATTCATTAGAAGCAAGTTATCAGGATCTGTGCACGTACATTAGGGGAATTAAACAAGACAGGAAATATCAGACTGCGACCACTGAGGGCCATCCCAGAGACTGGCCACCCTGGCCTCTCAGACCATGCTCAGCCTGTCTCTGTGGATTTATTCCAAGACATGGTTCTTCTGTAGATGTCAGAAATTTCTTTAAATTCAAACCTGATACCAATTAATTTATTTATAGATAAATCATTCTCTTCTCCTTCTCAAAGAGCTTAGAGAAATTTCTCCCTTCCCTTCCCTAGGACTATTGAAAATATTAACTACATAATATCTAACATTTGCCAGAGTACCTATCATAATGGAATAATCCTTACCAGGTCATCTTTTTTACCAAATTGTCTGTTGCCCAAGGTAAATTCCCACACCTCTACTCTGAATCCACATCAGCTACTCTTCTGACTACTTCAATATCAATTTTAGACAATTTAAACCTACTACCATACATATAAATGTAATATATAGGGTGTAAATTTCAAATATCATATATCTGTATATATATATATGTTTGAAATATATGCTATTTTATTATATGTATTGAATGTGATATACAAAATACGTTTATATATGAAATATAACTATATATTCACATTTATATATTTAATATATGAAATACATAATAAATATTTGATATGTATACATACACATATATACATACACATATTTATATTCTTCAACTTCTGCAGCTACTTCCCTAATTTCATAATCAATTTGCTTACAGTGTGAACCGCTGAGTCCATTTCCTGACTTTCTGATCTCTGACTAGGTCACCTTAACCAACGGTTCTCCAAATGTGGTACCTGTGCCAACAACATCAGTACCATGTGGGAACTTGGTAGAAATAAACATTTTGAGGCCCCACTACAGACCTATTGAAAATCTGGGACTGAAGTCCAATAATCTGTTTGAACAGTTCTTTAGACCATTCAGATGCCTAAAGGTTTGAGAACCATTGACTTAGACCATCATAAAAGAACCACTGTCCTAAATTAAAAGACTCTCTTCACTCTTTATTTAACTTTGTTTTTGCAGCATTCAAAAATGGCTCTTTGAAAGTCATATACTCTCCAAAGCATTCTTATTTCTTTCCACCTCTTTCACAATTCATTCTTAGTGTTCCTTTTATGTTTATCTTATTCTACCTGTTCCAATAATGAGAATCATCAGTTTTCTATTTTTGTCTCTATGCATGTTTTCCTTAAAGATTTTGCCTGTTCCATGAATTGATAAATGAAACTGCTAACACTTACTAAACTCAGACCCTTTGCCCCGGTCCACTTCCCTTGTTAGAGACATATTTTTAACATCCAAATCAATATGTATGTTCTCTGGAAATTCCAAATCAGCATGTTAAAACTAGAAATCATATCCCCTCCCAGAGCTCCCAAATGTGGTCCTACTATGTTCCCTACCATGATAAAGTACACCACCATTTCCATAGTCACCACATTCAGAAAAGTGACATTAACTCCTCATGTACTTCATCAGGAATTTCTCTGAATTTTGTATCCTCCTCCTTTATCAGAAGTCCCCTGTTTCTCTATTGTTATTTTTGAAATGACAGTTTTCTGTTTGTTTTCTTAAAAAAATAGTTTTTATTCTTATGACCATTTTTAGAGGTAGAATCTAAAACTGGAATGGAACTAAAACTAAATGGAATTCAATGAATCACTCAAAGATACACAGAAATTAAGCATATGACCAAGTTTCAAATCTAAGAAAACTGTTCTTTAGCATGTTGCTATAGGAAGTTTTCATGCTCTTTAAAATCATTGTGAACCCCATAAAGCTTTGGTATATTTTTGTTATTCTTATGAATGTTTTGCCATATTAGGTTTAAGGTGTGGAAACTCTAAAATTACTTTTATTAATAAAATGCTATTTTTTCAAAATAATAACCCCAAACTGTATTAATAATTAATATATTTTTGTAAAATATGACAAATGTTTCAAAAATGACAATATTTAATAAAGGGATATTTTTAAATGTTTATGAATTATTCTCATATCTTCTCCTGCTTTCAATCTGATACAAACTGTTGTATTGGTTTAATTAAATAAGGAAAACCCTGCTTCATATTGTTATACTATTGAAAAATGAAAGTATATCTTAATAACCTTTTCAAATAATTGTGACTATTCTTCTTTTATATCACAGGAGAACTCAACAAATAGTAGTTTCTTAAAAATTAGTTTCAGTGTTGTATTTGAAATCCTATAAACTTTTTATAATGTATTAAGGCCCAGTGATTTATCAAGTATTTTGAATATGTCTGTTATCCATGCAAATCTTTATAACATCATGTGTTAGCCATTTGGAACATATTAATTTATTGAATTATACAGAATCCCTGAATATCACCACAGTTCATTTTATATTTTAAAAATCACATTTATCAATATTACTTCCAATCTCATCAGAAAAGTTCTTAAGTATTAGATACGGTAAATGGTGAGTATAAGTTTTTAGAAGTACTTGATTATCTCTTGAACACATACATTTTATTATGGGTAACACCTATCAATTGTTTTCCATGAAGTAATAAGCTCCCTTCCTCCCTGTTCAAGAAAATTTATCTATTGCCCAACGCCGAACAGTTTTTGTCTGTCAGCCATTCTTTCAAGGAAACCAAATTTTCTAAAAACTGTGATTAGTTCAGTTTGCAACAGAAATGAGCACATAAGTACATTTCCTTGAAAAACTATTATGCCTAGATATTTAGATATTTAGCAGCTATTCTGTATGAGTACTCCTCATTTGTTCCTACAAACTCTTAAATAGATAAGAACTCAAAGAGTAAAACTTAGTAAGTTTTTTTTGTTTGTTTGTTTGCTTATTTGTTTGTTATTACATCTCCCTATTCCTGTGAATGAATGAAGATAAAAAATGCACTATTAGTACAGTTTGGTGCCATTGCCTTAATTTGTGCTAAGGAACCAGGAATGTTATCCAACATTGATTTCATACTATAAAAGCAAATTTCAACACAGTGAAAATAAGCATAAAACTTCCTAGTACTATTATTAAAAGATATTTGACTTGCCAAACTCCCTGAGAAGATCTCACGCATGTTCCCATCACCCTAAGGACTCCATAGACAATGCCTCACGAGAAGCATTCTGCTTCCAGAGCTCATGTTCCTAAAGTTACACAAGATCTTCCCCATTTGGAAAGTTTTTCTGGTGGAATTGTCAGGTATCAGGTCTCTGAGGTCAGAACATCAAGCTTTAAATCTGATTCTGCTACTAATGCCTGTGCAACTCAAAGTCAATAAATGTTAAATATAATTATTGAATAATTTAGTCAATTAGAATTTTAATCCAGCTTGTCTGCTGGTGTCCAGAAAAACAAAATCTTAAGTCCTTTATGTGCCATTGAGGTCCCTCATAATCAGGTTCTAGTCTCTAGTCTCTCTGCCTGCCTTCCTTTGACTTCGATCTTCTCCCAGGTATCAACACTCCAGGACAGTCAGGACTAACCTGCCAGTGGTCAACATGTAGAAATATTTCAGATCACGTATTTTACATCTACTTGACTTATACATACTTGTTTGGTGGTCTCTCCATCTTCAGTAAAAACTCTAGTACTACAGCCCTACATATTTTTATAAGAGCCTTAGTTCATTTCATTTCACTTTAATGTTTACATAAATGGTTTCCCTTTATCATGTGAAAGTATCTTTCACAATGGAATGAATAAAATAACAGTTGTTTTGTATCTTTAAAGGATTTCACAACACAACCTAAGTTTAATTTCGAAGATACAAAAGAAAGATTTATAGCAAAGCCCTCTCAAAAATGTTGTCTTTCAAAAGAAATTACAAAAATTTTTCTTACAATGGGCAGGAAATTTCATCTAAGGATGAATAATTAGATTAGATAAAATCTGACTGAATTAAATTCTCATGAACTGACAAAGAAAAAACTAAATTTCCATATGTAAATAACAAATGGGTTAATCTGGAAGGGACCAGGAAGTGGAAGCAGCCCTACCTACAACTGATGATGGGTATCCTGGAACTGGCAAAGGAGGTACATCAAATAGGATTTCCTTTGGAAGTTGGAATACAAATGCATGATTATTTTCATCATTTTTTTTTTCTTTTCCTCAAACTTTCTACATTGGAAATGTCACAAATATATGATTTGGGAAAAATTCTATTTTGAAAAATAAAGAAAACAATACAGAGTTACCCAATCCATAAAAATTTTGAAAGCCTTTTTAAAGCCATTGATTTCAAGAAATGGTAAAACATTTTAAGGCTGAAACATTGATTTCAGTTAATGGAGGAAATCTTGTTACCACCAATAGAATTCAAGCATGCTTCCCCAAATTATGGTATTGTAGCATTTGAGAAAACGGGAGAAGAAAGAAGGTTATTCTCCCTTTGTTCACCTCCTTTCTTACCTAAAGCAAGCCATGAAAGAATTCTCTGACCTACCCATGAAATAGACTGTAAAACACTCAATCCACAGGTGCCCTCCTTGAACCCAAAAGAAGGAAAACTTTTATCTCTGAAGTTACATGATACAGAGAAGACTGACCAAACAGGCCTTGCTTAGTTCCCCTCGTTCACTATCATTAGGTCATATCCTGTTTGTCAGTCATATAGCTGCACAGTTGTCCACTCTTTATCAAACCTAAGCATAATAATACACAGGGTTAAGCTGGGTATGTTGGCACACACCCTAGAGTCACTTGAGGCTGAGACTTACTTGAGTCCATGAGTTTAAGATCAACCTGGGCAATATAGTGTCTCAAAAACAAGATAAAACAGCAACAGAAACTCATTTAGTCTTCATTTACAAAGACTTCAATTCTATAAGTTCATATGAACTTCAATTATATAAGTTCATATGCTTTTCTCTTGTTAATCTGTCCTTTGTTAAGGGAAGCTTAGCCATGAAACTAGAAGTAAAGAAAAGATACTCTCTTTCTTCCCTACAGTTTCTAGCACTCAAGAAATTTCCTCTCTACAATGCCATCCTAACAGGAACAGTTAAAGATGAAGTTTAGTAAAGAAATAATAAAGATCCAGTGAGGTTGCTTGTTTAATTACAGAACTGAAAATCCAAGGCAGAAAGGAACATTCAATTACATTTAACATTGACTCTAGCCCCTCTTAAAATAGATGCACCATAAACTCTCTCTCTCTCTCTCTCTTTCTCTCCAGCACCTCTAATATTCATCAGCATATTAACACAGGGCCCTAAGTGTTACAAGCATGCCTACCCTCTATAATAACCACTTTGTCTCTACAGCATCTACTGACAAGAGTTCCTGAGTACAAGAAGATCCATGGAATATGAGTAGAAGAAGGTAAAATGTATTTGCACCTGCATCGTTTTTATTAAAAAACAGGATTAATTGCAACACTTATTTTGTAGCGTTGCTGCAAATGGTATATAATTTACTGAAAGCACGTAGATATTTTGGAAGAAAGTTCCTTGATCAATAAATGGCAATTTTTATTATCGTTGCCATTACTGATTATTAAACATAAGACATGAGTTTCACCTATATTTACAATATAAGACATCAGGTGACAACTTCAGAAAAATATATATCTTAGGTGTTCATATTCCAAATGTTCATTGATATGTTTCACATTCAAAATTTTGGAGATCATTGACATGCAGAAAAGAAGACCGAAATTTCATTCCAATCCAGTGTGAACTTAAATTCAGACAAGGTGACAATCTCTTTCTGTATCATTTGTTTGTAAATGAAGTTTTTCCTGCCTGGAATTCTCTTAGGAGATGAGTAAATCCTTCAATCCTCAATGTAATCATCCATAGTCCTCCAAATTCTACATTTCCCTTTCTTCCCACTTCTTTCTTCTCATAGTGAGTTATGCATATGTTTTATAACACCTATTCCATTGTGTTGTAATTTGTTATAAGATTATTTTTCTTATTTGATTATGAACTTCTTCTGGACAGAAACTTTCTCCAAGTAAACATCTTTCTGGTAACTAATGGAAAGTTGGTAGCCCATAGTTGCAGAACAAGTATTGAATGAACTACCTCTCTTTCTTCATGTACGAATAAGTCAATTTCCTTTCACCTAGGGTGGTAGAGGAAAGTGAATGCACACACACACACACACACACACACACACACACACACACACATATATATATATATATATATATAGCATACACAGATCTCTTTTCTTCTTGGGTTATTAAAACATGGCCAAAACTTGATTCCACAATGACATCACCCCAGAGGTAAGGACCATAGGTTTTCCTGCCTTCTGTCTGATTTTGATGTTTTAGCAAAATGTTCAAACTCTTAACCCATAGTATGTTCCTGGGAGACTGCGTGATGATGAAGGAGGAAGGATTCACTGTAGTGTGATAGAAAATCTCACTTTGTTGGCTCTGCCACTTGGGAACAGGACATTTTGTTCTTTTTTTTTTTTTTTTTTGGTATCAGAAATTGAACCCCCAGGGGCACTTAACCACTGAGCCACTTCCCCAGCCCTTTTTTATATATTTTATTTAGAGATAGGGTCTCGCTGCATTGCTCAGGATGTCTTTGAACTTGCTAAATTGCTGAGGCTAAATTGCCAAGGTTGGCTTTGAACTCATAATCCTCCTGCCTCAGCCTCCTGAGCCTCTGGGATTATATGCATGTGCCACCATGCCTGACTGGGAACAGGATTTTTGAGAATGATATGTAAAAATTTTGTTCTTCTGTTACTTTATCAGTAAATTAAAAATTATAATGTTTATCTCACAACTTGCTTTTAATTTTTGTTTTGTTTTATTTGTTTTTGATAACAAAAAGTCACAGACCCGCCGTATGGCATGGATTAATTTCCTTATACATACTAGATACCATGACTAACACCTGCCTCTAAAATAGAGATCGTGTTTTTAAAATTTTGGAGGGGTAGGTACCAGAGATTGAACTCAGGGGCACTCAACCACTGAGCCACATTGCCAGCCATATTTGTATTTTATTTAGAGACAGGGTCTCACTGAGTTGCTTAGCACCTCACTTATGCTGAGGCTAGCTTTGAACTCATGATCCTCCTGCCTCAGCCTCCTGAGCTGCTGGGATTATAGGCATGTGCCACTGTGCCCAACTTTAAATTACTTTTAATGTTAGATAACTAGCTCATTTCTTTAATAAAGGAAGCTTCTGGATGACAGAATCAATCTCTTCCTCATCTTTATGATCCACTTCAATGCCAAGCCTGGGACTGAACTTGCTGAATCAATATTTGTTCCTTGAATTGAATTGAGTTGGTGGTAATATTTCCTTCCAAATTTGGTTATTTTCAATGTGTGCTAATGTAAGTTACACTCTGGATGATCCACTCTCTCAAGTGAATGGTACATGTGCCCTTGCTCAGCCTGCGAAGCTGTGATCACCAGCCAATTTTCAACTGCAAGCCCTTCTTTCTTTCTTTCTTTCTTCTTCTTTTTTTTTAATTCTAGGAAGTTATAAAAATAACAATTCTGCCATCACTTTCTAATTCACAAAGTGACTTCAGTCTCTTGCTTTCTAATTCCTTTCATTTCTCCTTTATAGGCCTGCCAATAGCCTTGGCCTTTGCTGGCCTTACATATTTAATCAGAGTAACCAATGCTGAGAATTTTTACAGGGAATTAAGTTTGATTTGTTTTGAAATATTTATTTATTCCATATGGCATTTAAAGTGACTGAATTATTTTTGGTGTTGGAATGTGGTCGCAGAACCCAGATTCAAATTTAAAAAGAAAGAAAGAAAAAAAGAAAGAGCAAAAAGCAGAAGACCAGAAGTAGTTTGGAAGAAAACATCTGTAAAAGAAAAGTGAACATACAACTGAGGGATCAGATCAGGAGATTTGGTATAACCAAAAAGAATTTTGTTAATCCTGGAGCTCCCAACACATCTCCTCAGTCTTGGGCCAACACTCAGGTGTGCACTAGTGCGGACACCTTGCATTCCTCCCTGTGAGCATCACGTAAATACCCTAATTTAGCTGGCAGTGACAGTGGATACCCTCTCATCCAAGGAATAAGGTGCGAGCTTGTGGTCTTGTGCAACCTGTCTTCACTTTTCCTAGGTCCAGCACTGTGAGGTATCCAGGCCTAACTCGCAGATTAGTGATTGGTTCAGAGGGTTAGAGATGTGACCTGACTTCCTTCGATCAGTAAAGCATAGTATTTTTCTTCCATAGTTGGATAAAGATGAAAGCTCCCTCATCCTGCATCCTATCATTAGGGACAGGCATCCTGACATTGCTGCAGCCATTCCATGACAAAGCAAATGAATAAATCAGGCTTGAGATGATAAGAGAACCACAGCGTCCAATCTTGTTCATCAAACATCGCTTAAAGTTTGCTAACAAAGAGACAAACCAACTATTGCCTTTAATGTTGAAGGCAGTGTGAGGTGTGTTTTGTGGTGGGTTTTAGATTTTCTTGTTGTTTGGTTGGGGTGTTTGTGCTTTGTTTTCTTCCTTTTTTTTTTTTTTTTTTTCTTTGCATTTTAACAAAAAGTCCCGTACATAAGCAATGAGGCAGAAAAATAAAAGTCTAATCATAAAATCTTTATGCTGGGTTTCTTCCTCTGGGGCCAGTAGAACTCAGTGTATATTATTTCACACATTCCTTTATTGAAGTAAACTTGCTCTTTAGACCTGAATCATGCTCACTGGGAAAGACTGTGCTGGGAAGGCCACTGCTACTAATGTATGTTACAGAGTTGATGGTAATAAACATTTTAAACCAGTTAAGTGCATCATTGCTGTTTCCCTTCTCTCGTGGTTAGAGGTGTGAGTCATGCTTCCTGTTAAGCCCAGAGACAGTGCCTCTGTTTGAGGTTTTATTATTTGGTAACAAAATGGAAAGCACAGTGGTGCTCTGTCAGTGAGCTGGAAGCAATCAACATTTACTAGGCTCACACACAAGAGAAATGCAAATAGGTTTCATTTGCAGGGATATGGGTTGGTGCCTTGACTCAAACACTTCGTACTCCCAGGAAAAAGGAAGTTAAACCGCAGGCTTAATCCTTGACTAAATCTTGAGGCATTTGGAGCCACAAAGTAGAAAATTAAAACCAAAATGTGTTCTTCCATTCCAAAACCAAAGAGCTAAGCTCTTACTTCAGAGGCTGGCAAACCCCTCCACTTTGGCCCATTTCACTCGATTCTACCCACTGGTTTACTTTTACTGGCCGACCCCCAGAATCTCGAAGGCAAAGCCATGAAACCATGACTCTCAGTTATTGCACCAGAGACTGTGTGGCAATTAGGCTTGAAAGGACACCAGGGGCTGCCAGTGACATGTACAGATGGTCCTTCATATGCACGGGTTGTGCATTCTCAGATTCAACCAAACATGAATGAAAGCTATTTGCAAAAATAAAATTATGCCTGTACTGAAAATGTATAGACATATTTCCATCATTATTTCTAAACAACACATTATAAGAACTATTTACACAGCATTTACATTGTGTCAGGTATGACAAGTAATGTAAAGATGATTTAAAGTATATGGGAGAATATGCATAGGTGAAATGCAAATACTGTCATTTTATATAAGGGGCCTGAGCATCTGTGGAATTTAGTATCTGTGGCAGCCCTGGAACCAGTCCCTCTTGGATACCATGAGACTGTTATAACTGCAGAATTTCTGGTGATCACTACACAGGGTCTTTGGATTGTCTACAAAAAAAAAAAAAAAAAAAAACTGATCCGAAAACTCAGTCTTCCCAGTTCTAGGAGTTAGGAATTACAAAGTATGGTAACTGTACCATAAAGCATAAAGGTAGATAATGATAGAGAAGAGGAACCATCTATGTCCTTCAAGATACAAAGGTCTCAACCAATAGTTATTGATACCAATTATGTACTTTTTTTAGAAAGAAAGAAAAGTTAGAGGAAAAAAAAACTAAGTAAGAAAGAAAAGTAACCATTCCTTAAACTTAGCTCATGAATGCCTGATTCTGTTCTGCAGAGGCTTTTTACCAGGAATGTTAGAATACTTTAAGAAAGCTCTGACTATTTTTGAGCATTATTAAAATGAAATGATTAATATGAGGAAAATAATCCAGACAACAGAAGTTGTTCATGGTTTGTTTAAAAATTAATGATTTTGGAACAATAAGGTAGTCAAGTAAATAATTAATTTTGAGAACCTATATCCTAGGAGTTACTTCAAAACTTTGGTTTATTTAATGCTCAAAGAAAAATCAGAATTCCTACTAACCCAGGATTTCAGAGATGAAATTAATCTGTGTTTCTACAGATACTAAGGTATTATAATAAATGTTTGGAATAGTTTAAAGTGGTAAGTTTTTAAACATTTCATTAATTCAATCTATAAATATTTGATGACTGCTAATGTATTTGTGAAATACAGGAGCTATTGGGCTACAGAAATGAATGAAATAAAATGGAAATTTCTATCTTCCTGAAGCTCGTCAGTCTGGAAACGAAGAAGGCATGAAACTGGGTGACTCTCGTTAGGATTTGAGATGCAAATTTTATGTCCCAGTTACCAGATTTGGAATTTGATTTTATCCTACTTAAGACTAATAAATTATCCTGTTTCTGCTTCATAGATGCTGGCAGAAGACAGAAGACTCCTGGCTTAGGAACTTCAGTAATAATGCATGACTCAGTAGCCAACACTAGCATTAACATGTTGAGTCAGCTTCTCTTGCTACTTCTCCCAGACCCTGTTGTGAGGTGTCCAGATAGGTGCCTGCACTCTCAGTGACTTGTGTTACAGGGGAGAAATACTGAACTGAAGGAGTATACCACTTTCCTGGTAAGTGGTAAGCTAGCCTGCTGCTTGTCATAGAGGAAGACATAAAAGAATCCCTTAAGGCTGCTCTCCATGAGCAGGACAGTGGGAAATAACTCCCTTGATGTACAGTTGGTACCTTACTTTCTTGGAATGATGGCAAGAACACAGGATAGCAAGAGATCGGTGAAGGACATTCTTAGAACACTAGTCAGGATCCAGAGTGAAATGCTGGAAATGTCATGTGTTGGCCAATGTAGGAAGTCTAATCTGTCTCTCTGCAATGTTTCAACTATTTCCTTTCAATCTAGGGATTTCCATCTTATTGCATGTGAATTCCCTTCATGTCAAAGAAGGAATTCAATTTGCTACTGGTATATGTGAAGGTGCTGATTGCAAAATGAGGTCATGTGGCTAGAAAATATGCAAAACACAATATACCCACAGTACAAGTAACAGTATAAGTCCCATTTCTGTGTTCTCAAAGTTAACACATGTTAACTCATGTTGAGGAAAGCCTGGATGAGGAATCAAATGTCCTCAGAATAAAATCTACTTTGAGTGTTTTACCCAGTAGCAAATAAATAACTTGCTTTAGTTAGGGGAAGAGGTATAAACAGAGGAATAAGTTGGCAGGAGGCTGGGATAGAATGAGGTGTGGAGTCAACATCATTACTTACTCCAACAGAATTTTTCATTCTAAATTATTAAGATTTGGCATTGTTTTAGTCAGTTATTTTCCTGCTATGTCTAAATGTCCCAATCAGCACAACTGTAGAGGAGGAAAAAGTTTATTTGAGGACTCACAGTTTCAGAGGTTTTAGTTCATAGAAGGCTCCATTCCTTGGGGCTTGAGGTGAAGCTGAACACCATGGCTGAAGCACCTCACATTATTTCAGGAAGCAGAGAGAGACTCCACTCTCCAGATGCAAAATACATACCCATAGCCACACCCCAATTCCCACCTCCTCCAGCCATCCCCTACTAGTTCAATTAATCCCATTAGGACCTTCCCACATTGTCTCACATGTGAGCTTTTGGGTGACACCTCACATCCAAATCATAACAGGTATATCTGCCAGTGTTCAGTTCATGAAACAAAAGTTATTTTATGCATTCTAAATCTGAAGAGTTTCAATATTGAGAATTTAAGAATTATAAAATCACTGGGAAAGTTTAGGAACTAAAGCTAGGAAAACTACTACCTTCAATCCTAACATTAGGCACCAAAGGGATGCTTCGTAAAAACTCCTCAGGAAGCTGATATGATTTAAAGACTCTCTGAAAGCTCCCGTCCAATATCTCAACTGCTATGCATTCAATTACTCTCAAAATTCAGATGTTGAATATCTAGCCCCCCTGTGATGATTTTTACAATTGGAGCCTTTAGTAGATAATTAGATTTAAATGATATGAAACGAAGAAGGCATGAAACTGGGTGCCCTTGTAAGACAGCAGAACTCCCTTCCTTTCCTGCCTGGTAAAGACACAGTAAGGAGGTGAGCATCTGCAAGCCCAGAAGAGGATTTACACCAGAACCTGGCACCTTAGTGTTGAACTTTTCAGTTTCCAGAACTGTGAGAAATAAATGTCTGTTGTTTAAATCATCCAGATTATGTTATTTTGTTCTGGACAGTCTTAGCAGACAAAGACAATCAATCTAGAATTGAAAGATGAATCATACATATCCATACATTTAACTTCTTCTATATGGGAAATCATTCATCTTCACATTCAGAATCTCATACAAAGTGCTTCATGGTGACAAACTCTGCCTGGGGCTTTGCAGGGAAAGTCATTCCAAGAAATGTAGGTCCAAGCTTCTCTCTCTGATAAAATGAGCAATTTTGATGCTGATTCAACCAGTTAGATTATTAAACTAAAAAGTACATGATATTTAGTGTCACATGAATGTTATGAACTGAGTGATAGAACAGCAACATCATAGATAAATGTACTTCTTCATCAAGAGAAGGGTTAACTGTGATGGCCTCGAGTGCTGTACACAGTTAAGGTAATGGCTGGTACCACCACCACTGCCTAAGCCCTTTCCTTTAGTACAGCTCCTTTGGCAAAGTTGCTGATTTCAGTGGAGCTACCGAGATGGGAGAATCTCCCAAGGGACTCCCAGAAACATGAAAGGGACAAGGGAAGAAGTTTTCAGGAGACTTGGGTGAGTTGTTCATTGGCAGTTGGTGGCAAGCACCACAAAATATTCATTCAAAAATAAAACAATTCAGAGTTGGGGGTGGAGCTCAGTGGAAGAGCACTTGCCTAGCGTATGGAAGGCCCTAGGTTCAATCCCAGCAGCAAAACAATTAAACAAGTAAATAAATAAAATCCAGTTGGATTCACTGACACATATTATGAATTCCATCGATTCAAAAGAATAAAAATGAAATGAAATAAGGACTTTCCTGGTAAAGATGGAAAATGACACTGGAAGCATGGTTTATGAGATGAGAAAGTTTGAAGGAGTCATTAAATAAGAAAATACTTGAATCCGTAGAAACCTCGACATTGCTTTTCTGTAGCAGCTGCACCATTTTGCACCTCCCTCCACCAGGCTACAAGGGTCACATTGTTTTTGAGGATAATCCTCGTAACAGGTAGGAGATGATAATTTATTTTGGTTTTGATTTTCATTTACATGATGATTAGTGACATTAAACCTCTTTCCATGTACTTGTTGGATATTTTTACGTCATTTTGGTGGAAATGTATATGTCCTTAGCCTAGTTTTTAACAGTTACAGTTTTTCGATATTGAGTTTTAAGAGTTCCTTTTATATTTTGGAAATTAACTCTTTCTCAGATTAGTTGAATAAATATTCTCCCATTCTACAGGTTGACTTTTTACTCTTGATTGTTTCCTTTGCTGTGCAGAAGGTCCCATTTTGGTCCCTGTTTTTGGTGTCATATCCATAAAGTTCATTCCTTAGTGACTGAGTACTACATGCCAGACACTGTGTTAGATGTTTGGTATGTAACTATGAAAAGAACTTACTCTGCCCTCAGGGGGTTCACATTTTATAGGCAAGCACATAAATGTGCCAGGTAATATGAGGAATAATATAAAAGAAGTGAACTATTAGCACAACGGAGAGAATTTGCAATATTTGGTAAGGAATAGGCATTTGGGAAAAGTCAGTGGAGGAATTAATTCTTAAGCTCTACTTAAAGGACAAGTAGAATTTGTCAGATAGGTGAGGTTGGAGGAAAGGAAATTCAAGCAGCTCTCAAGGCAAAAAAGAAAGTAAGGAGTTGGCTTCAGATGCAAGGCATTTGCACCCTTGATATTTCACACATTTGTTGCATACATAACTTCAATTTCCATAAACAGGTTGATCATTTTTATATTAATTAGGGTTTAAATACAACATGACTTTGAATGCATCAGCATTTCTATGAATCATTAAAAGCATGTGCATATTAGAATATGTCCTTTATTTGGAACCATATGGAAAACAACAGTAAATGGTTTGAGCCTATTGCAGAGTAGGGATACCCTAATGCCTAATTTCAATATTGAAAAAAGAGAGTTCAACAAAGATAAATAGCAATTATAGGCCGTTTCAATAGGGAGAAATTTTGGGTTTTTTTCCATCAGGTATTTTATGGTTGTAGATCTAAACTATTGGTCTAGCTTTGTTTTCATCCTTTTGGAAGCCATATCTAAAGGATACATGTAGATGTCATTTTAACTTTGAAAAGTTTATGTGAAATCCAATCCATATTTATTTTGTTTTGGTCTTTAGTTATCTGTACTATCTCCTCTCAGATCACCACCACCAAAACACCCCTATATCAATATTGGTAATAATGAGTTATCTGTATTTGTTCACTATCATTTTATAACCCTGCTCATTTTCTTCATGAATATCCCATTAAAATCAGGTGTCACCAGAAACCCAGAGATATCCTTTTATAACCATAATACTTGCTTTTCTTTCTGTTTTTGACATGAGTCTTGCTGTGTTGCCCAGGCTTGTCTCGAAGTCCTAGGCTCAAGCCATCCTCTGTCTCAGCCTCCTGAGTAGCTAGGACTACAGTTGCAGATCACCACACTTGGATTAGAAAGTTGTTTGGAGATTTTTTTCCTCTCTAAGGCTATGTGACATTTTAGATTCTCTATTCGTGTTGTTATAACATTTTTTCCTTTAGAGTTTCTCCATGTATATAGAGTCTTAGACTCCTTGGGCTGCTATAACAAAGTATCACAAATTAGGTGACTTAACACAACAAAAAATTATTGTGTCAGAATTATGGAGGCTAGAAGTCTAAATGCAAGGAGTTAGCTGTACCATACTGCGTCTGAAACCTGTAGGGACATCCTTCCTAGCCTCTTTCTACCTCGTGGTGGCTTACTAGCAATCTTTGGTGTCCCTTAGCTTGCAGTGCCATAAACCCAATCTCTACCTGCCTTTAGAGATGTCATTCTCCTTTTGTGCCTATGTCTTCCCATGGCTGTCTTACAAGGACAGTAGTTGTGTTGGGGATTAGGGACCTACCCTATTCCTAAATGTCCTCAAAGTATTTAATACCTCTGCAATGACTCTATTTCTAAATAATATTACATTTAATCTATCTTTTTGTGGGGGACACAATTCAACCCATTACAAATAATGACACTGAGAAAAATTAAGGGTGATGCTTGAAAGCAAGGACTTTGGAAAGAAAACGAAATACTGGTTAAGGCCTTTTCCCAACATTAACTGTGACTTTAGTCAATTTATTTAATTTTCCTATTAAAATTCCTATTAAAGTTCATTATAGAGTAGGAATAATGATAATACATCAGAATTATTTGAGGGTTAGATAAAATAATATGCCAAGATGATTAGCTGAGTACTTGGCTTTTATCAAATATTCAGTATATACTAGTAATTAACATTATCTTGAGTGTATATACCACCTCTAAATATATATAGGAATTCCTATGTTGAATACCACAAGTTAAAATAGTGCAAGGGCAAAGGAGTTACCAGCTTCAGCATAAACTCTTTCATCTGTTGCAGGTATTTCTAGTAATGTCTGTAAAAGTAATGAAAAGAAATAAGGAAGACTCCTTTCATGGAGAACTAAAGAATCTGTGGGTGAAAACTCACTCTGATGGGAGAGAATTATTAATGTCAAACTTGATTCCATAATACATTCTATATTCTCAGAAGGAAAATAACTCTGAGTGTAGTCTCACATCAGATTATCATTGGCCCAGCACCATGAATTTCTTTCTGGGTCCTGAAGGAGAGTGAAAACTCTGGGTTAAAAACAGAAGAGCAAGGTCAGTGAAAATTAAACATTGGCTCACAACTTGCATTATTTCAGGTTTTGCAACAAAAAGATACAAGCTGTTCCATTCTAAACTGCTACAAATATCTGTGAAGCTGTGCACTTGGAGGATCCTTGTAGTGCCTGATGGTCACAAAATTTCTAGTGAAGTATGAACATGGTTGGCAGACACCCTGGAAGACCATAGCAGGAACAACATGGTACACACAGGTGTGAAAAGTGGGAACCACTGTCCTTGAAGCGCTTAGCCTATTTAAATGGTTCTAGCAACTATTCTTTTGAGGATTATTGTTATGCCCATTTTATACCTGAAGAAAACCGTAGGTCAAATGAAGAGTGGTAAATGTGTAGTCCAAGAACACACAGTTAGTATTAAGGGAAGCAATATGACTTCAGGACCTTAGAATTTCTAGAACACATGTTAGAAGACTCTAAAGAAGAGGTCAAAAATCTTTTTCAGTCAAAGGCCAGATAGTAAATATTTCCAGCTCTGGGGACCATATGGTCTCTGTCAAAACTACTTAACTTTGTCATTGTACTGTAAAAACAACCATAGCCCTCTGTGTACAAATGGGCATGGCCGTGTTCCAATAAAAGTTGATTTCCAAAACCAGAATTCAGCTAGATTAGGCCCCCAGGCCACAGTTGGCTGAACCCTGCTTCCTTTTAACTGCTATGGCACGTGATGTGTTCAGTCTTAGGAAAACATGGCTTATGAAAATAGCACTCAAGCCACCTCTTTCTCTTCAATTACTGTTAAACTGTCTTAAACAGCTAGAGGTTAGTAATCAAAACTGATTTTCTTCACTTAGTGAGACTAGTCTCCTTTGATAACCAAGCCAGAAGCAGAGCCTGGGTATGAATTTTCCATAGCAGGTCATTAATTTTGGCACCTCTTTCGCTGCACCTGTTCATCACCTGTGTGCTGGCTGCTCCCATAAACTACCCTTTTCCCCTACACCTGCACCAGCCCATCTTTCTTGTTCCCTTTCCTTCTTAGCCACTTTTTATTTTTCTGAAATTTCACTTGCTGTCTAAACTTTTCATTTATTTTCTTTAAATCTATGACTTTTATTCCATTTCTTTTAAACAGCTGTGGTTACAACACATTTATTTATACTTGTAGCATCTGCAACTCTCTGGATACCATATGAATTCTATAAGTACTTCATATTTTTGTATTCAAAAGCTTAATTTTGTAAATATAGCATAAGCCATGAGGAAAGGATGAAACAACAAACATTCTAAAGTCAAAGTAAACTTAACCACATTCCTTGAAGAGGCTGTTTGTTAGAGCTGGAGGAACGTAACTACCAATACATTCATGACATCCTTTCACTAAAAAGAATGGAATCAAGAAATATGGAATAGTTAAGCTAATTGGTTAGTTTATTGCACAGCAGATTCTGAAATTCTAATCTGCCCATTCACTATCAAGGGCTCTTTCTAGCCTCACAAGTTCTGAACCCCTGGAAAACAAGAGAAATATTTCTAAAATGTTTTTTCTTCCACTGATTCAACATATTGCATCCTTATTCTAGATTCTAATTCTTTGGGCAAAATAACTAGAGCTCATCCCCTCACTAACACATCTTCCTCTCCCCTGCCCACCCCCATAGATGACAAACATGGAAATCATAGTTCTCTCTTCAAAGAAATTTAGTTTTAAGTAATTTCTTCAAAAATGTGTTTGCTAAATTCTAGATAAAAAAAAGAATCTCTAAGTGGTCTACATCTTTCCTTTGTTGGTCTTCTCCATAAGGTAATGAGATAATCTTTGCCAGAGTACAACTCTGAAAGTGCCTCTGTGATGCTTAGGAATAAAATATTCAAAGGCTCCTCGTTATTTCCTCAAACTACAAGCATTTGCCTAATCTTCCAGTTTTGCAATTTTCTTTTTCTTCCCCTAAAAAAAAAAAAAAGAACAAACAAAAAAAACAAACTCTTTCTCTCTCCCATTCTTTTTGTCAAAACTCTAATATTAGTTTGCTAGGACCACCATAGCAAAGGTCCACTCATTGGGCAGCTAAAACAACAGAATTTTTCCATTTGTTTGTTTGTGGGGCTGGTGATTGAATCCAAGGTCTCCTGCACACTAGGCTCGCACTTTACCTCTGAGCTACACTTCCAGTTTTCAAACCACAGAATTTATTGTCTCACAATTCTGGAGGCTAAAAGTCTTTGAAATCAAGAGTTATTAGAGTTTTAGAATTCTGCTCAGAATGGTTGGTTCCTTCTGAGGGCTGTGAGGGAGAATTTAGGCATGCTTCTCTCCTTGTTCTTGGTGCTTTGCTGAGGACATCTAGCAAACCTAGTTTGTGGCAGCATAAATCCAATCTTCACTTTGCATCTCTGTGTCCCTTCATTAAGGATACCAGTCATAATAGAATAGGGCCTACCTTAGCCCTAATGACCTCATTGTAACTTGACTATGTGTGCAAATACCCTACTTTTACTTAAGATCACAATCTGGGACAGGAGGGCTTGTGACTTCAACATATGAATTTGAAGAGAAACACAGGTCAACGCATAACAACCCTCTTTGTATTTCCAGGTTTGGTACAAAAGCAGTGTTTTCCATAAAGAATTTCCCTGCCTTCAGGATGAGAAAATATCTGCTCCTGCTGAGCCCCATAAAGACAATTCTCTTTCTCCAAGACTTTATGACAAATTTCTTGAAATCAAAAGATTGTGGCTTTCTCCATTTGCTACTTTAAAGTACCCCAAAATCTATCATGTCATCTGATATATTACAATAGACATTGAAACATGTTTTATGATTGAGGAGAGGGTTTTCTAACCCTAGAAGTGACAGGGACTTTAATGTCATTGAGATTCAAAAAAGGAATAGAGTATATATTACACCTCAGTGCTAAAAAACAGTATTGTGGTTAAGAGGATACACTTGGTTGACCAATTGATTGTCACTTAACGTCTGTGTATATGTAATGTGATGACATTCCTTAACCATTTGCAAATTTCCCATTTTTTATTTATAAAATATAATGTTATTCATAAAATAATAAGAATTTGACTGAAAATTGCTTAAGATAGTATAAGCGACCCCTAACAAGCGGTAGTTAATAATATTATTATCTAAAGAAGCTACAAAATATTTTATAATACTAATGAGATTCTGAAGACTTGTAAGAAGTTTTTTAATATTTTAGCATGACTATGGGTCACAAGGAAGCCTCCACCCAGAGAAAAACTTTTTGAGCTGGCTTCATGAATGGAAAAAAATAATAAGGGACACTTTGTATAAGATTAAGGAAACAGTGGTCACTACTGGTCAAGGAGAACAGACTCTGATTGTATCAAATTCAGCTACAGAGTCTACCTTTGACTTTTTAGTCATGCCACACAATTAGCCAGAAGAGCCATTTTCAAATACCAAGGGCAATACAAATAATGTCATTATCAACACTCACTCTTCAAAGCAGTGACCTTTACTTTGGGCTACTTTCTTTGGCAAGGAAATTTGGCGTTAAGCTACTGAAGTAACATTAAATGGCAAAAATCTGCTCTTGTGACTATGTTGTCTTCATGACAACTTAACCAACCACCTAATTTCAGGCTCAGAGGTAAAAATGCTTAAGCAACCCACCTGTACAAGGCAGCATATTTATCAAAACGAGTTAAAGTCACCTTCTGAGTAATTGCTATATGGAGGTGTTTCCACACAGCAGAGAAGGCACATTTTCTGTGGGTTGTACAATTGATCACTAAGTTCTAGTAACAGGTGCATCTTGCTTCTGGGGTCTTGAAACATGACAGCCTGTAGAAAGACTATTAAAATCGCTTTGCTAACAAAGAAAAATCAATTGTTCTCCACAAGGAGGTGCCCTCCAGCACAATCAATATACAATAGTACAATGCTGGGCTGTAAAGTCTGTGAACAGATTTAAGCTTTTGATTAGATAAAAGGCACAGAGAGAGGGAAGATGTTTTTCATCTCTCTGATGGACTCAGATAAAGATATATTTTGCTGTAAGTTGCATTTGCTTTTCCTTCAGTAGATCCACTAGTTAAGAGGGTTCTTTTTCCCCCCTATTGAGTACAATCCTTTATAAAGTATCGTTTTACCTGTTTTCAGTTCAAAGTATGTGTTAGGGAGTTGGAGTTGGTAAGGGGCATACTTATGAGACTAGTTCAAGAACAAAAATGAAGGGAACTATTGCAAGAACACTATCAGTTGTATTGTTAAGAGCTCTGGATGAAAACTATATGATTTTTTTTACTTTTCTGCTAAATGTAAGGCATACATGAATTAAGATGTCAGTCAGGTCTTGGTACTTTGTGTGCATTTTTCTAACAAATCAATAATGATCTGTCATTTGCAGACATATGTTTCAAGAGCAGAAAAATGACATTTTCATGGCATTTACAACCTCTACGTATTTTTATAAAACCTTGCTGGCATGCCAACAATCTTTGAAGCAGGTACAAAACTCGAAATAAACCTCAATTCCAGCTGTTCAGTCAGGGGAAATGTTCACTCTGCCTAACAAAGAACTTTATGTTGAGAACATGAAGTGCTTTTTTTACTCAAAGTAATGTTACAGTTGAATATTGTAGACAAAACCATTGAACAATTGTCAGTGACTTTTTATACTTACCTAGAATATGTATGCAGTAACAGATTTGAAATTCAATGATAAAAATGTTAAATGTTATTGATATTATAAAATCAGCAATACAATGCAGGTTTTCCATGGAAAATTAATCATATGCATCAAGTGGGTATAAAACAAAAGATAGTTTGCAGTGTACGTGATATTGATGAATACACCTTATTTAGGAGAAAATTTTTGTTCAATAAAGATCAGTTGCTCATCAGCCTCATACACTAAAATTACTAGTCTCTTGAATTTAGCTTAGCTAAATCAATCTTGTCCCTATTACACTCACTGTTTGGGCCAAAAAGAAGTCAAGTAAGTTGTCAGACATACAGAAATGTGATTCTCATTTTATGCATCCAAAATAAAGGTTTGGAAGTCTGACAGGCAGTTTAGAGACTAAGATCAAAATTCAAAGATAGCAGAAAGCAATAGAGTCAAAAACCAGGAGAGATGTTTGCACTAACAGCTGCCCACATACGTGCCCAACTTTCAAATGGTACAATTACAGAGGACTCTGTGTTATCTCATTTGCACCACCAGAGGTGGACTGTGTTCATCCCTGATCAGGCACTCTCAGTCTACCTGTCTTCCTAAGAAAATACTCCAGGGAACTCTGAAGGCAGATAAAATTGATAAAAGAGGCAAACCTAGAGATGGAAAATACTTGGAGGACCAACAGAAAGGGTAGGGCTATGGGTAAAACAAATAGGATATTTCCAGTGTAAAATACTGACAATGTGAAATTAATAATGCTTTGGGTTTTATACATGTGTGTATGTGTAAGGTCATTACATTGTCTGAAATATGATAAGCACACTAATTTATATTAGATTTTCATCAATTAAAGAGTGCCATAACCTTTAGGATAAATGTTTAATATATCAAGGAATGTTATAATAGTAAATATATTAAAAGTTGCATAACTAACAAGCTAATGGGCATAGAATTTAAGAATTAAAAACTTGAAAGAATAAAAGGTTTCATAGATCAGATGGAAGAAATAGAAAAGAAATTGCAAAATGATTGAATTAAACATAGATATAAAGCTATGTAAATACATTGAATGTAAACAAATTTGCACGTTAAAAATGAAGATTAAAATACTCTATAAAGTTAACTCAAACAATGCTGCTTTTAAAAGATAAACTTCCAAAATTAAAATTCAGAAAGCAAAAAAAAAAAAAAAAAAAAAAAAAAAAACAGAGAACAATAAAATTATTGAGAGAAAGCTTAAAGAAAGTTTTGACATGACAATATCAGGCAAAATAGACATTAAGAAAGACTCATTATTAAAGATCAAAAGACATTTTATAAGTAATGAAAAATTGAGCTAGTAGGAAAATATAAGAATTCTAAATTTGTTCACACCTAATAGCCTCAAAATAGAAAATTCTGAATTTCAGAGAACAATAAAGAGAAATAGTTTCACAATTATGTTGAGATTTTACAACTGTGTCAGCAAAAATAGAACAAGTAGATAAATCAATAAGGTTATAGAAAAATTGAAGGACATATTTGACAAATATATGCATTCAATTTGACAACTATAGAATATAAACTAGATTAATCTGCAAGGTAATACATCTCAGTTATAACCTATTATAACAGGGAATCTTGGGCCTCAGGTTTCAGACATCATTGCACTTATGGGCTAAAAAATTATCATATGGATTTTTGAAGTTTTTCTTAGATAAATTCTGCTTAATTTTGTGTATTTTTATCTCATTGACTTTTATGCAAACAAGCTGTCTTTTTGAGATCCAGTTATATAGATCCAAGGCAATCTAAGAGTCATTCACAGTAGCACTTGCTGAAAAGATGTGGGGAGCCTTCCAATTAACCTTTCATTTCACTCTAATCCCTAAATTAAGCACTAAGGACACGAGATCAGTCAAGGACCTAATCCCATGGCAAGCCTGTTAAAATCCAGTGGAACCAGAGAGGAATTTGCCAAAGAAAGATATTTTGTAGGACTGCATAAGAAGTTCTAAAGTTACATATTCCAGTGTTGGAACTCAGAGGCAGTCGTGGATGCTGAATAGTGCTAGAAATTTTATAAGAAGCATTCATTGGTCCATTTGGGGTCACAAATTCATCCCTGAATTACTTTAGTCAAAAGAGTAAAAAATAAAGCTTTCCCTTTTTTAATGTTTTTATTAGTGTGTTATAACTATGCATAATATTGAGGTTCATTTGGACATCATCACACATTCATGGAATATAATTTCTTCCACTTCAATCCCTAGTACTTCCTTTTCCCGCTCCTCCTGCCTCCCCATATTCTCTTTCCTCTTCTCTATTGATCTTCCTTCCAATTATTTATAGTATTTTTTAAAAACTGGGGACAAACCTCTCCTATAACTTTTTATTTGAAAATAATTCTAAAACTTCATAAAAATTTCAGTGATCTTACAAGAAACTCCCTTATTTTGCTCCCCCAAATTCACTAGCAACATTTTGACATTTTTATAATTCATATGTGTATTTGGATGTGTGTGTTTCTAACCATCTCAAAGTGTGGATGTTGTAAATATCATGGCCCTTTACTCAACTCGGAATTATTTCTTAATACAATGGCACCTTTCCCCATAATTCTATAATTGGTACAGTTGCTAAAGTTGTGAAATTTAATGAGAATATAATACTATTATATAAAGTACAGTAGTATTTAAATTTTGTCCATTTTCCTAGTAGTATTCTTTTTGGAATTTTGTTTCTGCTCTAGGATCTGATCCTGGACTATGTGTTGCATTAGTTGTTATGATATTTTATATTACTTGAATTTGAAACAACCTCTCAGCCTTTCTTTATCTTTCAGGACCCTGGCTTTTTTTTTTTTTTTTTTTTTTTTTTATCCTCCTAGTGAATGTCATTATTTAATACAGATTCTGCATTCTTGGCAGGAGTACTACACAAATGAGACTATGTCCTTTTCAGGGCATTCCATTAGGAGACACAGAGTGACAATTTGTTCCATTGTGGCTTGTGTAAATTTTGTCACTGTGATAAGATACAATCAGCACGATTTTTTCCCCTATAGAGTTGCTATTTTTGCTACCATATTGCTAAATAATTCATAGGGAGACGCTTTGGAATGATATAAGTACCTCGTTCGTCATTCAAATTTCATTCCCTAGTTTCAACAGCATTGATGTATCTTACCTGAAAAATCTATTATTATGAAAGCTGCAAAATTTGAGGTGTTCTCATTTGACATAGGTTTAAGAATTGACGTAACATAGCAAATGATAGTCACACTCATACTATATAGATTGGAAGAGATGTGCCCCCAAAGAAATGGGATATTGCACAGAATAAAGAGAAAGGGAGAGAGCATTAGTCAGACATGTCACTGTTGCCACAGCCCACAGTTGGCTACCTCACTGACTCTCTGGCCAAAAACATACCATTAACTAAAGTTTAAGAATCAATCACAAGAGTCTTAAAAATCAAGGAAATCAAACCCACAACTTATTTCTAATACTTATCTGATGACCAAGAGGATGATTCTATAGCACTTAAAACCCTATTTCAGAAAGGGTCATATATAGCCTACTTCAGCTAGAGTTGTGTGAAGTCCAATAAGACTTTCTCATGATATTCCTCTTGTTTCAGTTACCTATGTCTGGAAAAGAATCCTTCCCAAACTTAAGGGTTTAAAGCAAAAATATTTTATGTTTACATTTCTTGACCTTGTCAGGAAGTTCTCACTTAGGGTCTTTCATATTGTGACAGTAACTGGCTCAGGCCAGGCTTCCATAGGTGTCCTTACATCTAGAAGTTGTTATCAGCCAGAACATGGCCTCTCTATGCAGCAATGAACTCCTCACAGTACAATGGTAAATATCCCAAGAATACAGCTAAGTGCTGCCTTTTCTTCCATAATTGTGCCTCAGAAGTCACATAGCAACACTTCTTTAATGCATTATTGATCGAAGCAGTCAAAGTTCAATACAACTCATAAAGGAGAAGGAAACATTGACCCCTCAACTTTTAACGGGAGGAATGATAAAGAATTCTGGTGTTGCAGTTTTAAGCTACCATAACTCTATCTGAGGATTCTGACCTTAACTTCAATATTATGTCATAAAAACTCTGCTTTATAGCCTCTTTTCCCTTTATCAGATGACCCTCAATTGGATGGCATATTATAAGCAAGAAAGTGGTAGAAATACATATTCTCTTGATAATACATCCTTAGCCCAAAATCTATTATTGTTATAGTTCAGATATGAGGTGTCCCCCAAAAGCTCTTGTGTGAGACAACGCAAGAAATTTTAGAGATGAAATGATTGTGCTGAAAGCTTTAACCTAATCAATGCTTTAACCAACTCAAAAGAATTAACTGGGTGGTAACTGTGGCAGGTAGGTTGTGGGCTCTGGGGGCGTGGTTGCAGGGTTTATATTTTGTCCCTTATGAGCAAGAGCTTTCTTTCACCACACTCTTCCACTATGATGTTTTGCCTTACCTTGACCCCAAAGCAATGGAGCTGGCTGTCTGTGAACTGAGACCTCTGAAACCATGAGACCCAAATAAATTTTTCTTCCTCTAAAATTGTTTTTGTCAGGTCTTTTGGTCACTGCATCAAAAAATCTGACTAAAATAATTATGGATTGAAAAATTCTGATATTCTATTACACTTTTATTATTTATTAGTTTATGAGTAGTCTTCTCTTTAGTTGGTCAATACAGAAAAGTCAAAATGAATGAGTGATTCTTTTGCATTATTAAATATTTTTTCAAGCTATATGTTGTTATTACAGTATTTTTTACTGGTGGCAAGTTAACATTTTTATATTTTGTTTCTTCCTTTTTTAATTTTTTCATTTGTGTGTGTTTATATTCTTAAGTATTCATGGATACATCTGTGGTCTGCTGATTTACAACAAAGTTGCCAAACCATCTAATAGAGAAAGTCTTTTAAAAAAATAGAACAAGGAAAACTGGTATCCATATTAAAAAAAAAATCTACTTCACACTATATACACAAATTAACTCTAGGTGGATTAAAGCCCTAAAGATACAATCATTAAAATGATGAAACTCATAAGAAAACATTGGGATAAACCTTTGTGACTTTGGATTTGATAAAGAATTCCTAGGTATTATTAAAAAGCACAAACACTGAAAGAAAATATAGATAAATTGGACTTTATTAAAATCCAAGACCTTTGAGTTTGAAAAAATGTCACTAAGAAAATAAAAGATAATCCAAAGAATGGGAGAATATATTTGTAAATTTTAGATCTGATAAAGAAATTTTATCCTTAATATATAAAGAGCTCTTACAACTCAATAAGAGACAAAAAGCCAATTTAAAAATGGGCTAAAAATCTGAACAAATATTTTTTTACAAAAGAAATAAGTACAATTGATCAATGAGTAAAAATATATTTGACATCATTAGAGATTAGAGTAATGCAAACTATAACTAAATAATACTTCATACTTTATTCTAGTTATACCGGAATGACTTGAATAAAAGTCAGATAATAACAAGCACCGGCAATTATGTGGAGAAATTGAAACCATTGCACACGGTTGATGGTAATGTAAAATGGTACAGATTTCAAAAATTGTCTATATTAATAATCACTTTATTAAAATTGGGGCTACCATATGACCCAGCAAATGTATTCCTGATTATATATCTAAATCAAATGAAACAGATTTCCACAAAGCCTTGTACATAAATGTTTATAGTAGTATTATTCATAATAGTCGAAATGTAAAAACAACCCAATAGCCATCTAATAGTGAATGTATAAATATATGTGGCATATCCATACAATGAAATATTATTTGACTATACATAGGAATGAGTACAGATACATGATACAACATGAATGAAACTTGAACACATTTGTGTTAAGTGAAAGAAATCCATCACAAGGGACCATGTATTATATGATTCTTTGCGTAGAAAATGTCCAGAAGAGGGAAATCTATTGAGACAGAAAGTAGCAATTATTTAAGGCTGGAGGTGATAGAGATAAGGTTTCTTTTTGAGGTGATAAAAATGTAAAATTAACTGTTATGATAGTTGCAATCTGTGAATTTATTAAAAACTATTTGACATATCAGAGTATCTGAAACTTATTTCGAATGGTCCATTGCTGGGAGGTGAGGGGATATGGGGGTTGGGAATGATGGTGGAATAGGAGGAACATTATTACCCTATGTACATGTATGACTGCATGAATGATGTGACTCTTCATTATGTACAGCCAGAGAATAGAGAAGTTGTGCTCCATTTGTGTGCAATGAGTTGAAATACATTCTGCTGTTATGTATGAATAATTAGAACAAATCATATATATATATATACATATATATATGTACATATATATATGTATATATATATACAGGAAAGGACTTGGAGAAAGAGAAAATATTAAATGTGGAAATGGTGTATCTAAATGAAGGGCATGTACACATTCATTGAAAAGTCTTCCTTCTTTTGTAAGACTGAACATTTTCAAAATAAATATTAAGCGAAAATGAAAAAAGCTATTTAAAAGTACACTTCAAATGAGTGAATCACAATATGTGGATGCATCTCAATAAGCCTGTTTAAAAATGAGCTCATAAGACTGGAGATGTAGTTGAATTAAACATTTCACATACATTCAATTCATTGTCATTACCATTTGTGATGCTCAAATTCTCAACCTTGAGCTGTGGGAAACTCCTTGAATTAGTTCTTGAGTCTGATTCGTATATCTTGTCTTTGATAGTTTTCTTGATATTTATACAAAACGATGTTCTAAACTCTTAATTTGCATCCCACAAATAACTGACTCAATGTATCTCCAAATAGCCATGGTACCTTTCAATTGGAAATGATCACAGTCATTTACTGGGGATGTTGTTGCTATTATGCATTTTTAGCAGACAAAATTAAGCTGTTTGGTTTGTTTTTAAAGTGAAGGACACATTGTACATGAGGACCACAGGAGTTTTATTTAAACTCTTCTGTCTTCATCTGTATCTACTTTGGCACATGACAAGACTCTTAGTTTTCAAGGATATTGAGGTTAACAGAAGATCATATAATTACTCATTTTCTTTACATGTAAGATAGTGTCAAAATAACAATATTACTACTATCACCAACAATATACTTAAATATATTTTAAAATATTATTTTTTTGAGTTTGGGTCTAGTGTACTAGAGATTCAGAGTCAGATAGCTATTTTAAAAGTCTCATTTCAGGGGCTACAGTGTAACTCTGTGTTAGAATACTCAATAGTAGTGCAATACCCCAGGTTTAATCCCCAGCAACACATGCACACCAAAGAGGAGTTACATTTCTTCTGTTTGATTATGCTATCAATTGGAGACATAATTCAGCTCCTTTGTTTCACTTTGAAAATTTTAGTTAGAGTTTTAGAGTGTTTGATTTTTAAATAATTATGTGATATATTTAAAACTTTTCAAACTCAACCACAAGTCTGTTTTCATTAAGGATATAGAAAACTACATCTTTCTATGTGTGTTATTCCCAACACAACACAAAGAAGAGAAAAATCCATATAATAATTAAAAAAAAACTGTAGGATTTTTTGTCTGTTTTGTTTTTGTTTGTTTTAGCTTATTAGCAAGTTAAGATATAAAGGCAATCAGACAAACTGAATTCCAGAGGATGACAAGTCCTTTCCAGGAGAGACAGAGCATATGTTTAAGGCAGAGAAGAGGAAGAAGTGGCAAACATCCAAAAGGTAACTCAAAGAGTAATATGTTAATTCTTTAAGTGACAGTTTATAACCCCATTAAGCTCAGATCCAAAGAAGTTTGCACTCACTTGGAAGCTCTTTGCCTTGGTTCTTCACCAGGTCTCCCTGAGGAAGACTGGGGGACAGAGCAGGAGATACTCTACAATGTATCTAATCAAGCTACCAGTGTGGAATATGCAACTTACTTTTTTCTTTCCATACTCACTTTGGTGCTACACTTTCTGCACCTCTACATAGCCGAGTAGACTAATTTTTGTGTCTTTGATGGATAGTCTATCCTTTTGTTGCCCTCTAATATTTCCTCTTTCCTTCTCTACAGCTGCCATCTGATCTAAACAGTTGATGGTGTCCCTTCTCTTTTCTCTTGTCATTGCCATACCAGTGTTTCTATCCTTCTGATGCTAACAGTTATGCTTGGGTCTGCGTATACTTTGGGATTCTATGATTCTTGAATATGAGAGGTTATTCAGACTAAGAATAATTACTTTTCCTTCAGATGTAGAAAAAAGACAAGGTTCCCAGGACTTTAGCAATGTTTCTACTAAGCCCAGGGTATATTTACATCTCCCTGTAGCTAGAAATAAGTCAATTACTCTAATATTCAATAACCTCCCTGAACTTCCCCAGTCACTTACCTTAACTGAAAAGATTTCATTGATTTGTTTTTGCATGGTTACCTTTTATGCAGGGATATAGCTTTGTTATGTTCTCTAAAATGACCTTGACATGATTCACCTACTTCTTGATTAAACTTCAGCAAAAGTTAAAATAATGGCGCAGCAGTTCATCCTGTGACCTAGCACTTGCACTTCCATGAGTTTAACCAAAGAAAATATGAGACAAAAGTACATAGATTAATCAATCCTAAATTTGTGATATCACAGAGGGAAAAAATGCAAAAGCAAATCCAAACCCAGAAGCAAAAATCTGCAGCATTGGAAAATTGGTATAATAAATTGTAGAACATCTATACAATTCATTATTACATAACTTTTAAAATCATTCTATGCAACAATACTTAATAACACAAAAATACACAAGTTCGTCCAGGTCAATAAGTTCAGTTATGAGTTGGCCACTGCAGAATTACTCCCAGGTTAGGAAGCAAAAGTTGAGACTAGCTAGGGTTGCTTTTTTCTGGACTCAAAAGGAAAACAAAGCCAAATGCAAAAACCAGAAGAGTTCTTGAGTGAAACTGCAGGCAAAGTACATGAAATCCAAAGGTTTTTCTCTTCTTCATCTTTTGGGATCAAAATTAGCACAGACATATTGTATATATTAATAACCTTCAAAAAATAATAGAATTTTTTAAGAAAAACTTTCTCATGGACAATTGACAGGTTTAGATCTTCATCACATTCAGACTCCCTGCTTGTCACCAAGGATTCCACTCATGTTCAGCGGGAAGGCTAGGCCCTTTTTTGCAGTACAGTTTATATTTCTCTTTTCTAACCCATTTCTATCAGTCAGCTTCTCTTAAACACTCTTGCTATCCAGTTTAAATACAGAGGTGAAACAGAGAACACAATTCTTCTTTCCACTTCCTCCAACCTGTAGGCAAAATTTTGACATTTTACCTTATACCATTGCCACTGTAGATGACTCTATATATTTTAATGTGTCCCATTATCTGACATTGGACACATGTGCTGACCACCTTAAGGTGAACGTAGTAAACAAGTTCAAGAAAAAATTCACTCTAAGTTTAACTGTGCTAACTCTGCTGTTTAGTCTACTCATATTCTTTTGCTGTGTTTTCCAAGGAGCTAATTTCTACCAGTCCCTATCCACCGATTCTCAATTCAAATTCCTGGTGAAAGATCCTCTCAAAGTTCATATCTTATATAATTTTGCATAATTTAATATTGAATCCACTCTGTAGCAAGGAATTTTCATTAGCTGACCACAAAATGGTAACCAACAAATTATAATCACCAACTCACTTTGTGCCTCTACCTCTTGGCATCTGATAATTATCTTAAAGAGCATTAGAAAATTCATCTTATATTGTCCATCTTCTCATATCTTATCAATGGAGCTCTCATGAAATTTTGTAGAACTAAATGACATAGGCATCCATGATTTTCTCCAGTTGGACAGATCATTTTCAAGATCCATGGACTTGCTGTCTCTTCAATCACATTCCACCTTTCAAGCTCCAAACACCTCTGTCAAGTAGGGTCAACTGTGCACTGGGTATTAGTTTGTCTAAGACCAGATTCAGAATGCCCCACCAACAATTGACAAGAAGAGAGTTTATTACTTACAGATAGTCAGCAAGGGACAACAGAAGCCTAGCATTCCTTGTGAACCAGTTCCTAGATGCCTAGAAAAGCTGCCCAAGAATGATGGAGTCTCATCTGCACATGCTCCAATTGCACTGCAGATGAGGAGTCCCAGGAAGTAGCCCACACTAAGTTTTACACTTCAGGTTGCAGTACTGCTAGGCTAAAGCAGGACTAGGAGGCTAGGAGGACATTCCCCTTGAGGAGGGTGGGGAAGGAAACTGGAACAGAGTGTGGCTGTTCAACCAGTTCCTCCCTATCTCAAGATGAGGCACTTCCGCATATTCTACAGTTAGAGAACTACAGGTGAAAAAGCAGAGAGAACTGGATTCACCCAAGGCCACCCAGAGAATTGTCCAGCAATTTTGATTAATTTGATTTACTTATTTGTGAAAGTAGTAGATTCACTTTTGATCTTGTTAATTTCTCTCCTGGTGATATTTATAATTCATATTACAGACTCCTATGATTCTGAATAAAATCAGCATCAGTAGCCCATCTGGCAAATTCTATTAGTGATTAAAACTGTGACATTCCCCAGTATTATACTCCAAAATACCCCGACATCTGAATTTTTACCATATATCTTAGAATGCATTGGTCATACATTCCACCTTCTAAAATTTTAGATTTGAGCGCAATAACTCTGCAAAGCCAAACTCAGTTACTTTCTTGAATCATAAAGCTTAGCAAATGAGTCGATTTTCATTTGTTTCAAATGTCCACGTTTTTGATCATGCTCTTTTCTTTCTGGCAGATGAGTTCTACTTATTACTCCATAATTAATTCATGTATTTTCTTCCTAACTCCCATAGCAAAGTTATTCACTCAACTTTTAGACTTTTATCTCTATATCAGTTATTTATAGTCATTTATTTATATAATGAGTAAGGTGTCTCTCCTAACATATTATAAACTCTGAAAACAAAGAATCAGTCCTATTCAGCTCTGTATTTTGGTCATCTAGCACAGTGCATGATACAGATCTAAAGATCTATAAATGGGGCTGGGGATATAGCTCAGTTGGTAGGTGCTTGCCTCACGTGTGCAAGGCCCTGGAATTAATCCTCAGTACCACAAAAAAAAAAAAAAAATCCATAAATGTTTCTTAAAAATGAATGTATGCTGAATCCTGGAGACATTCAAGGACCAGCTAATGCTCAACCTAGAAAAACACCTGTTTTAGTCAGTTTTCTCACTACTGTGACTTAAAAAACACACCAGAACAACTGTAGAAGAGGAATAGTTTATTTAATAGCTCAGAGTTTCAGAGGTCTCAATCCATAGACAGCAGGTTCCATTCTTTAGGGCTCAAGGTGAAGCAGGACATCAGGGAGGAAGAGTGTGGCAGAGGAAAGTCACTCACCTCCTGGATCATTAGGAAAGCCAGAGAGATTCCACTCACCAGATATAAGTATGTACCCCAAAGCCATGTCCCACTTCCCACCTCCTTCAGCCTCACTCTACCCCTTTGTTACCACTCAGTTAATCCCAATCAGGGGATTAAGGCACTGATTAGGTTAAGACTATAACCCAATCATTTCTGTTCAAAACTTGGCATTGCCTCACGTGTGAGTTTTGCAGGACACCATATCTAAACCATAATAATACCTCCTTTGGAGACTTTGTGTTACCAGTTCATGGAGGGGTAGCTTGAAAGATCACAACTAAATCTCCCATGGTTTATGCTGAACTTAATGATAATGTGCATATTCATCCTACATTAACCTATTCTGCTGGCCTCTTGTCCAAGCCCTACACTTTAGGATTTCCTTATCCTTGTGGGACTCAATCCTACAGGTTTGTGGAAGAGAGTAAATCAGTCAAATACAGAGACCCTAATTTCTTGCCAGGATCTGGCACAGAGTGAGTTCTGAATAAATATTTAACAATTTAATTATATTCCCATGGGAATATCAAAACGTCTAACAGTCCTTGATGTATGGGAAGCATTTAGAAGAGCAAAAATAAAAGAGAACTGTAAGGTAATTTTCAGGAGATGAATGAAGAGGAAAGAAAGAACAATACTTACAGTTTCAGTTAACAATTTAAAAATACAAAATATTAATTGTAAGTAAACTAGTTTAAATATCAACATAGTTAATTGTACTTCACATATATCCATGGTACTTTGTATGTTTACTTGGAATGTAGCAATTAAATATGCTTTTTGTCAAAATCAGTAGATCTGGAATATGTGTGGTTATCCAGAGAAGTAAAGGAAAAGGCCCAAGGAAAGTGTTGGGAAGGACAAAAGGGTAAATGGGGTTGCTGCTGCCATAGCTGCTACAGTGTACCACAGACTCTCCAGAAAGATAATCACGAGGGTCAATCACATACCATGATCCTACCAAAATAGCAAAGCTATAACACGGATGGTGAAACTTCAATAAGCTTTATAAGTAAAGCAACCACTGTGAATCATCTGCTGTTATAGTTGATGTGAGGTGTCCCCCACAAGGCTCCTGTTAATGCAGGAATGTTCAGAGGTAAAGTTATTAGATTGTGAGGGCTATAATCTAATGAATCCATCTAGTATGATTGGGCTAACAGATGGGTCCCAAGGAATGTGCCCCAGAAGGGTACATCTTCCCTGCAGTCCCTTTCCCTCACTCTCACTCTGCTTCCTAACCCTGTCATGAACTGAATAGCTTTCTTCCCCTGGTCCCCTCCCCTATGGTGCACTTCCTCACCTTGGGCCTAGAGTCATAAAGGCAGATGTCTATGGGCTGAGACCTCTGAAACCATAAGACCCACATAGCTTTTCCTCCGCTAAGTTGTTTTTGTTGGTATTTTAGTCACAATGACAAAAAGTTAACTGAAACAGAAATTGGTACCAGCAAGTGGAGTCATTGCTGTGACTAACTTGACCATATGGTTCGGAAACCTTTGAAATAGGTTTGCACGACAAATTTTTGAAAAGTTTAGAGATGCAAGTCAGAAAAGCTTTAGAATGTTGTAAGTGGAGCTTATTGGGTGATTCTGGTGGGAGCTCAGAAGATCAGAATAGTTATGGGAATGCGGACTGTGCTCATGAGGTTTCAGAGAGAAAGAAGGACTCGGTTGGGAATTGGACTAGAGGTCACTTCTATTATATTCTGGCAAAGAACTTGACAACATTTTGCTCATGTTCAGAGATTTTGTATGAGGCTGAATTTAAAGGTTTTGCACTTGTCCAGAGACTTCATATGATGCTGAATTTAAAGTGATGAACTAATTAATCTAATGGAAAGAATTTCAAGACAGCACAGCATTCAGGCAGTGATGTGGATATTTCTGGCAGCTTTTAGTGAGGTTTTCTGTGAGAAACCGAAGAAGAAAACAGATAGAGGATTTTAAAAACTTGCCATTTTGCCAGAGTAGTGCATGTAAAGCTTGGGCCAAGGAAGATGTGCTTGTTGAAGATACTGAAACACCTAAAGAGATGCTTGCTAACTCAGAGAAAGATGCCTTCAGGGAATCTCAGGAATTTGCAGAACCACACCCACTGCAGGCTTCAGGAGGTAGAAGGGACAATTCTTTGAGAAGAAATCATGGGGACACCATGATTGCACAGGGGACCTAAGAAGTTGTTTCACCATGCTGAGCCACCCAGGCACTAAGAGGCCACTGCTGCCATGATTCTAGGGGGTCTACCTGGCAGCAGACCTTGGCATCATCTATGTGGTGCTGGTTCCAGAGAAATATAGGATGCTAAAGATAAGGTTTCATGGAGGCTTCCACCAAGATTTCAAAGGAATACCTGGGAGGCCCAGTAAAGTATAGCAGGGTCAGAGTCCCTGCAGGTTGTCCCTGAGAAGGCAATACACACAGCTATAAATGTGAAACTAAAGCTGGAATGGAGACCTCAAGAATTAAGAGATGATAGCAACCTGAACTGTCTGCCAAGAAAAACTGCCAGAGAAAAGAGCCAGGCTAAAAGAGAGTCCATGTGCAATACACCTGGCAAGGCCAAAGGGGCAGGACTGCCCAAGCCCTTTGGAAATAAATTCTCACAGTCATGTGTCCTAGATGCTATACACAGAGTTACAGAACCTGTTTGAGTTTCAGTCTTGTTTTGGCCCTATCCCTTATCTCTGTGCTCCCATTCCTCCTTTTTGGAATGGGAATATTTACTTCAAGTCACTGTATACTGGATATAAGAAACTTACTTTGAATTTTATAGGGTTCACATCCAAGAGTTTGCCTTGAGTATCAGAGGAGACTTTTAGACTTGGACTAGACTTTGGGGTGATGCTAATGCTAAGATGTGGGACTCTTGGAGATGAATTAAATGTGTTTTGCACTGTAAAATGGGCATGAACTTTTGGGCACCAAGGGTAGAATGCTATAGTTTGGATATGAAGTGTCCCCCAAAAGCTATTAATGCAGGAATTTTCAGAGATAAAGTAATGGATTGTAAGAACTGTAATCTTACCAGTTCATCCTAGTTTGAGTGACTGAGTAGTAACTGTCTTCATTTCTTGTCTCTGCATCCTGACCTCACCATGGGTAAGCAGATTTACTCCTCTGGGCTCACCAACCATAATGTGCTAGCTCACCTTGGGCCAAAAGCCACAGAATTGGCTGACTGTGTATTGGGACTTCTAAAAATCATGAGTCCCAAATGAACTTTTCCTCCTCCAATTTGTCTGTGTATTTTGGTCACAGTGATGAAAAACAACTAAAACATCTGCTAGTCATGAAATTCATTTGGTAAAACAAGAGGTCTAGAATAGCCAAATGAATCCTTAGTGAGAAAAGTGAAGCAGGAGATATCACAATACCCAACCTTAAATTGTACTACAGGGGGGTCATCGTAACAAAAATGGCATGGTTTTGGCACAAAAACAAACATGTAGACCAATGGAGCAAAATAGAAATTGCAGAGACAAATCCACATTAATACAGTTATCTCATCCCTAAACGTACTTTGGAGAAAAGATAGCCTCTTTAACAAATGGTGCTGGAAAACCTGGAAATCCATATGTAGTAGAATGAAATTTAATCACAATCTCTCACCTTGCACAAAAGGGAATCAAGGACCTAGGCATTAGACCAGAGACCCTATGCCTACTAGAAGAACATGTAGGTCCATTATGTAGGCTTAGGAACTGACTTCCTCTACAAGACTCCTAAAGCACAAGAAGTAAAATCAAGAATCAATGATTAGGATGGTATAAAACTAAAATCTTCTTCAAAGAAATACTATTGGTCTAAAATATATGAAAAATGTTCAAAATCTCTAGCAGTTAGAGACATGTATATTGAAACTACAATTAGATTCCATTTCACTCCAGTCAGAATGGTAATTATGAAGACTACAAGTAAGAAGGAATGTTGGCAAGGATGTAGGGAAAAGGGTACACTCATACATTGCTGGTGGGGCTGTAAATTGGAAAGCAGTATGGAGATTCCTCAGAAAACTTGGCATGGAACCACCATTTGACCCAGTTATCCCACTCCTTGGTATATACCCAAAGGACATAAAATCAGCATACTATAGTAACATAGCCACATCAATGTTTATAACAGCTCAATTCACAATAGCTAAACTACGGAATCAACCTAGGTGCTCTTAAACAGATGAATGGATAAAGAAATTGTGGTATACATACACAATGGAACATTACTCAGTAATAAAGAAGAATGAAATTATGGCATTTGTTGGTAAATGGATGGAACCAAAGACTATCATAAATAAGCCAATCCCCCATAAAATCGAAGACCAAATGTCAACTTAAAAAGGACTAGAACTATCTGCTGGGTGTCCAGTATTTCTCAAAGCCATTAGAAATAATATTATAATCCATCATTAGAACTAGAAAGGAAGTAGAATATCCTTTTTGTCCTTTTATTTTCATGAAGAGTATTTTGATCTCTCTGCGATCTTACAGCCTGCTAATGTGGTACAAGTGCATAAAAGCAGTAATTAGTAAGAACCAGAAATATTTACCAGATTATAGAAGAAGAATAATGAGAACAAACAATGTACATAAAGGTTAGGTATGGCATTAATTTTCTAGGGTGGCAACAAAGCACAAATGGTGGCTTAAGTAATAGAAATTTATTGTCTTAGAATTCTAGAAAGTATAAGTTCAAAATCAAGGTGTTGGCAGAGTTGTTACTTTCTGAGGGATGGATCTATTCCAGGCCTCTTTTCTGGTTGGCCATCTTCTCCCTATCACTCTTTCCCATGGTCTTCCCTTTACATATGTCTGTTTCTGTCCAAATTTCCCACTTTCACAAGGAATCAGTCATATTGGTATTTGGGTCCACTGTAATAACTTCATTTTAACTTCCCCTCTGTAAAGACCCTATTTCCAAATAAGGTCCCATCCTGAGGTACTGCAGGTGGGACTCCAACATTTCTTTTTTAGGGAGACACACTTCAACCTCTAACAAGTACTTAAATTATAGTTATGTGAAAGCAAAAGTGAAAGAATCCACAAGAATAAAATCATTACCCTCCATTATATACAAGTTTCAAGTTTACAGGAAAAATTGCAACTGGATGTTTCTTACATAAGTAATACAGAGAAAGAAATAGTATAAATATAACCAAGGCATTGCTCTTTATTCTTAATGGAGATCCTTGAAAGAAAATTTATTTTCACAGTCCTGTTGTCCCTTCACTAATTAACTCTTGTCCTAAAAGTATGTGGTAGGAAAATGAGAATAAAGGAAGTATTCATATAATAAATTTGGCAAAAAGCTAATAAGAAAATGTAGGAATAATAAATGGACAAAGCAGGGACATAAAAGCACAAAAATAGTACTATTATAAAGCCAGTTTGCCCTTTCTCATCTCTGCATTTTAGGGCCTAGAAACTAGTTATGTGTCAGGAGAAAAAAAAAAATCCATGAATAAAAACACTATAGAGTTTACTGAGCTAAAATGAGAAGTTAGATGAGGAAATTTGTGTTGAGCACTACTTATCATTTAAGCACCATTGAGCAATAAGCAGCATGGGTTTACACAGAACAAATCATGCCAAACAAATCTGATTGCTTTTTTTTTTATTGAATTACAAGATTAGTGGATGAATGCAATGTGGGAGATGTAATACATTTGAATTTTAGCAAAACATTTGATGCAGCATTTCGTGAACTCTAAAATGAATTCAAATAGTCAGGAATATTAACACCAGGGTAAGGAATGGATATTAAATGAAAGATTGCAAAGAAAAAGAAGTAATAATCAACCATGATATGCAGCTTGGGAACACATCATTATAAGGTGCTACAGTGATCACAGAATTTATTCAGTCTGTATTAACATTGACACTGCTTTGCTGGGTTTGATGAAAAGAAATGGAATGAAAGACTAGGAACACACCCCATGACTTCAGACAAAGTACACAATCAATTCAGATTTAGAAAAGAAGAAAATAGATTTAGCCTCATAGATTTTCGTTGTTTTTGAAAGTGTTTACTTTTATCACTGGGTCATTTAAGTCACTTCATACTCAAAATTCTCCTGTGGATTTCTTTATCTGATCTTTTTCAGTATCTCGGGACAAACCAATTTTTTAAGTCATCACATTGGCCTGGCCTAATAGTAAAGATCCATAGAGATGCTGGTGAGCAGGCACAAGCCTACAATCCCAGCTACTCGAGAAGCTGAGACAGGAGGATCGCAAGTGTAAAGCAAGTCTAGGCAATCTTGTGAGACCCTGTCTCAAAATACAAGATGAAAAGTTAAAAGAACTGGGGCTGCAGCTCAGTGGTAAAACACTGCTGGCTTCAATCCCAGGTCCTGCCCACTTCCTGAAAAAAACCATAAGGAAGAAGATAAGACAAGTTCTGCTGATTGGTCTGACTTTTTAGTGTTCAGGATTATTCAGGATACTTGGATTCCACCAAAACATGTGGCTACTTCCCGTTAGATTCCACGCTCAAGGTGCAAGTTAAACATGACACCTAATTAAATAAACAGGAGGGAACAGAAATATTCCAATGAAAGCACAATTCGTTATAAATTAGGAGGTGCTACTAAAAGCACAAAAGGCCAGTAACATCATAACTGCACCCAGGTGTAAGTGAGAAATGTGTGTATTAATGCAAATCACAAGAGTAACTTGGGAGGAGAAATAACGCCAGAGGATGCAATGAGTTGACAGAAAGCAGCAACTTACTTACGAGTTTACAATGTCAGGTATCACCCAAGAGATGTGACATGATGCTTGATCTATTAGATGATGTTGGAAAAGATTCATCACTTTTGAATATATTAATAAAGTCCTTTCTGGAAGACAGAATTTATTTTCTTTAGAAACATCTCCTTCTGGCATACCAAAAAGATACAAAGGAAAATCAGAGCATAGCGACAAGGATGATTATGAAGTGGCAGGATCAGCTTATGATGAAAGATCAAAATATGTACAGTATCATTAGACAAAGGGGAAAGAGCTGTAAAGTCAGTCTGCAGATGTGTAACATCTGTTTGGGTAAGTACCAAAAGAGAATATTTTCTAAAGGGCAAGAAAACATACAATTGGGAAAATTGGGAATAAATAACCTTACACCTACATTAGTAACCATCAAAATCTTGTTTAGGGTATGGAGGACAGTATGTCTGCAGTAGAGTTTTCAAAAATCACCCTTCGATTAAAGAATTAGCTTGAGAATGTACCATAAAATTAGAAATGCAATGATTTTCTAAGCAGGGGTTTGGCAAGAACATGAGAACATTCTTGACAAACTAATAGATTGAGTAAGTTATTTGAATAAAAATTCAAATTCCAGTGCAAACTTTTCATCAATTCACTATAAACATAAATGTTGAATCTACTTATTTTTTACTGATATTTGAGGGCCAGTGAACCTCTGCCAGAGTAATGGGCATTTGGGTTGGACAGTTCTTCCCCAGCAGGACTCTGTTGCATTGTAGGATGTATAATATCTGCAGCCCTATGTACTACCTGCCAGTAGATCTCTAATTAACTTTAGCAGTCAAATTTTTGTACACACACACACATTTTTAATTGTCCCTTAGGTCACCTCCTTCTCCCAGAGAAGCTCAAAAATTTTTAAACACATTCATCAAAGCAAGCCAACTAGTTAAGGTTTCCATGTTCGGGTTTATCATTGCACCTACTTGGGAAACTCTGTTTATGGTTGTTCAAGGGTCCAATGTCTCAAGAGCCTTCTATCAGTCAGAATATACCAAACAAAGCTATGTGGCTTACAAAAAAAAAGTTTGTTTTGTCCTCTTCATACATGGCCATCATAGGTCAGCTGCTTTCTGTTTTATCTCCATTCCGATATTGTAGTCGAAAGCCAGAATACAGACAGTTGTGATAGCCTAGGATAAAGGAACTTGTAACTCATACGCTGGCCCTTAGAGTTTCTTCTCTGAAGTCACACTCAACACTTCACAGTGACAGGCCATAGAATATCACACAGCTGTGTTTGAGTTCAGTGAGTGGCAGTATGTAATTTTGTCTAGGTAAAATGTAGTAAGTGTAAACAAATTACACCTGACCCTTAATACTGCTTTGGAATTTCAAGGCAAGTAATACTGGTGTTCATCTGGAAGTTTCCCTAGTAGAGACAACACCTTTAAATGAGATGATGGTCATTACAGTAAAATTCAGACTAAGAAATTTAGGAAAGTATGAATTGAACTGCTTCACATCTGGCCACACAGAACTTTCTAGAGACAAGAGGGTCAAAATCACACTTGAACATGTCATTTCCTATTACGCTCACTGAGGAATTTGTTCTATCATGTTTATAAAAATGCACAATTCTTAATTACTTCAACAACATTGAATATGCTATGGATATAACAAATATAAAGAAGACAAAGCACCTTTTTCTGAGGAGCTCACAGAATAGTAGGCAAGGAAGACATGGAGACCACTGACTATAATTCAAAGGGGGGAATTTTGTAGTATAAATATCTAATAAATATTTGAGTACAGTTATGAAAGCACTTAGTCTTGCTTGAATGTGAATATGGAGACATCTTTATAGTTGAGTTGATATATGACCTAAGCATATGAATTTGATGGACAATTTCAGATAGATAATGGGGACTGGCAGGTGAGAGGAGGTGGGGGTGGGGCATCTGGGATCATCTGAAATTTCTGGGAATTTTTTTTAGTCTGTGCATCCAATCTCCCAATTCCAGTGGTACAACAGAAAAACTAGAGGCATGCTCATTCTGTTCCAGTTTCCACAATGATGCTAATGTACCTTAAGCTGTATGAACACCATTGCTATTGTGCATTTAAACAACTAGGGCTGGGCCCTTTAACATTAGAATCACTTGAAATTTTGTTCTGATATAGATATTCCTGAGTTTCAGTTTCAGTCCCTGAGTGAGGTTCAGGAATCAGAATCCCACACAATTCTACTAACAGATGATCACCACTTATTCTGCTGTGTTTTAAAATTCTAAATTACAAATCCAGTTCCAAATCCTGCTCTCAAAGATACTGCTATACATCTCAACCTGGATATTCCACAAGTCCCTCAAATTTTAATATGTCCAAAACGGAATCAGCAACTGTCTTCTAACACATCTTTTGTTCTACAGTGATGGTGCACCACCACAGTCTATAGTCACCTCTTACTCTTGCTGTAGCAACCTGCTCTTCCCACACACAGAAATATGGGGGGCATTTTAGAACACTTTTTGTCCTATCATTTTTTTAGTCACTGAGATCCAATTTGCAACATTTTCTGTAGTTCATCTTTTCATTACCCTTCCTACTGTTGTTGATCTACTTTAGGTTCGTATCATATCTTGCTGTCTTGCAGTACCTTCACCCTGATCTCCTTATCTGCAGTTTTGTTCCCTTCTCATCTGTTCACCAGAATTGCATTCAGAGATTTTTCTAAAATGGACACTTAGTCCTTTTATTTCACTGCTTAAAAACAACAACAAAAACAAACAAACAAACAAACAAACAAACAAACAAAAACAACTTTCAATGGCTGTCATGGTCAAAAGCCAGACCAAATTCTTTAGGATATTATTCAGAGTCCTTTGTATCCGTAATATGCTACCCTTCTAGAGACAGCTACTTTATCACACGCTCATACACACATTCCCTTTTCCCTCTAGAACATGTTATGTTTTCCTGAATATCCACTATTCTCCCTAATGCATCTATCCTTTGTTCATGACATTCCTCTGTTTGTAATTCTTTTGAATTCATCTGTCTATTGCTTCTCATCTTTTCTCACACACTTTTGATTTTTATCTGACTATAGCCACAAGATAGTTACAAGATAGTTACTATGTGTTAGTATTATAAAAGTTTGTAGCACTATTATAATCATGAGGCCAATATTTTGTCTTATTCATTATATAATTGAACATTATCCTTAATGTACAGGAAATTCTGAATTTTTCTTAACTGGACATATGCAAGTGAAAAGATTGTTTATTTCAGACCATAGCAAATGGACTTGGAAACAATCTGACATGATGAATAGCTTCTTTTTCCAGGATAATCCCTTATATTACTCAATATTTGTTGCATAGTAGTAACAGAATTAGAGATAATGTTCCTCTGAGTTAACCTGACATCAGGGACTAACCAATGAGAGTTACTCAATCATCCAAATATCAGTATATCTGCTCACAGGACTTTAGAATTTCTAAACCAAAGTTGATTCTTTTTACATCCAGCTCAATTTCTAAAGGAAGTCATTACAAATAAGTGTGAGTATAAAGACTTTAATTGGAAACTTCTTGTGCTCAACATTTCTTTGGGGTGAATAACTGTGCCAGACTGTGAGGGTAGAGTGATTCACTTCTTCATTCAACAAAAATTTATTCATGTGCTAGAAATGTTCTAAGATTTGTAGAGTGTTAGTGGAAAAAAGACAAAACTGTATACCTCATGGATATTACTTTCTAATGGAAAAAGATGAAAAATATACAATAAAGATCACAGACAAAATAAATAGTATATTAGAAAGTGTTAGGTTCTATGGAAAAAGTAAGAACAGGGAAAAGGGGCTTTGGAGTGTGTGTGTGTGTGTGTGTGTGTGTGTGTGTGTGTGTGTGTATGCTTGAAAGAAAGAGAGAGAATCCTAAATAGTGGGAATAGAAAAGGCCTCATGGAGAAAGTGACATCTAAGAAAATACTGGAAACAAGCAAGTGAATTAAATAGGCAGATAGGGAGATTGAAGATTTTCCAGGCAAAGAAAATAGTTTATGAAAAAAATGCCAAAATGGTGAGTGCCTGCCCTATTCAAGGTCATTAAGAAGGTCAGCATGACTGGAATGAGGTTTGGAAACAGTAGTAGGACATTAACAACTGGAAGAATATAGTTGCTAGTAATACAGATGTTGAGTGGGGAAGATCAGGACTTTAATTTTAGATATGTTAATTTGAGGCATCCACCAGACATCCAGTGGAGTACAACAGATTGTTGACTGGAATGTCTAACATTTATAGGTGAATGCAAAAACAATTTGGGAAGTGCCTCATTATTTCCTAAGGAACAGTTCCTTTGGGAATATTAGCACTAAGGGGGAGGAGTTGGTTTCATGGAAGATAAACTTGATTTCTTAATAGGTCAAATGGTGTTAAGCTTGATTTTATAACACTATATATTGATGCACTGGACTGACTTAACGAAATCAACCGATTTAAACAAAATTTAACAGTCAGTTTGTTGTTACGTTGTGACTACTGGTTCTGCAGTTCTCCCAGCTGTTCTCTGTATATCAGCTGCATCCTTGAATTGACTTCCTCATGGTTATGAAATGGTTCTTGGTGTTCAAGGTCTCAAAGTCATGCACCAGACTATCCAGAGAGAAATAAATCTTTATTTCATCTAATTCTTCAAATAAAAACTTGTGGCTTTATCTTGAATAGACCAACTTTGGTGACATGATCTGCTATGAGTGAATCACAGAGGCAAGGGTAATGGAATTACTCTTACTAATTCCAGTTATCATCCATTCTTAAAACTTGGGAAGATTAGTTCTAAGCAAATCATTTAGTTGTAAAACTTTGGGGAAGTATGGCAGTATAGTGCATGCTGTGAAGATAACTATAATATCTACTACTTTATATAGGAATTTGAGCTGTAGACGCATAACTGTTTACTTGAGATAGACCTACGCCATTTGAAAACATGTTTATTATCACTGTAAATAGTCCATTGTGCCTTCAAGTTTAGGCACAAATGTAAAATCATACCAAACCTCTCATTCAGTTTCATCTTTCAAAGACAAAGTTTACCCTTCTACCTTTTAGGACATACACATTTTTGTCCCTTGAGTAGGACAAATGCTAGAATAACATTGGCACTCTTTTACCTCATGTGTTCTTTATGTTTTCACACTATTAAACACCTTTTCTCTCTGTTCATAACAGCATAATATTTAAGAACATTTACTTGAAGTCAAGCAGATCTGAGATCACAGTCTAGTTCTAAACTTAGTTTGCAAATTTACCTAAATGGTTGAAATTTTTGGACCTTGGTTCCTTCACCTGCAGAATATAATGAACAGTTGCCTGTATTATAGAGGAATGTGAAGATTAATAAAGAAAAACTGCCTACATGCATGCAACTTCTAGACAGGGGAAAATCCTTGTGTTCTCTTCTCTTGGGTTCTGAATTTTAAGTGAAATGATAAAAGAATGGGAAGAAGGTTGGCAATTACTGACTTCAGCAACAGTGAACTGAATAGACAACTGATTATTTTCTGGTCCTGGGACTTGGTATTTTTTAAACTATAGTCCATCATTTCCATCAGTTGTACCCCAAGTCATGGTCATTCTGCTAAGCTCATTTTCTACTTAAAATGGCCAGAGTAGTGCTGTATTCATTTTCATGAGGACATATCTACAGTTCATAAACCTTAAAATCTATTCAGTTTAACCTCACACAAGCCCAGATGTATGTCTTTAATTCCTATAAATTTCTGCCATTCCTTGACTGATAAAATATAATCTGTCTTAATATAAAAATAGAATTCATAAAAACTGTTGTGGGTCACCATACATAGAGAACAGAAAAAAAAAAAAATTACAGGTCAGTTTTATCTAGGAGGGATGGTGTGATGATTTGATGACAACAGGTTCTTCCACAAAGCAACCCAAAGTGAGCATTTTACCAAGCTTCCTGATTTAGAATTCAAGTAAAGAGTGAATTTATTTTTCATACTTTGAGAATAGAAGTGAGCACTGCTAATAATATTCTGGGATAATAGGTGTAAATGGAGACCATCCCATTTGGCAAACCAAAACTATCCCAACTAACTTGGGGTACTAAGACAGGTACCAACTTACGAGCTTCATACTATAAAATGGCCATTACAGTGAACAAGCAGATGGAGGGCTGGCATCATCCATTGTTAGATCATGTGAATCATAGCTTTTTGTGAGCATCAGTGGTAGGTCCAGTTGTTGGGGGTGTACCAAAAATAGTGGTTCTTGTCACTTAGAAACCACAAACCCAGTGACCCCCCGGGCAAAAAAACAAAACAAAACAAAACAAACAAACAAACAAAAAAAAAAAAAAAGTGAGGAATCCCAGTGTACATGTACACAGCAAGCAGGCATTTGATCAATGATTTTAATCAAGAGACTCAGGTCAAGACGTTAATGAGTAAGTAAAGGGCCCTGCCTCATTTTTAAATTTTCACACTCTGCTGTATTAGATAATGTATATACTTACACTTAGTGATTAATTAAATTCTTCATTTCATAGCAATAGGGGTGAATGAACTTCAACGCTCATATATTTGTTTTAATGTATCCTTGCTTTTCATTTTCACAAGCAGTTTGAAGTCTACTTCTTTGTTGTACTTCTTTTGTGCAGGGTCTAAACCACATGATTTGGCACTAAATGATAAACCCCATTACATCATTAAGTGTGTTTGGGTCTCTGTGGGTTGCCTTTTTTTAGTTTGAAGACAGAAATCACTTTTTACATATCACTGTATCTTCCAGAGTGCACTTATGCATTTAATTTGGACCCCAAAAATGTATAATCAACAGATTTTATAGCAATGTTTAATACGAATTTATAGAATATTTGCATTTGGGGTTTTTGAGGGATTGAATAAATGCGTTTTTCAACATAGAATACATTGACATGACTAATCCACTCTGTTCTAATATGAGTGAATGAATCAGAACACAATATATTTTTTCCTCTTATAGAATCTTAAGTTATCTAAATATTTGTTTTCATATTTCTCTGTTTTCATTGTAGAATCATGCCTCAGGGGTTGTACATAATCACAGATTCTTGTGAAAATAAGTAAACAATAAATTCTGAGGAAGAAGTCTTTTTAGTTCATTCTATTTCATAATTTTCTTGACACAAAATTTCAGAGCTAAGTATACAAATTTATTTGAATGACAATCTTTAGGTTATTTGTAGTATTAATTATTTCCTCCTGCACAACAAGACAAAAAACTATCAATTTGGAATATATCTTACTTTGGCCTGGTGTTACATATTTGAGGAATAATTACACAAAATATGAGAATTTGATCTTCTCAGATGAATGAATGTTTCAATAAAGAAACAAAGGTTTAATTCATAGTAAATGATTCAAACCAAGATACCTTAATCTATGTTATTAAGTACCATATTTTAAGGAACAGGTTTTGAAAGGAATCTTAAAGACACTTGGAAAGTTAGAAAAATATTCAATTTCTATGTTAATTTAGGGCTCAGGCTAAACAATATGGTGAAGAGGTGGTAGGGAGAGGTTCCATTTATCTTGTTAGCTTAATTTCACGTTAATTAAATATTAGCATGAATACAGCATATGTTTCAGTTTGAGGATTTTCTCTTTAAAAATGTTGTCTGAAATTATCAGTCTTAAAGAGTTTAAGCAGTCTATAGCTTCAATATGTTCATGTCTGTATGATATGTTAATCAAATATGTCAATTCAAACTAAAGAAGCATGAGTACAAAATATGTTTCTTCAGTGACTTGTTTTAAGGGACTTTTTGTATTTATTAACATAAATTTAAAAAGCTGAGTTGTTTTGAAATATCTGATAAGTTAATTATTTGGATGTACTTTTTTTTTCTGCCACAATTATTGGGCTATGTAGAAATAGTGTTTATACATAGTGCTGATCTTTTTTTTTCTTAGGAAAGCTATCAATCTACAGTATAAAATCAAAGCCAACCTATTATTAGGTGAGCCACAATTAAATTATTAAAAACACAAAGTTGTATTTTTTATATTTCTGATCCTAATGTATAGCTAAGTATCTCCTGTAGTATTTTAAATAATGTTTTAAGAATAAAAAGAAACTAAACATTTTGGGACGAGGTGATGATGACTGCACAATACTGTGCATGAAAATAATGTCACTGAATTGTATACTTAATGATTAAAGTAGCAAATGTTATGTTAAGTATATTTTACCACATTTTAAAAAAAGAATGAGAATTTTTAAAAAATTAACAATATTTTTAAGAGTAAAAAAAATTTCTGTGGTTAATTAAAAATATAATATTTTGTATTTTAAGAAGTAATGTCACATGCATTATTTTACTTTTTAATTTCCACCAAATCTGCTAGTTAAATTCCATAGGACAAATATATTTAGTAGCAACTGGAACTTTACGATTTATATGTAATAGCCCCCTTTGCAGAAATATGACATTAAAAAACTAATATGCATTTATATGATAATTTCTATTATTTTAGTTCTATTTTCTACTTTAAAAGTCAGTTTTTGCTTCTTTTGAGTCATATGACTTTGAATGATCTATGCATCATAAGTTTTCTGAGAATTCTTGTTTTCAGAAGTCATGCTTAATAAATAATGCAAATCATGGAGGCAGTGTGTTTGATTTTCTGAAAAATATATCTGTTTTTGTAGGGAATTATTAAGCTGCTTCCTTCTCTAATGGGAAAAAAAAGTGGTACTTTAATCATTTTCTCTAAATGCTTAAGAAATTTAATAAATTTTATATACTCATGACTCCTTTATTCTGTTATTTAAATAAATAGTGCTTGATTTCCTTTTTAAGTTTTTCCACAAAGAATATTCAAAAACGGATAAAAAAGGTTTTTTTAAATAACACTGTGCTTCAGCAAAATGTAAGTCATAATAGACATTTTAATTATTGGAAGATACATCGTGAAGTATCTGGGTATGAGTTATGAATTTCCCTTTGATCCCTTGGTATCTTAACATAAATGACATTTCATTTTTGTCATTAGCTTCAGCTTCTCATTGGACAAAGCCAGGAAGGATGGAAGCAGTCACAAAAGTCATGTTTCCATGGTGTTTGGCCTAAGGGACTCACTGAAATGATTTAGATAATTCTCTTCCTAAAAGCTCTTCCTGATAAATTTATTGAAGGGATTCAATGAAAGAATATTTAAAGAAACTGGAACACAGAAGTTGAAAAACAAATTTATCAAATGTCCTACTATCTAGGTAATCCAGAAAGTGAATGCAAAAAAGAAATAATAGTAGTGCAAAGATATCACTCAAATGATATGGTTATAAATTATTGAAATGATCTAACATGATTAGAAGGCAGTTTAAACTTTATGTGACATTTGCCAGTTTTAGATGTGCCACTATTCAGAGTGATCAAGACAGTTCCATATTTTCCTTTTCTGGGCTTTTATTTTAGATTTAAATTTTGAGCATGTTTAACTTGCTGTAATTACATGGATTTCATAGCATATTTTCTCAAACTGTTAATATAATTTTAATACAACCAAGTGAATTAAAAATTTTTTCCCATAGAAACATAAATATAATTTTAGAATGGGACTAAATAAGAATATTGGAGTCTATGTATATGCAAAAAGAAAACTTACCTTACATATGATTTTATGTCTTAACTATTGTATATACACTTTTAATTGAACATTCTAAAATCATCAGTATTTCTATAAAGCCATTCACTAGACTAATCAAATTTTCTTCTTAAACTATACTTTTCCATAAACTTTAAATATGTCTTTTCAAAAGAAAATCAAGTCCTAAAATTACGAGTTGAGTTCTCAATAAATTAGCTCAGTTCTCCAACGTCCCCAGGAAGCAGCCAGGTAGCCCCTCACATCCTCCTATGGGGCCCCCTGGTCAAATTCTTATGTTTTGTCCAACACAAATACCTTTCTGAAACTTGGCTTATATGCAGTTCTTATCACAATTACACAATATGTACATTTGTCTTCTTTAAATTTCGTCCTAACATTATTTTTACTCCAGTTGTATGGTTTTTAATAACACTAATTTCCCCTATCTCATAACAAACTGGAATGGGAAAATAGCTTACTTGTTTCTTTTTTTTTAATTTTAACGCTTTTATTTTAAGATTGCAAGTAATAAAAATTCAAATGAACTTCTTTCTCGGTAATGTTTTGTCGCTATCAGCTCTGAACTGCATTGCGTGATAGACAGAGTGGCTTACTTTGAAACTCCCATGATCTGTCCAAATGCTATATAACATCAGGCAATAAATTTCTTTCCTTGTTGTATAGGCAAGTTGGCTCAGTTTTACAATTGTTCCTTTAATTAACAAGAGACATAGTCTATGTATGGTTCTTACCACATAAGAAGTACTTATTTGCAAATGTTAAGGTCATAGAGTAACTACTCATAATTACAGTAAAAGAAATTTATTTTTAAAATATAATCTGGCTTGTAAAAGATAAACTGTGCTATTACTGTTGTTATCATATCTTCCGTTTTTTTCTCATTTCACAATGTTTACCTGGGGCGAAGGGGGAAACTGAATAATCTAATACATTGAAATGATTACCAGATGGACTAATGGAATAGTGAAATTTAATATGGCAAGTTTTCAAAACTATGCAGAATAAGGGTCAGAGTATCTCAGTGGTAAATAAAAACATTTTATAGTATTGTCTAAACTTAGATTCCTCAATAAAACGTTTTTGTCCATGAGTAAATCAGTTAGCATTTTTGCTACATGGGGTCTTCATCTATGTTAGGCTGGATAACAGCTTTCCTTGCCCCCCCCCCCCACATACATACATGCTAATCCCGAAACTTGTGAATAATTTATCTGGCAAAAGGAACTTGGCACATGTGCATAAGGATCTTGAGATGGGGAGATTAACTTGGGTTATCTGGTAAGGTCTAAGTGTAATCACAGGGATCCTTAAGATTTCAGAAGGAGATTTGACTATAGGAGAAGGGGACATGACTAGTGAAATAGATATTGAAGTGATGTAGGTAGGAGCCAAGGGATACTGGAAGCCTCCAGAAGCAGAAGCAGCAAGGATCTGCCTCCAAAAGGAGCTAGTCCTACAGTCATCTTGGTTTAAGAACTGGCCCTAAGACACCTTGGTTTTAGCTCCATAGGCTAATGTTGGACTTCTGACTTCCAAACTAGAACAGTCTTGTCTTCAATTACTAAAGTTATCAAAATTTATCCAATATCTACAGAAAATTGGACCTCGAAGATTTTTCTGTGATTTGTGAAAAATGTTCTGCTTTGTCTGCTTTGTGCATTTTTTTCATTTTGAAGTATTTTTAAATTGTTATAAATTGAGAAAAAGCATTTTTCATTAGTTATTTGAGATATGACATTGTCTTTGTAGTTAATCCGTTGGATATTAGCATGTCATCAACAAGAGGCAGTGAATACTAGGGGAGATATTTCATTTAGTTTCTCCTACCAAGTTGAAAGAAGACATTATTTCAAATTTCTATATTTGAAGAGCCAATTCAATTAGAAATTCAAAACACGAGAATCTTGCAGAAATCAGCTGCCAGATTTATTAATCTACCTGAAAATTAAAAAACATAAAAATACAACCAAACAAAAAGTAGAATAAAAACAGAAATTAAAATATAAAAACCAAAAAAAATTTGATACATTTCCAAAAAGAGTTTATAATGCAATATTTTGAACCCTCTGTATTGGAAATATGTTTGATGTTGGCCAATTACTTATTCAGTTCAGTGAGCACTACCATAAACAGCAATATGTAATCTGTCCTTAAATGTTATATAATTAATACCATTTCTTTCTTTGATCCCTTAAGATAACTCATGGCCTAATTCTTCCTCACTGACTGACTAGACCTAGAATATAAAAAGAAAAAAAAGAAAAAAAAAAAAAAAAGGAAGAGAAAAAAATCCTCAATATGATTTTCATTTAGAACATATTTTAATGACCCACTTTTTCTCTTCAGGTTTTCTCTTCAGGTTCACCAAATATCTTATATAACACAGTTTTCTTTCCAATAAAATTTTTGAATATTTTTAAATCTGTTTTTATTCTAAGTGCTGTAAATGGTCACAAGAGCATAGTGGGGTTTAAAACAAAAACAAAAAACAACAACAAAAAAAAACCTTCATATTTTTAAGGCATACTTATTAGCCCATAAAGGGCCAAATGATAGATGACGAGTATAAAGAACGATTGTTGAGATCACAGGTTACATACATATGTTGAATTAGAATATTTTTGTAGGAATTAATGTGAGTAGTATTGATTTTGGCATGTGGGTTCCCCAATAACTGTTTAGAGAAATAGCTGTGATCTGTGCAGTGTTGGAAAATGGGTTGCAAGAGACTATCTTTAAGCAGTCTTTCCTATGTTCATCATGAAATGCTTTCATTGACCTAGTTTGACTTCATGTATAGGATTTTCTTTTTTTTGACATCTTGTTATAGACTCTAAAAAAGCTGCTTCTACGATATTAATGGATTGAACAAAATTCATGTCACTTGCTTGATTCTTAACAAGCTATTCAGTGATACCATTTACTTATGGTTCTTTCAGAGTGAATGGAACGAGTCCTGCCTTCGATTATTTTCTCCAAATGTGAAACAAAATACAAAACAAAATCTTTGAAACTTCAAATCTTTAAATCTTCTCTCAAACAATCCAGTCACATTTACAGGAGTGTCCAAAACGAGATGATAGATAATATCAGTGCCAGCACTACGTCATACAGCAAACTTCCTCAAATTCTTTGACAGTTTGTAATTTTCCATTTCACCAAAAGTTACAAAAGTTTCCACAGTTCCCCTTAGCAAGCTGAAGCTTACTCTTCATTTGTCAATGTGCATAAAAGCTGCTCAGAGCATAGCATGGCATAAGCTATTTTTTAAGCAATAAATGGTTTGAGTCATCTATTTTGTCCTGAAATGCTATCTGTAGTTAACGCATTGCTTATAAATGGTCATAGTAAATTCAGCATGAAAGAGAATATTACAGAAAAGACAGCAGCAGAAGCATTAGCATTATCTAATATTTATATATGTTATCAACATAACACAGCAGTAAAACGTTTAAATGCATATCAACGGGTACCATGTCTAAAAATTACTATAGTACCTATTTAGTGTAGTGGATATTTTTCTTAAAGAGTGCTTGCTGTAACTAGAACAGCATAATATGTGATTTAGTACAGTTAATTCTTATTGATTAAATAATGTATTTATGTACTGGAGGAAGTGGAAGGAGACAGATATTTTTTGCTTCATTGTGATCCCAGATATAACATTTAAATGAAGATTCCAAAGGACCATGACATGTCACTATTTAACTGAAATAGGCTTCAAAATATTTAAAAGACAGTATGATTTGTAACTAAAGAGCAAGGTGGCACCAGATAATGTGTAATGCTACTGGCCTATGGCTCAGATTGGAGCCAGAGTCCAAAACCGTGCCCCTCATTTACAGTCATGGTGATTACTCAGCTTCAGAGAGAACTGCCCACTTGTGTGGTTATCCTCTACAAGTCATATATATAAAGCAAACAAAACAAAACAAAACAAAAGGCAAATGCAATCACTAAATACCTTTTTACAAGTGGTGCAAAAACAGTCATTCCTAACAATTAAACTGCCATTTACAGTAGGGTTTTTTTTGTACACCTGCAGAGTCTCAGAAATGATGGGGGGAAATGCTCAAGGCAAATAGTCTCCAAGTGGATATTTACACAATGTGAAATTAACTGTACCATAGGTATCGAGAGAAAATGAACATTATCTTATGTTATTATGAAATCAACAGACACGATATAGCTTCATACTTAAAACCTGTAGGACCCCATCCCAAGCCTAAGTAAAAAGTAATCCCCAAATCCCTCTGCCCATTCTCCCATTACCTTCCTGTTACACAGAATAAATGTTTAGATTGCTCCCACCCACCCTCAAATAAAGTGCGCAGTCCATGGCAGACCATAGAATAATGCAACAGGAAAAGCCCCTTTTTGTATTATTATTTAAAAATAAAATACAAACAACAAAAATAAAACAAAGACCAAAGAGAATTCAGTGATTCTCTGTATCTCGCAGAAAGAGAGAAAGCACAAGGATGCCCTCTCAACTGTCACTCATGTTAGTACACGTAGCCTTCGTTGTAGGGGTGGGGGTTGCAGCAGCCCCCTTCAGGCATGTAGGCCATGCTCTCATCAAAGTGAGACAGAGGCACTGTATCCTCCTCATTGATGTGCCGCTCCATGTCTGTCTTCAGCAGTGGGCGCTGATTATCTGGAAAGGCCATGGAGAAAAGGGCTTCTGGATCGCACACAAACTTGTAGACATATCTCTCTCCAGCCACCTGAGGATAACATGGGGAGAAAAGCCCATCCTCACCATCCCCAGATGGGGAGGGAAAAGGAAGGGGGTAAAAAGCATGGTTTACTATGAGAAAGGATGTATGAACAAAAGACAAAAGCAACCAATACACGGTAGCTACACGTACAAAATGAAAAATAGAAATTCTTAGTTTTTAGAATAAATTATGATTCAATCAAATAAAATACAAAATGATAATTTGAGTAATAGTTAATTCCTTTCAGATATAGCTACAAAATTCAGCAGTTTTCCTGTTTTAATATAAAGGTGAAGCTACATTGTTATTTTTTAAAAGCAATGACTTCATGCAAGCATTTCACATTGGAAAATTTTTGTCTATTTTGAAGGTAGTATTTAAATTCATAAACATCTGTATCTTTAAGGTATGGTGTCTCCCTGTCAATATTACATTTCGAAAACAAAAGAAAAGCTAAGCATTGGAAGTTTAAAAGAAAAATGTGTTTTATTACTAATATTTCTTCTCCCCCTCTCCCCGGCTTTGCACTGTGTATTCTCCTCTAAAAAAGCAAAGATACATAGCCTTATTTAAATGAAAGATGATTCAAGAGGACAGCATTATCTTGGGTACATCACATTTTAAAAAATGAAGAGAAGATACATTAGATGGAACTTAAGGATGTGTGTAAAGTGTCAAATTGAAGCAAGAGGTGTGAAAAAGTGAAAGGAATCTAAAGTACACAATGCATACAGAGGAAATGAGAAAAAGAAATGTGACATCTGCCTGAAATAAAAGAGACATACTGTAATGTGTAGGGAATGACATACCTCAAACTTAAATTTTGAAGACTAATGCTTCTATAGAAAATTATAAACAATCAAATGAGACAAATATGGCCCCCATTAAAAAACAGTGCTGACCTGTTCAAGACCCAGGGCAGGGAGGCACTGATGCAGTTCTTTCTATTCACTTTGGTTGTGTGTGTATGTGTAGGCAGTTCCTAATTTCAGAAAGCTGAAAATTTTTCAATGTCTTTGTGTTCCCATGTGTTGAAAAGACATTGCTAACTGATTTGTGATTTGGGGGAACAGTAAGCTCATGGTTTCTCGACTATATGTATCAGTTTTTGGGGAAAAGAACAACTGCCAGACTTGTTTCTCTGAACTCAGTTTCAAAACATTTCTCTTTTTTTTTGCCCTGAATTTAAGTAAGAGGAACCATTTTATCAAATTCAAATAATCTGAATATTCCTGAGTTTGAAAGAGCCAGTATTTAGTAGTGTTTATGAATATGGACATGTTTCTTAAATTCCCTCCTCTGTTCTCTGCCTTGTAAAATAGAGACAGGAATGGCTCCTTGGAAAGCCTATTGTGGGGCTGAGAGGAAAGTCTCTTGCAAGTACACTGCCAACAGAAAAGCCTCACATAGTTATTTACTTTCCTGCTTTATACAAAGAAAATTAAGTTCTTAAAGGTGAATTGGCAAAATGATCATGAAAATAAAAGTAGAAAATATCAGAAGCAACCTGAGATATTAAATCTGAGTTCCTCCCCCTCACTTGTACAAAGCATTTTCAGGAAAAAAAAAAACAAAAAACAAAAAAACACAAAAACAAACAAACAAACAAAAAACAGTATATGGGCTGCATACCTCTGAGTGTTTTATAACCATCATTATTTTGTTTGGGGCTTCAGAGAAGGAGACATTTGCTTTAGGTATATTTGTTTTTTTTGTCCCACATGTTGATATTGGTTATACTTAGAAGTGATGTGGTAAATGAAAAATGTTTCACCATGGGGAATTTAAATGGATAACATGCAATCAAGACCATAAAATCTCTTAAGAACTGTCTTTACTCACTGCTTCCTCCTGCTTCTTTTCTTTTCTTTCTTTGTTTCTTTCTTTTTTTTTTTTTTTTTTTAATAAACATTTTTAGGTCTACAACTGTATCTATTGAACTATGTGAATGCTGCTGAGTTTAGAACGAGAGCTGACATCCAAACAAAGAAAGTGATGTTTCCATTATTAGTAATACAATCACAATGTGAAAAACGCTGTACATTAGGAGTCCTCAAATCACAACATTAAGATATGGAAAAAAAGGGATTTTGTGGACAGATGGATCATAAACAAACAAGGAGATATCTTTGTAAGCTATACTTTCAAAGGTTAAATATTGAGTTATGTTTTAGCTCCTGAAATTTCAAAAGTAATTCAGGGTTATTGGTTACTGAATTAGAAATGACAGATCAAGCAACAAATAAACAAACAAAAACCCCAAAGGCTGCATGATTATATCATCCAGAACATAACCACTGTTTAAAATGTTGATATATATTTTTGTAGGCATTTCTAAATGTTGAAATAGGGTATACATGTTGTCTATAAGGTACAATAAGCATTACTACACCATTTCTCCTGTCATAATTACTGAAAATAATTATGTTTTTAATTTTTTTATGTTTAGACCATTGGTTATTTTTATTTTACTTTCTAGTCTTGTGTGTGTGTGTGTGTGTGTGTGTGTGTGTGTGTACTCTACTTAATGCCCATATGTAGTTTTGTCAATGAATAAATATGGTCATGTAAATATTTCCCCTACATGCTGAAACATGTAATCTTACATCATTTTTTAAATAAAAAGGATAGTACAGTTTTCCTCTGAATGACTATACTAAAATTAACTTAACCATCACAATGGTGCATAAGTGAAGTTAAAAAGGGGGAGGGCAGAGCATTCTAGAAAGAATGTGAGTGATGCACTGGTGGAGTACACATGTCCAGGAATGGTCAGGAGAATGGCTGCACAGGCATGAGGAGGAAGCATGAGTTCTACTATTAAATTTGCAATGGTCCCTATTGCAATGGACCCATAAATACGATGGATTTTTTCATGTTGACTACTGAGGATCCTGGCATTCGTTAATGTCATATAGAAACACTGCAAAATGTCTGTCTTAGCATTTTGCTTTTCTACATTAACTGATAAATTAATGGTAAATAGTTTTCTTTGGCAGTTACAGACTAGCAGGGTCAAATAATGAGAAGCAATGACGTTTTTACCTATATAATTCAGGATCTATATCATTATGTGATAGCATTATGTGATAGCATTATTAAAATAAGAGGACATGAACTAAGACAATAAATAAATGGGAAGCAGTAGTGGTCCTATAAGCAATAAGTTCATATTTGAGGATATTTTAGATGGGGCACAAGGTCCTGTAGATCTCTGTCAACATTACAATCTCCAGTGTTCCCCAATGGTCTTTGGTCCCAAGCATGGTGCTACTGGAGGTGGTGGCAACTTTAAGAGGTGGAGCCCAGTGAAAGTTCCTTAGACCCCTAGGAACCTGCTTCAAAGGGATAGTGGGACCCTAGTCTCTTCTCTTCTCTTTTGCTTCCTGGTCAAGAGGTGAGCAGGTTTCCTCTACCATGATGTGCTGCCTTGCCACAGACCCAAAGCAACAGTACTAACTGATCATAGATTGAAGCCTCCAAAACTGTGAGCCAAAATAAAACTTTTGGTTTATAGGGTGAATTACCTCTGGTACTTGTCATAGGCACAGAAAGCTAACACAACTACTGGGTCTAAAACCTGCAGTATAAATATGGATCTTATGAATTTCAGCTGAAAATGTTCGTAATGGTCTAGACAAACAAGCCACATATGCCTTGGCTTATACTGACTTCAGGATGTACGCTATGCTAGGATTTACTATTTTTCAGAGTCTTTTATTATGCCAAGAGCCATGCAAAATATCAAGTACTGTTCATTTAATAATCACAGCAACTTGAATGATGTTAAGAATGTCACCACTTAGAAGGATCTGTTCAAGAAGGTGACCCTAGCAATGAAGCTGGCATTGAAACTTAAATTGTGTCTGTAACTATCCTTCCCTGCTAGGCAGTGCTGCCCAGAAACATATGAGCACCTACTGTGACAGACTGGTACTGTGCCTTGCGTGAAAAAGAGGAGAGTGGAAACGAAGAATAGGATGTATATGAAAGGATATGGCTACAAACTGAGAAGGGTGGATGAGAAATGATGACAAACTGCTCAATAGGGAACAATTGAAAACCTAATTCAACTTTAATCTTGTAAGGATCTTAGACGTTCTAACTTCTGAGCTGGCAAATTCCAGAGCACCAATTCCCCATGTTCTAGAAAACTCAATAGTCCTACTGCCCTCTATTAAGTTTCATGCAGCAGCTGGTCCAGTTTTTCTTGGCTTAGCTATGATGCCATAAAAATATGCCACGATCTATAACATGTAACTATGTTTGTCTCCCAAATAAAGAATAAATTGTAAAACTGTACTGTCCACAATGAATAAATCATAAACAAGGTAATTAGATTTGAATACACATAGAAGGCAGAAGGACATCATAAGTAATATCTGAATGTTTAATCTTTATTCATTGCTTCTTTAAATTTTATAGTGATTCACTTATTTTATCTCTACTATTTTTTTAAGTTACTTTCAAGTATTAAAGGGAGCTCATTTGGGATAAAATAACATACACTGAACTTTGTTCTACCAACCAAAGAAGATCAAGTGCTTATTTTGAATAAGTAGTCTAGCATAATAAGCTATTAGGTGACAACGCCAGGCAAGATATCAGCCAAGAAAAAAAAAAAAAAAAGTTTTTTTCCTAATGAGTACAAGAAATCTCTGAATGCTTAAGAATCAGAACATTGAAAAACAAAAAAGGCAGAAAGAAAAGTAAAGAATTCAATTAGCCTAAGAATCTTTATTTGCATTGGAATTTATAAAAAACATTTCAAAAACACACAATTGTGGAGAAAACAGCAGAATAGCAAATTCTTCTGGACATGCACAGATGCAGCATCAATACTGACACAACTTTTTTGTTTTTTGTTTTTTACCCTGTGCATCAAAGTGGAAACTTCCAGAAAGCCTACTACTTTATATAAAATATTATTACACATTTGTCTATAATGTCCATGAATTTATAAATACAAAGACTTGGAATACCAAAACCAAGAGCTAAGCATTTGTTAGAATGAGTGAAAACCTTGCTTCAGCAATGCAATGATATGTGGCTTTTAAAGTATGACATGCAGATTAATGTGCAACATTTCAATGAATTTTAATGCTGTATTAGCTGCTCACCTTTTGCATGATTCCCTTCTCATAATAATAGCGAAGTGAGCGGCTAAGTTTATCATAGTTCATAGCTGGCCTGTTTTTCTGAATACCCCAACGCCGGGCCACCTGCCACCAGAACAAAATTACATGAGAGTGTTAAGGATTAGCAAAGGTTCACAAAAAGTAGGTAACTGAATACTTCTAACCCCACCAAAACTTGTTCAAATCAAAGACACAAGTAAAGTAGCAAAAGCTATCGTGATCTGAATTTCCTGTGCCCTGGTTTGCTTTTTAAACCAGGCGTGCAGTGATCACTCTGAAACATCACAATAGAATTCTTTGTCACTATTGTTTTGGATACAAAATTAAATGGAAATAAGGGAATGTGTTTACAACAGGAATGAACAGACTGCAATTCACCAAAATGAGGCAAGTTTTCCATTCTGAGATACACTATTTTTTTCTTTCTTAGTTTTTCAAACCAAACTATAGATTAAGAGCTGCTTAATGATCTCTTTGTAAAGGTGTTTTACTGAAATTATGATAAACCAAAGGGAAAGAAATATCCTGCTTAATACTGTGTAAAAGAATAAACAAGTGGGCAGTGTATATAGCAGAAGGAATAGTATACAAATTAATAAACTGAATTACAAATAATTTTTATTGCCTGAAGCAGCATCATAATAAAACTGCATCCAACACCAAACAGGAGAATCAAGCATTCATTGATAGCTGGATGCTAAAAATAAGAAGGAAGTGGAAAAGGTCATTATGCATGAGTTCACGAACAAAAATCTCTAAAGCAGAGTGTTCACTTTGTTATTTGGTAAAAATTCTAAGAGTTTTTGAACATGTGACTTTGGCAGAGTAAAGTATCTGACTAAAACATAATCCTTCAATAGAGCTTTAAAAACACACCTACTTCCTCAACGTACACATCTCCCTCCCTCACCACCAGGCTGGGCGAGCTGAGACCTTATACAGAGTACTGTGTAGCCTGCCTCCACTGCCCCAGGTAAACTTTTCTCATTCATTTCCACTTTTATTAGTCTGAGCAAAAACTGCAGCTTCCATGCAAACCTCAGCAACCCCAAGAGAGCATTATCTAACAGGGTTAGTGCATTCCTTCATTTCCATGAAATTTCAAGTTGTTGCTAGGTCACATATATTCAAATAGCTTTTCTAAGAGATCATTCTGTCTCTCTCCACTTCACTAGCAACAACCTTTTTCCAGGGTTTGTTTTTCTTTTCTTTTAAAAATACCTATCCTTCCTATTTTTCTCCCTCACTGATTTGAATGTTCTGAATGAAGATGTACTTTAGCCACATGAATCAGTATACTTTTTCAGGGTAGAGAGAGATGATATCACAGGGACAAGATTACATACCCAAGCTGACAATCACAGTGGCAGATACATCTTAGTTTTCCAGAAATAAACTTTATTTAAATGTTAAGGTTTTGAGCAATACTGAAATGGTGTGGGGAGAAGTGGTGATAAGTAATGAAAGCATTTTCTAAATAAAATATCTTTTAAAAACTTAACAATGAACACCAGTGAATGTTTAATAGACATGGCAGCTGAACAGAATGCACACCTTGAGGGGATATGAAAATAAATGCTTATCCCTTTAAACTAAAGAACAATTTCTGAACACTTATTCATTTATAAATGATTCTTTTCTAAAACCTCACCAGGATTCACCCAGAAAATAAAATTTCACAACAAACTTTAAGATGACATTGTAGAGCTCTCTGGCAAGATAAACATGATTTTCTAAATACCACAAAAGACTATTCGTCTTACAGAGTTTGATTCTTAAGCCAGGTAATTATCAGCACTGTGGGTACTAGTCCACATTTTAGAAAACAATACAATGTATTCTTAGACTTGTTTTAGTGACATCTTTACAAAGCTGAGAGCAATGATTCATAAACATAGGCCTACAGATGCCGACAAGAAAGGAGCTTAAAATTAACAGGGAACAGAGAAAATTCCTAAGACAGGCAGACCACCCACCAACTAAGGAAGTCCACTCAGTCTCTACATATGACCAGCCACTGCCACTGTATCCAGCACCACCTGGAGCTAAGGCATAATTTTCAACATGGAGAGGGAAAGTGGCCACAACACTTCCAGGGACTTCCTTATAAAACTCATTCAAATAGAAACTTAGGGTATTAGTGGGGAGAACAAAACATGGTAGTGGCATTCACCCTTATTGTTCCATGAATTAAACAGAATAGTAATAGAACAAGTATTAGTCAACTGTTTTTAAAAGACCTGCTTGAATATGTAACGGCAAACCTGGAAATCACAATTGGGTCCCAGTTCTTAGACATCCTGGTCCTCAACAACCTTGAATATTATCCAAAGACACTGATAATGACACTGAGTCCTATAGATGCCTTACTAATTATTATAACACTTTTTCCTGGAACAATTACCTAGGATTGCTGATTAACTTGAAAATAATATCATATTATCCCAAATATCTCAAAAAGAGATATTAAAGACTATGTGTTTGTTAAAGTTATCCAAACACACTGACCAGATAATCAGCACAGGTCTAGATGAAATACGAAAGAAATAGAAGCCACGAGTCATTCCAATAATGGTTTTGGAGACACCTTTCCTGAGTTGTGCAGACATGCAGAGAGAGCTGCCATGTAAGGGTAGAGGGGAACCATGGGTCACACAGGCTAAAAAAGTTTCAGAAACCTGTTACAAAGAAGAAATTTCAACAAGACTTCACAGTCATTGCCTGATGGAAGCAATTCTAACAGTGAGCAATGCAGCAATCAGAAATAGAATACTTCATTTTGAACAAAAGCCTTAGGAAATATTCAGTACTTATTGCCCAATTCCTATTGAGATAGTTACCATTTGGAAATGGTCTACTGGCTCTGAATTACCTAGTTCTTTTTTTAACTTCATGAGTCTGCTACAGAAAAGTTGTTCAAATGTCGGTTTATAGTACATAACAGATGTAACTATATTTCTTCTCTGTGTTTAAAAAAAATCACAGAACCTCAGAATTTGATGGAACTTAATGGTCATCTGGTCAAATCTTCTACTATTCAAACTCAAATATCAGAAAAGTCAATAGTTGTTGTATAAAGAACTTAATCACTTGCAGAATGTTTATGCTTTTGAGTGTATCAAGAATTACCGACATAATTCAGTAATGTTCCTTATCTTAACAAATATGTGACAAAAATAAAAAGCCCTATTTTTGCTCAGTTTATTTTAATCACAGGTGGAGGGAAATAACTGTTTAACTACTACAAATCCCTGTTGGATGGCTCAGTTGCAGCATGAATCAAGTCTTACAGCAATTATTAGCATCTTCCATGAAGTGAAGAGTACAAAGTCCTATCATGTTAAAGGGCTTTCAAATTACTTTGTTAAGCATTTCTAGTCTCAATTTGTTCGTACTTCACATTTTTGTGGTTCTTTCACTTACATCATTTAAGTACATCTACAGAACAGCTAATTTCCTTTGACAGCCAAATTGAGCTTTACACACATTACAAAATTTAAACACCCAAACAGCCCACACTAAAAAGGGACATTTTCATTTCTGCTATTGAGGTGTGGGGTGGGGGGGAAGGGAGATACTTACAAATTGAATCTCTAGTGTAACTAGTGTTTTGATGTAAATTGTAGGATACAATTGTACTAATGAGCTCCTCTTATTTCCTACTTTTAAAAATATTCTTGCAATAAATCATCTCTTGTTAAGTTATGTAACTTTGTCTTCTGAACATCAAAAGAGGGCATATTATTTGATTATGCTCAAAATATCAGTTAATGAACACAGAACATTTAAGATGTATGGACCCAGCAGCCAGGTTGTGAATATACAGTGTCTATGAAACAAATCACTTTGAGTTCTAAAAATTTTTAACTCTTACTGAATTTTTCAACTTGCTGAGGTGTTTAGATTCAGTAGCCAATATAATCAGTCACAGGCATGTCAGCCAAAAATCTTCCATGGTTTTCTTGGCTGATATTAACTAAAGTCAATTTGTAAAATAACACAGAAAATATTTTTAATGAGACAAAAATTTCATTGAATAGTCATCTTTCCACGGAGGTCCAAAATATTATTGATGGATTATGCTATGATAACCACGGTAGCCTTGTATCTAAACCTAGTCCTGGGGGAATAAAATTTTAACTTGAGGAATTCTTCATGGAATTACTCCCTTTGTAACTCTTTACGGAAATACTTGATTTGTACGTGCATTGTGGGGTGAGGAGGCAGGGCTGAGGGACAGTTGAACACTTGGCTGAAAGTGTGTTCCATATATGTGTATTATCTCTATCCAGAGTGTCTCATCTTAATAATCCCTTATATACTGTGGCAATATTTTAAACTTTATCCCTACCTTCCAATGGAGTCCACACAGTCCAGATGACTTGAAACAGATGACACTAATATTCAAAAGGAAACAATACCTCTATCAAGTCTGTGTCTTAAGTCCGTGAATTTTCCACTGTGGCCCTTGCATGTCTTCATCCCCCACAGCTGTTCTTCCCCCACCTCCTCTTACTCATGACTTTGGTCCTTAACTGTTCCTCTCCAAACCTCTTGACAAAATCCAGACTGTCCAAATAATGACTGCTAATTCAAAAGAACAATTCCTCCATCTCCAAAATTAGTTGAGCCTCAGCAGACATCTCCTCTCCTTCCTAAGGACCATAAAACCTCCTGCATCCTTCCCCAAATTAAATGCTCTTTTAGAGATTTCTCCAGTCTTGCCTTCCAGAATAAAGAACTATGCTAATTATGTTCTTTTTTATTTTCTTCAACTTTCTGTAGGATAGTATTCAAATGGAAAGACCATGCAATAAATTAGTAGTTTTAAGAGTTGACATTATTCTTTTTTGTCCCACTTTCTAATTCAAAAAGAAGCCAGAGTTTTAAAAGTACATGTTTAGCATATTAATCAAATGTAAATGTATCAGCTCCTTTACATTATAGCATATCTTATTTTCCTAAATAAAATTTTCTGAACCAACCTCTTCAGGTTCAATTAGCTTAAATTCCATGCCTCTACCAGTCCAGGCAATGAAATGAGAATTTGAAGGGTCATCCAGAAGAGCTACCAAAAACTGCCAGAGCTGAAGTGATCCTCGCCGTTGGTACGTGGGTCCTTCCCGATACATTCCTGGCTCTTGTTTGATATCCCCTAAATCAAAAAAATTTAAGTGTTTATCATTAGCATCAATAATATGCTATTTATATAAACTTTTTATTAAATAAATGAAGAAAATGTCTAAACATAGTTATGAAATATGTTACCATTATATAGAGATTTAAAATAGTTAAGTGGCTGACTAAACCAGCAAACTGTACTAAACTTACAGAGAATCATATGTAATATATTCAAGATTAACATAAATAGTTACATAAAAAAATCCATGGATGTCTTTGCTTACAAAAGTTTTGTATGACTTTTTTTTTTTTTTTTTGATTGATTTCTTTAAAAACCATGGTATCGGGGATTGGGATGAATTTCAGGGTAGAGAGCTTGCCTAGCATGTGTGCAGTCCTGGGTTCATTCCCCAGCACTATAAGCAAAAATAAAACAACAACAATAATAATTACCATAGTACCTAATCATACTTATTCACTTTTATTGTTAATGTTATTACTTACTTCTCTAAGCAGCATTGAGGAGGGAGTAATCAATTTTAAGCTCAGGGCATTTTATTTGTACAAATTAAATTGTGCAAACTATAATTTGCAAATACCTTATTGACCTTCACATGACAAACTACTGAAAATTTTAATGCATATATTTCAAAGCAAATGTAATCATAAACTCTTCAGTTAAGTAATGTGCACTTTATATAAATTAGAAAAATCTCCTGAGTAATTCAGAGCATACTAGATTATCATCATACCATCTTTCTTCCACACCTTCATATACCTTCATACAGGAGCTATCACTTTCTCACCTGGCAACAAATAAAAATTCTCTCTCATTTTTGTTAATCTCGTTTGTGTTTCATTCATTCGAATTTACCAATTTAAAAATATGTGCATAAGCCACTTCTGTAGAAAAAAATTATTTTTAAGCAAGAAAAATTTTTTATGTTATATTTATTTGGCATTCAGATATGGTATAAAAAGATCTAGTAAATAACAATAAAGGTGTTAGCACTATAATGCTTCTGCTATAAATCTGGCCAGTTATCTTGGTTTAGCAAAAGAAAACAGTGCCATAACCACTGATTGATTATTTACTCCTATCTCCAGTCAATTGTCTCAAAATATGTGGAATTGGTCACATTGGGGACTGAGTGTGTAAGGGTCAAATGAGTATATCATTGTTAATGCATGAAGTTTTCTTCTCCACTAAAGAAACATTCAGATAGAATACATTCAAGTGGATCTATTGACACTAGCGTGAATTTTAAAACAGACCAAATAACAAGCTTTCTAAAATTTTTCTTTGGTCAGTAGAAAGAAATAAACCTCTTAAAAGAATTGCAAAAAAGAACACTTTACAAAGTGAAACCAAAATACAAACTTACTCAGTTCCCTAGTTGCTAAAAATCATTATGTTGTTTTGTTCTTAACTAGATAATACAGGAATGTATCTTCATATTGGTTTCAAAGACAGTTTTATTTATCTTAGTTTTTTCCTTCTGAGATTTATAAATTTTTTCATGGGGGTAACTAAACAACTATGCAGATAGAGTGAAACACTGTTAAATTTTTATAGTTCCTATAGCACTTCTGCCTATAAATGTGACTGACTGCTCTGACCATGTACAGTAAAAAAATAATCCCTTGTTTTTCTTTCTTCTTGTTCTCCATTACATGGCACATACTATCTTTCAAAAATGTTTTCTTAGTATAAAACTGAAGAGTGTTTAAAAGGAATAAAGAGTATTTAAAGGAAATAAATAATCAAGACAGCCAGTTCCCTAAACATCAGTGTAACTTTGGCCTGCAAAATTATAACATAATCTTGTCCATAGCTTTCAGATATTTTTCTTCCTCACATCTTCTTACTAATTTTAACATTATTTAAACTATGAAGCTCACCATAAACAATAGAAACTGACAAAGGTCATTCCTACAAGTAAAGGTTTTAAGCTTTGCCTGAAGAGAAAGGCTGGCTATATTTTAAGAATTGTGATGTTCTCCTAATGGAGCTAAATAACCAGTTCACACATATGAAATGAAGCTTAAAGTATCTATAATAGTGTTTGTTTCTGTGTTCCATAATGCATCTTTTCATGAACAATAAAAGTGAGGAGTACTTGCATTAAGTCCTCAGTGCCAAAAAAGTGACCCCCATTAGGATTTCAATTCTGTGACTTTTCAATAAATCTAGCAATTTTAAAGGAGGCAAAGGAAGCATACTTTCCCAAGGCTTAACGTCCCTTCTCAACAGTATAAAAGTATGAAGAGCAAAAGCTTGGGAACATAGTCTTCAAGTAACTAATTAGAATTGAAAAGCAATCTGAGCATGTACTTTGCTGTTTAAATAATGACAATTAAAAACTCTGAGAGCTCCCAAGTCATTACAGCCATGATCCCCAAAGTTTGTGCAATCAGCTAATCAGAGGGCCCCTGCTCATTTCCTGTTTAACAATCAAAGCAGGAAATATGGAGACCACTCTGAAGAACCACTAAATGAATTAACTGTTCACTATTTACCCAAGCTTCCTCATAAATGCCGACTTTTGCCTCCCTTTTCAAGAAAAGAAGATTCTATCTAAACTGACACTCTCATAATATGAGACCTTTCCTTTGCAACAGCAAGTGATATTTAAAAAGATGCTTTCCTAACTCCCTTTTAAACAATTACAAAGCAAAGCTACATTAGTAATGTGCATCTTCCTTGGGGGAAAAAAAAAAGGAGCTAACAATCACTAACTAAATGGGCAGTTATGTTGTTTCTGTGTTCCATAATGCATCTTTTCATGAACAATAAAAGAGAGGAGGGCTTGCATTAAGTCCTCAGTGCATACACAGTAGCATGCTTTCTGCCCTGCTTTGTTAATTACAGGATCAGCTTTCAATAAATCTCAAATAACAAGCTGGATGTGCTCAGCAGGGCAGTGGAAAGACCCCTCTTCATCTACACATACACAAAGCTCAGCAAGCATGATGCTCTTTGGCTATCTCTCCAAAAATGGACTCCCTTATAGAAGAAAGAAAAAAGGTTCTTAATGGGTAGAAGAGAGAATTAGTAATAAGTCATGTTTAACTAGAACTGAGTGTATGACAAATGAAGTGCACAGAAATCTTTAAGTAGCAATGTCAACTATTTTCAGAAGAGGGAAAGGTGATCTCTCCACTCCCTCTCACAAAAGTCAAAATTTGAAGCACAGTGAAAAACCTACCATCGAATTTCTCTGGCACAACACAGGTGTCATCATAAAACTGCCTGGGGCCCTTTTCAAACATACACCCTGTGGGGGGAAATGGATACGTTTATTCATAATACAAATTGAGCTAATCAGCACTTTGAAATATAACCATTAACACAAAAATTGTGGTAGAAAATGATCCTATGACTTTTCAGCTCTTTGACCCTGGACAATCTTATTTCGCTTCTTTACCTCAGATTCCACAGCTATAAAACGGAAATAAAGTAATACCATCTATCTACCACCTTACAAGGTTGTTGTGAGGATTAAATGATTTAAGGTATACAAGTTTAGAATGGTGCCTAGCACAGTGACTTATAAGTTAATTGTCACACAAATATTGGCAAACCTAGGATTTATAATGTATCATGTCATTTTTCAGTTTCTTTTTAGTTTCCTTATTCAATGAGAAGAGAGGGAAATCAAAGTGAATTACAGGAATTTACTTTACATTATTACCCTGTTGTCCTGGAACAGATTTATTTCACACTTTTACTTCCTCATAGAAATATAGGTAGGTTATCTCATCTTTAATAGCCAAGATAGTTGGGTAAGGACTTATTTTTTCTGTAACATAACTAAGTCCACAGAGAAATTGCAAAATAAATTGCAGCTTTCCATAATCATTTTTCTCTTCCAAATATTCTTGACTGTGGACCTTAATCTAATTGTCATTATCCTTAGTTACCAGGAACAAATTTCAGCTGGGCATGGTGGTGCATGGAGGCGCAGGCCTGTAATCCCAGCAACTGAGGAGACTGAGGCAGGAAGATCACAAGTTCCAGGTCAGTCTCAGCAATTTAGTAAGACTGTGTCTCAAGATTAAAAGTAAAAAGGACTGGAAATGTGGCTCTGTGGTAAAGTGTCCCTGGGTTCAATCCCAGTACACACACACACATACACACAATTAGAAATAAAAAAAGAAGAAAAGAAATTTCATATAGTTTACAGTTTTATTCCTCTGTGGGGTTATGTAATAGTAACATCAGCAATGATAATGACATTTCATTTCTGAAAAACTCTGGGTCTCAAGTATTTTGGATTTACCACTTTATTCTATCCTTTAAACCTCCATTACTATCATCTAAATAAAATAACCAATATTAGATTTAATCTAAAAGAATGCATTGACATTTTACTGAAAAAACTGTTTAGGTCAAGAACATATTTTCAGAAATCCTTCAGTGGGGATAATAGCCAGATGGAATCACTTTTATCTACTACTTTGCAGATGTCAAAGTCTGTTAGAGTAAAGCTTTCCCACCATGGTTACCACAAAATACATCTTTAATAAAAACTCCTCTAGGCCTCTTATGTGAAATCCCATTCTTAACAATTACTTGTCTAACTGTAAAATCCAGGATCTTTAAAACTACTGTGTTTTACTCCAGGAACGGATGCATGACTTAAGTCTGTAAAAGCAAACCTGAATATTACACCAAGATACATTTCAGTAGATTGCAGTAAGGTGGGCTGATCTATAAAGCACACATTCTAGCTCAAAAGAATGTGATTGCTGGCAAAAAAGACAAACATAGAAATCCACTTTTCAGCTGTTTCTATGTACATGATTCATGTTAACAACCAAACATAAGCTATCATGACTGGAAAAATCTTCCTTTTACTTTAAAAAGATAACGTTTTAAAACAATGGTTTAGGGAGCATAAATGAGTTTTCCAAAGCATATAATGGTTCATTAAATGATCCCATATTTGGAATGTCCAATTATTTTTGATGATATTAACACAGAATTTCAAGGATGTAAGGGTTTACCTTCTGTTCTGCTGGGATGAGCCAGGAAGCCTTCTTGCCTCATGTAAATGGAGTGGCAGCTAGGCACTTCTGAAAGAGGAAAAAACACTGGTCAAAGCTGGGTCTGGAGCTGCAAGGACACTGCTGTCAATGGACAGGGTGCAGACAAACAGAAAGTTACAGAAACTAGCACAAGTGCCCATGAGGAGAATGTGTCAACTTGTGGTCAGCATTTCCAATGGGGCACACACACAAAATGGAAGAATGAATGTATCATGGTAAACACTGATTTACTTGAACGGGCTCATGAATTCCAAGATTTACTAAAATCAGTCTTGCTCGAGTTCAGTTCTAACAGCTTCCCCACATGAAGAGGATAATATTCTTCAAATAGTGTCCTGAGTTATGTTTTGAGGACACTTAGGAAATACATTTATGTATCACCTGGCTGCCTGTGTGCAAAGCAAAAATCAACAAATGATTCCCCCAAAGTTTATTTCATGAACACCAGGAAGAAATAATTATGAAAAAAATAAAAGTTAAATGTCTTAAAACTTTTAAGGTGATTGCTATTTTCCCCCCATAGAAAAGGGTGACTAACTTTCATCTTAAGAATATAGATCATGTTAAAAGTCACTAAGAATCTAAAACAGAAATAAGCAACTTCATAGCAAATGTGTATTACCCTGAAAGTGTGAAGCCTTGCCTACATGACCAGGGCATTTCTGAGAAAATAAACTTGATTAATGACTAAGCCTGGGTCATAATGATGGTTCCAAATTTAAAGTGTGTAATAGTTTAGATATGGGAAAAAAGAAATAACTATAGATTAGAGACAAAGGATTAAAATTCAAGTATTTTTCTTATTATTAGTTAAGCTACACAAATTTTCACAAACCATTTTGTATCTACGTTACTTTCTCTTTTTAGGGGGGTGGTATTGGGGATTGAACCCAGGGGCGCTTAACCACTGAGCTACATTCCTAACCCTTATTTTATATTTTATTTAGAGATAGGGTCTTGCTGAATTGCTTAGGGCTTCGATAAGTTGCTGAGGCTGACGTTGAACTCACGATCCTTCCGCCTCAGCCTTCTGATCCTCTGGGGTTACAGGCGTGTGCCACTGTGCCTGGCTTGTGTCTACATTTTTATTAAGCAAAGAATTGGGTACGGTGATTCCTGAAATCAGTTAGTTTCCCCCAAGTTCCTTGATTCTGAATATAGATGTTCACTCACATAAAGAGAGGTAGACCAATGGTGAAGTAGTAATAAGAGTCCCTTTTGAGGCCTTGTACCTAATTTGTGTTTGCAGTTTTATTTTCTTCTTCTTAAACAGGAATTCACCAAATTTTTAAAGGTTTCAGTTCCAACAAACCTGTGTTTAGCAACTATACGTTCTGCAGGAAAGTATAAATGTGATCAGGTCGTTTCTATCATTTGTATCCATTACTAAAATTTTCTTTTAACAACATGTATATAAATACAATTATTAAAATGCATATGAAAAATGCACTACTTAACACAGAAAGTCTTCCTTGTCATCACTTGTGATAAACACATGACCCCTGAAAAATTAATTACAAACGTTTAAAGGAATTGGGACCTAAAGACCCTTATCTATTCCTAACCATCCAGCTATACACCATGTTGTTATAATATATACTGGTTTTCTGACCCCAGAGGAGTTCTTCCTCTGTCTGGAATGTTCCATTTTTGAATTCAATATATTCAAAAAAATTTTGTCTAGTGATGGATGACGTGGGGGAGGTGTCTACTGATGAATGTCAACCATGATGAGGGATTTTGCTCATGAAAAAAAGTTTATGTAATATGGTTTTAGTAAAAAACATCACAATGGCAATTCATATTAACATTTAAATAATGAAGGAATTAATATCTTTCAAGTTGAAGATACTATAAAACTCATTATCAAATATTTTATTATGATATACCTTCTTTATATAAAGTGTTATATAGTGTACAATTCTCACTCTACACAGGCAGTGTTAACCCTGTGTCCTGACATCAGCATGTATAACAGGTTAGTAATATAGTTGATCTTTTGTGTTGATAACTAGTTTAGCAATCCATTTTATCCCAACTTTGTAACCAATAACACTTCAAATTAATTTTTCATGTTATTCTGATATATTACTGGGCATAAGGTCGCTGGCAGCAGTTGGGCTGGAAGGGACAGTGTTAATGGCAGCCATCAGCTCTGCAGCTGCTCCGAGGCAAGCATTTTGTTGTACCAATGTTGACACCCTGCCACAAAATACTTTTACTGAGTGCCTCACACCTGGAAAACGGCTGTAAAAACAGCTGGCTGACTCTGGAGGTGGCTAGAGGAAAACGAATAGGCTAAACTCTATTACAGTAAGTGTGACTAAATGCAGTCTTGAGTTCCCACAGGCGGAGAAAAGAAGGAAGAAAGGAAATGCAACATTACTGAGAAATCCGCTATTCAAAGCTGATGGACACCTTACAGAAGTGTTCTAATATAATACAAAACTAACATAATCCTAGAAAAGTAGACGTTTGACATCAAAGATAAGATGCAAAATTTCACTGTAACACTCATGTATCTATTGAAATAGCTGATTTGTTCTCTATTTATTCTGTAAGATTCTTCAAAAATTCTAACTATTCATCAATGACTTTTAAAATATACTGATCTAAAATTCATAATAAACTGATGACCACATAAAAAGGCTTATATCAGAATCATTATATTTCCAAAGGCTTATTTTATGATCTAAATTCTAAAGAAAAAAAAATGAATAACAATTTAGGGAAAAAAAAATTCATGTATGAGAATATAATTGTGTTTTTGCCAATTCCTACTACTAGCTATTATACCCTAGGGTAAATGAAATTAACATCTAGCTCTTAAAATTGAGACACTTGGCCAGTGTTGTTTAAATCCAGTCTATCCTTAAATCGGTATCCTTTTTATGGTCCAGGGAAGCCTGAAAAAATATGGCTAAGAGGCTTATTCCCATAAAGTAACTAAAGTCATGTTATCCTAAAGTGATATCAGTTAATTTATGACTATCAGAGTGGGTCAGACTCTAATCAAATTGTAGAAACATTTCCAAAGTGATTATTCAATCAAATGACTAACATGGTTAATTAGGAGCCATAAACATTGCTCTGAAGTTCATCAAAGTAATGACTTGCCCAGAAAAATTACTGCTAATTAAATTGCCTGCTGCTTTCATTTCTACCTTATCTAATAAAAAATCCAACTGACGAAGTTTGGCATTATTTTTTAACTTTTGCTAAATGCTCAACTAAGATCCAAACTGGCTAAGTGGCCATTTCAAAGGCAAATGTTTTGTGGTAAGGAACGGAGGCACTGCATATATATTCACTTCTGTTTTTTCATGGAGTAAAACTTCAAAAATTTAACAACAATAATAAGCTGTAGTCTAGCCTATACAAAATGTTAAGATGACAGCATATTTGCATAAGATGACAGCATATTTGCACATCCTATTATGCATTCCTGAATTGTAATTTTTTTTTTTGGGGGGGGGGGGGCGGGTACCGGGATTGAATTCAGTGGAAACTGCTGGGATTACAGGTGTGTGCCACCATGCCTAGTTCCCTGGATTATAATTTTAGGATCACTAGTGTAACACAGTGATTACGAAGAAGCACTTTGTCATCTAACACATCTGATTCCGAAACTCACATCTGACATTTCAGGGTAGTACATGGTATTTTGTTAGTTATTTGACATCATCAATTCCTAATCTCCTCAACTGTAAAATGAGGATATTAATATTGATAGTAGTTCTTCAGAAGACCATGTGGGGTAAATCAGGTGTAACATTTCCCACAGTATCTGTACACAGTAAGAATTTAACATATGGTACTTATTATTAATGACAGAATCTGTTTTATGTGATCCTCACAAGAAGCTACATGGAGTGAAGTACATGGAGTACTTCAAACTAGGAATAATTTTATATCTAAATGAGTTGCCTTTGTATCTAAATTTGATGTGCATTTGTTGGTTTTTACAGTATTTGAACCCAGGGGTGCTCTACCACTGAAGTAAATCCCAGCCTTTTCTATTGACTATTTTGAGGCAGGGTCTCACTAAGTTGCTTGGGTTAGCCCCAAACTTGTGATCCTCCTGCCTCAGCCTCCTGAGTAACTGGGATTAGCATGCAGCACAAGCCTGACTGACGTTCTTAAAGCACATGAACTGGCTGATTTGGTTTTTATTAACAGTTACTCCTAAATATTCTGCACAAATCTATCAATCTATGACAATAAAATATGCTGATTTGGCATTCACAATAAATTTATGATTTATAAAGTTTAACCCAGAATCTGTCATTAGACTTTTTAAAACATCTGAGGATACACCTTTCAAGCTTCTTTTTTACAATATTAGCCCTTAATGTTTGTTTCCAAATAATATTGGTTCAAAAGTTTTACATTCCTTTTATAAATTAAATTATGAAAAATAAATGCAGGACCAAGGCTTTTTAGTTATTTAGAAACTGGTGGATCAAAGAACTCTATAACATGCCATTAGTACTGACCAAATCAGCTTACAGAAATTAAACTGCCTATAATTTGTTACAGATGGGTTCATGATGATGAAAGCTGATCTAATATGCTCCAAAAATTCAAAGCAGCAAAGGCTGCCATCATTTTAATGTATTAGTTAATGTAGGTACAGGTTAAAAAGAATTAAAATAAATTCACACTCAAAACTACCAGATTTGGTTAGACTTCACTTTCGGTAATATTATTAAAGTCATTTTCAAATTAAGACATGCAGGCGAGAAACTTAAAAAAAAAAAAAAGTTGCTTTCTCTGTCTCTTGCATTTTAAAGCTATGCTGGGAAACATAATACTGATCTGGGAAGCCTCACCAAAGCTTTGACCACAACTTACAGTTTTGAATTTGCACATGTTATACTGCTGGGCACTCCTCTGATTTGCATATTTGCTGCCCAGTGTACAAAATGAAAAGTCCCCTTTAGGGCATCATTTGCCTAAAGTTTCTAAAAGCTACATGAGGCCAGAGCAGAAAGAAAAGATTTGCCACAATTGTCTGAGATCTCTCTATAGAGGTTACTGATCTCTTTGTTATCAAACAGTGTGCAAAAGGGAGATTATTTCATATCATAAACTCTAAACAGGGGAAAGAAACAACTTTCTTTCATGTGATGCTTCTTATTAAATTCCGGTAGCAATATTCGGTATATAACTTACTTAAGCTTTCAAATATCCTAAAGTAAATGAGAAATTCCAGAAAATAGGAGTAAAGTTTGATGTTGTATTTTAATATGGTTCTACTTTTGTGTAAGTGTGTGTTGCAAAGATGGCTAGATTATATACTGGACTGACTCCTTATGTAATTATGTGACAAAATTAAGTCCACATAAACTGCTTCACTGTGTGCCAATGATGGGAGAAAACTTGACATATTAAATATCAAGAACCAAAATGTGTGAGCTGGGGATATAGCTCCGTTGGTAGAGTGCTTGCCTCACAAGCACAAGGCTCTGGGTTCAATCCCCAGCACGCCAAAAAAAAAAAAAAAAAAAAAAAAAAAAATGTGTTACGTAAAATGTACATTTGAAATTATCATGTACTTGATTTTAAAAAGTGTATTCACGGTTTTGTGTGTGTTCAATACATACCTACAAGAGACAACAAGTTTTTTTATATTTTTATTGTTTAACAAATTTCCAAAAATATATCTATTACCTCAAGAAATATTAAAGTTTGTTTTGAAAAAATTACACCAATCTCATTTAACAAAGATGTATATCATGACATTATCTTGTCAATTTTTCTCTCTCTTCAAGTTTGTACTTTACTGGTTTCTTATTTTCTTCTCATTTCCTGGTAATCTCACAGATCATATATAAAACCTTAAAGTTTTCTGCGTAAGTAACACAAGCCTTATGAAGATATATTTAAATGCAAATGCAGAAATATTCTCATTACAAGTTCCCTCTGTTTTTACATGTGCCACGTAAATTGATTTGGTATAATCAATCAAGAAAGCTATTATTTTATAAATTTTCCTAAAAAGGACACTAATGGCAAAGACTTTTTTATGCCCATAATATCACTCTGTTGTAGAACAAACCTAAAAGTAACTAACTCCAAAATAAGTTCCAGTTCAAATACTCAAGTTTTCTGAGACCTATTTGTGGTCAGTCACAAAACTCTGTGAATACAATGTGTCCATCTTGAAGGGGACAGGGAAGATACATGGTTTTAAGAAGGAAGTGATGAATTTGGTATGACCTCATTCACACCTAAATGAGAACTTTCTCTTTAGAGTTTTCAGTGAACTGTGAATACAGAAAATATAAAATCTGCAGAGATATTTCTCCACTATCACTTAGATGTATTAAATTTATTTGCAATGAACTTTGAAGGCAGAGAACTATGTTAGTCTTTACTTGCCCATCATAGTGTCTGTAAAATGAAGGAAGGAGAAGTACATAATGTAGCTAAACAAATTCAAATATTTTTGAAACATAAAGGCTGAGTAGCATCAAATAATAGTATAGAATTTTACCTACAAAATCACAACTTTCCCTTGTGAGCATCTGTAAATTTTTTGGACAGTATCCCACAAAAATAATGTGCAAATTCAAACAGGATTGATTTACATGATTTACTAGCCTCAGAATTTTACAGGTTTTACAAGCCTGTGATGGTCTGAATAAGATGGAGTTAAAAATGACATTGAAGTGATAGGAAACACAAGTATATGGTGATTTAGTATTTATTATGTATTATCATACTCTGACCATTAACAAAGGTTTAAAAGAAAGCATAAGGAAGGATGCCATTAGTGGCAACAACGGACCACAAAAATTCTGAAGACACGGAGAATTTAATGTTGAGTTTCAATTCCCAGTTGTTCCCTGTTAGAATCTATACAATTAGGAACAAACACATCATGGACAGCTTTGTCCTCTGGGTTTCATCTCTCCTTGACACCCTACAACATTCAGATAATTTACACTGTTTGCTTTGAACATGAATACTACCAGTAAGTTCAGGATGGCTGTTTTCCAAAATTGTATAACACTACAATTTCTGTCTGAACTTAACACAATATGATTGCTTCAGTGTAAGAAAATTCTCTTGCTTTGTTTTATCCTCAAGCCATGAACTTTTTTTTTTTTTTTTTTTTTTTTTCTTTTTTGGTGGTGCTGAGGATTGAATTCAGGGCCTTGTGCATGCGAGGCAAGCACTGTACCAACTGAGCTATATCCCCAGCCACATGAATGTGCATTTTTAATTATTAGAGATTATAATGGCATCTTATTAAAGGACCAGTACTCTTCTAAAAAATCTGTATAAGTCAAGATAAACCCAGCCAACAAAAAATCTTTATTGTTTCTTGAGCCCTTAATATGTGCCAGATACTTTACAAACATAACCACATTTAATCCTCCAAAAACATGAAGAGATGTGAATTATTAACTCCCTTTTATAAATAAGGAAACTGAGGACATGCTCCATATGATGGGAATAGGAAATAGATGTCAGGCCCAGGATTTAGAACATTTTCCATGTCATACAAAGTGGGTGGTTTTACTTTTCAATGCAAAGAATAAATAAAAAACAGATCATGCAGATGATGCAATAACTGTAGAGACCCATACATTAAAAAGAAGTCACCAGAACGAGGAGTTCAAACATACTTTCCCTAAGTCACAGAGAACAGATAAATAAATCACAATGACACATGCTTGTCATTCTTTCAATTTTGTTTTGCTTTTTGATTCTTTTCATATTACTCTTTGAATTACCCATCCTTGTAAAAATTTCCAGACTGCATTAGAAACAATTAAGAGGAAATCTCACACAAGCCACATGCACAGAGGGAGAAAACAGTAAGTATCTATCAAAACTGAGAAAGAGTCCTTAAAAATTATTTCAAGCTATTCAAATTCTAGATGGAAATATCTTGTGAAATAAAATAACCCCCTCATCCTTTTACCTATGAGACAGTTAACTCACTTAAATATTGAAGCATAAAACATTTTATAAAAATATTATAACCTAAAAACACATATCAAACGTACACTTTTTTTAAAAAGTTACATTTTCTTCCCTTTTTTGCTCATATCCATGAAACTCACAAAAATAGAAATATCCAAGCATGCATCCTTAAACTGTCTCATTTAATTTCAAACCTCACTCCTGCTTATAAAAACTGTTGTGTGCTCATTTCACCACTGACAGTAAGCAATTCTAGGCCTAAGTGTCCCGGTTGTTTTGTTTAAAAAGAAACTATAAATTACGTGCTATAAAAGTATACTCCACCCCCTTCTAATTCCCTTTTTTCAAGCCAGTACAACTAACAAGCAGATTATCCCTCCCTTCCCCCTTTCCTGCCTGAAAAATCCAAGTTAGACAAACACAGTGGGGCTGAAATGACATATTTGAATGGAATTCAGACCCACCAGTTCCTGTTTATGTTTCTGATTTGAGAATGTTGTCTTCTCATTCACTATACATTAGGAACACTGCAAGGCCATAATGGCGTTGGGTTACAAGCAAGCAGGACCAATGAGCATTAATCTTCACTTCCAGTCAACTAGCAAAAGCAGCAGCTGATGGAACACTATATCCTCAGCTCTGTATAAATGGACATTCCAGGGAGTGAGACTGTGTGTGTGCGCCTGCGTGTGTGCATGTGTGTGTTTCCTTTCAGTCTCCATTTTATGAATGAAACTCCAGGCTCTATAGAGTCCATTCATGTAGGAGGAATGCTTACAGGGCTCTGCCCCTAGGGATCAATCAGTCATGGGTAAAACTGATATGATTGGTTTAGGACAGCCTGCAGCCTTCCATTACTGACTTAAAATGCAGTCCCTGTCCATTTGACCTGTGTTAATGCATAAAGAGTAAATCCAGACCGTACTCTCAATTCTCAAATCAAATCACTAGCCAATGCCACTTACTGTAACTGTAGATTTAGAGCATATTTAAGTATTTCTTAGAAAAACTGATGTAGTGGACCAGAGTACTGGTTTGGGAGGTTTTCAATTTTAACTCACAAATGAATGAGAAAAACTTCTATCCGTAAGACATGCAATAAAAAGCCAAGTCAAATTGTAGGGTCAACCCATGACCCCTATTATAATAACAAAATCAATTAGAAAGACTCACTGTCACTTTTCACAATTGAAGCACCTAAAAATATCAGAGATTAAGTGATCTACTAGTCCACAAATCACAGGCAGAGTAAAAGAAAATTATCTTTGGATGTTAGAGAAACAGATAGGATGTTAACATTTTCCAAAGGATCAATAGCTCATTCTTTAAAATTCCCAAGTGAGTCCCCACTTGAATTTCTCTAAGCAATAGTTTCAGAGTTAGGAGGTAAAAAAAATAAGCTGGTGTGTTTCAGGAGAAAATGTGGCCTTAAGCGAATGATGCTTTGTAATGGAATAGGTCCAAGGCTCAGCCTTTGGGAGTGTTACATACCAGGTACAAAAAGTCAAAGCTCATGGAACCATAACCTTCCCTGTACTGGAAATTACTAAAGATGCTAATGCTTAAAAATATCTAAAGTTTTTAGGGAGTAAAAGTTATGTAGGAGCAATTATGGGAATGATTTATGAAAAGTCAGTCATAAACTGAACAGTGTTAATTAAATATATAAAGGTTCTTATCAGCCATTCTTAAGTTGGGCCTTGTCTCTGGAGGGAAGAAAATATTTCTCTCTTCTAGTGACCTGAAGTCATACAGGAAAATAGTTACAAACAACGGTGCATTTCCATGCTTGCAGAAAGAAAAAGGAAAAAAATGGAAGTGGCCCTGTCTTTTGTTTTAAGCCCATAAAGATTTGTCTAATATGGTATTATGATAATTTAATATTTTACTCTGAATTTCAATCATCTGGCAAGTAAAACAATAGAGAATAATGTTATGGTCATATCTTGGAGCTCAAACTGAAATACTTGATACAAGAATGTGGGGAGATAGTTTATAACCCACCTCCCAGAAAAAAAATATAGAACAGACAACTATTGAAGAGTAGACATACTCTAAACTAAATTATTAAATCCTAATTAACATATTTTCCTTAAGGCTTTAAGAAATATTCAGTATTCTTTTAGGAATTACTTTTTAAGATGGATCCAAGATATGTAAATAAAAATAACAAAACAAATCTGAATACTTTCAAATGCAATATTTCATATTTTAAAACATTTGATTATGCTATGTAAGTTCCATTGTTCAATATGTTTAAAATCGGATGATCATAATACAAGGAATACAATCTTGTAATTATTAGGGGCTTGACATAATATTTGTAATAGATTGGTTGGAGTAGCGGGAGCAGTATTTATACTAAACTACAGATTGTCCCCAACTTATATTGGTTCAACTTTATAATTTTGATCATTTCCCAGATTAGAGACAGGTTGTATAATACTCTCTCATGATGCTGGACAATGGCATCAAGTCACAGCTTCCAATCAGTCACATAATCACAAGGGTAAACAGCCTATACGCTACAGTGTACCATTATTTGGCTATGATGTTTGGTAAGTTAGGTACACTCAATGCATTAGCGACTTAAAATATTTTCAAACTAGGATGAGTTTAACAGGATGTAATCCCATCAAAGGTCAAGGAGCAATATCTGGAATAGTTCAAGGTGTTAAGAGTTCTAGATACTGTGGTTTTTATAATTTTAGGCCTTTCCTTTTACCAGTAAGAACAATGCAGGTTTTGTGACGAGGCAGGTTACTGTTCTAATTAAATTCCAAGCCATCAAGCTATCAAGTATTTTAAGAAAGAAAAGAGTCAATTTGAGAAAGAAGACGGAGATAAACCAATGTTCATACCAAGAATTACAGTTAGGTGGACCATTAATTTGCCCAAGTACACCTGTCTTTGCTCAGAAGAGAAGAAAAGCATTGGAAAGAACCTGGGACTTCCCCATCCTTCTTAGGGAATATGAGCAGAAAACACTGTCCCACTTACTCCCTTGCTTTATCTAAAAAGAATGCAACCATGATTTGGTTTTTTAAATAACTAAAACAGTGTGTGTGTGGGGGGGTGATGCACAACTGTAATCCCAGTGGCTCAGGAGGCTGACAGGAGGATTACAAGTTCAAAGCCAGCCTCAGCAATGGCGAGGTGCTAAGCAATTCAGTGAGACCTGTCTCTAAATAAAATACAAAATAGGGTTGGGGATGTGGCTCAGTGTTTGAGTTCAATCCCTGGTATCCTCAAAAAAATAAAATTAAAAATAATTTCTTCAATATGAAATCACTGACTTGTAAGTGCAAGTGACATGTGCATGTTCAAGAAGGGGGAAGTATGGATGTGGGCCTTCCATTTTGTAAATAATGAAGACTGTTAGTTTGTGATGCCTGGGTTGTTCAGGGGAAATATCTGTTACCTTATTTCCTACTTCCTGTGTCCCATCTAACTTTACCTGCAGTTTTCAACAGCTTCCATTATAATCACTGTATCCCTTGTGTTTCTGGGACAATATTTTAGGTTACTTATATGTGTCCCAATTGTTCAGAAAGGATATAAGTAAATTTAGTAACAAATATGTAGAAAGGCAATTTCCCTAAAATATATATACATAAATAATAAGAAATTGTTTTTTAAAGTCACACTTATTTCTGAGATATCACTACCCTATTAGAGGTAACAAATATAATAGTAACAATTTAGAGATAAAGTGCCAAGTAATTTTGACCTCTGAATTGTTATTTTTAAAAAGCTTTTTGCAAGTTTAGACAGGGAATTGATGTTCTGGCAAATCATCTCCAAAGATATGAAGCACAAATATATTTGTATACAAATGCAGAAAATGAACACACTGTTCTTCCCATTAACGATTCCATCTTGTAACTCTCACGGTATGACCACATTATAAACTGGGCAAGGGGAAGCCCAAGCAGTGTTTACTAGAGGCAGCGTTAGGAACGACTTCACTACTTCTTCCACTATTTGATTAGGATGAGTATCCACCAACACAGCAAAACAGAATAACATTTACAACATAAAAATCTTCCTTTTTTGCTGTTTTGCTGGAAATCCAGGAGCATTTAAGTCTTTTCATTATCGTGCGGGTTCATGCCCATATGAACGCCAGATATATTTGTCAGTTTTGACAGATGAAAGTTAAACATATTCCAGTTTTAACATATTTAACATAGGATAAGTTTTTTCTTTTCTTTTCTTTTTTGTATTTATTTCACCATTTCTCTGCCTAAACAGAATTTTTCTACAAGCTTAGGATAGATAATAATTCTTTAAATTTAAAAGTATTTCTACTGGCCTTTGACTGTCAAAGTCCTAAAGTGATAAACTTGTATATGGAATACTTGATGGGGGTGAAGAATGGATGGAACTAAAATGAAGGATGAAAAAGGCACATGCTATTCTTCCCAACTTTCCTTACATCTGTTTTAAATACAGGAGTACCTCATAAGCTTACTTGTCAAAAGTGGATCCAGGTGACAAAAGTTTGAAACCCACTGTTCTAATTAAATTGAAAGCCATCAAGCTATCAAGTATCTTAAGAAAGAGTCAATTTCAGAAAGAAAACCCATATAAACCAATGTTCATACAAAGAATTATAGCTAGGTTTACCACCAATTTGTCATCTTTTAAATAATTATTATTTGCCCTTTAACAGAAGAATTTTTATAAAAGGCCACTTGTTTGATACTCTCAATTCTCAACAATGCTTGTGGTACATTTTAAAAATAAAAGTAGTAGGCATCTTAACCATTTATGTAATTTGAGACCATGGATTTGCCTACCACACAGCAATAAACACCTAACAATAATAGTAAAATTTGAGAACCATCTAATATGAAATATAACACCCCAAAGTGGGAAAAGCCTGACTTTATGAAGTTAAAGCAGATGTCTTTATCCCTGCTTCACATAGAGAGCCTTGAAGAATTGTAAAAAAAAATAATAATATTTAATCCAGATAAATGATCAATAATGTATGCAACAAACTAAAATATTCCCCCTTATTCTGAAAACTTGCATTGAAAGACAAACCACAAATTGTGCACTAAACTAAGAATTAGAAAATCTGTGTGACTGACAGTAAGCTACTTCACTTGGATGAGCCTCTGCTATTTTTCTGTAAAACTTGAGTGTGGAAAGGAAATTTGAAGTAGGTGATCTCCAAGGGCTTTCATGAATATAAAGTTATTTCTAATTCTATCAAACATCTATTTGCATCAATTTTTCCAATTAAAACAGGGCTAACATTTGCCACTGATAAGCATTGCGCCTACAAATCGAAACGCCTAATTAGTAGCAGCAGGAGTGACCCTACAAAATCAATTAAAAATGTAAAAACATTTTCGGCAGTAAATATGTCAGGTTCACCCCTGTATTCTACTTCTATTTCTTCTTCTACACAAGCTCAACGTTCCCCATCTTCTTATTTCAGCAACCTTCCTCTTGCCTCTAAATTTCTTTTTTCACCCTCTTCATTTCCAACTTTTTGATTAAACCGTTCCAACTACATGGCTGGGAAGCATCTTTTAAACAAATGGGAGCAACAGAATAGACCTCAAGGCTAAAAACATCATATTACTGTATTACCCTCCAACCAACTCCTAGAGGGTAAGATTCCCAATGCACCTCAAAAGTACAACAGCACAGTACTAATGGGGGATAGCAAGCACTGTGGGCAGCTGATCATGATACCCACCAAGCAGCATATTAATTTTCCTTTCCTCCTCTAAGACAGTCCTGGAGCCAGACTAATAGAAAACTCATTTAGACTTGCAACATATAAGGCGATATAATGCCATCTTTTCACTTATAGGAATAATGTGATTAATTTGACTACTTTTCCAACTCTAAGTGCAATGATTAAAAAAAATAATAATAACCAAGGCTTATTGTGTTTGATTAAGAGAGCAGTGAAGCAGAAAGAATTTCGTAAATAATCAAAAGATAAGAATCAACTGTCATCATCACCCAGTACTTCTGTATCAGGTCTTATTTTTCATGAGCTGTGCTTTACTTTGTTTTTGTTTTTGTTTTTAATTAATTCAATAGTTCTCTTTTATTAAATATTTTTAAAAACTGACTTCTAATGGCTGTGTAATGTATCTTCGGTTGTAGCCTTAACTTGTTTCACCATTCGCCTACTATATACTTATAATATTAATATTTCACTCTTTTTTTTTTTCCTGTATCTCTCAAACATTCACTGGATGGGCATCCCTCACTACTTCTAAGATAAAAATTCCTGAGTAAATTACCTGATCAAAGTATATGAATATTATATGCTGGTATTTTCTTAAAATTGTATTTCATGTTCTCACAACCACCTCAAACACTACCCTAAGCTATCAAAAAGTTAACACAACCAATCGGCACATACAATTCTAATTAAATATATCTGCCTAATTGGGCATTTTGATCCTGCAAGACCACAGACATGGGTATGAAAATGGGTGAATACCCAAGACACTATGAAAATGAGACACTGTGCATGTGGCTCTGCATAAACCACTCCAAATGAATCACCTGACATGTACAACTCTTTAGGCAGTCACTTGGTCATAGAGCAAAAAAGGAAAACAAAGATCATATTGGATTTGAAAAAGTCCAATCAATGACAAACAAAAAAACCTATGCACTGCTTTAGCACTATTAAGCTAGAGGAGGGAAGGAAAGCAACATTAGTAGATAAATTGTACAGGAATTTTTAATACAATATCAAGATACAATCATGATCACACTGTACTAGCTCACCAAACTGGCTTCTTAAATATCGATTTTTATATCCTCTCTGTCTTCTGATCCAAGTGTTTTTCTCATCTCCTGAGGAAAATTTTCTACTCTAGTAACATAATATTTTGAATTTTTATCTTAAATATTCAGTACTTGAAATTGTATTCCTGTAATTATAATTATAACTAATAGACCTTCCATTTCCCATGTCATAATTAATGTCAGGCTTTATTAAAGCACAATCATGCTGCCTTTGCCCTTACAAGGCATCTTTTATTGTTACTACATTTATAATATACTGAATTAGGCAATAAAGGATCTGAGAGGCCTTCTCAAAGGATAACCTTTGGATCATAGATGCTGAGTTTACTGACTTAGAAAATGTTTTTCACATCATTTCTAAACTAAATGTAAAATATTCCCTAATGTGCTGTCTGTTCAACACCAATAGTTAAAGAAAGTAAGCGGTATTCAGTGACACATACAGTAGATGTCCTAAAAAGTTATAAATATATGCTCTCAGCAAGGATGAAAAAACAATGACAATAAAATAAATTATCTAGAGGTCATACTTTTTGATTGCAATATATAATACAGAGGTATCAACCTGAGACAGCAATTTGGTGGACAGTGAAAATACATGTGATATTTAAAGATTAAATTTTTCATAGGCTCTGGTCGTAATGTTACTACATTTCTTTTAAATCATATCCAAAAATTCCATCTTTACCATTTAACCTTTCAAATAAAACAAAAACTGAATTCTATTTTCAACATTGAAATTCAAAGGTGGTATAAAACTTCAGCAATTTAAATATAACTAAAAGGGGAGAAAGTAGCATGAATAGTTTCCCAAATTAAAGAAGTTTACAAGTTATTTGTAATATATGGCATATGGCACACTTAGAAGAAATGCCCTATGTACCTTTGAAATGGGAGGATGGGTCATGCTTTTAAAGTTTGAGTGACAGAATCTGTGTTTCTGAAGATCACACAGTGCCTAGCTCTGAAGTTCACAAGATGTATGGTCCACAAATAATGTAATAAACTACTTCAGCACCAGCTCTTATATTTTTTCCTCATTAGAATCCTTAAATCTCTTTCCCATTTCATTTGTATCTCTTTAAAAAAAAGTAATACCTGATCAATACTACTAAGGGGAGAGAGACTCTCAGTCATGTCTCCCTCTTGCCAAGTTCTAAGGGCAGTTTATAAGAAAGCAGGTACCTTTATGAAAGTTGAAAACTCATAATTGTGTATGTAAAATAAAAACAAGAAGATTTATATTGAGCAAGTCACAATTAAGAAAGGCGTTCCAGCATTATTTTTTTGGCATTATACATATTAAAAACACTTCTAGAACACACAAAAAGCCTTTTAAATGCTATGATAAACAATTCCTTTAGAATGATTATTCAGGCTAATTCATGTAATTTCCATGCAGTTTCTTGAAGCATTGATAAATGAAAAAAATATTTCAAATTAAAATACGGTTTGTGAAGTAAGGATAAATCAGTTAACAGGATTGGAATTTATAGAAATACACTTTATCTATAATAAAATCCACTGAATTTCATTAAGAAGATCCATGGATAGATATAAAAAGGATCCCAATTGAAATTACTATGAGATATTTCAAGATAAATTCCAAATTACAGTCTCTGGTAAAAATTCAAATAAAGGCCCTCATACCACATTTAAATTTTTAAAATTATAAATCAGCCAGTCAAACTGATAAATACATCCTCTTCTCCCCACCTTTGAAGATATAAAATAATATTAATATGGAAAGATCAGGTCAAATTTAGTATTTTAAAGAAATGTCTTAAGATTAGCTCTGCCATAGGATGGTACAGAGAGCACCCGTGCCCAGGTTTCAGACAGTGACCCAACCACCATCTTGCTTCTCTTCCTATGCCTTCACCTACTTATACCACACTGTGGGAGACTCATACACAAGCTTACGGTTATCTAAGCTCCACCCTCAACCCCTCACACGCAGCTACCCTTGGCCACCCTCTTGGTCCTCAGGGGATAAACAGGAGCAGTGGGCCCTGTCTTCAGGAAACAAGATCTGAATGAACCTGCTCAGGCCCTGGAACAGGACTCAGGGTTGATTGGGAGGGATATTCGTGGGTCTTGAGGAGCTGATGTGCCCTCTAGTTCAGACATGCTTCAGAGAGGCCAACTCCTTCAGTCTGTCCAACATGCTGGCCACAGAGGAAGGATGAAATCAAAGGATCTTGGGGGAGAAAGCCTCTCAGTCATGTCTCCCTCTTGCCAAGATTTAAGGGCAGTTCATAAGAAAGCAGGTTACCATTATGAAAGCTGGAAACTCAAGACCTAGAGACAGTTTTCTTTTCCCCCCTCGAACAGAGCTGATATTAAAGTTGAGCAGAATTATTACTCAGGAAGCAATAATTCCTTCAAAAAGACTGTCCATATCTTTGAATCCAGAAAATTACACTGTTCTGAAATATGTCCATGTCCACAACCATCTATTGACTGTGGTTATAATAATATTAGTAATAGTATTTTAGAGGTGTGTGGTGCCACTCTTATAAACACTAGCATATATTTCATGCATCATTTCAAAATACCTGAGATGTGTAGAAAGCAGATGTCCTGATTTCCCAGATTATAGCAGGAAAAATTCAGCAGAGATAAGTTTAGTAATTCTTCTAAAGTCTCTCCAGTAAATGTTGGCAAACTGGTATTAACATTTGAAATAGATCTTAAGGGTCCTGTCATACATCTTTCACTGTGTTCACCTCCATCCCAGACCAGTGCAAGGTAGGTATGTATTGATTCACTAACCATAAAGACCTCTTTGATCTCAGCCTTTCCAGTTTCAGAAAGACCCTCTCCCTACTTGATAGACTACACTTTTAGTACTTTCTAGCTCACTAAGACAAAACTAAATTCCATGAATGTAACACAAATCTGTGTTTTTCTATTCCTGTCCTAATCTGTAAGAATTCTTACTTATGGACCCTTGGAATCTTCAACACCAATAATTTTTTAAGTCATAAACAATAAATGTCCAGTACAGAAGAGTATTACTTTATGGGAACACTGTTTTTAAATAGCACGGCAGTAACAAAATAGGAGAAAAAAAAAATAGAATCAATAAAAATTACAATATTACTCTCTTGGAATCAGAATATGCATAATTTTATAAATTGCACTTTTCTTTCAACTGGTTTCATTTCCGGACACTATTTTGACCATCTGCTCACGTCAAAATGGTTTGATAGTCCAACCCTGCACATGAAGAGGAAGTTTCAAATAAGGGATAAAACCATAAAGAACCCACTTAAAAATGATCAGGAGCCACCCAGTTTGACAACAACACTAACCAAATCGACAAAGGAGGTTAAAAGATACTTTACATGTAATTCCATCAGAGTACTGGCCTACCTGAATCATATGCAAAGTCTCTGGGTTCCTGTTTAATCATCAGAGGAGGGGGAAAGCTTTGGCTGGCAGCACCTCCAACCATGGTGTTATGTTCATATACTGGGTCGTGGTACTCCTGCTTAAAGCCTTGTGGTGGGAAGGGGATGTTTGGCTCAGACATCTGGCGTTGGTACATAGGACGTCCTTCCCTTGGCATCGTCGGCAAAGGAGGAAAGGAATTACAGGGTTCAGAAAGCTGGCGGCGAAATCTGGGGAATAAAAGAGTATTTTGGATGAAGGGATGAAGTAGTAACACAATCTATTCCTTGAAATACTGGTACAATTTTTTATTGCTTAGCAAATGAACCTATTACCCACCAACTGGAAGTGTAAACATTTAATGCACACTAGATTTCTCTTCCTAGGTCAGGAGCACTATGACTTTTAATTATACGATGAGTTATGTTCACCTTCTAATCTATCCCTTGTAGCACGATTTTGGTATATTATCAAGTTAAAGGTATATTTTGAGTAGAGAACAGTGAACTATTTTGAGTAAATCTGGACCCTAACTGCTAAAATGTATGTAAATGGATCATTTACATACCTTCCACAGGAAAAGGGTTTCACTTATCTACATATAAGAAAACAGGAAAAAGAGAATATGTTCTCAGACTGCATCTTCAGTCTTTTAACTATTACCAAACTAAACAAAAACCTACTTATTCATTCTCCTCCTGTGATCATTAGTTTTTAAGGAAGCAAGAGAACAATGATTTCCTTCTTAAATTGGCAGGATTTTTAATTCTTCAACAATGTGCTAACTAATATTAAACTTGGTAGTATGAGGAGTTAAATCCAACCCATTTTTTTAAAAGACCATTTCTTTCCTATCAAATAGCAACACAGAATATACCAGCTTTCAATTTGCTTTGAATAAGCCGTCAGTTTGATTAAAAATAAGCATAAATATACAAGCTAACCACCAAAGATGCAGATAACATGTAGTGCATCAATTTGGAGCAAGTTGGACTGGTGTGTCATGTGGAAGTCCCGAGGCCTTGGCAGAGGCTGGAAGGGAGTCCTGGGCTCCTTCATTCTTGGTTACGCTGTGTAACAATTGGCTGATCACATAATCGTTCTGTTCCGTGTTTCTCATCCATAATATCATTGACCCACCACAAAGATGTGGATTAATTAAAGATTTAAAAGTGCTCTAAAAATGCCCCAGGAGTGCTTAAAAATAACCTATAAAACATATCTATGAGCAAATATAAGCCCATTAACCTCCCCCCACAACTAAAAGCATTCCTGAGACTTTAATTTGGAAAGTTAGCATTTAATTTCAGTAATGTTAAATGAAAATAAGGTAAAAGCTTAAGAATGGCAAAGCAATTGCTTTAGCATTTCTAAGAACACTTCATCCTGTGATTTAACTCTAGGCTCGCTAGCTGCCACGGAAAGCACTGAAATTCCACCTACACCTGCAGAAAATAAACTTAGAAACTCAGATACTGCAAAACAGTTAGGCTGACTGGCACTGCATTCATTTCCCTTCTCTTGCTTATTTCATTAGCCAAAAAAAGAAACAGAAATTATCATTAGGAACTGTCAAGGAGTGAATCAGAAAATTGTAACTTGAAGATAAAATAGGAAACTTGCTCGCTTGTGAAGCCTTAAAAGGAAGTTAATAATGCTTGTGCTGAAAGCTTTGTGGGGAATCAAGTCATTTGCTCCTACAAGTTGACCTGATTCCAGTGGGTCCTTGCTGGGACCATACATGTATCAAACACTCATGTTCCTTAGGCGGCTGTGTGCTTTCGGTGCATTTCTCATGAGCCACTGACCAATGGTAAAGGAAAAGTGAATGAAGAAGTTTCTGGAAGAAAGCTAATGGGTAAGGAGAGCATGCTGATGAACTCCTGGATAAAGAAGAGCAGGGTGTAAGTGGTGGAAAGTACTGAGAAACAGAGAGAGGGCTCTTGCACAGTGGGTTCAGGAAAAAGTGCCAAAGGGCTGGCCCGAGGAGTGGAGAGAGGCTGAGGAAAGGAAGCAGAGTGCTGGCCAGTTGGCCATAAAGCAACTCCAGAGTGAGGTGGGGTGCCTGGCTGGAGGGGGCTATCTGGGGAAAGGATCTGTTCCCAGAGCAAATTTGCCATTTATAACCAAGGGACTGTCATATGTTGGCCAGAGCCCTCTAAGAAATCCTCCTCAGAAACATAAGGCTTCAGAGATTTTCCTGGGATTGGCCAGCTGGTCCTGTCCTCAAAACTCAGCTGGGGGCAGCGGGAAAAGACCCTGAGCTTCCCTCTGTAGTTCCGGCCGGCTGTTCTCAGTCTCAAATATATGACTTCGGGTTGAGATATTAAAATGGATTTGGCGAAAGCATTTCAAGTTAGGTCACCTAAAAACAGCCACACTGCTTATTCAGCAGTCATCTTCCGAAGAAATAACTAGTCTTCGCTAAGGGCGACCGTGATAGTCTATAATTCTGGCACTCCCGTTTGAAGTGTGCGGGACTCAGTTATTGAGAACTCTGGGAAGTCACCAGAAGTGGAAAAAAGTTGCTTTTTTGTGGTTCATACCCTTTTTCCTTTTAGCCCTGCACAATGTGCATCTGTTTAATGGCCCACCCTGCAATAAGCATTCTTTCATCTGTATTTACAAAACTGTTTACACAGATGCACAGGCCGTTTTGCTCTTACAAAGTCTCAAGTCCACAGAGTGAGAAGATGATAGGAAGTGTTCAGTAACTAACGCACAAGGGACTTAGTGATGGAAACAATGGTATAGAATATATGGCTTATCTTCACACTGGAAATAATGTTTATCACCTTATTCCTTTATATCAAAAAGAATAAGCTATAAAGAATAGATTCTGCTGTTCTTAAATACACAGAAAGTTGCCTGTGGCACATCTTCTGTTCTCTGCTGATCTAGGGGATTCCTCAGGCTGAGTTATTTTTATAGTGGTGTGTCAGAGCCAGTTATGACTCTGGCTTATGGTTAAATGTTCAGGAATTTTTTGAGCTAATTGTTAAACACAGTCATTATTAAGAATTAGATTATGTAACATCACGATTAAAACACATATTCAAACAAAGGCAAGAGAAACTCAAAACTCATTACTTCCTAATCATTTTACAACATTTCAGTATAAACTATGCTCTGAAGTTACAGCTACTGTATGTGTACAATAAAGTTACTATAAAATGATATGCTGCTTCACATCTCTTTCCACCTCAGCATTCAGGACTCTCAGTGTTAGCTCATAGTCAGCCATGAAGCAGTCACCACATCATCTACTCAGCAAATGCTACAGATAAGGTCTTTGTTCTTCTCCCATACAGTCTATCATTGAACATTCTCCAGGACACCAGTGTTTATATATAAGTACAAGAGCGAAGGAAGAAGGAGGTTTGCTACATATAATTAACCTTTATTTTAAGCATATTAAGGCAGTATCTCAGAACCTCAAAAGTCTTTCAATGTTTTATTTAAATATGAATTTTTTCATCTCTAGAAGTCAAGAAATATATGACTTCAGGCATTCTCCCTAGTTCCATGCTCTGGTTCTTGCCTTGCTCCTTTGTAAGTCTCTGTCTCTTTAAGTGTATATTCTCAGTGTGCAGGGTCATGGGTCTACTGACATTAAATATTCATCGCTTGGGAAGGAAGGTAAAGGCTTTTAACTAAGTAAGCTATATTATGCAAAACTATGTATAGCTAAACTATTCACTCTAAGGTAAAGAACCTAATTCCATAAGCCACCTACTAAAATTAGTCTCCTAACTTTACAGAACAAGTACACACATATGCTCATAGAAATGGGATGATCTGATTTAAAGTTTAAGTGAAGCAATTTAATTCAAGCAAAGCAAAAGGAAAATGTTCAAATGTCAGTATATAGATTAATTTTCCATTTTAGCAACCAATTTAAATGTTTATAAAAGGAATGTTTATAAATGACCTTCTTTAAAAATTATTTGTAAGTATAGATAGAGCAGCTCTTTCTAAATATATTTTGCACAGATGTGCAAAATTAATATGCTCACCTTAGAACTACTATAGGGCTTCAGAATTGGTAACAGGAATTTCCTCCAGGAATGCTAAGAACGTTTTTTTGAAAAATGGTATCTGCAGTTTACCTGTGGTCCATGGGGTAGCTGCTATCTGGTATGGACTGCGATGGAGGGAGGTGAGCTGGGAAGGCCCGGTCAGGTTTCGGAGTGTGAGTTGAGTTTGGAGATGCATGATGTAGTGGGGACACTGGAGTACTGGATGGTGTGGGGGGGTTGGAGGGCCTCATTCCCACTTGTGGCTTCTGATCATAGGCACTACCCAGAGAACAAAAGAAAACAGAACATTTGTTTCTTTGGAGCAATTTTTAAAAAAAGTTCCAATCCAAGGGAAGAAAAAATACTTTATACATTAGTCATAATGAAGTTAAAATTTTAGGTGTTTTTGTTTTTGTTTTTAATGCCAGACCATGTAAACTTCAAAATCATCGCACCTTTAAAGAGAAAATAGAATAATTAATACAAAATCTTATCATGGCATAAATACATGTAATGTGTATATTTTAATACACATATAGACAATTTAGTATAAGAAATATCACTATCAATAAGAGCAGTGGTACTATTTCCACCTATTTTTGTTTGTTTGTTAGTACCAGGGATTAAACCCAGGGGCTCTTAACCACTAAGCCATGTCCCCAGCTCTTTTTAAATTTTATTTAGAGCCAAGACCTCTCTCAGTTGCTTAGGCCTCACGAAGTTGTGGAGGCTGGCTTTGAACTCATGATCCTCCTTAGCCTACAGGCTGATCCACAGCCACAGGCATGATCCTTCTCATGCCTGTGCTTACAGCCATGCACCCCCATGCCCATCCCTCCAAGTAAGTTTGATAGATCTTTTCTAAATCATTAAATAGTTCTGAATTATAATTCTTCATATGTTATATTTTCAAAAAAGAACTAATATCAGCTTAATATGATGGAGACTGTTTGCTATGCCTTTATTTGTGGTGAAAGTTTAAGACAATGCTTTTGCCTTTTAAATTTTTTTACATTAAATAAATGATCCATGATATTAACTTCCTCACATATGAAATAAAAATTAATAAGATAAATTAAAATATCTCTGAAAATTTTAAAATTTCTTGGAATATAAGTGAGTATAAAATAATATAATTAAGAACAATAATGTTAATAATAGTAATCACACTATCAGTCTAACTTCTATTCACAATTACAGAAGAATAAAATGAGTAAGCTTGATTTTGTATTATGAATTTAAATTGCTTTCCTATGTGTGGCTTTCAGGAATATAATATAACTAATTTTCCTACTCTATAAAATAGCTGACATATAATAATTTATTGCACCTCCGTCAATATAACAGAATTATATCTGCGTGCAAAAATGCTTTACAGAAGTATTGTGTGCTACTCTAACTTTCAAGCAAAGTCTACTGTACTCAAAGAAGCTTGGGATTGGTTCTACTTGTTCTTTTCTAATATTTATGAATGAAAACCACTTTTATAAAATGGCTCACCTAATTCATTTCCATGAAAAAAGAAACAAATGACACCTTTTATGTTTTGAGATATTACCCCCTCCCCATGAACACAGAATTTATTGTATATCCCTTATATCACTGGAGAATTGCCAGTCTCCCCAAAAGCCTCAAAATACGCAGACAATTTCTCTACTGTTTATGGCTACAAGATATGTCATACAGAACAGTAGTGATTTCAGTCACAATTCTGATCAATGCTGAAATGCAATGACAACTCTACATCTAACTGCTTCATTGATTGGAAATTCTTCAATATTTTAAATAGCTATGCTGTGGAAACACAGCACCTTATGGAGTAAACAAAAAAAAAAATACTAAACTATAAAAATCTGATTGATCAATATTATCTTATCTGAATTCAGTATGTTTTCATAGCCATTCCAAGAGATCTTTTTATAAAAGCTTTGAAGTTTCAACTGAACTGACCCATAATTTAGGGTCTGGCAAACCTCTTAGAAAAGCAGATATAAAAGATGTTTGTAAGAACAAATAATAATAAAATATCAGACCTGCTGCTAGTCAGTTGCTGTGACATAGTACAAATCTAAGTATCCAAGTATTATATATCTTGGATACAAAGAACATATGTCTTAAATGTATTAAGAAACAGAAGATTCCTTGTATCATAATGAATTATGAGGTTGAAATGATGTACTTACAAAACAGTGCAAACATTTGAAAAGATTTTTATGTTTCCAAACCAACTTATTTTAAGAACTAACTTTCTAATGTAATTGAAAGTAATATTCAATAGACAGAGCCAACTTTTTTCTTTATGCAATTAGAGGCCAATATGAAAATAAAAGCATGCAATTTACTGTGAAGAGTTTTTAATGAACATATATGTTATCGAATTTTCTAACAAATGAACAATGTACTTTTACTGCACCACCCTTTATTATCATCAGAAGAACAACTGGCTTTTTAATAGATAATAGCCTCTACTAAGCCTTATAAAATTCTAGTTTTATTGCAATTGTCCATGAACGCACTGTATAGATCATCTGCAAAGCCTGTCAGATAACTAATGTACTGCTCTGACTTGCCAAATGATTCATTTTTTTCTACAAACTCCCCATCTAAAGTGCATAATGCACTCTTTCTAATGGGAACTTTCAAAAGCTGCTTGTGCCAAATAAGACCCTCTTTTCAAACCCAAGATGCATCACTACAGAGAAAAGCAACTAACGATTTGGATGAAAATGATTGCTTTAAAATGATTCTTGAAAGTGTGTGATTGTATGGTAAACGGTTCTTTAGAGTTCTGCTAAATGTACCACCTAATTAGCGTGTTCCATACTTAAGATATAAAATGTGACTTGAGATTTTATATTATTCTGGACTTTTTGTTTCAATAAGAACCACTATCCTATATGCATAAATTTGGTTGATTTACCTGACATTGTACAGGCACTTTTCTCCATAGCTGAATTTAAAGGGCTGTTCTTGACTGCAGGCAGAGCCGAGTTCTGAACATGGACTGTGGGGTTCTTTCTTGATTTTCAATGGTAGGCCATGAAAAGCCACTAAGAAAACAAAACAAAACAAAACAATCCACAAAAATTAAATGAAGTTATGAATTAAGTTATCAATATATTTTGGCTTCTCTCATTTAAAATGTCATTAACAATTCCTAATAACTTACACATATTAGAAAAATTATACTTAATGAATTTCAGTAGCAGGAAAGATTCGGGAGAATCTCTGTATACTCCTTTTATGTGGTTATAGTGTAACAAAATATAAGCCTGAATTTTCTCGCTTTATAGTAAATCAAATCACTTGTAATTTGCTTAGCTTTATTAATAATGCCAAAAGCTCATTTCTCAGAAATAAGGTTTTGAAAACATTTCAGAATGATTCCAATGACTAAAGCAGACAAAAATATAACTGACTGACCAAGAATGAAGACTGAAATAAAAGTTTGAGCATTATTGAAGAGAAAATATCTCTAACTCATCAAAAGTAATGGTTTAATGAGATGGCAACTACACTATGACAAAAAAAAATCAGGTTTAGGTCCAGCGACAACTCATCATACTTGAAGTAAAAAACTCAACGTCTTTAAGACTACTGGTAATCTATAAGATAGAGATTAAAATACCTGCCTACCTACTTACCAGAACTGTGAAGATAAAATCTGAGAAATATGTGAAAGTTGTTTGCCACATGTAATCTACCATAAAATAATTATATATCAGTTGATGTTTCCTCCTTTTTCATATGACTTAATGTATATATAGGGTTAATGAATATTCACTTCACTTAACATAATACAAAAATATGAAATAATAAAACATGAACACTTAAAAATGGCATATTTGAAATACATATATTTAATAACTTTAAAACCAATGATTAATAATGCCATATTATTTTTTTTCAAAATAAAACTTAAAAATACATATTACAGATTTTATTAGAATATTAGTTTTAGTATAAATGGGAACTGGTTTTAAAAAGTGAAAACAGACTAGAGAATGCAATTTTTTTAAAATGTTCAATACTCATTCATCTGACTAACCAACACTAAGGAGAAACTTTCTAGAAATTTACTTTAATGTCTATAAAAACTAGAATTTAAACAAAAAATGTTAAGTATGAATTTTTTAAAGGAAGATAATGTCAACAGAAATGGTGTGGTTCATGGTTCAGTCCTGACTATTTCATTATAATAATTAACTTCAATTTTAAAAGTAATTTTCAATATATAAGAATTGGATTTCAAACACTATCAAGCTTCAGGAATATGAATACTGTGTATTTATATGCACGTAGTTTTGATGAGTGTTCAATTGTACTTAAGACATCCAAAACACTGTAGGAAACAAATTTGACAACTAAGAAAATTTTACACAAATTCATTGTCTAATTTACTGGGTATTCTGCTTCAACATATTTTCTTAATGTAATGTCTGTGCAGACACATGCTAAATATGACTATTCAAGGTAGAGAGAGAAGAAATAGAAAAAAAGAAATTATATATATAATGTACATATATAATATATATAATATATAATATATAATATGGAGATATACATATCTCCATTTGCCAAGGTGTTCGTATGCATTAGTTTCACCAAATCAGAAGGTTATAATTTGGGGGCTGAAATATAGCTCAGTGATTGAGTGCATGCTTTCATTCATAAGGCCTAGGGTTTAATCTTCAGCAGTTGAAAAACATTAAAATTTATTGAACTTCAGATAGAAGAGAATTAAAAATCTCAAGAATCAATGAACACTTGTTTGTATGCTGATTAAAAAATAACAACTCTGAAATAGGACAATTGAATAAAGATTGGGTATTAGATGTTCAAGATACTATTTTTGGTTTTGCTGGTTGAGATAATGGTGTAATACTTGTACCAAAAAAGTTTGATATTAAAGATACCTGAAATCTTCTTTAAAATATAAAAAATTATATAATAGATAAATCAAATTAAATTAATAAAATTAGAAAAAGGTTGATAAATGTGAAAAGCTGAATGATGAGTACATGGGGGTTCACTGTGTTCTCTTTATTTAAGTCCTAAATTTCCACTATAAAAAGTTTTCAATTTATGAAAAAAATGCTGAATATTTGTAGTGTTCTATAAGAAAATTCTGTCTACTGTGTATGTAGGTAAGACATGTGTATGTGTGCATGCTACTTCTTAGGATAATAAATGCTGTATGATATAACATTTGTAACACATTAAGCCATAATGTGTTGCTTTTTTGACAAATATTTTTCAACTATTTATTACTTCTTTGAACATATACTGCAAAATATATATATTCAAATTTTAGCTCTCTGTATTCTAATTATTGCATTTTATATTTTCCTAAGAAAAAACAGTAGTAACAAATAAGGAACTCAATTTGCATTCAGAGAAGTAAAAAAGCATACACCCAAGATCTCAAATCTAATTTATATGGATAAAAATTGATAAGAACTCAGGAGTTGATAGCTATAGCATGATGCAAGACTCATCATCTTTATCGAAATACCAGATACATCAGAGACTATTACATTTAATATATTTAAAAATGTCCGGAGCCATGAAGTACAGAGAATTAGTGAACGGGACTCAAAAAACGCCAGCCATAAAAGAAGACTATCAACAAATAGGGCATCACTAAAATTATGAATTTCTCTTCCATCAAAAGACACCATGAGAACGATGCAAAGTAAGTCACAAACTAAAAGTTGTTTTCAATAGAAAGATCTGACAAAGAATTCATATTTAACATAATGGCTACAAATCAATTTACTCATTAAGATAGATAAAGGACTTGAACAAGCAGTTCATAAAAGAAAAAAAAAATGGCAAAACAGAAAAATGAACAACCAAACGAAAGCCCACAAAAACAAGAAAAATGAAAATGTATTCAAAATCTTGACTCATCAGTAAATTGCAAATAAAGCCACATTAAGGTATCACTACAGACCCATTCAAATGGCTAAGCTATAAATGATTGACATTAGCAAATTTGGGTAATGACATAAAGTAAAGGAAAAGTTTATACATGCTGCTGAAAATATGAATTGATATAACCACTCTAGAAAACTTTGGCAGTATCTACTAAAGCTCCGCATAAATCTACCCTGTGATCCAGAAATCACACCTTTGGGTATATATTGAAAAACCAGAGTGCATATGTTCACCAAAAGACATGAGTAAGAAAGTTTTGAAGCTTTACTCATGAGAGCAAAAGTTGAAAAAATTCAAATATCCATTAGTGAGAGAATGATAAATCAACCATGCCATAACCATACAAAGTAATTAATATTATACAGATAAAACAAGGGACAAACTAACTACAAATGCATCCAAAACATATGGTCTCCCAGGCATGAAGCTAAGTAGAAGAAACCAAGCACAAGAGTATATAAATTTCAAAAGCAAATGAAACTGAGAAAGAAAGAAATTCCTTCTGTTGATTACAATGTGACCTTATTTGGAAAACTAGTTAAATTAAGATGAAGTCACAAAGATGTGCTCTAATTCAATATGACAAAAAAGGGGGGGGCAAATTTGGATAGAGACATGCACACAGAAAGAACATCAAACAAAGATGAAGGCAGAGGTCAAGGTAATGCTTCTATAAGCCAAGGAAGGCCAGATTGCCAGCCAACCACCAGAAGATAGTGGAGAGGCACGGAACAAATTCCCTCCCAGTATTCAGAACCCTGCTTGACACTTTAATTTCTGACTAGCCTCCAGAACTCTGAGACAATTTTTTTTTTCTTTTTAAACCACCAAGCATGTGGTAATTTGTTATGGTAGCCCCAGCAGACTAATACACCATCCTCAAGAAATTCTGATTCACTAAGGCTGAATGTATCGGATTTTGCATGTTATAAAAATTTCTAGGTGATTCTCATAATTAGACAGATCCTGAATCTGCCCTGATGCTTGGCAACATCTGGATCCAGTATACACTGCATTCAAATAGGTCTGGTACTTGGAAAGAGTTTTAAAAATGTCTTTTTTTCTTAGATGCCAACACTCAAGGATCCTTATAAGTTCTTCAACTCTAGAAATTGAGGGCTCCTCCTCCTCATAGCACCTTTGATGTATGTGGGCCTCTTAATCGTTATTGGCCCTGAAAACTGATTTTGTTTTTTGTAATCATAAGCCAATTAAGTAATCCCGTGAATCTGAATGGTGAGGATATTATTGTTTTTTGGGTTTTTTTGTTTGTTTGTTTTATTTTTAGTTGCTGCATGTGAGGGAAAAAGGATCTTCAACTTTCTGCATAAGAATCTTGGGCTACTTTATTTTCCTCACCTTAACTTTCCTGCTTCCTGGAGATCCTAGGACACAAAAATGATTCCTCATATTTATCCTGAAATAAGGGTAGTCTATAGAGTCCCACCGAGAGGGCTGGGTTGGAAACATGTTGGGTATTTCATCACAGGGCTGAGAGCCTGAGCGTCTGCTAACAGGCGGTTTTCCAGCTCATTGGCACAGGCACAAGTGAAAGCAGCACATTCATTTTGTGCAATTTGCTTTACCTTCCCACATGGAGTTGGTGCATGTAAAAGGCTGTTAAGTACTAAATTATTCCTTATCAAATCACCATCATCTGGAGTCATGATCAACACTAATTAAATTACTTGTGCTGAACACGGCTCCAGCCTGCTGCTGAGGCTGCGAGGTACATTTCATTTCACTTACAGTACCGTCCTTACTGGGTCTGGAACAGAGAGCTACAGGCATCTGTATTGTTTGTAGTTTTAATTAAAGTGAATCTTTCCTTCTTCAAGTCTATCAAATCAAGTGAGTTAACTCCTTCATTTCATTTACAAAGAGATGATAGTTCAAAATGATATTATCTTTATCCCTGACTTCAGATATTTTATAATTTATCTATGAAATTTACAGTGTTTCTCAGGCATTCCGAAGACACATTTCTCATGCAAGTTTTTATGATCCACAACTCCTCCAGACAATCAGATCTTTGGGAGAAGAGGCAGAAAGAACACTCAAGAGATGTTTCTTGCATTTTTTGCTTTGATGGAAGCTTGACCTTTAAAACCACATCTTAAGGCTGACTAATGATGACTGAATTCTTCTAATGGTTAAATTTAAGAGCTCGAAAATACCAGGACTTAAAAATATGCACTTCCAAAATAAATGTAACCACTTCTTAATTCATAAGTTTACTTGAGGTTATGGTATGCATCATTAAATGTTTGTTAAATTAGTAAATTGCTTTCATTTTTGAACTATGAACTATGAGACATCATCTCACTTCCATTTTTTTCCACCTACATTTTAGAAAGGGGACACAATCTTGTCATGATTCCACTGGAGCAGAGTTGCCCTTAGCTTTCCAAGACCAACAATGCTAGTATATTGGTTGAGTGTAGATATAATATAAAATCACATTTGAATACTTGAACTATAGATGGAGAGAGTGCATTTAAAATTTGCTCCAGGAAAATAATCTCCTGAACATTCATGACATTGAGGCATTATTTGTATCCTTAAATTGAAAGCAGATCATGTTTATTATAACTTCCCAGCAAATGTTTGTCCAGAAAATGAATAGCAAAAATATATGAACCAAGTTTCTGTTTATACTTCTATGGTAAAGGTGTTGATAACTTGTTATGTTAAGAAAGATAATACATTTAACTTCAAGTGTTGACAACAAACTGTGGTTTAGATTCCTAATAGAATAATGCTATAATACTTTTTAAAAAACAAGTTTATATGTTTTACAGTTTTCAAAGAATTGTCAAATATTTATTCTGTCATCTGAGTCAAGAACATTTATTATCGTTCCCACTTTGCAAATTGTTTAAACAGACATTACTATAGTTTGGATCTGGAATGTCCCCCAAATGCCCAGAAAATGAAGTTGTGGTTGCCAGCCTATGGCAACACTGAGAGGTGGTGAAACCTTTAGGAAGTGGGGCCTCCTGGAAGACAGTTAGGTCATCAGGGGTGTGCCCTTGAAGGGGATAATGAGATCTGACATCTCTCCTTTCCCTCTTTTGCTTCTTGGCCACAATGAGGTGTCATCCACCACCATGTCAAACTGAACACCTTAGGTTCAAAGTCACAAGTCAAACAACCCAAACTGAAAACTCTGAAAGCATTAGCTAAAATAAATTTTCTTCCTTTTAAGTTGATTTTTTCAGGTATTTTGTCATAGACTCAGAAAGCTGACTAACACAAGCATAATGAAGTTAAGTAAAATGTCTAACTAAAGACCTTAAACCTAAATTATAACAGGGAAAGAATTAGAGCTCTGGGCTTTTGGCTACAACTCTTAAACTTCAAACATATAATTCAAATGTATTTACATACACATTTAGAACTTCTTTCATGCATGAGCCCCACTTTAACATTGTTTTAGATGTTTCTTTATTCATTCACTCCTTAATTAATTCACTAATCAATTCATCTACTATGTCCCAGAGATGGAATGAAGATGAAGAGTAATACACAGTCCTTACCAATAAGAGTCCATGGGGTCCATTTCGAACTCGATTTAGGTTTTAAAAAAATTCCCTAATAAATATACTAGCCAGTACCATATTTGTCTTCACCTGAGCTCTTTAAGTCTGATTAATGCATGTGTGTGATATAGACATCTGTATACATGACCTTACTAACATATTCTTGGCACTCATATCTAAACAAAAACTCTTTTCGGAGCATTCATGCTTGCTTTTAGGCATTCTGCCTTTTTCAATTTATTACTGTGACCAAAGACATTTAAAAATTCACACTACTTGTATTCCACTGAAGAAAAAATGTTGCTATCCAACATCTAAAGCTTCCCCTACACCCTGATAACCGAAATGTCACAAGGGAAGAAAAGGTCTCCTTCTATATATGGACAGCTAAGGAAAATATGGTAGCAAGTTGTCTTGGTTGACCTTTCACTCTGCTTTCCTCCTTAAGTCTTATCCTAAGAGGAAAACAGAGTACCAATTTCTGTGCATATAAAACAATTACTCTGGGTTTTTAAGAAATGCGTGACATTTTTAATTATTCTCTAAACAGAAAGAACCCTGTCTTTGAATCCCTTTTTGAAGGAAACCTAGCTGAGAATATAGAACCTTGATGGGAGGCTTCTTATCCCGCTGCTGATATTTCTGGTCTGTTAAAAAATACTGATTTAGCACAGTGTGCTATATGATCGTGTTCTGAAAAAGGGGTTGGCAAATTTCGGCCCATGGGCTACCTGCAGCTTCTCTGCATTTTTTGCAAGTGAACTTATAGAAGGACACTCTCCCAACCATTCATCAGGGTGTAGTCCAGGGCTCCTTTGCGCTACAGTGGCTGAAAAGAATAGTCGTGACAGTGACCATATAACCTACAGAGCCTAAAATATTTACAATCTGACCTTCTATAGAGAACCATTTGTTAACACTTGTTTCAGAATATGGTCTATAATGAAAAAGGAGAAAAAAATAATAAAGGAGGATGAGTGGAACCAAGGAAACTGCTAGTGTTAAGACAGTCAACAAAGGATGCTTAATTTTAATCTACTAATACTTTGTTTACTCTAACTCTCAACACCCAAAGCATCGTCAATTTACAGGGACATACACAAACTAGCTAATGAAAAATGACACAAAATTGAGGCTCTAAAACACTACAAATTTATGAGTTTTGAGAAATTTCAAAGCATGTACTTAGACCAGGGTGACTTATAACATGGAGAATTTTTTACACCTGTCTAGAAAATATAACTGAAAAAGTCAAAACAAATCATGCTATGGATGCTAAAGTGCTTGGGGGAAAAAATCACTTGGCTATAACAGTGATTGAAAAAAAAAAAAAAAAACTGTAAAAGCAAAAAAAGTAAATGGTGTACATAAATTAGATTATTTAAGACCAGATACAAATATGGCATGAAAAATGCATGCAGCCTTTTATACAAATATATGTAGTTAGGAATACACTCAGTAGATGAAAAGCATTCACTTTAAGTTAATATCACTTCCATTTCAGGTGATAAATGGATGGCAATGACCTCAATTAGTGCTCAGTTAAATTCCAGAAGCAAAGGGGAAGGCTTGTGTACAAATAAAGACAATGGTGTCACATGCTCTATAAATCCATCTTCCAAGACATACAGAAAAGCAGAGGGCACTTGAGCTGCATCCGAGCCTCTCAAAGATTCGTTCTCGGTACATTCACCTCTTCCAAGCCCGCCCTTCTCCACCATGTACACACACCACTCACAGGCACACCGACATCCATTACTAAAGAGTCTAATCTCAGCTATCAGCAGAGTGCCTTTATGGGGCCATTAAACCATTTCTCTTGTTTACAGTGCCTGAAGAAAGATGTGAATTATGTCTGTGACAAAACAAGCAATAACATTTCTAAACTGCTATCAAAATGCAAACTGAAACACATTTAAGGACAGGGACCCTGATTCAAGTTTTCATGATTTTCCATTATTCGCAGCATCTGGGAATATATTCACTTATAATATTTCTGAGACAGGAATTTAGACCCTAGCACAGCAAGTTGATATTTATTTTTTCTTAAATAAGATTCTTTAAGCAGCACAGTTAAAGAAAGACGACACAAAGTTTTCAAAGGAGTACTATCAGTCCACAGAGACTGCACACTTAGTTCACCTGCTGATGTTATTTTGACAATATACAAAATGCAGATAAAAAATAGCAAAGGAGATAGAGATAAAGTCATGAAGGTGACCCTGGACCTCATGCCCCCATCTGGCATGAGGTGTCTAAGGACTTGGAACAGAACAAGAAGCCAGGATTCTTTGCAGCCTGCAGAATACAGCCCACTGATGATCTCACAGCCTCATGATGCAGCTATTTCTCAAGAGCAGACTTCGAATTCAACTCTCCATTGCAGAGTACCATTCTAACACCTTAAAAGAATAAAATGGATGTGTTCTGAGTTTGTGTCAGTCCTTCATCTCTTCAAAGAATAGTGGAGACGTCAGGATTTGCTCAGCTCTCTCATCTAAAAGTCACTTTTCCACCATTGAGATCCTAATGATCTAAATCAGAGGTCGTAATTTGTAATTTTTTTTTTTTTTTTTGGATTCACAGAGTGGTTCCTAATAATTTCAGTAGGTTGTGATCATTTAAACTCTACTTCAAAATCACCTTCTGGATTAAAAATCAAACTAATAGCTTCTACAGAGAAAAACAAACAAACAAAAAACAATATTCCGCAACACTAATCCACTTTCCAGCTGGAAAAAGAGATCAGCAGTTGAATGAGACGATTATCAGCTGTCCCTCTGGCCAGGACCTGGGTTTTCCTACTTGCCGCATTCTCCACTGTCCCCACAGCTCCTCTCCCAGTTGCACTAAACTCACAGAACTCCCTTGTCTTCTTGGCATCTGAGTATCTTACCCCTTACCTAGCACAGAGCTAAGAAGTCATTAACGTGCACTCACACACACAGTCTCTCCTCTTTTTCTCACGCACTCATCGCCCGTAATCATAAATATCACGAAATTCACGTTACACTTGTGGCTTATATTCTCAGGTAATAACAAATAATGTCAAAGCTGGCACACACTAATATCTGCCTGGTTTCAAGTCTTACCACTTGATTCAGTAGCTGAGCACTGGGCAAGGGCAAGTCCCTGAACCTCTCTGTGCTTGTTTCCTTATCTTTCAAATGTGATGAGAGAGCACCTGCCTCATGGAGTTACTGGCAGGATCACATGAGCACGACATGAAAGTCCTGTAGTGAGTCCTTCATAATGTGAGATGTGTCATTATTCAAATCCAGAACCATCAGGCACTATTGCTGAGTAAGAACACGTAGGTTTCCTAGAAGCAGATGGCAGAGTGGCCAAGACAAGGAGACCAATTCTTGTCTTTACTACTTGCTAGCTCAAAAGCCTCTGGGAAACTAAGTAATTTCTATGCGACAGTTTCCTCCTCTGTGATATTAGGTTGCAGACCTTCCTCACGGGTTTTCTGGGAGAATTTAATAAGGTAACACACATGAGCATAAAGAATAGTACCTCACAAGAAGTAGTCCATCCTCAGAACATACCTCTTTACTACTATTGTCAGTCTAAGTACTTCCTCAAACAGAAGCTAAATTGAGACTCAAGAAAGTAAACCGACTTATGACAGAAATAAGGCTTCTGGACCCTCAGGTTGTTACTTCACTTGTTCTTCTTTTTCATCTTGTTCTCAATTTCTTTCAAGTCTGTCCACTACACATTATTAGTTTAAAAACAAATTAAATACGAGGAAGAAATATGTTAAGGAAGAATATCCTGACAAAAGAAAAAGGTAAACAGTATGGCCTGATATGATAAAATAAGCACTCCATTGGGAGCCATATAATCTCTACCTAGTTCCTACCCAAAATGCAACTAGCTGTGTGACCATAAGAAAAATTGTACAATCTCTCTGAACTTCAGTTCCTAATCTTCAGAATGAGGGTATTAAGACTTATGTAAACTTTCCTTGTAATTCTAAACTGTCTTGCCTAGGAGGAAAGGGGGAAGATTGGGGAAGGAAACTGACCAAATTATATTTTCATATTGTGTGCATGTATGAATGTGTAACAATGAATCACACTAGTATGTATAATTATGTTGTACAATTAAAATTCATTTTAAATAAAATAAAATGTACTGCCTGGGTATAAGTCCCTGCTTATTGATATAAAACAGTAAGGAAAAATGGCAATGACCTGATACAAGAATTCCAAGGGCACAAAATCCTGAGGCTGTTTGGTAAAATAGGCACAGAGCTGAAGGGGTACCCACTGTATCCTATGAAGCAACCAACTTGATAATGACCCTCAATCACCATGAAAGAATAAATTCAAGTATAAATGCCCTATTTAAAAGGGAAAAGTACATAATGCACATTAGAAAGATATGCAAGCAATCTGGTTGACATTTTAAAACACTCAATGCTCTAAAAGGTGTTTCGAGTCTCCTTTAAACTCGATTACATGGACCACCTACTTTTCAGTTGATGTTGGAAAGTAAGATGTTATTATATTAATAAAACAAAAGGCAGAATCAAAAGCCAGAAAGTTACATTCCTAATTTTAAAAGCATCATTAATTGAAAAATAAAGAGACCAAATACACAATGTGTTGATTCCATCCCTCTAAATTTTAAAGTCCAAACTTAATATAATGGCACTTCAGAGTAGTGTACTAAATGATCCTCATCTTCTCAGTCTAATTGCCAGGAAAAAGTGCCCTGGGAGGAAACTGGTTCTTCCATCTGGAAAAGGGTAAGAACAGGCAAAGGAAGGCCTAATGTACAAACAATCCAAATCCGATCAGTTTTGCATTTTGCATTGGCTTCAGATCAGATCTTCCTACCCCTACTGGTCCAGTAGATGGAAAGCAGCACGACACATTTTTTTTGGAAACAAATTCTGTACAGTGAGCCCAAACATACAGTACTTCATATCCAACTGGCAGTGACAAAACTGAACAAGCTGCAGCTATTTGAGAAACAGATCTAATAAACTGAAATGAAGTCCCTGAATCAAGATACCCATCCAAATCTATACCTTTCAAAAACTGTTCTGTTTAATAAACTTCCTGTTTAGGACCTTTTTGAATATGGAAAAGACCTCTTCTACTGAAATTATCTTTGTCTTCATATGGATACTTGTTTAAACCCTGCAAAGTTCCAAAAAGAGATTACTGCTCTGCCTGGTAATTTCTTTCAAATAATGAATAACAGGCATTTGGAAAAGAGTTATGCAGTATCTGCTATTATTCCTAGCTGGGTTGGGGCTGGACAATCCCAACACTTCCCAGTGTTTCTAAGTCCAGCATGAAGAGGTTCGGAGGAATGCTATGACAGATGGGCCTGCAGAATATCCAGACACCAACAGGGCTCTGTCCTGGCTTCTGAGTGGCCGTGAAAATGGGTTCTTCCCACAGAAGAACACATGAAAGGTGGGCTTCCTTCAATCCTGCATCCCCCGCCTCCCCCAGCATTCCAGAACAAATTCCAGAGTGCTACCTTCTGTAGATGATCTATACAATTCTCTAACCAACAATTCAGAAAAATGTGGTAAATATGTTCTATGAAATTCAATGTTCCAAAAAAGTAAGCAGTACATAAATAGATCATAATTGACGCAGGTAGTTGCATCTAAAGATACCTCACCTAAAAGTAATAAATAATGAATGTGATCTTCAAGTTTCCTTTTAATTAAATCACAAACACAGAATGTTCAACCAAAAATTTTACATTAATTATTTAACTATAGGCCATACTAATATGCAAAACAAGATAATGTTGCATTGCCACAGAACACTGCCAAATACTAATATGCCTGTCAACACTTGGAATAACGAGTACAAAAAGCAATTTCTAAGATTTGTAAATTTTACTAAGAACAAGTAGACAAGTAAAAATTTTTTACAAAATAAAATATAACCATTTTCTCCAGCAGTATTTTAATAGCAATGAAGTAAGTAATTAGTAATGCAAAACTTGCTTAAATAATTCATTACTGTGGTGTTTTTTTTTTTTTGGGGGGGGGCGGGGGGCAGGGGATTGAACCCAGGGTCTCACGCTTGCAAGGCAAGCATTCTACCAACTGAGCTATATCCCCAGCCCAATTGCTGTGGTCTTGAGAACAAGAGCAGTGCAATTCTGATTTTAGAATTCATCTACATGTATTAGTATGATCTGGACAAGGATTCCATAAATCCAGAAGTAAGGTATAAGGTATATGGCCCAGGTAGAGAGAAGACCACCTTAAACTCCAAATCTACACACCACACTCATAAGTCTAGCAAAATTCTACTATTGTTCCATTTCCTTGAATGTTTATATATTACTTGTTTTAATATTTAACCCCTAGAAATGATCTTTTGATTTAAATTTGCTGACCCTTTGCTGCTGGAAAAATTGATTTTCCTTGGAGTTATCAAAACCTCACTTTTGATTCATAATTTCATATACTTTTCTTTTAGCCTGGATGTGAAAAGAGTCTATAATTTGCATGATCTTAAATTGACCATTTTAGCACAAAAACGACATGCTGGTAAGTATGAAGCAACCCTCAAATGGTTGAAGGACATCTATAGCATTTGATGTCACTATCCTGAAGATAAGAATGAGATCAATCCAGACATTGGCCACTTGGCTCCTTGTTCAAAAAGACCCCATCAGTAGACAATCAAAGCTGAAAATATATTCTCAATACCAGAGCTAGGAAAGTTTGCCTGAAAAAGAAAGCCAGCTGGCTAGGGCCAAAAAAAGTACCTTTCAGTAAATGCCAATAAAATTTTACAGGCTGCCAAAATAACAAAGATAGAGTAATTACAAAGGAAACTTTGCAATTTTCCTGACAATAAACACCTTCTTAAAAAGAAATGATTTGTCACCTGGCCTCAATTGTTACAGCTGTTAATGCTAGCTGGGGCAAATCCTGCAAACAGATTTTATTTAAACCAACTACTCATTTGGCACTTTTTAAAATAATTTATATCCCAAAATAAATTTGGGAATGTCCTTTTAAACTGCTGTGTAATATTTAATTCAATGTATCTTAGAGCAGTTTCCATGAGGAATCACCACTTTAGAGAACAATGTTTACCCAAAGTATTTTACCCATTTTGAATACTTTTCATTTAACTCTACTATATTAAGAATTGCCCAAGGGGAAAGGGAGATGTATGAAATATAAAAGCACAGAGTGATGGAGAAGGTACTTTTTCCCTGTCAATCAAGACTTTTTATCCTTTGGTGGGAGAAGGGGGAAGGGATTGAACTCAGGGGCACTTAACCACTGAGCCACATCCTTAGCCCTTTCAATTTTTTTTTTTTTTTTTTTTGGGGGGGGACACAGTCTCACTGAGTTGCTTAGGACCTCACGAAGTTGCTCAAGCTGGCTTTGAACTTGCAATCCTCCTGCCTCAGTGTCTGGGATTACAGGCGTATGCCTCCGCTCCCAACCATTTTGCTATTTCTTAATGATAAATGTTAACACCTATGGCATGAGTGGTACCACAAAAATAAACCTTAAATCTCCATTGACAAGCCCAGCCTCCACACACAAAACAGGAAGCAAATAAGCCCAATACTGACAAAGAATACCAGCAAGACACAACCACACAACCATGACCATGACATAAACGAGACAACATATAAGATACCTATGTAAGGACCTAATTTTACTTTGTAAGTATTGTAGGGACGAGATGTAAATAATCAGTGATGACACAGATCACATTTCAATGGCTAAAGGATATAACTCCAAGAAAACTAAGATAGGGATGAAGAATTTTAGAATTATATTAACATTTTTGGAACTAATATTTCTGGTGTCTTACACATTCACTTCTTTTTTCTACAAGAACACACCTCTAATTTTCATTGTTACCCACTAGGGAGTTAACAAATCACAAATGAACAGGACCTTATTATACTATTTCACAAGGAGTTTAAGATATTATTTTGTCTGCTTTCACAGTCTTTAGAAAGAGCAGTTATTGAAAAGTAAACCTGGAGATATAACTTGTTATATCTGAGTTCAATACCCTGCAGGCAATTTATGACACATTTATACAGTTACAATAAGATTTGACTTAGTTGATGAGATCTAGTGATATACAATCATTAGAATAGCTGAGAATACATAATAGAATAAAGCATAGCTATTCATTAAAGCATATACTTGGAACCTAAGAAATGTCCTAATTTTAACACTATTTATAGTAACTCAGAAGGGCTTCTTAAATGTGTAGAAAATTATTCCTAACATTTTATTTCACGTTATAGAGTTGATGATGTAACTTCCCAGATGATAGTTCATAGGATTCCTACTGTTTTTGTTTTTGTTTTTGTTTTTTTTTAAATCAACTCTAGAACCTCCCTATTACCCACAAGCCACCCCTTGATGTTGCACACAGGACAACTCCATAAAAGATCATTCTGATCCTTCAGAAACCAAGTCCTATCTGATGGGAACCAACACATCTCACCTGCTACTAAATTTGGCTCCACAGCAATAGTGTCATAGCAACATTCCAATGTATATTTTTTTACTTTGACTTGCTAACTGCAAATAAGAAGAAATTAGATTACCACATTAAACATAAAATGTAATGCATAACTAGGTAGCAGTGATGTACAGGTGGTATTGGAAACAGAAAATCACAGCACAGAGGCAATAATATTTCAACTTTACAAATTGTTTTCTATCTTGGGCAGAGTGTTTTGTGGTAACATCAAAGTACATATCAAATCATATTAATCCTTGCATAATGCAAGTTTTTGTGTTATTTGTAGTGTACAGAAGACTAGCTGAAAAATAACTTTTGCATTTGATTTTATTTTCATGAATTTCACTTATTAGGTACTAGTCCTTGAGAGATTTTAAATTTTAAGATATGATAATTAGGTAAGGCCAATATAAATGAATCTCTCTTCTTAAATCTCTCTCCTCACTTAAAAGCTTCAGGGGTATATCTAAACACTGAAGCATTCTAATATTCAACTACACTTTTTTAATTGTCAAAATTACATTTACTGCAATGTCAACCTAAAGCATCTACTAAAATTTAATCTTTTGAGACTCTCAGGTATCAGTTCATTTGAATGAATAGATGTTATAATGCCTGTTACAGATCACAGATTAATTAGAGGGACAGTCATTTTTCTGTAATTTACTGATCAAAGATGATGACAGATAATGACCACAAACAGCCCTGTTATCTAGCAACAGAGCATGATGTAGGAGACTTGCATGTTAAATGGATTTTTTTATATTCCTCTTTTATTTTCTGAATCATAATCTAATTCTTTAGAGCAGAGTTCTGCCAATGAATCTCCTGTAACTCCAGGTGTAAGGTGGCTATTAGGTGCGTCAAATACTGTGGCCGCCTGATAGATTCAACAGCTTATATTAGCTCTTAAACAGACAAAGAAGATTTATACAGCCCTCTTTGTAATTGATAGTTCCAAGAAACTAGAAAAATATGAAGATGAAAGAGCGCTCTGCTCTCCTTCCAAGTGTGCAAATAGAAAAGATGAGCTTTAGAAAAACACATGGGTACCACCTGCAAAACAATCGTATGATCACAAACATAATAGTCCCGGTTTGCATTTTCCTCCTCACCCCTTTGAAGTAAATAGGCGCTTTGTAAATTGAGGGCGTGCACAGGGATAAAAGTTAAGTCAGATAAAGCCGTATTCTCTTCTTCCCTTATGATGAGTGCATAAATTCTTAGCCAGTGCCTATTTCACTGAATTATCACATTAGATTCCACTGACATAATTATAAAATTTACAATGTATGCTCATTACTTAGTTAGTATTTGTTTTAAAAATGGTTAAATGCAAGTGCACCTACAAGCTGAAATATTTTTCCCCCTTTGTTACCGTGGATTGAACCCAGGGAGCTTAACCATTAAGCCACATCCTCGGCCCTTTTTTATACTTCATTTAGAGACAAAGTCTTGCAGAGTTGCTTAGGGCCTCACTAAGTTGTTGAGGCTGGCTTTGAATTTGAGATCCTCCTTCCTCAGCCTCCAGAGCCACTAGAATTATAGATGTGAATCATCGCACCTGGATGCTAAAATACTTTTACAAAAAACTCTATGAGACTACTTGGGGTTTCCTTTAATCTTTTTTGTCTACTATATTTTCCCCAATAATGTGACATCTAAATTAATCCTGAGAAATTTCCAGGTTGGCCTATTTGTTCTTCCAGTGAATTCCAATCATGTCTTAGAGGAGGACCTAATGCACAATATGCAATATCCAAGTACCAGCAATCATTACCCATCAAATATAGAGATAACAGGTGGGGAAGCTCTAGGTCCATGTCATTGCTAATATTTCATAAGACTGAGTTTCTAGTTCCAGGTCATGTTTCTTTTTCCCATGAGGCCTTTCTCAACTATCCCAATTTATATTGATCTCTTAAAAAAAGAATCAACAGTTCAACTACAAACTGTTCAATTGGGAAACTACAGAGTTTAGTGACTACAGCATTAATCTGCAGTCAGGTAGTACTGCTTATTTGTTAATATAATAGCAATTGTGCTAATAATTATGAATGCTCTGACTTTCTTTATCTTTATTACACGTATACGGTATCCTTACTATTCCAATTCCTTTTGGAAAATGAAGAACTGAAATACTGAGAGATTAAGGGACTCACCAACGTCCCTCAGCTGAAAAGTAGGAATCAGGGGACTGGAGCCAAGCTCCAGCTGCTGTGTTAACTCCCCACTCTATTGTGTCTTAACTGCTCCCAACCTATGTCTCCCTTCTGCCCCCAAACTTGTCATTATGCTTTCTGAAGGTAGGAATCATGTTGTTGTTTTTACATATTTTAATGTTGAAGAATTATACTCCAGATAAATAAATACTTAAATAATTACTTCTCTTTATCTAGACATTATAACTATGGAAGTCATCCATATAAATTTTACAATAGGATGACTCTCCAATTAAAACCATATTTTTAAAATACAATTTGTTCTCTAGAATAAATGGTTCTCTAGAACCATTTTTGTTGTTATTCAATTGGGAAACAGATACAATATTTAAAGGAAATACTTGGAGTTCCGTGCACAGACAACTGAACAGACAAACTGAAGAATTAGCAGGGTCTGCTCCAAATGTGCAATGTATATGTTGCTGTGTCTGCTGTGCTTCCTCTTTTGAGTGGGTAGGGGAACACAGTGGAAACGAAGCAGATCTGTAATGAGCAATTACATCTACCTAGGCCAGATATGCTACCAGTGTGTGGTAGCAAGAATGACATCACAAGTCAAACTCTTTTATTGCTGGGTCGATCAAATACAATTGTCTCAAATTCTTTTCAACCATAGTATTGACATTACTGTTCTGAATCTTCATTACTATTAATGTAGCTTATAAAATTCTCTGACCTCAAAAAGATACCTATATTAAATACATATTGATATTGCCTTACTTCTACAGAGCTACTGAGTTATTCAATACCAACCTATGTGCTAAAATTTTGAGAAAAATTATCTTTTACTCATCATATCAACCTGTTTACTTTTACCTTTTACTCACAAAGCTCAAAGAAGTAATGAGTTCAAAATCACAAAAATGGTAAATCACAGAACCAAGATTTGAACCAAGTCATGCTGAACTCCAAAGGTCACACGTTGTCTTCAAAGCTTACAGCTACTTTTTACTGAAATGCTAAATAATTCTGTGATGCTAATATTTCCCTCTGCAGGGAGGGGGAGGAGAAAACTGGAATCTTTTTTTCATATATTTAGCAGGCAGAATCCAGTTGGTGAAACTTCAATTCTATATTATTTTCTTATTGTTTTTGATTTTCCTTGAAACTGGAAAATATAAGAATCTGTTAAGAATGACTGCACTGGACTGGGGTTGTGGTTCAGTGGTAGAGCGCTTGCCTGGCATGTGGGAAAAGCTGAGTTCAATCCTCAGCACTGCATATAGATAAATAAATAAAATAAAGGTCCATCGACAACTAAAAAAAAAAAAAAATGACTGCACTAATACTTAGGACATACTTTGAGTCAAACACATCTAGTCCTGTAGGAGCTTGCTACTACTTAATAAATGATTTATTGTTTTCTAAGGATGATCTTTGGTCATCCACAATTTAAGCAGTAATTTCTTTCAATATGGACTTCAAGAGAGCCCCATATAAAGCTTAATACCACTTCACTGAAAGTAGGGTTACAGCAAGGGTCCTGTGGATTCATTTTTATTATTTAAATAGAGATGATCATAAAATTAGCACCCTTCTAATGTAGTTCTCATCTTGATTATTGCTATTTAACTAGTGAAATTTTTTCTTCAGGCTGAATGAACACTATAATTATTATTGCTTTGCATTGAAAAGGTTACATCTTAATTGAAAAATCAACACTTTTTTTCTTTCAATGAATACATCAACTTCAAAATCAACAAAAACATTGAAGATGCAAGCAATTTTGCTAGACCCACAAATTAACGTGTCCTTGATCAACCAGAATTCATAACCCATAATCTTAAATAGAAGATGCTAACTGATCTTGTCACTGGGTCTGTATTACAAGTATTATCATGTTTTTACCTGAACTTTCTGTTTGTGAACGCCTATGGTCAATGTGTCAGTAAGTTAGAACCAGTAACACTTTAAGTTTGTTCTGCTGACAATATATCATCATAGATATGCCCTGAAATACATAACAAAATCAACAAAAAATGTGCAGTTATTTTTGCTACTATTTTATAATATGTATAGACTTGATAGATACATATATAATTCCTAAGCATGGAAACAAACAAAACTAACATATAATACAAAAAGGTAAATTGATCAGATATGAAGGTACTTGTGATATAATATGAATAGTGTGTTTTAAATACTGCATATAGAGAATAAAAGGTTATATATGTCTTCTTGGAATTTATATATATATATTTCATAAAAACATACACAGTGTTACACAAACACACACACACAGAAATACATCCTCACTTAGTATTCAGGTCAAATAGGAGAAGATGATATTATTCCCGTTTTATGTAGGAGGAAACTGAGGCCCAGTGATTTTAAGATGCTTGTACAAGGTCACACATCTTAGTAAACAGCAGAGATTTTAACTCAAATGACTAATGTTCTGCTCTTATGTGATGTGCTGTTCTCAGTTCCCTGGATGATGCCCATCCTGTTTATAGTACATGCCTTTAATGTCTATAGCATTGATACTATAAATAGCATAAAAGGATTTGTTGTTAAAGTAGTATAAGGCAAAATGTGATGTTCAAATGTGAGGTTAAATTAATTTTAGACAATATTAGCAAATGTTTCTGGCCTAATTACACATTGTCCAGAGATAAACAGTGTCCAAATCAGAATTCAGAGATTCTTTTTTGGGAGACTATTTTGTTAAGCAAACATTCAGGATTCCTGAGTCTCAAGACCTCTGTATACAAAGGACTTAACTATATGTCTATAATTCAAAGTAAGAGGATGAAGATTTTCATAGAATAATAAGGAAATTAAGATGCTGCCTACTTCACTTTTGCTTTCATTTATGTATTATTTTGTACACTATTTTATAAATTAGAAGAACCCTATAAGTAATAAAAAATAGTTTTCCACGTTTTCTTTACTGCATTATCCAAGCACACAAATGAATGTATATATGCCTGTAGCAAAAATATTCATACATATTTCACTCATTTGTACAGTCATAGCAAGTCAATAGAAGACAGGGTTAGCACAATTTGCTGAAAAGCAGATGAGAGACAATGTTACGAGATGAGTCCTGGTTCTGCCATGTACTACCTAGGAGACTAGGGAACCACACCAAACGTGTATGAGCCTTGTCCATTCTGCCTATACCCCAGGGTTGTTTCGAGAAGCAAATGAGATATGGGATGTGAAAATGGTCTATGAACTCTAAAATGCTAAACAAATATCAGAGATTTATATTACTGTTAGTACTACATTTATCTTTCATTTCCTAGCACCTAACACAAGGCCTGGCACTGTGACTGTATATTGGCTTAACTTGATTTCATTATGAGAAAGCCATAGTAGGAATGCAACTGAAAGGACAAGAAGCATTTTGCCAAAAGAAACATGCTAAATCTTAATAAAAATCTTATTCAACTTAACTACATAATAATATGAAATAAAAGCACATTTTTTTCAATTTGTAATCATAAGATTCATGTAAATTTTGCTATGTTTATGATTACTGAAATTTTACATTATGAGTTTAGGAGGTATTTTAATACCAGACTTAACCAGAAAAAGGCTGTATGCGTACATATGTGGTGTGTGTGTTTTGTTTTGTTTTGTTGTGTGTGTGTGTGTGTGTGTATACACATATGGGGGTGGGGGAGATACTGATGAATATATTTGACCAAAAATTTAAGAACAGTGAGAATGCAGTATTTTGCATAAAGTTCAGATGGAGCCATTTGTATAGGTAGTTCAGTTTATGAGTACATTACATAAACATATAAATTCATATGTCTGCCTCTATACGCAGAAGAGATAGGTCCATACATCCCATAAGCACATTATCTGAACCTTCAGAAACTGCCACTTAAAAGCCAAGGACCTAAATTTCCACTTTGATCAATGGGATAGCTTTATCACAAGATGGGAAGACTGACAGTTATTGATTAGCTGATAACCTTCTAATGTACCAGCCTTTAATCTGCAATAAAACCCTGAATGAAAGTTGAATTCTCCAAAAAGGAAATAGGGTCTGATTATTCTGGAAAGAAATAAGAATGGGACATTCTCAGGAAGGAAAAAAAAAATGTCAAGAAAAACAGAGCACTGACATCCAGTTACTTGACTATCCCTGCAGACCCGGAGTTGAGACCACTGCATCACCTGACATTCTGGCCACAGTGCCAAAGACTGGAGAGTCAAATCAAATCAACATAATAAGGCTGTTGTGTCCATCGGGATAGAGAAAAACAACCTCAAACAGCGGTGAAAGTTCATTTCACAGCATGACCGCCATTTCAAAGGAAAAGCTAACACTACTGAAGGGTTTACTTCAATACTATCCATACATCTTGCTAGGAATGAGCCATTCTTAACGGACTTCTGTGGCCTTGACAGTGTTTGACAGAACTTTTCCTGGCAAGTTTACAGCGGGAAGGAATTTTAAGAAGGGCGTCCGGTACTTTAGGACTAAATGTCAGTGTTGAAAAGTTAAGGGGAAAAAATAGAGAAAGGGGGATATATATTTATAAACAAAATGCACTCAGAATTTTGTGGGGGCTTATAGGTCTTGATCATAATTAATGTAAAAAATCTAACAATCAACTAAGAATTATGTGTAGACATGCTAAAATCGATGAAGTGGATAAACAAAAGCCTCATAAAGATATACTGAACGAATTCATCCTTTCATCCAACAATTAGGTTTTTGTGCTTGTGACTAGCAGAGTTTAAAAGTATCTTAAAAAAAAAAAAAAGGTGATAAATGTGGTCTTATTCCAGTAAGACAAATAGAGAATTTGATAAAGAAAATGCCACTAAAAAGTGAAGTGTCTTTGTTCATTGTTTTAGTTGTTATTGTCCCAACACACAACTACGGGCATAAAATCTTTCTTCTTTTAAAACCAAATAGAATCCAACAGCCATTTTGAATTTCTGCATTTCATCTTTAAATTTAAAATGTTGATATCATTAATTTACTATGTCTCTTCAAACTGCAGCTCGGAATTTCCATGAATATTCACGATTACATTGGAAATTCCACGAATGCTACCAGTACTACCAGCACCACTTTTCTAAAACTGCCACCATTGCCCAAATGGTTCTTCTCCTCCAGCAAGAAAAATGTGTCAAGCCTGAAATATTTGAAAAATAAAATCCTGTGCGGAGACAACATATGAATATATGGTATCATCATAAACATCTCTCAAATTTTGAATAAACAAGAGAAAATCCATAAGGCAGAGAAATGCAAGCCCCATAGCCCAGATAACAAATGGAGGAGTTCTAAAATACCAAGTCCTCCCAACTTATTTTCCCACAGCTATAACCCATGAGTTCACAGGACATATTCCTTGGGAAAATTTTCTACTACAAGGTTCTCTTGGTCTCTCTTAATCTATCATGCCTTGATTAGAAGATTTTCAAGTACCATCAATGTCCTGCTTGAACATCATTCTTTGTTAACTGTGTACTTTTTATAAATCTTTTTTGTTGTTACACTGCTTGGGATTGAACCCAGTGCCTCATGCATGCTAGACAAGCCTTCTGCAACTGAGTCACACCCCCAGCCCCAACCGTGTCCTTTTTGTTTTTGTTTAGACTTTTTTAGTGTAGTGCAGAAGCAGTGGTCTGAGTACTGGTCAGCAGGGAAAGAAGATCTCCATGGACAAAGCAACCGAGTTGGGGACAGAGCTATGCAACTTCCATCTCCATGTGACTTTGTTATTTGATTATTTTATGCCCACAATTTCCCTTTATATAAATTAAGAACAATACCAAGTTATTTCAGAGTATTTGTGCTAAACAGTATTTGTACTGAGAAATATATTGTGAGAGGAGTATCAAATAAAATTTATTAGAGAGCCCTAATCTAGTAACTGAGGTTTAGCTCTAATGTTACATGAGTGCAAAGAGATTCCCTTATCCCTCAAAGAAAAATGAAACAGGGAAAAAAAATCAAAGCAGATATTTCCATTAGATCTCAAACAACTCTAGCCTCCCGTACATTAATATGTTTTTTAAAATGCTGAATACCACCATGCACGGAGGTACATGCCTGTAATTCCAGCAGCTCAGCAGGCTGAGGCAGGAGGATCTCAAGGTCAAACCCAGCATCAGTAAAGGTAAGGTGCTAAGCAACTCAGTGAGACCCTGACTCTAAATAAAATAGGGCTGGGGTTGTGGTTCAGTGGTCCAGTGTCCTGAGTCCAATCTTCGGTAACCAGGAAAACAAAACAAAACAAAACAAAACAAAAACACTAAGTACCCAGGAAGCTATTCATTCAGTTCAATTCAATATCGAGTGAATTCCTACAACATGAACCCGCAAAGATAAGCAGGACATGACCTGTCCTCTGCAAGCTCATTGAAACAGGAGTAAAATTAAGTGTATATAAAGCATTTATTGGCACACAGAGGTCATTAAATTTGACTAAGATAATCAAAGAATAAGTAACATTAGAAATGAACCTTAAAGAACAAATCTTTAGTAGAATAGGGCAATATTCCTCATGTACTAATAATTAACATTAGATACATGGGGCTGGGAATGTGGCACACTGATAAAGTGCATGCCCAGCAAGTGCAAGGTCCTAGGTTAGATTCCCAGCACCACAAAAAACAAAACAAAAACAAAAAACAATAATAACAAATTACAGTATGTAATTTTTAAAAAGATACAAGACAATTTGCTTTAGTCACTCATCACAGGAATTTGGCATAAGCCAAATAGGTTAGACACTGATGGCAATTCATTGGGCCACAGCAGCCACGCCTTTGGGCAGAGTTCATTTTGTAAAAGTAAACTTAATATGAAAGAAACAAAACCTAAGCACATTTTCTGCAGAATTTAATGGATCAGAGTTTGAATACATAATGGTTATGAAAAGACACTGCTTCTCATACAAGTTCATATCACCTAGCTCGGGATGAATATAACTTTCATTATCACGTGCAGAAGAACATAAGCTCTGTGATAGCAGAGGTTTTTTATGTTTTCGTGTTTTCATGTGTTTTTTTGGTTAGTTCACCACTGTGTCATTTGATGCGTAGAACAAAGCCAGACACATGACAGGAACTCAAAACATATTTGTTGAATAGAGTTTTATAAACCTATCAGTCATCTATAAAGATGCAACTGTATAGACATATGTACTCAATAAACAAATGTTAAGCTAAAATCTCATAGGTGATGTAAGAATTGTTTCATTTCAACGATTTACTGTTAAATAAATTTTTTATTCATTTTGAAATAATAAAATTGAAGATTATGGATATGTGTCTCATTTGTAACAATACGATCATTCCAATTTTGCTAACAGAAATGAGGATACAATATATCCCTAATATAAGAGATAAACAAAGGAACCATCACAACTGAACCTTTCTACAGAATATCAAAACCACTCATAACAGAATTATAAAGCCAATAACTAAGAGTTAACTATGAAACAGATAGCTTAATGTTGTACCTATGGCGAAAAACTTTCTTTCCTAAATACTAGATTTAAATAATCAAAAATTACATATATAATCATTTCACAGAAAGATCTTTTTTTATTGAAAGCTTAATTAGACATTGTGTAAACAGGAATTTTAATCTAACCACTCCTGTTACATTGCCAGTAAATGAGCTCTTCAGTTACCACCACCCTCAGCTACAGTCAAATGCAAGAAGAGCTTGTTGGTGTATAATTCATTAGATTTTTAAAAAGCAACAATATCAAACCAACATTTTTACTTAGTGACACACAGCAGAAACTCTCATTAGAACAAAATTCAATAAACAGACAAAAGCAAATATGCATTGTGAATTTTAAGTACATGTTTATCATTATAAAAGAAAAAATGGAAAAAAACAATGCTATAAATAAAAACCCACAGCAAACACTTAATATACAATTATGGCATAAAGGTCCACATGTATTAGTTTAGCTCATATTATTTCCTCATTATATCTGATTTCATAAAATTTATGTAATCTATGAAATTGTCCCCAAAATACAATTATTTTAATAACTGATATTACTTTCAAATACTAGTAAATGTTGTGTTTGCTTTTATACACATCACATTATATATGTGTATGTCTATATATTTAAAATGTTAGAACGAAGACTACAAAATCTGATTCTATAATTTATTTTCCACCCTATTCTTTACCTAGATTTTCCAACAAATATTCTTTGGCTTGTACCCTAAGAAGTTCAGTCACTGCATAAGAATATATTTATTTGAGGGGCATGCATGCCTATAATCCCAGCCGCTTGGAAGGCTGAGGAAGGAAGATCACAAGTTCCAAGCCAACCTCAGCTACTTAGCAAGATCCTAAGCAACTTATGGAAACTCTGTCTCTAAATAATAATATTTTTAAAAGGGGGTGGGGGAACTGAGCATATGCATGTGGCTCAATGGTTAAGCAATCCTGGGTTCAATCCCTGTACCAAAATTTAAAAAAAGAAGAAGAAAGTACTTAATATTGAGTGAACTTCAACCAAAGATGGCACAGATTACTTTTCTCAAAATAATTTGTAACTAATTATAGGCATGGTTGAGTGGAAAATATTTGTTGACATACTTCCTTTGAGCATATTTTGGAAGTCAACTTAAAAGATGTGTTGTTACATGAAGGGCAAAACTAAAAACAAAGAATCTAAGGATAAATTCCTAAAGACTTGGATTGAGATATAAGTTTTAGCTTTTAGCTATGGTGAAACAGCAAGCCTTAGTTTTACAGCTTTTAATTTTGCTTCATTTTTTAGATTAAACCTTGGAATAATGTCTAACCTATCTACCTTAACAAGAACAAACTGGTACTGGATATGGTGATGCACACCTATAATTTCAGAGACTTATGAGGCTGAGACAGAAGGATCCAGGTTTGAGGTCAGCGTTGGCAGTTTAGCAAGACCCTGACTCAAAAAATAAAAAATAAAAAGGGCTGAGTATGTAGTTTAGTGATAAAGCATCCCTTTCTTCAATTTCCAGTATCAAAAAAAAAAAAAGAAGTGGTAAAACAAACAAAAAAAAGAAAGATCTTGAAGTATCAACTATAGCATACTTTATTAAAATTAAGATTAAGGCAATTTTCTGCTATAGTCTTTCTAAGTAGTTTCTACTTGCACTTTATTCCCCCATTATGTTTTTTCCTAAAGTCCACTTTTAATTTCAAGTGTGCACACAATCATATTTAGATTTTACCTTTTCCACTTGAATGTAGAAGCATGGTAGAATCATAATGTGGCCTGGGTCTAAGAGATGATTTAGTTCTCTGTCAACTTTCAGTTAAGTGAACAAAGGTTAAGGAATGTTCCCAGTGTGCCATTTAGATTTTGTTTCTTCTATTGGATTTGATGGATTCCTAGAAGTTGACCTAAAATAAGACTCCTCGCATGATAACACCTACCTGCCTTTGGATTTCTATGCTAATTTGAAAAATGCATTCCTTATGAAACAAACACATACCAAACTACACTGTCTGCCTACTGGAAACAGTGGCTACCCAGGGCACACCTGCACTATGGAATAGACCATCTAATGACAAGAATCCCTACCAGAAATACTGAGCAGGATGGACCGCCAGTGCCCTGGTTCTCTCTAACCTGCATTGGGGAAGTTGACAATTTACTAATTAGGCTTGAAAATCAGAATTGGCTATAGTATGACAGAGAGTTATAATCAGGGATGATTCTCAAAGTTAAAAGTAAGAGAAAATAACTAGAAAATAATCTTCAGAATTAGAAAATATGCATGACTCCAGCAAAGATGGCAAAAAGTAAGAAGCTTTAAAAATTTAATTTTTATGTAGATTTCATTTTTGATTCTTTAGCATATGTAACAATAAAATGACAATGTATTTCTTACATAAAATTTTCAGACGCTGATTGCATGTGTTATATAATAAATTGTACAGCTGTATGAAAAGCAGGGTCCATCAGCTTTGACACTGCCATCTTTATTATTCTGCAATTAAGTCACTAAGAGGGTAGGCACAGCGACTAACCTCAGGTTCCACAGAAGGCCTGCATCAGAGTCATCATCAGCTCCTCAGCGATTCAAGGCCCAGTTCCCAGACCTACAATATCAAACTCTCACAGGACAGGAAATACAATCTGCATTTGAAGAAGCTCCCCCAGTGATTCTTACTCATGACTAGGTGTGAATAAGACTACTGGATGCAAGTAGAACTGCATAGCAGAGTACTGTCAGTCAAATAATTAAAACCTTTCCAAAATACTAGTTTAATAGGGCAATAAATAGAATTTAAAGTTGATAAATCTAGAAGTTACAGTACCAGCATGTTACTTAGAACATGGGACAACTAAAAGGGAAAAAATAAATGTTTGTCTCTACAAAGAAGAGTAGCCTGTAGAATCAAGGACTGACTTCGTGTGTGTGTGTGTGTGTGTGTGTGTGTGTGTGTGTGTGTGTGTGTGTGTGTGTGTTTTTTCTTATTCTATGAATATATCGCCCTAATAAAATATTTAAACTGTAAGAAAGAACAAAACAAAGGAAAAATTTTAAAAAACTATCAACAAAACAAAAGTACAGAAAGGAACAGACTCTTCCAGAGCTAGCTATTACTTAGATCTCAAGCATACTACCTCAAGTAAGGAAGGATCGGACTGTTTATTCTTCAAGTGGATAGTTTAAATCTGTCTTCAGTGGCATATTTAGTTGACCCTCAGAAATTAGAAAAGGAAAAAAGCTGAACACAGTAACAATCTCATAGTCTCAAATCTCAGAAATATAGCTGGGCATTGGGAGGGTGCCTGCCTATAAACCCCACTACACAGAAAGCTGAAGAGCAAGGATCACAAGCTCTATCCAGCCTGGACAATTTAATGAGACCTTGTCTTTTAAAAAAAGAAAATTTTTTTAAGGACTGGGGATGTAATTCAGTGGTAGAGCACTTTTCTAGCATGTGCAAGGCCCAGGTTTGATCCCCAGTCCAGAAAATAAAGAAGTACAAAAATAAACAAGTCTCAGAAAACACCACTACTCTTTTGAATATGATGCTCTCCTCTGGTAAAAGTAGTAAGAGAAGTGAAAAATTAAAACAAAGTCTTCCTAGCTAATCATATCCAAAAATCTAATCAGACAAGAAAGGTTTCAAAACTATAATGAAAAGTAAACTTTTACAAAGACCTCACTGTATGTGCAGAAAGTAACAAAAGGCAGGAAGGTAAAGCCCAGTATGTGTGCAAAATATTAAGAACACAAATCATTGATGGAACTTTCCAATCCTAAGCAAATGATATTTTACAAACTATTCAGTCAGGGTCTTCATAGACCTATCGGATTTCAGTTTTTTAAGAAGCAGATTTGAAGGGCTGGGTGTGTAGCTCAGTGTTAGAGCATGTGCTTAGCAAGGGCAAGGCTCTGTGTGCCATTCCCAGTGCCACCGCCATCAACCACAGAAAGCAGCAGATTTATAATTGGGATCTATTATGGTATTTCTCAGTAGTCAAAGTGCCATTCTAAAAAAAAAAAAAAAAAAAAAAAATCCTAAGAAAACAAAGTATAACTGACTTTTACTTACTTGAAGAAACACCATGTAATTGCTTTTAATCAGTTGAATTCCCATATATTGGTTTGTTTTGATTGTTTTTGGAAGGTACACTAGTTACTATTCTACTAAAAGTATTAAGTATAAAAATTTGAAAATATTTACTATTATAAATAAGTTAAAAAGAGTCAAGGTTATTATTCCTTTAGTGTCATCACTGCAATTGACTTGCATTCCAATGTATCTTCTCAAGTGTTAACAGAAAGGAGTAGATGGTCAAGGATCTACCCTGCTGGGAATTTTGTATAACCCTGGCTATCCTCATGGGAGTACTCTGGAAGGCTGTGAAATGTAAAGGTGAATATCCATCTATCATGTGATAACTGAATTTCCTCACATACCTCAATGAAATAAGATGCTTCTGTTTTCATTCATTGCTATCACTGTAGAGAAGACTGAAATGAACTAATGTAACCAAAGAGAAATGAGGTAGTTATAAACACAACGCCTAACTCTGTAATGAATAAAATGAAGTTTAGATTTAAAGATTAGTATGTAAGTAAATTTAAAACATGTAATTTAAATTATAAGATTATTGAGGTAAAATTTAAAAGCATGATTTATAAAAGTTTCAGTTTATTTACAAATTTGCATCTACCTTATGTTTTCAATACTCTGAGTTGTCCTTTCTGTTTATTTATTTATTTATTTAGTAATGGGTATTGAATTCAGGGCTCCTCTACCACTGAGCTACATCCCCAGTGCTTTGTGTTTTTTATTTTGAGACAAGGTTTTCCTAAATTGTTCAGACTGGCCATAAACTTGTGATCCTTCTACCTCAGAGTTACTGGAACTGTAGGTGTACATCACCATGTCAAGTCTAAATTCTCCTTTTGGAAGAGATATACTTCCATTTTTTTCCAGTGTATTTAAAGTAATTCGATGTGTACCAGCAGAGTTAACTAAGTTATGAAAAAAAAATGTATCCCTAAAACACAAACAAATAAATGTTATTTGTTTTCTGGCATGGACCTGTAGGAAGTTGTTTATTTTTTTCTAATTTTTATACTTTTTTCAAAGTTTAGCATCCTTTGACAGTTAGCAAGCTATAGTATAACATGATTACAGTCCAAATTTCTAATTGATAGATTAGAAAATAAGGAATGCTCAGAAAAAATTAGTAGGAAGTTCCTAAGTGTTATGGTTCAATGTCCTTTTCACAATTTTTGAAAAATCTTTTCACTACTCTTCCACATATATTCAAACACGTTACAATCAAACACATGATCTTTACTGATAGACTGTTAATCTGGCTAGCCTTCAATTACTCAAGGACTAGAGCAATAAATGAAAATAGAAGCATCTTATTTCATTGAGATATGTAAGGAAATTCAATTATTTACATTTGAAAAAGTAGCCCCATACACTTTATAGAGGGGTCACTCAGCAGGAATGAAGTTTCTTCCTATTTCTAGACTTAGGATCCCTCTGACCCCTAAGCATCTCCAGAGAGACATAAACCAAACATTTGTAAAAGGCATTTGAAAGACCATCTAACTCCCAATTGCAATATTTGATAAGCTTCACCATCCAGAAATCCTCCTTACAATCTAATCCAAATGCTATTCTTCTTTTTCAACCATTTTCTTCTTATTTTCTCCTTAGTAGGATTCAAATTAGTTGGTCAGCATCATATGAAAAAGTTTTTTTTTTTTTTAATGTCAGCAGACAAGAAATAAAATATGCCTCAATTTTATTAGACTATTTCACACTTCTAATATTGTTCAAAGTTCTGTCTTATTCACAAGTTCCAAAGTCACATTTGTTAATCTGTTGATATTCATTAAAGTAAAATAAAACATCAATCTAAAAAACTTAAACTTTCATTGTTCTAACAAGTATTTCCAGACTGAGATGATATATATTGTTTAGACAAGATCAAGTGTTTCTACCTTAAGAGAGTAATGAAATCTCTGAAAATACTTAAGAGAAAATAATCTCTAAGAAGTTGATCATAAGAATGACAATTTTACTTACTGTGATTCTATAACACGTAGGGCACGTAGAATCTGTCATGTCCTAATCCTTAAGGAATTCACTCTTACGGAAGGCAGACGTGTATCTAACATATTCTAACACAATAATCACAAGACACAAAATTCTGTATAATCCAGCTAACTCTGCAGAGTGAGGAGAATAAGAAAAGCCTGAGACAGACTCAGCAAGGTAAAGTCTACACGGAGTACAGTACAGGAGAATCGTAAAGCTCACAAAGCAAAAGTGAAAACTTTTAAAGCAAAATGAGGCAGAAAAGGGAATAATCTGCTTGGAGAATTTAAAAAATTGGAATTGAAGTGCTGAGAATGGGAAGGGGTGGGGTGCTGGAGTAGCAAGAATCAAAACAGAAAAGGTAGCTGAGGCCTGGGTTATACGACGATTTTCTGTAGTCAAAGAATTAGGACTTTGTCCTACTGGAAGTTTAAAGAGAAAATTAACAAGGCCAGACAGCTGTGTGCTAATGCCACTGCAAAGGGTAGGAAGGGAGAAAAGCAAAAGCAAAAAAACCAATCAAAAGATTGATTCAGAAGTTTCAGTCAAAGTCAAATGTGGGTGTGAATTAAAGCAACAAAACAGGGATGGAGGAGAGGTTGTGGAATTAAGATGTTTTTGAAAGGAAGAATTGATGACTTGGTTAGCAATTGTGGACTGGAGGTGACTGAGTTGAAATCACAGATTTTTCAGCTTGGAGAATAAAACCATTAACTTAAAGTAAACGAGACTTAGAAATGTTGCTCAGGAAAAATAATGACTTCAACACTGGACTTGCTGAGCATCACATGAAGACCATGGTTGGTGTGTACATAGTGTTTTAAACCAACACATACTGAGAGCGAGGGATGAGTCCAGAGGTGTTGCCTTTTTCTAATTTGTAGAGACCCTAGCAGTGGATGAGGTGAGAATGTCCCAGTAGCTTCAGAAGGGAGATCCAGGCTGAAAATAACAATGTGGCAGACATCACCCTTGGGGGTTATGCTGACCAGGACAGTAACCAGTAGCCACACATGTCTAAATTTAAAGTAATCAAAGTTAGCTAAGATTAAAAATTGATTTCTTTGGTTCTATTAGCCACATTTCATGTGTTCGGTGACCAATGTGGTTAGTGGCTACTGTATACTGGGCAGCATAGTTGTAATTTCCATCAATAGGGAACATTCTATGGGACAGCACTGTGATACAGTGGAAAAGGAAATGTTTGGGGTCAGAACCCCAGGGAAAGAAGAGATGCACAAATAGGAGCGAAGGAAGATAAAAGGAGTGAGAAGTGATCAAAGGAGGAAAAAGTGAAAGAAAAAAAAAAAAAAAAAAAACACATCACTTTGACCCAGAGAAGAGAGTTCAAGGGAACAAAATGCTCAAGAATGATAAAAGCTGAAAATAGGTCAAATGAGAAAAGGAGTAAAAAATCACCTCTAGGTATTTTATTTTACTCTGACATTTGGTATTGTATTGCAATTGTTACCGATTTCTTCAAATGTGAAATGATTCAATGAGATTAATTCCTTGACTCAGATGACAGGGTTAGCTTTTAGAAAGAAGAATGCAAATTCCTCACAGGAAGTGAAATCTTAGAAATAGCACCGTTTGCCTCCCGCGCTTTCATCAGTAAGGGGAGACCTTGCCTGGCTATTGTCCCTAGCCATCGGCCTTTTGCACATGTTTTGAAGGGTCTCTCATTCAGGTCTATATCATTGATGAATATGTTTCTTGAAATCATGTGTCAAATACCTGCATTCAGATCAAAATGAATGCAAAATTCTCTTCTCATGTCAAAAATAAAGCTTATAGAACAATGGTTACCAGAGGCTGCAGAGGTAGAAGAATGGGAGATTATTGTTTTATGGGTAGAAGTTTCTGTTTGGGCTGATGGAAAAGTCAGGGAGATGAATATTGGTGATGGTAGCATAACAATGTGACTGTACTTAATGCTCCTGAACTGTACACTTAAAAGTGGTTAAAATGATTGCTGTTAGGTTATACATATTTCGCCTTAATATGTTTTTTAAATCAAGCTGACCTAAAACAGGCAACATGGGAGAAAATCTAAAAGAAGCATCTCACAACCCTCTATGCCTGGGAAATTTAAAGCTGAAAACATTTCCAGCAAACATCTGTTACTTGAAGTAATGTATGTATTTGTGATACCAAGGTATAAAAATGTGAGTTGGATTGAAAGGTATTCTAATATTACTGTTGATATTGCGTCAGTTACTATGATCGGGAAAAAAATGAAGCAAGTCATAGCTATAAATGGTACCAACAGAATAAAAATGCATTAGGCCAGTTTCAAAACCAAGATGGCATTTACAGTCAACCCCCCTTATATAGTTTCACTTTCTACAGTTTTAGTTATCTGCCATTCACCAAAGTTCAAAAATATTAGATAGAAAATTCCAGAAATAACGTGTAATTTAGAAGTAACTTTCTCTCTAGTTTATTGTTTTAATTATTCTATTTTATTATCATTTTTGCTAATTTCTGAAACACCACAGTACAGGGTTCAGTACTGTCAGTAGTTTAAGGAATCCACAGAATATCTTGGATTGTATTCCCCACAGACAAGAGGAAACTATTGTACAACTTTTTCCTAACTATTTTCTTCTCAGGTCAATAGGTACAGTTTGTTAGTAGACTGGCAAAGCATAAATTTCAGTAATAAACCTCAAGGCAACTATGTTAGTACAGGTAAAATGCTCACTCTGCAATTAAGGGAGGGCAAGCACCTCATGAATCACGCCTCAGGCTTTCTCAAGGAAAGGGACATGGAAAGGACCCTGAAAGAAGCCAATGGTTTCTTTCATTTGTGTTCCTGCAACCAGGAAGCAGGAAATTTCAGGCTAAAAATTAAATCAAAGCAGGTGACAATTTATGAATGCAATGAACGTTGGGTCCAGAATCTTTTGTAAGCTATACAATAACTAATCTCATATGTATTTTAATTCTGACTGCCTCCTGTCAGCATCCAGACTTTTCCTCGTGAACATATTGGCAAAATGGAAGTAAACACTTGCACATTCGTGAATCACACCCTGTTTCCTCTCCAAAGACAAGTACTAAATATGGAGAACAGAACCATTTATTTAAACAAATCAGTTGTCCTTGCCGACTGAAGCTCTGCTCAGATCATTCATTGATTCTGCTGATGTCACAACCTTTCCAATAAAATCACCTCATGACTCTAAGCTAAAAAGACTCTGGCACAATGCAAGTACAGATACTAGATGTGCAAACCAACCCAAGAGAAAGAATGAAAGAAGGAAACAAGACAGACAATGAAAAATACAAGAGATGAGTCATACTATACTTACAACTTTCAGCCTGATAGTCTGGCACAAACTGCTCATCATTGTCAGGTACCTGAGCTGAAGAAGAAGAAAAAAAAATTAAGAGAAATACTGCCAAGGCATAAGGAATGTCAACTCAGATCTGTCAAACATGGTCTTTTTGGGCTGAGAACAAATCTATTATTATTTGCCAATAAGCTCCTATTTAAAATGGCATTGACAGTACTACTTAGGAGGAGAAACAGAAGGGTTCATTGATGTCAACTAGGAAACATAAATATGTCAGAAATATGAAAGTGGCAGGTGTAGTCCCTCGGAATTTCACCCTGCCAGATGGAAATAAAAGAGACAAAAAAATAAAAGGAGCTCTAGGATTTCTATTTCCTTCAGGGTTTCATTTTGCAAGAGTGGAGCAAAAGGCATTTCAAGTCACCCACTGCCAGTGCTTAAGCTGCCCATCAAAATGAGTCACATGATTCTTTTAAGTCATATACAGGTATCACACACATCCCTCTGCACATGTCGAAACTATTGCTTTTGGAATGTTCCATTTCTTGCAAATAAGACTGCCATAATTAAAAATGTTTTCCCTATATGGGTGCAGTGGTGTATGCCTGTAAACCCAGGAACTCTGGAGGCCAAGGTAGGAGAAACATAAGTTTGAGGCCCACCTGGCCAACTTAGTGAGACTCTGTCTCAAAAATAAAATAAAATAAAATAAAATAAAATAAATAAAAATGTTTAGAAAAGAGCTGGGGATGTAGCTCAGCCGTAACACACTCCTGGTTCAAATTCTAGTACCTCAAAACATTGACCCAAATTTGTCCAAAGCCTCCTATAAAGTTTTAAAATGAAAGAACTGTCATTAGAGTCACACACAAAAGTAATACATTTTGGTGATTACAGTCATAATAATAATTAAAAATAATAAAACAAATGCCATCTTTTCATGCTAAATATTTTCCTGGAGACTATTCAGCATTAATAAAAAGAATATCACTATTTAATCAGTTCAAATGTCAGATGACTTCCCTATTTTAAGTAAAGGAAAAATACTGACTAGCAAGGACTTAATATATTCAGCAGCAATCAAAACAAAGTCCACTTTTTCACTTCTAAACTGCTATCATCAAAGTTGATTCAGACACAGAAATAACCTATTTCAAACTGACAGAATATTACTAAGAGGAGTTCCACACAAATATACACACTCTCACATACACCAACTACAGGAATGGAAGTTAGGTTACTTTTAATTTGGCAAACACATAATGAAGTATCATAGTAATTAACTTAAACTATGGCCTGATTAGCTGGTATAGTATTATATAATATTGAAACTTTTTTATCCCATCAAGTCATATTAAAACAGATGTCAATTACTTTTTTTAAAATGAGCTTATTCTGGATGGGGAATGCTAATTAAAATAAATAATCAGTGTCTACTGAAAATGTTTCAGGTTAATTACTGAATGGGTTAAGAAAAAATCCATACAAAGAGGAATTTAATATCAAATATTCTATATAAAAGGAATCTAACATTCATAGAATTAAAGTTTGTTTTTCTCAATTTGTCTATTGTTATTCTTTTTAAGGTTTGTTTTCCTCAGTCTATCTAATAGTGTTTTTCTAAAACAAATATTTGTCTGAATAAATTTATGTTATATTATTAAAAACATCACAGTCCAATGAGTCTTGCCCATTTATGAAGTATATGCGGTTTGACATTTCAATTGTTTTCCAAAAATGCTTGCACACCAATACTTTACCTTATTAAATTCATACCATCCCCTGATACCAAATGAAACCAAACAAACTAAGAACCTCTCCAAGTTTCCACTGATACCTATTTGATTAGCTGGTTGAAAGGAATTTTTTTCTCTTCACTTTCCACCCATATCTGTTATTATTATGTAACCAAGCTTTAAAGTCAGGCAAACTTCAACTCTAAGGTCTATGACTTGCTAGCTGTGTAATTTTAGGTAAGTTATTTAGCCTCTTTAAACTCCATTTTACTCATCAGTATAGAACAATAACCTGGGTTTTTGTAAGGATTAATAAAAGTCTCTACCCAATACCAGCTACTCAGATACTTACTTTTTTATTTTCAGTCCTCCACTATGTACCCTCTGCTTTCAAGTCACAAACAAAAAGTACTACAATCATTACATGCCTATTCTTATTTCTAATGAATTCTAGTGGAGAGAGAAAAAAAAATCATTTAAAAAAAATTAAAACAACTGAATTTCATAGATTAGAATTGTGTTAGCTATTAACATAATTTTGACATTGCAGGAAATGTGACTTTCCTCATAGATTTATAAATTATGAGTGTAGTGTAGTACAGTTTAAAATAAGCCTTCGCACTAAAAAATAAATAAATAAATAAACAAGGGTTTTAAATAAATTTCAACAAATAGTAGCAAGTAGAGGATCAAATCCTGTACATTTTCCCCTGATGTCCACATATTTTGCTTTTCCTTCAAACTTAACTAAACAGATAGAGCAACTGAGGTGCAAAATTATCAACCACAGCAATTACTGTGCTTTTTATAAAAGCCACATTTATAAGAATCTAATAAAAATGTAATATCACTTTACAGGAATAGTTAAAAATAACTGGTGAGTAACAAAAGTATATTTGTAATTGAATATGCTGGTATGAATGTCCTAAAGGCTAAATTTTTTTTTCTTGGTATCATAAGACCAAGTCCCAACTCCATAACACAATCACTGTGAGCACAGCAGCAGCAGCAGCAGCAGCAGCAGCAGCAGCAGCAGCAATAAAGTGCCTGACAGGTGTGTGGTGTGAATTGGGATGTATGGGGGCAAAAAGGTAACACACAAGGGCCAAAGAATCTAGAAGTTACACTTCACAAATACACAGAAAATAGCTGCATACTAACAATTCGTAAAAAGAGTAAGAATAAGAACTGCTATTTCTGTTCTAACTTCTTTACATACTGAATAAATACTTCACACTTATGCTTGAACATATTACAGAATTTTAACAAAAAACATATGACTCACATTTTCACAGAAGCTAATCTTAAGAAACTGAATAGACCAAATGAAGAAGCATGCTACTTAAATAGACAAAGGCTTAAGTAGACCTCTAATTTCAAGTTGGAGTGCAAGGAAAGCAGTTAACTAAAAACACAAGTTGGATCTGGGCAAGGAAAATATGACAAAGTATTGCCACACTGGTATCAGACATTTCCTTTTTTCTTTAATTCGCGAGAATTTTGTGAAAGAGCAAACTACAGCTGCCTGGAAATTTGCTACAAGCCATTCCAACTCAAAAGTTGAAAATTAACAATACAGACCAACCTAAGGGTGAAAAACATTTTTTTTTTTTCACTACTGTCTAGTATTATGAGCTACACTTGAAAGAATCACCTTAGGGGAATGAAAATGTTTCTCTGCACTATGTAATTAAAGAGGAAGGGAAAGAGGAAAAAAGGAGAAAGAAAAAACATATACCAAAAGACAAATAAAAGGCTTTCAAGGAGATTAAGCATGTAGATTTTATTGGTAATAGATGGAGCAGCTCTACCGGTTCATTAACATTAAGACAAGTTGCCCTCAAGTCCAGGATCTGGGCTTTAAAAGGATAGTATCTGCACTCTCAGCTACTTGCTTTACTCAGATTATTATCCAAAGTTGTTCTTTAATTTTCTCTCTTTTTACTGCATAACAATACAGATTGGGGGAGAGAACTTCATAGAAATATTAATAATGACCTAAATGTCAGAGAATCATCAATGCTTAATTTTAACTTTAGTATCCTCTCTAACTAATATTACATTGGGGATGGGCAATTTTAAATGTAACTTGCCTTCATTTTATGCCTATCTTTAACTCTTATATAAAATAACATTCATTACTTAAGAAAAGGTGAGCATTTAAAATTTTTCCAAAGTTAGAGGCAAGCAAGTAAAACCCCCGTTATTCTCACAAAGTAGGTGCCTGTTGGGTTTTCTTTTAAAACTAGGGGAAAAAAACAGAAAAATTACAAATAAAGCAAATGTCAAGTATAAAAGGGGTTAATATTTAATTAAAACCAGTTCTATCCACTGTAACAATGACCTGGAGCCAAACAAGGCGGAAGATGTATGAGTCATTCTTTCTGCCCGTGAATGAGACAGCTGATCTCCTCAGCAATTCCTCAAGACAAGCAGGCAGGACTGGAGTTCTGCCTCCATTCACAAAAACACAGTCCAGCATGAGCCATGTGGCCCAACCGCAAGCTTTTCATGTCACACCCTTCCAGAGAGCTAAAGCAAGTAAACTTGAACTTGAAATATAAACACACCAATTTTATTGCTCTGTCTCAAATAGAGCTCAGATCCATTAAGAAACACATTTAAATGACAACTTTATACATACACCCATATATTTAACCCATCGTGCTTTACAGGAAAACTCTTTGCAGAAATGCAAATGTACAAAACTAAAGAAGGAAAGAAAGAGGAAAAGAAGGAAGGGTGGTAGGAAGGAAAGAAGGAAAGAAAGGAAAAGAAAAACCATTCAAGAAATACCTTATTTCACTTGCCTACTATTCAAGTTGTTTATCGTAAAACTATCCCAGATAATTGCTGAACTCTGTAGCATTTCACTTTGAATCAAAGGGTTAGAAACAAATTTCTTTAAGGAAATTGTATTTTATTTTAAATAAAACTAAAACAACAAGAACATCGACCTTTGCACGGTGAATTCCTTTTAATCCTAAATTGAAGCTTCGGGCCATGGAACAAAATAATCATGAGTCCAAAAGCCTAGTTTTATACCACATCCGGTTTTAACATTAAAATGATTGTTTCAATGTAAAAACATTAATTAATGCAGAAGTATAAACATATTCAACAAACAAAAAAAGCAGGCCATTTCCACATGACCAAAACACCTTTAGTACTTGATACATTATTGGTGTATGTTCTTAAAAAAAAAAAAAAAAAAAAAAAAAAGAGTAAGTTTTACTTTTCTTCAGTCTCAAATCAGCTTCAACTCCTACTAAATTGATCTGCACTGACTTGAAAACTTAAGCGAAGCTAAGAGCCAACTAGTTGTTATTTGAAACTAAATATTTTTTCTAATGCCACAGAAGTCTGATGGTATTATTATTATTTTTAATTACAAGATTGTACACAAGTCAGAGGGAATAAAATTATTCTCTGAAATGCAAGAAATTACCAATTTCTTGTAACTGAACTAGAAAAGTTCAGTAATATTTCATTAACATTTATCAGGATCCTCTGGAAAAATTAAACTCTGCTAACAGCAAATCCAATTTTTCTATTTAAAAAGAAGAAAAACAAATCTTTCTTTTTGTAATAGATCATAAATGAAAACCATTTACGTATCTCCATGAATATTTAGAAATAAAATGAATTTACCTGCTATCTTTAAATCGTCTTACTGAGAAGTCTTTCATATATTACAGTATATCCTGTTACAACAAATAAAGGTGTGATAGCCACCCTACCACCACCTCCATATGAATTTCAAGAAATTGTATGAATTTTTTAATGCTTAGTTCTTGACTCCTGTTTTGTGTAAACCACATAAAATAATGTCATTTTAAAAGTTTTACTCATTTCTATGCAACATAGGCACAAAACAAATGAGCCCATATCAAAAAAAAAGAATGTTTGAACAAAAAAAAAAAGCACATATTATTTAATTAAGAAATATCATAAAATGACTTTGAATATAAATTTAGCATCAGTCTGGAAAGCAATTGAAGGAAAAGTCATTATCTACTTTTAAGATAATCTGACAATTATTGTAAGGTCACATCAAGGCAAAAGGGGAAAATGCTTATTTACGAGAAATAATAATAAACTTTGGAGTAGAAAGGTTGCTCTTGGAAATAAAACTTTGAAAGTGTGGCAGCTGCATGAAACTTGACTTAGTACACCATTGAAAAACACTTTACCCAGAGGGCGGTGAACCCCTGTTGACTTTTTCCTCAATATTATTGATGAAATGGAACCTCAAGACTCCTAGACTCACACAAAATAAGTCAAAAGTAACTATGCATTTACATTAGATATTTACTGAAATGTATTTTTTTTTTATTGTGTTTGTAGGTAAGCTGTGATAAATTTAAGTTAAGAAGAATACAATCCTTCCTTAACTCAGTTTTTTCGTCCTTCTATTTCTGTCCCCACACACAAGAGGTTCCACTTTAAGTACCACTTTTTGGAACACTAGTCACTAAAGCACTTCAAACAGGTTAAGTACAAGAAGTTAACCATGATGTTGATAGGATTGATAGTTGAACTCATTATTTCATGGGATCAAATAATTGCAATTGCCTTTCTGTCAATAGCAATCTAATTCGAAAGACAAAGAATCAATAAAGAATTGTACATGGTAAAAGTACAACATGAAACATCTGTAGCAAAATTTAAAATAGGCACATTCTCTGAGTTTTGCTTTTGCTTTAATTGCTGCTATGGTCATTGAAAATACTAGCTTTTCACTCCAGAATAAGATGAATATTTTAACTTGTGGTGTATATATTAAAAATCTTTAAACTGCAGTGTTAGAAAGTGATATTAGTGTGACATTATACTCTTAACACACATATTTTAGATCCCTTTATGGAATCAAATATGGGGGGACAAATTAAAGAATATTTTGAATTGAAAAATACTAGTTCCATTCAAATCCTCAATAGACTTGCCTTACCTTTCCCAATTTCCTCTTACACATAAAACACATTTTATAATCCATAATAATTTACTCATGACTAATCCATGTATTGCAAGCACTTAGTCTAATTTATAAAATTTTTTTACCAGAAAAAAAAATTAAACATGTTAAAATATATTATTTCTCAAATATTTCGGGGAGTTTGATAATTTTTTAAAAACATGATAATCATATGACACAGTACAACTAACCTGATTCTCATGTCTAATAAGATTTTTAGACCTGTTTAACTTCCCAGTGGGATTCTAACTCATGGGAGAAATTTGGTTATTTGCCAATTTTTTTTTTTTTTTAAGGGTCAAGATGCCTTAAAATTCCATGGTCATTTTCTTGGCTGTGGAGCATTATGAAAAGAAAGATATAAATGGTTTGCAGTATGCCAGTGGAGCAATGTTAATTTCTGGATGTCCAAAAAGAGGTAAATGGACAAATCTAGCTACAAATAAACCAGGGTATTTTACCATCTCTTCTTAGCTAATATTTTTCAAGATGTGGATGAGTCCAGTTAAAATATTAATGCAAAATAACATACTTAATTGCTAAGAATAGAAACTAACAATAAAAACAACTTTTTTCACTATTAGATGTTGTTAAATTACATTATAAAGTTTTTGCTTACACCATTGCTCTATAAATTAATGTAAACTGTTTGAAAATGTTTAAATTATTCTAAAATGCAATCTTATCCAGTTTGTAAATAGTAGCACACCTGGGTATTCAATAAAACACTCAAGATTAATTCCTGAATTTAATTAAGCCTATGAATTATTTTTAAGAAAAAGTCTATGTTCCTCCCAAAACATTAGTCATTTTCTAGGTTTATTTAATATAAGTTAAATCTTCAGGTTTGATTTACAGATATGTTAACAAATGTGAATAAGAATATTTCATAGAGAGTTTTTAAAAAATAAGCTCAAACAAATTATTCAAATCACTTATCTGAGTTACAAGACACAAACAAGTCAAAAGTAAAAAATGTACTGAAACTGATTATAAAATGTTAAGAGTCTGTCAGTTCCACATTTTAAAATTCCAGGAACAGAGTTGCTATGCACATTCAAAATCTGCCAGCAAGTGCACTGACTTGGAATCAATCAGATTTAAACATCTTAAAAACCAATAAACCTTCCACAACAATTAAAATAAATACTTTAAGATATTTTGGATAAGTGAATAAATTCCCTCATAAATATAATGTCCTCAAAATCTTCGACTTCATAAAACTAATAGCTGAAAGTTAACACAAGGATCTCAGAAATTTTTTCATAAAAAGTAATGTTTGAATGTATGGTTTACATTGCAATAATAAGTAATGTATTGCAATAAGTTTCATTTAGAGGGACAAGCAAAATGACCTTTAACTATGACCGAAACTTTCATTAATACTTACCTTTCATTAACATACAAATACAATCACCCTTTCAAAGGACTATTAGGAAAGCCATTTAACTTAAAAGATTCATAAAGACTGCAAAAGCTCTTTGGAAAACTAGAATATCAGCAAAACAAAGAAACTTATTTTACATGCTAACAGCAACTTGATCAACTGCATACAAGACCACCGGATGAAACACATCAGTCTGCCTCAAAATAGCCACAAGAGCACTTGGGTTCCATTCAGAGACCCTCTTCCCAGTTAACCATCTTAAAAATCTGTTCCAAAAATTACATATTTCCCTTTGAATATCAAAACATAACACAGTTTATACTCAAAAGTTAAATATCTGTAATTTTGTTACCCACAAAACAAATCACAAAATTAATATTTCACATTGATTATACCAAATCCAAAAAGAAAATTTCTAATCATAGTTACCAACAAAAATCCCTCAATATCAGATATTTCTGAAGACAGATAAAGCTTACTAAAGCAATGCCTCATTGTTCCTATAAATAAAGTTGCACACAACAAAAGATATAATAGATTGCACCATTAAACTTCATCAAAAAAATTCAAAATTCCTTTAAATGTCTCCTTGTTACATATTAAGTAAATTCTAATAAAAGTGACAAAATAGCAAAGGTCAATTCCAATAAACATCACATGCACAGTAATACACAGAAAACATATTTAAAATCCTCAAATTCCCCCAAAGGTTGCTTTTAAACCCCAAGATTTCCTAAGTATTGGATACAGACCTAATGTTCTGTGTTGTGAGCAAGGTGGAAAGAAGACACTTGCACTTAAATCTTGAAGCATCCCGTCCTGATGAACCCAGAGAAACTAATTTCTGCCATCAGAAAAGTCCTCCACCAGAACACCAAATAATGATATGCGCTGCTCTAAAGGAAACAGCAAGCCAGCCGGGTTCTGGCTCTAGGAGGTCTCTCGAGGTACAATAATATAAACCTGATCAATTGCAATTAAAATCTGAACAGAGGCTTAGAACTTGAAGTCTTGGTGCATTAGTTCTTGCCAAAAGCAGATGTGATTGTGAGCTGGAAGCAATTTCTCCTGGTAATTTGTGATGACACTGGGTAGCGCAGCCCCAGAGTCCCCAAAGACAAACTCATCAGAGGCTCTAATGTATGCATGACACATGAGGTGGCTCTTTTAGAGCTCAATTAATTGGGCTGAACATTAAGACAGCAAGTTCAGGACTTTTTCCCCCCCTTCTAGAGCCGCTTTTCCCCACTTTTAAGCAATTTTTTGCCTTACCTTCTGCAAGCCACGTTTCCTGTAATTGACTTAGATCTTGAAAGAGTTCTAAAACACAAGTCACAGACATAAAAATAAGGTTTGCAAATCTTTAGGCTTCATTAAATGAAACTGTTTGTCATGAAATTGGCATTAAATATGAATTTAATTTAGGGAAAAAGAGTGGATAGAATAGGATTTATAGCTTAACTATCCCAATCACCCTGCTACTTTTGATGCCTATTAAGACTTTAAGAAATTCTTTAATCTACTAAATAATAATCAACCACCTCTCCCCTACCTTTTTTTTTTTTTGAACAAATAGCTTAATAAGTAAGTAGCTCAGCGAAACCAAAAATCACACATAATGTTAGAATTCACAAAAAAGGCTGAGGTGAAGGTGTTCTATTCACAGAAACCTTCCTTAAATATACTCAACTCTGGCTAAAACAGGAGTAGTGAAAAGATTGGCAAGACTAGCATTTTTTGTCTGTCTTCTGAATCTTATATACAAGATGTTAGCAGGACTTGTAACTCTCAAAGTACTGTGTTTACAGGTTTAATGCCTCAAAACTAAAAGTTACAACTTCACATACTAGTTTTTAAAGTAAAATTTCTACATTAATAGGTTTATAAAAGTTAAAGAGAGATAATCCCTGGTACCAGTTTATTATCAAGTCCAAAACTGTATATTCTCTCATATTGGGGAGAGGGACACCCAATAAGTATGAAGATTTGAGGAAGTTTCAGAATTCAGTATACCCAATTAAGTTGCAACCTGTACTTTGATAAATAAATCTAAGTATCTTCAATTTAATATGAATGCATACATATGGCTGAAATAATATATAATATACTGATCTCCTACCAACAGTTCATAAAAAAGAACCTGCAACCTAATTTCCCAAATAGTATTATAATTATTAATTAGGCCTTAAGTATGATTCAGTGAGCACTTTAAGGCCTATTAACAGGATTTGATGACTTCACAATGTAGTCATCAAACTCACCTATGAAAATTTTGATAATAGTGTATTAGTTTAGTGTAAAGTAGATGGGAAATCAAACAATCTTTTTATTGTTGAACTTATAATAAAGTTGAAAGAAAAACATAAGCAGTATACATAGCTGCTTACTTTTTCCTACTGTGTTGGATATGTTAAATTGTTATCTTAGAATATGTAATTAGTTATATGCCATATGGACAAAAGCAAACACAAAACAATGATTAAAAGAAAAATGTCATTGTTAAATTTTTATTTCCTTCTTTTACTAGTTTGTGACAGGACCATAAAATACCTCCCAGGGCAAACCATCATATAATTGAGTAATATCAAAGTTTATTATTTTTAAGATAAGAATAAGTGCTCCCCCTCTTTATGAAGGTGGAGTGTAGGTAAAGAGGGAGGATTCAGCTCAAAATCAAACCTCACCTTCTGAATCATGAGCCAGATCTCTGTTTATGAATTTTCTTTTCCTGACATTTGTTGGTTTCTCGTTACAATTTCTCCCACGCTGACTCTACAAAGGGAAAGATAAAATCCTTTAAAAGAATGTAAACCTCAAATGTCACACACAAAAAATACATGCATACATAACATAAGTCTACTGGATCCTCTCTTTGAATAGAAAAAAATAAAAGTTCACAGGATCAGTTCTAATATTCATTTTCTGCCTTCATTTGACAGTGAAAGCTTATGCTGAGGATTCAATAGGAGAGTTGCTTCCCACGGCTGATCCTAACACTACTGTTTATCAGTCATATATATTTTGGGTATCTCAGCAACGAAACGTTAAACTACAACACTTAACATTGTTTCTAGGCTGGATCAATACTAGATTAAAATACAGTGAATTATATCCTCTCTCACACAGTCCCTCCCCCCAAAAAGAAAAAAAGAGTGGAGAAGTGGAAAAGAGAGAGAGAAAAATGAGAAGAAAAAAAAATAATAACAAAAACCAAAAACAGCCCATGTAAACAAAAAGTGTCAGCATTTGTCTCAACTTCATTCTTTTCAATGTGGCAGACAAACCCAGCCACAAACTTTGAGTGCAGCAGCTGCTGCTGCCCTCCATCTCCTCTTCCACTCATCTTGGGCACTTTAATCAGAAAAATGAGTCTTAAAAATAAAAATATGCCTTATCCAAATCACTGAAAGGTAAGCTCATTTTGAAGATTGGGCTTCTAGAAGCACAGTCGCCCTACAGTGGCAACAAAGCAGATAAAGTATCTGCAATCCCAACCCCCTGCCCCCTCCCTTCTCATTCTCTCCCTCTCCCCACCCCCCGTCGGAGTCAAGTTTATAAACAGCAACTTTCGAACTGATCACTCACATTGGTGACCATGTAAGGCACTTGCTGGTCATAAAATCCATCCATTCTGCTGCTCTTCGCAAATATTAGCTCAGTATTTTATATTTTGAGCATTTAACTGGAGATTTCCTCGGGATCTGGACTTCTATCAACCTAGAGGGGAACAAGATGGCTTTTAGGCTTAAAAAAAAAATCATGAATGAAGCTCTTGAATTTGCATAGCTAATTACCCTCCGACAGTCCCATTCACAAAAATAACCCTCCCTTACACCGCCTCCTTCACCTGGATCCAAAGAGAGCCAAGAGAGTTCACAATTTACATATTTTCGGTAGTAGCAAAAATCCGAACAAGAGGCGATGTATTTATTTACACTCTCGATGTTTCCCTGCGCGATCGGTGTACCCCGGGCAGCTCTGATTCGCAAACGTGTGCAAAACTAGCAATGGCGATCAGCGAGACTTGCTTTGCACCTAACGGGACTAAAGAGACGGAGACACCTCTTTCATAAGGATAGTTTTTGCAACCCACAACCATGCAATTATCTGGAGAGACATAAAAAGTTGTTGGAAAGACCCACCTGAAGGCCACGCTAGGCGAACGGCTGCAAAAAATTCCCTCCAAATTTAATAAAAACATTAATTATTGCCCAGCACTTCCCCTTGCAAGCCGAAAGCGACTCTGACAGAGCTCAATTCGGTGGTTTTTCCTCTACTTCTCCTCCAGGGGCCTCCAATCCAAACTGATGGATCGCTGCCTCCCATTGGCTCCGCGTCTCTTTCACAAGATCAGATTTCGGGCTGTCAATCAGGAGACTTGCGGCCCCTTCCCGCGGGTCTACTGCGCCCCTCTGCCCAAACGAGTTCTCTGCCCGCAGGCGCAGGTTCCGCACCCTGGGAAAGCAACGGAGAAAATCGACTTCCTTCCTAACTCGCTGCTTATTGTTAAGGCGCCTGGGGATACTGAAACCATGTGTACCGAGTCGCCAGTTCTCATTACTGGTGTGTTTGGTCCACTGTTGGGCTGATTTCCTTAAACATTGTTGTGCGGTTCACGTATATACTCCGAAGAGCGATCCACAAAGCCCCTGCCTCCTCCCCGCCCCCGCACCCCACCACGATCTCCAACCCTTCTACTCTTGACCTGACAAGGAGCCCACCTTGCTTTCTGCCTCATTCCCACTAAGCTTTTGTTGGCCCAAGTTCTTTTCTCATTTTTCAACACTAGCCTTCACCATTGCTTATCGAACCATTTTTTAAAGACCCATGATAACTATAATTAGCTCATTGGACAGAAAAAAGGAAGAATCTTTGAGGAAAGCATCAGGGTATAAAATCGAGGAATTGTTTATTAGGAGAGGTTCCGATACTGCGAGGGAGAACTACATTGCAATCTAGGTGAGGAAAAGTATAAAAATAACATTTGTCCCTACGTGTACATTGGGAAAAGACACTTCAAGTCCAGTGTGGGGGTGGGGAGGAACTGCAAGCGGATAGGGTGGTTTGGATATCCTAGGGACTCGCATGTTTCCTGAGCTTTTGTTATGTATACACGAAAGCCAAGGGTGTCACTTACTGTACTTGACGCTTTCACTTCCTCTCGAGCTTTTAAACAGAGCCAGGAGTTGAGGGCGAGTAGTTAGAGAGCTCGAGTTACAAGGACAATAACTAGGACGTTAAGTGAGAACTGCATCTCTGAAGTCACTTTCCCTGACTCTCCTATGGGGCTTGGAGGACTAAAACGTCACTTCAGAAGCCACGGTCCTACAGGGGGTGGGAGACCAAGGACTTGATGGTGTTTAAATTCACTTGTGAACCTGGTAGTGACCAGAGCTAGTGAGCAAACGATGTTTCCGGCAGCCGTTCTGCCTATTGGGAAGCGTGCTGCAGTTCTCAATTTCTATTTGAAAGTTCTCTTCCTTAAATGGAACCTTTTGGAGACGCATTAAAGTGGAGTGTGAGCGCACAAGACTCAACTAAGGATCTATTGGGGAGAGACAATATCTATGTCAAAACAAACAAAACCCAACACTTATTGCTGGGGAAATAACTAATAGCATTGAACAGCAAGGACACACACCGTGCACTCTCTGAAACTAGAGTTCACAGCGCGCTCAGGTAGAAGCATTTTGAGCGGGAACTGCATTTTAACCCCGGCAAAGGAGGGATCCCGGGCACAGCCTGGGGCGGGAGGCTGGAATAGCGAAGTTCTCGGGTACTTTCTTAGGGTGCAACTAGTAGACGGGACAATAAGGAAGGTTTCCCGTCACTCTGCACTACCAAGATAACCAAGACCCTGTAAGCAGAGCAAGTTTCTGAAGACCTCTGAGGCCGGAGCCTGACGGGTATCCAGGGTAACCGGGAGAGGGTGGAGCTTCAGTTTAGAGCCCCCGCGAGCTTCTCCTGCAGCCAATAACGAACCGTAAATTCCCATCCCATTGTTGTTTGTTGCTGACCCCGCAGCGCTCCGCTCGGAGATTGGCCGCCTTATGGAAGGGGGCGGAGTCCATCCCGCCCCCTCAGCCACCTTTCGGTTCCATTCACAAAATTCCGGCCTTTCTGGGTCACGTGGTTGGGGGCGTGGCGGGGCAGGGGAAATGACACAACAAAGGCCCAAGTTTCCCAAACCACAAAACTTTTTTTAATGTCTCTTTACCTCCTCTTTGTCCCCGTCCGTGAAACAAATACTAGATGAGGAAGGGGAGCTTTGGATCTGGGAGAAAAAAATAAGTTCGAAATTAAAGGAAGGCTCACACGGAGATAATTCCGGGGTGCGCGAAAAGCTGCGCAAAAAAGAAAGAAGAGAACTGAGAATGGGGAGACGGCTTTAAGGAAGGACTAGAACTGGCTTGCTGCTTCATAAAGTTGTTATAAAAGTGCCAACAGATCGATTATAGGAAGATTTCCGTTTGCTCACTTAACGCCCTGTAATTTTCATTTCTACCTTTGATTTATTCCACAGTCACAATTTTTTAAAGCTTCTTTTAGGCATATTGGAGGTTTTCGCTTGCTGACAGTTTTCGTTTCCGTTTCCAAAGCCCATCACTCCCTTCACAGGCCGGGGTAAGCTCCGGCGCCCCTTCCTTCCTAGGGTGCAGTGGCAGCTGGAGCGGCGCGCTGAGAGTCTGATTTTACTACGTTTTGCAGCGACTCCATATTTTCTCTTTTAAATTTTTTAAAAGGACTCATCTCTGACCTTCCAGTAACTGCAAATGATGTTCTCATGTGAATAAGCAACCATCTCGCTACAGCTGTTTTAAACAGCATAGCATATTTAGATAAATGTACTCCTCTTCAGAGCGAAAGGTTGAACCATGCTGGTTCTCTCTTCCACTTTCTCTTCGTTTTTGTTATTTATTTATTTACTTATTTATTTATTTATTTTACTTTGATACATTTTGAGATATGTTCTCTCAGCATTTCTGCGCCTTGATACTTAGCAAAACTCTAGCTTCTGGCGCTGTTTATCTTCTATGCTGGGCACGTGGGGGAGGGGAGTGTGGGACGGGTGGGTGGGGTGGCGAACAGACCCTAGTGGCTGAAGACATTGGAAGGGCTGAAACTTTTTTAGGAAATGTTACAGTGGTGGAAAATGTCCACAGAGGCAGCTGTTCTATCCACAAGAGAAGAATGTCAAAAGTTGCACAAAGTTTCCACTACATTTCAGACTGTCTTTTAAAAATCAGCTTAGTAAATGCCAGTCCTTCTTGAATGGAAAATTTCATTTTGGCAGGATTTCAGGCATAGAATGGCAGAGCAGAGGCCAAGAAGCTTTGACATTTATTTACTTGTATTTTGAAATCCCATTTGGGTTTTGAAATAAGAACTCTTGAGAGAAAGTACCCCCTCCCCAGAAAAAGTTCAGTTTTTAGTTTGGAAAGTTTTAAAACTTTTAAATAGCTTGTGTATAAAGTTATTTAAATCTTTATAGTTCCTTTGCTGTTATTTCATGAGGTAAAGTAATATTCATTAGTGGCTTTTCTGCAGTTAACTTATGGCATTATACTGAAAGTGAATGAACACATGTAAAGTGAATTTCTTAAAGCAGTTTAAGAAGCAAACTAAAATGGTGCTGTTTGTTTAAAAGAGTTAATATGATTTAAAGCAAATGGAATTTTCTCAAAATTAGATTAAGTAAATAGTACTTTTATAATTTGTTTTATTCCAATACTATATAATGCAAAATTTGATAGCCTACTTTGCACAGGGTTACAGCAAACAGATAAGGAAAAAATATAGACTATTAAATAGCAAAATTGGCAAAGGAAATGAACAATTTAAAATAATTCCAGTGGAAAAAGAGCCCTAACATAATGGTGACAGATAGTAGACTTTCTGTGGGAAAGGAAGCAGGAATTTTGGAGGACAGTGGAACCTAGGAAGAAGGTAAAAGTATCAAGGAAAGACATTGTAGAAGATATTCCTTCTCTCACTCTATCTGTAAACTCCCTCAAGTACAGAAAATATAAGTAACTTATGAATATGTGATAAAAAAAATTCTTAACTACACTGGAAGTCAGGACAACAAGTATTTGAAAAATAGAGAACATTTTTATGATATCAAGTTGGAGGGTTTCAAATATCCAGAAGTATGGATATTAGGATAAGGGTTCTCACATATATTCTGGTTGAAATGTAATTTTATTTTATTTTTTTTATCTTTTAAAAGTAAGCTTAAATATTTCAGACCCTGAAATGTATAATATCTATTAGATCCTATAATTAGAGCCAATAATCCTGATTTGTTGTAGCACAAATATTAAAACAGTGATACATGATATTTAATGAAGTATTTATAGAAAGAAAATTCTAGAAGCAATTTAATATCTGTCAATAAAAAAATATTTTTAAAAAGTCTTGTACTTTCTCAATCTTTGGAATTCAACTATGATTATGTACCTGCTAAAAGTATGCTATTTCTATGGTTCTCAAACTTGGGATAACATAAGAAACACTGTGTCAAAAAATGAGATTCCTCAAATTAAAAAATAAAAAAAGCTGGGAATGCAGGTCAGTGGTAAAGTGCCCATGGGTTCAATCACTAGTACCCCCCCCCCAAAAAAAAAAAAAAAATCAGATTCCTTAGTGGATTCAGAGAATTTCTAATACAGCAGGCTTGAGCTGGGGTGCAAACAACAAGTCACACTGAATTTCTGATGCAAATTTTGCTGCAATTGATCGATCTCTCAATGGAAAATCCTTGGAGAATCCTGAGAGGCCTACAATGTGTGCTAGTACAAGCATATTTTGCTTGACCCGCATGCTGTTGATATTCATGGGGAATTAATTGTTAAAATTTAAAATTAAAATTACACATTTAAAAATCCAGCCTTCCAGTACTGCTGGGGAAATCAGAGGAATATAACAATGGGCCCAAATTCCCACATGGCAACCATCTGCAGGAGTTGATTTAAAAGAGCTGATGATTCATTTTAAAGAGGTATGCACTCTCAATTTTACCATGGTCCTCACTCTTCCTCAATGCTTGCTTGTCTTATTTATGCTACTACCTGACCTCTGTAATTGTTTACATGTGCCACCCACAACTTACATTTGAAGTATCATGTTAACTGAAAAAGAAAGCAGTATTCTACAACCTGTGCACATAAACATGGGTGTGTCAACTTATATATACAGTACACATGTTCTTAAACTTTTTTCATTACTATCTCCTAAGGAATTTGTTTAGACATTTATTTTTGTTTCTAATTGCCTTCTTCCCATTACATTATAATACTGCAATTGTAATGTGCACCTGTTTATGTCTTATATTCTTTGGAAAGTCACAGACCACTGTAATATCTAAGATCCACCCCTCTAAGAACCAGTATTCAATATTTGGGGACAATATTATCACCACTGAGAATAATTACACCTACACTGATTTTCGTTGTATAGATACTATACATACCTGTAAATGTTGGGTTTTTTATTATCAAAAAAAAAAAAATGGCATGGAAACATATCCATTCATCTTCCATCTTATAGTTACCACTAGTAGGTCTGGTTGGAGGTAGGAAACAATAGATAATTATTTCCTCTAGTATTTGAACTGGATTGTTAAAACATGCATTTATCATAGTCAGACTTTTAAAAAACCCACTAAGGGAAAGAACAAATCAATAGTTTAAATTAGAGTTGGTTTTGCAAAGCAACAGAAATTCTTTTTTTTTTTTATTTTTTTAGATGTTGATAGACCTTTATTTTATTCATTTATTTTTTTTAATATGTGGTACTGACAATCAAACCCAGTGCCTCACTTGTGCTAGGCAAGCGCTCTGCCACTGAGCCACAACCCCAGCCTGCAACAGAAATTCTTAAGGAATAGCAATACATGTAGGTAGCCATGGGTATTATCTTTGGTGATAAAGTTTGAAATAACTAATAAGCAAGAACCAAAGCACGAATCCTTTAGAAAAGGAATCATTTGCAAGTTTTTTTGTTTTTTGTTTTTTGTTTTAGACGATGTTGCTGAGTTGGTAACTTTAAACAGTAAAATCTCAACAGACTTTCACCAATCACTGCTTCTTGTGATTGTTTTCTGGACATCAGTGAGAAATGCCAATGAGTTTACTGTGCTTTCTTCAAATGTAAAAGACAGGTTAGTAATAAGACAAAAAAGGGTTGCAAAAGTCCATTATAGAAAAAGAATTTTATTCTCCTGAGTTACAATTTGATTTAGAAAGATTTAAAGTACTAACAATAAAGTTAACCTTTTATGTATATTAAACAGTAGGAGAAATAATATTTCTAGACTGACTTCCCAAAGTACCTGCCCTGTGAGTTCTTCCTGGAATAAGCTTGTTTTTCTAGTTTTCAACTCCAAATTAGACTTAGAAAAACTCTCAAAGCTGGTATTTGTCCATTGATCTATATTCTATGTAGATGTTCATTAATTCTTTCCATCTAATAAATTCCATGAAATCCTGTGTTTTTAGTCACAGGCACATAGAAGGTGTTTGTGCATGTTGTCAGATGGATTAATAAATGAATGGGCAGCAAGCTTATAAACTATCTGCCTTTAAAATATAAACAAATTTCAACTATCAACCTCGGCACTGTGTGGCAGTGACTGTTCTGAAAATAAACACAAAAGCAAGAAGTTACTGAACTAAAAAATACAGGAAAATCTGAGTTCAAATAACTTTTAGATAAAAATTTGTTCTTGTTCCTGAGAGTAGGTAAGTGCTCTCACTGCCCCACCCCAACACACAAACGGTAACTAAGTGAGGTGGTAGATTGTGATAATTATTTCACAATGTACATATATATTAAAACATCTTATTATATAAATTAAATAAATACTATTTTATTTGTTATTCACACCTCAATAAAGCTGGAAAAATAAAAAGAAGATATTTTTCTGTTAAAATTATTACCGAAAAAAAATCTTAAAAGTTACATTGAACTAAATGTATTTCTCTAATGTACAGATTTATTTATTTCTGCTCTTCCTCTTTTTTGGCACAGAAACACATTCTTTGTGATTTCTGAGGCTGTGATATTTATGTGACCAACTGCAAAATATCTGAAGTATATAATTCAGAATCATTGTTTATATTAATGTGACCTTTCTTTTGTATTATTTATTAAATGCAGTGTTTATACTAGATGTTCTTGCAATTGCCTATAAAATAAATCCCCCCATTTTCATATTTTTAATCAATGACCATATTGAACTTAGTAAAATAAAAATAAGAAAAAGCAAAAACAAACTAAAAACCATTGTGGTAGTGAAATGAGAAATGGCCTAAGACAATCGTGGATTTGAATTCTGGCTCTCATACAGGTCAGATTATTTCATCTGAGTGTCAGTTTTCACATCTGTATAATGGATATAAAGCCTATTTTCCAAAATTGCTGCCAGGAGGAAATGAACTAATTCATGTAAGCAGAGTTGATTATCTATAAAAGTTACCATTTCTATGCATTTAGATCTTCTTTATAACATATGACAGTAGATATGTCCTTTCTAGGTCAGCCTACATTTGTCTGATGCCATTGAGATCTATCCATGGGACATTCGAGATAACTTTTAGGACTGTCCTTGAAACAGGCCTGATGCCCTGCCCATGATTAAAAGAATTCCCTGGCTTCCCATCCATATAGGTGCCAATGCAGACAAGCTATTGTCTGCTGCTCAGACATGAGATTGACACATCAGAGTCCTCTCCCTGTTCTCTGGTGGTCAGCTGACTTGATGCCTGTCACAGCATACCCATTATCTTGCAGTTAAGATCTCCTTACTGAGTTCAAAAGTCTAGCACAACAGGAGACTTCATCTCAAGAAAGTAAAACATAATAGTAGTCCAAAACCAAGCAGTTTCTAAAAGGGGGCAAAAAGAATGGCCTTGTGTCCATCACTTCCTTAAACCCTAGAAAGTCTCCTCTGAATAAGGGTCACCAATGATATTTAAGTCAGCTTCTTGATATTTGAAGAACAATGTGTCTTTGAACTTTGTAATAGTGATTTCACTTCTTTGTGATCTTCTTGAATTCCCTTTTATATTTAAAGTGTTCCTTTTGTCCTGGATTTCTTCTCAAGTTTAAAAATAGCCGTTTGACTACAGGCATTTCAAGTGAGCACATCAAAGAAAGCTACAAATCTCTTTTGTATCTGTATGACACATTCTAAATAAAACCCAGGATTTTGTTCTTGATTCACTAGATTGTAAATTGAAATTATTCCCTGCTTCAATTGTGTCAAATAACATCAGTGCTCATTGGTTTATCAAATACATTCAGGAGCAATATGATTCACCCAGAAATAAGTTATTTATCAAGGGGGATCTAAACTTTCTTAGGAAAGGTTTGTATGTGACACTTTTGACATCATTTGAGTCAATAAGGAAAGCAGCATTATCAGAAAGGCATCCAAGAAGCAGAATTCCACTGCTTCAGGTATATGTATGGATGGGACCTAAAAATATTCTTTCATTTAGAGTCTAAACAAAGACATTCTTTGCTTTACATACAGGTTGTCACACCCATTCCTACTGGAATCTACTCAGAATTCTTAAAATAATAAGTGTTATCAGTTAAAATAGAGGAAAAGGCCATGGCATTTATTATAAATAGCTCTTGTCATTTGACTCCTAACTGACATAATGGGTTATATGAGTGCTTGGATTCAGATAATTCAACCTTATAACAGGAAGAGGCATCAATAGCTCATCTACTTTGTTATCAATGATATAACTACTTTTATTTTCCAACACACAGAGCTTAACTTTAGAAGATCTTGCCAATCTTACTTAAGCCTTTAATATCTGGTCAAAACATCCAGATTATATCTGCACTAAAAGACCTTTGTTTGTCATCTGTCACTGAATTACAAGGTATCCAAAATGTTAGCATCTTAAATCAGTCTACACTGATTAGTTTATGTGACTCAAGAATCCTGGAGCAACTTAGTTGGGTGTTTCCATCATACTGTTTCTCTTGAGCTAAGAGTCAAGCTGTTGACAAGGGCTGAGTCATCTGGAGCTGGGATATCAGCTTCCAAGCTCACTTGTGGTATTCATCAGATCTCCGTTTCTTGTTGACCTTTGACCATATACCTCAGTTTCTTGACAGGTGGGTTCCTCCATAATGTTGCTGACCACATGGCCTCCCCAGTAAAGTTCAAAGAGAAAGACCAAGAACAAGGTCACAACCTTTCACCATCTTGTCTTGGAAGTAATGTATATCGCTTCTATCATATGCTATTGATCACACAGATCTACTTTTCTCTACTGTAAGAGGGGGGCAACAGAAGGGAGGAACACCAGGGGGCTGGATCATTGGTGGCCATCTTGGGAACTGACTGCAAGACCTTTTTTCTTTTCAATACGTCTAATCCATCACACTCTGAATAAATCTATATGCTGTCCTTATTTGTATAAAACAATTTATATTATTAGACCTAAAATTCCCAGTCAGAGGAACTTTATCTTATTGGAAATTGTATCCCCATCACATAACAGAATGTTTGCCTAGTAGTAGCCATCCAATGACTATTTGTTGAAAGAACTAATAAATAAATACACTTTATTTTTAAAACTGCTAAAAGTTAAGCTAATCCAGAACTTCAAGGTACAATATCACTTAGGGATTTGGCATCTTAAGCTGAAGACTTGTTCAGTTAAAATTAAACTAAATCCATTATGCTGAGGTTTAAACTTATTTTCTTATATGAAATTCTCCATTGGGCATTCATCACTATCCATGTGCAGACATTGTGTTAAATTAGGAATGCATGGTAAAGAATATCCCCCACCAAGAAAAGATCATAAACTAAAAGTAGAGACACAAAACAGCAAACACCTCTTCAGAGGGCTCTTCCATGACCTGGCTTAGTTCCCCTGCAAAAGAAAATACAATAGAAGCAAAATGGAATCACTTACAGTAAGGTTCCACATCAGCAAAGAAAACTCAAGTTGTTTACTCATAAGATCTGACCTTCTGAGAAACTGGGAGAGAAGATAACCAAATCCCACAAAATATTGGGATATTTCAAAATATTGGGATAATTCAACAAAATATTTCTTACATTCCCATAAGGAAGATAATCAGTCTGCTATTTATTCCTTTCTTCAGCTCTCTTTTATGGCTTCTGCCAGTAAAACTCACCCATTTCACTTAGCTCATTGGAACTCCTTTCTACTTTGTAGTCTGGATGCAGCCTAGTTCATAAATCAACAATAAAAAATAGTTAGATTTTTTAAATTCAGTTTGGTGAAATTTTGTTCGTTTAACAACCCTAATTCAGTCACATGATCTGCTTTATTTTCATCATAGGATTTAGCTTGTTCAAGGCAAGATGGACTCTATAACTTCATCCTCTAAATTCTGTTTCAGACTATCCATGAGAAAACATAAAATTTTGCTTTGCTTCATTTGTGTTTTCATGGCAACAATTTTTTTTTTTTTTTTTTTTTTTGTACCAGGAATTGATCCTAGGGGCGCTACCAGTAAACCACATCCCCACCCCTTTTAAAAAATATTTTATTTAGAGACAGGGTCTCTCTGAGTAGCTTAGGGCCTTGATAAATTGCTGAAGCTTGATTTGAACTCTTAATTCTCCGGCCTCAACCTCCCCAGCCACTGGGATTACAAGCATGTGTCACAGCCTCTGTTTCATCCATGTTTAGCTGTACACTGAGTCCACTCCATCTCCTTCAGTTTTATTTATTTATATATTTAGTGGTGCTAGGAATGAAACCTAGGTCATGGGGTTTGCTAAACTAAGCATTTTACCATTCAGTCACACCTATAGTCCCTCCTCAGTTTCACACTGAGATTGTGGAAAGATGATATCAACACAATATTCTTACGACTCTTCAGTGATTCTGCTTTCATAACTTACATTACCTAATTTAGTTTAGAATTAAGTGATGTCAATGTGAATTTTGCATGAATAAGTAAGAAATACAAGTGAATCTGTACAAATTAAAAGAAAATTAGAGACATTTTCAAGGACATTTGTTCTAAAAATTGGTCTGCTTTGCAATTAGCCTTATGTAAAATTATGTTTCAATAGTTATGGTATTAACAAGAAGCTCACTACCCCAAGAAATGTTAGACCATTTCTAGGAATTTATAAAAATTTGGATAGGAGAGGCTTCTTTTTTCAAAAAAGAATTTTCTGTTTTGATTTTTAAATGTTCATTTGTAAAATGTGGGGAGTAGAGGAAAACTGGAAAAAGACACTTACCGGAGTTCCGGTCTCTGGTAGGCTGTGCAGTAGGCAAATCATACACCGCATGAAACTTCTTACTGGATCTTTTGAACAAAACTGCTACAGCAGCACTAGTTTTGCAGCAGAGGAGATGATTAAAAAAAAAAAAAAAAAGAAAGAAAGAAAAAAAATTGGATTCAAAGTGAAGAGTCAGCAAGGGAAGCACTGATGGATAACTGCTCAGGTCTGATTTCAAACATTCTCCAATGTATAGTCTGAACAACTGTGGTTACACAATAAACAGAACAGTTTCCCAAAGTGTGTCTTGAGGGAAGGACTTTAAGGGATTTATCTGGAAAAGACAAACAAAACAAAAAGTCGTCATAAAAATTTGAGTTTAAGTAATGCTGGGTTTAAAACAACTAAACCAATTAAAAAAAGAAAAGCAGCCTTCTTGCATTTATGAGAGCCTTTAGTATGCAAATGTCCCTGTGAATCACTGTAGGTGGTTTGGTGACCTACAGTTTGCTTCCAGGAGATGAGGGCAGGGCGGGAGGGTGAGGCTGGAGACAGAGTAAACTAAGCTTTCAAAACACATCTAACAGATTTCCCCTCTGGCAGAGCATCTTGTAGGACTAAGACTGTAGGGGATCATAGTTTGTGAAATACTTGTGTAAATATTAGAACAAAGGAAAACAGCAATTTTGAGGGAGTTTAACACTATGACTGCTAATAACTGTGATTCAAGATCACCATTTTTTAAAAAGTTTATAATAAAAATGATAGTAAGTTGGTATCAATTAATATTATCTGAAAAGGTAGTGGGCAGGCCATCTCTTTCTTACTGTCTTGTTTTTGGTTTTGTTTTTCTCCATCTCCTTTTTTGTTTTTCTTCTAGAATGCCCTAACAGTCTATTAGGTATCTATAGTCCCAATAAGCCCACTCAGGAAAATGGAGAAATCGCTTGAATTTCAGGAGAGTTCTTCGTAGAGATTTGATGTTCTTGAATAGTTAATCAGTTCACTCAGGTTTGGGAACCATGAACTTTTCAAAAATATAGAACTAACATAATAATAAAATAAATGCTGGGTTGGTGTTTTCATTAGCTTTTTTTTTTTTTTTTTGTCACACGACCAAAATACCTGACAAGAACAACATAGAGCAGCAAATGTTATTTTGGCTCAAGGTTTCAGAGATCTTAGTCCATTGTTGGCCAACTCCATAGTTCTAGGCCCAAAGTGAGGCAGAACATCATGGTGGAGGAAAGAAACTCAGGACATATCAATCATAAAGCAGAAACAGAGCTTCCTTTCCCAGGGACAAAAGATAAACCCGAAAGGCATGGACCTGGTGACCTATCTCCTCCAATCTTGCCATACTTGCCTACAGTTACCCCTCAGTTAATCTGTATCAGATTAATCAATCTCCTGATTATGTTACAGTTCTCTTAATCTGATCACTTCATCTCTGAAAATTCTTGCATTATCTCACACATGAACTTTGGGGAGACACTTCGTATCTAAACCATATCACTGGCATAGTGGCCTATGCCTGTAATCCTAGTGATTCAGGAAACTGCAGTAGGAATTGAAAGTTGAGGCCACCACCCTAGTCAATTTAGTGAGACCCAGTATCAAAATAAAAAATAAAAGGGGAGGGGGCTGGGAATGCAGCTCAGTGGTAGAGAAATTCTGGGTTCAGTCCTCAGTACCTAATAATAATAATATTAATAATAATAGATAAAAGACAGCATTTTATTTCACCTGCGAAGTACAACAACAATTAAAAGCCAAGTCATGTTGGCAGCATCCATTCATCTATCTAGGGATTTGAGTGTAAGAACTCAGTAATTTCATAGGATGGTTGGAAAATTGGAGAAGGTCTTGGTGCCTCAGTCAGTTGGGACTATAGTGACATGCTCAATATACAAATCCACTTCCTCTAGAAGGAAGTAAATGCCAGTCAAAAAATCTTTGTTAAGTTTTTCAAGATTAATTTTCCTAAAAGTCCCATGCAGTCAACTGGACTCCTGCAAATTCTTTCACACCCTGGTGTTTCAGTAAGGATGGGGCATAAATGGCCCAGAAGATCTTGATCTCCTTCCCAGTTGGTTAATCTTCTTTCTCTTCTTTGATGCTTCCCACCCCCTGCACTTTCCTTATTTCTCTGCTTCTCTTTTCAAACTCCAGCATAACTTCTCAATAAGCTGAGGCTTTTGAAAACAAAAGCGTTTTAGAATGTGGAAGGAGGAGAAGACAAACATAAAAATACAAAGAGTTTTATTTTTTTCTGAGCCTTTCATAGCAGTGAAAACAAAATATAAATTAATATCTCAATCCATTATCCCTTCATATGCATCATGAATATTTGTTTTCTTTTGTTTTTTTTTTTTTTGAGACTGGGTCTTGTTATGTCATCCAGGCTGAGCTGAACTTCTGGACTCAAGATAACCTCTCACCTCTTCCTTCCCAGTAGCTGAGACTATAGGCATGCACCACTGCACCCCTTGAATTTTCGTCATTGTGAATATCAATGTGTAAAAATAATGGCTAAAGTCAAGTCTCTACTACTACGATATCCTAATACGAGAGAATCAGAGAAAGGATGCTGGAAGTGGTTCTGTACTAATTCTTCCATTTTGTAGAAAACTAAATTAAGGACCAGAATAGAGCAATGGACATCCTCTTTGCTATCATCATATACTTAGTTACCTGGGAGGATTTAGTGGATATTTTCTTGGGGAGAAAAAAAAAAAAAAAAAAAGAACCAGTATTTACTAGATTGTGTGTAGTATAAGTGAAACTCAAAATTATTAGTCCTATTATAACATGAAATTCATTATAAAATGGGGTGTTTCAGTTAACTCTTTCATCACTGTGACCAAAATATCTGACAAGAACAATTTGGAGAAGGAAAAGTTTATTAGGGGTTCATAGTTTCAGAGGTTCAGTTCATAGATTGCTCACACCATTGCTTTGGGCCTAAGATGAAGCAGCACATCATGGGGGATGGGCCCAGCAGAGGAAAGCTGCCCAGCTCATGGGGAGCAGGGAGTGTTAGGAAGCAGGGGCAGGGAAAGGGCCCACAGGAAATATGCACCCTTCCAGGGCACAATCCCAGTGATGCATGTCCTCCTCTAGCCCTGTCTCCCCTGGCAACAGTTACCATTCAGTCAGTCCATTCAAATTAGGATGGACTCATTAGGTTGCAGCTCCCATAATCTGATATTTTCACCTCTGATTATTCCTACGTTAATGGGAGCTTTATTGGGACACCTCATGTTTAAACCATAACACTGGGCTAAAATTTTTGTTTATTTTTCTCTGCTTGTTTGTTTCTGGTGCTGTTTTACTTTTGAGATAGAGTCTCACTAAGATGCTGAATCTATCCTCAAGCTTGGTCATCCTCCTGTCTCAGCTTCCTGAGTACCTGGAATTACAGGTGTACATTACTGTTCCAGGAAGGATTTTTGATGCCAATCCAACCAGACTAATAAGAAAATTCCGTGTTTAATCTTTTAATATTTTTTAGAATAACACACTTGGAAAGATTTTTTTTTAATTTGAATTTTCGCTCTCAAGCTTTTAGGTTTAACTATTATACAATGATAATTAGTTTCATGCTAATTATCTCTTGGTTTTTTTTTTTTGTTTTTTTTTTTCTTTTTTTTTTTTTTTGGTACTGGGAATTAAACCCAGGGGAGTTTTACCACTGAGCTACATCCCCAGCTGCGTTTTTTTTTAATTTCTTTTTTTTATTTTGAGGTAGGATCTCACTAAATTGCAGAGGACCTCTCTAATTTTCTCATGTTTGCCTCAAACTTGCAATCCTCCTGTCTCGGCCTTCAGAGTTGCTATGATTACAGGTTTGTGTCACTGTTTCTGGTTCAGTTTCATGTTAATTTACGAGGAAAAAAAAAACCTTATAAAATAGTTACTAGAGCTCTAAATTCTCCATATTACTTTGTTTTAACACTGTTCCATGTTTTTATCAAACGGGCTTAAAAGAAATTTAAGGATTTGACTATTCCAGTATTTTTAACAAAAATTATGGCTAATTGCATAATTGTAGATTTTATTAAGTATCATGATAAAGTGGCAAGCTTTCTAAAGTAAGATTGCACAATATGTCCCAGTAATGTAGTTTTACATAAACTTTTATTTAGATTAAAAGCAATCCTGCAAGGAGGCAATGATTTGGTAAAATTATTAAATGTTGAGTATTTTGTTTAACTGTGTCATTTTCCCCATGGAAAATGTGCAAAATATCCCTGAATGTATTTATGTAAATGTGCTCTGTGAAGTCTTCTTTAAAGTAGAATTTATTTGAGTCTACAATTTTTGGTAACATATATTGAAGTCAAATAAGGTGACTTAAAAATTCAGAACTTAAGTCATTTACTTGTGAATTCTCTCATTAGACTAAAAATCACACCTTTTCATTCTTCTGTTTGACACAAGCAGGAAACAAACTCCAAACCATTAATATTTTAAACATAATTTTACTGATTTCAGTTTCTACTGGAAAAGAAATTATTGTAAGCTCTCACACTAGGACAACTATGAGTAGTAAAAAATAGTTAGCATAAACAGTTATGGATACATTTTGTCAAATATGAAGTCAAATTGTCTATACATATTTTTTACTTTTATAATGGGCACATGGAAAATAAACATTTCTACATGTTTGATTTCACTTACTCTGAAAACAAGTTGCACTTGTTATAAAAAGGAATACTTACAGTTTTATTTTTAGAAATAAACTATTTTGAAATACATTCATTTTAAAATATTAATATAGATATATACAAAGTAGAAAGTAACTTTAGAGACACACAAGGTAGGTAGATCTAGTTCTCAAGTTTTCACATCTTTCTGATGCTTCCATGTGCTTTGTTATGGGGCTTTGGAATTTCTTCCACTAGAAGCAATTATGGTAGTTTTGCATATTATTTCCTTTGGTCAATGAAATGGGACAAAGATGATAATGTGACAGTTCAATCTACTCTTTGAGCTCTAATTGTAAGTTAAGATAAAAGCAGGCCTCAGGTAGTTTGTACAATTTTCGTGTGGACCCCAGAACACATGTAAATAAAACCTAACTTCTTTTTGGTCTGTGGCTAAGTCTTCTGGGTTGCAACCTGAAGTCTTCTGGGTTGCAACCTGAAGAAGAACCCAACATTGTTCAGATGAACCACAGTCAACCTGTTTCAAGCATGAGGGTGGATGCTTCTTGCATACCACTAAAACTGATTGTTGATTATAAAGCATTGTTGCAAACCTGCACAAAAGAAAAAAGGAACACTAATTGATGATGAAATAAGTCATTTTGCCAGAGAATTAATCCAACATACTTCTGAACCCAGTGTCAATCTTAATCATATCATCTGGCCAAGTCATTGTGGTTCTCGGGTTTTCAATTGTATTGATAGTACTGGGTAAGGTGACTATTAAAGCCCATGTACATTCAATAAAGCAAGAATATCTTTTTGTTCCAAAAGTAACTGAAAGTGCAAAAAGACAAGTTATTTTTTTTTTATAAGTTGAGTGTCTTTAGAGAATCATTATGGTAAATTACATGTTACTATCATTATTCATTGAAGGGTTATTTTGGGACATCTTGAGTTCAGAATTATGCCACTGTAAGGGAGCACAAGAGACAGATGTAATGTGTTCTTTGCTATATGAAATTAAGTACCTAATGGGGGTATATTGATACAGAAAGAAAAATTGTCATTAGAGTATTATAAACTAAGAACTTAAAAGAGTATAATCTCCAGTTGTAGAGATTAGGAAACACTCTTAGGAAAAGATGGCTCATGAACTGGATCTTGGAACATGATTTCAATAGAAAGAAACTTAAGGCCATTTATTGATAGGAAGAAGGGCATGGAAATAGGACAGAATGAATTACTTAAAATGCTGCATTTTTCTCTTTTAGTGGAGTGTTCTGTATCAAGGTAGGATAGAGATAAGGCTGAAAAGAGAGGTAGGGGTCATGTTTGTTGAGGATTTTGGTTTCTATGTTCCGGAGCTCAGAACTTTTCATGCAGAAAATGATTCCAAAGATGAGTATCCAATGAGTGTTTTAAAAAGCTCTAATTGGTAGTATGCAGGGGGGGAAAAAGAGATGAGTGAAACTCAAGAGAAGACAACTCTAGAATAGAAACAGATTTGCATGGAAGTGGCCGTGGGCATTTAATTTATTTTCCGCACTTTTTAAATTCACGTATCATAGTTGTACATACTGATGGGATTTGTTGCTACATATTTGTACATGCAGATGACATAACAATATTATGGCCCATATCACTCCCCAGCATCTCCCTAGCAGGTCATGGGCATTTTAAACAGAAACCACAGCAATGTACATTTGTTTTCTTTCAGGAAGGCAGCATTTTGATGAGATAATATGAGACCTTTACACAAAGAAGCTTTATACTATTGCTATATTATTAAAAAAACCCAGCATTTTCAAAATGAAATTAAAGCCAGGTGTCATGATGCAGGCCTATAATCCCAGAGATTTAGGAGGTTGAAACAGGAGGATTGCAAGTTTGAGGGTAGCCTTGGAAACTTATTGAAGCTCTGTCTCAAAAAATTAGAAAGGCCAGGGGTGTAGCTCAGTGGTAAAGTGTCCTGGGTTAAATCCCCAGTACCAAACAACGACAAAAAAAGGTGGTTGAGTAATAGTCTTGAAATATTTATGTGCATAAGAATTTTCTAATGAAATAAAGATTTCTGTGATTTGCTCTTACAAATCTTGAAACAGTAGGTATTCTGAGAGATCCATGAATCTATATATTAATACATACCTTGAGTAAAAAGAAGTAGGTAGTCTGCAAATCACTCTTCCAACACTGGGTAGGGAACATAACAGTAATAATAAAAGAATACATTTATTGCCCACTTCTCATTTACCAGATTCTTGATTAAATGAATGCATGCACACATTATCTCATTTTATCTTCATAGTAAACCTAAGATGTGTCTATTAATATTATTTTCCAACTTACCAAAAATCAAGAATTGGATGGATTAAAGAGCACTTTGAAATCATAGAGCTAGTAAAGAATAAATTCAGGATGTGAACCAAAGATTATCCAACTTCAGAAGTCACATTGGAGAAATTCATGATATTAAAAACTAACTTTTGTCTCTCCTCTTGTTCTTTCTCTTTTCAAAAGTTTCAACTGATTGGGACCAGTGCCACATTTAACAAGATTGCCTGATTAAATTTACTCCAGTAAAAATTTCATTCCTAAGTAGAGAAAGACCAGCTGGAACATAATCAGACATCATAGTGGGATGCCCTAGATATGAAGATGCCCATCCTACCAAGAATAATACATATGCACATAGCAGTAATTCCAAAATAAATATAGAAAATTTCTACAGCATGTGTTATTATAACCATTTAAGCAAAAACATAAGAACTTTAAAGTGGGACATTATCATTGCCTTGAACATTTTTTTCTCCCTGTCTTAAAATTGACATCTCAAAATAAAATTGTGATCTTGAAGCTTAAGCATTAATTGTCTAAAGGAATGGCCCACAATAAAACATGATAAAAGTCAGATTTTACTTTATTCTTTTCAACTGTCTCTTGGCCCAAATCAGTGCACTTTTTTAATATTAAAAGGCAACTCATTTACCTACATTTCTTATAATACTGAAAGCAGTAGTAGCTTATGTTTCCTTCAGGAAAAAAAAATGAGGTAAAATATATTATGGGTTATAGTCAAAGTTCAATTAACCTATTCCAGATATTAATCCTTTCTGCTTTGAGAAACAGGCTTAAAAGCAGAATAATTAATAGGTATCACACTCCAATCTTAGGGAAAAAATACACAAAATTTCCATGATTTGGACTAAGATTTGAGATCTCTTATAATTCTCCAGTTTCGAATACAACAACTCTTCTTGAGTATGACGACTGACTAAAAAGTGGTGGCAGTATGTGGTTACATTAAACTGCGTTTTTATTTGCTTTCTTACAAGCAGTGTTCTTTCATGTAGTCACATTTTCCCTTTGCTCCCAGATGTAAGATGACAGTGTTTGGAAAAGTTCCTTTTAATATTGTAGTTAGTAGTCCAAGTCAATTTCAAGTTCTTATTCTTTTTCCAGGCCTTTGGAGTTTACTTCAACTTTTGTTTGAAGTTTGTTCAAAATCAAATACTTCCCAGATACCATGCTTAAACTCTATGTGGCGGACCAGTGAGCACTGATTTCTCTGCTTTCCTTTCCATGTGTATGGATGTATGGAGCTTGCTGCTTGCTGTGTATCCTCTTTTTTTTTTTTTTTTTTTTTTTTTTTTGAACCTCACAAAGACTTAAGTTTTATTCCAAATCATTTTCTTACATATATAAAATTATGTGTGCCCCATACAGTTGTTTTAAGCTAAAGGTTAGCATTAGCACACTGTTCATATATTCTGTACCATGGTTTTAACCTTGATATATTTTGCATATCATGTCATATCAGTATCATGGAAGGTTGTCTCATTTAAAATATAATGGATAAGTTCAGACATATAAAAAGAAGATAAAATTATAAAAAGATAGTATAAAGAACTCACATGAAATCACCCATCTTTAACTTAAACAATGGCCAGATTTTTTTTTTTTTTTTCCCATACTGGTAGATAGGCTACCTACTACAAAGTATTCTCCATGCATAATTACTTCAAAGTTAGCTTTGTTGCTTTGAACCAGAATTTCTAAAGCCACCAAAATCCATTCTCTGAAAAACTAATATCTGAACAAAGCAAAAGGCACTGTTTTATTTAAACACATAGGGATTCAATGAGTCTGATCATTTCTTCACATGATGACTTAGTTCATCTTGCTGTGTATCCTCTTATATCTTCAAGGAACTTAGTAACTCAGAAAGTAAAAAGAAAAAAATAAAAAGCCTACTTGCTACCATGAGCAGAAAGTTTGGTATGTGATAAAGAATAGATATTTGAAAAATATTTCACATGCAAGGTTTACAGAATTTCTTTAAATTCTTGCAAAGAATCACTCATTTCAGTGCTAAAGTTTTGCCCTTACAGAAGATACATTTAACCCTTCATATATGTCCTCTGATTTATATTTCAGTAGTTTGTTTGAACTAGGAATTGACTCCAGGTGGTGCTGGGGGTCGAACCCAGGGTCTTGTGCTTGCAAGGCAAGCACTCTACCAACTGAGCTATCTCCGCAGCTCCTGGCTTTGGACTTTCAATCCTCCTGCCTCAGCCTTCTTAGCAGTTGGGATTACAAGCATGCACCACCTTGCCAGCAGTGCATACTTTTTGATTGCCTAATAATGTGAGGACAACTTGGTAGATTTTTATAAAAATGGAAGACTGAGGACAGAATACCAAAATTATTTATTTAAACATGTTTATTTATTGGAAAAAAATCCAGATTAAAATGAATGTGTAAATATAAGAAGTGGACAATAATATATCTAAATCAATAACAGTTTTACATATAATAAAAATAGTTTGAATATAAATGAACTATATTTCTAATAACAACAATAAAATATGAGTACAAATGGATAGAACATATATAAAAAACTACAAAAATTTGTATCTTTTATAAAATAACTGCATTTTGAAAGGATAACATGAGAATGTCAATATTGAAGAGATGTCAAGTTATTCCAACTGGATCTACAAGTTTACTACAGTTTCTATAAATGTCCCAATCAAATTTTGAGCTTTTCTTTTTTTCTTTTTTGTATTGGAAATTGAATCCAGGGAAACTTTATCACTGAGATACATTTACTTTTTATTTTGAGATGGAGTCTTATTAAATTGTCTAGGCTCAATTCAAACTTGTAATCTTCCTACCTCAGCTTCCTGAGTTTCTAAGATTAGAGATGCGGGCCACTGCACCTTGCCCAATTAAATTTTTCTTATACAATTGAGCAAATAAGACAATATCCCAAAATTCCATCAAGAGTATTTGAGGTATGATTTGAAATATATTTTATATCACTATTAATGAGTAAAACGAGAATGAGAATTGAGAATTCTAATTGGAATGAACAAGTAGATATCAAAGTAGAATTTACTATGTATATAATAACTAGAAGTAGAAGAGATGAAGTAGCAGCTGATTAATAGGGAACATAATTAAATATTTGGTATTAGGAAATCAAACATCAATAGTTCCCATTATTATACTACTTTATTTTTTTAAATTAAGTTTGAATAGAGTAAATATAACGATAGTGATCATCACCTGGTTGAAAAATTTGATAAAAGAATTTCATAGTATGTATCAAATTTTTGAAAATACACACAAAGAGAGTTGTGCTAGTTTCCCATTATTGTCACAAATAACCTGAAATAAATCAATTTTAAAATAAGAAAGGTTTATTTGGCTCACAGTTTGGGAAGTTTCTGTTCATGATCAATTAGCTCTGTTGCTCATGGCCTGTGGCAGCACAGTGCATCATGGCAGGATTATGTGCTGGAGCAAAGCTCCTCACCTCAGGAAGTCGAAAGAGAGGGAAGAAGGTGGGCCGGCATTATTCCACTATCGTCTTCAAGGAAATGCCTCCAGTGATGTAAAAAACTAGGCCTTACTTCTTAAAGGTATCATAACTAGGACTTACTTCTTAAAGATAGCACTGGGGGAGCAATCCTTTAACTCATGGGCCTTTGAGGGACATTCCAGATTTAAACTACAGCGGGAACAAAAATAAAATTTATAAGAATTCATATTTTGAAAAGCACTGGACGAATGTGCAGACATGTATGTAGAGAAATTTAGCATATTTTTGAACATGGAAAAATTAGACCTGACTAAACTGGCAAGAGTTGAGGATTTATTTGATCAATTATATCAAAATTATGTTGTAGAATATTCTGTAACCATTTAGAATGCTAGCAATGTTGACTCAATTCTGTTTATTCAACTTGCCAACATTTTCATGTGTATGTGAATATAATTTTAAACTATTCACAAACACACATATCTTGAAGGAAATATGTAGAAATTTTAACAGTGGTTATCCCTTGGTTATAAGAAGAGTAGAAATTTTCCTTTATAAAAGTTTTGTGTATATGAATTTTTTTATTTTCAAATATAAATATAGTATGTTTTTAAAATTAAAAGGGAACAAGAAGTATGATTCCCTATATTTTAGAAAATGACACAGATGAAAATTAAGGGAATAGATTATTTTCCAAGGCATTGCCAAAGTTTTATTTCCACTCTAATGGACTTGCCACCGACATCAAACCTTGTAGAAGTGTATTCCCAAGTTATTGGTACCAGCATTCATTCACTAAGTTATAAAGACTATATGGTATTTGAGGGTAACACACAGCGTAGGGTCATTTGGCTTGAAGGATCTTAGGAGAGTCTATTGCCTTTATGACATCTATTTTGGGATGAAAATTGGACAGTAGCTTTGAATAAGACAAACAGAAGACATGTTCAAAAATCTTTAAAAACCTCAGTATACACTATGCTCTTCTACCTCTTCCAAATTTTACTGTGTCTGCTCACAACACACACAACAGAAAGGCAATTGGAATTTTTTCTGGTGTTTGTCCCATCACAGATATTAACATCTCTTTGACAGACTGTCACTTGGACATCCCATGCCATGCACTTCAAATCATAGTTTACCTTTCCTTCCTTCCTTCCTTCTTTCCTCCCTCCCTCCCTCCCTCCCTCCCTCCCTCCCTCCCTCCCTCCCTCCCTCCCTCCCTTCCTTCCTTCCTTCCTTCCTTCCTTCCTTCCTTCCTTCCTTCCTTCCTTCCTTTTATGAGGCTGGGATTCAAACCCAGGGCCTTGCCATTCTCTACTTCTGAGCTACGCTTCCATTCTAAATCCTGTATTATCTTGATCATAAAGTGATGATCATGTACAGGAACTCTGCAGCCAGAATGTCTAAAGTGAAATTCCTTCTTTGCTTCCTAAGGTGTTATGCCATCTGGAGTATTCTGTGCATCAGTTTTTTTCATTATCAGGGAAGAAACTGGATTTTATGATTTTTATTTTTCTGATTACTTTAAATAATAACTCAAGTTTCCTCTGTAAAAACTGTACTGTTTAAAGTAAGTCTGATTGTAGGCAGCCAAGTCTGGTGCAAAGTTCCGTAGTTTCCTGACCTCTTAAGGCTTTTAGGATAAACTTTAAACTACTGGGCTTTGCAGAAGAGACCCATCTTTGATCTGGTCCTGTCTTTCCTCAACTGTTAGTTCAAACTTCCTAGTTTCATTTCTTCTTATGCAGTACACGCACCTCGACCCTTTGCACATCTTCTGTCTAAATTCCACCCCAACTCTACCTCCATTCTGAACAACTCTTCTCATGTACAGCCCAGGCATCACCTGCCCCAGGGAGTTTTCCTAACCATTGCCTTAGAATAAACTGTGTTACTTTCCGAAGTGTTCAGTCATGTGCATTGTTCTCTTATAGCACTCAGCAAATCATATGGTAGTTGTACAGTTGTCTTTCTAAACTGTAAACTCTTAGAAGACAAGCACTGTCTAACATTTTGTTTCTAACACACTTCTCCCCAAATGGATGTTGACAAATTCCTTGTTTTGTTCCTTTGTACCTGGCAACGATGTACAAATTCACACTTGCGTGTCTATTTTTCACAAGTCTTAAGTATGGCTCATTTGCTGGTGTTCATATTTACGTAGGTCACCTACCCTGTCAGTATGACCCAAATGGCCATATATTTGTCACTTGTTATGGTTTGGATATAAGGTGTCTCCCAAAAGCTCATGTGTGAAACAATGCAAGAAGGTTTAGAGAAGAAATGACTGGGTGACTAGAGTCTTAACCTAATCAGTGAATTAATCACCTGACGGGATTAATTGAGTGGTAACTGAAGGCAGGTGGTATGTGGTTGGAGGAGGTGTGGCATTGAGGGCATGACTTTGGGCTATATATCTGTACCTGACAAGTGGTGATCTCTCTCTCTCCCTGCTGACTTATCATGATGTGAGCTGCTTCTCTCCAACACACTCTTCTGCCATGATGTTCTGTCTCACCTCAAGCCCTGAGGAATGGAGCTGGCTGTTTATAGATTGAGACCTCTGAAACTGTGAGCCCCCAAATAAGCTTTTCCTTCTCTGCAGTTGTTCTGGTAGGGTCTTTAAGTCGCAGCAGTGAAAAAGCTGACTAAAACATCACTAAAGTATGTTATTTCTTCAAGGCCAACTATTTGCTGCCCTGAAAACATATAAAGCAAAAGGGATTTTTGATCATGGGCATTTTGTTTACCTTTTTGCCTTTTAATCATTTTGCTCTCTGGTGGACTGACTGTTAAACTGTATAGAATATAAAATTAAAAGGAAAGAAGGAATTTGGGTAATCTGTATAATGGATAAGTTGTTTTAAATATTTGAGAGTTGGCTACTTAGCACTGCTAAAACTTTGCTTCCTAAGAGCAAATATTTATAGTGTTATAAATTGTTTTAAAACTCCTATTGGTGAAGACATTGCCCAGTCATTTAGGCATAGACTCCAAAATGAAGATCCATTAATAATTCTGTAATCTTACTTAAGATTAGTTTAAATTAATCTTTTTTTGGTATTCATAGCAGATATGGAATGAATCAAAGAAACAATTAACTAACACATAAAATATGCTTATATTTTAATCCAGTAGCATAGCCCAAGTCTGGAGAAGCTGGGGGCCTTCTTCAATTTCACTATAGTCCACATTCTTGCCAGCATTATAGCAAGTCACCCAGCATCTCATAATCTCAAAGACCTAAATCAATATTTCTAGCTCTATTGAGTTTTCATTAGGCTCATTCATGACTAATCAGAATCATCTAGGAATACTTATAAAGAAGGCAAATTCCTTGACACTATCCCAACCTACTAAATCATTTTCTGGACATTGTAAGGGGGAGACATTCCCTGTTCACCCATTATTCAGGTGGTTCTTACTCATTCCATAACCCTATTGCTATAGAGGAAATAAATGCTATGTACTGCCTCATGATTGTGGAAAAGTTTACAGAAAGGGAAAAATAATATAAGTTGCACAAATTATGAATCAGGAACTCTAATTTTATTTCTTTCTCAATAATAAAAAACACGAATATTTCATTAGTAAATTTAAAAATACAGAGGGTGGGGTGGAGAGAGAGAGAGATCTTGAAATAAAGAGATTTATTGCTTTCTCATGTTGTATTCCTCCTTGCATTATTTTCTTCACTCTATACTCAGGGTAGAATTTTAAAAATCTGTTCTTTTAGGTTAAAAAATAATTATGACAGACTAGTTTCTTCCTTGAAATTAGTGCATTTTTAAAAATGATTTCCTACTTCCAATTTTTGCTTCATTTTCTGGCAACTATTTATATTCTTTAAATGAATTATCAGCATGCAAACCTCCTGTTATTTTTCCCAGTTTAAAAAAGCTTCTATCAACCTCACTTATTCCTCAAGCTATCACTTTTTTCCCTTCCTCTTTTACAGCAAGACTCCATCAAATTTTTGCTATACTTTCAAACATTTCTCTCTACTTATTCAGTTCACTCCAACCCTCCCCAAAACCCTCATATCATGACCACCAAGGATTTCCATGTTGCTAAAACCAAAGGTCTGTTCTCAGTCCTTATTGCATATGGCCTGCCAGCAGCACTTGGCAGAATAGATGTTCTCAACTCAACTTACTGATTTCCAGGACATGCACTTTCCTGGACTTTTTATTTCCTTACAGTCTGCTGCTTCTCAGGTTCCTACTTCTTGGGTCATCAGCCAAATTCCTGGTTTAGTATTTAAAAGCTCTTCCCTTTTCTGTTGTTACTGAACTCTCAATGGTCTTATCCAGACTGAAGGCTTTAGATACCACCTCTATTCTGAATATTCTTAAACTCTATATTTGCAGTTGGAACCTCTTCCCTGATCACTTGACTCATACATTCCATCGATTACTTGGAGCTTCACTTGGATGTCAAATATGTGTATTAAACGGGCCCTACACTGGGCTCCTCATATCCTTCGCTTGTGATCCTACTTCTCTCATAGCTTTCCCCCTCTTTGCAGATGGCAGATTCATCTTGCCAGATACATCGAGACCTTCTTGAATTTTCCCTTATTATCACACCTTACAGAGGTGAATCCTCTTGGCTTTTCCTTCCAGTGTATCAGATTCTGACCAATTCTCATCACTTCCCCTGCTTACATCTAGTTCAGGCCTCCATCATCTCACACTTCAACTAGGGCAATAGCCTCTTAACTCTTCTTGATATTTTTGCCTTATTCCCCTTAATTGTGCCTGATGTGACAGAGCTATCCTTTAACATGCACTCATCACTCCTTCTCTAGAGTCTTCCAATGTTTTTTTTTTTTTTTTTTTTTTTAATTTCACCCAGAGAGATGAAAGAAAAATCATCACAGCAGTCTATATGACCTTAAATGGCATATTAGTCATCTCTGGTTGCATAACAACATAACAAAACTTTGCAGTTTAGAACAAGGCACAGTTACTTAACACAAGGCACTTGAGTTGGTTCCTCTGACCCAGGGTCTCTCACGGGGTTTCTTGCTGGTACTTCCAGTGTCATGTAGAAGATCTACTTCCAGTGTTGTTCACACTCTTGTTGGCAGGCTCCAGTTATCTGTTGGCTGTTGGATGGAGACCTTCCTCATTCTTGCCACCGGCCTCCCCTGAGGGTTGCTCACACTATGGCAACTTGCTTTGCATCAGAGAGAGTGAGTTTAAAAAGCAAGAGAAAGGTGAGCAAAATTGGAACCAGTCTTTTTGTAACAATATTGGGAGTGACATTCCATGATTTTGCTGTATTTTCTTCATTAGAAGCAGTCACTATGCCCAGCCCACACTCAAAGGGTGGGTGTTAAAGAAGATCATGAATCCCAGGAGGTGGGCGACATTAGAAGCCAACTTAAGAGCTGCCCACCACAAGAAACTACACCCTTCCCATTACACATCTGACTTTATCTCTTGAAACTTTCCCCTTGATCCCTCTACTTCAATTACACTGGCTTCTTTGTTTTTCCATCTTATGAGTCCATAGCTTTTCATGCCATTTGGGCTAGACATGTGAAGGGATTTTTGATTTTTAAAGGTTGCATCCAATTTGTAAGAAGCTATCTGCAGCAACTAGGATGGTGGTGATCTCATTGTAACTTCATAGGAGTCCATTATTCATGAAGCCAGTAGCATGTTAGTCTTGTTGCTGTGGGTGGGTTATGTAATGTATTACTATGCATTTATAATATCATGGATGATACAAATATCTCAGGAATCATAAGGTTTGTGAACTATAGGATTCTTCTAGCCAGTTTTAATTAATAGCAGGTGGAAGTGAATATCATTTATACCAGAATTTGTTCATTGGCTAAGATAAGAGTGACAGTGCCTGCAATGCTCAGAACGATCAAGGAGAAATTCTGTATAAAAGGTCAAAGTACAAATTCATATGAAAGGCAGAAAATATGCAACTAAATATTTTTGAAAAGAGGAAGTAAAACTACTACGAAAGGTAACCAGATCAAGCTTCATAGGAACTTGACTTACTGACAACCTAGAAAGACTTTATAAATGAAATGTGAAACAGTATTATAGAATATAGGTAAATTACACCAAAACCATGGAAACAAGACCAGAGATATGGCCCTAAATAGTGACTGTAAAAACAATGTACATCAGAGGTCTGCTTTGATGGAAGAGTGATAGGAAGTGAGAAAGTCTAAAGCAGAAAAATATTGGAACTCCATTTTGGTGAAATATTTGTTCTACCAGATGTTTCATTAGTGACTCCTTATAAAGGTTGGTTATGTTAACACACTCCTGCAGATGAAGATCAGGCTTTGTGTGTTACAGCAAACTTCACAGAAGCTTCATAAATATTAAATAATCAATTTCAACTCAGCAAACAAAGACAGGATCTTTGACAAATGCTCAATAATTTCCCAGCCATTACATTATATACAGATAAATGTATTTTTTAAAAGATCTGAATGATATGTTTAAAGTATTTAATTTTTATTAATTTACTGTCTTCCACAAAACATGCACAGCTGATTTAATAAGAAATCATGTTTTTATGAAATATCAACATAATTTTTGAGTATTTTCATTTTTTGTGTGTCAAATGCTAAGGAAGAATATTTTAAAAACTAATTTCACTATATTATTAAAAGGTTCAGGCCTTTAAAAATTCTTATTCTGTAAAAATGTTACTATAAGTTAGATTATTAGGCAAACACTCCCAATTGCTATGTAGTGCATGAATACTAAGATTTTTAATAGTATATATTAATAGGTAGGGGTCATGGTTTTGATTAAATGTATCTAATACTAGATAATCATATTCTGGATTCTCTTTACCCAACATTGTTACCTGACATTTAAAAATTAAATAGAAAGAAATGCATCTAAATCTATGCTACACATTTGAAATTGATAGTTACATTTGGTATAAAAGGGATAAATTTATAGTCCTGGGTGACAATTTTATGTAACAAGGCATGAGAATGTAAAATTCCATTCAAATTCCTTTCTTATCACTATTCATGAAAAACAGCATTTCTCAGCTGGGAAAGCTAACAGTGATATTACATGGTGACATTATTTCAGAAGAGTTGTCTACGATGCAGAATATCTAATTTTTTCACACATGAGTAAGGACTATGTAAAATTTAGCATTTAATTTGCATTCTATATGCAATATTCTAAAGGGCAAGGTTAAGTATTTTTTGAAATATTATAATAACCTGAAATTAATTTAAAAACAAGAATTTAATATTTATGCATCTTTTTTTCTTCCAAGTCTTTCCAAATAGCTTTGCCAAAAGAATAGTATATCTTGATATACTAAAGATACAAACACGATTATTGCTGCTTAAGTAAAAAGGAAACTGGAGCATGGAATTGCATAAATGATTTTTGTAAGGCAATCCAAATAAAGTATAGGAGCACGGGAATAATATAGCCACAGTTTCATTATTCCTCAGTTTAGTGTTTGATGCTTTTCTTTTAAATACTAAAACCAGTAGAATAGCCTAAAACATCACGTGCAAGGTACAAGCTGTTAACTGCACTGTTTTCATAACCTTTCAGAATCATAGTTGTTGCAAGATCATGCAACTTTATCCCCTTGGACAAGGAAATTTAAATCTAGAGGAATTGTGTCTTGGCCAAGGCTATGAACTATGCAAATAGTACAGACAGCTCAAAACCCAGTGTTCTTCATTCCTTGAGCGATGCTGTGCCCCACCATGACAGAAGTGAAAAAATTGCATTGGCTTTCCAGATTCACTGATCCTTTATGCAATTAGATTAATGATGGAAAGAGTTGCAAAAGATTCTGACTTCAATGTGCTTTAAATATAATCTGACCTTGATGTGTTGTTCTTACTCAACATTTTTCCTAGGCAATATAGTTTTAAAAGGCAATATAGTTTTAAAAATCTTTTTTTTTTCAATTTAATTCAGGAAGACAAAATGTTTGTTCACTACTCTTCACCATTGATTCTCCTCCTGGTGTATTTATTAGCAAAGTCACTAACTCTTGTATTCCTGAAGCTTAATTATCTAAAGCATGGGTGAACAATTTTTTTCTGTAAAGTATTGAATAGTAAATATTTTTGTAACTAGTCAATTCTGATGTAACCACAGGTGTTGGTAGCACCAAGGCAGCCATTAAGAGTAAATGGAAGTGGATTCTGATATAACTTCTTTTCCAAAAACAGGTGATTGGCCCATTGGCTTTAATGACCTTAATCTGAAGCACAATGATTGCAAAATGAGAACCAAAATGATGATATGCGGCGATGTTTCAGTTCAGGAGTATTTCAGTTCTAAAATAAAATCACCACCAAATCTGGAGCTACAGTTGTTCTAAGTTATGTCTATAGACATTGGAATTGGCATACCTTTTTAAAAATAAAACTTATCTTTATCTTCCCAGAGTTTCTTTTTTAAAGTTATCTTGAGTATTATCGTTGGTGTAATTTTTTTTTTTTTTTTAGGAGAGAAAAATTGAGGAATTAGATAACATATAAGATTTAGATAAATCATTGTATGCTTTTTAAATTTTAACAAAAAAATATTTCAGAACCTTTGGTTCTTGCACCCGTTTGTCTCATCTGTCACCTTTGCCTCTTGAGAGGCAAAGAAGACAATTAAAAAAAAAAAAAAATCAACCCATAAGTTTGCAGAGAACAGGAGGAGAGAAATTGATGGGCCAGAATTCTCAACATACTTTGGAAGGTGGGGAAGCAGCAGTGGTGGTGACTCAGATTAGTGGAGGAGGCTAAGTATAAAGTGCTGCTGCAGAGGAGGGCAAGGATGAGAAATGGGCCAAAGCAAACTTCCAGCTGCAAAACTTCAGAGCACTCAAAACATAAAAGTACCAGTTAACGAAGAAGTTAAGATGTGAGCCATGGAAGTGAGAGTAAGAATTGGGTTAAAGGGTACACATAAAATGTATAGGTGCATCCTTTCCCTGCGTCAATCCTCAACTCCTTATCACCTCCAACATCCTATCAACACTTTCATGAATAGTAGGGACTGGAAGCATCCTCTGAAGAAATAGAAAAGCATAGGGCCCAGGGGCACTCAGCCAAACAGGAGCTGGAGGGAAGAATGGAAGTGAATGCAAGGAGATCAACCTCATAGTCCCCACAGGAAATACATGAGACCCTCTAGGCTTCTTTTCCTGTCCTGCACCCAGAACATCAGCTGTAAAGGTAGAGAAGTCTTGAGAAATTCATGATTTGGAGAAAAAAATAAGAACAACAAATAAACCCTTAACTATATATTGATTTATCAATATATATCATATATGAGAGTCCCAATTGTTCACTATAAATCCCAAACCCTTTTCTCCCTGCCTTCCCTCCTTGATTCTTCCTCATTCCTGGCCCACAGTTCCTATCTGTTTTGCAGCACTTTTGTTTGTTAGATATGTTTTATCAGTTAAGGATCACCATTAGTTTAAGTAAGTCTCCAACATGAAAGAAAAGACACAAAGCTTAAAAAAAAATTACAAAAGAAAACCCAATTTTCCAAAACAAAAACCCAGCAGAAATAGACTCAACACAGAATGTAGAAGAAAATAGATGGAGATATTTATTAGAGCTCTGAAATGAGAAAAGAATTCTACTATAAAGGAATAATGATAGAATAAAGAGAGAAATCACTTAAAATTAATATGTGATAGTGAATATAAGTATAGGAAGATAAAAAAGAGAAATCTCACAAACTAGAACAAGGAAAAAAAGTGAGAAATGAGAAAAAAATAAATTTTTTTAATTTGATGGACAACATTGATCAAATAGAGTTTCCAGAAAGAGACAAAAAGTAAGACAAGGGAACAAACTATCAAGAGAAGCAGTACAATTTTTAAAAAATTATTATTTTACAGAAATTATCTTAAAATATTTTAACATCTTCTAGATAGATATAATACATAGAGAATGGTTATAATACAGATCAGAAAGTATTATACTGTGAAATTTAAAGCAACTTTAAAAGTTAGACTATGGAAATTATGGATAATGCAAGAGATGCTAACTTGCTATATTCCACTTTAGTCATATTGTAAATGGAAATACTCTATTCTGGTTAGGTACCATACTTTTCAAAAGGATAGATACTCTTAAGTATAAGTACAAAAGTAATTGACACAAAGGCAATTTTCTGTATTAGTCATTGCTGGATAACAAAACTTGTGGCTTTGAAAATAATCATTTCATTTACTCTTCATTCTGGAGGGTCAGCAATTTGAGTTGAGCTCTGCTGAATAGTTCTGCTAGTTCTGGGGTTATTCAAGTAACTGCAGTCAGGTAGTTATTCTGGGACTGCCTGACTCCTTTAACTGTCTGAAGATTGGTGACAACTGACAGTTGAGCTATTCTCCCTGCAAGGAGGCTTACCAAGGTTTTTTCACATGGATGTCTCAGGTTCCAAGAAAGTGAGAGTGGAGATAATAAGGTCTACTGAGGTGTTTGTTTGAAGTACTCATAACATCACTTCTGCTATATCCTATAAGTCAAAGCAAGTCACAAAAACCAATCCAGACTCAAAGCTATGGTGCAACTGTAAACCCACAGTTTTTCCCTTTTTCTTGGGATTATAAAGACATGCACATATGTGGATGAGATGCAGTTGTGACTATTATATAGCGATCTACTATAGTCCCCTCAAACCATACCACATGGAGAACAGCTGAAAAAAAATCATGTGTTGATTAGCCTATAGTATATACAGGAGGCTATGGTAACTGTTTCGAATATTTGAAGTGATGTAATGTGGAATAGATATCACACTTATTTTTTTATAGACCCTACAAGTCAAATAAAATATGCAGATAAAAATAAAGAGACATTTTTTTTGCCTAATACAAAGAAGAACTCTTTAAAAATTGTGAAATGCTCTGCACCAAAAGACTTTAGGTGTATACTGAAGTACTGCTTGTTTTAGGATGTGTATAGAAAGACACTAGGCTATGTGACTTTTAACTTCTCTTCTGATTCTGGATCCTGTGAGTCTTTACAATCTATATGGACTACGTGTCAGTGGCCAGGACTAAATATTACGTTTGGGAATGGCCTGTGGAGTAAATGACATGCCTCAGTACTGAGTTTATAAAGAGAGAAGAGAGGAGGAAACTTGAGTGATTCTGAGACTCCAGGGAAGGAAGAAGAAGCTGTGCTTACAAAGGAGTAAGTAGAGGAAGGGAAAAACTTCAGAATCACTGATTTAACATAGTATGTCATCTCAGCATTTATCTCAGCATGTAAAACTTCATACTACATTCAGAATAGCTATTTCACCTTATATCTTTCTGATACATAAAACTTTTTCATCTGAAATTCCTATTTTGAAGTTATATCTTGGTTCCAGAGTTATTCAGGCTCAAATGGCTCCCTCCCCCCAGAGTTTTCCATTTATAATAGCATCCCAACTAGTATATCTTTCCTGGGAGGATAAATTACTATAGCTGTGGGTTTAAAATCTACGGTTACCTTCCAACCGCCTGCATTTTTAACATGAGTTTATATTCAGGCTCTTCAGAGAGAAATATGACTAAACCACCAGGAGAATGTTGCATACCTAATCCAACTGTACATTAGTGGCAGGATAAAATGAACTGTAGCCCAATAAGCCAAGGTAGATAATTTCCTGGAGACTCTTGTTGTCTCCTACTCAGAGAAGCTTTTACCTGGGACTTACTCCAGTCTGGTAATGGTCAAAGTTCTTGATATAAGAGACATCCAACCTTTTTTATGAATCCCTGCCTATTGATAGAGCAACAAGACGTTTGTACTGTAAATTTAGTAGATGGAACACCACAATAAGAATAAAAAGAAAATTGTCAATGAAAAATTTATTATAAAAGGAAGGCATTTTCAAATAGAATCATGCAGCCCTCAGGTAGTCGGGTTAATCTAAAAGAGAAAGATTTAGTACAAAGTAGGAGAAAATATGAGAATACAAGCCTCAGTGAGGTTTCTTCACATAGGACTTAGCACTGGATGCAGTTTGAATGTGGGTGGTCATTTTATTAAGGCAGGTTAAGCGAGGAGAGGAGGAAATTGTTGGTCTTGGGGAAGATGGTTCGTCTTAGTCTCACACAGTCCTCTGGCTTGGCCCAACCATGACCAAACAACATGCACGGATGCCTGCTGCCTGTTTATCCACCTGGAAATTTCTTGCTTGACCAAATTGGCTCTTATTTCCTTGAGGAATTTCTATTAAGGGAGGTGTCTGTTCTAATACATCCATTATTAATATTTCTCCGTATTCTCTAAACTAGACTAACTATTTAAGGAATCCTCACGCTTCCTTCCAAATTTTCTCTAGGTTTTTATGATGATAGTCTCATGATGGAAATATGTTTGTGGTTATATTTTCTTTTCCTACCTATCATGAAATTTTCAAAAAATCACAACAGGTCTCTATTCCATTTCCTTTCTAACTTTTGTGAGCCTTGTTATTTATTCTCAGTTCAAAACAGTCAGAGTACCTAGCCTAGTATTATGTTTATACTCAGAAAAGAGAAAGAATGTTCAAGTTTAAGTAAGATGATCTCATATCAACAACTCCTAATTTTTGTAATTTTAGATACTTATCTATCTTTTTCCAATACTTAAATAAATATTTCTTGCTTCAAAATGTTTTGCATATTCTTTTTTTTTTTTTTTTTTTTGGTACTGGGTACTGGGGATTGAACCCAGGGATGCTTAGCCAGTGAGCCACATCCTCATCCCTTTTTTTTTTTTTTTTGTATTTTATTTTGAGACAGGGTCCCGCTGAATTGCTGAGGTTGGTTTTGAACTTGAAATCCTCCTGACTCAGCCTCCTAAGCTGCTTGCTAATATAGGCATGCACCACTGTGCATATTTTTCAGAATTGTCAAAAACAACCCTAAGTTACTTGAGATGTGGTTAGTTACTGTTTGTGTTGGCCCATGTTTTAATGTATCACTACTAGTGACCCATACGCACAACAAATTTTGGGGATATATAGCAAGTAAACTCTACACTGTTACAGTAGCCCCAACCTTAAAGAAATCATGGGTTATTCTAATGAAGACCAGAATTTCAAACTCCCTCTGTCCTATCCTTTTGGTCTTCCCATTAACTAGCATCAGGACAAATTATTTGATTTTGGTAACTTTATATTATTGATATTGTTCCAGATCAACATATATGGTTCTACTTCAATCTTTTTAATAGTACAGAATATCCCTGCATTTTATTTAATAAGTTCTTTATTGCTAGACATGTAGAATACTTTCCTGTTTTTCCTCTGTTATAAACAATAATTCAGTGAAAATTCCAGCATACATTCACAGAGGTAGATTCATTCTACTTATATAATTCTATAAGTAGAACTGTTGAGTAAGAAGAAAAAATTTATGTGCCAAAAAAAAATTATACCACTTTATACTTTGAATTAGCAGTTCTTGAAAATATCTTTTCTCTAAAATGTTGTTAAATTTTATAACTCTGAGGGGCCAAAAAATGTTTACTGATATTTATTTTAGTGGGAGTAAGTAACCATTGTTACACATTTGTCATTTGTTAATTTTGTAACTTGACTGTTCATATCCTTTGCCTATTTTTGTATTTGATTTTTTTTTTTTTTCCTGGTACTGCGGATTGAATCCAGGGGTGCTCAATCACTGAGCCACATCCCTAGCTCTTTTTATATTTTATTTAGAGACAGAGTCTTGTTGAGTTTCTTAGGGCCTTGCTAAGTTGCTGAGGCTGGTACCGAAGTGGCAATCCTCTTGCCTCAACCTCCCGAGGCACGGGGATTACAGAAGTACACCACCATGCCTGACTTGGTTTGTCACTTTTGTGTCAGTTGGTAGGCAGATCTTACAATATATAATCTTTATCATTCAACAATAGGTATGTATTATTTTTGCAAATATTTTCTATTTGCCCGTTAGTTTAGTTTTTCCTTTTTTTTTTCTTAAGAAGAGGTTTGCAACACTACCCCAAGAAATGTTAGACCATTTCTAGGAATTTATAAAAATTTGGATAGGAGAGGCTTCTTTTTTCAAAAAAGAATTTTCTGTTTTGATTTTTAAATGTTCATTTGTAAAATGTGGGGAGTAGAGGAAAACTGGAAAAAGACACTTACCGGAGTTCCGGTCTCTGGTAGGCTGTGCAGTAGGCAAATCATACACCGCATGAAACTTCTTACTGGATCTTTTGAACAAAACTGCTACAGCAGCACTAGTTTTGCAGCAGAGGAGATGATTAAAAAAAAAAAAAAAAAGAAAGAAAGAAAAAAAATTGGATTCAAAGTGAAGAGTCAGCAAGGGAAGCACTGATGGATAACTGCTCAGGTCTGATTTCAAACATTCTCCAATGTATAGTCTGAACAACTGTGGTTACACAATAAACAGAACAGTTTCCCAAAGTGTGTCTTGAGGGAAGGACTTTAAGGGATTTATCTGGAAAAGACAAACAAAACAAAAAGTCGTCATAAAAATTTGAGTTTAAGTAATGCTGGGTTTAAAACAACTAAACCAATTAAAAAAAGAAAAGCAGCCTTCTTGCATTTATGAGAGCCTTTAGTATGCAAATGTCCCTGTGAATCACTGTAGGTGGTTTGGTGACCTACAGTTTGCTTCCAGGAGATGAGGGCAGGGCGGGAGGGTGAGGCTGGAGACAGAGTAAACTAAGCTTTCAAAACACATCTAACAGATTTCCCCTCTGGCAGAGCATCTTGTAGGACTAAGACTGTAGGGGATCATAGTTTGTGAAATACTTGTGTAAATATTAGAACAAAGGAAAACAGCAATTTTGAGGGAGTTTAACACTATGACTGCTAATAACTGTGATTCAAGATCACCATTTTTTAAAAAGTTTATAATAAAAATGATAGTAAGTTGGTATCAATTAATATTATCTGAAAAGGTAGTGGGCAGGCCATCTCTTTCTTACTGTCTTGTTTTTGGTTTTGTTTTTCTCCATCTCCTTTTTTGTTTTTCTTCTAGAATGCCCTAACAGTCTATTAGGTATCTATAGTCCCAATAAGCCCACTCAGGAAAATGGAGAAATCGCTTGAATTTCAGGAGAGTTCTTCGTAGAGATTTGATGTTCTTGAATAGTTAATCAGTTCACTCAGGTTTGGGAACCATGAACTTTTCAAAAATATAGAACTAACATAATAATAAAATAAATGCTGGGTTGGTGTTTTCATTAGCTTTTTTTTTTTTTTTTGTCACACGACCAAAACCTGACAAGAACAACATAGCAGCAAATGTTATTTTGGCTCAAGGTTTCAGAGATCTTAGTCCATTGTTGGCCAACTCCATAGTTCTAGGCCCAAAGTGAGGCAGAACATCATGGTGGAGGAAAGAAACTCAGGACATATCAATCATAAAGCAGAAACAGAGCTTCCTTTCCCAGGGACAAAAGATAAACCCGAAAGGCATGGACCTGGTGACCTATCTCCTCCAATCTTGCCATACTTGCCTACAGTTACCCCTCAGTTAATCTGTATCAGATTAATCAATCTCCTGATTATGTTACAGTTCTCTTAATCTGATCACTTCATCTCTGAAAATTCTTGCATTATCTCACACATGAACTTTGGGGAGACACTTCGTATCTAAACCATATCACTGGCATAGTGGCCTATGCCTGTAATCCTAGTGATTCAGGAAACTGCAGTAGGAATTGAAAGTTGAGGCCACCACCCTAGTCAATTTAGTGAGACCCAGTATCAAAATAAAAAATAAAAGGGAGGGGGCTGGGAATGCAGCTCAGTGGTAGAGAAATTCTGGGTTCAGTCCTCAGTACCTAATAATAATAATATTAATAATAATAGATAAAAGAGCATTTTATTTCACCTGCGAAGTACAACAACAATTAAAAGCCAAGTCATGTTGGCAGCATCCATTCATCTATCTAGGGATTTGAGTGTAAGAACTCAGTAATTTCATAGGATGGTTGGAAAATTGGAGAAGGTCTTGGTGCCTCAGTCAGTTGGGACTATAGTGACATGCTCAATATACAAATCCACTTCCTCTAGAAGGAAGTAAATGCCAGTCAAAAAATCTTTGTTAAGTTTTTCAAGATTAATTTTCCTAAAAGTCCCATGCAGTCAACTGGACTCCTGCAAATTCTTTCACACCCTGGTGTTTCAGTAAGGATGGGGCATAAATGGCCCAGAAGATCTTGATCTCCTTCCCAGTTGGTTAATCTTCTTTCTCTTCTTTGATGCTTCCCACCCCCTGCACTTTCCTTATTTCTCTGCTTCTCTTTTCAAACTCCAGCATAACTTCTCAATAAGCTGAGGCTTTTGAAAACAAAAGCGTTTTAGAATGTGGAAGGAGGAGAAGACAAACATAAAAATACAAAGAGTTTTATTTTTTTCTGAGCCTTTCATAGCAGTGAAAACAAAATATAAATTAATATCTCAATCCATTATCCCTTCATATGCATCATGAATATTTGTTTTCTTTTGTTTTTTTTTTTTTGAGACTGGGTCTTGTTATGTCATCCAGGCTGAGCTGAACTTCTGGACTCAAGATAACCTCTCACCTCTTCCTTCCCAGTAGCTGAGACTATAGGCATGCACCACTGCACCCCTTGAATTTTCGTCATTGTGAATATCAATGTGTAAAAATAATGGCTAAAGTCAAGTCTCTACTACTACGATATCCTAATACGAGAGAATCAGAGAAAGGATGCTGGAAGTGGTTCTGTACTAATTCTTCCATTTTGTAGAAAACTAAATTAAGGACCAGAATAGAGCAATGGACATCCTCTTTGCTATCATCATATACTTAGTTACCTGGGAGGATTTAGTGGATATTTTCTTGGGGAGAAAAAAAAAAAAAAAAAAGAACCAGTATTTACTAGATTGTGTGTAGTATAAGTGAAACTCAAAATTATTAGTCCTATTATAACATGAAATTCATTATAAAATGGGGTGTTTCAGTTAACTCTTTCATCACTGTGACCAAAATATCTGACAAGAACAATTTGGAGAAGGAAAAGTTTATTAGGGGTTCATAGTTTCAGAGGTTCAGTTCATAGATTGCTCACACCATTGCTTTGGGCCTAAGATGAAGCAGCACATCATGGGGGATGGGCCCAGCAGAGGAAAGCTGCCCAGCTCATGGGGAGCAGGGAGTGTTAGGAAGCAGGGGCAGGGAAAGGGCCCACAGGAAATATGCACCCTTCCAGGGCACAATCCCAGTGATGCATGTCCTCCTCTAGCCCTGTCTCCCCTGGCAACAGTTACCATTCAGTCAGTCCATTCAAATTAGGATGGACTCATTAGGTTGCAGCTCCCATAATCTGATATTTTCACCTCTGATTATTCCTACGTTAATGGGAGCTTTATTGGGACACCTCATGTTTAAACCATAACACTGGGCTAAAATTTTTGTTTATTTTTCTCTGCTTGTTTGTTTCTGGTGCTGTTTTACTTTTGAGATAGAGTCTCACTAAGATGCTGAATCTATCCTCAAGCTTGGTCATCCTCCTGTCTCAGCTTCCTGAGTACCTGGAATTACAGGTGTACATTACTGTTCCAGGAAGGATTTTTGATGCCAATCCAACCAGACTAATAAGAAAATTCCGTGTTTAATCTTTTAATATTTTTTAGAATAACACACTTGGAAAGATTTTTTTTTAATTTGAATTTTCGCTCTCAAGCTTTTAGGTTTAACTATTATACAATGATAATTAGTTTCATGCTAATTATCTCTTGGTTTTTTTTTTTGTTTTTTTTTTTCTTTTTTTTTTTTTTTGGTACTGGGAATTAAACCCAGGGGAGTTTTACCACTGAGCTACATCCCCAGCTGCGTTTTTTTTTAATTTCTTTTTTTTATTTTGAGGTAGGATCTCACTAAATTGCAGAGGACCTCTCTAATTTTCTCATGTTTGCCTCAAACTTGCAATCCTCCTGTCTCGGCCTTCAGAGTTGCTATGATTACAGGTTTGTGTCACTGTTTCTGGTTCAGTTTCATGTTAATTTACGAGGAAAAAAAAAACCTTATAAAATAGTTACTAGAGCTCTAAATTCTCCATATTACTTTGTTTTAACACTGTTCCATGTTTTTATCAAACGGGCTTAAAAGAAATTTAAGGATTTGACTATTCCAGTATTTTTAACAAAAATTATGGCTAATTGCATAATTGTAGATTTTATTAAGTATCATGATAAAGTGGCAAGCTTTCTAAAGTAAGATTGCACAATGTCCCAGTAATGTAGTTTTTACATAAACTTTTATTTAGATTAAAAGCAATCCTGCAAGGAGGCAATGATTTGGTAAAATTATTAAATGTTGAGTATTTTGTTTAACTGTGTCATTTTCCCCATGGAAAATGTGCAAAATATCCCTGAATGTATTTATGTAAATGTGCTCTGTGAAGTCTTCTTTAAAGTAGAATTTATTTGAGTCTACAATTTTTGGTAACATATATTGAAGTCAAATAAGGTGACTTAAAAATTCAGAACTTAAGTCATTTACTTGTGAATTCTCTCATTAGACTAAAAATCACACCTTTTCATTCTTCTGTTTGACACAAGCAGGAAACAAACTCCAAACCATTAATATTTTAAACATAATTTTACTGATTTCAGTTTCTACTGGAAAAGAAATTATTGTAAGCTCTCACACTAGGACAACTATGAGTAGTAAAAAATAGTTAGCATAAACAGTTATGGATACATTTTGTCAAATATGAAGTCAAATTGTCTATACATATTTTTACTTTTATAATGGGCACATGGAAATAAACATTTCTACATGTTTGATTTCACTTACTCTGAAAACAAGTTGCACTTGTTATAAAAAGGAATACTTACAGTTTTATTTTTAGAAATAAACTATTTTGAAATACATTCATTTTAAAATATTAATATAGATATATACAAAGTAGAAAGTAACTTTAGAGACACACAAGGTAGGTATATCTAGTTCTCAAGTTTTCACATCTTTCTGATGCTTCCATGTGCTTTGTTATGGGGCTTTGGAATTTCTTCCACTAGAAGCAATTATGGTAGTTTTGCATATTATTTCCTTTGGTCAATGAAATGGGACAAAGATGATAATGTGACAGTTCAATCTACTCTTTGAGCTCTAATTGTAAGTTAAGATAAAAGCAGGCCTCAGGTAGTTTGTACAATTTTCGTGTGGACCCCAGAACACATGTAAATAAAACCTAACTTCTTTTTGGTCTGTGGCTAAGTCTTCTGGGTTGCAACCTGAAGTCTTCTGGGTTGCAACCTGAAGAAGAACCCAACATTGTTCAGATGAAACCACAGTCAACCTGTTTCAAGCATGAGGGTGGATGCTTCTTGCATACCACTAAAACTGATTGTTGATTATAAGCATTGTTGCAAACCTGCACAAAAGAAAAAAGGAACACTAATTGATGATGAAATAAGTCATTTTGCCAGAGAATTAATCCAACATACTTCTGAACCCAGTGTCAATCTTAATCATATCATCTGGCCAAGTCATTGTGGTTCTCGGGTTTTCAATTGTATTGATAGTACTGGGTAAGGTGACTATTAAAGCCCATGTACATTCAATAAAGCAAGAATATCTTTTTGTTCCAAAAGTAACTGAAAGTGCAAAAAGACAAGTTATTTTTTTTTTAAGTTGAGTGTCTTTAGAGAATCATTATGGTAAATTACATGTTACTATCATTATTCATTGAAGGGTTATTTTGGGACATCTTGAGTTCAGAATTATGCCACTGTAAGGGAGCACAAGAACAGATGTAATGTGTTCTTTGCTATATGAAATTAAGTACCTAATGGGGGTATATTGATACAGAAAGAAAAATTGTCATTAGAGTATTAAAACTAAGAACTTAAAGAGTATAATCTCCAGTTGTAGAGATTAGGAAACACTCTTAGGAAAATGGCTCATGAACTGGATCTTGGAACATGATTTCAATAGAAAGAAACTTAAGGCCATTTATTGATAGGAAGAAGGGCATGGAAATAGGACAGAATGAATTACTTAAAATGCTGCATTTTTCTCTTTTAGTGGAGTGTTCTGTATCAAGGTAGGATAGAGATAAGGCTGAAAAGAGAGGTAGGGGTCATGTTTGTTGAGGATTTTGGTTTCTATGTTCCGGAGCTCAGAACTTTTCATGCAGAAAATGATTCCAAAGATGAGTATCCAATGAGTGTTTTAAAAAGCTCTAATTGGTAGTATGCAGGGGGGAAAAAGAGATGAGTGAAACTCAGAGAAGACAACTCTAGAATAGACAGATTGCATGGAAGTGGCCGTGGGCATTTAATTTATTTTCCGCACTTTTTAAATTCACAGTATCATAGTTGTACATACTGATGGGATTTGTTGCTACATATTGTACATGCAGATGACATAACAATATTATGGCCCATATCACTCCCCAGCATCTCCCTAGCAGGTCATGGGCATTTTAAACAGAAACCACAGCAATGTACATTTGTTTTCTTTCAGGAAGGCAGCATTTGATGAGATAATATGAGACCTTTACACAAAGAAGCTTTATACTATTGCTATATTATTAAAAAAACCCAGCATTTTCAAAATGAAATTAAAGCCGGTGTCATGATGCAGGCCTATAATCCCAGAGATTTAGGAGGTTGAAACAGGAGGATTGCAAGTTTGAGGGTAGCCTTGGAAACTTATTGAAGCTCTGTCTCAAAAATTAGAAAGGCCAGGGGTAGCTCAGTGGTAAAGTGTCCTGGGTTAAATCCCCAGTACCAAACAACGACAAAAAAAGGTGGTTGAGTAATAGTCTTGAAATATTTATGTGCATAAGAATTTTCTAATGAAATAAAGATTTCTGTGATTTGCTCTTACAAATCTTGAACAGTAGGTATTCTGAGAGCCATGAATCTATATATTCATACCTTGAGTAAAAAGAAGTAGGTAGTCTGCAAATCACTCTTCCAACACTGGGTAGGGAACATAACAGTAATAATAAAAGAATACATTTATTGCCCACTTCTCATTTACCAGATTCTTGATTAAATGATGCATGCACCATTATCTCATTTTATCTTCATAGTAAACCTAAGATGTGTCTATTAATATTATTTCCAACTTACCAAAAATCAAGAATTGGATGGATTAAAGAGCACTTTGAAATCATAGAGCTAGTAGAATAAATAATTCAGGATGTGAACCAAAGATTATCCAACTTCAGAAGTCACATTGGAGAAATTCATGATATTAAAAACTAACTTTTGTCTCTCCTCTTGTTCTTTCTCTTTTCAAAAGTTTCAACTGATTGGGACCAGTGCCACATTTAACAAGATTGCCTGATTAAATTTACTCCAGTAAAAATTTCATTCCTAAGTAGAGAAAGACCAGCTGGAACATAATCAGACATCATAGTGGGATGCCCTAGATATGAAGCCCATCCTACCAAGAATAATACATATGCACATAGCAGTAATTCCAAAATAATATAGAAAATTTCTACAGCATGTGTTATTATAACCATTTAAGCAAAAACATAAGAACTTTAAAGTGGGACATTATCATTGCCTTGAACATTTTTTTCTCCCTGTCTTAAAATTGACATCTCAAATAAATTGTGATCTTGAAGCTTAAGCATTAATTGTCTAAAGGATGGCCCACAATAAAACATGATAAAAGTCAGATTTTACTTTATTCTTTTCAACTGTCTCTTGGCCCAAATCAGTGCACTTTTTTAATATTAAAAGGCAACTCATTTACCTACATTTCTTATAATACTGAAAGCAGTAGTAGCTTATGTTTCCTTCAGGAAAAAAAATGAGGTAAATATTATGGGTTATAGTCAAAGTTCAATTAACCTATTCCAGATATTAATCCTTTCTGCTTTGAGAAACAGGCTTAAAAGCAGAATAATTAATAGGTATCACACTCCAATCTTAGGGAAAAAAACACAAAATTTCCATGATTTGGACTAAGATTTGAGATCTCTTATAATTCTCCAGTTTCGAATACAACAACTCCTTGAGTATGACGACTGACTAAAAAGTGGTGGCAGTATGTGGTTACATTAAACTGCGTTTTTATTTGCTTTCTTACAAGCAGTGTTCTTTCATGTAGTCACATTTTCCCTTTGCTCCCAGATGTAAGATGACAGTGTTTGGAAAAGTTCCTTTTAATATTGTAGTTAGTAGTCCAAGTCAATTTCAAGTTCTTATTCTTTTTCCAGGCCTTTGGAGTTTACTTCAACTTTTGTTTGAAGTTTGTTCAAAATCAAATACTTCCCAGATACCATGCTTAAACTCTATGTGGCGGACCAGTGAGCACTGATTTCTCTGCTTTCCTTTCCATGTGTATGGATGTATGGAGCTTGCTGCTTGCTGTGTATCCTCTTTTTTTTTTTTTTTTTTTTTTTTTTGAACCTCACAAAGACTTAAGTTTTATTCCAAATCATTTTCTTACATATATAAAATTATGTGTGCCCCATACAGTTGTTTTAAGCTAAAGGTTAGCATTAGCACACTGTTCATATATTCTGTACCATGGTTTTAACCTTGATATATTTTGCATATCATGTCATATCAGTATCATGGAAGGTTGTCTCATTTAAAATATAATGGATAAGTTCAGACATATAAAAAGAAGATAAAATTATAAAAAGATAGTATAAAGAACTCACATGAAATCACCCATCTTTAACTTAAACAATGGCCAGATTTTTTTTTTTTTTTTCCCATACTGGTAGATAGGCTACCTACTACAAAGTATTCTCCATGCATAATTACTTCAAAGTTAGCTTTGTTGCTTTGAACCAGAATTTCTAAAGCCACCAAAATCCATTCTCTGAAAAACTAATATCTGAACAAAGCAAAAGGCACTGTTTTATTTAAACACATAGGGATTCAATGAGTCTGATCATTTCTTCACATGATGACTTAGTTCATCTTGCTGTGTATCCTCTTATATCTTCAAGGAACTTAGTAACTCAGAAAGTAAAAAGAAAAAAATAAAAAGCCTACTTGCTACCATGAGCAGAAAGTTTGGTATGTGATAAAGAATAGATATTTGAAAAAATTTCACATGCAAGGTTTACAGAATTTCTTTAAATTCTTGCAAAGAATCACTCATTTCAGTGCTAAAGTTTTGCCCTTACAGAAGATACATTTAACCCTTCATATATGTCCTCTGATTTATATTTCAGTAGTTTGTTTGAACTAGGAATTGACTCCAGGTGGTGCTGGGGGTCGAACCCAGGGTCTTGTGCTTGCAAGGCAAGCACTCTACCAACTGAGCTATCTCCGCAGCTCCTGGCTTTGGACTTTCAATCCTCCTGCCTCAGCCTTCTTAGCAGTTGGGATTACAAGCATGCACCACCTTGCCAGCAGTGCATACTTTTTGATTGCCTAATAATGTGAGGACAACTTGGTAGATTTTTAAAAAATGGAAGACTGAGGACAGAATACCAAAATTATTTATTTAAACATGTTTATTTATTGGAAAAAAATCCAGATTAAAATGAATGTGTAAATATAAGAAGTGGACAATAATATATCTAAATCAATAACATTTTACATATAATAAAAATAGTTTGAATATAAATGAACTATATTTTCTAATAACAACAATAAAATATGAGTACAAATGGATAGAACATATATAAAAAACTACAAAAATTGTATCTTTTATAAAATAACTGCATTTTGAAAGGATACATGAGAATGTCAATATTGAAGAGATGTCAAGTTATTCCAACTGGATCTACAAGTTTACTACAGTTTCTATAAATGTCCCAATCAAATTTTGAGCTTTTCTTTTTTTCTTTTTGTATGGAAATTGAATCCAGGGAAACTTATCACGAGATACATTTACTTTTTATTTGAGATGGAGTCTTATTAAATTGTCTAGGCTCAATTTCAAACTTGTAATCTTCCTACCTCAGCTTCCTGAGTTTCTAAGATTAGAGATGCGGGCCACTGCACCTGCCCAATTAAATTTTTCTTATACAATTGAGCAAATAAGACAATATCCCAAAATTCCATCAAGAGTATTTGAGGTATGATTTGAAATATATTTATATATCACTATTAATGAGTTAAAACGAGAATGAGAATTGAGAATTCTAATTGGAATGAACAAGTAGATATCAAAGTAGAATTACTATGTATATAATAACTAGAAGTAGAAGAGATGAAGTAGCAGCTGATTAATAGGGAACATAATTAAATATTTGGTTATTAGGAAATCAAACATCAATAGTTCCCATTATTATACTACTTTATTTTTTTAAATTAGTTTGGAATAGAGTAAATATAACGATAGTGATCATCACCTGGTTGAAAAATTTGATAAAAGAATTTCATAGTATGTATCAAATTTTTGAAAATACACACAAGAGAGTTGTGCTAGTTTCCCATTATGTCACAATAACCTGAAATAAATCAATTTTAAAATAAGAAAGGTTTATTTGGCTCACAGTTTGGGAAGTTTCTGTTCATGATCAATTAGCTCTGTTGCTCATGGCCTGTGGCAGCACAGTGCATCATGGCAGGATTATGTGCTGGAGCAAAGCTCCTCACCTCAGGAAGTCGAAAGAGAGGGAAGAAGGTGGGCCGGCATTATTCCACTATCGTCTTCAAGGAAATGCCTCCAGTGATGTAAAAAACTAGGCCTTACTTCTTAAAGGTATCATAACTAGGACTTACTTCTTAAAGATAGCACTGGGGGAGCAATCCTTTAACTCATGGGCCTTTGAGGGACATTCCAGATTTAAACTACAGCGGAACAAAATAAAATTTATAAGGAATTCATATTTTGAAAAGCACTGGACGAATTGCAGACATGTATGTAGAGAAATTTAGCATATTTTTTGAACATGGAAAAATTAGACCTGACTAAACTGGCAAGAGTTGGAGGATTATTTGATCAATTATATCAAAATTATGTTGTAGAATATTCTGTAACCATTTAGAATGCTAGCAATGTTGACTCAATTCTGTTTATTCAACTTGCCAACATTTTCATGTGTATTGATATAATTTTAAACTATTCCAAACACACATATCTTGAAGGAAATATTGTAGAAATTTTAACAGTGGTTATCCCCTTGGTTATAAGAAGAGTAGAAATTTTCCTTTAATAAAAGTTTTGTGTATATGATTTTTTTATTTTCAAATATAATATAGTATGTTTTTAAAATTAAAAGGGAACAAGAAGTATGATTCCCTATATTTTTAGAAAATGACACAGATGAAAATTAAGGGAATAGATTATTTTCCAAGGCATTGCCAAAGTTTTATTTCCACTCTAATGGACTTGCCACCGACATCAAACCTTGTAGAAGTGTATTCCCAAGTTATTGGTACCAGCATTCATTCACTAAGTTATAAAGACTATATGGTATTGAGGGTAACACACAGCGTAGGGTCATTGGCTTGAAGGATCTTAGGAGAGTCTATTGCCTTTATGACATCTATTTTGGGATGAAAATTGGACAGTAGCTTTGAATAAGACAAACAGAAGACATGTTCAAAAATCTTTTAAAAAACCTCAGTATACACTATGCTCTTCTACCTCTTCCAAATTTTACTGTGTCTGCTCACAACACACACAACAGAAAGGCAATTGGAATTTTTTCTGGTGTTTGTCCCATCACAGATATTACATCTCTTTGACAGACTGTCACTTGGACATCCCATGCCATGCACTTCAAATCATAGTTTACCTTTCCTCCTTCCTTCCTTCTTTCCTCCCTCCCTCCTCCCTCCCTCCCTCCCCTCCCTCCCTCCCTCCCTCCTCCCATCCCTCCCTTCCTTCCTTCCCTTCCTTCCTTCCTTCCTTCCTTCATTCCTTCCTTCCTTCCTTCCTTTTATGAGGCTGGGATTCAAACCCGGGCCTTGCCATCTCTACTTCTGAGCTACGCTTCCATTCTAAATCCTGTATATCTTGATCATAAAGTGATGATCATGTACAGGAACTCTGCAGCCAGAATGTCTAAAGTGAAATTCCTTCTTTGCTTCCTAAGGTGTTATGCCATCTGGAGTATTCTGTGCATCAGTTTTTTTCATTATCAGGGAAGAAACTGGATTTTATGATTTTTATTTTCTGATTACTTTAATAATAACTCAAGTTTTCCTCTGTAAAAACTGTACTGTTTAAAGTAAGTCTGATTGTAGGCAGCAAGTCTGGTGCAAGTTCCGTAGTTTCCTGACCTCTTAAGGCTTTTAGGATAAACTTTAAACTACTGGGCTTTGCAGAAGAGACCCATCTTTGATCTGGTCCTGTCTTTCCTCAACTGTTAGTTCAAACTTCTAGTTTCATTTCTTCTTATGCAGTACACGCACCTCGACCCTTTGCACATCTTCTGTCTAAATTCCACCCCAACTCTACCTCCATTCTGAACAACTCTTCTCATGTACAGCCCAGGCATCACCTGCCCCAGGGAGTTTTCCTAACCATTGCCTTAGAATAAACTGTGTTACTTTCCGAAGTGTTCAGTCATGTGCATTGTTCTCTTATAGCACTCAGCAAATCATATGGTAGTTGTACAGTTGTCTTTCTAAACTGTAAACTCTTAGAAGACAAGCACTGTCTAACATTTTGTTTCTAACACACTTCTCCCCAAATGGATGTTGACAAATTCCTTGTTTTGTTCCTTTGTACCTGGCAACGATGTACAAATTCACACTTGCGTGTCTATTTTTCACAAGTCTTAAGTATGGCTCATTTGCTGGTGTTCATATTTACGTAGGTCACCTACCCTGTCAGTATGACCCAAATGGCCATATATTTGTCACTTGTTATGGTTTGGATATAAGGTGTCTCCCAAAAGCTCATGTGTGAAACAATGCAAGAAGGTTTAGAGAAGAAATGACTGGGTGACTAGAGTCTTAACCTAATCAGTGAATTAATCACCTGACGGGATTAATTGAGTGGTAACTGAAGGCAGGTGGTATGTGGTTGGAGGAGGTGTGGCATTGAGGGCATGACTTTGGGCTATATATCTGTACCTGACAAGTGGTGATCTCTCTCTCTCCCTGCTGACTTATCATGATGTGAGCTGCTTCTCTCCAACACACTCTTCTGCCATGATGTTCTGTCTCACCTCAAGCCCTGAGGAATGGAGCTGGCTGTTTATAGATTGAGACCTCTGAAACTGTGAGCCCCCAAATAAGCTTTTCCTTCTCTGCAGTTGTTCTGGTAGGGTCTTTAAGTCGCAGCAGTGAAAAAGCTGACTAAAACATCACTAAAGTATGTTATTTCTTCAAGGCCAACTATTTGCTGCCCTGAAAACATATAAAGCAAAAGGGATTTTTGATCATGGGCATTTTTGTTTACCTTTTTGCCTTTTAATCATTTTGCTCTCTGGTGGACTGACTGTTAAACTGTATAGAATATAAAATTAAAAGGAAAGAAGGAATTTGGGGTAATCTGTATAATGGATAAGTTGTTTTAAATATTTGAGAGTTGGCTACTTAGCACTGCTAAAACTTTGCTTCCTAAGAGCAAATATTATAGTGTTATAAATTGTTTTAAAACTCCTATTGGTGAAGACATTGCCCAGTCATTTAGGCATAGACTCCAAAATGAAGATCCATAATAATTCTGTAATCTTACTTAAGATTAGTTTAAATTAATCTTTTTTTGGTATTCATAGCAGATATGGAATGAATCAAAGAAACAATTAACTAACACATAAATATGCTTATATTTTAATCCAGTAGCATAGCCCAAGTCTGGAGAAGCTGGGGGCCTTCTTCAATTTCACTATAGTCCACATTCTTGCCAGCATTATAGCAAGTCACCCAGCATCTCATAATCTCAAAGACCTAAATCAATATTTCTAGCTCTATTGAGTTTTCATTAGGCTCATTCATGACTAATCAGAATCATCTAGGAATACTTATAAAGAAGGCAAATTCCTTGACACTATCCCAACCTACTAAATCATTTTCTGGACATTGTAAGGGGGAGACATTCCCTGTTCACCCATTATTCAGGTGGTTCTTACTCATTCCATAACCCTATTGCTATAGAGGAAATAAATGCTATGTACTGCCTCATGATTGTGGAAAAAGTTTTACAGAAAGGGAAAATAATATAAGTTGCACAAATTATGAATCAGGAACTCTAATTTTATTTCTTTCTCAATAATAAAAAACACGAATATTTCATTAGTAAATTTAAAAATACAGAGGGTGGGGTGGAGAGAGAGAGAGATCTTGAAATAAAGAGATTTATTGCTTTCTCATGTTGTATTCCTCCTTGCATTATTTTCTTCACTCTATACTCAGGGTAGAATTTTAAAAATCTGTTCTTTTAGGTTAAAAAATAATTATGACAGACTAGTTTCTTCCTTGAAATTAGTGCATTTTTAAAAATGATTTCCTACTTCCAATTTTTGCTTCATTTTCTGGCAACTATTTATATTCTTTAAATGAATTATCAGCATGCAAACCTCCTGTTATTTTTCCCAGTTTAAAAAAGCTTCTATCAACCTCACTTATTCCTCAAGCTATCACTTTTTTCCCTTCCCTCTTTTACAGCAAGACTCCATCAAATTTTTGCTATACTTTCAAACATTTCTCTCTACTTATTCAGTTCACTCCAACCCTCCCCAAACCCTCATATCATGACCACCAAGGATTTTCCATGTTGCTAAAACCAAAGGTCTGTTCTCAGTCCTTATTGCATATGGCCTGCCAGCAGCACTTGGCAGAATAGATGTTCTCAACTCAACTTACTGATTTCCAGGACATGCACTTTCCTGGACTTTTTATTTCCTTACAGTCTGCTGCTTCTCAGGTTCCTACTTCTTGGGTCATCAGCCAAATTCCTGGTTAGTATTTAAAAGCTCTTCCCTTTTCTGTTGTTACTGAACTCTCAATGGTCTTATCCAGACTGAAGGCTTTAGATACCACCTCTATTCTGAATATTCTTAAACTCTATATTTGCAGTTGGAACCTCTTCCCTGATCACTTGACTCATACATTCCATCGATTACTTGGAGCTTCACTTGGATGTCAAATATGTGTATTAAACGGGCCCTACACTGGGCTCCTCATATCCTTCGCTTGTGATCCTACTTCTCTCATAGCTTTCCCCCTCTTTGCAGATGGCAGATTCATCTTGCCAGATACATCGAGACCTTCTTGAATTTTCCCTTATTTATCACACCTTACAGAGGTGAATCCTCTTGGCTTTTCCTTCCAGTGTATCAGATTCTGACCAATTCTCATCACTTCCCCTGCTTACATCTAGTTCAGGCCTCCATCATCTCACACTTCAACTAGGGCAATAGCCTCTTAACTCTTCTTGATATTTTTGCCTTTATTCCCCTTAAATTGTGCCTGATGTGACAGAGCTATCCTTTTAACATGCAACTCATCACTCCTTCTCTAGAGTCTTCCAATGTTTTTTTTTTTTTTTTTTTTTTTTTAATTTCACCCAGAGAGATGAAAGAAAAATCATCACAGCAGTCTATATGACCTTAAATGGCATATTAGTCATCTCTGGTTGCATAACAACATAACAAACTTTGCAGTTTAGAACAAGGCACAGTTACTTAACACAAGGCACTTGAGTTGGTTCCTCTGACCCAGGGTCTCTCACGGGGTTTCTGCTGGTACTCCAGTGTCATGTAGAAGATCTACTTCCAGTGTTGTTCACACTCTTGTTGGCAGGCTCCAGTTATCTGTTGGCTGTTGGATGGAGACCTTCCTCATTCTTGCCACCGGCCTCCCCTGAGGGTTGCTCACACTATGGCAACTTGCTTTGCATCAGAGAGAGTGAGTTAAAAAGCAAGAGAAGGTGAGCAAAATTGGAACCAGTCTTTTTGTAACAATATTGGGAGTGACATTCCATGATTTTTGCTGTATTTTCTTCATTAGAAGCAAGTCACTATGCCCAGCCCACACTCAAAGGGTGGGTGTTAAAGAAGATCATGAATCCCAGGAGGTGGGCGACATTAGAAGCCAACTTAAGAGCTGCCCACCACAAGAAACTACACCCTTCCCATTACACATCTGACTTTATCTCTTGAAACTTTCCCCTTGATCCCTCTACTTCAATTACACTGGCTTCTTTGTTTTTCCATCTTATGAGTCATAGCTTTTCATGCCATTTGGGCTAGACATGTGAAGGGATTTTTGATTTTTAAAGGTTGCATCCAATTTGTAAGAAGCTATCTGCAGCAACTAGGATGGTGGTGATCTCATTGTAACTTCATAGGAGTCCATTATTCATGAAGCCAGTAGCATGTTAGTCTTGTTGCTGTGGGTGGGTTATGTAATGTATTACTATGCATTTATAATATCATGGATGATACAAAATATCTCAGGAATCATAAGGTTTGTGAACTATAGGATTCTTCTAGCCAGTTTTAATTAATAGCAGGTGGGAAGTGAATATCATTTATACCAGAATTTGTTCATTGGCTAAGATAAGAATGTGACAGTGCCTGCAATGCTCAGAACGATCAAGGAGAAATTCTGTATAAAAGGTCAAAGTACAAATTCATATGAAAGGCAGAAAATATGCAACTAAATATTTTTGAAAAGAGGAAGTAAAACTACTACGAAAGGTAACCAGATCAAGCTTCATAGGAACTTGACTTACTGACAACCTAGAAAGACTTTATAAATGAAATGTGAAACAGTATTATAGAATATAGGTAAATTACACCAAAACCATGGAAACAAGACCAGAGATATGGCCCTAAATAGTGACTGTAAAAACAATGTACATCAGAGGTCTGCTTTGATGGAAGAGTGATAGGAAGTGAGAAAGTCTAAAGCAGAAAAATATTGGAACTCCATTTTGGTGAAATATTTGTTCTACCAGATGTTTCATTAGTGACTCCTTATAAAGGTTGGTTATGTTAACACACTCCTGCAGATGAAGATCAGGCTTTGTGTGTTACAGCAAACTTCACAGAAGCTTCATAAATATTAAATAATCAATTTCAACTCAGCAAACAAAGACAGGATCTTTGACAAATGCTCAATAATTTCCCAGCCATTACATTATATACAGATAAATGTATTTTTTAAAAGACTGAATGATATGTTTAAAGTATTTAATTTTTATTAATTTACTGTCTTCCACAAAACATGCACAGCTGATTTAATAAGAAATCATGTTTTTATGAAATATCAACATAATTTTTGAGTATTTTCATTTTTTGTGTGTCAAATGCTAAGGAAGAATATTTTAAAAACTAATTTCACTATATTATTAAAAGGTTCAGGCCTTTAAAAATTCTTATTCTGTAAAAATGTTACTATAAGTTAGATTATTAAGGCAAACACTCCCAATTGCTATGTAGTGCATGAATACTAAGATTTTTAATAGTATATATTAATAGGTAGGGGTCATGGTTTTGATTAAATGTATCTAATACTAGATAATCATATTCTGGATTCTCTTTACCCAACATTGTTACCTGACATTTAAAAATTAAATAGAAAGAAATGCATCTAAATCTATGCTACACATTTGAAATTGATAGTTTACATTTGGTATAAAAGGGATAAAATTTATAGTCCTGGGTGACAATTTTATGTAACAAGGCATGAGAATGTAAAATTCCATTCAAATTCCTTTCTTATCACTATTCATGAAAACAGCATTTCTCAGCTGGGAAAGCTAACAGTGATATTACATGGTGACATTATTTCAGAAGAGTTGTCTACGATGCAGAATATCTAATTTTTTCACACATGAGTAAGGACTATGTAAAATTTAGCATTTAATTTGCATTCTATATGCAATATTCTAAAGGGCAAGGTTAAGTATTTTTTGAAATATTATAATAACCTGAAATTAATTTAAAAACAAGAATTTAATATTTATGCATCTTTTTTTCTTCCAAGTCTTTCCAAATAGCTTTGCCAAAAGAATAGTATATCTTGATATACTAAAGATACAAACACTATTATTGCTGCTTAAGTAAAAAGGAAACTGGAGCATGGAATTGCATAAATGATTTTTGTAAGGCAATCCAAATAAAGTATAGGAGCACGGGAATAATATAGCCACAGTTTCATTATTCCTCAGTTTAGTGTTTGATGCTTTTCTTTTAAATACTAAAACCAGTAGAATAGCCTAAAACATCACGTGCAAGGTACAAAGCTGTTAACTGCACTGTTTTCATAACCTTTCAGAATCATAGTTGTTGCAAGATCATGCAACTTTATCCCCTTGGACAAGGAAATTTAAATCTAGAGGAATTGTGTCTTGGCCAAGGCTATGAACTATGCAAATAGTACAGACAGCTCAAAACCCAGTGTTCTTCATTCCTTGAGCGATGCTGTGCCCCACCATGACAGAAGTGAAAAAATTGCATTGGCTTTCCAGATTCACTGATCCTTTATGCAATTAGATTAATGATGGAAAGAGTTGCAAAAGATTCTGACTTCAATGTGCTTTAAATATAATCTGACCTTGATGTGTTGTTCTTACTCAACATTTTTCCTAGGCAATATAGTTTTAAAAGGCAATATAGTTTTAAAAATCTTTTTTTTTTCAATTTAATTCAGGAAGACAAAATGTTTGTTCACTACTCTTCACCATTGATTCTCCTCCTGGTGTATTTATTAGCAAAGTCACTAACTCTTGTATTCCTGAAGCTTAATTATCTAAAGCATGGGTGAACAATTTTTTTCTGTAAAGTATTGAATAGTAAATATTTTTGTAACTAGTCAATTCTGATGTAACCACAGGTGTTGGTAGCACCAAGGCAGCCATTAAGAGTAAATGGAAGTGGATTCTGATATAACTTCTTTTCCAAAAACAGGTGATTGGCCCATTGGCTTTATGACCTTAATCTGAAGCACAATGATTGCAAAATGAGAACCAAAATGATGATATGCGGCGATGTTTCAGTTCAGGAGTATTTCAGTTCTAAAATAAAATCACCACCAAATCTGGAGCTACAGTTGTTCTAAGTTATGTCTATAGACATTGGAATTGGCATACCTTTTTAAAAATAAAACTTATCTTTATCTTCCCAGAGTTTCTTTTTTTAAAGTTATCTTGAGTATTATCGTTGGTGTAATTTTTTTTTTTTTTTAGGAGAGAAAATTGAGGAATTAGATAACATATAAGATTTAGATAAATCATTGTATGCTTTTTAAATTTTAACAAAAAATATTTCAGAACCTTTGGTTCTTGCACCCGTTTGTCTCATCTGTCACCTTTGCCTCTTGAGAGGCAAAGAAGACAATTAAAAAAAAAAAAAATCAACCCATAAGTTTGCAGAGAACAGGAGGAGAGAAATTGATGGGCCAGAATTCTCAACATACTTTTGGAAGGTGGGAAGCAGCAGTGGTGGTGACTCAGATTAGTGGAGGAGGCTAAGTATAAAGTGCTGCTGCAGAGGAGGGCAAGGATGAGAAATGGGCCAAAGCAAACTTCCAGCTGCAAAACTTCAGAGCACTCAAAACATAAAAGTACCAGTTAACGAAGAAGTTAAGATGTGAGCCATGGAAGTGAGAGTAAGAATATTGGGTTAAAGGGTACACATAAAATGTATAGGTGCATCCTTTCCCTGCGTCAATCCTCAACTCCTTATCACCTCCAACATCCTATCAACACTTTCATGAATAGTAGGGACTGGAAGCATCCTCTGAAGAAATAGAAAAGCATAGGGCCCAGGGGCACTCAGCCAAACAGGAGCTGGAGGGAAGAATGGAAGTGAATGCAAGGAGATCAACTCATAGTCCCACAGGAAATACATGAGACCCTCTAGGCTTCTTTTCCTGTCCTGCACCCAGAACATCAGCTGTAAAGGTAGAGAAGTCTTGAGAAATTCATGATTTTGGAGAAAAAAATTAAAGAACAACAAATAAACCCTTAACTATATATTGATTTATCAATATATATCATATATGAGAGTCCCAATTGTTCAACTATAAATCCCAAACCCTTTTCTCCCTGCCTTCCCTCCTTTGATTCTTCCTCATTCCTGGCCCACAGTTCCTATCTGTTTTGCAGCACTTTTGTTTGTTAGATATGTTTTATCAGTTAAGGATCACCAATTAGTTTAAGTAAGTCTCCAACATGAAAGAAAAGACACAAAGCTTAAAAAAAAAATTACAAAAGAAAACCCAATTTCCAAAACAAAAACCCAGCAGAAATAGACTCAACACAGAATGTAGAAGAAAATAGATGGAGATATTTATTAGAGCTCTGAAATGAGAAAAGAATTCTACTATAAAGGAATAATGATAGAATAAAGAGAGAAATCACTTAAAATTAATATGTGATAGTGAATATAAGTATAGGAAGATAAAAAAGAGAAAATCTCACAAACTAGAACAAGGAAAAAAAGTGAGAAATGAGAAAAAAATAAATTTTTTTAATTTGATGGACAACATTGATCAAATAGAGTTTCCAGAAAGAGACAAAAAGTAAGACAAGGGAACAAACTATCAAAGAAGCAGTACAATTTTTAAAAAATTATTATTTTTACAGAAATTATCTTAAAATATTTTAACATCTTCTAGATAGATATAATACATAGAGAATGGTTATAATACAGATCAGAAAGTATTATACTGTGAAATTTAAAGCAACTTTAAAAGTTAGACTATGGAAATTATGGATAATGCAAGAGATGCTAACTTTGCTATATTCCACTTTAGTCATATTGTAAATGGAAATACTCTATTCTGGTTAGGTACCATACTTTCAAAAGGATAGATACTCTTAAGTATAAGTACAAAAGTAATTGACAAAAGGCAATTTTCTGTATTAGTCATTGCTGGATAACAAAACTTGTGGCTTTGAAAATAATCATTTCATTTACTCTTCATTCTGGAGGTCAGCAATTTGAGTTGAGCTCTGCTGAATAGTTCTGCTAGTTCTGGGGTTATTCAAGTAACTGCAGTCAGGTAGTTATTCTGGGACTGCCTGACTCCTTTAACTGTCTGAAGATTGGTGACAACTGACAGTTGAGCTATTCTCCCTGCAAGGAGGCTTACCAAGGTTTTTTCACATGGATGTCTCAGGTTCCAAGAAAGTGAGAGTGGAGATAATAAGGTCTACTGAGGTGTTTGTTTGAAGTACTCATAACATCACTTCTGCTATATCCTATAAGTCAAAGCAAGTCACAAAACCAATCCAGACTCAAAGCTATGGTGCAACTGTAAACCACAGTTTTTCCCTTTTTCTTGGGATTATAAAGACATGCACATATGTGGATGAGATGCAGTTGTGACTATTATATAGCGATCTACTATAGTCCCCTCAAACCATACCACATGGAGAACAGCTGAAAAAAATCATGTTTGATTAGCCTATAGTATATACAGGAGGCTATGGTAACTGTTTCGAATATTTGAAGTGATGTAATGTGGAATAGATATCACACTTATTTTTTTATAGACCCTACAAGTCAAATAAAATATGCAGATAAAAATAAAGAGACATTTTTTTGCCTAATACAAAGAAGAACTCTTTAAAAATTGTGAAATGCTCTGCACCAAAAGACTTTAGGTGTATACTGAAGTACTGCTTGTTTTAGGATGTGTATAGAAAGACACTAGGCTATGTGACTTTTAACTTCTCTTCTGATTCTGGATCCTGTGAGTCTTTACAATCTATATGGACTACGTGTCAGTGGCCAGGACTAAATATTACGTTTGGGAATGGCCTGTGAGTAAATGACATGCCTCAGTACTGAGTTTATAAAGAGAGAAGAGAGGAGGAAACTTGAGTGATTCTGAGACTCCAGGGAAGGAAGAAGAAGCTGTGCTTACAAAGGAGTAAGTAGAGGAAGGGAAAACTTCAGAATCACTGATTTAACATAGTATGTCATCTCAGCATTTATCTCAGCATGTAAAACTTCATACTACATTCAGAATAGCTATTTCACCTTATATCTTTCTGATACATAAAACTTTTTCATCTGAAATTCCTATTTTGAAGTTATATCTTGGTTCCAGAGTTATTCAGGCTCAAATGGCTCCCTCCCCCCAGAGTTTTCCATTTATAATAGCATCCCAACTAGTATATCTTTCCTGGGAGGATAAATTACTATAGCTGTGGGTTTAAAATCTACGGTTACCTTCCAACCGCCTGCATTTTTAACTGAGTTTATATTCAGGCTCTTCAGAGAGAAATATGACTAAACAACCAGGAGAATGTTGCATTACCTAATCCAACTGTACATTAGTGGCAGGATAAAAATGAACTGTAGGCCCAATAAGCAAGGTAGATAATTTCCTGGAGACTCTTGTTGTCTCCTACTCAGAGAAGCTTTTACCTGGGACTTACTCCAGTCTGTAATGGTCAAAGTTCTTGATATAAAGAGACATCCACCTTTTTTATGAATCCCTGCCTATTGATAGAGCAACAAGACGTTTGTACTGTAAATTTAGTAGATGGAACACCACAAGAAGAATAAAAAGAAAATTGTCAATGAAAAATTTATTATAAAAGGAAGGCATTTTCAAATAGAATCATGCAGCCCTCAGGTAGTCGGGTTAATCTAAAAGAGAAAGATTTAGTACAAGTAGGAGAAAATATGAGAATACAAGCCTCAGTGAGGTTTCTTCACAATAGGACTTAGCACTGGATGCAGTTTGAATGTGGGTGGTCATTTTATTAAGGCAGGTTAAGCGAGGAGAGGAGGAAATTGTTGGTCCTTGGGAAGATGGTTCGTCTTAGTCTCACACAGTCCTCTGGCTTGGCCCAACCATGACCAAACAACATGCACGGATGCCTGCTGCCTGTTTATCCACCTGGAAATTTCTTGCTTGACCAAATTGGCTCTTATTTCCTTGAGGAATTTCTATTAATGGAGGTGTCTGTTCTAATACATCCATTATTAATATTTCTCCGTATTCTCTAAACTAGACTAACTATTTAAGGAATCCTCACTCTTCCTTCCAAATTTCTCTAGGTTTTTATGATGATAGTCTCATGATGGAAATATGTTTGTGTTATATTTTCTTTTCCTACCTATCATGAATTTTCAAAAAATCACAACAGGTCTCTATTCCATTTCCTTTCTAACTTTTGTGAGCCTTGTTATTTATTCTCAGTTCAAAACAGTCAGAGTACCTAGCCTAGTATTATGTTTATACTCAGAAAAGAGAAAGAATGTTCAAGTTTAAGTAAGATGATCTCATATCAACAACTCCTAATTTTTGTAATTTTAGATACTTATCTATCTTTTTCCAATACTTAAATAAATATTTCTTGCTTCAAATGTTTTGCATATTTTTTTTTTTTTTTTTTTTTTTTGGTACTGGGTACTGGGGATTGAACCCAGGGATGCTTAGCCAGTGAGCCACATCCTCATCCCTTTTTTTTTTTTTTTGTATTTTATTTTGAGACAGGGTCCCGCTGAATTGCTGAGGTTGGTTTTGAACTTGAAATCCTCCTGACTCAGCCTCCTAAGCTGCTTGCTAATATAGGCATGCACCACTGTGCATATTTTTCAGAATTGTCAAAAACAACCCTAAGTTACTTGAGATGTGGTTAGTTACTGTTTGTGTTGGCCCATGTTTTTATGTATCACTACTAGTGACCCATACTCACAACAAATTTTGGGGATATATAGCAAGTAAACTCTACACTGTTACAGTAGCCCCAAACCTTAAAGAAATCATGGGTTATTCTAATGAAGACCAGAATTTCAAACTCCCTCTGTCCTATCCTTTTGGTCTTCCCATTAACTAGCATCAGGACAAATTATTTGATTTTGGTAACTTTATATTATTGATATTGTTCCAGATCAACATATATGGTTCTACTTCAATCTTTTTAATAGTACAGAATATCCCTGCATTTTATTTAATAAGTTCTTTATTGCTAGACATGTAGAATACTTTCCTGTTTTTCCTCTGTTATAAACAATAATTCAGTGAAAATTCCAGCATACATTCACAGAGGTAGATTCATTCTACTTATATAATTCTATAAGTAGAACTGTTGAGTAAGAAGAAAAAATTTATGTGCCAAAAAAAAAATTATACCACTTTATACTTTGAATTAGCAGTTCTTGAAAATATCTTTTCTCTAAAATGTTGTTAAATTTTATAACTCTGAGGGGCCAAAAAATGTTTACTGATATTTATTTTAGTGGGAGTAAGTAACCATTGTTACACATTTGTCATTTGTTAATTTTGTAACTTGACTGTTCATATCCTTTGCCTATTTTTGTATTTGATTTTTTTTTTTTTTTCCTGGTACTGCGGATTGAATCCAGGGGTGCTCAATCACTGAGCCACATCCCTAGCTCTTTTTATATTTTATTTAGAGACAGAGTCTTGTTGAGTTTCTTAGGGCCTTGCTAAGTTGCTGAGGCTGGTACCGAAGTGGCAATCCTCTTGCCTCAACCTCCCGAGGCACGGGGATTACAGAAGTACACCACCATGCCTGGCTTGGTTTGTCACTTTTGTGTCAGTTGGTAGGCAGATCTTACAATATATTAATCTTTATCATTCAACAATAGGTATGTATTATTTTTGCAAATATTTTCTATTTGCCCGTTAGTTTAGTTTTTCCTTTTTTTTTTCTTAAGAAGAGGTTTGCAAGCTACTACCTAATCACATTCCCTACCTGTTTTACTCCATAGAGGTAATCATTGTTTTGAAATTTACTTGTTTTCTTATTCCTTATTTTATATGACTTTACTACATATGTATATAGTCCTGGACAATATAGTACTGAATTTTTATTATTTTTGAGTCTTATATTTTGTGTAACGCTATTATTTATTTATTTCGGTGCTAGGGGTTTAACCTAGAGTGCTAAGCCTGTGCTCTATTATTGAGCTATACCCGCAGCCAATATATTTCTCAAATCTAATTACTCCAATTTGGTCCTGTATTCAATGGTATGCTGACACATTAGGGCTCTCCCATTGATCTCCATCTGTCATCCCTGATTTGTAGCATTGCCATTTTCTGTAACTGCAATACCATAGCCAAAGAATTGTGATAACAAACTCACAGTCATAGAATTTGCGAGGTGTTCCCCTCATAGTTTTTTAATGTTCTAGTAGGTTTTTTTTTTTTTTTTGCACCTAATAAGATGACCTTGATTTTTTCCTTCTTCCTCGTTTAATCTACTAAGATATAAGTAAAACTTATGAATTTTCTCATGCTGATGCTCTTTTGATCCTGGAACAACCTAGCTTCGTAATGATCTATTAGTGTCTTTACATAATGTTCTAGTCTTTTAATATGATTCAACTGTGAGGGTCTCTTTTCCATATCTCTGGATTAAAATTCTATGCTTGCAGGATGGAGTATCTGATTGTGTCTCTTTCGATCTCCAGCTGCTTCTGGAGAAATCATCCAAGGTCAAAGGTGACAACATATATAGAGTAATTTTGCTTGCTGGAATGCTTCACAGTGAATAGAAGTTTTTAGAATAAAAAGACCATAGTCATGACTTTGTCAGCTGTAAAATTCTTGATCTTTCTTAAGAGTTTACCATCTTCTTATTATGGTGTTGGGTTATTGCCAAAATCTTCTTTAAAATTTTATTGTATTTTTAATTGACAAATGATAAGCACACACATTTATCATATTAATTATACATATTGTGATGTTCTAATGTATTTATATATTGTAAAAATAATTATATCAGTCTTATTAACAGATATCGCCTTGGTAGTAAAAACCTTTAAAATTGTGTCTCTTAGCAATTTTGAAAAAATTACATTATTATCTACAGTCACTATGCTGTGCCATATATTTCAAACACTTATCGTTCTGTCTAACAGAAACTTGGTGCCTGTTGACCAATATCTCCCTAATCCCTTCCATTTCAACTCCATCATCTGGTAACCACTATTCTACACTTTGCTTTTATGTATTCAACTTCTTTAGATTTCCCACGTAAGTGAGATCATGTGGCATTTGTCTTCCCAAACCTAACTTATTTCAGTTAACCTAAAGTCCTTCAGTTTCATACAGACTATAGTAAATGACAACAGTTCTTTCTTTCTAAGGCCTACTAGTATTCCATTGTACATATATGCCATTCTTACTTTACTTATCTGTGATGGATACAGGTTGATGTCATTTCTTGGCTAGTGTGAATTGTGCTCCAAGAAACATGGGAGTGCAGATGTCTTATCAATACACTAACTTTGTTTCCTTTGGGTATATATCCAGTAGTGGGATTACTGGATCATGTGGTCATTCTATTTACAATGTTCTATTTTATTTTATTATTTCCATAATGGCTGCCCCTTATCTTCTCAACAACAGTGTACAAGGGTTTCCTTTTCTCTACGTCCTTATGAACATTTGTTGTCTTTTTTCATTTTCATGAATACTACTGTAACAGGTGTGGGGTTTTAATTTGTATTTTCCTGATGATTAGTGATGTTGAACATTCTTCATATACTTGTTGACTACCTGCATGTCTTCTTTAGATATATGTCTAGACAGGTCCTTTGCCCAATTTTAATTGGGTTATCTCTTTTCTTCCTATTAAGCGAGTTCCTTATATATTTTGAATATTAACACTTTATCAGAGGTATGATTTGCAAATACTTGCAGTATTAATTTTACAAGGAAGTCAAAGAACAGAATTTCTGAAATAATTTATTCATGGCTGTTCTTATAAGTCATTTACTTAGTGGATATAACAGTAGATTGAAAAGCAGAGCATGTTACTTTGCTTCTCTATGAATGAAGATCTATGAAAAGGGGATTGTGAGTATTAAGTAGTATATTTAGAGGAATTTAGGAATAAAATAAAAGCTGAAGAATATAATATTGTAAAGGTTATTCAGAGTCTAGCCCTTCCTGAATAGTTTTACCAGATGATAGCTTGATTGTGTGCTCCTTAAGGACAACAATCAAATTCTTGTCATTCTGTTATCCCTAAAAATGGCAAAATGATCAATTCCTTTGTATTTGAAAAGAAAAGTGACCCTGGGGAAAAAGGGAAATGGGATCACGATACAAAATATACGTGAATTGAGACTAGTAAAATCGTAAGTGTAAGGGTGAACTGTCCTTGTCACTGAACAGGAATGTGTATCCAGAGGAAGCACAATTGGGGAAGTAGAGATCACGCCAGGCTGGACAGAGAAGCAGGTATAGGTGGGAGGACTTGATAAGCCCTCAACTTGGCTATCACAGGCAACTGTCAATCTTCCTTTTGAGCTTGTGTCAGTCTGTCACTCTTCCCTGATTCTTTGAAATCATGCAGATTCTACGAGTCCAAGGAATATTTTTCTTTTATGGCTTTGAATCTTTAAATCATATTGGGTTGATATTTGACATACTTGTTGACAGCCTAAATGGATTTTTTAATAGTGTAGCTTAGATAAATCTTTTTTTGTTGTTGTTGTAGGGGAGCCAAAAATGTTTTTATGGCTAACTCTAGCTTAATAAGCAGCCAGAGTTTTTTAAAAAATGCAACCATTTAATTTTTAATATGGATTGGTTCCTTTTGGTAATTAAAAACAAACATTTTGTAAAACTGCCAACATATTAATCAAAATAATGTAGGGTTTTGTACAGTGGGCATTTAAATATACTTTAAACTCTTCTGAGATAGAATCATGAAATAAAATGAAACAGATGGAAAAAGTATCTTTTATTGCTCATGTTTTATGTAGACCAGAGGTCATATGTAAAGTTCAGCAAGGGTCATATTAAACTTCAGTAGATTCTAAAGCTTACTTGGGGTAATACATATTTAAACATTTATGTCACTACAATGACATGTAGCACCAGGAAATAATTACTATGTGACACCTTGGTTATGGAGGCTTCGAAGTTTTTGCCCCAGTCAAATTTGATCAACAGTGACCAAATCCCTTTCCATTTTTCTTTTTTTAAATTTATTTATTTTTTATTTATACAGACTGCATTTTGATTCACTGTGCACAAAGGGGTACAACTTTTCGTTTCTATGGTTGTGCATAATGCAGATTCATACCATTTGTATAATCATACATGTACATAGGGCAATGATGTCTGTCTCAGTCCACCATCTTTCTTACCCCTGCCCCCTCCCTGCTCATTTTACCCTACGTATTCTAAAGTTCCTCCATTCTTCTCTTATCCCCCACTCCTCCACCCCCATTATGTATCATCATCCACTTATTGGGGAAAACATTTGGCCTTTGGACTTGGGTTTGGCTTATTTCAGTTAGCATGATATTCTTCAATTCCATCATTTTTCTTATTAGTTGCAGTGTCAATCTATTGCTCTTAAATCAAGGTTACAATGTATCTAGATGTTGCTAGCTAGAGCTAGAAAGTCCCTGGATTAGCCATGAACTAAAGAAAAGAGCCCCAGAGGGGAGCTTGGAGCTTGTTCTTTCCCTCTCTCCCTTTCATTCTCCCTTTCTCCTCTCCCCTGCTCCCCCTTTCTTTCATGTCTAAAGAGCTATGGCTCTAGTAAACTGTCAGACATAAGGAGTACACAATATAATTATTTCAAATGTTCTGAAATGGTTATGTTTTATGCACTGCTACACATGTTCTGGCCCTTCATTCACTTCTGCTATTTCTATACTGCAGGCAGTATTCCAGAATTTCTTCAGTTATCTTAGCCATTAAACTAGTAAAATAGAAATCAAATACTAGTTATCATTTTTTGGTTTATAATAAAATTTGACACATTAACATTCTTATTTTAATATCAAACAGCATGTGTCATATTCTTTTGCTAATATTTTATTGATTTTCCAACATCAAATTCTAATTAAATAATATGTAATCTATCATGTCATCCATCCTGGCAGCTTTTTTGGTTAATCAGAATTTTCTACCATTAAGATATTAAAAATGATCAGATATATTCAGACTATATCAATTCCATTCTTTCAAAAGGTAGAACTGAGATTGTAACAAGGTTCTTAATTCTTAACTGTGTTTTACTCAATAAGAAAAGCTAATTTAATAATACTAAATGATCATCAATTAAATGATGAACTTTATAGAAGCTAGTTTAACAAAGTGAATTCAAAAGAACATTACATCTGTTCAAAGATAATACATTGTTATTATTTTTAGAGACTTGATAGGGTCCAAGTGCTAATAGTTTAGCCTGTATAGCACTTAGAAGTTTTAAACCCTTCAAAATAACGTGAAAGTATATGTGGAGGTGGAGTTTGGACTGAAACTTGAACTGCCTTATAGATCTGTCTGCTTCCTCTTGATTCTTAGTTTTTCCATGTATTTTTGCAGTACTATGAAAGTGAAGATCACTAGACTCTCATTTTCTTTATGTTGATGGAGCCACTGAAAGCCCCAAACTACCACAAAGTCAGGAAATGCAAAATGTGGTCACTTTCCACAACCTATTATGAAAAAAAAATTGCTTAGTATTCTTGCGTTATGTGAGGTTTCAGATATTGATCTGGAGCATACATCATCAACAAGCAAATAAGTGAATGTGGCCCTCTTCCCCTACTTCATTTTCTATACAGAATTAGCCTGATGTTAGAACCAACCACGAACTTTACTCTGATCCCCGAAAGATTAGTATAGGTATACTGCAAAAAGCAACAGTTAATATGTTTATCTTATTGTATATGCTTAATGTATAGTTCATTTTTGTGATGAGATTCTAAAATTTTTAAAGGGTATCTGTAGTTCTATGTTTGGAAAATATGAGCATTAACATTAAGAACTTTTTCAAGTGAAACATGGTGTACTGAATTACTTGCTTTTGAAATCTAATTTTATAGATGCCACTGACCTTAATTGGTATTCAGATTTTTTAATGACTAAAGGTAAGACAAGATTCACATTTTGCTAGTTGATGTAAGTTTCTTTTTTTCTTTTTAAAGTGTACTGGGAATGGAACCCAGAGCCTCAGAGATGCCAGGCACAGGCTCCACAACAGAAGTACAACCGCAGTTTTTCTTAAATTTTATTTTGAGACAGGGTCTCACTGTTACCCAGGATGACTTTGAACTTGTGATCCTTCTGCCTCAGCCTCCTGAGTAGCTGGAACTACAGGTTTGTGTCACCATATCCAGTTACTAACGCAGATTCCCAAATAAAATTATATAGGCTAAAGTGAACTTCCATTTAAAATAAATTCTCTCCAAAGTGTGTGATAAATATGTCCTTCAAAACTTCACATTTTTTAAAGGAAAAGTTTCATCAATTTCCCCCTCAAATGTTTCCTTTGTACCAGTGAATCAAGACTGTTAGGCATTTGGGAACTCTTTAATTGTTTCTCTAAGGTATTTCCGAGTCTATAATATTAAAAACTATAGAATTTAAATTTGTTCTTTGTTTTAGAATCCTCTAAACCTTTAAATGTATATATATATATATATATGCTTGTATGTGTGTGTATATATATATATATATACCCAAACCAAAAATTAATGTCTGTGCCACTCCCCAAAACACATGTGAAAATATTCTTCAATTTCAATATGGTGGGTTGAGAATTTAGAATTTGGAACCAGATAAACTTGGGTCTGAATTTTAGCTCTTGGTATTATGTTGTACAAAATATTAGCTTTGCTAAGCTTCATCTTCAGATGTAAAATTACAGGCAATGATTGTGCCAATGTTGCAGAGTTCTTGTAAAGATTCTATGATACAGTTCTGAACAGAGCAACTGTTAACAGACATGTTGGTTATCAGGAAAATGCTTGTGGTTCCTACCTTTATCTACTGTTATAGTCAGAATTGGGTGTCTGTAAGAGTTGTATGTTGAACCCGTACTCCTCAGAACCTCAGAATGTGGCTGTATTTGGAGATAGGAACTTTGAAGAAGAAATTAAGGTAAAAAGTGGCCCAACAGTTGAGTACATGAGTATATGACTTGTTCTATATAAGTAGAGAATATTAGGACACAGACATGAGCATCTATGGAGGAAAGATCATGTGAGAATACAGGAAGAAGGCAGCCATCCACAAGCCAAGGAGAGATGTGTTGAAAGAAACCAAATCCACCAATATCTTGATTTTGAACCTCTGTGAGAAAAATGCATTTCTGTTATTTAAGCTGCTCAGTCTGGCACTTTGTTATGTAAGTCCTGGAAAACTAATACATCTAGCCAGGCCAATTTTCTCCTCTCCTTTGGAAACAAACTTACTACATCAAACAAGAGTTGGACTTATGACTATACTAGGCCATGATCATCACACCTACAACAGCCAGAGTCATTTACTCAGGCCACAAACAGGGTTAGTCAGAGTACTTCCATGGGCCATTTCTTTAGAGCGATGTGGAATGGTTCTGATTCTTTACTTAAGATTGTAGTCCTAGAACACAGAACCACATACAAGGAAAAGCCTGAAGGAACATGGCAGGTGCCCAGAATAAAGCAAAGGTGAGAGGAAGCAAAGGAAGAAAAGGAAGCATCATCTTGGAAATGCCTTAATTTCTGAAACCCTAATTTTAAGGATTTCTTTCCCCAAAGCTTCCATTTTAAGTTGAATTGCTGTCACTTTTCACTAATAAAATCCTGATTATTCTTTTTATTTTTGTTATAAAAGTGAACATAGAACTACATGAGACAATGAATTCTTACATAAATAAGTGGTATGCTATAGGTTGAATTGTGTCATTCACCACTATGTGTCATTCACCACCCTTCTACCACTAAAAGATAAGTATTAATGCCAAGTATATTAGAATGTTTCATATTTCTACCATAATTTCAAAGCATATAGCAGTCCCTTGTTTAGTGTGGTTGTCTATCTTCCCAGGCTCCCCTAAGTGTTGTGAAAGACGTGCTTTTTATGTAGGATGTTGGTTTAAACATTGACATGATTCAGGTACATATACTCCAAATACTCATTTGTTAAAGACTCCAGTGCATGGCATTATCAGGAGGTGGTGGAATCTTTCAGAGGTAGGATTATTGGGGGTGTCTTCAGGTCATTGAAAGCATGCCCTTGAAGGGGATAGCTGGACTCCAGTCCTTTCCTCTTCCTCTGTTTCACTTCCTGAACATGAGTTGAACCACTTTATCACCCTTCCACCAGGATGGGCTGTTTCATCACAGGCAAAAATGCAATGGGGCCAATCTAAATTGGACTGAAACCATGAGACAAACTAGACCTTTTCTTTTATAGGTCAATCATCTCAGGTATTTTGTTATAGCATTAGAAAGATAGTACACATGTATATGTATAAAAGAATGAGTGAATCAATTTCCAGTTTGAAACCTTCAAATATGTTTGTCAGACTTAGAATAGAACCTAACATCCTTAACATAGGCCTCGAGTTCTGAACTCATTTTCCACTCTTTCTCTCAGCTCAAGCAAAAATGGTCATTTTACTGTTTCTTGATAGACTCTCAGTTCAGTGTTTTTGACCTGTTGCTCCTTTAGCCTTCAGTCTACTATAAGTAGATTTAATGCATCTCTCTGTACCAACAATATTATCTAAAATAGCACCATACTTTACTTCTTATCCCTTTTCGTGCTTTATTCATGTTGTTCTTCATAACATTCATTAGCATCTAATATTTTGTTTATTGCATATTTATTATTTAGGTTCTCAGAAAAGGGATGTTGTCTGTCTTACTCATTGCCATATTACCAGCATTAAGAAAAATCACACAGTAGGAATGTCACAGTTACTGCTGAATGAATGAATCATTCATTGTGGCCAAACTTTTCAATAGTGGTCATCATTTCACACCATTTTTAGGTTTCCAATCATTGGTAACCCAGTTCTCAGTATTAAAAAAAAAAACAAATTATGTTGTGTAAATGGACAAATATGTAACAAATTAAGCCCATTATTATGTATAATTATAATGCACTGATAAAAAAAAAAGCACTATTGGTTGAAGGTATTTTTATATGAGGGTCTTAATTTCATGAGTGGTAGAAGCTCCCAAAGAGGTTCTATTTGAAACCTTGGATCCCTACTTGATTAGTTATTAGAAGACGATCCAATCCTTGAATTGCTCATCCTGAATCTAATATTTGATTTTTCTGGTATTAAATTATTTAATTTCACCCTCCTATCTGGTTTTTCCACACTATTTTCAATTTTCAACATTGTATAATTTAATTGCGTGAAATGTTCAAAGGAATGGGTACATTTCAGGTCTATAGTGAAAAAGAGTCTCTTTGGAACCCCTCTGGTACAAACATGGCAAATACTTCTGTATATGTTTGAGAAAGAGTTATAGTAGATCAATTATATTTAATGTAATAAAGTATATGAATCTCTTAAGTACTAATTTGGACTCATCATTATATCATATAGAAGATGAATAGTGATCAATTATCAGAAGAGGAAAAAATGAATAATTTCACTGAAGTTATATGCTTTGAGGAAATAATTTATGAAATTTTTTACATAATATAACTGAACATAGAATCCTTGAACTAAATTTTAGAAATTCAGATTGAGTTTAAGCTGCAGAATAATTGTGATTTAGGGCTAAATCACTTAAACTTTTACCATCTCAAATTTCTTATATATGATCACAAAGCATCTGATAAAGATATATGAAATGGAGAGCCATATTCATCTCTTCTTTGAACAAGGACTTATTTGTACTAGCACGTGAGGGTTCAGCCTTTCTTTAAAATCAAAATCCGTGGCACTGTAGTCCAGGGAAGTTGCAGATCTTCCTAAGATGAAAAGTTAAGTAGATATATAACTTGTGCAAGTAGGGAATCTGAGCCATGGTTTTCTAACCTAAACTTTAGGGTCTGGTCATGCCAGGAAATTGAAAAAGTGAGACATTTTTGCTTGCTTCCCAACTGGCCAAGCAACTAACATTCAGAAAATGTTTCTTTTGAGTTAAAGGAATTAGGAAGAGAGAAAAGGAAGGAATCAAAGCTGTGTCCACTATAAAACTACATGACTTTGTGTTTCAGTCAGTTTTTTTTTTTGCCGCCATGACCAAAAGACCTGATAAGAACAATTTTAAGGAGAAAAAATTTATTTGAGTGCCATGGTTTCTGAGGTCTCAATCAATAGATACCCACCTCTGTTCCTGGAGCCTGGAGGTGAGGCAGAACATGACAGTAGAAGAGTGAGGCAGAGGAAAGTGACTGAGGACATCACAAGGAAGGAGAGAGAGAGAGAGAGAGAGAGAGAGAGAGAGAGAGGGCACTGTTATCATCAGGACAAAGTATAAACCTCAAAGGAACGCCCCCAGTGATCTGCTTCCTGCAGCCATACCCTACCATATCCTACCTGCTTTTAGTTACCGTTGTTGGGTTAAGGTTCATAAACCAATCATTTTAACCTCTAAACCTTCTTGCATTGTCTCACATATGAGGTTTAGAGGGACACCTAATGTCTAAACCATAACATTAAGTGAAAGATACTACAAATTGCAGCTATTACAAGGAAGGCACTTGTTAAAAAACATTTTTCTACATTAAGGTTTTATGATTTCAGATCTATCAACCCAAGGTCCATAAATCAATTTCAAGGACTTTTTGAATTTGGATAGAAAAATTTAATTTTTATTCTCATTAATCTACAACAGAAATTAAGCATTTCCTTTAATTATGTTCTACTGTAACAATAGTAAAAGCATTACCTATAATTTGATCACCAATAGAAGTAGGAGCTATTTTAAAATCATGTTAAGGTTCTTGGTGTTATCACAATTTACTATTTATATTTCTCACTGCTTCAGTGATTATTATACATATTGCTAGGTCTTGTTATTTAATGTGTTTATAAGTTACACAATTCAAAGGGATTTGAAGACTAGTAATACCATGTAATTGATTTTCTTTATAAATATATATATAATTTGTTTTATGAATTTCAAAACATTTTTTTCAAAAATTATTTTTCAATGGACTACCAAAAAGGTTCATGACATGAAAAAAGGTTAAAAAGAACTCTGATAGTTTTGTGTTTTGTGTTGTTATTATATGTGCTAAAATTTTAATATCATTTTTTAAAAATTAAAGCTTTATAGTTATACATAGTAATTAGGTTTGTCCTGACAAACTCATTCATGCATGAGATTTTATTTCAGTTCATGATCCCCTTCTTCCTTTCCCTCCCTGCTTTTCCTCCCATCCCTCCCCTCTTCCATTCTGCTTCCTCAGCTTTACTAGACTTCCTTATGCTCATCTAGTAATTTATATTTGATTGGTCCTTTCTACCTATGCATACAGGTGTAGTTCCCTGTCATTTATTTATATATGCATATAACATGATGTTTTAAAATTCATTCTATCTTTCCAATCTTTCTCTTGATCTCCTTTTACTACATTACTAATCTTCCCTTTATCTTTGTTATCCTGTTCTTCCCCTTCCTTCCTTTATTTTACTCTAGCTTCCTCATATGCGAGAAAATATTTGATCTTTCAGTTTCTGAGTTTGGCTTATTTCACTTAGCATCATATTGTCCATTTTTTCCATTTACCAGCATTGCCATGATTTTCTTTTCTTTTTTTTTTTTTTTTATGGCTGAGTAGAACTCCTTTGTGTGTGTGTGTGTGTGTGTGTGTGTGTGTGTGTGTGTCTGCATGTATCACAGTTTCTTAATCCATTCATCTATTGATGGGCATCTGCGTTGATTCCATAATTTGGCTATTTTTAATTGTGTTACTATTAACATTAGATGGTCATATCACTGTAGTATGCTTATTTTAGATCTTTTGGGAAAATACCAAGAAGTGGGATAGCTGGGTTATATAGTCTTTACATCCCTAATTTTTTGAGGACTTTCTATACTGCTTTCCCAGAATCGTTGTAGTAGTCTATAGTCCCACCAATAATGCAAAGTGTTCCTTCTTCCCCACAACCTCGCCTGCATTTATTGTTTGTATGCTTGATCCTTGTCATTCTGACTGAAGTGAAATGAAGTTTTAGTGTAGTTTTGATTTTCATTTCCCAATTGTTAGAGGTGTTAAACATTTTTTAATGTATTTGATGGCTGTTATTATATTGTATAATTATATTTATAACATATATACTATTTAAGCACATATTATAATACAGAATTATATAACATTATATAAAACATTATATAAATGTAATATAAAACATATAAAATTATTTTATTTTGCTAAGATTTTTTTTTTTACAAAATAATTTTTAAGGCAAAGTAAAAATAAGAATTGGGGAAAGTATGTCTTGAAAACCATTATACTGATATTGCAAGTGAGGTCAATAAAAAGTATTAAAAAGCATATATATTAAATTTATTATAAATTTGTTATAAAATGAGTGGGAAGGTGACTATTTTCCAATAATGTATACCAATAAAATCCTGAACACTGATCCTATGCCAAAAAGAAAAGCTTTACCACCTTTTAAGACACAGTGTCTGTGGTGTGGATGGATGTGTGCTTGCCAGAGAGCAGTTAGCGAAAGACCTTCCCTTAGCTTCAGACTGTCTTTGAAGTTTCAAATGTTAGTCTCTCAAGGATGATTAGATTTCTTGGTAGTTTTAATATTAAAACCTGTATTATTTGCATGTTTTTGTTAATAAATTTTCTAGACAATAGTGTTCTTGAATACAAACATAAAAATAATCAGTTTCTTTAAAAATTCTAAAAAAAATATTTGAATGGAACACTGGGTTTGAGGCACTGCAAAGTGATATCAATCAATCTCTATTTTTGAGGGCATCAACCTTCTAGAATAAAGAAACATTTTGTTTTAAAATTTCTGAGTACTAAGTTATTGTTTCTTTCTTTGAAAATTTTTTTAGGTTGAAGTAAAACAGGTCATATGTTAACCATTACATTTTAAAAATCTTTATGGAACATTGAGAAATCACCACATAGGCTCTGAAGATGAGAGGGAAAGTATGTTGACAAGGAAAAGCAATCCTGACACTAGTAACAAAAGAAATCAATAGAACAAGAAATTATTAACCAAATTCTAAAAAATAGTGTACTTAAATAGGCTGTTTATATTGTTTATTTTGGAAGACCATACCCTGTTTCATTTGTCCATTATATGTTGGTTATGATTTGTAAATGAATGTGATTCAAGGTCTTCTGACTTCTTTTTCTCACTATTTACCTTAAAAGAACAACTTTTTGAGTGGGGTGAAGGCATGAGGAAAGAGAGGAGAGATGATGATGAGATATTTTAAAAGTTCACTTTAATCTTGCCCGAAACATTTATGGTACAGTAGATACCATTTCTCTCCAACCACAATCTGTAGACTAAAATAGATATTAACATGCCCTTTAAACTCCCCAGAGGGATTTTTAAAAGGTGCATTTTATGAGAAGTTAAACTAAAATAAATATACTTTTAAAAAAAGAAAGAGTAAATATATTTAGAAATTCTGAAACTAGAGCCACACATTTAACCATTTAATTTATATTTATTCCTCCACTTTGATAAACAGCATATAAACCACAAACTGACAATAAGTTTATCTATCTGCATTCCAAAATTCCCCACAAGTCCAGATCTCTTTATCTCTCTAGTCTATTAGACATTTCTACTTAGAATCTAAATAAACACCTCAAATTTAATGTGTGTTAAACTTAAATCTGAGTTATGATATACCTGTTTTGTTCCCAAGACTACAACAGCTCCTCCTATACTCTTCCCATTTTAAAGACACAAATCTTGAGTCTTTCCATTCACTCACCCCAAAGCAAATCCTTTTAGAGCCCTTTTCAAAATATCTATATAATCTGATTACTTTTCAAATCCCAAAATCACTACCCTGGTCTAAATCATCATTCATCTTCCACCTTATCTTTCTTCTTTTTCCAGAGCTCCCTGCAGTCTGGTACCAACATAAAAATCAGAATAATCCTGTCAAAACATAAGCAAGAGCATTACATTTTTCTGGTCAAGATCTTCTAGTGGAAACCCACCTCACGCAGGAAAAGCCAAAACCTGTGCTGGGACTGCCAGCATTTGTCAGGATCTGCATCTTCTCATCTTACTCCTCATTTCCTTGTCCCCCTGAGCCCACAATGCCTCTCTGACCTCATTTTGCCATATTTTTCTACTTACTTATTCTGTTCTCCTTTGCACATACCTGGCACTTTCCAACATAAGGTCTCTGTGTTTATTTCCCCCTTTGCCTAGAATTTTCTAATGCATTCATTGTGGTACTCCTATTTTCCTTGAGGCTTTACTGATATGCAACCTTCTCACTGAGGCCTTCTCTGGCCACTTCATCTAAAATCATCCATCTTCTCTCTTTTAGGATTCCACAACCCTTTCTTTGTCTTATTTTCTTTTTCTTCTCGCATCATCCCTACCTTAAACTACACTTGATTTATTTATTTTCTTCATGTTGTACCTCCTTTTCTGTAATATAATTTAGAAGGGATTTGTTTTTGTCTTTTTTTTTTAATGCCATATAACCTAAAATCCAGCACATTGTGAAATATGTAGCAGTTGTAAAATAAATATTTGTTGAATAAAAGATGAAATGATGCCCTGGGGCTGTAGGTCAGTGGTAGAGCACTTGCCTAGCATGTGTGAGGCACTGGGTTCCATCCTTAGCACCACATAAAAAAAAAAACAAAAAAAAAAAAAAAAAAAAAAAAAAAAAAAAAACCACACAAATAAAATAAAGTCATTCTGTCCCTCTACAACTACAAAAAAAAAAAAAAAAAAAAAAAAAAACACAAATTAAAAAGAAAAAATGAAAAGACACAAACATGGACATTAGGTTAACCAACTGTGTAGTTAAGTATATTTAGTATAAAAAGGAAACTCAGCCAAACTTCTCCAAGTTGTGAGGGAGTGACTGTGGGGATAAGAATCCAGGGAGATGAGAATTTTAGGCTTAGTCTGTGGTAATTCCAAGTCAATTCAAGGAAGTAAGAGTTTGTGGATCCTTACTCTAACAACGAACTGTTCAGCAGCTCTGGGAGATCTGCCTCTTCTTTCTCTCATCCAGATTTACAGTAAATAAAATATATCTTTTCTGGATTGCCAGTTTCTATTCCCTCCTGCTTTGGGTTGAATGGAGTTCTTGTTCCCTTTCCAGCCCACACTCCCACACTCCTGGCGCTATGTATCATGAACATTTTGCTTCAGTTCTCTCTACTGTTTGCTTTTCTCTGTCTCTTACATGGTTATTATAAGAGAATCTTCTTTACAGTTTGTATCATTGGCAGGTCTAGGAGTTGACTGTCTTGAGACATACCTCTATTGCACCATCTGTGACAAAGGCGGTAGTGTTGTATGCATTGTGTAACGTCTCCTAAAGACCCCTATTTAGTAGAGGCTACGAACAAGGCATGACTAATTATAAGTGTCTTGGAAAAATTATGGCATCGAGATTTATGGATTCAGTTATGCACAGTGACATAAGAAATACCACAATTATTTTAGAAACATTAAAATCATCACTATGCATGCTAAGGTGACCAGTCTTTATATATATATATATATATATATATATATATATATATATATATAAATTTATTTTTATCGTAAACAAATGGGATACATGTAGTTTCAATTTGTACATGGAGTAACAGCATACCATTTGCATATTCATATATTTACATAGAGTAATGATGTTTGATTCATTCCTTTATTTTTTTCCTTCCCCCCCACTCCTCCCACCTCTCTTTTCCCTCTATACAGTCCCTCCTTCCTCAATTCTTGTCCCCCTCCCACCCCCCATTAAGTGTCATCATCTGCTTATCAGTGATATCATTCCTCTTTTGGATTTTTGAGATTGCCTTATCTCACTTAACATGATATTCTCCAATTTCATCCATTTGACTGCAAATGCCATAGTTTTATTATTCTTTATAGCTGAGTAATATTCTATTGTATATATATACCACAGTTTCTTTATCCATTCATCAATTGAAGGGCATCTAGGTTGGTTCCATAGTCTGGCTATTGTGAATTGAGCTGCTATGAACATTGATGTGGCTGTATCTCTGTAGTGTGCTGATTTTAAGTCTTTTGGGTATAGGCCAAGGAGTGGGATAGCTGAGTCAAATGGTAGGTCCATTCCAAGTTTTCTAAGGAATCTCCACACTGCTTTCCAGAGTGGCTGCACTAATTTGCAGTCCCACCAGCAATGTATGAGTGTACCTTTTTCCCCACATCCTCGCCAACACCTATTGTTGCTTGTATTCTTGATAATCACCATTCTAATTGGGGTGAGATGAAATCTTAGTGTAGTTTTGATTTGCATTTCTCTTATTACTAAAGATGTTGAACATTTTTTCATAAATCTGTTGATTGCTTGTTCATCTTCTTCTGTGAAGTGTCTGCTCATTTCCTTAGCCCATTTGTTGATTGGGTTATTTGTATTCTTGGTGTAGAGTTTTTTGAGTTCTTTATATAATCTGGAAATTAGTGTTCTATCTGAAGTATGAGTGGCAAAGATATTCTCCCACTCTGTAGGCTCTTTCTTCGCATTGCTGATAGTTTCCTTTGCTGAAAGAAAGCTATTTAGTTTGAATCTATCCCAGTTATTAATTCTTGCTTTTATTTCTTTGTGCTATGGGAGTCCTGTTAAGGAAGTCTGATCCTAAGCCAACAAGGTGAAGATTTGGACCTACTTTTTCTTCTATAACATGCAGGGTCTCTGGTCTGATTTCAAGGTCCTTGATCCATTGTGAGTTGAGTTTTGGGCAGGGTGAGAGATAGGGGTTTAGTTTCATTCTGTTGCATGTGGATTTCCAGTTTTCCCAGCACCATTTGTTGAAGAGGCTATCTTTTCTCCATTGCATATTTTTGGCACCTTTGTCTAGTATTAGAAAATTGTATTTATTTAGGTTTGTGTCCCTGTCCTCTATTCTGTACCATTGATCTACCTGTCTATTTTGGTGCCAATACCATGCTGTTTTTGTTACTATTGCTTTGTAGTATAGTTGAAGTTCTGGTATTGCGATACCCCCTGTTTCATTCTTCCTGCTAAGGATTGCTTTAGCTATTCTGGGTTTCTTATTCTTCCAGATGAATTTCATGATTGCTTTCTCTATTTCTGTGAGGTACATCATTGGGATTTTAATTGGAATTGCACTGAATCTGTATAGCACTTTTGGTAGTATGGCCATTTTGACAATATTAATTCTGCCTATCCAAGAACATGGGAGATCTTTCTATCTTCTAAGGTCTTCCTTAATTTCTTTCTTCAGTGTTTTGTAGTTTTCATTGTAGAGATCTTTTACCTCTTTGGTTAGATTGATACCCAAGTATTTTATTTTTTTTGAGACTATTGCAAATGGAGTTGTTTTCCTCATTTCCCTTTCAGCTGTTTCATCGCTTGCATATAAAAATGCTGTAGATTTATGCGTGTTGATTTTATAGCCTGCTATTTTGCTGAATTCATTGATGGGTCTAGAAGTTTTCTGGAGGAGGTTTTTGGATCCTCTTAATATAGAATCATGTCATCCGCAAATAGTGACAGCTTAAGTTCCTCTTTTCCTATTCATATCCCTTTAATTTCTTTAGTTTGCCTAATTGCTCTGGCTAGAGTTTCGAGGACAATGTTGAATAGAAGTGGTGAAAGAGGACAGTCCTGTCTTGTTCCCGTTTTTAAAGAGAATGGTTTCAGTTTTTCTCCATTAAGAATGATGTTGGCCATGGGCTTAGCATAAATAGCCTTTACAATGTTCAGGTATGTTCCTACTATCTCTATTTTTTCTAGTGTTTTGAGCATGAAGGGGTGTTGTATTTTGTCAAATGCTTTTTCTACATAAATTGAAATAATCATATGATTCTTATCCTTAAGTCTATTGATATGATGGATTACGTTTATTGATATACGAATGTTGAACCATCTTTGCATTCCAGAAATGAACCCAACTTGATCGTGGTGCACAATTTTCTTAATACGTTTTTGGATACAGTTTGCCAATATTTTGTTAAGGATCTTTGCATCTATATTCATCAAGGATATTGGTCTAAAATTTTCTTTCCTTGATGTGTCTTTTCCTGGTTTGGGTATGAGGGTGATATTAGCTTCATAGAATGAGTTCGGTATGGTACCCACCTTTTCTATTTCCTGGAAGTATTGGAATGAGTTCTTCTTTGAAGGTCTTGTAGAACTCGGCTGAGAATCCGTCTGGTCCTGGGCTTTTCCTAGATGGTAGATTTTTAATGGCTTCTTCTATTTCATTGCTTGATATTGATCTGTTTAATTCGTGTATGTCCTCCTGGTTCAGTTTGGGAGGAGCATATGTCTCTAGAAATTTGTCAATGTCTTCAGTACTTTCTATTTTGTTGGAATACAGATTTTCAAAGTAGCTTCTCATTATGTTCTGTATCTCAGTGGTGTCTGTCATGATATTTCCTTTTGCATCATGTATTTTAGTAATTTGAGTCTTCTCTCTCCTTCTCTTTGTTAGTGTGGCTAAGGGTTTATCTATTTTGTTTACTTTCTCAAAGAACCAACTTTTTGTTATGTCAATTTTTTGAATAGTTTCTTTTGTTTCAATTTCATTGATTTCAGCTCTGATTTTAATTATTTCCTGTCTTCTACTACTTTTGCTGTTATTCTGTTCTTCTTTTTCTAGGGCTTTGAGCTGTAATGATAGGTAATTTAATTGTTGACTTTTCATTCTTTTCTGGAATGTGCTCCATGCAATGAATTTTCCTCTTAGTACCGCTTTCACAGTGTCCCAGAGATTTTGATATGTTGTATCATCATTCTCATTGACCTCTAAGAATTTTTTAATCTCCTCCCTGATGTTTTTTGTTATCCATGTTTCATTCAATAGCATATTATTTAGTCTTCAAGTGTTGGAGTAAGTTCCTTTTTTTACTTTGTCATTGATTTCTACTCTCAGTCCATTATGATCTGATAGAACACAAAACAGTATCTCTATTTTTTTGCATTTCCTAAGGGCTGCTTTGTGGCATAACATATGGTCTATTTTCGAGAAGGTTCCATGTGCTGCTGAGAAAAAAGTGAATCTGCTCGTTGATGGATGAAATATTCTATATATGTCTATTAAGTCTAGGTTATTGATTGTGTTATTGAGTTCTATGGTTTCTTTAGTTGGATTTTGTTTGGAAGATCTATCTAGTGGTGACAGCGGTGCGTTAAAGTCGCCCAGAATTATTGTATTGTGGTCTATGTGATTCTTGAAATTGAGAAGGATTTGTTTGATGTACAGGGATGCACCATTGTTTGGGGCATAAATATTTACTATCATTATGTCTTCCTGATTTATGGTTCCTTTAAGCAGTATGAAATATCCTTCTTTATCCCTTCTAACTAACTTTGGCGTGAAGTCCACTTTATCTGATATAAGGATGGAAACCCCTGTTTTTTTACTGAGTTCATGTGCATGGTAGGTTTTTACCCATCCTTTCACCTTTAGTCTATGGATGTCTTTTTCTATGAGATGAGTCTCTTGCAGGCAGCATATTGTTGGGTCTTTCTTTTTAATCCATTCTGCCAGTCTATGTCTTTTGATTGAGGAGTTTAGGCCATTAACGTTCAGGGTTATTATTGAGAAATGATTTGTATTCTCAGTCATTTGGCTTATTTTTGGTTTTTAAGTTGGCTTGGTTTCTCCTTTGAGTGGTTTTTCTCTAAGGTAGTTCCTCCCTTTGCTGACCTACATTGTTGTTTTTCACTTCCTCCTCATGGAATATTTTGTTGAGAACATTCTGTAGTGCAGACTTTCTATTTGTAAATTCTTTTTACTTTTGTTTATCATGGAAGGATTTTATTTCATCTTCAAATCTGAAGGTTAGTTTTGCTGGGTATAGGATTCTTGGTTGGCAACCATGTTCTTTCAGAGCTTGATAAATGTTGGTCCAGGCCCTTCTAGCTTTTAGTGTCTGGGTTGAGAAGTCTGATGCTATCCATATTGGTCTCCCCCTATATGTAATCTGATGCTTTTCTCTTGCGGCCTTCAAAATCCTATCTTTATTTTGAATGTTAGGCATTTTCATTATAATGTGCCTTGGTGTGGCTCTGTTGTGATTCTGTGCATTTGGTGTTCTGTAAGCCTCTTGTATTTGATTTTCCATTTCATTCTTCAGGTTTGGGAAATTTTCTGATATTATTTCATTGAATAGGTTGTTCATTCCTTTGGTTTGTATGTCTGTGCCTTCCTCAATCCCAATAATTCTTAAATTTGGTCTTTTCATGATGTCCCATAGTTCTTGGAGATTTTGTTCATGATTTCTTACCATCTTCTCTGTTTGGGCAACTTTATTTTCAAGATTAAATATTTTGTCTTCGTTGTCTGAAGTTCTGTCTTCCAAGTGGTCTACTCTGTTGGTGATGCTTTCCATTGAGTTTTTTAATTGGTTTATTGTCTCCTTCATTTCAAGGATTTCCGTTTGTTTTTTTTTTGAGAATCTCTATCTCTTTGTTGAAATGATCTTTTGCTTCCTGCAGGTGCTCTTTCAGCTTATTGGTATTATCATTCATTGCCTGCATTTGCTCTCTTATCTCATCCTTTGCTTCACGAATCATCTTAATCATGTATAATCTGAAGTCCTTTTCTGACATTTCTTCTAACATACTGTCATTGGATTCTATTACTATAGAATCTAGATTTGTTTGGATCATTTTCTTCCCTTGTTGTTTCATGTAGTTCATGTATCTTCCCCTCTAGCGCTGCAGATCCGGGGTATTGCGAATTTCCCCCTATAGGCTTATAGTGGCCCTAAAGGTTTCCAAAACCCTTTCTTTAAGGGGAGATCAATATTAGCAATGCCCAAATCAGACACTATGCAATCCTAGACCAAATAGCCCCTATGGGGACAATAACAAATTTGCCATAATAAACAAAATGAGGTCAAATGTTATCTTTGGTAAAACAAACAGGTTTACAATAATGTCTGCAGTTTCTGATGGAGGACAAAGAGGATTCAAAGGGATGAAGAATATGGCTGTTAATGGGATAATAAAAGAACATTCAGAAGTTCTAGAAAATAGAAAGGGTGAGAGTGTAATCAAAAGAAATTGGATGTTAGCATGTAAATAAGGGAGAAAGCAACTTGAGGGAACAGGTAAACAGAAGGAAAAGAAAGCAAGAAATGTAAAGAAATAAAAACTTAATTTTTTTAAAAAAAGGAGAAAAAGGAAAATCTACTGTATAACAGTCATATACTAATGAAACCTCCCAGTGTTCAGTAGCCTGATGTATGAGAGGTACCAGACAATGAGCTTCAAGCCTCCAGCAGGATTGGGATTTGCCCCACCTGAAGATGGGAGCTACGGCTTCCAGGATTATCCAAGATGGCTGCTCTTGCTTCCAAATGTGTTGGCAAATGGGGAGCTGCAGCTCAGGGGTGGACGTGGTCAGCTGGAGGTCCTGGAGACAGGATACAGTTGGTCCGGCAGTGGTCCTGGAGGTCGGGTGTGTTTGGTGTGGTTGTCAGATCCAGGAGGCCGGGTACAATCAGTTGGTCTGGGTTCCTGGTGATAGGGCACCATCAGTTGGTCTGGGGGTCCTGGCGGCAGGGAGCAGTCAGTTGATGTGAGGGCCCCAGAGGCAGGGAGTGATTGGTCGGGCTGAGGGATCTTGGAGACAGGACTCAGTCAGTCCGGCCAGGGGTCCTACAGGGCCTGGCTGTTGTCTCAAAATGGTGGCAGCCACGTGTGATCAAACCTGCAGGTACTGTAATAGTGAACTTCCAGGCAGCAGCAGGCAGCTGGTTCTCCACTGGCGGTCTGAGGTCAGTCTGCTGGCAGCTGTCGGACGATCGGGAGGTGAACCTCGAGCGTTGGGTGATGGATAGCGGTAAGGCAGGCGATGGACAGGCGAGAGGCAGGCAAATGGCGGATGATAGACGCCTGACAGTGAGCAATCGAGAAACAGATATCCTCTGCTTGAATCCGGCGTTGCAGAGCGACAAGGAACGCAGTCTCCCTCTAGTCCGCCATCTTGGATCCCCTCAATATATATTTATTGAGTAATTTTTATCTCATTCGCTCTTCCAAGAAATATTTCATGATAGAGAACAAAATAAGCAAGATCATTGTTTGTGTAACGCTTATTGCTAGAGTGTAAGACAAACAAGCAAATACAAAAATATATTCTGATGGCCATATATGTTATGCAGAGAGTTTTAGATGGTATTTTATATTGGTAGAAACAGTCCCTTTGAGATGGATGTTAAGCTGAAATGTGCATAACTAATGGTACCAGTATTGGGAATAGCAAAGCAGGATAAAGCAGCATATATTACACTTAGCCAAAGTGTAATAAGTTGGTAAATTTCATGAAAATTACTGATAGTATGGTTGAGGTATAGAGCAGTATGCTATGAGACCTAAGAAAAGTGCCTAAATGAGAATCTTGGATTATACTATAGGTGGAATTTGTTGTCACCAGAAGTTTTTAAAAGAGGAAATAGCATGATCTCATTTAAATTTCAAAAGATCACTTTGTTTGCTTTTGTTGTGGTTAGGCAAGATTGGAAAATGGACTACTAATTAGTGGGCTGTTGCATCCAGGTGAGAAATGATGTAGGCTTAGAAAAGGAAAGTGTCAGTGGAAATGGCAAAATGTGAGAGACTTAAGATTGGTTTAGAGGTTGAATTGACAGAACTTGATGGATTAGGTATGAATTATATACAGAAGGAAGAAAATGGGTGCTAAATCCTAGAATTTGTCTTGAACCACTGGATGTGCAACTATATTATTTACCAAGTAAGGAAGGTTGGGGACTGAAAGTTTGGTTGTGACTAAATATTATTTTGATACTCAGAACCTTCTCAATATGGTTTGTTGGTGCACACCTGTAATCCCACAGACTTGGGAGACCGAGGCAGGAGGGCCAGAAGTTTGAGGGCAGCCTCACTGACTTAGAGAGAAAGAACCTGTCTCAAGATACAAAAATGAAATGAAATAAAAAGGGTTGGGGAGGTAGCTCAGTGGCAGCTCAACCCTGGTTTCAATTACCAGTACTGGGAAAAAGTCGAGACTTCTTCATCCTTTTAAGTTATCTTCTGTATGGGAGAAGTAGAAAAAATGGATCTTTTTCTCAGACTCACATATCAGCAGTTAATGGTTCAGGTTTTGCCAGTGAAGAACTATTGTGTGAGATTTGGACGGAGAGCAAAAAGGAGAAGCCATTATTTTTTGTTAGGAGTTGTAGGTCACTATGCAGACATTGGAGATGGAAGACATCGGGTTTTTCCCCCAGTGGCTTCTAGATGTTCTCCTGAGAGTCACCAACTTGAATGCTGCAAGTAGCTGTAACTACTGACAGTGATGTCTGTGTTCACTGCAAATTCTGATTTGACCCTAGTTGTGGCTTCTTCAGCTCCACCAATGGTTGTATCATTCTTCAGTTTCCTGAATTAAGTCACTTCCTGAAGGAAGTGCTTATGGTGGTTAATATTTTTTTGAACAAAGTTTTACTAATATAGGCAGAACGATCATTTGTTCTGCCTTTAGGCTTTTCAGAGGAAAAACCAGAGATGAAGATCCAGATTTGGAAGTCACCAACGGATAAATAAGGAACATGGGTTTCATATCTTTTGAAGCCAAATAAAAAACAAGTCAGAAAGAACTCCCAAGAAGAAGGATACATCTATAAATTGGAAGGAAATCCAAGTGGGTACGGCATTATAAATGCCAAGTCAAGAAAGTGCTTTAGCAAGAAGGGATGTTGCTGAAGAGTGGGAAGGTTAGGGGAGTCTAGGTGAAGAAAATTTATCTTTTGTGAATACATTTTGGATTAGAAAGGAACAACTATTTAACTAGCTGTGTTTAAACATGGGAACAGAAGTGCTAATGCATGTGGGGGTCTGTAGAATGGAGGAGATTGTAAAGATGGAGTAAAACGACCTTTTAGAAAGTCAAAATCATAGAAATGAAAAGTTGTACCCCACTTGTGTACAATGAATCAAAATGTGTCTGTAAAAATAAAAAATAAATTAAAAAAAATAGGCAGAACAGACCAATTGGGGATAGCTTAAAAACCAATCAAAGAAGTTTGGACTTTCTTCTGTAATGAGAGACACTTGCAGTAATTGAATTGATAAAAATTGTAAGTGGGGCAAACCATTCAAAAAAACAGGTGAGATAAGCAGAAGACATTCAGATAGAAGACATATAGTAGACTTGGATCACTTATTAAATATTGATATAAAGTGCATCATTTTTAGCAGTTTTAGGTTGGACCAATGAGCAGCAGGAAACATTATTGACAAAAAGGGAAGTCAGAAGAGGAAACTGATACTGCCTTTCTGTAAAGGTGGCATTTTTAAACAAAGAATAATGGTCACTCAATGGAATCACAAGAATCATTTAAGAAAAAATTTCTTAGGAAAGAAACTAATTTTCTTTCTTGTTTTCTGGTTATTAAGGACACTTAAAACATACATCAAAGTAGAAAGGATAATATGGGAGGTCCTTTGTTTCTCATACCCACTTTGCAACAAAGATCAGCTCATGCCCAGTCTGGTTCCTCCTATTTCCCTTCAGCCTCCAGATTATACTGAAGCAAAACCTAGTCATTAAATTATTTAATCTGTTAATACTTTAGTGTGTGCTTCTAGTAGAACTTTAAAAATAATAACCATAATGCCATACATACCTAAAAACCTGATCATCCCTTCATATCATTCAATGTTTAGTCAGAGTTCAAATTTCTATGACTTTCTCATAATATATATGTATGTGTATATAGACATATATAATTTGTTTGAATTGGTATCCAAATTATGTGAGCAATTTTTTAAAAAAGTTATGTGATATTAGTATTCATGAAAAATATGTATACAATATATGTGTAAAATGTGAAGCATAATAATAAAAGGGATAAACAGTAAATTCCAATTCAAGAACTAAAATTTGTCAATACCAATGATCTGTGTTCTTCTGCACAATGCAAACCTTGTGTTACTGTATTGGCAATTAACACCATCCTGACTTTTATATTTATTATTCTCTTGCGTCCTTTTGTTTTTTTTTTTTTTAAAACTAGTTTTACTAAATAGATAAGTTCTTAAAGAATATGTTGCTTAGTTTTTTTATTTACAATTTTAGAAAAAATGTATATTGTAATGTTGCTTTTTCTAACTCAACACCATTCTAAAGTTCATCTATGTAGCTTTGTACTGCTTAACTTAATTCATTTTTATTGTTGCATGATCTTTCATGAACTGGCAATCACTGTTTCTTTACTTGTTCTGTCCATGGGCATTTTTAAATATATTTGTAGCCTTTTCTATCATGAACAATTCTTGTGAAGCATATATCTCCTATACACATATATAAACGTCTCTACAGTGTGAATAAAAAATGTAATGGCAAGAATGAAATTCTGGCATTTGCCAGTAAATGAATGGAACTGGAGAATATCATGCTAAGTGAAATAAGCCAATTTGAAAAAAAACAAAGGCTGAATGTTCTCTCTGACATGCAGATGCTAACTCATAATGAGGGAGGGGGTAGGGGAAGAATAGAAGTCCTTCAGTTTAGACAAAGGGGAATGATGGAAAGGGAGGGGGTATGGGAATTGGAAAGACAGAAGAATGAATTGGACATTACTATCCTACGGGTATATATGATTACATGAGCAATGTAATTCTACATCATGTACAACAAAAAGAATGAGAAGTTATACTCTGTATATGTATAATATGTCAAAATACATCCTACTATCATATACAACTAATAAGAGAAAATAAAAAAGAATATTGCTAGAGTATAGTTTACTGTTTTATGTTCAACTTTGCAAAATAATGCCAAATTATTCTCCAAAGTGATTATATTAACTAATATTTCCACTAGCAGTTTATTAGAATTCTCAGTGTAGTACATCTTTATGGCATTAAGAATTTTCAGAAATAGTAAATATTGTCCATGTAGTTAGTAAAACACTATCAAATCTTGGTTTTAATATGCATTTTCCGTAACACTAGTGAAGTTAAAGACTTTTTCATATGAATGTTTAATCTTAAACTCTTTCACAGACTTTAAGTGACTGATCCTTTTTTGTTCTTTTTTGTGGGTTGTTTGACTTTTAAAAATTATTAAGGTGGAGATGTTAACATTCTAGAAAGTAATCCTTTATTATTTACATGATTCAAAATATTTTCTTCCAGTTTGTAGTTTTTACTTTTACCTATTTTTTGATATTTCTTGTTGAATATAAATTCTTAATTTTGATATAATTAAAAAAATAAATTGTAGGTCTAGGCACATAGTTCAGGGATAGAGCACTTTCCTAGCATGCATGAGACCCTGGGTTCAAACTCTATCACTGAAACAGCAACAACCAAATAATAAATAATTTTAGTGTTAGTGATTTTGAGGTCTTTTAAGAAATTCTCCTTGCTTCAAGCTCATAAAATTATCTTTTATTTCCTTATAAAAATTGTAAACATTGACCTTTTGCATTTATGTTTTTATTTCACCCACATTTCATTTGGTAATTCTGGAATAAATAAGACTTTACTTAATATCATACAGATTCTGTAAAACATCTAATAGTGATTAAATGAGTGATATAGGTCAGATTCCTTGGTAAACAGATATTTTTTGATAAGAGGTTTATTTTGGGAAGGGTGAGGGTAGCTGGGTTAGCCAGAGGAGGTTAAACTGTGATGAAATGATAACAGAATGCTCTGCTATTCCAGGAAAGGACTCTGGAAGTTAGAATGCCATTTGAAATACAGAAGTCCTCCCCTCCCCATGGTTTCGCTTTCCTTTCTGTAGTTTCAGTTACCAGTGGTCAACTGTAGTCAGGAAATACTAAATAACCAATTCCAGAAGTTGCAAACAATTCAGAGTTCTAAAAGGAATGCATTTTAATAGTATGATACTCTCATGCCATCCTGCCCCCTTCCACCTGGGATATGAGTCATCCCTTTGTCAAGCCTACCAGCTCTATAAATACTACCTGGACATTAGTCATAACACCATAGTCATCTGGATAATTGGATTGACTGTTGCAGTGTCAAAGTGTTTGTGTTCAAATAACCCTTAATTTAATTAATGATGGCTCCTGAGTGCAAGAATAGTGATGTAAACGAGGACATTAAGCATGCAAGTACACATTAACTTTGGTACCATGTGATAACACTACCACACATATAGCAAAAATATAGTCCTGTGTATATAGGGTAATTTTGAAGTTTCAGTTATCAATGTAGGAGGTTGGTCTTGGAATATATTCACCATGCATCATGGGGACTACCATGTAGTACTGATTGAGGCAATTGTAACGTCTTGCTGTCTTCCACCAACCAATCTCTGATATAGGATGGTTTAGGGGCTGTAACTTCAAACAGGAAGACTCCTTAGTCTGAAGGCAATTCCTGGTGAGGAGCTGAGGTCTAGACCTTTGATGGCTAATGTTCTTGGTAGTTAGGAAATAATCCCGCTGAAGGGGAATTTGAACAGTATGCAGGTCTACTATAATGAGTTTACAAAATAAGTTTAGAAAATTATATTCATTACTGTATTTCCAGCAACAACACAGTGTCAGAAACATAGTAGGCATCCAATAAATAGTTGTTGAGAGAATGAGTTTAACATGAAATAAACACAATGGGAAAATATTTCCATTCTCCCTAAATTGCTTTAAGCCATTTATTAAATAATTCAATACATCACATTGAATAGACTTTGTAGAAATCTATGTTTTGATCATTTTAATTGGTAATTGTACTCAGCAGGACTCTGCCTGCATGTAATAGAAGTTCAAATTGAACTAGCTTAAGCAACACAAGGGATTTGTTTCCCATTTATAATAAAATAAATGTCCACTGGATATTTCAGGTACTATTGGTTCTAAGGGCTTAACTGAGGACCTCCCCACGTTAACCTATAGATTAACTTACTTTAACCTCTTATTTATTTATTTATTTATTTACTTTTTGTATTGGATTTTCCCTATATCAGAAAACAAAACAAAACAAAACATAGCCATTAGAAGCTCATACTCAGATCTTGCTATTATGGCAATAGCATAAAAATTGTACTTTCCCCTAAGACCCTTAAAGAAGTTCTAAGTAAGACTTGAGGTGACTTTGCTTGCATCACAGACAGAACCTTTGATCTTTTATGGTAGCTGGATGAACAGAACACTTTGATGACTAACTAGTCTCACTCATTTGTATCCCCTTGGAGCCCAGAGAACAAGTATCCACCTCACTGCCACTGCATAGACTAAATATCACTGTTTCCACCTCAGGGCAGTATATGAACTAAACAGTGTGGTGTACCCCTCCCCAACCACATGGACTAAATACTTTGTCCACCTCACTCCAACCAAATGAACAGAGCAGGATTCTTAAAGGAGAGGGTGGTTCCTTAAAGTGATAGAATGAAGACACGCATAAATATTTATGTAACTCTATCTACTCAGTTAAAAAAATCAATTTTTTGTAGTAGAGAAAAGAATTCTTTCTTGAAAAAAGAATTACTATGTAATTATGATGCTCAGATGGCATTTTAAAATTGTTATACCTTTCACAATAATGTATTATTATACCTATTCCAAATTAAGCTCATAATTTAAAAAACTTATGTAACTTCTCCAAAAATGCTAATTAATTATGTATAAAGTTCATCACTTATTTCCTACTTGAAACACTGAATCAATTGCTATGTATTTATGTATTTGAACCTATTGAAGAACAAGTGTAATAACATATCTTTAAATATAAATGGGGTCCTCCAGGCAGCATTGTCATATTAGGAAGCCCAGATGGGCAAAGTTTGAGCATTTGGAAGAATTTGAGTCTCTAGACTAATAGACAATATGTAACCCATTTCTGGTTTTTATGTCAATTTTGACAAATTTTCAATAGCTTTTATAGATGACAGCCTGTTCTCACCTCTCAGCCAAATGGCTTACCGGGTCTTCCTCAGGCCATGTGCCCACTACTGAATTGACTTCTTACTTCATATTAAACAGTCATAAGATTTAGGTTGGAGGTTGGAGGCAGTTTCTTTTTTAATGAAATTATATGATTAATGACAATTATCATGAAGATAATTATCATCCAGCTATTGATTTATCTTGAAATATTTCACCGTCAGTAATTTCATTGAGCCATGAATGCTGGTTTGCTTACTGGATTCCTGTGTCAATTAATGTATGTAGAACACGATACATGTCTGAAATGCTTTTTTTTTCTTCTTTATATGTGAAATTGATATACCTGAGGGAGCTTTTGCCATATCATTTTTTGTTTGTTCTTTTCATGGAGCAGCCACGCTTATATCATTTTGCAGTATATAGAGAAAAGTCATGGCAAAGGTTTTTGACAGTTGCTAAGTTTTATTTCAGAATTTGTAATATGTTGGACAAGTGTGGTTGCATAGAACTTTATTTGTAATCCCCAAAAGACACAAAAAGGATTTGCTGAACAAGTGAATATGATGCATTAATTTACAGAGAAAAATATTCTCTAAAGAGAAACGAATGCTTTCAACTCATGATGAATAGCCAGTAATCTGAATTGTACATTCATTATAAACTACATAATGTCAGTCTTAGGTACTGTCAGTTTGGCATTTTTGTCATATTCATTTCAATTATTTTCTATCTACTAGCTAAAATATCAAAGTTATTTGATTGGGCTTGTTGGGTATTAAAAATGATTAAATTTCTCAAAGGCATCCTAGTATTCAGGTCTTATAGTGGTTTGAACAAGCTTTCTTCATTTTGAATCCATGAAATTTTTTTACATGACTTAATTCTTTCATGGGTGGGAGGATGTGGTAGAAAAGAAGTGATATACTAAGGAGAATAATTAACAGAGCTTTGAGAGAAGTATTTTTTACCCAAGACAATCAACTATTTTTAAAATCAAGTTTTTGCATATGAGAATGAGAAAATTATCCAGAAATTTGTGTAATTTATCCAGACATTTGATATCCTGCCGCATAATTATAATGGTCATGTATGAGACTGATGACCAATAACCCCTTCTTCTGACGATTTCTATTATACATAAGGTTATGGAGAGAGGGAGAGAGACATTTTGGAAAATACCTCTCTGGCCTTATAGTTTATCAATCCAAAAGTGACCATTCAATTTAGGTCAGGTTGTTCAAAATCCTGTGTCAGGATATTTGAAATTAGCATTCAGAATACTAAGTTTATCTCTTTCTACTGGTGACTATAAGATATAAAGTGTGAACTGTTTTTGATTGATCTAAAGTGAAGGTGAAAAATAAAGCTGGCATGGAGAGAACAGCAGAATTGAGAGATGCAGAGAATGCCCATGGGCACTTGCCTCCCCATATCCAGTGGTCCTTCTCATTCAGGGACATTATTATTATTAATAATTCTTAATGGTTATAAAAGATGAAAATTGGGTCTATGCTGCCATTTGTAATCAAAAGAATCCAGCCTAATATTTTCCCAATGGATTATAGAGAGAAACTAAGCTTCATTTGTGCAACAACTATAATCCCTACTGGTACTGGTACTGGCTTCCTGGGATGTTGTGTTTAGAGTGAGTCATAGGAATATATATGGGATAGAGGGCGGGGGAGAGAAGGAGGCATAATCATGGAGAATAGGACTTGTCAGCTTCAGAACAATTTTGAGCCAGAAAGTATTTATTGTGAGTCTGTTCTGTGTGTTGCAGGATGTTTAGTAGAAATGTTGCTGCTAGATGCTTCTAGATGCTAAGAGCATCTTCCGACCCAGTTGTGATAACAAAGTGATTCCAGGTATTGCCAAATGTCCCTTGGGGGCAAAAATCACCTTTGATTTAGAGCCATTTGTATAGGGAAATTTTCAAGAGATGGTAAAGAGACAACAACAACAACAAAAAGGGTGTTTTCAATCCCAATTCAGACTATATAAAGTGTGCATCCAGTGTGTGCATCCAAATTATTAAAAGGTCATACATAACGAACATTTATTTGTTTGCACATTAGCTGCTCTTTCAGTAAAGGAGATGATCACATATCTACATACCAGGCAAAGAAAGCATGGAAAAGAATATGAGAAAAAAACAATCTTTTATTTTTTTTTTTTACAGTTTAGTTACTTTTGTATGGAAAGCTTGGCACTTGTGGCCCTAGGCTTCCATTACTGATTGCCATTCCTATGGGCAGCAAGCACTGCTTGCAACTGCTGTGGTATTGCTAAACAAAATGTATTTGGAGTAGCAAGGACTGGTCTGTAGGGAAGAACCACAGAGAATAAGGCCGCTGCAGAAGAACACTAAGCTGAGGATGAATGACATTGAGTCTGGAAATCCAATAGTAACTGAAGTCAGTATTTTTAAGTCTATGAATTGACAAATTTCCTTTTCTTATTTAAACTGATTTACATTGTGTTTACTTCATCCACAGCTGTAATGATATTGAGTAATGCAGAAAAGTGTGACAAAAGAGAATCCTTCCATCATAAATTTTATTAGATTTATTCCTTTTATAAAAATAAAGGGTTTATTTTGGCTCACACTAGATCCATTTTGATGTTGATGTACCAAAAAGAGAAATTATGAAAAAACCTGAAGGCAATTCAGTGAAAGCAACAAAAAACTTTTCATGCGATTCATTTATCTTATGAATGAAGTTTATAACATATCTAGAAGGGATAACATATATAATTGCTTAGATACAGTTGACTCCTTTCTGTGAAAAATTTTACCAGATACATAAAGATGTAGACATATTGTCCTAGTCCATTTTGGGTATAATAATGCAATATTGTAAACTTGGTGACTTACAGAACAAAATAAATTAATTTCTAACAGTTCTGAATGCTGGGAAATTCAAGATCAAGATGCTGGCAAATGTTTTGTGAAGATCCACTCTTTTCATAAATGGCATCTCCTCTCTCTTCCTCTCAGGGTGGAAGTGGCAAACAGTTCCCTTGGGTCTGTTTAATAAGGGGACCAATTCCATTCATCAGATCCATACAAGGATCTTATCATCTCCCCAAAGCTCCAATTTTTAATTCCTTCACCTTGGGATTTAGTATTTCAACATATGAATTGGCGGGGAGCAGGGGCACACATTCAGGTCATACTTTGTGCATACACACACACACACACACACACACACACACACACACACACACACACTCTCTCCTCTTAAACCTAATGGAGACATCATCAATCATTTTGTTTTTCAGCCCACAGTAATTTGCAATGGGTAACTATCTATTCAAGACTCTTTCTGAACAGATTTTCCTGAGAGTTTGTTATGGTTTGCACATGAAGTATCCCCCAAAAGCTCATGTGTGAGACAATGCAAGAAGATTTAGAGGAGAAATGATTTGGTTATGAGAGCTTTAACCGAATCAGTGAATTGATCCCGTGATGGGGATTAACTGAATTGTACCCGAAGGTGGTAGGGTGTGGTTGGAGGTGGTGAGCATTGGGGATGTGGCTGTGGGATATACATTTTGTATCTGGTGAGTGGAGTCTCTCTCTGCTTCCTGATCATCATGTGATATAATTCTCTCCTCCACACTCTACTACCATGAGTTTTTGATTCCCCATCAGACCCGAGGAATGGAGCCTGCTATCTATGAACTGAAACCTCTAAAATCTTTTTTTTTTTTATTGTAAACAAATGGGATACATGTTGTTTCTCTGTTTGTACATGGAGTAAAGGCATACCATTTGTGTAATCATAAATTTACATAGAGTAATGTTGTTTGATTCATTCTGTTATTTTTTCCCTTCCCCCCACCCCTCCCACCCCTCTTTTCCCTCTATACAGTCCTTCCTCCATTCTTGCCCCCCTCCCTAACCCTAACACTAACCCCTCCCACCCCCCATTATGTGTCATCATCCACTTATCAGCGAGATCATTCGTCCTTTGGTGAAACCTCTAAAATCTTGAGCCCTCAAATAAACTTTTCCTCCTCTAAAATTGCTCTGGTCAGATCTTTTAGTCACAGCAGCAAAAAAGCTGACTAAATCAGGGCTGTTTTATACCATATAATCCACCTCCATGTGCAAAACACAGAATACGAGTGGGCTCAGGAACAGTTACTCTATATGCCTTATAAAGTCTGCTGCCAAACAATGAACTTTATTTTACAGATTTTCTCTTTCAAGAACTTGAGTAATTAAAAACTGATGGAAAGCATCTGTTAGAAGTGGAAGTTGAAGCTGAAACGTCTTATACAGACAGAAGCTAAAGAGACCATGAAGGTGATGTACAGGATAAAATTATGAAGAAGGAACCCAAGAATGATAAATAAATAGTAAAATAACTGAGAGAAACCTCGTGTAAAACTCAGTCAAGACACAGACATAGAAAAAGAGAAACTGGTCCTTAAGTGTAACTTGATTCTGTATAATTTACCCTGCCGTTTCAATTCATTCTCTTCTGTGCCAACTGTCACTTTATTGACTCTCAGCTCCAAATTCACACTTTGATAGCTTCAGTACAATAACAGACTGGACTTTCAGCATTTTTCTATCATCATAAGCACAGGGTAAATTGTGTCAGTAGTGGGTACAGGATAGACTCTGAGGGAGGGTGAAGGTTTCTTCCGATTCTGTGCACCTGCCAGAGTCTTACTTCATCTGTGTAATTGGAGGACGATCTTTTCAGAGTTTGCTGTACTTGTAACCCACAAGTTCTCCCACTGCCTCTGTATACACCTGCTTGTGAACTCTGGCTTCCTACCACTTTATTTCCTATTTTCACATATAGTGAAACAGCTCTCACCTGAGCGACCCAGCAAACTTTCCAAGGTGTTGCAACTACACATTCTCCAACAAAATGTAACTTCCCACTCCCTTGGAATCTTAACTTCTAACCTTGCCTTTCATTGCACACCTTCCCTCAGCCCTATGTTAACCTGCAGAGTTCTCTTCACATCCTGATAGCTACTAATAGCCTATCATAATGTAATAATTCTTCCTATTGCAGTTTTTCCTGTTCAAATGACTCTGTTTTCTTTTTCCTGGTTGGTTTTGGATGAATATATCTCTTTATGATAAAGTTCATTTCTGTTTCTTGTGATCACAAGAGCTAGCTTCAAAGAGGCAGAGTACATCAACTAATTTTTCTGTTTGAGATTCAGGTGCTTCTGCCCTTGTCCTTTGACTTCACGGAATTCCATGAAACTGACTGCGAGGCCTATTGCTGACTTCACATGCCAAGATGCAGAACACTTAGATCAGTTTTGATGAAGACAAGGTTTGACATATTTGTCAATAGTCCCAGGAATAGTTTTGCATAGTATAATATTTAATAGCCACAGGAGAAGGGCAAACCAATATAATTAAGGTTAAGGGTATGTGGAATAACTGACTCAGAGAAGCTTAATGTGTCCCTATTTCTATTTTAACTTTGTTCAAGTTCATGAATCAATGAGCTAAGGCAAAGATATGTAAAACAAGTAAATTTCCAAATAGATTTTGCTTGAGTTTCCCCTACAGGATTGCTAGCCATGAAAGTTAATTTACCCATTTAGAAACCATATAATCTTCTCAATATACAGCATGTGATCTGGGGCTGTAAGTCAATTTCTTTCATTTAAGAAAAAAAGTCACAGAATAACATGAGTGGTTATTCAGTGATTGAATTCATTAGAGTGTGTGCCTAGCAAACTTCTGCAGAGTTAGAGTCAAAGATATTAGTTTATTTTGGCATGGAAAACTTTAAAACATGGAAAATAGGACTGAAGATCTTATAACTTCTCACCTATTCTACATTTGAATGTGCTTAGTGAGTAATTACATCACTAACAGACCAAAAATTATTGTATGATTTGTTTTTTGATAAGCATTCATATAAAAATATGAAATAGAAGAATTAGGGGAAAAATTTAATGGATATAATGCACTACTTTCAGGGAATTTTTAACATAATGAATACTTCTAAATGTAGTATATATTAACAAAAGGAAGTTAAAAGTAATCTGACAATAATTATGCAATAATACTGGAAAAAAGCAAAGTACAATGATTTTCAGTATAGCTGACTCTTTAGAGATAAACATCTTATAGAATATAAAAGATGAAGAGCATCTCTGCTTAGAAAAGCTGATTAAACATTATAGTGTGCCATCAATATAGTATTTGCAGAACATCAAAAATTAGTACCTAAATATTAACCTCCTCAAAGAAAATTATGACTAGTTCACACCACATTAAAGAGGGACATTGAAAGGAGATGCACAAAAGGTTTCTATGAATAATTTACTTTTTTATAATAGTTGAAAATTATAAGATTAGATTATGAATAACAAGTCAAATATGAGGAAAAAGTTTTAAAATGCTTTAAAATATATTCTTGACATAGTGTCCAACTGGAATCTATACTTATAGTATCCAAAAGTAAAGAGAATAAAGGCATGAGTGGTTTTTGCAGAAAGAAGTGAAGACTGGTATTGAATTACTGCAGAATATTTTTTCTACTGAATTAAGTCAATAAATGGTATTTAGCTGTATACTTTTTGTAGTAATGATTTTCCAAAGCAAGCATCCTAATTCTGAAGAGCATGATTTTAAACAGTATTTCATGGGTATTTTCCTTAATTTAAGCACATCATTTTTAAGTAGAATTGTAAACTTACAGTATAAATCAAAGGTGTTCAGAAAGTTTGAGTTCAACAAAATTGAAATAAAACGATTGAAAGAAAACTTCCCAAAGAGTAACCACTACAGATTGTTAGTGAATAATAGTTAAATTAAAAAAATGCAGGAGAAAATATTTAGCATCTAACTTGGGCCCTAAAAAAGAGAACTTGTGAAAAGAACACAATGAAAATATATACAGAAAAGTGAAGTTCTTATGTCTTGTTTATTTTAATAATCAAGTTCTTGATGGCATTGTTCAATAACTAAAATATGTGGTAAAAAGAGCTGAAATTATTCCTTACAAATATTGAGCCAAAATTTGAAATATTGTATGTAAGAATACAAATATCCATTTCCAAAATCCCAAACTACTCCAAAATCCCATTATCTCCATAAGGTTATTATTGAAGGGTAGCACAGAGATTGAGACTATAGTTCTCAGGTCCACATTGTAATATCTGGATGATTTGAGCAATATTCTTAGCTTTCTTTGCTTTAGTTACCATTTGTAAAACTAGATAATAATACTTACCTTATAGGAGTATATGAGGAATAAATAAGTACATATGGAGTATTGAGAATAATTCTTAAAATTATTAGGATGTAATCTGATTTATTTTGTATCATTTCAATAATTTTATTTTTATGTATGCATGACAGTAACAATTGAAGATCATTGTTAACAATTTGATTTATCACTCTATTCAAACCTTCTGGAATAGTCTTGTTTAAATTCCTTTTTGCTATTCTATTTATTGTTTATAAACTTACAATGGTTCTCTGATGGCTTGACCATCAGAGATAAGTTCTATCTTAATGTCACTAAAACTAAGTCATCTTACTTTTTTGAACTGTTTCCTGTTTACCCAAAGTTATATTCCATCTGTTTGAGGTGGCCCATCTTTCCTACGTGGGCCTTGCCTTTGTTTGATCCAACTGATCTGAAACAGTTTTTTCTCTTTTCCAGTCTTTCTGAGTCAATTCCAAAACATTTCATGAAGGCACTTTTGTGCTTGGAGTCCCTACCTCTTCATTCTTTAATCAGAAATATTTATTGAGTGTCTAATCTTTGCAAGGCTTGACTAAATCCAGCAGAGTCAGCAGGCATTATCGGTCCCTGACCTTGTTGACTTTACAGACAGGTATAAATGAAGGGCAAGAAATAGCTACCAGACCACAGTTCATCTTCCTAGCTTGTGCTTCTCCAGGCTCTTCACAAAACTGGTTCCTCCTCAGTCATTCAGGTCTCAGCTACATTCAGGTCTCTTAGCTCTAAGGTCACTTTCTATAGATGCCTTGACCATCCCATCAAAAAGTCCACATGCCCCACCTACAGTCAATATCTTACGTTGCCTTTTGAATATTCTTTGTAGCCTTTACTATTCTGGGAAAGTATGTTTCCCATAGATGAATTTGCTTATGAAAAGGGAGTTGTGTTGCCTTCTCTTTCCCAAAAGCTATTGACAAAAGTGATGTGGTTATACACATATGTGTTACAGAGCAAAGCTTAACGTTAGGTGGAGTGATTTCTCCTACATTATTCTCTTTTCTTCTATTCCTTTTTTTTTTACCCTCTGTCAAAAATTGTTATAGCTGTTGCAGGGCCTGTGGCATTGCATTATTGAATCCATGGACAAATTTGAAGACAGTTGGCATCTTTCTTACTTTAAGACTTTCAAGTCAATACATGCATAATATATTAAATTTAACCATCAAGTATAATGTTGATTGTAGGGTTTCTGTTGATTTTGGGTACTGGGGATCTGAAACAGAGCCTCCTGCATCTGGGCAAGCAGTGTACCACTAAGCGACATCACCAGCCCCTACCTATAGTTAGTTTTATGGATTCTCTTTCCATACTGAGGTAATTCTACTTCTGACTTAAAAAAATTTTTTATCATGAGTTGGATTTTGTTAAATAATTTTTGTGAGACAATTGATATGTCATTTGACTTCCTTTTTTAGGCTTTTGATATGATATATTACACTGAAGTTTAATGTTTAGCCCAACTTGTACACCTGGAATAAATGCCATTTGATCATGGTGAATGCTTCTTTTTATGTATTTTGTGGAACTGTTTACCAATATTTCTTTGAGGATTTGGGGGTCTGAATTACTGAGAGATATGGGTATTTAATTTTTTAAAAATATTTTACTGTCTTTGGCTTTCAAATAAGAGTAATTCTAATACCATAAAAATTAAGAAGTGTCCTGTCCTTATCTATTTTTGAAATACTGTACAATTTCCAAAAGTGATATTAATTTTTAAATGTTTGATATAATTCTCCATTGAAACTATGTGGAGCTAGAAGTATCCTTATTGTATGTTTTTAAAATACAAAATCAATTTCTTTCTTTCTGCTTTCCTTTTTTATTTTTAGTATTGTGGATTGAACCCAGGGCATACTACCACTGAACTACATCACAGTCCCCCTTTTAAAATATTTATTTTGAGACAAGGTCTTGCTGAGATGCCCAGGATGGTTTCAGATTTGTAATCCTTCTCCCTTCCTCTCCCAGGTAACGGGAATCACAGGTGTGTGCCATAACACCTGGTTGAATTCAATTTCTTTGATAGTTATGAGACTATTAAAGTCATCTTTTACCCTGGATCAGTTTAGGTAGTTTGTAATTTTTGAGCAATTTTGTCTGTTTCTTCTAAGTTGTCAAATTATGAAAGTTTTCTGTTTACTTCCTTATTAGTTTTTAGATGGCCACAGAATCTGTGATGATATCCCCCAATTTATTGCTCATTTTGGTGATTTGTGTCTTTTTGTTTTATTGTTGTCAATCTTGTAGAGGTTTGTCAATTTTATGGATATTTTTTAAAGGAACAGCTTTTGTTTTATTGATTTTTTTCTATTGTCTCCTCTTTTAAATTTCATTGATTTGTTTTCTTTATTTTTTTCTTCCCTCTACTCTTGGGTTTATTTTGTTCTTTTTTCCCTGGGCTATTGAGAAAGGCTTTTAGGAGAGTGATTTGAGAATTTCCCTCCATTTGTAATCTTAGTATTTAGTGGTATAGTCTTTTTTTTTTTTTTTTCTCATTATGTTGGCAATTACATCCTACCTACTTTGCTATGTTGTATTTAATTTTTATTCAGTTGTATATAGTTTTAAAATTTTTCTTTTAGTATTCCTTTTTTTAAACATAGGTTTTTGTTGTTGCTTGTTTGTTTATTTTTAAATACACACAAGAGTATTTCCAGGGAGTGTCACTGAAGAATTATGCCAAACTTTTAAAAATTAACGTCACTCATAGTTTAGTTTACATGTGTTTGCAAATTTTCCTATTGTCTTTTGTTGATTTCTAGCTAGAATTATAATTAGAGAACACAAGTTATGATCTCAATTATTTTTTTAAATTCATTTTTCAATTATTTTAAATTCCTTAAGTTTCCTTCCAGCCCAGGATATGGCTTATCTTGGTAACTTGTCCATAGTTACTTGAGGAAACATAAGATGTGTTATTGTCTATTGTTAAGGTGAAGTGTTAAATGCACATAAGTTTGGTCCTTTTGACTGACTGTGTTGTTTAATTCAGCTCTGTCCTTGCTGACTTTCTGAAAGTATTGTCTGTTGCTGAAAGAGGAGAGTTAATTTTTCATTTGTACAACTGTTTTTTTTTTTTTCACATATTTTGGGGGTTTTTTTTTTTTTTTTTTTTTTTTTTTTGGATGGCTCTGTTTTAGGACCATATGACTTCTTGGTAGATTCATTCAAAAAATTCTTATCTTTCCCCTCTTCTTTCTAGTGATATTCTTTTTTCTGACTTCTATGTTACTGGATATTTGTAGATATTTATGTTTTTTAAAAAAATGTTTGTAAGGTATAAACTTAAAGGTATATTTTAAAGGTATAAAAGGTATATCCTTTAAGGTTCAACCTACCTATGCCATTGTTTTTGAAGTAAGTCCTCATAAATAACATATAATGGAGTTATTTTTTATTCTTTCTGAAAATGTCTACCTTTTGATCGACATTTAAGGTGATTATTCACATTTATGATAATTATTCATCTATTATAGGGCTTAAGTCTAACATTTTATTATATAGGTATTTGTAGTTCTCTTTCCTGTTTCCTCCTTTCTTGTAACTCAATACACTTACTTTTAGGATTTTATCTTCATATGTTTAGAGATTTTTGAAATGTTCTCTCTGTCTGATTTCCGTAGTGGCTATAGTAGATGGTCTTACACATTCTACTTATCACAGATATCAATATTTTACTAATTATAATAAAATGCAAAATATTTACTTCATTTAAGGTCTCTTTAATTTCTTTACTTTTAGGTATCAATGTCTAGAATATCATATGGTATGGTCTGAATGTATCCCCCAAAGTTCATATTGAAACTTAATCATCATTGTGCCAACTTTAAGAGGTGGGTGTTCTTCAGGAGGCCATTAAGTCATGAAAGTGGAGCCCTCCTGAATGGGATTAGTTCCCTGACGAAAGAGGTTAAAGGGAGCTTCCTGGCCCTTCTACCATGTGAGGATTTGCCAATTTCCACTTCTGCCAATGTGAGAAGGTGGCATCAAAACACTGTATGGAGTAGAGAGCAAGCTCTCACCAGACAGAATCTGTGGGCCCTTAGATTTAGGAATTTTCAGGCTCCAGGATTATGAGAAGCAAATTTCTCTATAAGTCACCCAGTGAAAGATATTTTGCAGTACCAGCAGGGACCAAGTGAAACAGATGGTATTGTAATTTTTATTTCAAATAGCAAATATAAATCATAAAATTCATGAGGAAAGGATGGTCTATCTTACGTAGCCGTGTTTTTTGTTCTTCTATTGGTCTTTGTTGAGTCCTAATTTCCAAGATTTTCACTGAAGGTTGTAATCCAAAAGTATTGGCCAGTCATACTTTTCACAAAGTCCATCTCCATGACTACCTAATGCTGACCCTGTAATTTTAGTCTGTAAAATTTCTGAGGCTGCTTTCTGGTATATTCCTTTAGATAGGTAGTTACTGGTTTAACATTGGGTTTGGATTCCCACCCTCACTAACTAAAGCCAATACTACTCGCACTCTCACAGGACTGGGACAAGAAATTATTTTATATCAATTTGGTCCTCTTAGTTATGTTTCTACGGATAAAGGCATTCACTTGTAATGCAATGATGAATAAACAAACAGAAATATCACTATTAATAGACTTCTTCCATTCCTTGTATTAATTATCATTCCTTGTATTAATGATCAAGTATCCTCTTTCCTCCTATACCTGTTATAGAGCTGCCTAAGGATTTGCTTGCTGCTGTTGGTAAATGAGCATCTCTTCTCAGCAATTTCCCAAGGATGCCTTGCAATTGGCTTGGATAGCAGAAAACAGCTACAGAGGCAGGAGATAAGACTTTGTATGAAAACCAGCTACCCTGAATTCAGCAAATAGTTTAATATTCATGGAAGAGATGAATTACAGGTTCTATTGCTTATAATGATAGAAGAACCGGAAACAAAAGCCCCGCTTTTTGAGTTTGTACTGACTCTTGAGTATCCGATTTGTTTTGAAAAATGAAACAGATGAACCAAAAAGGGACTCCCACATGAGGTCCTGCTCTTTGCAAATCACTATGGAAATTCTGAGAGAAAACCCAAGGCATGCTGATGCCAACTTAAGCAAACCTGTGCCAGCACCTACTGTAACTAGATTTAAGAAGATGATACCCTAGATGGCTTTCTTAGAGAGGTGATCTAGGTCTGTGACATCAGTTGACACAGAGGAATTGAAAGCATGTAACAATGAGTCAGAAGACAATATTCTGATGACCTCTACCTAAGCCCAAACTGTCAACAAAAATTTTCCTGTTTACCTGTAGAAAAGGCAAAGTCTGAAGCTCACCTTGCCAGCATGTAGTTGGCAAGTAGATGGCTTTTTACCTCTTGCTTGGAGGAAGATACTTAAATGGATATCAACAGGATTTGATACACATTCTGGGTTGGATTCCCACACTCACTAACTAAAGCCAATACTACTCCCACTCTCACAGGACTGGGACAAGAAATTATTTTATATCAATTTGGTCCTCTTAGTTATGTTTCTATGGGTAAAGGCATTCACTTGTAATGCAATGATGAATAAACAAACAGAAATATCACTATTAATAGACTTCTTCCATTCCTCGTTATCCTAAAATATGATGGGTTAATAAAAACTGACATGAAAAATGAAAACAACTATTTAAAAAGAAGCAGGTACAAAGAATTTGAGTTCTATAAATTTACCACCTTATGTTTTGCAGTTTAATATCAATAGAACTGATGAGTCTCCATTAGAAAAATTGTTATGCACTTTTGGTAAAATTGGGGAAGAGTGGAAGGAGGGTGATACAGGCATTTATATGCAAATCTTCACTTATATGTAAATATATATTTTTGATATGTAAGACTTTCTTGTTCCAATGGTTAATAAGATTCCAAAACAAGCAGTGATGTCTCTTAATCAGAACCTTACTGAAAAAATTAAAAAGGGATTGATGGGATATATTTTTTTTCCTCTCTAGGCCTTTCCAAGTTGGGCCTGATATTTCCACATATGTTGCTGTCTACTGTATGTGATGGCTCCATTTCTCTAGGCTGAATCAGTCCAACACACTGTTACTGGGGAGAAGGAAGCATGTGTCATGTTGCTATCTTAAGTATGGACTAGAAGAGTGACTTAACCAGAGAGACCTATCTCAGTGGGAAAACTTTAGATGGAACTTAGTGATAAATGGAAGAAAGGTGAGCTTCTTGTAAGGGAAAAAAGTCAGTTAAGGAGTGTTACAAAAAACAAATGCTAAGATAATTTTCTCTCTCTTATGAGGCTTGAAATAAAATAACTCCTTTAGTTTTAGCTTAGATACATTTGGGTGAAACACTGTGCTGAGACGTCCTCCTCTTCCAAAAAACAAGAGGAAGTTTAGCATTAACTAACGTATATTCTGGAGTGGGTCTATGTCCTAAATTTTGGATAAACAAATAGGAGCTCTGACTATTACTATGTAACACTACAAATATGTTTCTGTGTTTTGCTTCACATTTACCAGGATGTGTCTATTTTCAAGGATCCATGAAAAGAAGCAACAGAGAGATGATATTTACTGAATAAAATCTGGAGAACACAGATTCATAATAATCTGAATGTATATTGCTTGGTCATTAATTATGATAAAGGTTAAGAAAAATGCTGAAATATGATAATAGAAGATTATAAGCTACATGTCCCATCTGTCATAATATTACATATAAAAATAGTTTACCATGATTTTGTGGACAGAAGATTAATATTGCAAAAGTTAATAAAACGTGATAAACCAGTATTGATGCAACTTAACAACAATAAAAACCAAGTAACCTTATTATAAAATGAGCAAGGAACCTGAATAGGCATTTCCCCAAAGAAGATATACAAAAACCCAACAAGCACATGGGAGGAACTTAACTCTCTAATAAGTAGAGAAATTCAAATTAAAATCATGAGATATCATTTCACACCCTTTGTGGTGGTCACATGACCACCATTAAAAATAACATATTTATCATAGGTTATTTCTACACAAATTACAAGTATTGGCAAGGATGTAGAAATCTGGGATCCTTGTGCATTGCTAGTGGGGATAGAAAATGGTGAAACCACTGTGAGAAAGAGTATCAGAGGTTATTAAAAAAAACTAAAAATAAAGTTATCATATGATCCAGTAGTCCTCCTTCTGGGCATATATCCAAAATAATTGAAATCAGGATATTGAAGAAATATTTGCACACCCATGTCCATTGCTGCATTATTCATGATAGCCTAGAGGTAGAAGCAGTCTAAATAACCATCAACAGATGAATGGATAAGAATATTTATTATATATCTACAGAGGAAAATCATTCAGTCTAGAATAAAGGAAATCTTGTCACCTGCACCTATAGAGATGAACCTTGAGGACATTATACTAAGGGGAAAAAGCTTGTCACGAAATAACAAATATTGTGTAACTCTACTTACATGAGATATTTAGAGCAGTCAAATAATGACTAGTAAGTAAAATTCTGGTTGACAGGACTAGGAGATGTGAGAAATGGAGAGTTGTTAAATATCTCTAGAGTTTCAGTTTTGCAAGATTAAAAAATTCTAGAGATCTGTAGCACCACACTATTGTAATACAATAATATTAACACTACAAAATTATACACTACAGAATGTGTAAGAGAGTTAATTTTATGCTAAACATTTTGAATAAACTCTGATACTTATATGATGCAAATGCATCAAGAGATTAAATTAAAACTTCCAAGGATATTATGGCTATGAAAAAGAATTGGACAAAAGAAGATTAAGACTTAATTAGTGACAGATTGTTTATAGTTCTCAATCACTGAGGAGGGTATTACCATAAAGTAAAGACAGTTAAAGACCAGAGAAGAAATAGATTTGTAAAATTAATACAGAAACACAAGAAAGTTTGTGCTGATATTGTTGAATAGTCCAGACATCTGTTGAAATCCACATCAACCCCTAACAGAACATTACAAAAGTACTAAATGTGATTTCTGTGCATTTTGATTATCTATTTGATTATGCATTATTATTAAAATAGTGGATAATTAGTGATAAATACAATCATTATAACTCCTGAAGGTGTAATTTATCCACCATAAATGTACATTTCAGTCCAAAGTGTGCACATTGTTTCCTCATGCTAGCACCTTAATCACTTTGGGTTGTAATAACAGATCATCATAGACTGGGTGGTTTGAAAATTAGCAAGCTTATTTCTCATTATCTGGAGACTGGAAGACTGAAATCAGGGTGCTGGTATGTTTGGGTTTTGGTGAGAGTCCACTTTTGGGTTGCAGATGCTGACTTCCCATTGTGTATTCAAACAGTGGAAAAAGAGTTAGCCCAGCTCACTGGTCGCTTCCTATTAGGGCATGAATTCCACTCATGATGGCTCTACTTTCATATACTAATCACTTCCCAAAGCTTCCACCTCCAAATATCATCACATTGGTATTAGAGATTCAGCATATGAATTTTGGGGAGAAATGCAAACATCCAGTCTATTGACACTAGTAAGTTTTTTTACAATGATAAATACACAGGAAAACCTGTCATTTGCCATCCATCTTCCTATACCATATTTCTACTTTAGGATTCTATCCCTTTTAAAAAACAATGAAAAGTAGTAGATTTGCTAAAAATTGGCCAGATTTTAAGGACTATTGGTACAAGTTCTTTTCCTTTACTTTTGCTGTATGATTAAAACTTCTGTGAAAATCACAAAGAAATCTGAGACTTATTTCCACTTATTCAAAATTTATGTCATCAAAGGTGGAATTGCAATAATTAGTTATTGTTGCCTTTTCTACTGTTTCACTAAGGACTTGTCTATTCAACTTCCTTCATGAAGGTTCAGAGACCTTTTTCCCAAGTTAGAATAGCTAATGCAATATTAGACAATGAATATTGACTGTAACATTTAACAATATTTTTTTGGTGAGATTTTTACTGAGCATGTTGAAGGTGGAATTTTCAGAATAGTTTGGAAAAGGGAGGTGTCAAATGAGAAGTACCATAATGAGGGAGAGAAGATGGTGGATTAGAGAAAGGATACCTTTCCCAGCACTGCCTCTGCACCAGAATTACAAAGGGGGAAGACTGCTTCTCAAAGAGCTGGTAACGAGGAGAACTCAGTGAAACTTAATACTGACTGTAAAAGAAACCATAGAGTCACAGAAACTCAGGAACTTGAACATAGTTTAAGAAATAATACATCAGAGACATGCCAGCTTGGCTGCCAACAGCAGCAGCAGAGGGGAGGGGGAAGTACAGGCAGACAAAGGACACAGTGTGACCAGCAGAAAAAAGAAATTAAAAAAAAAAAAAAAAAAGGAATAAAGAAAAATTGACGAGGGGAAACTTGTGGATTAGAGTGGAGCACTGCTTTTAACGGTCACAGAGTCTGTAGGAGCAAATCCCAAAATTGCTTGCCCCAGGGGCAGGAAGCATTCTGCGGGTGCAGAAAATGCTCCGGGGTACAGAAAGCATCTGGCACATGGCATGGGGTGCAGGAAATATCTATAAGCACTCTGCAGCTGCAAGTAGAGATTGGAAACTCATATAGGAAGTTTCAAGTAGCCAAATAAAAAAATTCCCAGAGGGTGCCTGAACCAGAGAGACTGAAATAGGCACAAAGAAAATTAGACTTGGAACATATAGACTCTGAAAAACAGAACAAAAATCTCCCTTTGTCACTGGTGCCATATAAGAGCTATAGGGAAGACGCCTTTAGCAGCCACAAAGAAATATTTGCTCTCCAGGGCAGATACCCAGTATTCTATATTCATAGTAGTGAGGGCGAAGCTAATGAGGTTGAGTCCCTACACCCAAAAGTGAATTTTATTGGAGGCCCTAGAGATCCAGACATCGTGCAGAGACCAGCATCCCGCCAGCAATGGGGAAGGTGAATCAAGTCTCAAACATCACCCAAATGATTCCACAGTTTGGCCAAGACTAAACCCCAACGACTGGAACTTCGAATTTAGAACTCTGCACAGAAATACACAGTTTAACAACACCCAAATTATGTTTTCCCACCTTTTATTGGCAGAATGGAAGCTGAGATCTACAACCAACTTTGCTCCCTAGCGGCAACAGCTGGCTGCTAACTGAGGAACTCAAGGTGTTAGACTCAACTACCCCCAGGCCACGACCCAAGGGGTTACAAAGTCAAAAAAATAAATACAAAGAATGAAAATCTACCCCTGCCAACAGCTTTGACCATCTCAGTGGAAATAAGCCCTTTATTTCTCAATAACCTTTTTTCTCTTTTTTTTTATTTTACTTTTTCCTCATTTCTTTTTTCCTTAATAGTTCTAATTTTTTAAATCTAAGTTTTTGTTTTTAAAATTTTAACTTCAACTTTTTAAAAAATTTGTCAAACTATTTTATTGTATTGTATTACTTCTCATTTTTTTCCATTATGCATGATTTTGTGTGTGTATGTGTACTTGTGTGTGTGTTCTCACTGTGGAAATTAAAAACCACACGTATATCCACATAATTTTATTTTCACATTAACTGCTTTCTTCCACATTGTGCATTATTTAGCCTTGATTTGCTTTGGTGGAGTACAACTCTGGGAGAGTTCAAGTTGTTTTGATCTTACATGTACTGGTTTGTTCATACCTCAGTTCTTGGCCCTCTTATCTCTCTTTCTTCACTTTCTTCCCCTATCAACAACCAAGATTTCCTGTTGATTTCCTGTTCTTTCTTCCTCTCTGTTTTATTACATTCAGATTTTTTTGACATGATTTTATTTAACAGATATACTAAGATGTTCTGGCTTTAGTGACAGTTTTTTTAATAGTAAATTTCCTATTTCATGTAAATATTTAAATATTTGGTATGAAATTGTACATATATTCCCCTATAATATCTGTAAGGACTGAAGCATCTATAGTGTGGCATTATTTTTCATTCCTGGATTTGATTATTTGTGCCTTGTTCCTTTCTTTCTTGATCAGTCTTATTAATGTTTTATCAATTTTGATTGTCTTTTGAAATAATGAACTGGTTTTGTTGATACACTGAATTTTATTTTTCCAGGCAAAAAGTATTTATTTTAAAGAAAGGTCAATTTTAAACTAAAATCTCTTTCCTTTACTTTCTTTAAAATTGACATCTGCTAGCTCCTGCGTTACCTCTATAGCTTTTTAAAATATTTCAAACTTTCTCTTTCCTTCCCATTCTGCTTTCTCTTTACTTAAGAAAAACCCATTAAATAATAGAATTGTATAGTTTATGTAATTTCTACCTCATTCATTTCACTGTGATTATTAATGCAGTTGGCAACATAGTGTACACCTGCTGTCAAATGCCTGTTCCAGCTCATTTTTTTTTTTTTTTTTTGATACTGATGTTAAATGGTGACACCACCATTCCTATAGAGGTGACAATTATCGTTACAGATATCCAAGTAAACTCTTGACATTCGTCTTAAGGCTATGCATCTATTGCTGACATTAGTGCTATTTCAGGTTCCCTCTTCCCTCTAAGAGGTACTGGAAAGTGATTGGGACATTTCAAGATCACAGAGTAGAGCTCCTACTGCTGAGAAATACTCTCAACTCAGCCAAGCACAGTGAATCTCACCCATACATGACCTATTCCCACCTCAGTCTTAAAATTACTTCAACTCGTGAATTGAGGAGATAAAAATCCCAAACCAGTAAACAATTCCCAAGGAGAAACAACCAGAGGGTGCCCATTAAGTCCCACCCCTTGACATCTACTCTTATATGAAAAAACAGAGCGAAATTCCAGAATAAAAAAGATAACAATGAATGAAAGGACACATGTATAAAAGAGGATGGGGAATTCATTCATCTCAATTGATGTATAAGTCTAAGACCTGAAAACATAAGGAAACAGGCAAATAAATCCCTGCCCAAAATTCCCTATCCCCCAACAAAGGATTCTACAAATATGGATGTGGATGAAGTTACAGAGAAATATTATTTAAAAAAACTGATTATTAAAATGTCCAATGAACTAAAACATGATCTGAGGAATAATTAAGAAAGCAAATACAGGAGATGAAAGATCATTTCAATAGGAAAAAAAAAAAAACATTAAAAAGAAACTAATCAGAACTGCTAGAAATGAAAGATAAAATCAATCAAATTAAAAATTCAATTAAAATCAACAGATTATATTGCATAGAAAATAGAACTTCAGTCCTTGAAGACAGAACCCTTCAAGACAGGGTCCTTGAAGACAGACCCTGAAGAGAGGATACATGAACTTGAGTACATAGTAACAATAAAGGGAAAACATGATAGAACATGATCAGAAATCTGGGACACAGTGAAAGACCAAACCTGAGAGTCATTGGGATAGAAGGGAACATGGAGATACAAGCTAAAGGCACTAAGAACATTTTCAATGAGCTAGTAACAGAAAACTTATCCCCATATCAGCCATGAGATAACATTCACATACAGGAGGCATCCAGAACTCCAAATAGAAAAGTTATGAAAAGAAATTCTCTAAGACACATAATCAAAATGCCTAACATAAAAAACAAGCAGAAAATATTTAAAAAATGTGAGAGGGAAACATAAAGTAACACTTAGAGGTAAACCAACAAGGCTCACTAATGACTCCTCAACTCAGACCTAAAATCAAGAAGGGCCTGGAATGAGATATCCCAAGCCTCAAAAGAAAACATTTTCCAGGTAAGATTGCTATACCCAGCAAAACTCTTTCAAATTCAATAGTGAAATAAAAACTTTACATGACAATGATAAACTACAAGAATTCATGACCACCAAGCAGGCAGTACAAAGAATATTCAAAGGCAAACCACACACAGAGGAACCAAAAACAAATCCCAAAACTCCCAAGTTGATGAAGATCAGTAGAAGACTAATAACATAAATGAGAATCAAGACAATTAAATATGACAAAAAATCAAAGCGGCAGGAAACTGCAAACACATATCTGTAACAACACTGAATATACATGGCCTAAACTCCTCAATTAAAGACATCAATTAGCAGAATGGAACAAAAAACAAGATCCAACCATATCTTGTTTTCAAAAGATTCATTTCATAGGCAAAGACACTCACAGTCTCAAGTCGAAAGGATGGAAAAAAGTCCATACAAATGAAGTCCAGGACAAGCAGGAGTAGCTATTCTCATATCTGACAAAGCAGATTTCAAGCAAAAGTTAATCAGGAGAGACAAAGAAGGCCACTATCTCTTGGTAAAGAGAACAATCAAGAAGTTATGATTATAGCAAATATATATGCTCTAAATGTCAGTACATGCAATTACATAAATAAAAAATACTTCTTGGTATTAGGTCTTAATAAACTCTAAAACAATAATACTGAGTGATTTCAACACACCCTTAACACAAATAGGCCATCAAAACACAAAATCAATAAAGATAAGTTCAACTTAAATAACACTATAAATCAAATGGACTTAATAGTAATTTATAGAATATCTTACTCAAAAACAACTGAATTTACTATATTCTCAGCAGCTCATGGAAACTTTTCCAAAATGGATCATATTTACATCTCAAAGGAAAAAACACAAATGACCAACAAATATTCAACATGTCTAGTAATCCCCTGATGCAAATCAAAATTTCACTAAGATTTCATCTCATTCCAATCAGAATGGCAATTATCAAGAACATGAATAATAATAAATGCTGGCAAGGATGTAGGGACAAAAGTACACTGATGTACTGTTGGTGGGACTTGCAAAATTAGTATAACCACTCTGGAAAGCAGTATGGATTTTCTCAAAATAAACTAGGAATGGAACTACCATGTGAAGCAGCTATCCCACTGCATGGTATTTCTCCAAAAGAACAAAGTCAGCATACTATAGTGATATATTCACCTCAATGTTTATAGCAGGACAAATTACAATAGCCAAATTATGGAATCAGCCCAGATGTCTTTCAAATAGATCAAGAAAATGTGGTATATATACACAATGAAGTTTTATTTATCCATGAAGAGGAATGAAATAATAGCATTTGTCAGTAAATGAATGGAAATGGAGAACATCATGCTATGTGAAATAAGCCAGTCTCAGAAAATCATGGGTTGAATGTTTTCTGTCATGTGTGGAAGCTAGAACAAAATAATGGAAAGCAGGTGGTAGTGGTGATGGGGGATTAGTTATCATAAATATACAGAAAACTTTCCCTTGTGGAGTAGAAGGTGAAAAACGAGAGGGAGAGAAAAGAATGGGAGAGGGAGGAATTACGAAATGAATTCAACAAAATCATGTTATATGCATATATGAATGTATCACAGGGAATTTCACTTTTATGTATATGTAGAAAGTACCTATCAAAAATAGATAAATAAAGGAGTAGAAGAAAGATCATCAGAGTAGAGCAAAGAGAATAGAGATAGGTAGGAGGAGAGGAAAAGGGTAGATGGGGATTGAAATCAATTTCCTTGCATACATGATTTTGTCAAAATAAACCCAACTGTTATACGTAACTATAATGCTATAATAAAAAAAGTGAGAAAAGAAACATAATCTAAATGTAAATACACCCTAAAACAAACCAAACCCACCATAGTAGTTTTAATGAAGTAGATGAAAATATCCTTAACAAAATATTATTAATTCAAAACCATTAATGTATAGATGAGGTATCTCACCATGACCAAGTAATATTATTGCTGAAATGCAATGTTGATTTCACATTTTAAATATCAGTTGATATAAATCATCATATTAGTAGATTAAAAATGAAAATTATATGATTTTATCGATACATCTGACAAATTTTAATGCCCATTAATGATAAAGTCTCCACAAACTGGAAATAGAAAGGAACTTCTTCAATCTAATAAAAGGCACTTATAGAGCAGCTATAGCTGATTTAATGGTAAAAGGCTGAATGCTTTCCTTCTATGATCAGGATAAGAAAGGATACCCACTGCTACCAGTTCTCTTCAATTGTTATACTAGAAGTCCTAGTCATTGCAATAGGAAAAAAGATAAAAGAATTAAAAATATACACATCAGAAAAGAAGAAAAAAAAAGTACTGTAAAGATTTCTACTAGCTATATTTTGTAGTTTGGACATGTGTAGGAATGTTCAAAGGTGAACATTGTGAGACCTACACCCTAATGGTTGCATTAATCCATTTGATAGATTAATAATTTTAAAGAACTACTGTACTGAGTGGTAACAATAGACAGGTAAGATGTGGCTGGTGAAAGTTGATCACTGGGACAATGCCCATGGGAATTATATTTTTTCTGGCTCTCTCTCTACTTACTAGCTGCCATGAACTGAGCAGCTTTCCTCTACCACACCCTTCCACCATGATACTCTGTTTTACCTGGGCCCATAGCAATGGAATTGCTGGACTAAAACCTCTGAAACCAAGAACCCAAAATAAACTTTTTCTCCTCTAATTTATTCTTTTCAGATATTTTGGTCACAGTTATTAAAGTCTGACTAATATTCTATCCTAATGCTTACTAATTATCTAGCCAGTTCTAAAAAATGTGTGTGTGTGTGTGTGTGTGTGTATACACTTTTCCTTACTATATTCAAACACCTGGGTAAACTACTTATGAAGAAAAGAGGTTTGTATAGCTCACAGTTTTGAAGGTTCAAAGTTTAAGATTGGGCATGCCTGTTAATTACGACTCTGGCAAGCATGGTGATTTTAGACACATCATGGTGGGAATGCATGTAGGAGTAAATGGTCATATTTTAAACAACAAAGCAGAGTAAGAAAGAGTGGACCCACAATCCTTTCAAAGTCATCAGGGATGATGACCAAGGACCTCTCCCTAAGCTCCATTTTTTAAAGGATCTACCACCTCCCAATATACTGCATCATTCTGAGGACCAAATTCCCACTATAGCATATATCTATATATGGTTTAAATCTGGAATGTCCCCCCAAACTCATGTGTTGAAACCATGGTCCCTGGTGAAGCAAGGCTCAGAGGTGGGACTCTGGGAAACTGAATGGATCGTGATGGCTCTGATCTCATCAGTGGATTCATCCACTGATGGCCAAATGGACTACAAGGAGGTGGGACATACTTGGAGGAGGTAGATCATGGAAGTGTTAATCGTCTTTCAGATCTTTCTCCTCTGTTTCTCTGCTTCCTGGCTGCGGTGAGTGAGAAGACTATCTACCATGATGTTTCTGCCACATAGTTAGCCAAGCATGGTCGAATTCTCTGAAACTATAAATCAAAATAAATCTTTCCTACTCTAAATTGCTATTGTCAGGTATGTTGGTCACAGTCACAAAAAGCTAACTAACACACACTAATAAAAATAACTGAAGCTATAATTATCTATGAAAATTAACCAATCTTAAAAAGGATACATTTTTAAAACAGCTCTGCAAATTCTTGATTAATTTAAATGATATTATAAATGTGGTACTTTCTAGTATATTTCAGTTTTTTTTTTTTTTTTTTTTTTTTCTTTTAGGTATATTTTCTTTAACTCTACTTGGTCCATTTAATAGACCATAAAAATTAAAGTAAGGATAAACTATCCTAATACTCTCATGAATTAACTATGAATAAGTCTCTGGAGAAAAATCATCATATCTAGGCAACTATTTTTCCATTTCTATAGATAAACATTGACAGTATCAACAACTTTTTTTTTTTTTTTTTTTTTTTTTTTTTTTTTTTTTTTTTGGTGCTGGGGATTGAACCCAGGGCTTTGTGTTTGCAAGGCAAGCACTCTACCAACTGATTTATATCCCCAGCCCCTTCAACAACTTTTAATTAATTTTTTAAGTCATGGAAAAGTTTATTTAAATTAAGTCTTACAGGTTGGGGTTGTAGCTCAGTGGTAGAGTACTTGCCTAGCACATGTGAGGCACTGAGTTCAATCCTCAGCATCACATAAAAATAAGTGAATAAAATTAAAGTATTAATTTTATTATTTATTTTAAAATTTATAATTTTATCCATATCCAACTAAAAATGTTTAAAAATGAGAAGCTTAATATGCTAAGCTTATTGGAACTCTACTTACTTCTACTATCTATATCCCCCCACCTTTTTTTCTGTCAAATCTCTATCCAAAAGGGCTCTTCAAATTACTTGGAATTCATTTAGATCAATTTGAAACCTATGGCTTCCACTATTTCTATTTTTATTTACTGACCTAAAATTCTTACTACAAAATTTAGTTTACATTTAAATGAATCATTTAAAAAAACAGTCCAATAGTTTTGACAATTTCTAATTAATGACTTACAGGAATTAAATAAAATGTCACCTACATTTTGTCCCCGTCAGGCTATATATTTCTGTACTAAGGAAGCCAGAATTTGAGATACAGTAGTCTAGAAACTCATAAATTAGATGCTTTTCTGTGTGACAGTCAAGACAAAGTATTAGATTCCTAAATCATTTGATATAATTCAAGTCATAATGAGACTAGATACATAAAATATAGGTGTTGTTTTATTAAAATTCAGAAATTGTGTTAAGAACTCTAACTCCATCAGAGCATTTACATTTTAAATCATTTTTCAAGGTCATTGGTACTTATTTTGTGTTAATGACACCTCAGCAATATGGAGTAAAAGAATGTGCTCAACCCCTAAAATATAAAACAAGTGCCTAGATGAAATAGGGTTCAGAGATGCTTTGGGCAACCTTGCCATGAGTATTCAGATGCTCAGTTTTCATTTCTGTTTCATTAGACCCAGATGGTGCAGCTTCTCAACATACCTAGTAGAAAGGCAACAGCAAGATGTTCACAAACTAACAGACTTCCAGTGATGAAAATGTGACTGTTAATTGCAAGGTTTTATTTCCAGATGTTCAGATATAGCTGAGTGCTTTTCAGACTGCACAAAAAGCTGGCAGAATAGATTGAAGAAAGTAAAATAAGACAAGAAATCGTACACTACTGAAGTTTGAGAAATATGAAGTTACCATAAAGGAGTGGATATTCAAAAAATTTGAGTGATAGGAACATCTGGGAGATATGCAGAAGATGTACTAGGAAATAGAACAACCACTTTCAGCTCACTTTGTAGATCATAAAACTCATGATAACTTATTTAACTTGGTTAGTAATATACACACTATCCCTGTTCCTAGGCCTTTCTTGTGAACATCAGGATTTCAAGATGAACAAATTAATTTATTAGTTCTTTTCAAAATAAGTAATATGATTAACTGCAAGAAGTACATGGTCTTATCTTTTAAGTACTCCTATAGTTCATCATTCTTTCAAAAAATTGCACCAATGCAGAATAGTGTCCTATCTTTATTAAATGATAGTTGCAAATGTCTATAGATAATATAATCTTATAAAAATATGTATAAATATTTTTCATCAAGCACAATAGAAAGGGTGTATTTTATTTGGAAATCTGTGATTCTGATGAGAAATAAAATATAGGTAATTTTTTAGGGAAGTTTAAGAGGACAACTTCATGAACTGTGATATACAAGCACTATTGATCATGTAACAACATCTCCAAAACATTTAAAAAGCATTAACTTTCAATGTGTGTATATTAATTTGGGTAATAAAGAATGAAAATTTAATTCTATTCTAGCATATAAACTACATTGAAAAATATATTTATAAATAACATTTAAAATGTAGAAGATAGTTTTGGGTCAGATATAATACATCGTGGCCAGTAAATTGTACTGAAAATTAAAAAAATATAATTTTAATAAAATCATAAGTTTGAACACAAGGGTACCTTGTTGATGGGATCAGAAACTTCACAATAAAGGCAGAGGAAAATATTCTGTAGTTCTGTGGTAATTAGGAAACAAAGTCCTCCTAGAAAAGCTGCTTCAAACTCATGCTTATCTCTACCTCAAGATATAGCCTTTTAAGGAGTGGATCCTAAAAAAGCTAGGTTCAAAAATATTCCACAGTGTTGAGGCCACAGAAACAGAGCTATCAGAAAATACAAACTCAGATGAATGTCTTACTGAAACCGTGACTCATCCAGACCTATGTTTTTGTTTTCTATTCAACACTTTTAAATAGCTTACTATTGCTTACATAGTTTCTGAAAAGAAATCTCATGTTATTTTTATCCTCTATCAGTGGGGGTAAGCAATAATTTTCCACTCTGACTTCTTTTAATAATTCTTTTTTTTTTCTGTAGTTTGACTATGATATGCTCAGATGTAGATATTTTGATATTTGTCTTGTTTAATATTCTCTCAGCTTCCTAAATCTGTGGTGGTTTGTGTAATTAAGTTTGGAAAACTCTGAACCATTATTACTTCCAATATGTCTTCAACTTTATTTCTTCTCCTTCTAGTGTTCCCATTATGTATATGTTTCATTGTTTGTATTTGTCCCATGAGTGTTAGAGCTTTAATTTCATTTTAATTATTGTTTTTGTTTTTTCTCTTGGTTTAGTTGTGTTCAGTCTAGTGACCAGGGCATCGAAGGCATTCTTCATTTTTGTTAACAATGTTTTTGATTATTATCATTTCATTTTAATTTTCCCTTAGTGTTTCTTTCTGCTTACATTATCAGTTTGTTCTTGACTATAATCCCTTTTTCCATTGCAGTTTTAAGAATATTAATAATAGTGTTTTTAAATTCTGAGTTGATAACTGAATAACCTCTGACATCCATATCTGTATTTGGTTGGGAAGTTTACTTTGCTTGTCCAGGCAATGTACTTTCTAGCTTTTAATTATGTTTTGCAAGTATTTCTTTGAAAAATGTACCCAATAATGAGAACTGAGATAAGTAATGTAAACTAAGTGTGAAGTTTCATGTGGATCTAGCTATGATGTTATGCTATATATAATGTTTGTCATAGAAGTCAGTAGCTTCTTTTGATCTTCTTATTTTTGTCTCCATTGTTGTGTTTGGGTTTCCATGGAAACTCCTTTAAAACAGCTTGTATATTTCATCTCAATTACAATCCACTCTTGTTACTGGGCTCTGTTGATATGGTGGTAGGCCTTGGGAAATGAAGCAGTCTATAATGTATGTTTTGTTTGAATCTGTTTTTTATTTGTTTGTTTTCTATAATGGGCTTGACTTCCAGAATTTAACTTTTACAAAAGTTTTTTATTATTTTCCCCAGTATGGGAGACAGGAAGTTTAGCATGACTTATAGTTGTCTAATTGCCCTTCTTCTAAATTAGCTAAAGTTCTAGTAACTTTGGTTACTTTGAGGGTGGGCTTTGATATGGAGAATGTAATTCTTGGAGAATATTTCAAAATGGTTACTTTCCTCTCCCTCTACCTAAAGTACAGGGTTTCCCTCCTGATCTTTACCTTAAGAAATGCTTCAAGGTCTGCTAATGGAATATAGTCTAAGACACCACTTATTTCTTTTCTTACCTTATTACATTAGCTAAGATCTCTAGAAAAATGTTGAAAAGCATATCATCCCTTTTAGAATATTTTAGATTTTTCTTCTTATCTTATTGCCTTTATCCTTTACATATTGAACTTTAAGTCTTAATGTCTATATACAAGTCTTCTTATTTCATTCCAAATTTATTTTTGATATTTCATTTTCATCTTATGACTAAATTTTTCATTCAGCTTGGGAAAATGTTCTTTGTCTGTATTTTTTTCTTTCTTATTTTCTTCATCTCAACTTCCTCCTTTTTATTCTTTCCTTCTAGTCCTTTGTGGATTAGATGTTGGGGTTTCTGAATATACACTTTATGACTTTCAACTTGACACGTAATTTTAATTTTTTCATATTTTGCTTTATATTCTAGAACATTCTTTGATTTTGCTTTGAATAACCAGATTTTTTTCTTGATCTATTCTGTTATTATTTTCAGTAAATTTTTATGGTGATAACAATATTTTAACTGTTTTTTATTGTTACTCTCATTTTCAGGATCCCATTTTCACTGTTTTTCTTTCTATAGTAATTTCAATTACTAATGTCCACAATGACAGATAATCCTTAATCATTTGCTTATTTCTTCTTGAGCAACAAATGGAATCTCTTGACTTTCATAAATGGAATGCCTAGGAGTGGTTAGTCATGCTGAAACAAGATCTCTTGCTTCCATTTCTAAAATCTCTGTTTTCTTTTTGATTCCTTTTGTTTTCAGACAGCAATCTCCTAATAGAAGAGATTGTCTCTGACAATTCCAGGCTAACAAAATTTCAGCTACCAACCTTCAAACACTAGCTTTGCTTTTGAAAACTTCAGCAAAAGTTTCAAAAAATAATCTCATTAGACAGATTTAGACTGCATACCACAAGTCCATTTTAAAAGACTTATCAAGGAAACATGTGTTAATAAAAACACATATTATCTTAAATCAAACATAGTAGTCCTTTAAAAAACAGTCCTTCCATGCTTGTTTCAAAATATATGGACTTTTTTCAAAGTCTTAGATTACATGAAGTTAACCATTTTTTCCCAATCATATTTTAAAGATAAATGTCTCTTTTTCAAATTGTCATTCTTTTCCATGTATCTAAAGGATTTAAAATTTTGCCTTTTAATTTATTATGATATTGCAAGGAAGCTTTTTTATTATATTAGAATAAATGCCATGAATTAGACAGTTCTTTTGTTGGATAAAAATTAACAGGTGAATCTAAAAAATGCAAAATATTACTACTTATTTACATCTTCCATATTTGGGAAAAATTCCTGAACTTCTGTGAAATACTGGAAGAAAATGTAAAGTACAAACATTACTTTTTATTATGATGGGCACATAAACTCTTATTTTATTATAGGCTTTAGTTTGAGAACTATAAACTAAAAATGATTGTATATAACTTGTAACCTCAAAGGAAAACTATTCTGAATGATCTAGTCCATATACTACCAAATCCATAAATTATCCCAAGTTCAAAAACCCCTAGTAGAGTTATAGATTAAATTGTATTGATACAGGAGAGGAGGACTAGCCTATTGGAAAAGTAACATTACAGTACAAAGAAATCACTACCAACCAGTGAGAAGTAGAAGAAAGAATGGTGAAGATCAGCATGAACCTGGGACAATTGCATAAGAACTGAAGAGAAGAGTTCTGACCTGGAGACAAAAAGCCTTTTTCAGAACAGGATCAAAGCCCTGAAGACAGAGAGAAAAACTGCAAAGAGCAAATTGCTGGAGGAGATCATAGAAATAAGCTCTCTCCTCTTGGAATGAACTTACTGAAATTTTGAGGACCATTCAAAAATGCTTTAAATACATCACTGAAGGGTTTCTTCAGAGGAGACTCAATCTAACAACTGAAAGTTCTCTTATTGAAAAAGGAGAAGAAAGGGTTTTGTTATGTAATGTGCTATGCTTGCTTTGGAAATCTGCAGTTTTAAAAAATGTCTATTGTGTACATATATAGGGAAAAGAAGTGCAGAAGGACACATCCTATGTAACCATACTTCATGCTAATTTAAATAAGGAAAGCACTGCATTCTGTAAGAAAATGAATTTAATAGGGTATATGACACTATGACAAAATAGATGCAATACACTGCTTCAGATTATTTAGAGTCTACAGGTCTATGTTTTATAGCAACTTATAATTTTGTTTATGATTATCTTGAGCAATTCACAGCACAAGATTAGAGAATAGAAATGAACTTGGTTGGCAAGTGAAGTGACCACTGAGCACTTAAATTTATTTCATTGTGGCTTTGTGTTCTCATCTCACATTTTCAGGAAAATTCAAGCAAAGTGCTGCTACAAAACTGTGTTTCTCTATGGAAATTACTCTAGAAAGAAATCCAGGTGCTAGTTGTGGGGATACATTCAAATTATTAATGCTTTCATCTATAAAGTAACATTTTCAATAAATTAAAAATGGATTGCCAAATTATATGGCAGCTTGGAAATTCGAAGTTGTCAAGCCCACCATAAGCTCTATGTGGAAACAAGAAAAAATGATTTGTAAGGCTGATTCAGCAAATGTTCTAAATAGTCCAAAATTTGCTCTTATTGTGAAAGATAAAACTTTAGTAAAATCTGAAAAAGCAATTAACTTGTAATGTGAAACATGTAACTTTAGAAGGAAATGTGCTTTTGGAGAAATGTATTTTAATAGCTGTATAAATAAACATTGGTCTGATATTACAGATACATTGAAAGTCTGAAGGTATCATTGACATTTTTCAGTTTACTCTGTTGCATCAAAGGGAAAAAAAATTCACATTTCTTAAATTTAAGGTCTCAAGATCACTTACCAGAATCTGGAGGTGTACTGTATTTCACTACAATCATCAGAAAGAATTCATGATACAGTATAAGTAAAACATGATTAGAATCCAAAAATCCTGGATTGTAGTCTTGATGTTGCTGCTGGTTGTATGTATGGTTTTATTCAGACCATTTGATCTTCCCAGGGTTTAGATCCCCCTTTTTTTTTTTTTTAACTGCAGAGGTAAAGCAGTAAACCTGGATCTGTCTTTCCTAATTCTAAGTTTCTGTGCTTACTCTAATGTTCTTTGTACACAAAAGAAGTTATTGATGTCCCAAAGAATCTGCAGATGAGTAAAAGCCACTTCAGCTGCTCCTCATTTTACATGTTGGCAGCACTACAATTAAAGAAAGCTTTTCTGCCATGAGATGAGTAAGAGATTGAGATCCATCTACTCTGAGCAGACTGGCTTCTCTTCTCTCTGCCATACGCCCTCAGAATGAGTGGGATGCAACTGCCAAGCCAAACTTGACGAAACTGTGGATTTGAACATTAGCCTAAAATACAGAGAAAATTAAATGCTATTACAACTGCCTACAGTTCCATTTACCCTTCAGCTAAGTATTCATTGATGGGATTCTGTCATTTGAATACATTCTGGTATTCAAATATTTCTGTAGCACACCCCCCTTAACTTTTTATCTTTGAGAGTAATGTTTATGGCATTTTCTTTTCTCTTTAAAGAAATGTAAAAAGAGAGAAAATAATGGGTTAGATAATGCAATCACTGGTTCTGTCTTAGAATTGAGGGAGAGCATGACATCTAACCTCATGCTGCCACCTAAACTCTTCAGAAAAACGTCAAGATAAAGTTTTATTATGAATCAAATTTTAAATGGCAGAGGTTTTTATAATGCTTCTTGATAGGTTCTATGTTTTACCCCTGACATAGGCTGAGGTTTTCAGACAGGTTTCAGGGGTCCATTTGGATCTGATCACCCCTGTGAATTCTGCTTCCCATTGAGATGACTTGGCTGCCCACCCCACCAACTGCCTCCATTCTTTACTTGTTATGATTTGGTCTTAAATGTCCCTCTATGGTTCACATATTAAGGCTTGGTCCCCAACTCATGGCATACTGGGAGGTGATGGGACACTTTGGAGATGGGACATTATGGTGGAAGGAAGGTAGGTCATCACGGGTATTCTTGAAGAAAATACTGGGACCCTGGTCCTCTCCCACCTTTCTTTGTTTCTTGACAACTATGGGATAAGTAGGTTTCCTCTGTCACATGTATCCATCATAACACAGTGCTTTGCCACAAAGCCCAAAGGCAATGAGGACAAGCAACCAAGGACTAAAACCTCTGAAACTGTGAGTCAAAATAAATATTTCCTCCTTTGACTTCATTTTTCAGGTATTTCCACAGCAGTGGAAAGCTGACTACTATCCTCCACAGTCTGCATATATACTTTCTAGCATCCATTGGTTTTAGCTTAGCCACTTGCAATTTTCAAATATGAAGGAGCAGCTCTTGAGGACAGACTTACTCATATTTTCTAATCAAAAAACTGTAGACACCTAGTCCATAATAAGCACTTAAAAATGCTTGTTTAATGAATTAATGTGTCAAATTTCTCAGATTCTGGCTGTACCCTCTGAAGTTTTGTTTTTCTTTTTTCTTTTTTTAACCTTTGTTTCAAACTTTATTCCCAGGCTTCTTCAGCTTAATTAGCTGCAAAGAATAAATTGTGTATAAGCAAAAACTGAAAAAAGCTCCAGTGTCCAGGGTGCTTGGACTTAAAAATATTAGAGATCTAGAGTTTATCAGATCCATAAACAAAACAATTCTAAAAAGCAGTCATAATATAAAATAGCAGCTCCCAGTAACCTCTTCAAGCTTGTCTTCTTCAGAAGTTGATCAGTTCAGTTTGCCTTATTCTTAGAAGCCTCATCAAAATTCTTCACAAGATCTGGAACTTCATTATCATCATTCTTTCCAGTAGCAAGTGGTGCTTTTCCATCCCCAGATGGTTTGGGCAGAGCTTCAGCCAGTCTCCTTAGACTAGTCAAATTGTCTGCCCCAAGCTGGTTCAAGATGCTGGGTAGCATATCTATCTGTCAGTTGCTTTATCTCAGCATGGTCTGCAATGGTGAAAGTGTTTGCTGCCAGAGATACCTGAACCTTAGGGTTGTTAGAGTGAATTACTGTTCCTTGGTTTGTAAACCTCTTCACCTCTTCAATACCAGAAATATTGTTTACCCCTAACTTCTTTAAGGAGAACTGAATTTTTTTTTATCTTCTGCTGTAGCCGTTCTATGAACCACTTTCTTTATGTGAGCAGTTCCTTTCCCACCAATGTGCATTTGTGCCTGCAGTTTGGAGATTTTTTCCAGGTTCATGATAGTTTCTTTCATCTTGTTGGAGCAGAAATGGGACTGCAGGGGGACCTGGGTTGGTGCTGGGTGGGGTTGGGGGAGGCTGCGGCTCTGGCAGAGCAGCTGAGATTAGGCGCAAGCATGCAGGGACACAAGATGGCAGCTAGAGAGCCTTCCTTCCTTCCTTCCTTCCTTCCTTCCTTCCTTCCTTCCTTCCTTCCTTCCTTCCTTCCTTCCTTCCTCCCTCCTTCCCTCCTTCCCTCCCTCCCTCCTTCCTTCCTTCCTTCCTTCCCCCCCTTCCCTCCCTCCTTCCCTCCTTCCCTCCTTCCCTCCTTCCCTCCTTCCTTCCCTCCCTACTTCTTCCTTCCTTCTTCCTTCTCTCCTCCTTCTTCCTTTTGCTAGAAGATAGCAAAAGATACTGGTTGAGATTTGAACAACAAATTAATTACAAAAATTTAAGAGGAATTCAGTTTTTGAAAATGAGAGAAAAAATGTATTCAAGCCAATGTTTATGTAAGTTAATATTAGATAAAGCTTATTTCATAACAGGCTCTGTCTTAAGTTTTAATTTACATATATTAATTAATTTAAACCAAACCGAATCATTTGTGAAAGATACCATTGTAATTCCCATTTTACAGATGAGGAAATCAAGGCACAAAACATGTAAGTATCTTTATGCTAACCTTACAGACATTGTACAGCCAAGATTCAAAGCTGTGCAGTCTTTTTCCATTGTTCATGCTCTTAACCCCTTTTCTTTGTTTACTTGTAACTGTGCTCTTAACAGCCAGGTGGAACCATATTTTTAGAATTAATAGAGATGACTTAATTAATTAGGATTGGAGTACATCATTCAGAGGAATCCATAGTCAGGTATAATGGCTAAAAATACTCCATTTGGGGTTCTTTTATTTAGTTCTATAAGTGTGAATAACTGCCTCATTTCAAAAGAGAGTTAGTTTCATAAAAATCTATCATTGACTTTGGTTTGTAAATCTGAGAAAATGTACTACTGAGTTCTCCTACATTTCTACGGTAGCTAAGGCTGATGAACCAATGAACAATTTAAGGAAACTTTTAAAATTCTCTGGCCAGTCACCGCATTGTCTCACAGACCTCCCAATACTGTACTGTCTACTGGATGATCCCTGTGAATAAGAGCAAAAACATGAAGATGTAGAATTCTGTGATCCCAGAATTGAAAATAATCTGCACAATCTTGAAGAGCTAGTGTCCAGGACACCTTGTGACCCATATATGTAGCATTTCAGTAGGGACAGGGACATATTATTAACTTAAGGCTGCCTCAAGAAAGGGAAGAGAAGAGGAAAAATGATAAAAGTAAACAAATACTTAGCATAATGCCCTTTATTGTCAAAGTAATTTTGAATTTTCTGAGTCTCAAAATCATTTCAGCACTAAGCAGAGGAAGTATGTATCTTAAAAATATTTAACTTATTTTTGATTAACAGCATGTACTATTTTTTTTTCTAAAATTGGTAATAAAGCAGTCAGACTTTGGAGAACCATATTCTAAATCATCAAAGGACTCCCTATTTCTTCAATAATCTGATAAGATCAATAGTTGCTTAAGTTAAATTCCTTTTAGTGAATTAGGTACATTTTTTTTTACTTTGAAAAATATTTTTTGTTTTAGCTTTTGAAAAAATATAGTCTCATAAGGTACATTTACTATACATATTTTAATTTTTTATTAGGATATTGAAGTTTATCTTACTAATCCCGAAAGCTGTTTACTACATTTTCATAGATACTCTGTTTCATGGAAGATGAGCTTCACAGTACTTATCTGTGAAGGTTTTTCTTTGTTTTTCATTTTACTGTTATTTCTCCACTATTGTTGAGTATTTAGAATATACTTAAAAATATGAACTAGTACCAGTATTGAAGATGGTATATGCAGATGCTGATTTTTTTAGTTTTTAATATGCTTAAATGTATTACCCAACAATTTGTTATTAAAGTTCCTACATCTGAAATAAATATTTTAAATGATAGATTATGAATACAATCATATTAAGACAAACTTGAATATAATGGAATGATTTTCAAATGTTCCAGAAGATCTGAAAACCTAGTAGGTCTCATCCCAGAACATTCTGGACAACTAAAGTGGCAATTGCGTGTGACCCTTGTCATAAACAGCAACTGAAGCTTTTTGAATCTTTCTTACTTACCTGTTGGCATCTTTCCCTGCTACTGATTTATCTCTTTTCTTGTCATATGACTCTTGTAATACAGACTCCTGGTGGTTTTTTGTTCACCATCTGGCTGTTTCCCCCCCGCCAGGATATTTTCCAGTTCTTCAATCTTTACCCAACCATAAATGTTGATATCCCTCCATATCTATAATACAGACATCTTTATTCAACTTTTTTTTGTCCTGCAGATATTTAATCTAACATATCTATTTGAATAATTACTTTATGTTTTCCCTCCATTAAAAATGTTTTGAAATCCAGGTCACAATATCTATGTTCCTCTGGCAATGTTTCTTATATTTGATGATGACATAACTAGCCATTTCTTTGCTTAAGCTAGAAATAAGAAAGTCATCGTTTTCTCCTCCTCTTCACTTATCTTTTATAATCAATCACCAATCGTCTTACATTTGTATTTGCTCCATTTTTAATTTTTTGCTTCTTCTGTGTTCTTCCTTTATGCTCAGAGCAGCTTCCTCGGTTACCACAAGATGTAGTAGCTTCGTAGTTTATATACTGACATTTATATTGACATTCTTGTCTCATCTCCTTACTACTGTGGTTTTATTTTTTGTTTGTTTTTTGTTTCTTTGTTTGTTTTTAGATAGGGGCCTTGCTGCTATGTTGCCCAGGCTACTGGGTTCAGTTTTATGATTCCCCAGTCTCCGCCTCAGGTTCCTGGGTAGTTGGGATTACAGGCATATTCCATACTACTATTAACATTACCTAAACTGACCCAAGCATCCACAGACCTTCTCACACATGCATGTTGATTGTAGGTTTAAGATTGTTAACTTAAAACATTTCTGATTTGCAATCTACATGGCTCAACAATCATATCACAAATAGGCTGCTTTCTCTACAACCGGAAATTATTGTATGCTATGATCTCCATCATTCAAACTTTAACAGTTCATCTGAGGCAAAAGTTTCTCTCTGGACCATTTCTTTCTTCTGGACTAAATAAAATGACTACATTTCCCAATGCCCTTCGCAGTTAGATGTAGCCATATTTCTGAGTTCTAGCCAATTTCTTTTCTTACTTATACCTGCTCTTCTCTGCCTAGATACTCCATTTATTTGAATAATTGTGAGATCAACACAACTATGGGGCCAGATAGTAACACAGTTTGGGGGCCAGCTTTGTTTTCTCTGTGAGATACGGTTCATGAAGTCTGAACAAATTGTCCCTAGTTTTTGTGGGCAAGGGGACAGCAATGAGAGTGAAAGGTAGTGTTGGTACCATTTGCAGTAGTAGAATCTTTACTCTTTTCATTCTGAATTTTTTTATGTACTATATCCAAGTTTATGCTTCCTAGTTAGACAAGAATGAATTGAAGTTTGGTGAGTTTACAAATGCAATTAACTAAATTAATATCCCTCATTAGGAAAAGAAATGAAAAATTATGAATACAAAGGTATGTTCAGGATCTTAGAAGGGAAGCCTGAGACGTGAATTTCATTGCCTTTTTAAAAGGCAATGACTTGCTTTGGTGCATTCTGAATCCACATGACTTTATTTTTCTTATGTGAAGTGTAGTCCTGAAGTCTTCTTTTCTGTAAAAGTGAGTTACCTTCTTTGGTTTCCTTCCACATTTTACTGCCTTCTTTCCAGATATTGTTTCCTTTGCTTTGTGGTTAGAAGAATAAAAATAGAGTGTGCAACCTTTGTTGTTCCATTCAAGATTCTGGGGTGTTGCTGGGAATTAATTTTGCACAAATACCAGTTCTGAGACATGGGGAGGTTCAGGACTCATGCTATGTTCTCTTGTCTTAGTCTGGTATAAAATTTTACACTTTTGCGGTTCTACATTTATTGATTTAGGTGGTTATTATTGCTTGCCTGGCTATTTTTATAAATTTTATTGTGTATTTATTGTATTCAGGGAGAGAAGAGACAAGATTTGTGAAGAATTTCTTAGGGTAGAATACTCCAGTTGTCCCTCAATACTTTGAAACTGCTGTCATCATGTCTCTGCTCCTATCAAGTCACAGTGGCCTCTGTCTTTGAACTTGTCCTCCTAGATCTCTCAACATAATTTACTATGATTGTCCATCGGTGTTTATTGAAAGATGATCTCCTTTGGTCTTCCCTGAAAGAGCCTTCTCCTATTTCTTTTGGCAATAATTTTTGCTGTCTTTAGTTGGATTTTTCTTTCTTACTTCTGAAGAAAAGTTGTATTCAGAGTTCAATATTGAACCATTTTCTTTTTCTCCACACTCATTCACTGGCTAAATACCAATTGCATTCTAAAGATTCTTACACTTATGTCTAGAGCAGACTCCTCCTTTGAGCTCCAGAAATGAATATCTATCAGCACATGGGTGTTTCACAGCCATCTGAAACTTGTCTGAACTAAACAGAATTTTTTTACTTTATCCTTTTAAAACCTCTATTTGCATTCCATATGAATTCTGCATTTTAACAAATATGAATAATGAATTATTTTACTCATGTATTTACTGTTGAAAATGTGCAAAAGGTATATATGCATAATCCATATGTCTAATTCAATAGCTATTTGTATGTAAATACATTGTATGTATGCTACTGAGTTTAGGAAATAGGTCAATATCAATAGTTCTGAAACATTTTTTTAGTTCTCTCAGTTGTATCACCTTTCTAACTCTATCATGTAATCCCAATTCTGACTCTTCTTGAATTTTTATATAGTTGTTCCTTACATATGTAGATATTCATATAACTGTGTGTATACCTGAATATAACTATATAACTCTCTCTGTACATAATTAACACAATATATAATATATATTTATAGTTTTAAAAAAATTGGCCAACAAAAACACATTAGTGTGTTTATGAAATTGACTGACACCTATAGAAAAACCATAATAAATAACAAGTGGTATTTGAAATCATTGGGGCAAAAATATTTGCATAAATGGCAATGGGACAATTAATTATGTGAATGGAACAAAATTAAATTGTATTCCCATATCACAACACTCATACAAAAATGCACTTAAGAACAAATAACAGAAAAAGAAGGTGATAGATATCAAAACAGGAATAACAAAGAAAGATGCCATCTTCTCACACATGGTGACCATTCTATTATTCAGTCATCTTTAATATGTCATGAAAATAGAAAAGAAAGCAGATACATTTAAGAAGAGGAAAGCATGGTTAATAAAAGGAGGGAAATCTAAAAACCAGAATGCAAGAAAAATTATTACCAAACAGGATTGGCTGAAATGAGACAAAAAAATAAAATAAAAATTAAAACCAGAAGCTAAGGTTTTGAAACTACAAGTTTGAGAATTTATTATGTTTGAACAAAGTAATGCTCAATGTAAGAAAAAAAAGATTAAGAAGATAGAAAAAAAGTGGTAAAATTAAGATAAAAGTTTTGATATTTAAGGAAGTGGAGTTAAGAGTTCAAGATAATGCAAAAAGAAAAAGAGTAAGCAAAAAGCATTAGAATGCGACAAGGAGTATATAATACAGAAAGATTGTTGAGGGTCTGTCCAGCCTCCTTGGTTGCACTGGCTTCTGCTATGTACATCATTGTCTCCATGTTATCAGAGATCTCAGGGACAGAGGATCGTTGCTTGACATTTCTATTTTATTTTGCTTATTTTCTACCATTCACGGAAATCTTATTTATTTCTGATATACTCTCCTTCGTGTATTGACATTTTACTCTTGCTTTTTTTTTTAACTATAAGAAGAAACCCATTAGATTTCCATTTCAAATCTCTGCAGTTGTAAGATTGTTTTCATGTACAAATAAAATCCATGCCATACTTACACAGTGCTCTCAGCATAATGCATGCATTTAACAAGCAAGTATTTACTCTCCAACATCCAGGCGCAATAAGTACCATATTATTTAAAAGCAAACCGAGTTTAACTTGGATTCACCATGACGAGAACCTTTGAGACTCACAGGTGCTTGGAACACAGGAAGGTTTGATCCTCAAGTCGTGGTTAAATGGCATCATTGTCCTTTTGTCCTCCACCACAGGACCAATGATATTGTCTTCCTGTCTCTGTCAATACTCGCTCTGGGAGGCTCAGGGATGAATCTCACTCATAGCTGACGCTGCCACTCTTCAGGACCCTGTTTAGATTTCACAGGTACCTGCCTCCCTTCTCCTCTGTCCTGTTAAGAACAAACAGTGGGGTACATATCATTACTCAAGAAATTACAACTATCTCCCCCCAACCTCTTCCTTGTCTTGTTTCAGGGAAGATCCAAAGTGCTCTCTTCCAAGTCCATCACCTTTGCAAATCTGAAGAGCATCCTCATACTTCTACCCACTTTCTCCAAAATAGAAAAACTGAAGTTTTATCTAAATAAGGAAGACTTGATATCTCAGGGGCATAAGATCTCTCTGGGTCCCTAGAAATCAAAACTATTGACTGTCCAAGGAAAAAAGATAAAAAACAAAGCAAAACAAAAAATAAAAAACAAAAAAAACCCCTTACACACAGAACACCTTTCATTCTTTCAAGCTCTTCTTACGGTATAAAATCAAGATCTTAAGGAAAAGTGTCCCCGTAAACATTACAGCCTTTCGGAATCCTCTCTCATATTTTGTCTCTTAATTTTTCAGTACTTCTGTGTCCAGTGTTTCATGACAGTTTATTTCTGCAATTGCTCAGACTTGACCACTTGTTTATTTATCTCTATGACTCTTGCTGCTCTGGAGATGCTACTGGAATTGGTGACATCATTGCTTCTTTTCATGCATCCCTCTCAAAATTCTTTCACCCTTGCAAGTGTAAGGTCCTCTCCCTCTACCTGCATGTATCTTCACTTTGAATATATTCTTTGCTCCCTTTCTATGCTCTTGCCCTCCTCTGAAAAAAAAAATGAGAGGAAGAGTATAGTAAAACCTGTCTTTTAGATGAAAGAAAGGAGCTTTTAGGTCGACTTTGACACTAACCCTTCTTTGATACTTCTTGAATTGCAATATCAAACAGCACCTAGATTCCCCAATCCATCTGAAATGGCACAAAACATTATAAGGTAACTCTTTCCTGACCACTTCTCTGTGGGCCACATTGATAGATTCTAGCATGCTTCTATATTCAGACAGATCATGAGAAGATTTTAATTAGAAATCAATGCTCATAAGGCAAAGCCTCCTTTATCCTGGCTGACTTTTTTGGGGATGGTGGTGGTGGTGGTGCTGGGTTAGAACCTAAGGCCTGAGCATACTAGGCAAGCTCTTTACCACTGAACCACACTCCCAGCCTGCAGGTTCTGTTCTACTTGTGCAAAAACGACAGCAGTGTTTCCTCCTAGCAGCTGACTCCACTCTTAGTCTGACAAAACTCAGATAGGACTTAGGACTTTTAGTCTCTTCCTTGTACCATCTTAGATCTTACATTCTTTCCCATAAGAAAAAGACTGTGGAGGAAAATGCAATGGGATTTGCCTGCTGGGGCTTTAGGAAAACTTGGAAATTTTAATTTTTGTGTTAGACCAATTTTCTGGGTGATGGAATTATTTAATTCAAGCATTGCCTTTCTTCACAGAATTTCATATTACCTAGAACCTGTCGTCTTCTAGAAAATGCTTAGGGTTGAACGCAGTCGTACACTGCTATCAATTATCTGTTTTAGTCACTTATCAGAGAAGCCACTTGGTCTTTAGAAATAGTTAAGTGAATCTTTCCAGTTTCTCCACAGTTCTCTGAATGAATCTAGAAATTGGTTATGGGTTGATCATTTTTTTTCACAAGTCACAAAACTGGCTATTACGTTAAACTATCTAACATTAAGATATACAGATCTAAATCACAAAGTCGACACTGCTTTCATGCTCACAGGGGATTCCTATTTTTATAAATTGTGTAGAATAAACACAGAGAATCATGTTAGTTTTTGGCAACTGAATTTATTTTTATTAAGAAACTACTTAAAATTTTTCCAAATGCAAGTTACAACGAGAATGCCTACTTCATAATTAAAATATGAGAAAACTACCAAACTCTCTGAGGTAAAATAAGCATTAGAATTCTTGGGTAGCACTTTCTTTCTTATTCTTTTATCACTATTTTTGAGGTTTCTGACCCTTAGTGTAAATGAAAGTTCTCCTGATGACTGTGCACTGTAATTTGGTTGGAAAGTGTAGTAAAAATCTACCTCAAGAAAAGCAAAGATATTTACTTATCTGAAAAGTTCCACCTGGCCTAGGTCTAAACAATTTAGTTTTCAAAAACTAATTTACTTGAAATTAAATATTAAACAGGTTAATAGAACATACAGTAATTTCATGCCACAGACAATATTGTACGCATCTTTAATAGATTATTTTACATATATCATATATCCTATGAACATCTAAGAGATATTTTTTCTTTTCCCTTTCTATTTCATTCTATACAATGATTCTAAGGCTCTGCCTCTGCCCACTATATAACTTCACCCTCTTATCTCAAGCCATGACATGACATCATCTCTCAGCATAGACAACAATATAAATATATCCTTTTGTTGTGGAGAGAAAAGTTAGCCACACTAAATATGGTTTGGTTTTTATTATATAACAAATGCCACAACCTGTATTGACAGCAGAGTCACATCTCTATACTGCAGATAGAAAATGAGAGAATTGGAACTTGCTGTGCTAAACTGCTGAGATCACCATCATACATTATTAATTAAAATAAATAAGAAATAAAAGAAAAAAAATGACTTTTGCTCCTGCTATTTGAAAGGTCTGTAGTGCATTATCTAGTCATCAATTCAATTTCTTTTACCACATCATGCACCAAATTTATACTATGTGGGTGTCAAAATTCTCTCTATGACCTTGTCACTTTAAGTTTTCATAAATTTCCCCCCACTCTACTCTCTGTTTCATATTCACTAGAAACTCACTTCTCTGAATTTTATACTCACAATCACAATGCTTAGGAATAAAAGCCAAGCTGTTGTCACTGATGGGTTATTTAAAAATAACTAAAAATAAGATGAGCAAACCTGTCACTCAGAAAACTTAGACTGACTTCCACAGTTTGGTGTTGACCTTGAAAGAAACAATTAGGCCGTATCTACTAGGTTCCAAAACAGACAACTGAAGTCGTTTATTGACTAAAATAGTAGATCTTAGAAGATGGAGGTGGAGGAGGAAGAAGAGAAAGAAAATAAAAAGAAGAATCAGCTTACTGAAAAATATGTTTAAGTGAATTTACTAGATATTGAACTAATACAGCCATTCTTTTAAATTTAAAATAAAAAAGAGCCTAATTTTTCATGTTGTTTTTGGCTATTTGAAAATATTTCTGTATATCCATTGCTATTTCTTCCTTTAAAAGGAGGAGGCTAATTTCTTTATCAGTGAATGTAGGTTGGACTTGTGAGATTTTAATGACTAGAATGTGGTGAAAATCTTGTTGGGTTACTTAGTCATAAAAAAATATAACTTTTTTGGTCCAAGGTCTTTTGTATCACATTGGGGAAAGCTAACTGACACATTGTGAGGATGCTCACCTATTTATGTGGAGAAGAACCAAGGCCTTTCAATAACAGTGAGCATCAACTTGTCCGTCGTAGAATGAACCGCTTTGGAAAATCTGTCGCCGGCAAGTATTTGGATGACTGTGGGTTTGACCAATATCTGATTACATGATCATGAAAAACTCCAAGGTGGAAGTACCTACTCTAAACTGCTCTTGAATTCTTGACCCATAGAAATTATGAGATTAAAAAAAATATACATTGCTTTGTTTGAGACATTAAAGTTTTAGGATAATAGCAATAAATACTTTTAGTCAAAATATCGATATTTTATTTTTTCTATATATTTTTTAAGAGTTAAAAACTGTCTTATCCTATCCAGTATTGCCTCTTGCTGATATCTGGCTCTCTTGTCACATTTTTTTCATTACTTGAAAAGTTTTCCTCTCAATCTACAGTCACTTCATCACAACTGTAGGGGCAATTCTTGAGAATTTTACCGTCCACATAGATGATCCTCTCAGAGCTTGGTCTTCATTCTTTAAAGCCCATGTCCCCTAAGTACTCTATCAGAGGTCATGATCCAGAACTTGTTGTTACTAATAGCTGAAGTTCCCCCAAATATTCTTCACAAGTATTTTGTTTTCCAGCAACCACTTTCTACCTTTCTAGTTCACTTGGTCTAAAATGCCAACTCCAACAAACACTTTAACTTGGCATTTTCTGCCGATGACTAAACACCTATGGTGTACCTCGAAGTTAACATAATTGAGAAATAAATTTCTTGTATTCTTCATTTCAAAAGCTGAGTTCCTTTCAGTCTTTTTCATCAAAGATAATTCCATTCTTTCAGCCTCTCATGCCAAAATCTTTGAATCACCCTCCTTCCCTAACACCCTAATTCAATCTGTCAATAAATCATTTTGGCTGTACCTTCAAAATACATCCGGAATCTGACCATTTCTCACCACCTCTTCTTTTGTCATTCTGATCCAAGCAACCATCATCATTCACTGGATTTCATGCTCAAGCCTCCTCATAGTCACTAGCATCTGTCATGGGCTTCTTCAGTCTGTTTTCATTACAACTGTCAGATTACTTCCTGTAAAACATAAATCAGATTAGAGCAGCCCTCCGATCATGATTCTTCAAGTTTCCCATCTCACTCCACGTATAAGCCTAGTTATTAGAAATGATCTGGACTCTGGGTGAAAGCTCTGATGTCATCCATTACAGTTCTACTCCTGCTCATGTTGTTTTAGCCACCTTGAGCTCCTTACTCCTCCTTAAACAAATGAAACATGCTCCTACAATAGGGAGTTTGCATTGGCTCTTTCTTCTGCTGGCAGTTACTCTTATTTTGGAGACTCAGGTGGCACTTTTTACCTCTACAACATTTTTTCTCAAATGTCACCTTCTCCATGAAGACTTTTTAGCATCTTAAAATAATTGTGCCTACCATGTACTCCTATAACTCTTCCTTTGTTTTTTCTTGATAGGACTATCCATATATTTCACTGAGTTTATCTGAAGTCTGTACCTACTTGTAAATGAACTGAAAGTCCTCTGAAAGTAGGGATTTTGCCCTTTTTTCCCCACTGCTACATTTCTAGCACCTAAAAATAGCCCCTGATGCTGAATATAATAAATATTAGTAATCTCTCTATTATAAGTGAGAGTGCTAAAGGAATAAGTGTTAGTAATAAATATTAGCTACATTCACATTGTGAAATGTGGTATTTTTTTACACTCATGATGGGGTGAGCAGCATATACTAGGAAAAGTGTTCCTTTGTTCCTTTGGGTTTATTTAACATTGGGTGGTTCCTAACAACAGGGCACATAGATGAACAAGAGTAGAGGATCCAGAATCTTCTTAGATGGGACAAGTCAGCATAGAAATGGTTAAGAAAGGAACATGAGGACAATTATTATAGGAAAGAAAGACCTGTCCTTTCTCTGTCTTCAGAGTCAAAGTTGAGATCAAATAAATATCAGTACCCATACTCACATGTAGGAAAGCATCAGAGTCTGAAAGATAATTTTATGAGCTATGCATATAGTTCAGACCAAGAAAAAATGGACAGTTGTATGGATAGGTGTAAGGACACAAGTAGGAGGCAGCTTTCATTTTTAAATTAGATGGAGAATGATTAATCACTGACAAGGGCATAGTCTTTCACTCCTAGCAAACATGTGTCACATGTGTTCTCCTATTTGACTCTTATAACACTTAAGAAAAAAGGCAAAGACTTATTTCAACTTTATCAAAATTTAGTTTAAAAGTCATTTGCCATGTTCAGCATTTCATCTTCAAATGAGTTGAGGTAGTATTTCTTTAGCTGAAAATATTTTCCTTTGCAGCATTCCAGGCAATAATCTAGTTATGGAGATAAAACCAAATCTACCCAGAACAGGGACCTTCATTTTTTTGCATCAAGTTGCAAAAAGGCATTTAGGTTGGGACCTTCTGTCCCAATATACCAAGGGCTATGAGTGTGGTTTGGGTTCCATGACTATTCAAGAGTATTGATACTACAGTCATTATCGAATGTGCACAACAATTATTTTTTATTTTTATTTTTTTGGTACCAGTGACTGACCCAGGGGTACTTAGCTACTGAGCCACATCCCGAGCCCTTTTTCATTTTTATTTTGAGACAGAGAATCACTAAGTTGCTTAGGGCCTTGCTAAGTTGGTGAAGCTGGCTTTGAATTTACAGTCCTCTAGCCTCAGCCTCCCAAGTCACAGAGATTACAGGCATGTGCTACCATACCTGGCTGTGCATAACAATTTATTCCAAAACTTAGTAGCTTAAAACAATAACATGCATTTATCATATTTCAGTTTCTGTTGTTCAAAGATTAGGTGCAGAATAATTGGATGGTTGTGGCTTGTAGTCTCTCATGATGGTTATAGTCCAGGTATGTGCCATCATTTGAAGGCCTGATGGACACTGGAGGATCTACTTCTAAGGCTGCTGTCTCATGCAAGAGGTCTTGGCAAGAGGTCTCATGTTCCTTCCATACAACTTCTCTGTCTTCTTGAGCATCCTTGGGTAATAAGAGCTGGCTTCCCCCAGAGTGAGTGATTCAGGGAACAAGGTAGAAGTCTCATTGTCTTTTATGACTTAACTTTAGACATCGCCTTTCATCATTTCTGTTAATATCCTCTGATTACACAAGCCAGTGCTGTTCCATATAGAAAAGCATAGGACAAGGATGTGGATAACAGGAGAGGACGATCATTAGGGGCCTTTCTGAAGACTAACACAGCTCCCCCAAATGAACCAGTTCTTACATTTCTAGCAAAAGCATTATGTTTTTGAAAAAAATGGGCATAGGTACTGAGGACTGGATAAATGGACTTTTTTAATGGTATAAAAATAGATACTTTAACTCAGTGCTTATGTTCAAAAAATAGTTTCTAATTCATACTTCCCTGCCTGCATTCAGTACACTCCAGCATTCAATTCTTCAGGAAGCTTGGCCAGATCAATCAGTATACAAGCAAAGACAGAGTCTCTCAACTCACATAAAAATAAAATATCTTTACTGGCACTCCCACAGTAGTAATGGTTGCATAATCCTCATTAATTTAACATTAAATATCCAGCAAACATTACCTCATCATATAGGTCCTGTTGTTACAGCACTATCAATTCCACTGTTTTCTAATCAATTAAAATGTATTTTTAAGCAGAAATAGTGATGAAGCCCAGGCAATCTGTAGATTTGCAATGTAATTTTTAGTTTGCAGGTAAAAACAACCTGATCCAATGAAATGGGATTGATTACATTAAGAATTTCATCATTTTTAGATTTAGTATTGTTTTAGTTATTAGATAAAAATGTAATTATCAACATTAGCAAAACAATTTGCTCAGTATAAAACCATGATAGTACATAGTGATCATAATTTTAAGTATCCTATAAAGCTTAAAATAATCTAGTCCAACATTTAACTCAATAATTCTCCCTTCAACATAAACAACAGGTGACCATCTTGGCCAGTGGTCAGTAAAAATTTTCTGTGAAGAGCAAGATGATAAATATTTTAGGTTTCCAGGCCATAAGTTCTTCCACAGCTATACAAATCTGCCCGTGTCGCGTGAAAGCTTCCATA